>NC_081207.1:11911871-14311871 GCF_902713425.1 Acipenser ruthenus | reverse complement strand
ACATACCTAAACACACCACACTGCACCAGCATGTATGAATAAATACAACAACACCTAGAAAGAAACACTGCATGTGCACAAAAGAACACACCACATTATACCCACATAAATAGAGAAACAGAACACTGCACCCACACAAACAGAGAAACACACCACACTACACACACACCTATAAAGAAACACCGCACAGTGCACCAACATACTCAAAGTAACAAACCACACTTGACAAAGTAACATACCACACTGCACCAGCACACTCAAGGAAAGACACTCATACATAATTAAACAACACTGCACATACCTACACAAACCACACTGCACCAAAACGTATAACGAAAAACACCACACTGCTCCACACAGAGATACACACCACACTACACACACACACAGAAACACCACACTGCACTTGAACCCACACGTTGCAAGAAACACTCCACACCGCACCCACACAAACAGAGAAGCACACCGCAGTGTAAGAACACACACACAGACAAACACACCACACTGCACCCACACGTACAAAGAAACAGAGCACACTACACCAGCACGTATAAATAAACACACCAATACCTAGAAAGAAACACACCACACTGCACGTACACCACATCATACCCACATAAATAGAGAAACACAACACTGCACCCACACAAACAGAGAAACACACCACACTACACACACACACCTATAAAGAAACACCGCACAGTGCACCAACATACTCAAAGTAACAAACCACACTGCACCAGCACACACAAGGAAAGACACTTATACAGAATTAAACAACACTACACATACCTACACAAACCACACTGCACCAAAACGTATAACGAAAAACACCACACTGCTCGCACACAGAGAAACACACCACACTACACACACACACACACAGAAACACCACACTGCACTGAACCCACACGTTGCAAGAAACACTCCACACCGCACCCACACAAACAGAAAAGCACACCGCAGTGTAAGAACACACACAGACAAACACCACACGTTTCTCGGTTTGTGTAGGTGCGGTGTGGAGTGTTTGTTTCTACGTGTAGTGCAGTGTGGTGTGTTTCTCTGTCTGTGTGGGTGCATGTGGTATGTTTCTTTGTAGATGTGGGTGCAGTGTGGTTTGTGTCGTGTGGTTTCTTTCTCTGTGTGTAGTGTGGTGTGTTTCTGCTTCTGTGTGCAGTGTTGTGTTTCTCTATTTATGTGGGTATAATGTGGTGTGTTTGTTTGTGTGCGTGTGGGTGCAGTGTTTTTTCTTTATACGTTTTGGTGCAGAGTGGTGTGTTTCTTTATACGTGTGGGTGTAGTGTGGTGTGTGTAGGTATGTGCAGTGTGGTTTGTTTCTGTGTCAGTGTGCACACACAGACACCCACACTGCACCAACATGTATAAACTAAAGTCACTGCTCCCACACATACACAAAACAAATCACACTGTATTCAGAGAAAAAATGCACACCTACAAAGAAACACCGCACAGTGCACCAACATACTCAACGAATCAAAACACACTGGACAAAGTGACACACCAAACTGCACCAGCACACACAAGGAAACGCAACACAGAAAGAAACCACACTGCACATATCTACACACACCACACTGCACGTACACAAACAAACACACCACATCATACCCACATAAATAGAGAAACACAACACTGCACCAACACAAACAGAGAAACACACCACACTACACACACACACACACAGAAGCAGAAACACCCCACCTTACACACAGTCACACAGAGAAAGAAACCACACTGCACACACAGACATAAAACACACTGCACCCACACGTATAAAGAAAAAACAACACACTGCTCTAAAACGGATAAAGAAAAAACAACACACTGCTCCCACACAATAGATGTTATTCTATTTATGTGGGCATGATGTGCTGTGTTTGTTGGAGTACGTGCAGTGTGGTGTGTGTCTTTCTAGGTGTTGGTGCAGTGTGGTGTGTGTAGGTAGGTGCAATGTGGTTTGTTTTTGTGTGAGTGTGTGCTGGTGAGTGTGTGGTTTGTTTCTTTGAGTATGTTGGTGCACTGTGGTGTGTTTCTTTGTAGGTGTGTGGTGTAGTGTGGTGTGTGTGTGCATGGTGTTTGTTTCTCTGTATGCAGTGTGGTTTGTTTTGTGTACGTGTGGGTGCA
Organism: Acipenser ruthenus; assembly: GCF_902713425.1. NCBI lineage: Eukaryota > Metazoa > Chordata > Actinopteri > Acipenseriformes > Acipenseridae > Acipenser > Acipenser ruthenus. Next base: position 14,309,723 of record NC_081207.1, on the reverse strand, counting down.
ATGTCTGTTTGCTTTTCTGTTTCTGTGTGTGTGTGTGTGTGCGCAGTGTGGTTTGTTTCCTGTGTGCAGTGTGCTGTGTTTCTGTGGGTGCAGTGTGTTGTGTTTCTCTATTTATGTGGGTATAATGTGGTGTGTTTGTTTGTGTACGTGCAGTGCATGTGAGTGCAGTGTTTTTTCTTTATACGTTTTGGTGCAGTGTGGTGTGTTTCTTTATACGTGTGGGTGTGTAGGTATGTGCAGTGTGGTTTGTTTCTGTGTCAGTGTGCACACACAGACTCCCACACTGCACCAACATGTATAAACAAAAGTCGCTCCCACACATACACAAAATAAATCACACTGTGTACAGAGAAACAAACACCATGCACACACAGACACACACCACACACCTATAAAGAAACACCGCACAGTGCACCAACATACTCAAAGTAACAAACCACACTGCACCAGCACACACAAGGAAAGACACTTATACAGAATTAAACAACACTGCACATACCTACACAAACCACACTGCACCAAAACGTATAACGAAAAACACCACACTGCTCCACACAGAGATACACACCACACTACACAGACACACAGAAACACCACACTGCACTGAACCCACACGTTGCAAGAAACACTCCACACCGCACCCACACAAACAGAGAAGCACACCGCAGTGTAAGAACACACACACAGACAAACACACCACACTGCACCCACACGTACAAAGAAACAGAGCACACTACACACACCACACTACACCAGCACGTATAAATAAACACACCAATACCTAGAAAGAAACACACCACACTGCACGTACACCACATCATACCCACATAAATAGAGAAACACAACACTGCACCCACACAAACAGAGAAACACACCACACTACACACACACCTATAAAGAAACACCGCACAGTGCACCAACATACTCAAAGTAACAAACCACACTTGACAAAGTAACATACCACACTGCACCAGCACACTCAAGGAAAGACACTCATACATAATTAAACAACACTGCACATACCTACACACACCACACTGCACCAAAACGTATAACGAAAAACACCACACTGCTCTCACACAGAGAAACACACCTTACACACACACACAGAAACACCACACTGCACCCACACGTTGCACTCCACACCATATCTACACAGAGAAACAAACACCACACTGCACCCACACAAACAGAGAAGCACACCGCAAGAACACACACAGACAAACACACCACACGTTTCTCGGTTTGTGTAGGTGCGGTGTGGAGTGTTTGTTTCTACGTGTGGGTTCAGTGCAGAGTGGTGTGTTTCTCTGTCTGTGTGGGTGCATGTGGTATGTTTCTTTGTAGATGTGGGTGCAGTGTGGTTTGTGTCGTGTGGTTTCTTTCTCTGTGTGTAGTGTGGTGTGTTTCTGCTTCTGTGTGTAGTGTGGTGTGTTTCTCTGTGTGGGTGCAGTGTTGTGTTTCTCTATTTATGTGGGTATAATGTGGTGTGTTTGTTTGTGTACGTGCAGTGCGTGTGGGTGCAGTGTTTTTTCTTTATACGTTTTGGTGCAGTGTGGTGTGTTTCTTTATACGTGGTGTGTGTAGGTATGTGCAGTGTGGTTTGTTTCTGTGTCAGTGTGCACACACAGACACCCACACTGCACCAACATGTATAAACAAAAGTCACTGCTCCCACACATACACAAAACAAATCACACTGTATACAGAGAAAAAATGCACACACACCACACACCTACAAAGAAACACCGCACAGTGCACCAACTACTCAAAATAACAAACCACACTGGTCAAAGTAACAGACCACACTGCACCCACACGTACAAAGAAACACAGCACACTACACACACAGACACAAACCACACTACACCAGCAAGTATAAATAAACACACCAACACCTAGAAAGAAACACACCACACTGCACGTACACAAACAGAAAAACAAACCACACACAAACACAACACTGCACCCACACGTAGACAAAAACAAACTACACTGCATACAGAGAAACAAACACAATGCATTCACAGACACACAAACCACACACCTGCAAAGAAACACACCAGTGCACCAATATACTCAAAGAAACAAACCCCACTAAACAAAGTAACACACCACACTGCACCAGTATACACTCACACAGAAACAAACAACACTGCACATACCTAAACACACCACACTGCACCAGCATGTATGAATAAATACAACAACACCTAGAAAGAAACACTGCATGTGCACAAAAGAACACACCACATTATACCCACATAAATAGAGAAACAGAACACTGCACCCACACAAACAGAGAAACACACCACACTACACACACACCTATAAAGAAACACCGCACAGTGCACCAACATACTCAAAGTAACAAACCACACTTGACAAAGTAACATACCACACTGCACCAGCACACTCAAGGAAAGACACTCATACATAATTAAACAACACTGCACATACCTACACAAACCACACTGCACCAAAACGTATAACGAAAAACACCACACTGCTCCACACAGAGATACACACCACACTACACACACACACAGAAACACCACACTGCACTTGAACCCACACGTTGCAAGAAACACTCCACACCGCACCCACACAAACAGAGAAGCACACCGCAGTGTAAGAACACACACACAGACAAACACACCACACTGCACCCACACGTACAAAGAAACAGAGCACACTACACCAGCACGTATAAATAAACACACCAATACCTAGAAAGAAACACACCACACTGCACGTACACCACATCATACCCACATAAATAGAGAAACACAACACTGCACCCACACAAACAGAGAAACACACCACACTACACACACACACCTATAAAGAAACACCGCACAGTGCACCAACATACTCAAAGTAACAAACCACACTGCACCAGCACACACAAGGAAAGACACTTATACAGAATTAAACAACACTACACATACCTACACAAACCACACTGCACCAAAACGTATAACGAAAAACACCACACTGCTCGCACACAGAGAAACACACCACACTACACACACACACACACAGAAACACCACACTGCACTGAACCCACACGTTGCAAGAAACACTCCACCCGCACCCACACAAACAGAAAAGCACACCGCAGTGTAAGAACACACACAGACAAACACCACACGTTTCTCGGTTTGTGTAGGTGCGGTGTGGAGTGTTTGTTTCTACGTGTAGTGCAGTGTGGTGTGTTTCTCTGTCTGTGTGGGTGCATGTGGTATGTTTCTTTGTAGATGTGGGTGCAGTGTGGTTTGTGTCGTGTGGTTTCTTTCTCTGTGTGTAGTGTGGTGTGTTTCTGCTTCTGTGTGCAGTGTTGTGTTTCTCTATTTATGTGGGTATAATGTGGTGTGTTTGTTTGTGTGCGTGTGGGTGCAGTGTTTTTTCTTTATACGTTTTGGTGCAGAGTGGTGTGTTTCTTTATACGTGTGGGTGTAGTGTGGTGTGTGTAGGTATGTGCAGTGTGGTTTGTTTCTGTGTCAGTGTGCACACACAGACACCCACACTGCACCAACATGTATAAACTAAAGTCACTGCTCCCACACATACACAAAACAAATCACACTGTATTCAGAGAAAAAATGCACACCTACAAAGAAACACCGCACAGTGCACCAACATACTCAACGAATCAAAACACACTGGACAAAGTGACACACCAAACTGCACCAGCACACACAAGGAAACGCAACACAGAAAGAAACCACACTGCACATATCTACACACACCACACTGCACGTACACAAACAAACACACCACATCATACCCACATAAATAGAGAAACACAACACTGCACCAACACAAACAGAGAAACACACCACACTACACACACACACACACAGAAGCAGAAACACCCCACCTTACACACAGTCACACAGAGAAAGAAACCACACTGCACACACAGACATAAAACACACTGCACCCACACGTATAAAGAAAAAACAACACACTGCTCTAAAACGGATAAAGAAAAAACAACACACTGCTCCCACACAATAGATGTTATTCTATTTATGTGGGCATGATGTGCTGTGTTTGTTGGAGTACGTGCAGTGTGGTGTGTGTCTTTCTAGGTGTTGGTGCAGTGTGGTGTGTGTAGGTAGGTGCAATGTGGTTTGTTTTTGTGTGAGTGTGTGCTGGTGAGTGTGTGGTTTGTTTCTTTGAGTATGTTGGTGCACTGTGGTGTGTTTCTTTGTAGGTGTGTGGTGTAGTGTGGTGTGTGTGCATGGTGTTTGTTTCTCTGTATGCAGTGTGGTTTGTTTTGTGTACGTGTGGGTGCAATGTCTGTTTGCTTTTCTGTTTCTGTGTGTGTGTGTGTGTGCGCAGTGTGGTTTGTTTCCTGTGTGCAGTGTGCTGTGTTTCTGTGGGTGCAGTGTGTTGTGTTTCTCTATTTATGTGGGTATAATGTGGTGTGTTTGTTTGTGTACGTGCAGTGCATGTGAGTGCAGTGTTTTTTCTTTATACGTTTTGGTGCAGTGTGGTGTGTTTCTTTATACGTGTGGGTGTGTAGGTATGTGCAGTGTGGTTTGTTTCTGTGTCAGTGTGCACACACAGACTCCCACACTGCACCAACATGTATAAACAAAAGTCGCTCCCACACATACACAAAATAAATCACACTGTGTACAGAGAAACAAACACCATGCACACACAGACACACACCACACACCTATAAAGAAACACCGCACAGTGCACCAACATACTCAAAGTAACAAACCACACTGCACCAGCACACACAAGGAAAGACACTTATACAGAATTAAACAACACTGCACATACCTACACAAACCACACTGCACCAAAACGTATAACGAAAAACACCACACTGCTCCACACAGAGATACACACCACACTACACACACACACAGAAACACCACACTGCACTGAACCCACACGTTGCAAGAAACACTCCACACCGCACCCACACAAACAGAGAAGCACACCGCAGTGTAAGAACACACACACAGACAAACACACCACACTGCACCCACACGTACAAAGAAACAGAGCACACTACACACACCACACTACACCAGCACGTATAAATAAACACACCAATACCTAGAAAGAAACACACCACACTGCACGTACACCACATCATACCCACATAAATAGAGAAACACAACACTGCACCCACACAAACAGAGAAACACACCACACTACACACACACCTATAAAGAAACACCGCACAGTGCACCAACATACTCAAAGTAACAAACCACACTTGACAAAGTAACATACCACACTGCACCAGCACACTCAAGGAAAGACACTCATACATAATTAAACAACACTGCACATACCTACACACACCACACTGCACCAAAACGTATAACGAAAAACACCACACTGCTCTCACACAGAGAAACACACCTTACACACACACACAGAAACACCACACTGCACCCACACGTTGCACTCCACACCATATCTACACAGAGAAACAAACACCACACTGCACCCACACAAACAGAGAAGCACACCGCAAGAACACACACAGACAAACACACCACACGTTTCTCGGTTTGTGTAGGTGCGGTGTGGAGTGTTTGTTTCTACGTGTGGGTTCAGTGCAGAGTGGTGTGTTTCTCTGTCTGTGTGGGTGCATGTGGTATGTTTCTTTGTAGATGTGGGTGCAGTGTGGTTTGTGTCGTGTGGTTTCTTTCTCTGTGTGTAGTGTGGTGTGTTTCTGCTTCTGTGTGTAGTGTGGTGTGTTTCTCTGTGTGGGTGCAGTGTTGTGTTTCTCTATTTATGTGGGTATAATGTGGTGTGTTTGTTTGTGTACGTGCAGTGCGTGTGGGTGCAGTGTTTTTTCTTTATACGTTTTGGTGCAGTGTGGTGTGTTTCTTTATACGTGGTGTGTGTAGGTATGTGCAGTGTGGTTTGTTTCTGTGTCAGTGTGCACACACAGACACCCACACTGCACCAACATGTATAAACAAAAGTCACTGCTCCCACACATACACAAAACAAATCACACTGTATACAGAGAAAAAATGCACACACACCACACACCTACAAAGAAACACCGCACAGTGCACCAACTACTCAAAGTAACAAACCACACTGGTCAAAGTAACAGACCACACTGCACCCACACGTACAAAGAAAAACACAGCACACTACACACACAGACACAAACCACACTACACCAGCAGGTATAAATAAACACACCAACACCTAGAAAGAAACACACCACACTGCACGTACACAAACAGAAAAACAAACCACACACAAACACAACACTGCACCCACACGTACACAAAAACAAACTACACTGCATACAGAGAAACAAACACAATGCATTCACAGACACACAAACCACACACCTGCAAAGAAACACACCAGTGCACCAGTATACACTCACACAGAAACAAACAACACTGCACATACCTAAACACACCACACTGCACCAGCATGTATGAATAAATACAACAACACCTAGAAAGAAACACTGCATGTGCACAAAAGAACACACCACATTATACCCACATAAATAGAGAAACAGAACACTGCACCCACACAAACAGAGAAACACACCACACTACACACACACCTATAAAGAAACACCGCACAGTGCACCAACATACTCAAAGTAACAAACCACACTTGACAAAGTAACATACCACACTGCACCAGCACACTCAAGGAAAGACACTCATACATAATTAAACAACACTGCACATACCTACACAAACCACACTGCACCAAAACGTATAACGAAAAACACCACACTGCTCCACACAGAGATACACACCACACTACACACACACACAGAAACACCACACTGCACTTGAACCCACACGTTGCAAGAAACACTCTCCACACCGCACCCACACAAACAGAGAAGCACACCGCAGTGTAAGAACACACACACAGACAAACACACCACACTGCACCCACACGTACAAAGAAACAGAGCACACTACACCAGCACGTATAAATAAACACACCAATACCTAGAAAGAAACACACCACACTGCACGTACACCACATCATACCCACATAAATAGAGAAACACAACACTGCACCCACACAAACAGAGAAACACACCACACTACACACACACACCTATAAAGAAACACCGCACAGTGCACCAACATACTCAAAGTAACAAACCACACTGCACCAGCACACACAAGGAAAGACACTTATACAGAATTAAACAACACTACACATACCTACACAAACCACACTGCACCAAAACGTATAACGAAAAACACCACACTGCTCGCACACAGAGAAACACACCACACTACACACACACACACACAGAAACACCACACTACACTGAACCCACACGTTGCAAGAAACACTCCACTCCACACCCACACAAACAGAAAAGCACACCGCAGTGTAAGAACACACACAGACAAACACCACACGTTTCTCGGTTTGTGTAGGTGCGGTGTGGAGTGTTTGTTTCTACGTGTAGTGCAGTGTGGTGTGTTTCTCTGTCTGTGTGGGTGCATGTGGTATGTTTCTTTGTAGATGTGGGTGCAGTGTGGTTTGTGTCGTGTGGTTTCTTTCTCTGTGTGTAGTGTGGTGTGTTTCTGCTTCTGTGTGCAGTGTTGTGTTTCTCTATTTATGTGGGTATAATGTGGTGTGTTTGTTTGTGTGCGTGTGGGTGCAGTGTTTTTTCTTTATACGTTTTGGTGCAGAGTGGTGTGTTTCTTTATACGTGTGGGTGTAGTGTGGTGTGTGTAGGTATGTGCAGTGTGGTTTGTTTCTGTGTCAGTGTGCACACACAGACACCCACACTGCACCAACATGTATAAACTAAAGTCACTGCTCCCACACATACACAAAACAAATCACACTGTATTCAGAGAAAAAATGCACACCTACAAAGAAACACCGCACAGTGCACCAACATACTCAACGAATCAAAACACACTGGACAAAGTGACACACCAAACTGCACCAGCACACACAAGGAAACGCAACACAGAAAGAAACCACACTGCACATATCTACACACACCACACTGCACGTACACAACAAACACACCACATCATACCCACATAAATAGAGAAACACAACACTGCACCAACACAAACAGAGAAACACACCACACTACACACACACACACAGAAGCAGAAACACCCCACCTTACACACAGTCACACAGAGAAAGAAACCACACTGCACACACAGACATAAAACACACTGCACCCACACGTATAAAGAAAAAACAACACACTGCTCTAAAACGGATAAAGAAAAAACAACACACTGCTCCCACACAATAGATGTTATTCTATTTATGTGGGCATGATGTGCTGTGTTTGTTGGAGTACGTGCAGTGTGGTGTGTGTCTTTCTAGGTGTTGGTGCAGTGTGGTGTGTGTAGGTAGGTGCAATGTGGTTTGTTTTTGTGTGAGTGTGTGCTGGTGAGTGTGTGGTTTGTTTCTTTGAGTATGTTGGTGCACTGTGGTGTGTTTCTTTGTAGGTGTGTGGTGTAGTGTGGTGTGTGTGCATGGTGTTTGTTTCTCTGTATGCAGTGTGGTTTGTTTTGTGTACGTGTGGGTGCAGTGTCTGTTTGCTTTTCTGTTTCTGTGTGTGTGTGTGTGTGTGCGCGCAGTGTGGTTTGTTTCCTGTGTGCAGTGTGCTGTGTTTCTGTGGGTGCAGTGTGTTGTGTTTCTCTGTTTGTGTGGGTGCAGTGTTGTGTTTCTCTATTTATGTGGGTATAATGTGGTGTGTTTGTTTGTGTACGTGCAGTGCATGTGAGTGCAGTGTTTTTTCTTTATACGTTTTGGTGCAGTGTGGTGTGTTTCTTTATACGTGTGGGTGTAGTGTGGTGTGTGTAGGTATGTGCAGTGTGGTTTGTTTCTGTGTCAGTGTGTGCACACACAGACTCCCACACTGCACCAACATGTATAAACAAAAGTCGCTCCCACACATACACAAAATAAATCACACTGTATACAGAGAAACAAACACCATGCACACACAGACACACACCACACACCTATAAAGAAACACCGCACAGTGCACCAACATACTCAAAGTAACAAACCACACTGCACCAGCACACACAAGGAAAGACACTTATACAGAATTAAACAACACTGCACATACCTACACAAACCACACTGCACCAAAACGTATAACGAAAAACACCACACTGCTCCACACAGAGATACACACCACACTACACACACACACAGAAACACCACACTGCACTGAACCCACACGTTGCAAGAAACACTCCACACCGCACCCACACAAACAGAGAAGCACACCGCAGTGTAAGAACACACACACAGACAAACACACCACACTGCACCCACACGTACAAAGAAACAGAGCACACTACACACACTACACCAGCACGTATAAATAAACACACCAATACCTAGAAAGAAACACACCACACTGCACGTACACCACATCATACCCACATAAATAGAGAAACACAACACTGCACCCACACAAACAGAGAAACACACCACACTACACACACACCTATAAAGAAACACCGCACAGTGCACCAACATACTCAAAGTAACAAACCACACTTGACAAAGTAACATACCACACTGCACCAGCACACTCAAGGAAAGACACTCATACATAATTAAACAACACTGCACATACCTACACACACCACACTGCACCAAAACGTATAACGAAAAACACCACACTGCTCTCACACAGAGAAACACACCTTACACACACACACAGAAACACCACACTGCACCCACACGTTGCAAGAAACACTCCACACCACACCTACACAGAGAAACAAACACCACACTGCACCCACACAAACAGAGAAGCACACCGCAGTGTAAGAACACACACAGACAAACACACCACACGTTTCTCGGTTTGTGTAGGTGCGGTGTGGAGTGTTTGTTTCTACGTGTGGGTTCAGTGCAGTGTGGTGTGTTTCTCTGTCTGTGTGGGTGCATGTGGTATGTTTCTTTGTAGATGTGGGTGCAGTGTGGTTTGTGTCGTGTGGTTTCTTTCTCTGTGTGTAGTGTGGTGTGTTTCTGCTTCTGTGTGTAGTGTGGTGTGTTTCTCTGTGTGGGTGCAGTGTTGTGTTTCTCTATTTATGTGGGTATAATGTGGTGTGTTTGTTTGTGTACGTGCAGTGCGTGTGGGTGCAGTGTTTTTTCTTTATACGTTTTGGTGCAGTGTGGTGTGTTTCTTTATACGTGTGGGTGTAGTGTGGTGTGTGTAGGTATGTACAGTGTGGTTTGTTTCTGTGTCAGTGTGCACACACAGACACCCACACTGCACCAACATGTATAAACAAAAGTCACTGCTCCCACACGTACACAAAACAAATCACACTGTATTCAGAGAAAAAATGCACACCTACAAAGAAACACCGCACAGTGCACCAACATACTCAAAGTAACAAACCACACTGGACAAAGTAACACACCACACTGCACCCACACGTACAAAGAAACACAGCACACTACACACACAGACACAAACCACACTACACCAGCAGGTATAAATAAACACACCAACACCTAGAAAGAAATACACCACACTGCACGTACACAAACAGAAAAACAAACCACACACAAGCACAACACTGCACCCACACGTACACAAAAACAAACCACACTGCAATACAGAGAAACAAACACAATGCATTCACAGACACACAAACCACACACCTGCAAAGAAACACACCAGTGCACCAATATACTCAAAGAAACAAACCACACTGAACAAAGTAACACACCACACTGCACCAGTATACACTCACACAGAAACAAACAACACTGCACATACCTAAACACACCACACTGCACCACATGTATAAATAAATACAACAACACCTAGAAAGAAACACTGCATGTGCACAAAAGAACACACCACATTATACCCACATAAATAGAGAAACAGAACACTGCACCCACACAAACAGAGCAACACCACACAGCACCCACACGTACATAAAAACAAACCACACTGCACACAGAGAAACAAAAACAATGCACACTCAGACCGCACTACAAACACCTACAAAGAAACACACCACAGTGCACCAACATACTCAACGAAACAAAACACACTGGACAAAGGGACACACCAAACTGCACCAGCACACACAAGGAAACGCAACACAGAAAGAAACCACACTGCACATATCTACACACACCACACTGCACGTACACAAACAAACACACCACATCATACCCACATAAATAGAGAAACACAACACTGCACCAACACAAACAGAGAAACACACCACACTACACACACACACACAGAAAGAAACACCCCACCTTACACACAGTCACACAGAGAAAGAAACCACACTGCACACACAGACATAAAACACACTGCACCCACACGTATAAAGAAACACACCACACTACTCTAAAACGGATAAAGAAAAAACAACACACTGCTCCCACACAATAGATGTTATTCTATTTATGTGGGCATGATGTGCTGTGTTTGTTGGAGTACGTGCAGTGTGGTGTGTGTCTTTCTAGGTGTTGGTGCAGTGTGGTGTGTGTAGGTAGGTGCAATGTGGTTTGTTTTTGTGTGAGTGTGTGCTGGTGAGTGTGTGGTTTGTTTCTTTGAGTATGTTGGTGCACTGTGGTGTGTTTCTTTGTAGGTGTGTGTGTGTGTAGTGTGGTGTGTGTGCATGGTGTTTGTTTCTCTGTATGCAGTGTGGTTTGTTTTGTGTACGTGTGGGTGCAATGTCTGTTTGCTTTTCTGTTTCTGTGTGTGTGTGTGTGTGTGTGTGTGCGCAGTGTGGTTTGTTTCCTGTGTGCAGTGTGCTGTGTTTCTGTGGGTGCAGTGTGTTGTGTTTCTCTGTTTGTGTGGGTGCAGTGTTGTGTTTCTCTATTTATGTGGGTATAATGTGGTGTGTTTGTTTGTGTACGTGCAGTGCATGTGAGTGCAGTGTTTTTTCTTTATACGTGTGGGTGTAGTGTGGTGTGTGTAGGTATGTGCAGTGTGGTTTGTTTCTGTGTCAGTGTGCACACACAGACTCCCACACTGCACCAACATGTATAAACAAAAGTCGCTCCCACACATACACAAAATAAATCACACTGTGTACAGAGAAACAAACACCATGCACACACAGACACACACCACACACCTATAAAGAAACACCGCACAGTGCACCAACATACTCAAAGTAACAAACCACACTGCACCAGCACACACAAGGAAAGACACTTATACAGAATTAAACAACACTGCACATACCTACACAAACCACACTGCACCAAAACGTATAACGAAAAACACCACACTGCTCCACACAGAGATACACACCACACTACACAGACACACAGAAACACCACACTGCACTGAACCCACACGTTGCAAGAAACACTCCACACCGCACCCACACAAACAGAGAAGCACACCGCAGTGTAAGAACACACACACAGACAAACACACCACACTGCACCCACACGTACAAAGAAACAGAGCACACTACACACACCACACTACACCAGCACGTATAAATAAACACACCAATACCTAGAAAGAAACACACCACACTGCACGTACACCACATCATACCCACATAAATAGAGAAACACAACACTGCACCCACACAAACAGAGAAACACACCACACTACACACACACCTATAAAGAAACACCGCACAGTGCACCAACATACTCAAAGTAACAAACCACACTTGACAAAGTAACATACCACACTGCACCAGCACACTCAAGGAAAGACACTCATACATAATTAAACAACACTGCACATACCTACACACACCACACTGCACCAAAACGTATAACGAAAAACACCACACTGCTCTCACACAGAGAAACACACCTTACACACACAGAAACACCACACTGCACCCACACGTTGCACTCCACACCATATCTACACAGAGAAACAAACACCACACTGCACCCACACAAACAGAGAAGCACACCGCAGTGTAAGAACACACACAGACAAACACACCACACGTTTCTCGGTTTGTGTAGGTGCGGTGTGGAGTGTTTGTTTCTACGTGTGGGTTCAGTGCAGTGTGGTGTGTTTCTCTGTCTGTGTGGGTGCATGTGGTATGTTTCTTTGTAGATGTGGGTGCAGTGTGGTTTGTGTCGTGTGGTTTCTTTCTCTGTGTGTAGTGTGGTGTGTTTCTGCTTCTGTGTGTAGTGTGGTGTGTTTCTCTGTGTGGGTGCAGTGTTGTGTTTCTCTATTTATGTGGGTATAATGTGGTGTGTTTGTTTGTGTACGTGCAGTGCGTGTGGGTGCAGTGTTTTTTCTTTATACGTTTTGGTGCAGTCTGGTGTGTTTCTTTATACGTGTGGGTGTAGTGTGGTGTGTGTAGGTATGTACAGTGTGGTTTGTTTCTGTGTCAGTGTGCACACACAGACACCCACACTGCACCAACATGTATAAACAAAAGTCACTGCTCCCACACATACACAAAACAAATCACACTGTATTCAGAGAAAAAATGCACACCTACAAAGAAACACCGCACAGTGCACCAACATACTCAAAGTAACAAACCACACTGGACAAAGTAACACACCACACTGCACCCACACGTACAAAGAAACACAGCACACTACACACACAGACACAAACCACACTACACCAGCAGGTATAAATAAACACACCAACACCTAGAAAGAAATACACCACACTGCACGTACACAAACAGAAAAACAAACCACACACAAGCACAACACTGCACCCACACGTACACAAAAACAAACCACACTGCAATACAGAGAAACAAACACAATGCATTCACAGACACACAAACCACACACCTGCAAAGAAACACACCAGTGCACCAATATACTCAAAGAAACAAACCACACTGAACAAAGTAACACACCACACTGCACCAGTATACACTCACACAGAAACAAACAACACTGCACATACCTAAACACACCACACTGCACCAGCATGTATAAATAAATACAACAACACCTAGAAAGAAACACTGCATGTGCACAAAAGAACACACCACATTATACCCACATAAATAGAGAAACAGAACACTGCACCCACACAAACAGAGCAACACCACACAGCACCCACACGTACATAAAAACAAACCACACTGCACACAGAGAAACAAAAACAATGCACACTCAGACCGCACTTCAAACACCTACAAAGAAACACACCACAGTGCACCAACATACTCAAAGTAACAAACCACACTGCACCAGCACACACAAGGAAAGACACTTATACAGAATTAAACAACACTGCACATACCTACACAAACCACACTGCACCAAAACGTATAACGAAAAACACCACACTGCTCCACACAGAGATACACACCACACTACACACACACACAGAAACACCACACTGCACTGAACCCACACGTTGCAAGAAACACTCCACACCGCACCCACACAAACAGAGAAGCACACCGCAGTGTAAGAACACACACACAGACACACACCACACTGCACCCACACGTACAAAGAAACAGAGCACACTACACACACTACACCAGCACGTATAAATAAACACACCAATACCTAGAAAGAAACACACCACACTGCACGTACACCACATCATACCCACATAAATAGAGAAACACAACACTGCACCCACACAAACAGAGAAACACACCACACTACACACACACCTATAAAGAAACACCGCACAGTGCACCAACATACTCAAAGTAACAAACCACACTTGACAAAGTAACATACCACACTGCACCAGCACACTCAAGGAAAGACACTCATACATAATTAAACAACACTGCACATACCTACACACACCACACTGCACCAAAACGTATAACGAAAAACACCACACTGCTCTCACACAGAGAAACACACCTTACACACACACACAGAAACACCACACTGCACCCACACGTTGCAAGAAACACTCCACACCACACCTACACAGAGAAACAAACACCACACTGCACCCACACAAACAGAGAAGCACACCGCAGTGTAAGAACACACACAGACAAACACACCACACGTTTCTCGGTTTGTGTAGGTGAGGTGTGGAGTGTTTGTTTCTACGTGTGGGTTCAGTGCAGTGTGGTGTGTTTCTCTGTCTGTGTGGGTGCATGTGGTATGTTTCTTTGTAGATGTGGGTGCAGTGTGGTTTGTGTCGTGTGGTTTCTTTCTCTGTGTGTAGTGTGGTGTGTTTCTGCTTCTGTGTGTAGTGTGGTGTGTTTCTCTGTGTGGGTGCAGTGTTGTGTTTCTCTATTTATGTGGGTATAATGTGGTGTGTTTGTTTGTGTACGTGCAGTGCGTGTGGGTGCAGTGTTTTTTCTTTATACGTTTTGGTGCAGTGTGGTGTGTTTCTTTATACGTGTGGGTGTAGTGTGGTGTGTGTAGGTATGTACAGTGTGGTTTGTTTCTGTGTCAGTGTGCACACACAGACACCCACACTGCACCAACATGTATAAACAAAAGTCGCTCCCACACATACACAAAATAAATCACACTGTGTACAGAGAAACAAACACCATGCACACACAGACACACACCACACACCTATAAAGAAACACCGCACAGTGCACCAACATACTCAAAGTAACAAACCACACTGCACCAGCACACACAAGGAAAGACACTTATACAGAATTAAACAACACTGCACATACCTACACAAACCACACTGCACCAAAACGTATAACGTATAACGAAAAACACCACACTGCTCCACACAGAGATACACACCACACTACACACACACACAGAAACATCACACTGCACTGAACCCACACGTTGCAAGAAACACTCCACACCGCACCCACACAAACAGAGAAGCACACCGCAGTGTAAGAACACACACACAGACAAACACACCACACTGCACCCACACGTACAAAGAAACAGAGCACACTACACACACCACACTACACCAGCACGTATAAATAAACACACCAATACCTAGAAAGAAACACACCACACTGCACGTACACCACATCATACCCACATAAATAGAGAAACACAACACTGCACCCACACAGAGAAACACACCACACTACACACAGAAGCAGAAACACACCACACTACACACAGAGAAAGAAACCACACGACACAAACCACACTGCACCCACATCTACAAAGAAACATACCACATGCACCCACACAGACAGAGAAACACACCACACTGCACACACACACACAGAAAGAAACACCCCACCTTACACACAGTCACACAGAGAAAGAAACCACACTGCACACACAGACATAAAACACACTGCACCCACACGTATAAAGAAACACACCACACTACTCTAAAACGGATAAAGAAAAAACAACACACTGCTCCCACACAATAGATGTTATTCTATTTATGTGGGCATGATGTGCTGTGTTTGTTGGAGTACGTGCAGTGTGGTGTGTGTCTTTCTAGGTGTTGGTGCAGTGTGGTGTGTGTAGGTAGGTGCAATGTGGTTTGTTTTTGTGTGAGTGTGTGCTGGTGAGTGTGTGGTTTGTTTCTTTGAGTATGTTGGTGCACTGTGGTGTGTTTCTTTGTAGGTGTGTGTGTGTGTAGTGTGGTGTGTGTGCATGGTGTTTGTTTCTCTGTATGCAGTGTGGTTTGTTTTGTGTACGTGTGGGTGCAATGTCTGTTTGCTTTTCTGTTTCTGTGTGTGTGTGTGTGTGTGTGTGTGCGCAGTGTGGTTTGTTTCCTGTGTGCAGTGTGCTGTGTTTCTGTGGGTGCAGTGTGTTGTGTTTCTCTGTTTGTGTGGGTGCAGTGTTGTGTTTCTCTATTTATGTGGGTATAATGTGGTGTGTTTGTTTGTGTACGTGCAGTGCATGTGAGTGCAGTGTTTTTTCTTTATACGTTTTGGTGCAGTGTGGTGTGTTTCTTTATACGTGTGGGTGTAGTGTGGTGTGTGTAGGTATGTGCAGTGTGGTTTGTTTCTGTGTCAGTGTGCACACACAGACTCCCACACTGCACCAACATGTATAAACAAAAGTCGCTCCCACACATACACAAAATAAATCACACTGTGTACAGAGAAACAAACACCATGCACACACAGACACACACCACACACCTATAAAGAAACACCGCACAGTGCACCAACATACTCAAAGTAACAAACCACACTGCACCAGCACACACAAGGAAAGACACTTATACAGAATTAAACAACACTGCACATACCTACACAAACCACACTGCACCAAAACGTATAACGAAAAACACCACACTGCTCCACACAGAGATACACACCACACTACACAGACACACAGAAACACCACACTGCACTGAACCCACACGTTGCAAGAAACACTCCACACCGCACCCACACAAACAGAGAAGCACACCGCAGTGTAAGAACACACACACAGACAAACACACCACACTGCACCCACACGTACAAAGAAACAGAGCACACTACACACACCACACTACACCAGCACGTATAAATAAACACACCAATACCTAGAAAGAAACACACCACACTGCACGTACACCACATCATACCCACATAAATAGAGAAACACAACACTGCACCCACACAAACAGAGAAACACACCACACTACACACACACCTATAAAGAAACACCGCACAGTGCACCAACATACTCAAAGTAACAAACCACACTTGACAAAGTAACATACCACACTGCACCAGCACACTCAAGGAAAGACACTCATACATAATTAAACAACACTGCACATACCTACACACACCACACTGCACCAAAACGTATAACGAAAAACACCACACTGCTCTCACACAGAGAAACACACCTTACACACACAGAAACACCACACTGCACCCACACGTTGCACTCCACACCATATCTACACAGAGAAACAAACACCACACTGCACCCACACAAACAGAGAAGCACACCGCAGTGTAAGAACACACACAGACAAACACACCACACGTTTCTCGGTTTGTGTAGGTGCGGTGTGGAGTGTTTGTTTCTACGTGTGGGTTCAGTGCAGTGTGGTGTGTTTCTCTGTCTGTGTGGGTGCATGTGGTATGTTTCTTTGTAGATGTGGGTGCAGTGTGGTTTGTGTCGTGTGGTTTCTTTCTCTGTGTGTAGTGTGGTGTGTTTCTGCTTCTGTGTGCAGTGTTGTGTTTCTCTATTTATGTGGGTATAATGTGGTGTGTTTGTTTGTGTGCGTGTGGGTGCAGTGTTTTTTCTTTATACGTTTTGGTGCAGAGTGGTGTGTTTCTTTATACGTGTGGGTGTAGTGTGGTGTGTGTAGGTATGTGCAGTGTGGTTTGTTTCTGTGTCAGTGTGCACACACAGACACCCACACTGCACCAACATGTATAAACTAAAGTCACTGCTCCCACACATACACAAAACAAATCACACTGTATTCAGAGAAAAAATGCACACCTACAAAGAAACACCGCACAGTGCACCAACATACTCAAAGTAACAAACCACACTGGACAAAGTAACAAACCACACTGCACCCACACGTACAAAGAAACACAGCACACTACATACACAGACACAAACCACACTACACCAGCAGGTATAAATAAACACACCAACACCTAGAAAGAAATACACCACACTGCACGTACACAAACAGAAAAACAAACCACACACAAACACAACACTGCACCCACACGTACACAAAAACAAACCACACTGCAATACAGAGAAACAAACACAATGCATTCACAGACACACAAACCACACACCTGCAAAGAAACACACCAGTGCACCAATATACTCAAAGAAACAAACCACACTGAACAAAGTAACACACCACACTGCACCAGTATACACTCACACAGAAACAAACAACACTGCACATACCTAAACACACCACACTGCACCACATGTATAAATAAATACAACAACACCTAGAAAGAAACACTGCATGTGCACAAAAGAACACACCACATTATACCCACATAAATAGAGAAACAGAACACTGCACCCACACAAACAGAGCAACACCACACTGCACCCACACGTACATAAAAACAAACCACACTGCACACAGAGAAACAAAAACAATGCACACTCAGACCGCACTACAAACACCTACAAAGAAACACACCACAGTGCACCAACATACTCAACGAAACAAAACACACTGGACAAAGTGACACACCAAACTGCACCAGCACACACAAGGAAACGCAACACAGAAAGAAACCACACTGCACATATCTACACACACCACACTGCACGTACACAAACAAACACACCACATCATACCCACATAAATAGAGAAACACAACACTGCACCAACACAAACAGAGAAACACACCACACTACACACACACACACAGAAAGAAACACCCCACCTTACACACAGTCACACAGAGAAAGAAACCACACTGCACACACAGACATAAAACACACTGCACCCACACGTATAACGAAACACACCACACTACTCTAAAACGGATAAAGAAAAAACAACACACTGCTCCCACACAATAGATGTTATTCTATTTATGTGGGCATGATGTGCTGTGTTTGTTGGAGTACGTGCAGTGTGGTGTGTGTCTTTCTAGGTGTTGGTGCAGTGTGGTGTGTGTAGGTAGGTGCAATGTGGTTTGTTTTTGTGTGAGTGTGTGCTGGTGAGTGTGTGGTTTGTTTCTTTGAGTATGTTGGTGCACTGTGGTGTGTTTCTTTGTAGGTGTGTGTGTGTGTAGTGTGGTGTGTGTGCATGGTGTTTGTTTCTCTGTATGCAGTGTGGTTTGTTTTGTGTACGTGTGGGTGCAATGTCTGTTTGCTTTTCTGTTTCTGTGTGTGTGTGTGTGTGTGTGTGCGCAGTGTGGTTTGTTTCCTGTGTGCAGTGTGCTGTGTTTCTGTGGGTGCAGTGTGTTGTGTTTCTCTGTTTGTGTGGGTGCAGTGTTGTGTTTCTCTATTTATGTGGGTATAATGTGGTGTGTTTGTTTGTGTACGTGCAGTGCATGTGAGTGCAGTGTTTTTTCTTTATACGTTTTGGTGCAGTGTGGTGTGTTTCTTTATACGTGTGGGTGTAGTGTGGTGTGTGTAGGTATGTGCAGTGTGGTTTGTTTCTGTGTCAGTGTGCACACACAGACTCCCACACTGCACCAACATGTATAAACAAAAGTCGCTCCCACACATACACAAAATAAATCACACTGTGTACAGAGAAACAAACACCATGCACACACAGACACACACCACACACCTATAAAGAAACACCGCACAGTGCACCAACATACTCAAAGTAACAAACCACACTGCACCAGCACACACAAGGAAAGACACTTATACAGAATTAAACAACACTGCACATACCTACACAAACCACACTGCACCAAAACGTATAACGAAAAACACCACACTGCTCCACACAGAGATACACACCACACTACACAGACACACAGAAACACCACACTGCACTGAACCCACACGTTGCAAGAAACACTCCACACCGCACCCACACAAACAGAGAAGCACACCGCAGTGTAAGAACACACACACAGACAAACACACCACACTGCACCCACACGTACAAAGAAACAGAGCACACTACACACACCACACTACACCAGCACGTATAAATAAACACACCAATACCTAGAAAGAAACACACCACACTGCACGTACACCACATCATACCCACATAAATAGAGAAACACAACACTGCACCCACACAAACAGAGAAACACACCACACTACACACACACCTATAAAGAAACACCGCACAGTGCACCAACATACTCAAAGTAACAAACCACACTTGACAAAGTAACATACCACACTGCACCAGCACACTCAAGGAAAGACACTCATACATAATTAAACAACACTGCACATACCTACACACACCACACTGCACCAAAACGTATAACGAAAAACACCACACTGCTCTCACACAGAGAAACACACCTTACACACACACACAGAAACACCACACTGCACCCACACGTTGCACTCCACACCATATCTACACAGAGAAACAAACACCACACTGCACCCACACAAACAGAGAAGCACACCGCAAGAACACACACAGACAAACACACCACACGTTTCTCGGTTTGTGTAGGTGCGGTGTGGAGTGTTTGTTTCTACGTGTGGGTTCAGTGCAGAGTGGTGTGTTTCTCTGTCTGTGTGGGTGCATGTGGTATGTTTCTTTGTAGATGTGGGTGCAGTGTGGTTTGTGTCGTGTGGTTTCTTTCTCTGTGTGTAGTGTGGTGTGTTTCTGCTTCTGTGTGTAGTGTGGTGTGTTTCTCTGTGTGGGTGCAGTGTTGTGTTTCTCTATTTATGTGGGTATAATGTGGTGTGTTTGTTTGTGTACGTGCAGTGCGTGTGGGTGCAGTGTTTTTTCTTTATACGTTTTGGTGCAGTGTGGTGTGTTTCTTTATACGTGTGGGTGTAGTGTGGTGTGTGTAGGTATGTACAGTGTGGTTTGTTTCTGTGTCAGTGTGCACACACAGACACCCACACTGCACCAACATGTATAAACAAAAGTCGCTCCCACACATACACAAAATAAATCACACTGTGTACAGAGAAACAAACACCATGCACACACAGACACACACCACACACCTATAAAGAAACACCGCACAGTGCACCAACATACTCAAAGTAACAAACCACACTGCACCAGCACACACAAGGAAAGACACTTATACAGAATTAAACAACACTACACATACCTACACAAACCACACTGCACCAAAACGTATAACGAAAAACACCACACTGCTCGCACACAGAGAAACACCACACTACACACACACACACACAGAAACACCACACTGCACTGAACCCACACGTTGCAAGAAACACTCCACACCGCACCCACACAAACAGAAAAGCACACCGCAGTGTAAGAACACACACAGACAAACACCACACGTTTCTCGGTTTGTGTAGGTGCGGTGTGGAGTGTTTGTTTCTACGTGTAGTGCAGTGTGGTGTGTTTCTCTGTCTGTGTGGGTGCATGTGGTATGTTTCTTTGTAGATGTGGGTGCAGTGTGGTTTGTGTCGTGTGGTTTCTTTCTCTGTGTGTAGTGTGGTGTGTTTCTGCTTCTGTGTGCAGTGTTGTGTTTCTCTATTTATGTAGGTATAATGTGGTGTGTTTGTTTGTGTGCGTGTGGGTGCAGTGTTTTTTCTTTATACGTTTTGGTGCAGAGTGGTGTGTTTCTTTATACGTGTGGGTGTAGTGTGGTGTGTGTAGGTATGTGCAGTGTGGTTTGTTTCTGTGTCAGTGTGCACACACAGACACCCACACTGCACCAACATGTATAAACTAAAGTCACTGCTCCCACACATACACAAAACAAATCACACTGTATTCAGAGAAAAAATGCACACCTACAAAGAAACACCGCACAGTGCACCAACATACTCAACGAATCAAAACACACTGGACAAAGTGACACACCAAACTGCACCAGCACACACAAGGAAACGCAACACAGAAAGAAACCACACTGCACATATCTACACACACCACACTGCACGTACACAAACAAACACACCACATCATACCCACATAAATAGAGAAACACAACACTGCACCAACACAAACAGAGAAACACACCACACTACACACACACACACAGAAGCAGAAACACCCCACCTTACACACAGTCACACAGAGAAAGAAACCACACTGCACACACAGACATAAAACACACTGCACCCACACGTATAAAGAAAAAACAACACACTGCTCTAAAACGGATAAAGAAAAAACAACACACTGCTCCCACACAATAGATGTTATTCTATTTATGTGGGCATGATGTGCTGTGTTTGTTGGAGTACGTGCAGTGTGGTGTGTGTCTTTCTAGGTGTTGGTGCAGTGTGGTGTGTGTAGGTAGGTGCAATGTGGTTTGTTTTTGTGTGAGTGTGTGCTGGTGAGTGTGTGGTTTGTTTCTTTGAGTATGTTGGTGCACTGTGGTGTGTTTCTTTGTAGGTGTGTGGTGTAGTGTGGTGTGTGTGCATGGTGTTTGTTTCTCTGTATGCAGTGTGGTTTGTTTTGTGTACGTGTGGGTGCAGTGTCTGTTTGCTTTTCTGTTTCTGTGTGTGTGTGTGTGTGTGTGCGCGCAGTGTGGTTTGTTTCCTGTGTGCAGTGTGCTGTGTTTCTGTGGGTGCAGTGTTGTGTTTCTCTGTTTGTGTGGGTGCAGTGTTGTGTTTCTCTATTTATGTGGGTATAATGTGGTGTGTTTGTTTGTGTACGTGCAGTGCATGTGAGTGCAGTGTTTTTTCTTTATACGTTTTGGTGCAGTGTGGTGTGTTTCTTTATACGTGTGGGTGTAGTGTGGTGTGTGTAGGTATGTGCAGTGTGGTTTGTTTCTGTGTCAGTGTGTGCACACACAGACTCCCACACTGCACCAACATGTATAAACAAAAGTCGCTCCCACACATACACAAAATAAATCACACTGTGTACAGAGAAACAAACACCATGCACACACAGACACACACCACACACCTATAAAGAAACACCGCACAGTGCACCAACATACTCAAAGTAACAAACCACACTGCACCAGCACACTCAAGGAAAGACACTCATACATAATTAAACAACACTGCACATACCTACACAAACCACACTGCACCAAAACGTATAACGAAAAACACCACACTGCTCCACACAGAGATACACACCACACTACACACACACACAGAAACACCACACTGCACTGAACCCACACGTTGCAAGAAACACTCCACACCGCACCCACACAAACAGAGAAGCACACCGCAGTGTAAGAACACACACACAGACAAACACACCACACTGCACCCACACGTACAAAGAAACAGAGCACACTACACACACCACACTACACCAGCACGTATAAATAAACACACCAATACCTAGAAAGAAACACACCACACTGCACGTACACCACATCATACCCACATAAATAGAGAAACACAACACTGCACCCACACAAACAGAGAAACACACCACACTACACACACACCTATAAAGAAACACCGCACAGTGCACCAACATACTCAAAGTAACAAACCACACTTGACAAAGTAACATACCACACTGCACCAGCACACTCAAGGAAAGACACTCATACATAATTAAACAACACTGCACATACCTACACACACCACACTGCACCAAAACGTATAACGAAAAACACCACACTGCTCTCACACAGAGAAACACACCTTACACACACACACAGAAACACCACACTGCACCCACACGTTGCAAGAAACACTCCACACCACACCTACACAGAGAAACAAACACCACACTGCACCCACACAAACAGAGAAGCACACCGCAGTGTAAGAACACACACAGACAAACACACCACACGTTTCTCGGTTTGTGTAGGTGCGGTGTGGAGTGTTTGTTTCTACGTGTGGGTTCAGTGCAGTGTGGTGTGTTTCTCTGTCTGTGTGGGTGCATGTGGTATGTTTCTTTGTAGATGTGGGTGCAGTGTGGTTTGTGTCGTGTGGTTTCTTTCTCTGTGTGTAGTGTGGTGTGTTTCTGCTTCTGTGTGTAGTGTGGTGTGTTTCTCTGTGTGGGTGCAGTGTTGTGTTTCTCTATTTATGTGGGTATAATGTGGTGTGTTTGTTTGTGTACGTGCAGTGCGTGTGGGTGCAGTGTTTTTTCTTTATACGTTTTGGTGCAGTGTGGTGTATTTCTTTATACGTGTGGGTGTAGTGTGGTGTGTGTAGGTATGTACAGTGTGGTTTGTTTCTGTGTCAGTGTGCACACACAGACACCCACACTGCACCAACATGTATAAACAAAAGTCGCTCCCACACATACACAAAATAAATCACACTGTGTACAGAGAAACAAACACCATGCACACACAGACACACACCACACACCTATAAAGAAACACCGCACAGTGCACCAACATACTCAAAGTAACAAACCACACTGCACCAGCACACACAAGGAAAGACACTTATACAGAATTAAACAACACTGCACATACCTACACAAACCACACTGCACCAAAACGTATAACGAAAAACACCACACTGCTCCACACAGAGATACACACCACACTACACACACACACAAGAAACACCACACTGCACTGAACCCACACGTTGCAAGAAACACTCCACACCGCACCCACACAAACAGAGAAGCACACCGCAGTGTAAGAACACACACACACAGACAAACACACCACACTGCACCCACACGTACAAAGAAACAGAGCACACTACACACACCACACTACACCAGCACGTATAAATAAACACACCAATACCTAGAAAGAAACACACCACACTGCACGTACACCACATCATACCCACATAAATAGAGAAACACAACACTGCACCCACACAAACAACACACCACACTACACACACACCTATAAAGAAACACCGCACAGTGCACCAACATACTCAAAGTAACAAACCACACTTGACAAAGTAACATACCACACTGCACCAGCACACTCAAGGAAAGACACTCATACATAATTAAACAACACTGCACATACCTACACAAACCACACTGCACCAAAACGTATAACGAAAAACACCACACTGCTCCACACAGAGATACACACCACACTACACACACACACACAGAAACACCACACTGCACTTGAACCCACACGTTGCAAGAAACACTCCACACCGCACCCACACAAACAGAGAAGCACACCGCAGTGTAAGAACACACACACAGACAAAGAAACACCGCACAGTGCACCAACATACTCAAAGTAACAAACCACACTGCACCAGCACACACAAGGAAAGACACTTATACAGAATTAAACAACACTACACATACCTACACAAACCACACTGCACCAAAACGTATAACGAAAAACACCACACTGCTCGCACACAGAGAAACACACCACACTACACACACACACACACAGAAACACCACACTGCACTGAACCCACACGTTGCAAGAAACACTCCACTCCGCACCCACACAAACAGAAAAGCACACCGCAGTGTAAGAACACACACAGACAAACAAAACACCACACGTTTCTCGGTTTGTGTAGGTGCGGTGTGGAGTGTTTGTTTCTACGTGTAGTGCAGTGTGGTGTGTTTCTCTGTCTGTGTGGGTGCATGTGGTATGTTTCTTTGTAGATGTGGGTGCAGTGTGGTTTGTGTCGTGTGGTTTCTTTCTCTGTGTGTAGTGTGGTGTGTTTCTGCTTCTGTGTGCAGTGTTGTGTTTCTCTATTTATGTGGGTATAATGTGGTGTGTTTGTTTGTGTACGTGCAGTGCGTGTGGGTGCAGTGTTTTTTCTTTATACGTTTTGGTGCAGTGTGGTGTGTTTCTTTATACGTGTGGGTGTAGCGTGGTGTGTGTAGGTATGTGCAGTGTGGTTTGTTTCTGTGTCAGTGTGCACACACAGACACCCACACTGCACCAACATGTATAAACAAAAGTCACTGCTCCCACACATACACAAAACAAATCACACTGTATTCAGAGAAAAAATGCACACCTACAAAGAAACACCGCACAGTGCACCAACATACTCAAAGTAACAAACCACACTAGACAAAGTAACACACCACACTGCACCCACACGTACAAAGAAACACACCACACTACACACACACACACAGAAGCAGAAACACCCCACCTTACACACAGTCACACAGAGAAAGAAACCACACTGCACACACAGACATAAAACACTGCACCCACACGTATAAAGAAACACACCACACTACTCTAAACGGATAAAGAAAAAACAACACACTGCTCCCACACAATAGATGTTATTCTATTTATGTGGGCATGATGTGCTGTGTTTGTTGGAGTACGTGCAGTGTGGTGTGTGTCTTTCTAGGTGTTGGTGCAGTGTGGTGTGTGTAGGTAGGTGCAATGTGGTTTGTTTTTGTGTGAGTGTGTGCTGGTGAGTGTGTGGTTTGTTTCTTTGAGTATGTTGGTGCACTGTGGTGTGTTTCTTTGTAGGTGTGTGTGTGTAGTGTGGTGTGTGTGCATGGTGTTTGTTTCTCTGTATGCAGTGTGGTTTGTTTTGTGTACGTGTGGGTGCAATGTCTGTTTGCTTTTCTGTTTCTGTGTGTGTGTGTGTGTGTGCGCAGTGTGGTTTGTTTCCTGTGTGCAGTGTGCTGTGTTTCTTTATACGTGTGGGTGTAGTGTGGTGTGTGTAGGTATGTACAGTGTGGTTTGTTTCTGTGTCAGTGTGCACACACAGACACCCACACTGCACCAACATGTATAAACAAAAGTCGCTCCCACACATACACAAAATAAATCACACTGTGTACAGAGAAACAAACACCATGCACACACAGACACACACCACACACCTATAAAGAAACACCGCACAGTGCACCAACATACTCAAAGTAACAAACCACACTGCACCAGCACACACAAGGAAAGACACTTATACAGAATTAAACAACACTGCACATACCTACACAAACCACACTGCACCAAAACGTATAACGAAAAACACCACACTGCTCCACACAGAGATACACACCACACTACACACACACACAGAAACACCACACTGCACTGAACCCACACGTTGCAAGAAACACTCCACACCGCACCCACACAAACAGAGAAGCACACCGCAGTGTAAGAACACACACACAGACAAACACACCACACTGCACCCACACGTACAAAGAAACAGAGCACACTACACACACTACACCAGCACGTATAAATAAACACACCAATACCTAGAAAGAAACACACCACACTGCACGTACACCACATCATACCCACATAAATAGAGAAACACAACACTGCACCCACACAAACAGAGAAACACACCACACTACACACACACCTATAAAGAAACACCGCACAGTGCACCAACATACTCAAAGTAACAAACCACACTTGACAAAGTAACATACCACACTGCACCAGCACACTCAAGGAAAGACACTCATACATAATTAAACAACACTGCACATACCTACACACACCACACTGCACCAAAACGTATAACGAAAAACACCACACTGCTCTCACACAGAGAAACACACCTTACACACACAGAAACACCACACTGCACCCACACGTTGCACTCCACACCATATCTACACAGAGAAACAAACACCACACTGCACCCACACAAACAGAGAAGCACACCGCAGTGTAAGAACACACACAGACAAACACACCACACGTTTCTCGGTTTGTGTAGGTGCGGTGTGGAGTGTTTGTTTCTACGTGTGGGTTCAGTGCAGTGTGGTGTGTTTCTCTGTCTGTGTGGGTGCATGTGGTATGTTTCTTTGTAGATGTGGGTGCAGTGTGGTTTGTGTCGTGTGGTTTCTTTCTCTGTGTGTAGTGTGGTGTGTTTCTGCTTCTGTGTGTAGTGTGGTGTGTTTCTCTGTGTGGGTGCAGTGTTGTGTTTCTCTATTTATGTGGGTATAATGTGGTGTGTTTGTTTGTGTACGTGCAGTGCGTGTGGGTGCAGTGTTTTTTCTTTATACGTTTTGGTGCAGTGTGGTGTGTTTCTTTATACGTGTGGGTGTAGTGTGGTGTGTGTAGGTATGTACAGTGTGGTTTGTTTCTGTGTCAGTGTGCACACACAGACACCCACACTGCACCAACATGTATAAACAAAAGTCACTGCTCCCACACATACACAAAACAAATCACACTGTATTCAGAGAAAAAATGCACACCTACAAAGAAACACCGCACAGTGCACCAACATACTCAAAGTAACAAACCACACTGGACAAAGTAACACACCACACTGCACCCACACGTACAAAGAAACACAGCACACTACACACACAGACACAAACCACACTACACCAGCAGGTATAAATAAACACACCAACACCTAGAAAGAAATACACCACACTGCACGTACACAAACAGAAAAACAAACCACACACAAGCACAACACTGCACCCACACGTACACAAAAACAAACCACACTGCAATACAGAGAAACAAACACAATGCATTCACAGACACACAAACCACACACCTGCAAAGAAACACACCAGTGCACCAATATACTCAAAGAAACAAACCACACTGAACAAAGTAACACACCACACTGCACCAGTATACACTCACACAGAAACAAACAACACTGCACATACCTAAACACACCACACTGCACCAGCATGTATAAATAAATACAACAACACCTAGAAAGAAACACTGCATGTGCACAAAAGAACACACCACATTATACCCACATAAATAGAGAAACAGAACACTGCACCCACACAAACAGAGCAACACCACACAGCACCCACACGTACATAAAAACAAACCACACTGCACACAGAGAAACAAAAACAATGCACACTCAGACCGCACTTCAAACACCTACAAAGAAACACACCACAGTGCACCAACATACTCAAAGTAACAAACCACACTGCACCAGCACACACAAGGAAAGACACTTATACAGAATTAAACAACACTGCACATACCTACACAAACCACACTGCACCAAAACGTATAACGAAAAACACCACACTGCTCCACACAGAGATACACACCACACTACACACACACACAGAAACACCACACTGCACTGAACCCACACGTTGCAAGAAACACTCCACACCGCACCCACACAAACAGAGAAGCACACCGCAGTGTAAGAACACACACAGACACACACCACACTGCACCCACACGTACAAAGAAACAGAGCACACTACACACACTACACCAGCACGTATAAATAAACACACCAATACCTAGAAAGAAACACACCACACTGCACGTACACCACATCATACCCACATAAATAGAGAAACACAACACTGCACCCACACAAACAGAGAAACACACCACACTACACACACACCTATAAAGAAACACCGCACAGTGCACCAACATACTCAAAGTAACAAACCACACTTGACAAAGTAACATACCACACTGCACCAGCACACTCAAGGAAAGACACTCATACATAATTAAACAACACTGCACATACCTACACACACCACACTGCACCAAAACGTATAACGAAAAACACCACACTGCTCTCACACAGAGAAACACACCTTACACACACACACAGAAACACCACACTGCACCCACACGTTGCAAGAAACACTCCACACCACACCTACACAGAGAAACAAACACCACACTGCACCCACACAAACAGAGAAGCACACCGCAGTGTAAGAACACACACAGACAAACACACCACACGTTTCTCGGTTTGTGTAGGTGAGGTGTGGAGTGTTTGTTTCTACGTGTGGGTTCAGTGCAGTGTGGTGTGTTTCTCTGTCTGTGTGGGTGCATGTGGTATGTTTCTTTGTAGATGTGGGTGCAGTGTGGTTTGTGTCGTGTGGTTTCTTTCTCTGTGTGTAGTGTGGTGTGTTTCTGCTTCTGTGTGTAGTGTGGTGTGTTTCTCTGTGTGGGTGCAGTGTTGTGTTTCTCTATTTATGTGGGTATAATGTGGTGTGTTTGTTTGTGTACGTGCAGTGCGTGTGGGTGCAGTGTTTTTTCTTTATACGTTTTGGTGCAGTGTGGTGTGTTTCTTTATACGTGTGGGTGTAGTGTGGTGTGTGTAGGTATGTACAGTGTGGTTTGTTTCTGTGTCAGTGTGCACACACAGACACCCACACTGCACCAACATGTATAAACAAAAGTCGCTCCCACACATACACAAAATAAATCACACTGTGTACAGAGAAACAAACACCATGCACACACAGACACACACCACACACCTATAAAGAAACACCGCACAGTGCACCAACATACTCAAAGTAACAAACCACACTGCACCAGCACACACAAGGAAAGACACTTATACAGAATTAAACAACACTGCACATACCTACACAAACCACACTGCACCAAAACGTATAACGTATAACGAAAAACACCACACTGCTCCACACAGAGATACACACCACACTACACACACACACAGAAACATCACACTGCACTGAACCCACACGTTGCAAGAAACACTCCACACCGCACCCACACAAACAGAGAAGCACACCGCAGTGTAAGAACACACACACAGACAAACACACCACACTGCACCCACACGTACAAAGAAACAGAGCACACTACACACACCACACTACACCAGCACGTATAAATAAACACACCAATACCTAGAAAGAAACACACCACACTGCACGTACACCACATCATACCCACATAAATAGAGAAACACAACACTGCACCCACACAGAGAAACACACCACACTACACACAGAAGCAGAAACACACCACACTACACACAGAGAAAGAAACCACACGACACAAACCACACTGCACCCACATCTACAAAGAAACATACCACATGCACCCACACAGACAGAGAAACACACCACACTGCACACACACACACAGAAAGAAACACCCCACCTTACACACAGTCACACAGAGAAAGAAACCACACTGCACACACAGACATAAAACACACTGCACCCACACGTATAAAGAAACACACCACACTACTCTAAAACGGATAAAGAAAAAACAACACACTGCTCCCACACAATAGATGTTATTCTATTTATGTGGGCATGATGTGCTGTGTTTGTTGGAGTACGTGCAGTGTGGTGTGTGTCTTTCTAGGTGTTGGTGCAGTGTGGTGTGTGTAGGTAGGTGCAATGTGGTTTGTTTTTGTGTGAGTGTGTGCTGGTGAGTGTGTGGTTTGTTTCTTTGAGTATGTTGGTGCACTGTGGTGTGTTTCTTTGTAGGTGTGTGTGTGTGTAGTGTGGTGTGTGTGCATGGTGTTTGTTTCTCTGTATGCAGTGTGGTTTGTTTTGTGTACGTGTGGGTGCAATGTCTGTTTGCTTTTCTGTTTCTGTGTGTGTGTGTGTGTGTGTGTGTGCGCAGTGTGGTTTGTTTCCTGTGTGCAGTGTGCTGTGTTTCTGTGGGTGCAGTGTGTTGTGTTTCTCTGTTTGTGTGGGTGCAGTGTTGTGTTTCTCTATTTATGTGGGTATAATGTGGTGTGTTTGTTTGTGTACGTGCAGTGCATGTGAGTGCAGTGTTTTTTCTTTATACGTTTTGGTGCAGTGTGGTGTGTTTCTTTATACGTGTGGGTGTAGTGTGGTGTGTGTAGGTATGTGCAGTGTGGTTTGTTTCTGTGTCAGTGTGCACACACAGACTCCCACACTGCACCAACATGTATAAACAAAAGTCGCTCCCACACATACACAAAATAAATCACACTGTGTACAGAGAAACAAACACCATGCACACACAGACACACACCACACACCTATAAAGAAACACCGCACAGTGCACCAACATACTCAAAGTAACAAACCACACTGCACCAGCACACACAAGGAAAGACACTTATACAGAATTAAACAACACTGCACATACCTACACAAACCACACTGCACCAAAACGTATAACGAAAAACACCACACTGCTCCACACAGAGATACACACCACACTACACAGACACACAGAAACACCACACTGCACTGAACCCACACGTTGCAAGAAACACTCCACACCGCACCCACACAAACAGAGAAGCACACCGCAGTGTAAGAACACACACACAGACAAACACACCACACTGCACCCACACGTACAAAGAAACAGAGCACACTACACACACCACACTACACCAGCACGTATAAATAAACACACCAATACCTAGAAAGAAACACACCACACTGCACGTACACCACATCATACCCACATAAATAGAGAAACACAACACTGCACCCACACA
This sequence comes from Acipenser ruthenus, assembly GCF_902713425.1. Taxonomy (NCBI): domain Eukaryota; kingdom Metazoa; phylum Chordata; class Actinopteri; order Acipenseriformes; family Acipenseridae; genus Acipenser; species Acipenser ruthenus. The sequence goes on along the minus strand of NC_081207.1, from coordinate 14,277,149 downwards.
AACAGAGAAACACACCACACTACACACACACCTATAAAGAAACACCGCACAGTGCACCAACATACTCAAAGTAACAAACCACACTTGACAAAGTAACATACCACACTGCACCAGCACACTCAAGGAAAGACACTCATACATAATTAAACAACACTGCACATACCTACACACACCACACTGCACCAAAACGTATAACGAAAAACACCACACTGCTCTCACACAGAGAAACACACCTTACACACACAGAAACACCACACTGCACCCACACGTTGCACTCCACACCATATCTACACAGAGAAACAAACACCACACTGCACCCACACAAACAGAGAAGCACACCGCAGTGTAAGAACACACACAGACAAACACACCACACGTTTCTCGGTTTGTGTAGGTGCGGTGTGGAGTGTTTGTTTCTACGTGTGGGTTCAGTGCAGTGTGGTGTGTTTCTCTGTCTGTGTGGGTGCATGTGGTATGTTTCTTTGTAGATGTGGGTGCAGTGTGGTTTGTGTCGTGTGGTTTCTTTCTCTGTGTGTAGTGTGGTGTGTTTCTGCTTCTGTGTGCAGTGTTGTGTTTCTCTATTTATGTGGGTATAATGTGGTGTGTTTGTTTGTGTGCGTGTGGGTGCAGTGTTTTTTCTTTATACGTTTTGGTGCAGAGTGGTGTGTTTCTTTATACATGTGGGTGTAGTGTGGTGTGTGTAGGTATGTGCAGTGTGGTTTGTTTCTGTGTCAGTGTGCACACACAGACACCCACACTGCACCAACATGTATAAACTAAAGTCACTGCTCCCACACATACACAAAACAAATCACACTGTATTCAGAGAAAAAATGCACACCTACAAAGAAACACCGCACAGTGCACCAACATACTCAAAGTAACAAACCACACTGGACAAAGTAACAAACCACACTGCACCCACACGTACAAAGAAACACAGCACACTACATACACAGACACAAACCACACTACACCAGCAGGTATAAATAAACACACCAACACCTAGAAAGAAATACACCACACTGCACGTACACAAACAGAAAAACAAACCACACACAAACACAACACTGCACCCACACGTACACAAAAACAAACCACACTGCAATACAGAGAAACAAACACAATGCATTCACAGACACACAAACCACACACCTGCAAAGAAACACACCAGTGCACCAATATACTCAAAGAAACAAACCACACTGAACAAAGTAACACACCACACTGCACCAGTATACACTCACACAGAAACAAACAACACTGCACATACCTAAACACACCACACTGCACCACATGTATAAATAAATACAACAACACCTAGAAAGAAACACTGCATGTGCACAAAAGAACACACCACATTATACCCACATAAATAGAGAAACAGAACACTGCACCCACACAAACAGAGCAACACCACACTGCACCCACACGTACATAAAAACAAACCACACTGCACACAGAGAAACAAAAACAATGCACACTCAGACCGCACTACAAACACCTACAAAGAAACACACCACAGTGCACCAACATACTCAACGAAACAAAACACACTGGACAAAGTGACACACCAAACTGCACCAGCACACACAAGGAAACGCAACACAGAAAGAAACCACACTGCACATATCTACACACACCACACTGCACGTACACAAACAAACACACCACATCATACCCACATAAATAGAGAAACACAACACTGCACCAACACAAACAGAGAAACACACCACACTACACACACACACACAGAAAGAAACACCCCACCTTACACACAGTCACACAGAGAAAGAAACCACACTGCACACACAGACATAAAACACACTGCACCCACACGTATAACGAAACACACCACACTACTCTAAAACGGATAAAGAAAAAACAACACACTGCTCCCACACAATAGATGTTATTCTATTTATGTGGGCATGATGTGCTGTGTTTGTTGGAGTACGTGCAGTGTGGTGTGTGTCTTTCTAGGTGTTGGTGCAGTGTGGTGTGTGTAGGTAGGTGCAATGTGGTTTGTTTTTGTGTGAGTGTGTGCTGGTGAGTGTGTGGTTTGTTTCTTTGAGTATGTTGGTGCACTGTGGTGTGTTTCTTTGTAGGTGTGTGTGTGTGTAGTGTGGTGTGTGTGCATGGTGTTTGTTTCTCTGTATGCAGTGTGGTTTGTTTTGTGTACGTGTGGGTGCAATGTCTGTTTACTTTTCTGTTTCTGTGTGTGTGTGTGTGTGTGTGTGCGCAGTGTGGTTTGTTTCCTGTGTGCAGTGTGCTGTGTTTCTGTGGGTGCAGTGTGTTGTGTTTCTCTGTTTGTGTGGGTGCAGTGTTGTGTTTCTCTATTTATGTGGGTATAATGTGGTGTGTTTGTTTGTGTACGTGCAGTGCATGTGAGTGCAGTGTTTTTTCTTTATACGTTTTGGTGCAGTGTGGTGTGTTTCTTTATACGTGTGGGTGTAGTGTGGTGTGTGTAGGTATGTGCAGTGTGGTTTGTTTCTGTGTCAGTGTGCACACACAGACTCCCACACTGCACCAACATGTATAAACAAAAGTCGCTCCCACACATACACAAAATAAATCACACTGTGTACAGAGAAACAAACACCATGCACACACAGACACACACCACACACCTATAAAGAAACACCGCACAGTGCACCAACATACTCAAAGTAACAAACCACACTGCACCAGCACACACAAGGAAAGACACTTATACAGAATTAAACAACACTGCACATACCTACACAAACCACACTGCACCAAAACGTATAACGAAAAACACCACACTGCTCCACACAGAGATACACACCACACTACACAGACACACAGAAACACCACACTGCACTGAACCCACACGTTGCAAGAAACACTCCACACCGCACCCACACAAACAGAGAAGCACACCGCAGTGTAAGAACACACACACAGACAAACACACCACACTGCACCCACACGTACAAAGAAACAGAGCACACTACACTACACCAGCACGTATAAATAAACACACCAATACCTAGAAAGAAACACACCACACTGCACGTACACCACATCATACCCACATAAATAGAGAAACACAACACTGCACCCACACAAACAGAGAAACACACCACACTACACACACACCTATAAAGAAACACCGCACAGTGCACCAACATACTCAAAGTAACAAACCACACTTGACAAAGTAACATACCACACTGCACCAGCACACTCAAGGAAAGACACTCATACATAATTAAACAACACTGCACATACCTACACACACCACACTGCACCAAAACGTATAACGAAAAACACCACACTGCTCTCACACAGAGAAACACACCTTACACACACACACAGAAACACCACACTGCACCCACACGTTGCACTCCACACCATATCTACACAGAGAAACAAACACCACACTGCACCCACACAAACAGAGAAGCACACCGCAAGAACACACACAGACAAACACACCACACGTTTCTCGGTTTGTGTAGGTGCGGTGTGGAGTGTTTGTTTCTACGTGTGGGTTCAGTGCAGAGTGGTGTGTTTCTCTGTCTGTGTGGGTGCATGTGGTATGTTTCTTTGTAGATGTGGGTGCAGTGTGGTTTGTGTCGTGTGGTTTCTTTCTCTGTGTGTAGTGTGGTGTGTTTCTGCTTCTGTGTGTAGTGTGGTGTGTTTCTCTGTGTGGGTGCAGTGTTGTGTTTCTCTTATGTGGGTATAATGTGGTGTGTTTGTTTGTGTACGTGCAGTGCGTGTGGGTGCAGTGTTTTTTCTTTATACGTTTTGGTGCAGTGTGGTGTGTTTCTTTATACGTGTGGGTGTAGTGTGGTGTGTGTAGGTATGTACAGTGTGGTTTGTTTCTGTGTCAGTGTGCACACACAGACACCCACACTGCACCAACATGTATAAACAAAAGTCGCTCCCACACATACACAAAATAAATCACACTGTGTACAGAGAAACAAACACCATGCACACACAGACACACACCACACACCTATAAAGAAACACCGCACAGTGCACCAACATACTCAAAGTAACAAACCACACTGCACCAGCACACACAAGGAAAGACACTTATACAGAATTAAACAACACTACACATACCTACACAAACCACACTGCACCAAAACGTATAACGAAAAACACCACACTGCTCGCACACAGAGAAACACCACACTACACACACACACACACAGAAACACCACACTGCACTGAACCCACACGTTGCAAGAAACACTCCACACCGCACCCACACAAACAGAAAAGCACACCGCAGTGTAAGAACACACACAGACAAACACCACACGTTTCTCGGTTTGTGTAGGTGCGGTGTGGAGTGTTTGTTTCTACGTGTAGTGCAGTGTGGTGTGTTTCTCTGTCTGTGTGGGTGCATGTGGTATGTTTCTTTGTAGATGTGGGTGCAGTGTGGTTTGTGTCGTGTGGTTTCTTTCTCTGTGTGTAGTGTGGTGTGTTTCTGCTTCTGTGTGCAGTGTTGTGTTTCTCTATTTATGTAGGTATAATGTGGTGTGTTTGTTTGTGTGCGTGTGGGTGCAGTGTTTTTTCTTTATACGTTTTGGTGCAGAGTGGTGTGTTTCTTTATACGTGTGGGTGTAGTGTGGTGTGTGTAGGTATGTGCAGTGTGGTTTGTTTCTGTGTCAGTGTGCACACACAGACACCCACACTGCACCAACATGTATAAACTAAAGTCACTGCTCCCACACATACACAAAACAAATCACACTGTATTCAGAGAAAAAATGCACACCTACAAAGAAACACCGCACAGTGCACCAACATACTCAACGAATCAAAACACACTGGACAAAGTGACACACCAAACTGCACCAGCACACACAAGGAAACGCAACACAGAAAGAAACCACACTGCACATATCTACACACACCACACTGCACGTACACAAACAAACACACCACATCATACCCACATAAATAGAGAAACACAACACTGCACCAACACAAACAGAGAAACACACCACACTACACACACACACACAGAAGCAGAAACACCCCACCTTACACACAGTCACACAGAGAAAGAAACCACACTGCACACACAGACATAAAACACACTGCACCCACACGTATAAAGAAAAAACAACACACTGCTCTAAAACGGATAAAGAAAAAACAACACACTGCTCCCACACAATAGATGTTATTCTATTTATGTGGGCATGATGTGCTGTGTTTGTTGGAGTACGTGCAGTGTGGTGTGTGTCTTTCTAGGTGTTGGTGCAGTGTGGTGTGTGTAGGTAGGTGCAATGTGGTTTGTTTTTGTGTGAGTGTGTGCTGGTGAGTGTGTGGTTTGTTTCTTTGAGTATGTTGGTGCACTGTGGTGTGTTTCTTTGTAGGTGTGTGGTGTAGTGTGGTGTGTGTGCATGGTGTTTGTTTCTCTGTATGCAGTGTGGTTTGTTTTGTGTACGTGTGGGTGCAGTGTCTGTTTGCTTTTCTGTTTCTGTGTGTGTGTGTGTGTGTGTGCGCGCAGTGTGGTTTGTTTCCTGTGTGCAGTGTGCTGTGTTTCTGTGGGTGCAGTGTTGTGTTTCTCTGTTTGTGTGGGTGCAGTGTTGTGTTTCTCTATTTATGTGGGTATAATGTGGTGTGTTTGTTTGTGTACGTGCAGTGCATGTGAGTGCAGTGTTTTTCTTTATACGTTTTGGTGCAGTGTGGTGTGTTTCTTTATACGTGTGGGTGTAGTGTGGTGTGTGTAGGTATGTGCAGTGTGGTTTGTTTCTGTGTCAGTGTGTGCACACACAGACTCCCACACTGCACCAACATGTATAAACAAAAGTCGCTCCCACACATACACAAAATAAATCACACTGTGTACAGAGAAACAAACACCATGCACACACAGACACACACCACACACCTATAAAGAAACACCGCACAGTGCACCAACATACTCAAAGTAACAAACCACACTGCACCAGCACACTCAAGGAAAGACACTCATACATAATTAAACAACACTGCACATACCTACACAAACCACACTGCACCAAAACGTATAACGAAAAACACCACACTGCTCCACACAGAGATACACACCACACTACACAGACACACAGAAACACCACACTGCACTGAACCCACACGTTGCAAGAAACACTCCACACCGCACCCACACAAACAGAGAAGCACACCGCAGTGTAAGAACACACACACAGACAAACACACCACACTGCACCCACACGTACAAAGAAACAGAGCACACTACACACACCACACTACACCAGCACGTATAAATAAACACACCAATACCTAGAAAGAAACACACCACACTGCACGTACACCACATCATACCCACATAAATAGAGAAACACAACACTGCACCCACACAAACAGAGAAACACACCACACTACACACACACCTATAAAGAAACACCGCACAGTGCACCAACATACTCAAAGTAACAAACCACACTTGACAAAGTAACATACCACACTGCACCAGCACACTCAAGGAAAGACACTCATACATAATTAAACAACACTGCACATACCTACACACACCACACTGCACCAAAACGTATAACGAAAAACACCACACTGCTCTCACACAGAGAAACACACCTTACACACACACACAGAAACACCACACTGCACCCACACGTTGCACTCCACACCATATCTACACAGAGAAACAAACACCACACTGCACCCACACAAACAGAGAAGCACACCGCAAGAACACACACAGACAAACACACCACACGTTTCTCGGTTTGTGTAGGTGCGGTGTGGAGTGTTTGTTTCTACGTGTGGGTTCAGTGCAGAGTGGTGTGTTTCTCTGTCTGTGTGGGTGCATGTGGTATGTTTCTTTGTAGATGTGGGTGCAGTGTGGTTTGTGTCGTGTGGTTTCTTTCTCTGTGTGTAGTGTGGTGTGTTTCTGCTTCTGTGTGTAGTGTGGTGTGTTTCTCTGTGTGGGTGCAGTGTTGTGTTTCTCTATTTATGTGGGTATAATGTGGTGTGTTTGTTTGTGTACGTGCAGTGCGTGTGGGTGCAGTGTTTTTTCTTTATACGTTTTGGTGCAGTGTGGTGTGTTTCTTTATACGTGTGGGTGTAGTGTGGTGTGTGTAGGTATGTACAGTGTGGTTTGTTTCTGTGTCAGTGTGCACACACAGACACCCACACTGCACCAACATGTATAAACAAAAGTCGCTCCCACACATACACAAAATAAATCACACTGTGTACAGAGAAACAAACACCATGCACACACAGACACACACCACACACCTATAAAGAAACACCGCACAGTGCACCAACATACTCAAAGTAACAAACCACACTGCACCAGCACACACAAGGAAAGACACTTATACAGAATTAAACAACACTACACATACCTACACAAACCACACTGCACCAAAACGTATAACGAAAAACACCACACTGCTCGCACACAGAGAAACACCACACTACACACACACACACACAGAAACACCACACTGCACTGAACCCACACGTTGCAAGAAACACTCCACACCGCACCCACACAAACAGAAAAGCACACCGCAGTGTAAGAACACACACAGACAAACACCACACGTTTCTCGGTTTGTGTAGGTGCGGTGTGGAGTGTTTGTTTCTACGTGTAGTGCAGTGTGGTGTGTTTCTCTGTCTGTGTGGGTGCATGTGGTATGTTTCTTTGTAGATGTGGGTGCAGTGTGGTTTGTGTCGTGTGGTTTCTTTCTCTGTGTGTAGTGTGGTGTGTTTCTGCTTCTGTGTGCAGTGTTGTGTTTCTCTATTTATGTAGGTATAATGTGGTGTGTTTGTTTGTGTGCGTGTGGGTGCAGTGTTTTTTCTTTATACGTTTTGGTGCAGAGTGGTGTGTTTCTTTATACGTGTGGGTGTAGTGTGGTGTGTGTAGGTATGTGCAGTGTGGTTTGTTTCTGTGTCAGTGTGCACACACAGACACCCACACTGCACCAACATGTATAAACTAAAGTCACTGCTCCCACACATACACAAAACAAATCACACTGTATTCAGAGAAAAAATGCACACCTACAAAGAAACACCGCACAGTGCACCAACATACTCAACGAATCAAAACACACTGGACAAAGTGACACACCAAACTGCACCAGCACACACAAGGAAACGCAACACAGAAAGAAACCACACTGCACATATCTACACACACCACACTGCACGTACACAAACAAACACACCACATCATACCCACATAAATAGAGAAACACAACACTGCACCAACACAAACAGAGAAACACACCACACTACACACACACACACAGAAGCAGAAACACCCCACCTTACACACAGTCACACAGAGAAAGAAACCACACTGCACACACAGACATAAAACACACTGCACCCACACGTATAAAGAAAAAACAACACACTGCTCTAAAACGGATAAAGAAAAAACAACACACTGCTCCCACACAATAGATGTTATTCTATTTATGTGGGCATGATGTGCTGTGTTTGTTGGAGTACGTGCAGTGTGGTGTGTGTCTTTCTAGGTGTTGGTGCAGTGTGGTGTGTGTAGGTAGGTGCAATGTGGTTTGTTTTTGTGTGAGTGTGTGCTGGTGAGTGTGTGGTTTGTTTCTTTGAGTATGTTGGTGCACTGTGGTGTGTTTCTTTGTAGGTGTGTGGTGTAGTGTGGTGTGTGTGCATGGTGTTTGTTTCTCTGTATGCAGTGTGGTTTGTTTTGTGTACGTGTGGGTGCAGTGTCTGTTTGCTTTTCTGTTTCTGTGTGTGTGTGTGTGTGTGTGCGCGCAGTGTGGTTTGTTTCCTGTGTGCAGTGTGCTGTGTTTCTGTGGGTGCAGTGTTGTGTTTCTCTGTTTGTGTGGGTGCAGTGTTGTGTTTCTCTATTTATGTGGGTATAATGTGGTGTGTTTGTTTGTGTACGTGCAGTGCATGTGAGTGCAGTGTTTTTTCTTTATACGTTTTGGTGCAGTGTGGTGTGTTTCTTTATACGTGTGGGTGTAGTGTGGTGTGTGTAGGTATGTGCAGTGTGGTTTGTTTCTGTGTCAGTGTGTGCACACACAGACTCCCACACTGCACCAACATGTATAAACAAAAGTCGCTCCCACACATACACAAAATAAATCACACTGTGTACAGAGAAACAAACACCATGCACACACAGACACACACCACACACCTATAAAGAAACACCGCACAGTGCACCAACATACTCAAAGTAACAAACCACACTGCACCAGCACTCTCAAGGAAAGACACTCATACATAATTAAACAACACTGCACATACCTACACAAACCACACTGCACCAAAACGTATAACGAAAAACACCACACTGCTCCACACAGAGATACACACCACACTACACACACACACAGAAACACCACACTGCACTGAACCCACACGTTGCAAGAAACACTCCACACCGCACCCACACAAACAGAGAAGCACACCGCAGTGTAAGAACACACACACAGACAAACACACCACACTGCACCCACACGTACAAAGAAACAGAGCACACTACACACACCACACTACACCAGCACGTATAAATAAACACACCAATACCTAGAAAGAAACACACCACACTGCACGTACACCACATCATACCCACATAAATAGAGAAACACAACACTGCACCCACACAAACAGAGAAACACACCACACTACACACACACCTATAAAGAAACACCGCACAGTGCACCAACATACTCAAAGTAACAAACCACACTTGACAAAGTAACATACCACACTGCACCAGCACACTCAAGGAAAGACACTCATACATAATTAAACAACACTGCACATACCTACACACACCACACTGCACCAAAACGTATAACGAAAAACACCACACTGCTCTCACACAGAGAAACACACCTTACACACACACACAGAAACACCACACTGCACCCACACGTTGCAAGAAACACTCCACACCACACCTACACAGAGAAACAAACACCACACTGCACCCACACAAACAGAGAAGCACACCGCAGTGTAAGAACACACACAGACAAACACACCACACGTTTCTCGGTTTGTGTAGGTGCGGTGTGGAGTGTTTGTTTCTACGTGTGGGTTCAGTGCAGTGTGGTGTGTTTCTCTGTCTGTGTGGGTGCATGTGGTATGTTTCTTTGTAGATGTGGGTGCAGTGTGGTTTGTGTCGTGTGGTTTCTTTCTCTGTGTGTAGTGTGGTGTGTTTCTGCTTCTGTGTGTAGTGTGGTGTGTTTCTCTGTGTGGGTGCAGTGTTGTGTTTCTCTATTTATGTGGGTATAATGTGGTGTGTTTGTTTGTGTACGTGCAGTGCGTGTGGGTGCAGTGTTTTTTCTTTATACGTTTTGGTGCAGTGTGGTGTATTTCTTTATACGTGTGGGTGTAGTGTGGTGTGTGTAGGTATGTACAGTGTGGTTTGTTTCTGTGTCAGTGTGCACACACAGACACCCACACTGCACCAACATGTATAAACAAAAGTCGCTCCCACACATACACAAAATAAATCACACTGTGTACAGAGAAACAAACACCATGCACACACAGACACACACCACACACCTATAAAGAAACACCGCACAGTGCACCAACATACTCAAAGTAACAAACCACACTGCACCAGCACACACAAGGAAAGACACTTATACAGAATTAAACAACACTGCACATACCTACACAAACCACACTGCACCAAAACGTATAACGAAAAACACCACACTGCTCCACACAGAGATACACACCACACTACACACACACACAAGAAACACCACACTGCACTGAACCCACACGTTGCAAGAAACACTCCACACCGCACCCACACAAACAGAGAAGCACACCGCAGTGTAAGAACACACACACACAGACAAACACACCACACTGCACCCACACGTACAAAGAAACAGAGCACACTACACACACCACACTACACCAGCACGTATAAATAAACACACCAATACCTAGAAAGAAACACACCACACTGCACGTACACCACATCATACCCACATAAATAGAGAAACACAACACTGCACCCACACAAACAACACACCACACTACACACACACCTATAAAGAAACACCGCACAGTGCACCAACATACTCAAAGTAACAAACCACACTTGACAAAGTAACATACCACACTGCACCAGCACACTCAAGGAAAGACACTCATACATAATTAAACAACACTGCACATACCTACACAAACCACACTGCACCAAAACGTATAACGAAAAACACCACACTGCTCCACACAGAGATACACACCACACTACACACACACACACAGAAACACCACACTGCACTTGAACCCACACGTTGCAAGAAACACTCCACACCGCACCCACACAAACAGAGAAGCACACCGCAGTGTAAGAACACACACACAGACAAAGAAACACCGCACAGTGCACCAACATACTCAAAGTAACAAACCACACTGCACCAGCACACACAAGGAAAGACACTTATACAGAATTAAACAACACTACACATACCTACACAAACCACACTGCACCAAAACGTATAACGAAAAACACCACACTGCTCGCACACAGAGAAACACACCACACTACACACACACACACACAGAAACACCACACTGCACTGAACCCACACGTTGCAAGAAACACTCCACTCCGCACCCACACAAACAGAAAAGCACACCGCAGTGTAAGAACACACACAGACAAACAAAACACCACACGTTTCTCGGTTTGTGTAGGTGCGGTGTGGAGTGTTTGTTTCTACGTGTAGTGCAGTGTGGTGTGTTTCTCTGTCTGTGTGGGTGCATGTGGTATGTTTCTTTGTAGATGTGGGTGCAGTGTGGTTTGTGTCGTGTGGTTTCTTTCTCTGTGTGTAGTGTGGTGTGTTTCTGCTTCTGTGTGCAGTGTTGTGTTTCTCTATTTATGTGGGTATAATGTGGTGTGTTTGTTTGTGTACGTGCAGTGCGTGTGGGTGCAGTGTTTTTTCTTTATACGTTTTGGTGCAGTGTGGTGTGTTTCTTTATACGTGTGGGTGTAGCGTGGTGTGTGTAGGTATGTGCAGTGTGGTTTGTTTCTGTGTCAGTGTGCACACACAGACACCCACACTGCACCAACATGTATAAACAAAAGTCACTGCTCCCACACATACACAAAACAAATCACACTGTATTCAGAGAAAAAATGCACACCTACAAAGAAACACCGCACAGTGCACCAACATACTCAAAGTAACAAACCACACTAGACAAAGTAACACACCACACTGCACCCACACGTACAAAGAAACACACCACACTACACACACACACACAGAAGCAGAAACACCCCACCTTACACACAGTCACACAGAGAAAGAAACCACACTGCACACACAGACATAAAACACTGCACCCACACGTATAAAGAAACACACCACACTACTCTAAACGGATAAAGAAAAAACAACACACTGCTCCCACACAATAGATGTTATTCTATTTATGTGGGCATGATGTGCTGTGTTTGTTGGAGTACGTGCAGTGTGGTGTGTGTCTTTCTAGGTGTTGGTGCAGTGTGGTGTGTGTAGGTAGGTGCAATGTGGTTTGTTTTTGTGTGAGTGTGTGCTGGTGAGTGTGTGGTTTGTTTCTTTGAGTATGTTGGTGCACTGTGGTGTGTTTCTTTGTAGGTGTGTGTGTGTAGTGTGGTGTGTGTGCATGGTGTTTGTTTCTCTGTATGCAGTGTGGTTTGTTTTGTGTACGTGTGGGTGCAATGTCTGTTTGCTTTTCTGTTTCTGTGTGTGTGTGTGTGTGTGTGTGCGCGCAGTGTGGTTTGTTTCCTGTGTGCAGTGTGCTGTGTTTCTGTGGGTGCAGTGTGTTGTGTTTCTCTGTTTGTGTGGGTGCAGTGTTGTGTTTCTCTATTTATGTGGGTATAATGTGGTTTGTTTGTTTGTGTACGTGCAGTGCATGTGAGTGCATGTGAGTGCAGTGTTTTTTCTTTATACTTTTTGGTGCAGTGTGGTGTGTTTCTTTATACGTGTGGGTGTAGTGTGGTGTGTGTAGGTATGTGCAGTGTGGTTTGTTCTGTGTCAATGTGCACACACAGACTCCCACACTGCACCAACATGTATAAACAAAAGTCGCTCCCACACATACACAAAATAAATCACACTGTGTACAGAGAAACAAACACCATGCACACACAGACACACACCACACACCTATAAAGAAACACCGCACAGTGCACCAACATACTCAAAGTAACAAACCACACTTGACAAAGTAACATACCACACTGCACCAGCACACTCAAGGAAAGACACTCATACATAATTAAACAACACTGCACATACCTACACACACCACACTGCACCAAAACGTATAACGAAAAACACCACACTGCTCTCACACAGAGAAACACACCTTACACACACACACAGAAACACCACACTGCACCCACACGTTGCAAGAAACACTCCACACCACACCTACACAGAGAAACAAACACCACACTGCACCCACACAAACAGAGAAGCACACCGCAGTGTAAGAACACACACACAGACAAACACACCACACTGCACCCACACGTACAAAGAAACAGAGCACACTACACCAGCACGTATAAATAAACACACCAATACCTAGAAAGAAACACACCACACTGCACGTACACCACATCATACCCACATAAATAGAGAAACACAACACTGCACCCACGAGAAACACACCACACTACACACACACACCTATAAAGAAACACCGCACAGTACACCAACATACTCAAAGTAACAAACCACACTGCACCAGCACACACAAGGAAAGACACTTATACAGAATTAAACAACACTGCACATACCTACACAAACCACACTGCACCAAAACGTATAACGAAAAACACCACACTGCTCGCACACAGAGAAACACACCACACTACACACACACACACACAGAAACACCACACTGCACTGAACCCACACGTTGCAAGAAACACTCCACTCCGCACCCACACAAAAAGAAAAGCACACCGCAGTGTAAGAACACACACAGACAAACACCACACGTTTCTCGGTTTGTGTAGGTGTGGAGTGTTTGTTTCTAAGTGTAGTGCAGTGTGGTGTGTTTCTCTGTCTGTGTGGGTGCATGTGGTATGTTTCTTTATAGATGTGGGTGCAGTGTGGTTTGTGTCGTGTGGTTTCTTTCTCTGTGTGTAGTGTGGTGTGTTTCTGCTTCTGTGTGCAGTGTTGTGTTTCTCTATTTATGTGGGTATAATGTGGTGTGTTTGTTTGTGTACGTGCAGTGCATGTGAATGCAGTGTTTTTTCTTTATACGTTTTGGTGCAGTGTGGTGTGTTTCTTTATACGTGTGGGTGTAGTGTGGTGTGTGTAGGTATGTGCAGTGTGGTTTGTTTCTGTGTCAGTGTGCACACACAGACTCCCACACTGCACCAACATGTATAAACAAAAGTCGCTCCCACACATACACAAAATAAATCACACTGTGTACAGAGAAACAAACACCATGCACACACAGACACACACCACACACCTATAAAGAAACACCGCACAGTGCACCAACATACTCAAAGTAACAAACCACACTGCACCAGCACACACAAGGAAAGACACTTATACAGAATTAAACACTGCACATACCTACACAAACCACACTGCACCAAAACGTATAACGAAAAACACCACACTGCTCCACACAGAGATACACACCACACTACACACACACACAGAAACACCACACTGCACGGAACCCACACGTTGCAAGAAACACTCCACACCGCACCCACACAAACAGAGAAGCACACCGCAGTGTGTAAGAACACACACACAGACAAACACACCACACTGCACCCACACGTACAAAGAAACAGAGCACACTACACACACCACACTACACCAGCACGTATAAATAAACACACCAATACCTAGAAAGAAACACACCACACTGCACGTACACCACATCATACCCACATAAATAGAGAAACACAACACTGCACCCACACAAACAGAGAAACACACCACACTACACACACACCTATAAGAAACACCGCACAGTGCACCAACATACTCAAAGTAACAAACCACACTTGACAAAGTAACATACCACACTGCACCAGCACACTCAAGGAAAGACACTCATACATAATTAAACAACACTGCACATACCTACACAACCACACTGCACCAAAACGTATAACGAAAAACACCACACTGCTCTCACACAGAGAAACACACCTTACACACACACACAGAAACACCACACTGCACCCACACGTTGCAAGAAACACTCCACACCACACCTACACAGAGAAACAAACACCACACTGCACCCACACAAACAGAGAAGCATACCGCAGTGTAAGAACACACACAGACAAACACACCACACGTTTCTCGGTTGTGTAGGTGCGGTGTGGCGTGTTTGTTTCTACGTGTGGGTTCAGTGCAGTGTGGTGTGTTTCTCTGTCTGTGTGGGTGCATGTGGTATGTTTCTTTGTAGATGTGGGTGCAGTGTGGTTTGTGTCGTGTGGTTTCTTTCTCTGTGTGTAGTGTGGTGTGTTTCTGCTTCTGTGTGTAGTGTGGTGTGTTTCTCTGTGTGGGTGCAGTGTTTGTGTTTCTCTATTTATGTGGGTATAATGTGGTGTGTTTGTTTGTGTACGTGCAGTGCGTGTGGGTGCAGTGTTTTTTCTTTATACGTTTTGGTGCAGTGTGGTGTGTTTCTTTATACGTGTGGGTGTAGTGTGGTGTGTGTAGGTATGTACAGTGTGGTTTGTTTCTGTGTCAGTGTGCACACACAGACACCCACACTGCACCAACATGTGTATAAACAAAAGTCACTGCTCCTACACATACACAAAACAAATCACACTGTATTCAGAGAAAAAATGCACACCTACAAAGAAACACCGCACAGTGCACCAACATACTCAAAGTAACAAACCACACTGGACAAAGTAACACACCACACTGCACCCACACGTACAAAGAAACACAGCACACTACACACACAGACACAAACCACACTACACCAGCAGGTATAAATAAACACACCAACACCTAGACAGAAATACACCACACTGCACGTACACAAACAGAAAAACAAACCACACACAAACACAACACTGCACCCACACGTACATAAAAACAAACCACACTGCACACAGAGAAACAAAAACAATGCACACTCAGACCACACTACAAACACCTACAAAGAAACACACCACAGTGCACCAACATACTCAACGAAACAAAACACACTGGACAAAGTGACACACCAAACTGCACCAGCACACACAAGGAAACGCAACACAGAAAGAAACCACACTGCACATATCTACACACACCACACTGCACGTACACAAACAAACACACCACATCATACCCACGTAAATAGAGAAACACAACACTGCACCAACACAAACAGAGAAACACACCACACTACACACACACACAGAAGCAGAAACACCCCACCTTACACACAGTAACACAGAGAAAGAAACCACACTGCACACACAGACATAAAACACACTGCACCCACACGTATAAAGAAAAAACAACACACTGCTCTAAAACGGATAAAGAAAAAACAACACACTGCTCCCACACAATAGATGTTATTCTATTTATGTGGGCATGATGTGCTGTGTTTGTGGAGTACGTGCAGTGTGGTGTGTGTCTTTCTAGGTGTTGGTGCAGTGTGGTGTGTGTAGGTAGGTGCAATGTGGTTTGTTTTTGTGTGAGTGTGTGCTGGTGAGTGTGTGGTTTGTTTCTTTGAGTATGTTGGTGCACTGTGGTGTGTTTCTTTGTAGATGTGTGGTGTGTGTGCATGGTGTTTGTTTCTCTGTATGCAGTGTGGTTTGTTTTGTGTACGTGTGGGTGCAGTGTCTGTTTGCTTTTCTGTTTCTGTGTGTGTGTGTGTGCGCGCAGTGTGGTTTGTTTCCTGTGTGCAGTGTGCTGTGTTTCTGTAGGTGCAGTGTGTTGTGTTTCTCTGTTTGTGTGGGTGCAGTGTTGTGTTTCTCTATTTATGTGGGTATAATGTGGTGTGTTTGTTTGTGTACGTGCAGTGCGTGTGGGTGCAGTGTTTTTTCTTTATACGTTTTGGTGCAGTGTGGTGTGTTTCTTTATACGTGTGGGTGTAGTGTGGTGTGTGTAGGTATGTACAGTGTGGTTTGTTTCTGTGTCAGTGTGCACCACTGCACCAACATGTATAAACAAAAGTCGCTCCCACACATACACAAAATAAATCACACTGTGTACAGAGAAACAAACACCATGCACACACAGACACACACCACACACCTATAAAGAAACACCGCACAGTGCACCAACATACTCAAAGTAACAAACCACACTGCACCAGCACACACAAGGAAAGACACTTATACAGAATTAAACAACACTGCACATACCTACACAAACCACACTGCACCAAAACGTATAACGAAAAACACCACACTGCTCCACACAGAGATACACACCACACTACACACACACACAGAAACACCACACTGCACTGAACCCACACGTTGCAAGAAATACTCCACACCGCACCCACACAAACAGAGAAGCACACCGCAGTGTAAGAACACACACACAGACAAACACACCACACTGCACCCACACGTACAAAGAAACAGAGCACACTACACCAGCACGTATAAATAAACACACCAATACCTAGAAAGAAACACACCACACTGCACGTACACCACATCATACCCACATAAATAGAGAAACACAACACTGCACCCACACATACAACACACCACACTACACACACACCTATAAAGAAACACCGCACAGTGCACCAACATACTCAAAGTAACAAACCACACTTGACAAAGTAACATACCACACTGCACCAGCACACTCAAGGAAAGACACTCATACATAATTAAACAACACTGCACATACCTACACAAACCACACTGCACCAAAACGTATAACGAAAAACACCACACAGAGATACACACCACACTACACACACACACACAGAAACACCACACTGCACTTGAACCCACACGTTGCAAGAAACACTCCACACCGCACCCACACAAACAGAGAAGCACACCGCAGTGTAAGAACACACACACAGACAAACACACCACACTGCACCCACACGTACAAAGAAACAGAGCACACTACACCAGCACGTATAAATAAACACACCAATACCTAGAAAGAAACACACCACACTGCACGTACACCACATCATACCCACATAAATAGAGAAACACAACACTGCACCCACACAAACAGAGAAACATACCACACTACACACACACACCTATAAAGAAACACCGCACAGTGCACCAACATACTCAAAGTAACAAACCACACTGCACCAGCACACACAAGGAAAGACACTTATACAGAATTAAACAACACTACACATACCTACACAAACCACACTGCACCAAAACGTATAACGAAAAACACCACACTGCTCGCACACAGAGAAACACACCAACTACACACACACACACACAGAAACACCACACTGCACTGAACCCACACGTTGCAAGAAACACTCCACTCCGCACCCACACAAACAGAAAAGCACACCGCAGTGTAAGAACACACACAGACAAACACCACACGTTTCTCGGTTTCTGTAGGTGCGGTGTGGAGTGTTTGTTTCTACGTGTAGTGCAGTGTGGTGTGTTTCTCTGTCTGTGTGGGTGCATGTGGTATGTTTCTTTGTAGATGTGGGTGCAGTGTGGTTTGTGTCGTGTGGTTTCTTTCTCTGTGTGTAGTGTGGTGTGTTTCTGCTTCTGTGTGCAGTGTTGTGTTTCTCTATTTATGTGGGTATAATGTGGTGTGTTTGTTTGTGTACGTGCAGTGCGTGTGGGTGCAGTGTTTTTTCTTTATACGTTTTGGTGCAGTGTGGTGTGTTTCTTTATACGTGGTGTGTGTAGGTATGTGCAGTGTGGTTTGTTTCTGTGTCAGTGTGCACACACAGACACCCACACTGCACCAACATGTATAAACAAGTCACTGCTCCCACACATACACAAAACAAATCACACTGTATACAGAGAAAAAATGCACACACACCACACACCTACAAAGAAACACCGCACAGTGCACCAACTACTCAAAGTAACAAACCACACTGGTCAAAGTAACAGACCACACTGCACCCACACGTACAAAGAAACACAGCACACTACACACACACACACAAACCACACTACACCAGCAGGTATAAATAAACACACCAACACCTAGAAAGAAACACACCACACTGCACGTACACAAACAGAAAAACAAACCACACACAAACACAACACTGCACCCACACGTACACAAAAACAAACTACACTGCATACAGAGAAACAAACACAATGCATTCACAGACACACAAACCACACACCTGCAAAGAAACACACCAGTGCACCAATATACTCAAAGAAACAAACCACACTGAACAAAGTAACACACCACACTGCACCAGTATACACTCACACAGAAACAAACAACACTGCACATACCTAAACACACCACACTGCACCAGCATGTATGAATAAATACAACAACACCTAGAAAGAAACACTGCATGTGCACAAAAGAACACACCACATTATACCCACATAAATAGAGAAACAGAACACTGCACCCACACAAACAGAGAAACACACCACACTACACACACACACCTATAAAGAAACACCGCACAGTGCACCAACATACTCAAAGTAACAAACCACACTTGACAAAGTAACATACCACACTGCACCAGCACACTCAAGGAAAGACACTCATACATAATTAAACAACACTGCACATACCTACACAAACCACACTGCACCAAAACGTATAACGAAAAACACCACACTGCTCCACACAGAGATACACACCACACTACACACACACACAGAAACACCACACTGCACTGAACCCACACGTTGCATGAAACACTCCACACCGCACCCACACAAACAGAGAAGCACACCGCAGTGTAAGAACACACACAGACAAACACACCACACGTTTCTCGGTTTGTGTAGGTGCGGTGTGGAGTGTTTGTTTCTACGTGTGGGTTCAGTGCAGTGTGGTGTGTCTCTGTCTGTGTGGGTGCATGTGGTATGTTTCTTTGTAGATGTGGGTGCAGTGTGGTTTGTGTCGTGTGGTTTCTTTCTCTGTGTGTAGTGTGGTGTGTTTCTGCTTCTGTGTGTAGTGTGGTGTGTTTCTCTGTGTGGGTGCAGTGTTGTGTTTCTCTATTTATGTGGGTATAATGTGGTGTGTTTGTTTGTGTACGTGCAGTGCGTGTGGGTGCAGTGTTTTTTCTTTATACGTTTTGGTGCAGTGTGGTGTGTTTCTTTATACGTGTGGGTGTAGTGTGGTGTGTGTAGGTATGTACAGTGTGGTTTGTTTCTGTGTCAGTGTGCACACACAGACACCCACACTGCACCAACATGTATAAACAAAAGTCACTGCTCCCACACATACACAAAACAAATCACACTGTATTCAGAGAAAAAATGCACACCTACAAAGAAACACCGCACAGTGCACCAACATACTCAAAGTAACAAACCACACTGCACCAGCACACACAAGGAAAGACACTTATACAGAATTAAACAACACTGCACATACCTACACAAACCACACTGCACCAAAACGTATAACGAAAAACACCACACTGCTCCACACAGAGATACACACCACACTACACACACACACAGAAACACCACACTGCACTGAACCCACACGTTGCATGAAACACTCCACACCGCACCCACACAAACAGAGAAGCACACCGCAGTGTAAGAACACACACAGACAAACACACCACACGTTTCTCGGTTTGTGTAGGTGCGGTGTGGAGTGTTTGTTTCTACGTGTGGGTTCAGTGCAGTGTGGTGTGTTTCTCTGTCTGTGTGGATGCATGTGGTATGTTTCTTTGTACATGTGGGTGCAGTGTGGTTTGTGTCGTGTGGTTTCTTTCTCTGTGTGTAGTGTGGTGTGTTTCTGCTTCTGTGTGTAGTGTGGTGTGTTTCTCTGTGTGGGTGCAGTGTTGTGTTTCTCTATTTATATGGGTATAATGTGGTGTGTTTGTTTGTGTACGTGCAGTGCGTGTGGGTGCAGTGTTTTTTCTTTATAGGTTTTGGTGCAGTGTGGTGTGTTTCTTTATACGTGGTGTGTGTAGGTATGTGCAGTGTGGTTTGTTTCTGTGTCAGTGTGCACACACAGACACCCACACTGCACCAACATGTATAAACAAAAGTCACTGCTCCCACACATACACAAAACAAATCACACTGTATACAGAGAAAAAATGCACACACACAACACACCTACAAAGAAACACCGCACAGTGCACCAACTACTCAAAGTAACAAACCACACTGGTCAAAGTAACAGACCACACTGCACCCACACGTACAAAGAAACACAGCACACTACACACACAGACACAAACCACACTACACCAGCAAGTATAAATAAACACACCAACACCTAGAAAGAAACACACCACACTGCACGTACACAAACAGAAAAACAAACCACACACAAACACAACACTGCACCCACACGTACACAAAAACAAACTACACTGCATACAGAGAAACAAACACAATGCATTCACAGACACACAAACCACACACCTGCAAAGAAACACACCAGTGCACCAATATACTCAAAGAAACAAACCACACTGAACAAAGTAACACACCACACTGCACCAGTATACACTCACACAGAAACAAACAACACTGCACATACCTAAACACACCACACTGCACCAGCATGTATGAATAAATACAACAACACCTAGAAAGAAACACTACATGTGCACAAAAGAACACACCACATTATACCCACATAAATAGAGAAACAGAACACTGCACCCACACAAACAGAGAAGCACACCGCAGTGTAAGAACACACACAGACAAACACACCACACGTTTCTCGGTTTGTGTAGGTGCGGTGTGGAGTGTTTGTTTCTACGTGTGAGTTCAGTGCAGTGGTGTGTTTCTCTGTCTGTGTGGTATGTTTCTTTGTAGATGTGGGTGCAGTGTGGTTTGTGTCGTGTGGTTTCTTTCTCTGTGTGTAGTGTGGTGTGTTTCTGCTTCTGTGTGTAGTGTGGTGTGTTTCTCTGTGTGGGTGCAGTGTTGTGTTTCTCTATTTATGTGGGTATAATGTGGTGTGTTTGTTTGTGTACGTGCAGTGCGTGTGGGTGCAGTGTTTTTTCTTTATACGTTTTGGTGCAGTGTGGTGTGTTTCTTTATACGTGTGGGTGTAGTGTGGTGTGTGTAGGTATGTGCAGTGTGGTTTGTTCTGTGTCAATGTGCACACACAGACTCCCACACTGCACCAACATGTATAAACAAAAGTCGCTCCCACACATACACAAAATAAATCACACTGTGTACAGAGAAACAAACACCATGCACACACAGACACACACCACACACCTATAAAGAAACACCGCACAGTGCACCAACATACTCAAAGTAACAAACCACACTGCACCAGCACACACAAGGAAAGACACTTATACAGAATTAAACAACACTGCACATACCTACACAAACCACACTGCACCAAAACGTATAACGAAAAACACCACACTGCTCCACACAGAGATACACACCACACTACACACACACACAGAAACACCACACTGCACTGAACCCACACGTTGCAAGAAACACTCCACACCGCACCCACACAAACAGAGAAGCACACCGCAGTGTAAGAACACACACACAGACAAACACACCACACTGCACCCACACGTACAAAGAAACAGAGCACACTACACACACCACACTACACCAGCACGTATAAATAAACACACCAATACCTAGAAAGAAACACACCACACCGCACGTACACCACATCATACCCACATAAACAGAGAAACACACCACACTACACACACACCTATAAAGAAACACCGCACAGTGCACCAACATACTCAAAGTAACAAACCACACTTGACAAAGTAACATACCACACTGCACCAGCACACTCAAGGAAAGACACTCATACATAATTAAACAACACTGCACATACCTACACACACCACACTGCACCAAAACGTATAACGAAAAACACCACACTGCTCTCACACAGAGAAACACACCTTACACACACACACAGAAACACCACACTGCACCCACACGTTGCAAGAAACACTCCACACCACACCTACACAGAGAAACAAACACCACACTGCACCCACACAAACAGAGAAGCACACCGCAGTGTAGAACACACACAGACAAACACACCACACGTTTCTCGGTTTGTGTAGGTGCGGTGTGGAGTGTTTGTTTCTACGTGTGGGTTCAGTGCAGTGTGGTGTGTCTCTGTCTGTGTGGGTGCATGTGGTATGTTTCTTTGTAGATGTGGGTGCAGTGTGGTTTGTGTCGTGTGGTTTCTTTCTCTGTGTGTAGTGTGGTGTGTTTCTGCTTCTGTGTGTAGTGTGGTGTGTTTCTCTGTGTGGGTGCAGTGTTGTGTTTCTCTATTTATGTGGGTATAATGTGGTGTGTTTGTTTGTGTACGTGCAGTGCGTGTGGGTGCAGTGTTTTTTCTTTATACGTTTTGGTGCAGTGTGGTGTGTTTCTTTATACGTGTGGGTGTAGTGTGGTGTGTGTAGGTATGTACAGTGTGGTTTGTTTCTGTGTCAGTGTGCACACACAGACACCCACACTGCACCAACATGTATAAACAAAAGTCACTGCTCCCACACATACACAAAACAAATCACACTGTATTCAGAGAAAAAATGCACACCTACAAAGAAACACCGCACAGTGCACCAACATACTCAAAGTAACAAACCACACTGCACCAGCACACACAAGGAAAGACACTTATACAGAATTAAACAACACTGCACATACCTACACAAACCACACTGCACCAAAACGTATAACGAAAAACACCACACTGCTCCACACAGAGATACACACCACACTACACACACACACAGAAACACCACACTGCACTGAACCCACACGTTGCATGAAACACTCCACACCGCACCCACACAAACAGAGAAGCACACCGCAGTGTAAGAACACACACAGACAAACACACCACACGTTTCTCGGTTTGTGTAGGTGCGGTGTGGAGTGTTTGTTTCTACGTGTGGGTTCAGTGCAGTGTGGTGTGTTTCTCTGTCTGTGTGGATGCATGTGGTATGTTTCTTTGTACATGTGGGTGCAGTGTGGTTTGTGTCGTGTGGTTTCTTTCTCTGTGTGTAGTGTGGTGTGTTTCTGCTTCTGTGTGT
Source organism: Acipenser ruthenus (assembly GCF_902713425.1). NCBI lineage: Eukaryota > Metazoa > Chordata > Actinopteri > Acipenseriformes > Acipenseridae > Acipenser > Acipenser ruthenus. Next base: position 14,252,954 of record NC_081207.1, on the reverse strand, counting down.
AGTGTGGTGTGTTTCTCTGTGTGGGTGCAGTGTTGTGTTTCTCTATTTATATGGGTATAATGTGGTGTGTTTGTTTGTGTACGTGCAGTGCGTGTGGGTGCAGTGTTTTTTCTTTATACGTTTTGGTGCAGTGTGGTGTGTTTCTTTATACGTGTGGGTGTAGTGTGGTGTGTGTAGGTATGTACAGTGTGGTTTGTTTCTGTGTCAGTGTGCACACACAGACACCCACACTGCACCAACATGTATAAACAAAAGTCACTGCTCCCACACATACACAAAACAAATCACACTGTATTCAGAGAAAAAATGCACACCTACAAAGAAACACCGCACAGTGCACCAACATACTCAAAGTAACAAACCACACTGCACCAGCACACACAAGGAAAGACACTTATACAGAATTAAACAACACTGCACATACCTACACAAACCACACTGCACCAAAACGTATAACGAAAAACACCACACTGCTCCACACAGAGATACACACCACACTACACACACACACAGAAACACCACACTGCACTGAACCCACACGTTGCATGAAACACTCCACACCGCACCCACACAAACAGAGAAGCACACCGCAGTGTAAGAACACACACAGACAAACACACCACACGTTTCTCGGTTTGTGTAGGTGCGGTGTGGAGTGTTTGTTTCTACGTGTGGGTTCAGTGCAGTGTGGTGTGTTTCTCTGTCTGTGTGGGTGCATGTGGTATGTTTCTTTGTACATGTGGGTGCAGTGTGGTTTGTGTCGTGTGGTTTCTTTCTCTGTGTGTAGTGTGGTGTGTTTCTGCTTCTGTGTGTAGTGTGGTGTGTTTCTCTGTGTGGGTGCAGTGTTGTGTTTCTCTATTTATATGGGTATAATGTGGTGTGTTTGTTTGTGTACGTGCAGTGCGTGTGGGTGCAGTGTTTTTTCTTTATACGTTTTGGTGCAGTGTGGTGTGTTTCTTTATACGTGGTGTGTGTAGGTATGTGCAGTGTGGTTTGTTTCTGTGTCAGTGTGCACACACAGACACCCACACTGCACCAACATGTATAAACAAGTCACTGCTCCCACACATACACAAAACAAATCACACTGTATACAGAGAAAAAATGCACACACACCACACACCTACAAAGAAACACCGCACAGTGCACCAACTACTCAAAGTAACAAACCACACTGGTCAAAGTAACAGACCACACTGCACCCACACGTACAAAGAAACACAGCACACTACACACACAGACACAAACCACACTACACCAGCAGGTATAAATAAACAAACCAACACCTAGAAAGAAACACACCACACTGCACGTACACAAACAGAAAAACAAACCACACACAAACACAACACTGCACCCACACGTACACAAAAACAAACTACACTGCATACAGAGAAACAAACACAATGCATTCACAGACACACAAACCACACACCTGCAAAGAAACACACCAGTGCACCAATATACTCAAAGAAACAAACCACACTGAACAAAGTAACACACCACACTGCACCAGTATACACTCACACAGAAACAAACAACACTGCACATACCTAAACACACCACACTGCACCAGCATGTATGAATAAATACAACAACACCTAGAAAGAAACACTGCATGTGCACAAAAGAACACACCACATTATACCCACATAAATAGAGAAACAGAACACTGCACCCACACAAACAGAGAAACACACCACACTACACACACACACCTATAAAGAAACACCGCACAGTGCACCAACATACTCAAAGTAACAAACCACACTTGACAAAGTAACATACCACACTGCACCAGCACACTCAAGGAAAGACACTCATACATAATTAAACAACACTGCACATACCTACACAAACCACACTGCACCAAAACGTATAACGAAAAACACCACACTGCTCCACACAGAGATACACACCACACTACACACACACACAGAAACACCACACTGCACTGAACCCACACGTTGCAAGAAACACTCCACACCGCACCCACACAAACAGAGAAGCACACCGCAGTGTAAGAACACACACAGACAAACACACCACACGTTTCTCGGTTTGTGTAGGTGCGGTGTGGAGTGTTTGTTTCTACGTGTGGGTTCAGTGCAGTGTGGTGTGTCTCTGTCTGTGTGGGTGCATGTGGTATGTTTCTTTGTAGATGTGGGTGCAGTGTGGTTTGTGTCGTGTGGTTTCTTTCTCTGTGTGTAGTGTGGTGTGTTTCTGCTTCTGTGTGTAGTGTGGTGTGTTTCTCTGTGTGGGTGCAGTGTTGTGTTTCTCTATTTATATGGGTATAATGTGGTGTGTTTGTTTGTGTACGTGCAGTGCGTGTGGGTGCAGTGTTTTTTCTTTATACGTTTTGGTGCAGTGTGGTGTGTTTCTTTATACGTGTGGGTGTAGTGTGGTGTGTGTAGGTATGTACAGTGTGGTTTGTTTCTGTGTCAGTGTGCACACACAGACACCCACACTGCACCAACATGTATAAACAAAAGTCACTGCTCCCACACATACACAAAACAAATCACACTGTATTCAGAGAAAAAATGCACACCTACAAAGAAACACCGCACAGTGCACCAACATACTCAAAGTAACAAACCACACTGCACCAGCACACACAAGGAAAGACACTTATACAGAATTAAACAACACTGCACATACCTACACAAACCACACTGCACCAAAACGTATAACGAAAAACACCACACTGCTCCACACAGAGATACACACCACACTACACACACACACAGAAACACCACACTGCACTGAACCCACACGTTGCATGAAACACTCCACACCGCACCCACACAAACAGAGAAGCACACCGCAGTGTAAGAACACACACAGACAAACACACCACACGTTTCTCGGTTTGTGTAGGTGCGGTGTGGAGTGTTTGTTTCTACGTGTGGGTTCAGTGCAGTGTGGTGTGTTTCTCTGTCTGTGTGAATGCATGTGGTATGTTTCTTTGTACATGTGGGTGCAGTGTGGTTTGTGTCGTGTGGTTTCTTTCTCTGTGTGTAGTGTGGTGTGTTTCTGCTTCTGTGTGTAGTGTGGTGTGTTTCTCTGTGTGGGTGCAGTGTTGTGTTTCTCTATTTATATGGGTATAATGTGGTGTGTTTGTTTGTGTACGTGCAGTGCGTGTGGGTGCAGTGTTTTTTCTTTATAGGTTTTGGTGCAGTGTGGTGTGTTTCTTTATACGTGGTGTGTGTAGGTATGTGCAGTGTGGTTTGTTTCTGTGTCAGTGTGCACACACAGACACCCACACTGCACCAACATGTATAAACAAAAGTCACTGCTCCCACACATACACAAAACAAATCACACTGTATACAGAGAAAAAATGCACACACACAACACACCTACAAAGAAACACCGCACAGTGCACCAACTACTCAAAGTAACAAACCACACTGGTCAAAGTAACAGACCACACTGCACCCACACGTACAAAGAAACACAGCACACTACACACACAGACACAAACCACACTACACCAGCAAGTATAAATAAACACACCAACACCTAGAAAGAAACACACCACACTGCACGTACACAAACAGAAAAACAAACCACACACAAACACAACACTGCACCCACACGTACACAAAAACAAACTACACTGCATACAGAGAAACAAACACAATGCATTCACAGACACACAAACCACACACCTGCAAAGAAACACACCAGTGCACCAATATACTCAAAGAAACAAACCACACTGAACAAAGTAACACACCACACTGCACCAGTATACACTCACACAGAAACAAACAACACTGCACATACCTAAACACACCACACTGCACCAGCATGTATGAATAAATACAACAACACCTAGAAAGAAACACTACATGTGCACAAAAGAACACACCACATTATACCCACATAAATAGAGAAACAGAACACTGCACCCACACAAACAGAGAAGCACACCGCAGTGTAAGAACACACACAGACAAACACACCACACGTTTCTCGGTTTGTGTAGGTGCGGTGTGGAGTGTTTGTTTCTACGTGTGAGTTCAGTGCAGTGGTGTGTTTCTCTGTCTGTGTGGTATGTTTCTTTGTAGATGTGGGTGCAGTGTGGTTTGTGTCATGTGGTTTCTTTCTCTGTGTGTAGTGTGGTGTGTTTCTGCTTCTGTGTGTAGTGTGGTGTGTTTCTCTGTGTGGGTGCAGTGTTGTGTTTCTCTATTTATGTGGGTATAATGTGGTGTGTTTGTTTGTGTACGTGCAGTGCGTGTGGGTGCAGTGTTTTTTCTTTATACGTTTTGGTGCAGTGTGGTGTGTTTCTTTATACGTGTGGGTGTAGTGTGGTGTGTGTAGGTATGTGCAGTGTGGTTTGTTCTGTGTCAATGTGCACACACAGACTCCCACACTGCACCAACATGTATAAACAAAAGTCGCTCCCACACATACACAAAATAAATCACACTGTGTACAGAGAAACAAACACCATGCACACACAGACACACACCACACACCTATAAAGAAACACCGCACAGTGCACCAACATACTCAAAGTAACAAACCACACTGCACCAGCACACACAAGGAAAGACACTTATACAGAATTAAACAACACTGCACATACCTACACAAACCACACTGCACCAAAACGTATAACGAAAAACACCACACTGCTCCACACAGAGATACACACCACACTACACACACACACAGAAACACCACACTGCACTGAACCCACACGTTGCAAGAAACACTCCACACCACACCTACACAGAGAAACAAACACCACACTGCACCCACACAAACAGAGAAGCACACCGCAGTGTAGAACACACACAGACAAACACACCACACGTTTCTCGGTTTGTGTAGGTGCGGTGTGGAGTGTTTGTTTCTACGTGTGGGTTCAGTGCAGTGTGGTGTGTCTCTGTCTGTGTGGGTGCATGTGGTATGTTTCTTTGTAGATGTGGGTGCAGTGTGGTTTGTGTCGTGTGGTTTCTTTCTCTGTGTGTAGTGTGGTGTGTTTCTGCTTCTGTGTGTAGTGTGGTGTGTTTCTCTGTGTGGGTGCAGTGTTGTGTTTCTCTATTTATGTGGGTATAATGTGGTGTGTTTGTTTGTGTACGTGCAGTGCGTGTGGGTGCAGTTTTTTTCTTTATACGTTTTGGTGCAGTGTGGTGTGTTTCTTTATACGTGTGGGTGTAGTGTGGTGTGTGTAGGTATGTACAGTGTGGTTTGTTTCTGTGTCAGTGTGCACACACAGACACCCACACTGCACCAACATGTATAAACAAAAGTCACTGCTCCCACACATACACAAAACAAATCACACTGTATTCAGAGTAAAAATGCACACCTACAAAGAAACACCGCACAGTGCACCAACATACTCAAAGTAACAAACCACACTGCACCAGCACACACAAGGAAAGACACTTATACAGAATTAAACAACACTGCACATACCTACACAAACCACACTGCACCAAAACGTATAACGAAAAACACCACACTGCTCCACACAGAGATACACACCACACTACACACACACACAGAAACACCACACTGCACTGAACCCACACGTTGCATGAAACACTCCACACCGCACCCACACAAACAGAGAAGCACACCGCAGTGTAAGAACACACACAGACAAACACACCACACGTTTCTCGGTTTGTGTAGGTGCGGTGTGGAGTGTTTGTTTCTACGTGTGGGTTCAGTGCAGTGTGGTGTGTTTCTCTGTCTGTGTGGATGCATGTGGTATGTTTCTTTGTACATGTGGGTGCAGTGTGGTTTGTGTCGTGTGGTTTCTTTCTCTGTGTGTAGTGTGGTGTGTTTCTGCTTCTGTGTGTAGTGTGGTGTGTTTCTCTGTGTGGGTGCAGTGTTGTGTTTCTCTATTTATATGGGTATAATGTGGTGTGTTTGTTTGTGTACGTGCAGTGCGTGTGGGTGCAGTGTTTTTTCTTTATACGTTTTGGTGCAGTGTGGTGTGTTTCTTTATACGTGTGGGTGTAGTGTGGTGTGTGTAGGTATGTACAGTGTGGTTTGTTTCTGTGTCAGTGTGCACACACAGACACCCACACTGCACCAACATGTATAAACAAAAGTCACTGCTCCCACACATACACAAAACAAATCACACTGTATTCAGAGAAAAAATGCACACCTACAAAGAAACACCGCACAGTGCACCAACATACTCAAAGTAACAAACCACACTGCACCAGCACACACAAGGAAAGACACTTATACAGAATTAAACAACACTGCACATACCTACACAAACCACACTGCACCAAAACGTATAACGAAAAACACCACACTGCTCCACACAGAGATACACACCACACTACACACACACACAGAAACACCACACTGCACTGAACCCACACGTTGCATGAAACACTCCACACCGCACCCACACAAACAGAGAAGCACACCGCAGTGTAAGAACACACACAGACAAACACACCACACGTTTCTCGGTTTGTGTAGGTGCGGTGTGGAGTGTTTGTTTCTACGTGTGGGTTCAGTGCAGTGTGGTGTGTTTCTCTGTCTGTGTGGGTGCATGTGGTATGTTTCTTTGTACATGTGGGTGCAGTGTGGTTTGTGTCGTGTGGTTTCTTTCTCTGTGTGTAGTGTGGTGTGTTTCTGCTTCTGTGTGTAGTGTGGTGTGTTTCTCTGTGTGGGTGCAGTGTTGTGTTTCTCTATTTATATGGGTATAATGTGGTGTGTTTGTTTGTGTACGTGCAGTGCGTGTGGGTGCAGTGTTTTTTCTTTATACGTTTTGGTGCAGTGTGGTGTGTTTCTTTATACGTGGTGTGTGTAGGTATGTGCAGTGTGGTTTGTTTCTGTGTCAGTGTGCACACACAGACACCCACACTGCACCAACATGTATAAACAAGTCACTGCTCCCACACATACACAAAACAAATCACACTGTATACAGAGAAAAAATGCACACACACCACACACCTACAAAGAAACACCGCACAGTGCACCAACTACTCAAAGTAACAAACCACACTGGTCAAAGTAACAGACCACACTGCACCCACACGTACAAAGAAACACAGCACACTACACACACAGACACAAACCACACTACACCAGCAGGTATAAATAAACAAACCAACACCTAGAAAGAAACACACCACACTGCACGTACACAAACAGAAAAACAAACCACACACAAACACAACACTGCACCCACACGTACACAAAAACAAACTACACTGCATACAGAGAAACAAACACAATGCATTCACAGACACACAAACCACACACCTGCAAAGAAACACACCAGTGCACCAATATACTCAAAGAAACAAACCACACTGAACAAAGTAACACACCACACTGCACCAGTATACACTCACACAGAAACAAACAACACTGCACATACCTAAACACACCACACTGCACCAGCATGTATGAATAAATACAACAACACCTAGAAAGAAACACTGCATGTGCACAAAAGAACACACCACATTATACCCACATAAATAGAGAAACAGAACACTGCACCCACACAAACAGAGAAACACACCACACTACACACACACACCTATAAAGAAACACCGCACAGTGCACCAACATACTCAAAGTAACAAACCACACTTGACAAAGTAACATACCACACTGCACCAGCACACTCAAGGAAAGACACTCATACATAATTAAACAACACTGCACATACCTACACAAACCACACTGCACCAAAACGTATAACGAAAAACACCACACTGCTCCACACAGAGATACACACCACACTACACACACACACAGAAACACCACACTGCACTGAACCCACACGTTGCAAGAAACACTCCACACCGCACCCACACAAACAGAGAAGCACACCGCAGTGTAAGAACACACACAGACAAACACACCACACGTTTCTCGGTTTGTGTAGGTGCGGTGTGGAGTGTTTGTTTCTACGTGTGGGTTCAGTGCAGTGTGGTGTGTCTCTGTCTGTGTGGGTGCATGTGGTATGTTTCTTTGTAGATGTGGGTGCAGTGTGGTTTGTGTCGTGTGGTTTCTTTCTCTGTGTGTAGTGTGGTGTGTTTCTGCTTCTGTGTGTAGTGTGGTGTGTTTCTCTGTGTGGGTGCAGTGTTGTGTTTCTCTATTTATATGGGTATAATGTGGTGTGTTTGTTTGTGTACGTGCAGTGCGTGTGGGTGCAGTGTTTTTTCTTTATACGTTTTGGTGCAGTGTGGTGTGTTTCTTTATACGTGTGGGTGTAGTGTGGTGTGTGTAGGTATGTACAGTGTGGTTTGTTTCTGTGTCAGTGTGCACACACAGACACCCACACTGCACCAACATGTATAAACAAAAGTCACTGCTCCCACACATACACAAAACAAATCACACTGTATTCAGAGAAAAAATGCACACCTACAAAGAAACACCGCACAGTGCACCAACATACTCAAAGTAACAAACCACACTGCACCAGCACACACAAGGAAAGACACTTATACAGAATTAAACAACAGTGCACATACCTACACAAACCACACTGCACCAAAACGTATAACGAAAAACACCACACTGCTCCACACAGAGATACACACCACACTACACACACACACAGAAACACCACACTGCACTGAACCCACACGTTGCATGAAACACTCCACACCGCACCCACACAAACAGAGAAGCACACCGCAGTGTAAGAACACACACAGACAAACACACCACACGTTTCTCGGTTTGTGTAGGTGCGGTGTGGAGTGTTTGTTTCTACGTGTGGGTTCAGTGCAGTGTGGTGTGTTTCTCTGTCTGTGTGAATGCATGTGGTATGTTTCTTTGTACATGTGGGTGCAGTGTGGTTTGTGTCGTGTGGTTTCTTTCTCTGTGTGTAGTGTGGTGTGTTTCTGCTTCTGTGTGTAGTGTGGTGTGTTTCTCTGTGTGGGTGCAGTGTTGTGTTTCTCTATTTATATGGGTATAATGTGGTGTGTTTGTTTGTGTACGTGCAGTGCGTGTGGGTGCAGTGTTTTTTCTTTATAGGTTTTGGTGCAGTGTGGTGTGTTTCTTTATACGTGGTGTGTGTAGGTATGTGCAGTGTGGTTTGTTTCTGTGTCAGTGTGCACACACAGACACCCACACTGCACCAACATGTATAAACAAAAGTCACTGCTCCCACACATACACAAAACAAATCACACTGTATACAGAGAAAAAATGCACACACACAACACACCTACAAAGAAACACCGCACAGTGCACCAACTACTCAAAGTAACAAACCACACTGGTCAAAGTAACAGACCACACTGCACCCACACGTACAAAGAAACACAGCACACTACACACACAGACACAAACCACACTACACCAGCAAGTATAAATAAACACACCAACACCTAGAAAGAAACACACCACACTGCACGTACACAAACAGAAAAACAAACCACACACAAACACAACACTGCACCCACACGTACACAAAAACAAACTACACTGCATACAGAGAAACAAACACAATGCATTCACAGACACACAAACCACACACCTGCAAAGAAACACACCAGTGCACCAATATACTCAAAGAAACAAACCACACTGAACAAAGTAACACACCACACTGCACCAGTATACACTCACACAGAAACAAACAACACTGCACATACCTAAACACACCACACTGCACCAGCATGTATGAATAAATACAACAACACCTAGAAAGAAACACTACATGTGCACAAAAGAACACACCACATTATACCCACATAAATAGAGAAACAGAACACTGCACCCACACAAACAGAGAAGCACACCGCAGTGTAAGAACACACACAGACAAACACACCACACGTTTCTCGGTTTGTGTAGGTGCGGTGTGGAGTGTTTGTTTCTACGTGTGAGTTCAGTGCAGTGGTGTGTTTCTCTGTCTGTGTGGTATGTTTCTTTGTAGATGTGGGTGCAGTGTGGTTTGTGTCATGTGGTTTCTTTCTCTGTGTGTAGTGTGGTGTGTTTCTGCTTCTGTGTGTAGTGTGGTGTGTTTCTCTGTGTGGGTGCAGTGTTGTGTTTCTCTATTTATGTGGGTATAATGTGGTGTGTTTGTTTGTGTACGTGCAGTGCGTGTGGGTGCAGTGTTTTTTCTTTATACGTTTTGGTGCAGTGTGGTGTGTTTCTTTATACGTGTGGGTGTAGTGTGGTGTGTGTAGGTATGTGCAGTGTGGTTTGTTCTGTGTCAATGTGCACACACAGACTCCCACACTGCACCAACATGTATAAACAAAAGTCGCTCCCACACATACACAAAATAAATCACACTGTGTACAGAGAAACAAACACCATGCACACACAGACACACACCACACACCTATAAAGAAACACCGCACAGTGCACCAACATACTCAAAGTAACAAACCACACTGCACCAGCACACACAAGGAAAGACACTTATACAGAATTAAACAACACTGCACATACCTACACAAACCACACTGCACCAAAACGTATAACGAAAAACACCACACTGCTCCACACAGAGATACACACCACACTACACACACACACAGAAACACCACACTGCACTGAACCCACACGTTGCAAGAAACACTCCACACCGCACCCACACAAACAGAGAAGCACACCGCAGTGTAAGAACACACACACAGACAAACACACCACACTGCACCCACACGTACAAAGAAACAGAGCACACTACACACACCACACTACACCAGCACGTATAAATAAACACACCAATACCTAGAAAGAAACACACCACACCGCACGTACACCACATCATACCCACATAAACAGAGAAACACACCACACTACACACACACCTATAAAGAAACACCGCACAGTGCACCAACATACTCAAAGTAACAAACCACACTTGACAAAGTAACATACCACACTGCACCAGCACACTCAAGGAAAGACACTCATACATAATTAAACAACACTGCACATACCTACACACACCACACTGCACCAAAACGTATAACGAAAAACACCACACTGCTCTCACACAGAGAAACACACCTTACACACACACACAGAAACACCACACTGCACCCACACGTTGCAAGAAACACTCCACACCACACCTACACAGAGAAACAAACACCACACTGCACCCACACAAACAGAGAAGCACACCGCAGTGTAGAACACACACAGACAAACACACCACACGTTTCTCGGTTTGTGTAGGTGCGGTGTGGAGTGTTTGTTTCTACGTGTGGGTTCAGTGCAGTGTGGTGTGTCTCTGTCTGTGTGGGTGCATGTGGTATGTTTCTTTGTAGATGTGGGTGCAGTGTGGTTTGTGTCGTGTGGTTTCTTTCTCTGTGTGTAGTGTGGTGTGTTTCTGCTTCTGTGTGTAGTGTGGTGTGTTTCTCTGTGTGGGTGCAGTGTTGTGTTTCTCTATTTATGTGGGTATAATGTGGTGTGTTTGTTTGTGTACGTGCAGTGCGTGTGGGTGCAGTGTTTTTTCTTTATACGTTTTGGTGCAGTGTGGTGTGTTTCTTTATACGTGTGGGTGTAGTGTGGTGTGTGTAGGTATGTACAGTGTGGTTTGTTTCTGTGTCAGTGTGCACACACAGACACCCACACTGCACCAACATGTATAAACAAAAGTCACTGCTCCCACACATACACAAAACAAATCACACTGTATTCAGAGAAAAAATGCACACCTACAAAGAAACACCGCACAGTGCACCAACATACTCAAAGTAACAAACCACACTGCACCAGCACACACAAGGAAAGACACTTATACAGAATTAAACAACACTGCACATACCTACACAAACCACACTGCACCAAAACGTATAACGAAAAACACCACACTGCTCCACACAGAGATACACACCACACTACACACACACACAGAAACACCACACTGCACTGAACCCACACGTTGCATGAAACACTCCACACCGCACCCACACAAACAGAGAAGCACACCGCAGTGTAAGAACACACACAGACAAACACACCACACGTTTCTCGGTTTGTGTAGGTGCGGTGTGGAGTGTTTGTTTCTACGTGTGGGTTCAGTGCAGTGTGGTGTGTTTCTCTGTGTGGGTGCAGTGTTGTGTTTCTCTATTTATATGGGTATAATGTGGTGTGTTTGTTTGTGTACGTGCAGTGCGTGTGGGTGCAGTGTTTTTTCTTTATACGTTTTGGTGCAGTGTGGTGTGTTTCTTTATACGTGTGGGTGTAGTGTGGTGTGTGTAGGTATGTACAGTGTGGTTTGTTTCTGTGTCAGTGTGCACACACAGACACCCACACTGCACCAACATGTATAAACAAAAGTCACTGCTCCCACACATACACAAAACAAATCACACTGTATTCAGAGAAAAAATGCACACCTACAAAGAAACACCGCACAGTGCACCAACATACTCAAAGTAACAAACCACACTGCACCAGCACACACAAGGAAAGACACTTATACAGAATTAAACAACACTGCACATACCTACACAAACCACACTGCACCAAAACGTATAACGAAAAACACCACACTGCTCCACACAGAGATACACACCACACTACACACACACACAGAAACACCACACTGCACTGAACCCACACGTTGCATGAAACACTCCACACCGCACCCACACAAACAGAGAAGCACACCGCAGTGTAAGAACACACACAGACAAACACACCACACGTTTCTCGGTTTGTGTAGGTGCGGTGTGGAGTGTTTGTTTCTACGTGTGGGTTCAGTGCAGTGTGGTGTGTTTCTCTGTCTGTGTGGGTGCATGTGGTATGTTTCTTTGTACATGTGGGTGCAGTGTGGTTTGTGTCGTGTGGTTTCTTTCTCTGTGTGTAGTGTGGTGTGTTTCTGCTTCTGTGTGTAGTGTGGTGTGTTTCTCTGTGTGGGTGCAGTGTTGTGTTTCTCTATTTATATGGGTATAATGTGGTGTGTTTGTTTGTGTACGTGCAGTGCGTGTGGGTGCAGTGTTTTTTCTTTATACGTTTTGGTGCAGTGTGGTGTGTTTCTTTATACGTGGTGTGTGTAGGTATGTGCAGTGTGGTTTGTTTCTGTGTCAGTGTGCACACACAGACACCCACACTGCACCAACATGTATAAACAAGTCACTGCTCCCACACATACACAAAACAAATCACACTGTATACAGAGAAAAAATGCACACACACCACACACCTACAAAGAAACACCGCACAGTGCACCAACTACTCAAAGTAACAAACCACACTGGTCAAAGTAACAGACCACACTGCACCCACACGTACAAAGAAACACAGCACACTACACACACAGACACAAACCACACTACACCAGCAGGTATAAATAAACAAACCAACACCTAGAAAGAAACACACCACACTGCACGTACACAAACAGAAAAACAAACCACACACAAACACAACACTGCACCCACACGTACACAAAAACAAACTACACTGCATACAGAGAAACAAACACAATGCATTCACAGACACACAAACCACACACCTGCAAAGAAACACACCAGTGCACCAATATACTCAAAGAAACAAACCACACTGAACAAAGTAACACACCACACTGCACCAGTATACACTCACACAGAAACAAACAACACTGCACATACCTAAACACACCACACTGCACCAGCATGTATGAATAAATACAACAACACCTAGAAAGAAACACTGCATGTGCACAAAAGAACACACACATTATACCCACATAAATAGAGAAACAGAACACTGCACCCACACAAACAGAGAAACACACCACACTACACACACACACCTATAAAGAAACACCGCACAGTGCACCAACATACTCAAAGTAACAAACCACACTTGACAAAGTAACATACCACACTGCACCAGCACACTCAAGGAAAGACACTCATACATAATTAAACAACACTGCACATACCTACACAAACCACACTGCACCAAAACGTATAACGAAAAACACCACACTGCTCCACACAGAGATACACACCACACTACACACACACACAGAAACACCACACTGCACTGAACCCACACGTTGCAAGAAACACTCCACACCGCACCCACACAAACAGAGAAGCACACCGCAGTGTAAGAACACACACAGACAAACACACCACACGTTTCTCGGTTTGTGTAGGTGCGGTGTGGAGTGTTTGTTTCTACGTGTGGGTTCAGTGCAGTGTGGTGTGTCTCTGTCTGTGTGGGTGCATGTGGTATGTTTCTTTGTAGATGTGGGTGCAGTGTGGTTTGTGTCGTGTGGTTTCTTTCTCTGTGTGTAGTGTGGTGTGTTTCTGCTTCTGTGTGTAGTGTGGTGTGTTTCTCTGTGTGGGTGCAGTGTTGTGTTTCTCTATTTATATGGGTATAATGTGGTGTGTTTGTTTGTGTACGTGCAGTGCGTGTGGGTGCAGTGTTTTTTCTTTATACGTTTTGGTGCAGTGTGGTGTGTTTCTTTATACGTGTGGGTGTAGTGTGGTGTGTGTAGGTATGTACAGTGTGGTTTGTTTCTGTGTCAGTGTGCACACACAGACACCCACACTGCACCAACATGTATAAACAAAAGTCACTGCTCCCACACATACACAAAACAAATCACACTGTATTCAGAGAAAAAATGCACACCTACAAAGAAACACCGCACAGTGCACCAACATACTCAAAGTAACAAACCACACTGCACCAGCACACACAAGGAAAGACACTTATACAGAATTAAACAACACTGCACATACCTACACAAACCACACTGCACCAAAACGTATAACGAAAAACACCACACTGCTCCACACAGAGATACACACCACACTACACACACACACAGAAACACCACACTGCACTGAACCCACACGTTGCATGAAACACTCCACACCGCACCCACACAAACAGAGAAGCACACCGCAGTGTAAGAACACACACAGACAAACACACCACACGTTTCTCGGTTTGTGTAGGTGCGGTGTGGAGTGTTTGTTTCTACGTGTGGGTTCAGTGCAGTGTGGTGTGTTTCTCTGTCTGTGTGAATGCATGTGGTATGTTTCTTTGTACATGTGGGTGCAGTGTGGTTTGTGTCGTGTGGTTTCTTTCTCTGTGTGTAGTGTGGTGTGTTTCTGCTTCTGTGTGTAGTGTGGTGTGTTTCTCTGTGTGGGTGCAGTGTTGTGTTTCTCTATTTATATGGGTATAATGTGGTGTGTTTGTTTGTGTACGTGCAGTGCGTGTGGGTGCAGTGTTTTTTCTTTATAGGTTTTGGTGCAGTGTGGTGTGTTTCTTTATACGTGGTGTGTGTAGGTATGTGCAGTGTGGTTTGTTTCTGTGTCAGTGTGCACACACAGACACCCACACTGCACCAACATGTATAAACAAAAGTCACTGCTCCCACACATACACAAAACAAATCACACTGTATACAGAGAAAAAATGCACACACACAACACACCTACAAAGAAACACCGCACAGTGCACCAACTACTCAAAGTAACAAACCACACTGGTCAAAGTAACAGACCACACTGCACCCACACGTACAAAGAAACACAGCACACTACACACACAGACACAAACCACACTACACCAGCAAGTATAAATAAACACACCAACACCTAGAAAGAAACACACCACACTGCACGTACACAAACAGAAAAACAAACCACACACAAACACAACACTGCACCCACACGTACACAAAAACAAACTACACTGCATACAGAGAAACAAACACAATGCATTCACAGACACACAAACCACACACCTGCAAAGAAACACACCAGTGCACCAATATACTCAAAGAAACAAACCACACTGAACAAAGTAACACACCACACTGCACCAGTATACACTCACACAGAAACAAACAACACTGCACATACCTAAACACACCACACTGCACCAGCATGTATGAATAAATACAACAACACCTAGAAAGAAACACTACATGTGCACAAAAGAACACACCACATTATACCCACATAAATAGAGAAACAGAACACTGCACCCACACAAACAGAGAAGCACACCGCAGTGTAAGAACACACACAGACAAACACACCACACGTTTCTCGGTTTGTGTAGGTGCGGTGTGGAGTGTTTGTTTCTACGTGTGAGTTCAGTGCAGTGGTGTGTTTCTCTGTCTGTGTGGTATGTTTCTTTGTAGATGTGGGTGCAGTGTGGTTTGTGTCGTGTGGTTTCTTTCTCTGTGTGTAGTGTGGTGTGTTTCTGCTTCTGTGTGTAGTGTGGTGTGTTTCTCTGTGTGGGTGCAGTGTTGTGTTTCTCTATTTATGTGGGTATAATGTGGTGTGTTTGTTTGTGTACGTGCAGTGCGTGTGGGTGCAGTGTTTTTTCTTTATACGTTTTGGTGCAGTGTGGTGTGTTTCTTTATACGTGTGGGTGTAGTGTGGTGTGTGTAGGTATGTGCAGTGTGGTTTGTTCTGTGTCAATGTGCACACACAGACTCCCACACTGCACCAACATGTATAAACAAAAGTCGCTCCCACACATACACAAAATAAATCACACTGTGTACAGAGAAACAAACACCATGCACACACAGACACACACCACACACCTATAAAGAAACACCGCACAGTGCACCAACATACTCAAAGTAACAAACCACACTGCACCAGCACACACAAGGAAAGACACTTATACAGAATTAAACAACACTGCACATACCTACACAAACCACACTGCACCAAAACGTATAACGAAAAACACCACACTGCTCCACACAGAGATACACACCACACTACACACACACACAGAAACACCACACTGCACTGAACCCACACGTTGCAAGAAACACTCCACACCACACCTACACAGAGAAACAAACACCACACTGCACCCACACAAACAGAGAAGCACACCGCAGTGTAGAACACACACAGACAAACACACCACACGTTTCTCGGTTTGTGTAGGTGCGGTGTGGAGTGTTTGTTTCTACGTGTGGGTTCAGTGCAGTGTGGTGTGTCTCTGTCTGTGTGGGTGCATGTGGTATGTTTCTTTGTAGATGTGGGTGCAGTGTGGTTTGTGTCGTGTGGTTTCTTTCTCTGTGTGTAGTGTGGTGTGTTTCTGCTTCTGTGTGTAGTGTGGTGTGTTTCTCTGTGTGGGTGCAGTGTTGTGTTTCTCTATTTATGTGGGTATAATGTGGTGTGTTTGTTTGTGTACGTGCAGTGCGTGTGGGTGCAGTTTTTTTCTTTATACGTTTTGGTGCAGTGTGGTGTGTTTCTTTATACGTGTGGGTGTAGTGTGGTGTGTGTAGGTATGTACAGTGTGGTTTGTTTCTGTGTCAGTGTGCACACACAGACACCCACACTGCACCAACATGTATAAACAAAAGTCACTGCTCCCACACATACACAAAACAAATCACACTGTATTCAGAGAAAAAATGCACACCTACAAAGAAACACCGCACAGTGCACCAACATACTCAAAGTAACAAACCACACTGCACCAGCACACACAAGGAAAGACACTTATACAGAATTAAACAACACTGCACATACCTACACAAACCACACTGCACCAAAACGTATAACGAAAAACACCACACTGCTCCACACAGAGATACACACCACACTACACACACACACAGAAACACCACACTGCACTGAACCCACACGTTGCATGAAACACTCCACACCGCACCCACACAAACAGAGAAGCACACCGCAGTGTAAGAACACACACAGACAAACACACCACACGTTTCTCGGTTTGTGTAGGTGCGGTGTGGAGTGTTTGTTTCTACGTGTGGGTTCAGTGCAGTGTGGTGTGTTTCTCTGTCTGTGTGGATGCATGTGGTATGTTTCTTTGTACATGTGGGTGCAGTGTGGTTTGTGTCGTGTGGTTTCTTTCTCTGTGTGTAGTGTGGTGTGTTTCTGCTTCTGTGTGTAGTGTGGTGTGTTTCTCTGTGTGGGTGCAGTGTTGTGTTTCTCTATTTATATGGGTATAATGTGGTGTGTTTGTTTGTGTACGTGCAGTGCGTGTGGGTGCAGTGTTTTTTCTTTATAGGTTTTGGTGCAGTGTGGTGTGTTTCTTTATACGTGGTGTGTGTAGGTATGTGCAGTGTGGTTTGTTTCTGTGTCAGTGTGCACACACAGACACCCACACTGCACCAACATGTATAAACAAAAGTCACTGCTCCCACACATACACAAAACAAATCACACTGTATACAGAGAAAAAATGCACACACACAACACACCTACAAAGAAACACCGCACAGTGCACCAACTACTCAAAGTAACAAACCACACTGGTCAAAGTAACAGACCACACTGCACCCACACGTACAAAGAAACACAGCACACTACACACACAGACACAAACCACACTACACCAGCAAGTATAAATAAACACACCAACACCTAGAAAGAAACACACCACACTGCACGTACACAAACAGAAAAACAAACCACACACAAACACAACACTGCACCCACACGTACACAAAAACAAACTACACTGCATACAGAGAAACAAACACAATGCATTCACAGACACACAAACCACACACCTGCAAAGAAACACACCAGTGCACCAATATACTCAAAGAAACAAACCACACTGAACAAAGTAACACACCACACTGCACCAGTATACACTCACACAGAAACAAACAACACTGCACATACCTAAACACACCACACTGCACCAGCATGTATGAATAAATACAACAACACCTAGAAAGAAACACTACATGTGCACAAAAGAACACACCACATTATACCCACATAAATAGAGAAACAGAACACTGCACCCACACAAACAGAGAAGCACACCGCAGTGTAAGAACACACACAGACAAACACACCACACGTTTCTCGGTTTGTGTAGGTGCGGTGTGGAGTGTTTGTTTCTACGTGTGAGTTCAGTGCAGTGGTGTGTTTCTCTGTCTGTGTGGTATGTTTCTTTGTAGATGTGGGTGCAGTGTGGTTTGTGTCATGTGGTTTCTTTCTCTGTGTGTAGTGTGGTGTGTTTCTGCTTCTGTGTGTAGTGTGGTGTGTTTCTCTGTGTGGGTGCAGTGTTGTGTTTCTCTATTTATGTGGGTATAATGTGGTGTGTTTGTTTGTGTACGTGCAGTGCGTGTGGGTGCAGTGTTTTTTCTTTATACGTTTTGGTGCAGTGTGGTGTGTTTCTTTATACGTGTGGGTGTAGTGTGGTGTGTGTAGGTATGTGCAGTGTGGTTTGTTCTGTGTCAATGTGCACACACAGACTCCCACACTGCACCAACATGTATAAACAAAAGTCGCTCCCACACATACACAAAATAAATCACACTGTGTACAGAGAAACAAACACCATGCACACACAGACACACACCACACACCTATAAAGAAACACCGCACAGTGCACCAACATACTCAAAGTAACAAACCACACTGCACCAGCACACACAAGGAAAGACACTTATACAGAATTAAACAACACTGCACATACCTACACAAACCACACTGCACCAAAACGTATAACGAAAAACACCACACTGCTCCACACAGAGATACACACCACACTACACACACACACAGAAACACCACACTGCACTGAACCCACACGTTGCAAGAAACACTCCACACCACACCTACACAGAGAAACAAACACCACACTGCACCCACACAAACAGAGAAGCACACCGCAGTGTAGAACACACACAGACAAACACACCACACGTTTCTCGGTTTGTGTAGGTGCGGTGTGGAGTGTTTGTTTCTACGTGTGGGTTCAGTGCAGTGTGGTGTGTCTCTGTCTGTGTGGGTGCATGTGGTATGTTTCTTTGTAGATGTGGGTGCAGTGTGGTTTGTGTCGTGTGGTTTCTTTCTCTGTGTGTAGTGTGGTGTGTTTCTGCTTCTGTGTGTAGTGTGGTGTGTTTCTCTGTGTGGGTGCAGTGTTGTGTTTCTCTATTTATGTGGGTATAATGTGGTGTGTTTGTTTGTGTACGTGCAGTGCGTGTGGGTGCAGTTTTTTTCTTTATACGTTTTGGTGCAGTGTGGTGTGTTTCTTTATACGTGTGGGTGTAGTGTGGTGTGTGTAGGTATGTACAGTGTGGTTTGTTTCTGTGTCAGTGTGCACACACAGACACCCACACTGCACCAACATGTATAAACAAAAGTCACTGCTCCCACACATACACAAAACAAATCACACTGTATTCAGAGAAAAAATGCACACCTACAAAGAAACACCGCACAGTGCACCAACATACTCAAAGTAACAAACCACACTGCACCAGCACACACAAGGAAAGACACTTATACAGAATTAAACAACACTGCACATACCTACACAAACCACACTGCACCAAAACGTATAACGAAAAACACCACACTGCTCCACACAGAGATACACACCACACTACACACACACACAGAAACACCACACTGCACTGAACCCACACGTTGCATGAAACACTCCACACCGCACCCACACAAACAGAGAAGCACACCGCAGTGTAAGAACACACACAGACAAACACACCACACGTTTCTCGGTTTGTGTAGGTGCGGTGTGGAGTGTTTGTTTCTACGTGTGGGTTCAGTGCAGTGTGGTGTGTTTCTCTGTCTGTGTGGATGCATGTGGTATGTTTCTTTGTACATGTGGGTGCAGTGTGGTTTGTGTCGTGTGGTTTCTTTCTCTGTGTGTAGTGTGGTGTGTTTCTGCTTCTGTGTGTAGTGTGGTGTGTTTCTCTGTGTGGGTGCAGTGTTGTGTTTCTCTATTTATATGGGTATAATGTGGTGTGTTTGTTTGTGTACGTGCAGTGCGTGTGGGTGCAGTGTTTTTTCTTTATAGGTTTTGGTGCAGTGTGGTGTGTTTCTTTATACGTGGTGTGTGTAGGTATGTGCAGTGTGGTTTGTTTCTGTGTCAGTGTGCACACACAGACACCCACACTGCACCAACATGTATAAACAAAAGTCACTGCTCCCACACATACACAAAACAAATCACACTGTATACAGAGAAAAAATGCACACACACAACACACCTACAAAGAAACACCGCACAGTGCACCAACTACTCAAAGTAACAAACCACACTGGTCAAAGTAACAGACCACACTGCACCCACACGTACAAAGAAACACAGCACACTACACACACAGACACAAACCACACTACACCAGCAAGTATAAATAAACACACCAACACCTAGAAAGAAACACACCACACTGCACGTACACAAACAGAAAAACAAACCACACACAAACACAACACTGCACCCACACGTACACAAAAACAAACTACACTGCATACAGAGAAACAAACACAATGCATTCACAGACACACAAACCACACACCTGCAAAGAAACACACCAGTGCACCAATATACTCAAAGAAACAAACCACACTGAACAAAGTAACACACCACACTGCACCAGTATACACTCACACAGAAACAAACAACACTGCACATACCTAAACACACCACACTGCACCAGCATGTATGAATAAATACAACAACACCTAGAAAGAAACACTACATGTGCACAAAAGAACACACCACATTATACCCACATAAATAGAGAAACAGAACACTGCACCCACACAAACAGAGAAGCACACCGCAGTGTAAGAACACACACAGACAAACACACCACACGTTTCTCGGTTTGTGTAGGTGCGGTGTGGAGTGTTTGTTTCTACGTGTGAGTTCAGTGCAGTGGTGTGTTTCTCTGTCTGTGTGGTATGTTTCTTTGTAGATGTGGGTGCAGTGTGGTTTGTGTCATGTGGTTTCTTTCTCTGTGTGTAGTGTGGTGTGTTTCTGCTTCTGTGTGTAGTGTGGTGTGTTTCTCTGTGTGGGTGCAGTGTTGTGTTTCTCTATTTATGTGGGTATAATGTGGTGTGTTTGTTTGTGTACGTGCAGTGCGTGTGGGTGCAGTGTTTTTTCTTTATACGTTTTGGTGCAGTGTGGTGTGTTTCTTTATACGTGTGGGTGTAGTGTGGTGTGTGTAGGTATGTGCAGTGTGGTTTGTTCTGTGTCAATGTGCACACACAGACTCCCACACTGCACCAACATGTATAAACAAAAGTCGCTCCCACACATACACAAAATAAATCACACTGTGTACAGAGAAACAAACACCATGCACACACAGACACACACCACACACCTATAAAGAAACACCGCACAGTGCACCAACATACTCAAAGTAACAAACCACACTGCACCAGCACACACAAGGAAAGACACTTATACAGAATTAAACAACACTGCACATACCTACACAAACCACACTGCACCAAAACGTATAACGAAAAACACCACACTGCTCCACACAGAGATACACACCACACTACACACACACACAGAAACACCACACTGCACTGAACCCACACGTTGCATGAAACACTCCACACCGCACCCACACAAACAGAGAAGCACACCGCAGTGTAAGAACACACACAGACAAACACACCACACGTTTCTCGGTTTGTGTAGGTGCGGTGTGGAGTGTTTGTTTCTACGTGTGGGTTCAGTGCAGTGTGGTGTGTTTCTCTGTCTGTGTGGATGCATGTGGTATGTTTCTTTGTACATGTGGGTGCAGTGTGGTTTGTGTCGTGTGGTTTCTTTCTCTGTGTGTAGTGTGGTGTGTTTCTGCTTCTGTGTGTAGTGTGGTGTGTTTCTCTGTGTGGGTGCAGTGTTGTGTTTCTCTATTTATATGGGTATAATGTGGTGTGTTTGTTTGTGTACGTGCAGTGCGTGTGGGTGCAGTGTTTTTTCTTTATAGGTTTTGGTGCAGTGTGGTGTGTTTCTTTATACGTGGTGTGTGTAGGTATGTGCAGTGTGGTTTGTTTCTGTGTCAGTGTGCACACACAGACACCCACACTGCACCAACATGTATAAACAAAAGTCACTGCTCCCACACATACACAAAACAAATCACACTGTATACAGAGAAAAAATGCACACACACAACACACCTACAAAGAAACACCGCACAGTGCACCAACTACTCAAAGTAACAAACCACACTGGTCAAAGTAACAGACCACACTGCACCCACACGTACAAAGAAACACAGCACACTACACACACAGACACAAACCACACTACACCAGCAAGTATAAATAAACACACCAACACCTAGAAAGAAACACACCACACTGCACGTACACAAACAGAAAAACAAACCACACACAAACACAACACTGCACCCACACGTACACAAAAACAAACTACACTGCATACAGAGAAACAAACACAATGCATTCACAGACACACAAACCACACACCTGCAAAGAAACACACCAGTGCACCAATATACTCAAAGAAACAAACCACACTGAACAAAGTAACACACCACACTGCACCAGTATACACTCACACAGAAACAAACAACACTGCACATACCTAAACACACCACACTGCACCAGCATGTATGAATAAATACAACAACACCTAGAAAGAAACACTACATGTGCACAAAAGAACACACCACATTATACCCACATAAATAGAGAAACAGAACACTGCACCCACACAAACAGAGAAGCACACCGCAGTGTAAGAACACACACAGACAAACACACCACACGTTTCTCGGTTTGTGTAGGTGCGGTGTGGAGTGTTTGTTTCTACGTGTGAGTTCAGTGCAGTGGTGTGTTTCTCTGTCTGTGTGGTATGTTTCTTTGTAGATGTGGGTGCAGTGTGGTTTGTGTCGTGTGGTTTCTTTCTCTGTGTGTAGTGTGGTGTGTTTCTGCTTCTGTGTGTAGTGTGGTGTGTTTCTCTGTGTGGGTGCAGTGTTGTGTTTCTCTATTTATGTGGGTATAATGTGGTGTGTTTGTTTGTGTACGTGCAGTGCGTGTGGGTGCAGTGTTTTTTCTTTATACGTTTTGGTGCAGTGTGGTGTGTTTCTTTATACGTGTGGGTGTAGTGTGGTGTGTGTAGGTATGTGCAGTGTGGTTTGTTCTGTGTCAATGTGCACACACAGACTCCCACACTGCACCAACATGTATAAACAAAAGTCGCTCCCACACATACACAAAATAAATCACACTGTGTACAGAGAAACAAACACCATGCACACACAGACACACACCACACACCTATAAAGAAACACCGCACAGTGCACCAACATACTCAAAGTAACAAACCACACTGCACCAGCACACACAAGGAAAGACACTTATACAGAATTAAACAACACTGCACATACCTACACAAACCACACTGCACCAAAACGTATAACGAAAAACACCACACTGCTCCACACAGAGATACACACCACACTACACACACACACAGAAACACCACACTGCACTGAACCCACACGTTGCAAGAAACACTCCACACCGCACCCACACAAACAGAGAAGCACACCGCAGTGTAAGAACACACACACAGACAAACACACCACACTGCACCCACACGTACAAAGAAACAGAGCACACTACACACACCACACTACACCAGCACGTATAAATAAACACACCAATACCTAGAAAGAAACACACCACACCGCACGTACACCACATCATACCCACATAAACAGAGAAACACACCACACTACACACACACCTATAAAGAAACACCGCACAGTGCACCAACATACTCAAAGTAACAAACCACACTTGACAAAGTAACATACCACACTGCACCAGCACACTCAAGGAAAGACACTCATACATAATTAAACAACACTGCACATACCTACACACACCACACTGCACCAAAACGTATAACGAAAAACACCACACTGCTCTCACACAGAGAAACACACCTTACACACACACACAGAAACACCACACTGCACCCACACGTTGCAAGAAACACTCCACACCACACCTACACAGAGAAACAAACACCACACTGCACCCACACAAACAGAGAAGCACACCGCAGTGTAGAACACACACAGACAAACACACCACACGTTTCTCGGTTTGTGTAGGTGCGGTGTGGAGTGTTTGTTTCTACGTGTGGGTTCAGTGCAGTGTGGTGTGTCTCTGTCTGTGTGGGTGCATGTGGTATGTTTCTTTGTAGATGTGGGTGCAGTGTGGTTTGTGTCGTGTGGTTTCTTTCTCTGTGTGTAGTGTGGTGTGTTTCTGCTTCTGTGTGTAGTGTGGTGTGTTTCTCTGTGTGGGTGCAGTGTTGTGTTTCTCTATTTATGTGGGTATAATGTGGTGTGTTTGTTTGTGTACGTGCAGTGCGTGTGGGTGCAGTGTTTTTTCTTTATACGTTTTGGTGCAGTGTGGTGTGTTTCTTTATACGTGTGGGTGTAGTGTGGTGTGTGTAGGTATGTACAGTGTGGTTTGTTTCTGTGTCAGTGTGCACACACAGACACCCACACTGCACCAACATGTATAAACAAAAGTCACTGCTCCCACACATACACAAAACAAATCACACTGTATTCAGAGAAAAAATGCACACCTACAAAGAAACACCGCACAGTGCACCAACATACTCAAAGTAACAAACCACACTGCACCAGCACACACAAGGAAAGACACTTATACAGAATTAAACAACACTGCACATACCTACACAAACCACACTGCACCAAAACGTATAACGAAAAACACCACACTGCTCCACACAGAGATACACACCACACTACACACACACACAGAAACACCACACTGCACTGAACCCACACGTTGCATGAAACACTCCACACCGCACCCACACAAACAGAGAAGCACACCGCAGTGTAAGAACACACACAGACAAACACACCACACGTTTCTCGGTTTGTGTAGGTGCGGTGTGGAGTGTTTGTTTCTACGTGTGGGTTCAGTGCAGTGTGGTGTGTTTCTCTGTCTGTGTGGATGCATGTGGTATGTTTCTTTGTACATGTGGGTGCAGTGTGGTTTGTGTCGTGTGGTTTCTTTCTCTGTGTGTAGTGTGGTGTGTTTCTGCTTCTGTGTGTAGTGTGGTGTGTTTCTCTGTGTGGGTGCAGTGTTGTGTTTCTCTATTTATATGGGTATAATGTGGTGTGTTTGTTTGTGTACGTGCAGTGCGTGTGGGTGCAGTGTTTTTTCTTTATACGTTTTGGTGCAGTGTGGTGTGTTTCTTTATACGTGTGGGTGTAGTGTGGTGTGTGTAGGTATGTACAGTGTGGTTTGTTTCTGTGTCAGTGTGCACACACAGACACCCACACTGCACCAACATGTATAAACAAAAGTCACTGCTCCCACACATACACAAAACAAATCACACTGTATTCAGAGAAAAAATGCACACCTACAAAGAAACACCGCACAGTGCACCAACATACTCAAAGTAACAAACCACACTGCACCAGCACACACAAGGAAAGACACTTATACAGAATTAAACAACACTGCACATACCTACACAAACCACACTGCACCAAAACGTATAACGAAAAACACCACACTGCTCCACACAGAGATACACACCACACTACACACACACACAGAAACACCACACTGCACTGAACCCACACGTTGCATGAAACACTCCACACCGCACCCACACAAACAGAGAAGCACACCGCAGTGTAAGAACACACACAGACAAACACACCACACGTTTCTCGGTTTGTGTAGGTGCGGTGTGGAGTGTTTGTTTCTACGTGTGGGTTCAGTGCAGTGTGGTGTGTTTCTCTGTCTGTGTGGGTGCATGTGGTATGTTTCTTTGTACATGTGGGTGCAGTGTGGTTTGTGTCGTGTGGTTTCTTTCTCTGTGTGTAGTGTGGTGTGTTTCTGCTTCTGTGTGTAGTGTGGTGTGTTTCTCTGTGTGGGTGCAGTGTTGTGTTTCTCTATTTATATGGGTATAATGTGGTGTGTTTGTTTGTGTACGTGCAGTGCGTGTGGGTGCAGTGTTTTTTCTTTATACGTTTTGGTGCAGTGTGGTGTGTTTCTTTATACGTGGTGTGTGTAGGTATGTGCAGTGTGGTTTGTTTCTGTGTCAGTGTGCACACACAGACACCCACACTGCACCAACATGTATAAACAAGTCACTGCTCCCACACATACACAAAACAAATCACACTGTATACAGAGAAAAAATGCACACACACCACACACCTACAAAGAAACACCGCACAGTGCACCAACTACTCAAAGTAACAAACCACACTGGTCAAAGTAACAGACCACACTGCACCCACACGTACAAAGAAACACAGCACACTACACACACAGACACAAACCACACTACACCAGCAGGTATAAATAAACAAACCAACACCTAGAAAGAAACACACCACACTGCACGTACACAAACAGAAAAACAAACCACACACAAACACAACACTGCACCCACACGTACACAAAAACAAACTACACTGCATACAGAGAAACAAACACAATGCATTCACAGACACACAAACCACACACCTGCAAAGAAACACACCAGTGCACCAATATACTCAAAGAAACAAACCACACTGAACAAAGTAACACACCACACTGCACCAGTATACACTCACACAGAAACAAACAACACTGCACATACCTAAACACACCACACTGCACCAGCATGTATGAATAAATACAACAACACCTAGAAAGAAACACTGCATGTGCACAAAAGAACACACCACATTATACCCACATAAATAGAGAAACAGAACACTGCACCCACACAAACAGAGAAACACACCACACTACACACACACACCTATAAAGAAACACCGCACAGTGCACCAACATACTCAAAGTAACAAACCACACTTGACAAAGTAACATACCACACTGCACCAGCACACTCAAGGAAAGACACTCATACATAATTAAACAACACTGCACATACCTACACAAACCACACTGCACCAAAACGTATAACGAAAAACACCACACTGCTCCACACAGAGATACACACCACACTACACACACACACAGAAACACCACACTGCACTGAACCCACACGTTGCAAGAAACACTCCACACCGCACCCACACAAACAGAGAAGCACACCGCAGTGTAAGAACACACACAGACAAACACACCACACGTTTCTCGGTTTGTGTAGGTGCGGTGTGGAGTGTTTGTTTCTACGTGTGGGTTCAGTGCAGTGTGGTGTGTCTCTGTCTGTGTGGGTGCATGTGGTATGTTTCTTTGTAGATGTGGGTGCAGTGTGGTTTGTGTCGTGTGGTTTCTTTCTCTGTGTGTAGTGTGGTGTGTTTCTGCTTCTGTGTGTAGTGTGGTGTGTTTCTCTGTGTGGGTGCAGTGTTGTGTTTCTCTATTTATATGGGTATAATGTGGTGTGTTTGTTTGTGTACGTGCAGTGCGTGTGGGTGCAGTGTTTTTTCTTTATACGTTTTGGTGCAGTGTGGTGTGTTTCTTTATACGTGTGGGTGTAGTGTGGTGTGTGTAGGTATGTACAGTGTGGTTTGTTTCTGTGTCAGTGTGCACACACAGACACCCACACTGCACCAACATGTATAAACAAAAGTCACTGCTCCCACACATACACAAAACAAATCACACTGTATTCAGAGAAAAAATGCACACCTACAAAGAAACACCGCACAGTGCACCAACATACTCAAAGTAACAAACCACACTGCACCAGCACACACAAGGAAAGACACTTATACAGAATTAAACAACACTGCACATACCTACACAAACCACACTGCACCAAAACGTATAACGAAAAACACCACACTGCTCCACACAGAGATACACACCACACTACACACACACACAGAAACACCACACTGCACTGAACCCACACGTTGCATGAAACACTCCACACCGCACCCACACAAACAGAGAAGCACACCGCAGTGTAAGAACACACACAGACAAACACACCACACGTTTCTCGGTTTGTGTAGGTGCGGTGTGGAGTGTTTGTTTCTACGTGTGGGTTCAGTGCAGTGTGGTGTGTTTCTCTGTCTGTGTGAATGCATGTGGTATGTTTCTTTGTACATGTGGGTGCAGTGTGGTTTGTGTCGTGTGGTTTCTTTCTCTGTGTGTAGTGTGGTGTGTTTCTGCTTCTGTGTGTAGTGTGGTGTGTTTCTCTGTGTGGGTGCAGTGTTGTGTTTCTCTATTTATATGGGTATAATGTGGTGTGTTTGTTTGTGTACGTGCAGTGCGTGTGGGTGCAGTGTTTTTTCTTTATAGGTTTTGGTGCAGTGTGGTGTGTTTCTTTATACGTGGTGTGTGTAGGTATGTGCAGTGTGGTTTGTTTCTGTGTCAGTGTGCACACACAGACACCCACACTGCACCAACATGTATAAACAAAAGTCACTGCTCCCACACATACACAAAACAAATCACACTGTATACAGATAAAAAATGCACACACACAACACACCTACAAAGAAACACCGCACAGTGCACCAACTACTCAAAGTAACAAACCACACTGGTCAAAGTAACAGACCACACTGCACCCACACGTACAAAGAAACACAGCACACTACACACACAGACACAAACCACACTACACCAGCAAGTATAAATAAACACACCAACACCTAGAAAGAAACACACCACACTGCACGTACACAAACAGAAAAACAAACCACACACAAACACAACACTGCACCCACACGTACACAAAAACAAACTACACTGCATACAGAGAAACAAACACAATGCATTCACAGACACACAAACCACACACCTGCAAAGAAACACACCAGTGCACCAATATACTCAAAGAAACAAACCACACTGAACAAAGTAACACACCACACTGCACCAGTATACACTCACACAGAAACAAACAACACTGCACATACCTAAACACACCACACTGCACCAGCATGTATGAATAAATACAACAACACCTAGAAAGAAACACTACATGTGCACAAAAGAACACACCACATTATACCCACATAAATAGAGAAGCACACCGCAGTGTAAGAACACACACAGACAAACACACCACACGTTTCTCGGTTTGTGTAGGTGCGGTGTGGAGTGTTTGTTTCTACGTGTGAGTTCAGTGCAGTGGTGTGTTTCTCTGTCTGTGTGGTATGTTTCTTTGTAGATGTGGGTGCAGTGTGGTTTGTGTCGTGTGGTTTCTTTCTCTGTGTGTAGTGTGGTGTGTTTCTGCTTCTGTGTGTAGTGTGGTGTGTTTCTCTGTGTGGGTGCAGTGTTGTGTTTCTCTATTTATGTGGGTATAATGTGGTGTGTTTGTTTGTGTACGTGCAGTGCGTGTGGGTGCAGTGTTTTTTCTTTATACGTTTTGGTGCAGTGTGGTGTGTTTCTTTATACGTGTGGGTGTAGTGTGGTGTGTGTAGGTATGTGCAGTGTGGTTTGTTCTGTGTCAATGTGCACACACAGACTCCCACACTGCACCAACATGTATAAACAAAAGTCGCTCCCACACATACACAAAATAAATCACACTGTGTACAGAGAAACAAACACCATGCACACACAGACACACACCACACACCTATAAAGAAACACCGCACAGTGCACCAACATACTCAAAGTAACAAACCACACTGCACCAGCACACACAAGGAAAGACACTTATACAGAATTAAACAACACTGCACATACCTACACAAACCACACTGCACCAAAACGTATAACGAAAAACACCACACTGCTCCACACAGAGATACACACCACACTACACACACACACAGAAACACCACACTGCACTGAACCCACACGTTGCAAGAAACACTCCACACCGCACCCACACAAACAGAGAAGCACACCGCAGTGTAAGAACACACACACAGACAAACACACCACACTGCACCCACACGTACAAAGAAACAGAGCACACTACACACACCACACTACACCAGCACGTATAAATAAACACACCAATACCTAGAAAGAAACACACCACACCGCACGTACACCACATCATACCCACATAAACAGAGAAACACACCACACTACACACACACCTATAAAGAAACACCGCACAGTGCACCAACATACTCAAAGTAACAAACCACACTTGACAAAGTAACATACCACACTGCACCAGCACACTCAAGGAAAGACACTCATACATAATTAAACAACACTGCACATACCTACACACACCACACTGCACCAAAACGTATAACGAAAAACACCACACTGCTCTCACACAGAGAAACACACCTTACACACACACACAGAAACACCACACTGCACCCACACGTTGCAAGAAACACTCCACACCACACCTACACAGAGAAACAAACACCACACTGCACCCACACAAACAGAGAAGCACACCGCAGTGTAGAACACACACAGACAAACACACCACACGTTTCTCGGTTTGTGTAGGTGCGGTGTGGAGTGTTTGTTTCTACGTGTGGGTTCAGTGCAGTGTGGTGTGTCTCTGTCTGTGTGGGTGCATGTGGTATGTTTCTTTGTAGATGTGGGTGCAGTGTGGTTTGTGTCGTGTGGTTTCTTTCTCTGTGTGTAGTGTGGTGTGTTTCTGCTTCTGTGTGTAGTGTGGTGTGTTTCTCTGTGTGGGTGCAGTGTTGTGTTTCTCTATTTATGTGGGTATAATGTGGTGTGTTTGTTTGTGTACGTGCAGTGCGTGTGGGTGCAGTGTTTTTTTCTTTATACGTTTTGGTGCAGTGTGGTGTGTTTCTTTATACGTGTGGGTGTAGTGTGGTGTGTGTAGGTATGTACAGTGTGGTTTGTTTCTGTGTCAGTGTGCACACACAGACACCCACACTGCACCAACATGTATAAACAAAAGTCACTGCTCCCACACATACACAAAACAAATCACACTGTATTCAGAGAAAAAATGCACACCTACAAAGAAACACCGCACAGTGCACCAACATACTCAAAGTAACAAACCACACTGCACCAGCACACACAAGGAAAGACACTTATACAGAATTAAACAACACTGCACATACCTACACAAACCACACTGCACCAAAACGTATAACGAAAAACACCACACTGCTCCACACAGAGATACACACCACACTACACACACACACAGAAACACCACACTGCACTGAACCCACACGTTGCATGAAACACTCCACACCGCACCCACACAAACAGAGAAGCACACCGCAGTGTAAGAACACACACAGACAAACACACCACACGTTTCTCGGTTTGTGTAGGTGCGGTGTGGAGTGTTTGTTTCTACGTGTGGGTTCAGTGCAGTGTGGTGTGTTTCTCTGTCTGTGTGGATGCATGTGGTATGTTTCTTTGTACATGTGGGTGCAGTGTGGTTTGTGTCGTGTGGTTTCTTTCTCTGTGTGTAGTGTGGTGTGTTTCTGCTTCTGTGTGTAGTGTGGTGTGTTTCTCTGTGTGGGTGCAGTGTTGTGTTTCTCTATTTATATGGGTATAATGTGGTGTGTTTGTTTGTGTACGTGCAGTGCGTGTGGGTGCAGTGTTTTTTCTTTATACGTTTTGGTGCAGTGTGGTGTGTTTCTTTATACGTGTGGGTGTAGTGTGGTGTGTGTAGGTATGTACAGTGTGGTTTGTTTCTGTGTCAGTGTGCACACACAGACACCCACACTGCACCAACATGTATAAACAAAAGTCACTGCTCCCACACATACACAAAACAAATCACACTGTATTCAGAGAAAAAATGCACACCTACAAAGAAACACCGCACAGTGCACCAACATACTCAAAGTAACAAACCACACTGCACCAGCACACACAAGGAAAGACACTTATACAGAATTAAACAACACTGCACATACCTACACAAACCACACTGCACCAAAACGTATAACGAAAAACACCACACTGCTCCACACAGAGATACACACCACACTACACACACACACAGAAACACCACACTGCACTGAACCCACACGTTGCATGAAACACTCCACACCGCACCCACACAAACAGAGAAGCACACCGCAGTGTAAGAACACACACAGACAAACACACCACACGTTTCTCGGTTTGTGTAGGTGCGGTGTGGAGTGTTTGTTTCTACGTGTGGGTTCAGTGCAGTGTGGTGTGTTTCTCTGTCTGTGTGGGTGCATGTGGTATGTTTCTTTGTACATGTGGGTGCAGTGTGGTTTGTGTCGTGTGGTTTCTTTCTCTGTGTGTAGTGTGGTGTGTTTCTGCTTCTGTGTGTAGTGTGGTGTGTTTCTCTGTGTGGGTGCAGTGTTGTGTTTCTCTATTTATATGGGTATAATGTGGTGTGTTTGTTTGTGTACGTGCAGTGCGTGTGGGTGCAGTGTTTTTTCTTTATACGTTTTGGTGCAGTGTGGTGTGTTTCTTTATACGTGGTGTGTGTAGGTATGTGCAGTGTGGTTTGTTTCTGTGTCAGTGTGCACACACAGACACCCACACTGCACCAACATGTATAAACAAGTCACTGCTCCCACACATACACAAAACAAATCACACTGTATACAGAGAAAAAATGCACACACACCACACACCTACAAAGAAACACCGCACAGTGCACCAACTACTCAAAGTAACAAACCACACTGGTCAAAGTAACAGACCACACTGCACCCACACGTACAAAGAAACACAGCACACTACACACACAGACACAAACCACACTACACCAGCAGGTATAAATAAACAAACCAACACCTAGAAAGAAACACACCACACTGCACGTACACAAACAGAAAAACAAACCACACACAAACACAACACTGCACCCACACGTACACAAAAACAAACTACACTGCATACAGAGAAACAAACACAATGCATTCACAGACACACAAACCACACACCTGCAAAGAAACACACCAGTGCACCAATATACTCAAAGAAACAAACCACACTGAACAAAGTAACACACCACACTGCACCAGTATACACTCACACAGAAACAAACAACACTGCACATACCTAAACACACCACACTGCACCAGCATGTATGAATAAATACAACAACACCTAGAAAGAAACACTGCATGTGCACAAAAGAACACACCACATTATACCCACATAAATAGAGAAACAGAACACTGCACCCACACAAACAGAGAAACACACCACACTACACACACACACCTATAAAGAAACACCGCACAGTGCACCAACACAAACAGAGAAGCACACCGCAGTGTAAGAACACACACAGACAAACACACCACACGTTTCTCGGTTTGTGTAGGTGCGGTGTGGAGTGTTTGTTTCTACGTGTGAGTTCAGTGCAGTGGTGTGTTTCTCTGTCTGTGTGGTATGTTTCTTTGTAGATGTGGGTGCAGTGTGGTTTGTGTCATGTGGTTTCTTTCTCTGTGTGTAGTGTGGTGTGTTTCTGCTTCTGTGTGTAGTGTGGTGTGTTTCTCTGTGTGGGTGCAGTGTTGTGTTTCTCTATTTATGTGGGTATAATGTGGTGTGTTTGTTTGTGTACGTGCAGTGCGTGTGGGTGCAGTGTTTTTTCTTTATACGTTTTGGTGCAGTGTGGTGTGTTTCTTTATACGTGTGGGTGTAGTGTGGTGTGTGTAGGTATGTGCAGTGTGGTTTGTTCTGTGTCAATGTGCACACACAGACTCCCACACTGCACCAACATGTATAAACAAAAGTCGCTCCCACACATACACAAAATAAATCACACTGTGTACAGAGAAACAAACACCATGCACACACAGACACACACCACACACCTATAAAGAAACACCGCACAGTGCACCAACATACTCAAAGTAACAAACCACACTGCACCAGCACACACAAGGAAAGACACTTATACAGAATTAAACAACACTGCACATACCTACACAAACCACACTGCACCAAAACGTATAACGAAAAACACCACACTGCTCCACACAGAGATACACACCACACTACACACACACACAGAAACACCACACTGCACTGAACCCACACGTTGCAAGAACCACTCCACACCGCACCCACACAAACAGAGAAGCACACCGCAGTGTAAGAACACACACACAGACAAACACACCACACTGCACCCACACGTACAAAGAAACAGAGCACACTACACACACCACACTACACCAGCACGTATAAATAAACACACCAATACCTAGAAAGAAACACACCACACCGCACGTACACCACATCATACCCACATAAACAGAGAAACACACCACACTACACACACACCTATAAAGAAACACCGCACAGTGCACCAACATACTCAAAGTAACAAACCACACTTGACAAAGTAACATACCACACTGCACCAGCACACTCAAGGAAAGACACTCATACATAATTAAACAACACTGCACATACCTACACACACCACACTGCACCAAAACGTATAACGAAAAACACCACACTGCTCTCACACAGAGAAACACACCGTACACACACACACAGAAACACCACACTGCACCCACACGTTGCAAGAAACACTCCACACCACACCTACACAGAGAAACAAACACCACACTGCACCCACACAAACAGAGAAGCACACCGCAGTGTAGAACACACACAGACAAACACACCACACGTTTCTCGGTTTGTGTAGGTGCGGTGTGGAGTGTTTGTTTCTACGTGTGGGTTCAGTGCAGTGTGGTGTGTCTCTGTCTGTGTGGGTGCATGTGGTATGTTTCTTTGTAGATGTGGGTGCAGTGTGGTTTGTGTCGTGTGGTTTCTTTCTCTGTGTGTAGTGTGGTGTGTTTCTGCTTCTGTGTGTAGTGTGGTGTGTTTCTCTGTGTGGGTGCAGTGTTGTGTTTCTCTATTTATGTGGGTATAATGTGGTGTGTTTGTTTGTGTACGTGCAGTGCGTGTGGGTGCAGTGTTTTTTCTTTATACGTTTTGGTGCAGTGTGGTGTGTTTCTTTATACGTGTGGGTGTAGTGTGGTGTGTGTAGGTATGTACAGTGTGGTTTGTTTCTGTGTCAGTGTGCACACACAGACACCCACACTGCACCAACATGTATAAACAAAAGTCACTGCTCCCACACATACACAAAACAAATCACACTGTATTCAGAGAAAAAATGCACACCTACAAAGAAACACCGCACAGTGCACCAACATACTCAAAGTAACAAACCACACTGCACCAGCACACACAAGGAAAGACACTTATACAGAATTAAACAACACTGCACATACCTACACAAACCACACTGCACCAAAACGTATAACGAAAAACACCACACTGCTCCACACAGAGATACACACCACACTACACACACACACAGAAACACCACACTGCACTGAACCCACACGTTGCATGAAACACTCCACACCGCACCCACACAAACAGAGAAGCACACCGCAGTGTAAGAACACACACAGACAAACACACCACACGTTTCTCGGTTTGTGTAGGTGCGGTGTGGAGTGTTTGTTTCTACGTGTGGGTTCAGTGCAGTGTGGTGTGTTTCTCTGTCTGTGTGGATGCATGTGGTATGTATCTTTGTACATGTGGGTGCAGTGTGGTTTGTGTCGTGTGGTTTCTTCCTCTGTGTGTAGTGTGGTGTGTTTCTGCTTCTGTGTGTAGTGTGGTGTGTTTCTCTGTGTGGGTGCAGTGTTGTGTTTCTCTATTTATATGGGTATAATGTGGTGTGTTTGTTTGTGTACGTGCAGTGCGTGTGGGTGCAGTGTTTTTTCTTTATACGTTTTGGTGCAGTGTGGTGTGTTTCTTTATACGTGTGGGTGTAGTGTGGTGTGTGTAGGTATGTACAGTGTGGTTTGTTTCTGTGTCAGTGTGCACACACAGACACCCACACTGCACCAACATGTATAAACAAAAGTCACTGCTCCCACACATACACAAAACAAATCACACTGTATTCAGAGAAAAAATGCACACCTACAAAAACACCGCACAGTCCACCAACATACTCAAAGTAACAAACCACACTGCACCAGCACACACAAGGAAAGACACTTATACAGAATTAAACAACACTGCACATACCTACACAAACCACACTGCACCAAAACGTATAACGAAAAACACCACACTGCTCCACACAGAGATACACACCACACTACACACACACACAGAAACACCACACTGCACTGAACCCACACGTTGCATGAAACACTCCACACCGCACCCACACAAACAGAGAAGCACACCGCAGTGTAAGAACACACACAGACAAACACACCACACGTTTCTCGGTTTGTGTAGGTGCGGTGTGGAGTGTTTGTTTCTACGTGTGGGTTCAGTGCAGTGTGGTGTGTTTCTCTGTCTGTGTGGGTGCATGTGGTATGTTTCTTTGTACATGTGGGTGCAGTGTGGTTTGTGTCGTGTGGTTTCTTTCTCTGTGTGTAGTGTGGTGTGTTTCTGCTTCTGTGTGTAGTGTGGTGTGTTTCTCTGTGTGGGTGCAGTGTTGTGTTTCTCTATTTATATGGGTATAATGTGGTGTGTTTGTTTGTGTACGTGCAGTGCGTGTGGGTGCAGTGTTTTTTCTTTATACGTTTTGGTGCAGTGTGGTGTGTTTCTTTATACGTGGTGTGTGTAGGTATGTGCAGTGTGGTTTGTTTCTGTGTCAGTGTGCACACACAGACACCCACACTGCACCAACATGTATAAACAAGTCACTGCTCCCACACATACACAAAACAAATCACACTGTATACAGAGAAAAAATGCACACACACCACACACCTACAAAGAAACACCGCACAGTGCACCAACTACTCAAAGTAACAAACCACACTGGTCAAAGTAACAGACCACACTGCACCCACACGTACAAAGAAACACAGCACACTACACACACAGACACAAACCACACTACACCAGCAGGTATAAATAAACACACCAACACCTAGAAAGAAACACACCACACTGCACGTACACAAACAGAAAAACAAACCACACACAAACACAACACTGCACCCACACGTACACAAAAACAAACTACACTGCATACAGAGAAACAAACACAATGCATTCACAGACACACAAACCACACACCTGCAAAGAAACACACCAGTGCACCAATATACTCAAAGAAACAAACCACACTGAACAAAGTAACACACCACACTGCACCAGTATACACTCACACAGAAACAAACAACACTGCACATACCTAAACACACCACACTGCACCAGCATGTATGAATAAATACAACAACACCTAGAAAGAAACACTGCATGTGCACAAAAGAACACACCACATTATACCCACATAAATAGAGAAACAGAACACTGCACCCACACAAACAGAGAAACACACCACACTACACACACACACCTATAAAGAAACACCGCACAGTGCACCAACACAAACAGAGAAGCACACCGCAGTGTAAGAACACACACAGACAAACACACCACACGTTTCTCGGTTTGTGTAGGTGCGGTGTGGAGTGTTTGTTTCTACGTGTGAGTTCAGTGCAGTGGTGTGTTTCTCTGTCTGTGTGGTATGTTTCTTTGTAGATGTGGGTGCAGTGTGGTTTGTGTCATGTGGTTTCTTTCTCTGTGTGTAGTGTGGTGTGTTTCTGCTTCTGTGTGTAGTGTGGTGTGTTTCTCTGTGTGGGTGCAGTGTTGTGTTTCTCTATTTATGTGGGTATAATGTGGTGTGTTTGTTTGTGTACGTGCAGTGCGTGTGGGTGCAGTGTTTTTTCTTTATACGTTTTGGTGCAGTGTGGTGTGTTTCTTTATACGTGTGGGTGTAGTGTGGTGTGTGTAGGTATGTGCAGTGTGGTTTGTTCTGTGTCAATGTGCACACACAGACTCCCACACTGCACCAACATGTATAAACAAAAGTCGCTCCCACACATACACAAAATAAATCACACTGTGTACAGAGAAACAAACACCATGCACACACAGACACACACCACACACCTATAAAGAAACACCGCACAGTGCACCAACATACTCAAAGTAACAAACCACACTGCACCAGCACACACAAGGAAAGACACTTATACAGAATTAAACAACACTGCACATACCTACACAAACCACACTGCACCAAAACGTATAACGAAAAACACCACACTGCTCCACACAGAGATACACACCACACTACACACACACACAGAAACACCACACTGCACTGAACCCACACGTTGCAAGAACCACTCCACACCGCACCCACACAAACAGAGAAGCACACCGCAGTGTAAGAACACACACACAGACAAACACACCACACTGCACCCACACGTACAAAGAAACAGAGCACACTACACACACCACACTACACCAGCACGTATAAATAAACACACCAATACCTAGAAAGAAACACACCACACCGCACGTACACCACATCATACCCACATAAACAGAGAAACACACCACACTACACACACACCTATAAAGAAACACCGCACAGTGCACCAACATACTCAAAGTAACAAACCACACTTGACAAAGTAACATACCACACTGCACCAGCACACTCAAGGAAAGACACTCATACATAATTAAACAACACTGCACATACCTACACACACCACACTGCACCAAAACGTATAACGAAAAACACCACACTGCTCTCACACAGAGAAACACACCGTACACACACACACAGAAACACCACACTGCACCCACACGTTGCAAGAAACACTCCACACCACACCTACACAGAGAAACAAACACCACACTGCACCCACACAAACAGAGAAGCACACCGCAGTGTAGAACACACACAG
This sequence comes from Acipenser ruthenus, assembly GCF_902713425.1. Lineage (NCBI taxonomy): Eukaryota > Metazoa > Chordata > Actinopteri > Acipenseriformes > Acipenseridae > Acipenser > Acipenser ruthenus. The sequence continues at coordinate 14,213,599 of NC_081207.1, read as the reverse complement.
ACAAACACACCACACGTTTCTCGGTTTGTGTAGGTGCGGTGTGGAGTGTTTGTTTCTACGTGTGGGTTCAGTGCAGTGTGGTGTGTCTCTGTCTGTGTGGGTGCATGTGGTATGTTTCTTTGTAGATGTGGGTGCAGTGTGGTTTGTGTCGTGTGGTTTCTTTCTCTGTGTGTAGTGTGGTGTGTTTCTGCTTCTGTGTGTAGTGTGGTGTGTTTCTCTGTGTGGGTGCAGTGTTGTGTTTCTCTATTTATGTGGGTATAATGTGGTGTGTTTGTTTGTGTACGTGCAGTGCGTGTGGGTGCAGTGTTTTTTCTTTATACGTTTTGGTGCAGTGTGGTGTGTTTCTTTATACGTGTGGGTGTAGTGTGGTGTGTGTAGGTATGTACAGTGTGGTTTGTTTCTGTGTCAGTGTGCACACACAGACACCCACACTGCACCAACATGTATAAACAAAAGTCACTGCTCCCACACATACACAAAACAAATCACACTGTATTCAGAGAAAAAATGCACACCTACAAAGAAACACCGCACAGTGCACCAACATACTCAAAGTAACAAACCACACTGCACCAGCACACACAAGGAAAGACACTTATACAGAATTAAACAACACTGCACATACCTACACAAACCACACTGCACCAAAACGTATAACGAAAAACACCACACTGCTCCACACAGAGATACACACCACACTACACACACACACAGAAACACCACACTGCACTGAACCCACACGTTGCATGAAACACTCCACACCGCACCCACACAAACAGAGAAGCACACCGCAGTGTAAGAACACACACAGACAAACACACCACACGTTTCTCGGTTTGTGTAGGTGCGGTGTGGAGTGTTTGTTTCTACGTGTGGGTTCAGTGCAGTGTGGTGTGTTTCTCTGTCTGTGTGGATGCATGTGGTATGTATCTTTGTACATGTGGGTGCAGTGTGGTTTGTGTCGTGTGGTTTCTTCCTCTGTGTGTAGTGTGGTGTGTTTCTGCTTCTGTGTGTAGTGTGGTGTGTTTCTCTGTGTGGGTGCAGTGTTGTGTTTCTCTATTTATATGGGTATAATGTGGTGTGTTTGTTTGTGTACGTGCAGTGCGTGTGGGTGCAGTGTTTTTTCTTTATACGTTTTGGTGCAGTGTGGTGTGTTTCTTTATACGTGTGGGTGTAGTGTGGTGTGTGTAGGTATGTACAGTGTGGTTTGTTTCTGTGTCAGTGTGCACACACAGACACCCACACTGCACCAACATGTATAAACAAAAGTCACTGCTCCCACACATACACAAAACAAATCACACTGTATTCAGAGAAAAAATGCACACCTACAAAAACACCGCACAGTCCACCAACATACTCAAAGTAACAAACCACACTGCACCAGCACACACAAGGAAAGACACTTATACAGAATTAAACAACACTGCACATACCTACACAAACCACACTGCACCAAAACGTATAACGAAAAACACCACACTGCTCCACACAGAGATACACACCACACTACACACACACACAGAAACACCACACTGCACTGAACCCACACGTTGCATGAAACACTCCACACCGCACCCACACAAACAGAGAAGCACACCGCAGTGTAAGAACACACACAGACAAACACACCACACGTTTCTCGGTTTGTGTAGGTGCGGTGTGGAGTGTTTGTTTCTACGTGTGGGTTCAGTGCAGTGTGGTGTGTTTCTCTGTCTGTGTGGGTGCATGTGGTATGTTTCTTTGTACATGTGGGTGCAGTGTGGTTTGTGTCGTGTGGTTTCTTTCTCTGTGTGTAGTGTGGTGTGTTTCTGCTTCTGTGTGTAGTGTGGTGTGTTTCTCTGTGTGGGTGCAGTGTTGTGTTTCTCTATTTATATGGGTATAATGTGGTGTGTTTGTTTGTGTACGTGCAGTGCGTGTGGGTGCAGTGTTTTTTCTTTATACGTTTTGGTGCAGTGTGGTGTGTTTCTTTATACGTGGTGTGTGTAGGTATGTGCAGTGTGGTTTGTTTCTGTGTCAGTGTGCACACACAGACACCCACACTGCACCAACATGTATAAACAAGTCACTGCTCCCACACATACACAAAACAAATCACACTGTATACAGAGAAAAAATGCACACACACCACACACCTACAAAGAAACACCGCACAGTGCACCAACTACTCAAAGTAACAAACCACACTGGTCAAAGTAACAGACCACACTGCACCCACACGTACAAAGAAACACAGCACACTACACACACAGACACAAACCACACTACACCAGCAGGTATAAATAAACACACCAACACCTAGAAAGAAACACACCACACTGCACGTACACAAACAGAAAAACAAACCACACACAAACACAACACTGCACCCACACGTACACAAAAACAAACTACACTGCATACAGAGAAACAAACACAATGCATTCACAGACACACAAACCACACACCTGCAAAGAAACACACCAGTGCACCAATATACTCAAAGAAACAAACCACACTGAACAAAGTAACACACCACACTGCACCAGTATACACTCACACAGAAACAAACAACACTGCACATACCTAAACACACCACACTGCACCAGCATGTATGAATAAATACAACAACACCTAGAAAGAAACACTGCATGTGCACAAAAGAACACACCACATTATACCCACATAAATAGAGAAACAGAACACTGCACCCACACAAACAGAGAAACACACCACACTACACACACACACCTATAAAGAAACACCGCACAGTGCACCAACATACTCAAAGTAACAAACCACACTTGACAAAGTAACATACCACACTGCACCAGCACACTCAAGGAAAGACACTCATACATAATTAAACAACACTGCACATACCTACACAAACCACACTGCACCAAAACGTATAACGAAAAACACCACACTGCTCCACACAGAGATACACACCACACTACACACACACACAGAAACACCACACTGCACTTGAACCCACACGTTGCAAGAAACACTCCACACCGCCCCACACAAACAGAGAAGCACACCGCAGTGTAAGAACACACACACAGACAAACACACCACACTGCACCCACACGTACAAAGAAACAGAGCACACTACACCAGCACGTATAAATAAACACACCAATACCTAGAAAGAAACACACCACACTGCACGTACACCACATCATACCCACATAAATAGAGAAACACAACACTGCACCCACACAAACAGAGAAACACACCACACTACACACACACACCTATAAAGAAACACCGCACAGTGCACCAACATACTCAAAGTAACAAACCACACTGCACCAGCACACACAAAGGAAAGACACTTATACAGAATTAAACAACACTGCACATACCTACACAAACCACACTGCACCAAAACGTATAACGAAAAACACCACACTGCTCGCACACAGAGAAACACACCACACTACACACACACAGAGAAACACCACACTGCACTGAACCCACACGTTGCAAGAAACACTCCACACCGCACCCACACAAACAGAGAAGCACACCGCAGTGTAAGAACACACACACAGACAAAACACACCACACTGCACCCACACGTACAAAGAAACAGAGCACACTACACACACCAGCACGTATAAATAAACACACCAATAACTAGAAAGAAACACACCACACCGCACGTACACCTATAAAGAAACACCGCACAGTGCACCAACATACTCAAAGTAACAAACCACACTTGACAAAGTAACATACCACACTGCACCAGCACACTCAAGGAAAGACACTCATACATAATTAAACAACACTGCACATACCTACACACACCACACTGCACCAAAACGTATAACGAAAAACACCACACTGCTCTCACACAGAGAAACACACCTTACACACACACACAGAAACACCACACTGCACCCACACGTTGCAAGAAACACTCCACACCACACCTACACAGAGAAACAAACACCACACTGCACCCACACAAACAGAGAAGCACACCGCAGTGTAGAACACACACAGACAAACACACCACACGTTTCTCGGTTTGTGTAGGTGCGGTGTGGAGTGTTTGTTTCTACGTGTGGGTTCAGTGCAGTGTGGTGTGTCTCTGTCTGTGTGGGTGCATGTGGTATGTTTCTTTGTAGATGTGGGTGCAGTGTGGTTTGTGTCGTGTGGTTTCTTTCTCTGTGTGTAGTGTGGTGTGTTTCTGCTTCTGTGTGTAGTGTGGTGTGTTTCTCTGTGTGGGTGCAGTGTTGTGTTTCTCTATTTATGTGGGTATAATGTGGTGTGTTTGTTTGTGTACGTGCAGTGCGTGTGGGTGCAGTGTTTTTTCTTTATACGTTTTGGTGCAGTGTGGTGTGTTTCTTTATACGTGTGGGTGTAGTGTGGTGTGTGTAGGTATGTACAGTGTGGTTTGTTTCTGTGTCAGTGTGCACACACAGACACCCACACTGCACCAACATGTATAAACAAAAGTCACTGCTCCCACACATACACAAAACAAATCACACTGTATTCAGAGAAAAAATGCACACCTACAAAGAAACACCGCACAGTGCACCAACATACTCAAAGTAACAAACCACACTGCACCAGCACACACAAGGAAAGACTTATACAGAATTAAACAACACTGCACATACCTACACAAACCACACTGCACCAAAACGTATAACGAAAAACACCACACTGCTCCACACAGAGATACACACCACACTACACACACACACAGAAACACCACACTGCACTGAACCCACACGTTGCATGAAACACTCCACACCGCACCCACACAAACAGAGAAGCACACCGCAGTGTAAGAACACACACAGACAAACACACCACACGTTTCTCGGTTTGTGTAGGTGCGGTGTGGAGTGTTTGTTTCTACGTGTGGGTTCAGTGCAGTGTGGTGTGTTTCTCTGTCTGTGTGGGTGCATGTGGTATGTTTCTTTGTACATGTGGGTGCAGTGTGGTTTGTGTCGTGTGGTTTCTTTCTCTGTGTGTAGTGTGGTGTGTTTCTGCTTCTGTGTGTAGTGTGGTGTGTTTCTCTGTGTGGGTGCAGTGTTGTGTTTCTCTATTTATATGGGTATAATGTGGTGTGTTTGTTTGTGTACGTGCAGTGCGTGTGGGTGCAGTGTTTTTTCTTTATACGTTTTGGTGCAGTGTGGTGTGTTTCTTTATACGTGGTGTGTGTAGGTATGTGCAGTGTGGTTTGTTTCTGTGTCAGTGTGCACACACAGACACCCACACTGCACCAACATGTATAAACAAGTCACTGCTCCCACACATACACAAAACAAATCACACTGTATACAGAGAAAAAATGCACACACACCACACACCTACAAAGAAACACCGCACAGTGCACCAACTACTCAAAGTAACAAACCACACTGGTCAAAGTAACAGACCACACTGCACCCACACGTACAAAGAAACACAGCACACTACACACACAGACACAAACCACACTACACCAGCAGGTATAAATAAACACACCAACACCTAGAAAGAAACACACCACACTGCACGTACACAAACAGAAAAACAAACCACACACAAACACAACACTGCACCCACACGTACACAAAAACAAACTACACTGCATACAGAGAAACAAACACAATGCATTCACAGACACACAAACCACACACCTGCAAAGAAACACACCAGTGCACCAATATACTCAAAGAAACAAACCACACTGAACAAAGTAACACACCACACTGCACCAGTATACACTCACACAGAAACAAACAACACTGCACATACCTAAACACACCACACTGCACCAGCATGTATGAATAAATACAACAACACCTAGAAAGAAACACTACATGTGCACAAAAGAACACACCACATTATACCCACATAAATAGAGAAACAGAACACTGCACCCACACAAACAGAGAAGCACACCGCAGTGTAAGAACACACACAGACAAACACACCACACGTTTCTCGGTTTGTGTAGGTGCGGTGTGGAGTGTTTGTTTCTAAGTGTGGGTTCAGTGCAGTGGTGTGTTTCTCTGTCTGTGTGGTATGTTTCTTTGTAGATGTGGGTGCAGTGTGGTTTGTGTCGTGTGGTTTCTTTCTCTGTGTGTAGTGTGGTGTGTTTCTGCTTCTGTGTGTAGTGTGGTGTGTTTCTCTGTGTGGGTGCAGTGTTGTGTTTCTCTATTTATGTGGGTATAATGTGGTGTGTTTGTTTGTGTACGTGCAGTGCGTGTGGGTGCAGTGTTTTTTCTTTATACGTTTTGGTGCAGTGTGGTGTGTTTCTTTATACGTGTGGGTGTAGTGTGGTGTGTGTAGGTATGTGCAGTGTGGTTTGTTCTGTGTCAATGTGCACACACAGACTCCCACACTGCACCAACATGTATAAACAAAAGTCGCTCCCACACATACACAAAATAAATCACACTGTGTACAGAGAAACAAACACCATGCACACACAGACACACACCACACACCTATAAAGAAACACCGCACAGTGCACCAACATACTCAAAGTAACAAACCACACTGCACCAGCACACACAAGGAAAGACACTTATACAGAATTAAACAACACTGCACATACCTACACAAACCACACTGCACCAAAACGTATAACGAAAAACACCACACTGCTCCACACAGAGATACACACCACACTACACACACACACAGAAACACCACACTGCACTGAACCCACACGTTGCAAGAAACACTCCACACCGCACCCACACAAACAGAGAAGCACACCGCAGTGTAAGAACACACACACAGACAAACACACCACACTGCACCCACACGTACAAAGAAACAGAGCACACTACACACACCACACTACACCAGCACGTATAAATAAACACACCAATACCTAGAAAGAAACACACCACACCGCACGTACACCACATCATACCCACATAAACAGAGAAACACACCACACTACACACACACCTATAAAGAAACACCGCACAGTGCACCAACATACTCAAAGTAACAAACCACACTTGACAAAGTAACATACCACACTGCACCAGCACACTCAAGGAAAGACACTCATACATAATTAAACAACACTGCACATACCTACACACACCACACTGCACCAAAACGTATAACGAAAAACACCACACTGCTCTCACACAGAGAAACACACCTTACACACACACACAGAAACACCACACTGCACCCACACGTTGCAAGAAACACTCCACACCACACCTACACAGAGAAACAAACACCACACTGCACCCACACAAACAGAGAAGCACACCGCAGTGTAGAACACACACAGACAAACACACCACACGTTTCTCGGTTTGTGTAGGTGCGGTGTGGAGTGTTTGTTTCTACGTGTGGGTTCAGTGCAGTGTGGTGTGTCTCTGTCTGTGTGGGTGCATGTGGTATGTTTCTTTGTAGATGTGGGTGCAGTGTGGTTTGTGTCGTGTGGTTTCTTTCTCTGTGTGTAGTGTGGTGTGTTTCTGCTTCTGTGTGTAGTGTGGTGTGTTTCTCTGTGTGGGTGCAGTGTTGTGTTTCTCTATTTATGTGGGTATAATGTGGTGTGTTTGTTTGTGTACGTGCAGTGCGTGTGGGTGCAGTGTTTTTTCTTTATACGTTTTGGTGCAGTGTGGTGTGTTTCTTTATACGTGTGGGTGTAGTGTGGTGTGTGTAGGTATGTACAGTGTGGTTTGTTTCTGTGTCAGTGTGCACACACAGACACCCACACTGCACCAACATGTATAAACAAAAGTCACTGCTCCCACACATACACAAAACAAATCACACTGTATTCAGAGAAAAAATGCACACCTACAAAGAAACACCGCACAGTGCACCAACATACTCAAAGTAACAAACCACACTGCACCAGCACACACAAGGAAAGACTTATACAGAATTAAACAACACTGCACATACCTACACAAACCACACTGCACCAAAACGTATAACGAAAAACACCACACTGCTCCACACAGAGATACACACCACACTACACACACACACAGAAACACCACACTGCACTGAACCCACACGTTGCATGAAACACTCCACACCGCACCCACACAAACAGAGAAGCACACCGCAGTGTAAGAACACACACAGACAAACACACCACACGTTTCTCGGTTTGTGTAGGTGCGGTGTGGAGTGTTTGTTTCTACGTGTGGGTTCAGTGCAGTGTGGTGTGTTTCTCTGTCTGTGTGGATGCATGTGGTATGTTTCTTTGTACATGTGGGTGCAGTGTGGTTTGTGTCGTGTGGTTTCTTCCTCTGTGTGTAGTGTGGTGTGTTTCTGCTTCTGTGTGTAGTGTGGTGTGTTTCTCTGTGTGGGTGCAGTGTTGTGTTTCTCTATTTATATGGGTATAATGTGGTGTGTTTGTTTGTGTACGTGCAGTGCGTGTGGGTGCAGTGTTTTTTCTTTATACGTTTTGGTGCAGTGTGGTGTGTTTCTTTATACGTGTGGGTGTAGTGTGGTGTGTGTAGGTATGTACAGTGTGGTTTGTTTCTGTGTCAGTGTGCACACACAGACACCCACACTGCACCAACATGTATAAACAAAAGTCACTGCTCCCACACATACACAAAACAAATCACACTGTATTCAGAGAAAAAATGCACACCTACAAAAACACCGCACAGTCCACCAACATACTCAAAGTAACAAACCACACTGCACCAGCACACACAAGGAAAGACACTTATACAGAATTAAACAACACTGCACATACCTACACAAACCACACTGCACCAAAACGTATAACGAAAAACACCACACTGCTCCACACAGAGATACACACCACACTACACACACACACAGAAACACCACACTGCACTGAACCCACACGTTGCATGAAACACTCCACACCGCACCCACACAAACAGAGAAGCACACCGCAGTGTAAGAACACACACAGACAAACACACCACACGTTTCTCGGTTTGTGTAGGTGCGGTGTGGAGTGTTTGTTTCTACGTGTGGGTTCAGTGCAGTGTGGTGTGTTTCTCTGTCTGTGTGGGTGCATGTGGTATGTTTCTTTGTACATGTGGGTGCAGTGTGGTTTGTGTCGTGTGGTTTCTTTCTCTGTGTGTAGTGTGGTGTGTTTCTGCTTCTGTGTGTAGTGTGGTGTGTTTCTCTGTGTGGGTGCAGTGTTGTGTTTCTCTATTTATATGGGTATAATGTGGTGTGTTTGTTTGTGTACGTGCAGTGCGTGTGGGTGCAGTGTTTTTTCTTTATACGTTTTGGTGCAGTGTGGTGTGTTTCTTTATACGTGGTGTGTGTAGGTATGTGCAGTGTGGTTTGTTTCTGTGTCAGTGTGCACACACAGACACCCACACTGCACCAACATGTATAAACAAGTCACTGCTCCCACACATACACAAAACAAATCACACTGTATACAGAGAAAAAATGCACACACACCACACACCTACAAAGAAACACCGCACAGTGCACCAACTACTCAAAGTAACAAACCACACTGGTCAAAGTAACAGACCACACTGCACCCACACGTACAAAGAAACACAGCACACTACACACACAGACACAAACCACACTACACCAGCAGGTATAAATAAACACACCAACACCTAGAAAGAAACACACCACACTGCACGTACACAAACAGAAAAACAAACCACACACAAACACAACACTGCACCCACACGTACACAAAAACAAACTACACTGCATACAGAGAAACAAACACAATGCATTCACAGACACACAAACCACACACCTGCAAAGAAACACACCAGTGCACCAATATACTCAAAGAAACAAACCACACTGAACAAAGTAACACACCACACTGCACCAGTATACACTCACACAGAAACAAACAACACTGCACATACCTAAACACACCACACTGCACCAGCATGTATGAATAAATACAACAACACCTAGAAAGAAACACTGCATGTGCACAAAAGAACACACCACATTATACCCACATAAATAGAGAAACAGAACACTGCACCCACACAAACAGAGAAACACACCACACTACACACACACACCTATAAAGAAACACCGCACAGTGCACCAACATACTCAAAGTAACAAACCACACTTGACAAAGTAACATACCACACTGCACCAGCACACTCAAGGAAAGACACTCATACATAATTAAACAACACTGCACATACCTACACAAACCACACTGCACCAAAACGTATAACGAAAAACACCACACTGCTCCACACAGAGATACACACCACACTACACACACACACAGAAACACCACACTGCACTTGAACCCACACGTTGCAAGAAACACTCCACACCGCCCCACACAAACAGAGAAGCACACCGCAGTGTAAGAACACACACACAGACAAACACACCACACTGCACCCACACGTACAAAGAAACAGAGCACACTACACCAGCACGTATAAATAAACACACCAATACCTAGAAAGAAACACACCACACTGCACGTACACCACATCATACCCACATAAATAGAGAAACACAACACTGCACCCACACAAACAGAGAAACACACCACACTACACACACACACCTATAAAGAAACACCGCACAGTGCACCAACATACTCAAAGTAACAAACCACACTGCACCAGCACACACAAAGGAAAGACACTTATACAGAATTAAACAACACTGCACATACCTACACAAACCACACTGCACCAAAACGTATAACGAAAAACACCACACTGCTCGCACACAGAGAAACACACCACACTACACACACACAGAGAAACACCACACTGCACTGAACCCACACGTTGCAAGAAACACTCCACACCGCACCCACACAAACAGAGAAGCACACCGCAGTGTAAGAACACACACACAGACAAAACACACCACACTGCACCCACACGTACAAAGAAACAGAGCACACTACACACACCAGCACGTATAAATAAACACACCAATAACTAGAAAGAAACACACCACACCGCACGTACACCTATAAAGAAACACCGCACAGTGCACCAACATACTCAAAGTAACAAACCACACTTGACAAAGTAACATACCACACTGCACCAGCACACTCAAGGAAAGACACTCATACATAATTAAACAACACTGCACATACCTACACACACCACACTGCACCAAAACGTATAACGAAAAACACCACACTGCTCTCACACAGAGAAACACACCTTACACACACACACAGAAACACCACACTGCACCCACACGTTGCAAGAAACACTCCACACCACACCTACACAGAGAAACAAACACCACACTGCACCCACACAAACAGAGAAGCACACCGCAGTGTAGAACACACACAGACAAACACACCACACGTTTCTCGGTTTGTGTAGGTGCGGTGTGGAGTGTTTGTTTCTACGTGTGGGTTCAGTGCAGTGTGGTGTGTCTCTGTCTGTGTGGGTGCATGTGGTATGTTTCTTTGTAGATGTGGGTGCAGTGTGGTTTGTGTCGTGTGGTTTCTTTCTCTGTGTGTAGTGTGGTGTGTTTCTGCTTCTGTGTGTAGTGTGGTGTGTTTCTCTGTGTGGGTGCAGTGTTGTGTTTCTCTATTTATGTGGGTATAATGTGGTGTGTTTGTTTGTGTACGTGCAGTGCGTGTGGGTGCAGTGTTTTTTCTTTATACGTTTTGGTGCAGTGTGGTGTGTTTCTTTATACGTGTGGGTGTAGTGTGGTGTGTGTAGGTATGTACAGTGTGGTTTGTTTCTGTGTCAGTGTGCACACACAGACACCCACACTGCACCAACATGTATAAACAAAAGTCACTGCTCCCACACATACACAAAACAAATCACACTGTATTCAGAGAAAAAATGCACACCTACAAAGAAACACCGCACAGTGCACCAACATACTCAAAGTAACAAACCACACTGCACCAGCACACACAAGGAAAGACTTATACAGAATTAAACAACACTGCACATACCTACACAAACCACACTGCACCAAAACGTATAACGAAAAACACCACACTGCTCCACACAGAGATACACACCACACTACACACACACACAGAAACACCACACTGCACTGAACCCACACGTTGCATGAAACACTCCACACCGCACCCACACAAACAGAGAAGCACACCGCAGTGTAAGAACACACACAGACAAACACACCACACGTTTCTCGGTTTGTGTAGGTGCGGTGTGGAGTGTTTGTTTCTACGTGTGGGTTCAGTGCAGTGTGGTGTGTTTCTCTGTCTGTGTGGGTGCATGTGGTATGTTTCTTTGTACATGTGTGGTTTGTGTCGTGTGGTTTCTTTCTCTGTGTGTAGTGTGGTGTGTTTCTGCTTCTGTGTGTAGTGTGGTGTGTTTCTCTGTGTGGGTGCAGTGTTGTGTTTCTCTATTTATATGGGTATAATGTGGTGTGTTTGTTTGTGTACGTGCAGTGCGTGTGGGTGCAGTGTTTTTTCTTTATACGTTTTGGTGCAGTGTGGTGTGTTTCTTTATACGTGGTGTGTGTAGGTATGTGCAGTGTGGTTTGTTTCTGTGTCAGTGTGCACACACAGACACCCACACTGCACCAACATGTATAAACAAGTCACTGCTCCCACACATACACAAAACAAATCACACTGTATACAGAGAAAAAATGCACACACACCACACACCTACAAAGAAACACCGCACAGTGCACCAACTACTCAAAGTAACAAACCACACTGGTCAAAGTAACAGACCACACTGCACCCACACGTACAAAGAAACACAGCACACTACACACACAGACACAAACCACACTACACCAGCAGGTATAAATAAACACACCAACACCTAGAAAGAAACACACCACACTGCACGTACACAAACAGAAAAACAAACCACACACAAACACAACACTGCACCCACACGTACACAAAAACAAACTACACTGCATACAGAGAAACAAACACAATGCATTCACAGACACACAAACCACACACCTGCAAAGAAACACACCAGTGCACCAATATACTCAAAGAAACAAACCACACTGAACAAAGTAACACACCACACTGCACCAGTATACACTCACACAGAAACAAACAACACTGCACATACCTAAACACACCACACTGCACCAGCATGTATGAATAAATACAACAACACCTAGAAAGAAACACTACATGTGCACAAAAGAACACACCACATTATACCCACATAAATAGAGAAACAGAACACTGCACCCACACAAACAGAGAAGCACACCGCAGTGTAAGAACACACACAGACAAACACACCACACGTTTCTCGGTTTGTGTAGGTGCGGTGTGGAGTGTTTGTTTCTACGTGTGGGTTCAGTGCAGTGGTGTGTTTCTCTGTCTGTGTGGTATGTTTCTTTGTAGATGTGGGTGCAGTGTGGTTTGTGTCGTGTGGTTTCTTTCTCTGTGTGTAGTGTGGTGTGTTTCTGCTTCTGTGTGTAGTGTGGTGTGTTTCTCTGTGTGGGTGCAGTGTTGTGTTTCTCTATTTATGTGGGTATAATGTGGTGTGTTTGTTTGTGTACGTGCAGTGCGTGTGGGTGCAGTGTTTTTTCTTTATACGTTTTGGTGCAGTGTGGTGTGTTTCTTTATACGTGTGGGTGTAGTGTGGTGTGTGTAGGTATGTGCAGTGTGGTTTGTTCTGTGTCAATGTGCACACACAGACTCCCACACTGCACCAACATGTATAAACAAAAGTCGCTCCCACACATACACAAAATAAATCACACTGTGTACAGAGAAACAAACACCATGCACACACAGACACACACCACACACCTATAAAGAAACACCGCACAGTGCACCAACATACTCAAAGTAACAAACCACACTGCACCAGCACACACAAGGAAAGACACTTATACAGAATTAAACAACACTGCACATACCTACACAAACCACACTGCACCAAAACGTATAACGAAAAACACCACACTGCTCCACACAGAGATACACACCACACTACACACACACACAGAAACACCACACTGCACTGAACCCACACGTTGCAAGAAACACTCCACACCGCACCCACACAAACAGAGAAGCACACCGCAGTGTAAGAACACACACACAGACAAACACACCACACTGCACCCACACGTACAAAGAAACAGAGCACACTACACACACCACACTACACCAGCACGTATAAATAAACACACCAATACCTAGAAAGAAACACACCACACCGCACGTACACCACATCATACCCACATAACCAGAGAAACACACCACACTACACACACACCTATAAAGAAACACCGCACAGTGCACCAACATACTCAAAGTAACAAACCACACTTGACAAAGTAACATACCACACTGCACCAGCACACTCAAGGAAAGACACTCATACATAATTAAACAACACTGCACATACCTACACACACCACACTGCACCAAAACGTATAACGAAAAACACCACACTGCTCTCACACAGAGAAACACACCTACACACACACACAGAAACACCACACTGCACCCACACGTTGCAAGAAACACTCCACACCACACCTACACAGAGAAACAAACACCACACTGCACCCACACAAACAGAGAAGCACACCGCAGTGTAGAACACACACAGACAAACACACCACACGTTTCTCGGTTTGTGTAGGTGCGGTGTGGAGTGTTTGTTTCTACGTGTGGGTTCAGTGCAGTGTGGTGTGTCTCTGTCTGTGTGGGTGCATGTGGTATGTTTCTTTGTAGATCTGGGTGCAGTGTGGTTTGTGTCGTGTGGTTTCTTTCTCTGTGTGTAGTGTGGTGTGTTTCTGCTTCTGTGTGTAGTGTGGTGTGTTTCGCTGTGTGGGTGCAGTGTTGTGTTTCTCTATTTATGTGGGTATAATGTGGTGTGTTTGTTTGTGTACGTGCAGTGCGTGTGGGTGCAGTGTTTTTTCTTTATACGTTTTGGTGCAGTGTGGTGTGTTTCTTTATACGTGGTGTGTGTAGGTATGTGCAGTGTGGTTTGTTTCTGTGTCAGTGTGCACACACAGACACCCACACTGCACCAACATGTATAAACAAGTCACTGCTCCCACACATACACAAAACAAATCACACTGTATACAGAGAAAAAATGCACACACACCACACACCTACAAAGAAACACCGCACAGTGCACCAACTACTCAAAGTAACAAACCACACTGGTCAAAGTAACAGACCACACTGCACCCACACGTACAAAGAAACACAGCACACTACACACACAGACACAAACCACACTACACCAGCAGGTATAAATAAACACACCAACACCTAGAAAGAAACACACCACACTGCACGTACACAAACAGAAAAACAAACCACACACAAACACTGCACCCACACGTACACAAAAACAAACTACACTGCATACAGAGAAACAAACACAATGCATTCACAGACACACAAACCACACACCTGCAAAGAAACACACCAGTGCACCAATATACTCAAAGAAACAAACCACACTGAACAAAGTAACACACCACACTGCACCAGTATACACTCACACAGAAACAAACAACACTGCACATACCTAAACACACCACACTGCACCAGCATGTATGAATAAATACAACAACACCTAGAAAGAAACACTGCATGTGCACAAAAGAACACACCACATTATACCCACATAAATAGAGAAACAGAACACTGCACCCACACAAACAGAGAAACACACCACACTACACACACACCTATAAAGAAACACCGCACAGTGCACCAACATACTCAAAGTAACAAACCACACTTGACA
Organism: Acipenser ruthenus; assembly: GCF_902713425.1. Lineage (NCBI taxonomy): Eukaryota > Metazoa > Chordata > Actinopteri > Acipenseriformes > Acipenseridae > Acipenser > Acipenser ruthenus. The sequence goes on along the minus strand of NC_081207.1, from coordinate 14,197,937 downwards.
AAGTAACATACCACACTGCACCAGCACACTCAAGGAAAGACACTCATACATAATTAAACAACACTGCACATACCTACACAAACCACACTGCACCAAAACGTATAACGAAAAACACCACACTGCTCCACACAGAGATACACACCACACTACACACACACACAGAAACACCACACTGCACTTGAACCCACACGTTGCAAGAAACACTCCACACCGCACCCACACAAACAGAGAAGCACACCGCAGTGTAAGAACACACACACAGACAAACACACCACACTGCACCCACACGTACAAAGAAACAGAGCACACTACACCAGCACGTATAAATAAACACACCAATACCTAGAAAGAAACACACCACACTGCACGTACACCACATCATACCCACATAAATAGAGAAACACAACACTGCACCCACACAAACAGAGAAACACACCACACTACACACACACACCTATAAAGAAACACCGCACAGTGCACCAACATACTCAAAGTAACAAACCACACTGCACCAGCACACACAAGGAAAGACACTTATACAGAATTAAACAACACTACACATACCTACACAAACCACACTGCACCAAAACGTATAACGAAAAACACCACACTGCTCGCACACAGAGAAACACACCACACTACACACACACACACACAGAAACACCACACTGCACTGAACCCACACGTTGCAAGAAACACTCACTCCGCACCCACACAAACAGAAAAGCACACCGCAGTGTAAGAACACACACAGACAAACACCACACGTTTCTCGGTTTGTGTAGGTGCGGTGTGGAGTGTTTGTTTCTACGTGTAGTGCAGTGTGGTGTGTTTTTCTGTCTGTGTGGGTGCATGTGGTATGTTTCTTTGTAGATGTGGGTGCAGTGTGGTTTGTGTCGTGTGGTTTCTTTCTCTGTGTGTAGTGTGGTGTGTTTCTGCTTCTGTGTGCAGTGTTGTGTTTCTCTATTTATGTGGGTATAATGTGGTGTGTTTGTTTGTGTACGTGCAGTGCGTGTGGGTGCAGTGTTTTTTCTTTATACGTTTTGGTGCAGTGTGGTGTGTTTCTTTATACGTGTGGGTGTAGTGTGGTGTGTGTAGGTATGTGCAGTGTGGTTTGTTTCTGTGTCAGTGTGCACACACAGACACCCACACTGCACCAACATGTATAAACAAAAGTCACTGCTCCCACACATACACAAAACAAATCACACTGTATTCAGAGAAAAAATGCACACCTACAAAGAAACACCGCACAGTGCACCAACATACTCAAAGTAACAAACCACACTAGACAAAGTAACACACCACACTGCACCCACACGTACAAAGAAACACACCACACTACACACACACACACAGAAGCAGAAACACCCCACCTTACACACAGTCACACAGAGAAAGAAACCACACTGCACACACAGACATAAAACACTGCACCCACACGTATAAAGAAACACACCACACTACTCTAAATGGATAAAGAAAAAACAACACACTGCTCCCACACAATAGATGTTATTCTATTTATGTGGGCATGATGTGCTGTGTTTGTGGAGTACGTGCAGTGTGGTGTGTGTCTTTCTAGGTGTTGGTGCAGTGTGGTGTGTGTAGGTAGGTGCAATGTGGTTTGTTTTTGTGTGAGTGTGTGCTGGTGAGTGTGTGGTTTGTTTCTTTGAGTATGTTGGTGCACTGTGGTGTGTTTCTTTGTAGGTGTGTGTGTGTAGTGTGGTGTGTGTGCATGGTGTTTGTTTCTCTGTATGCAGTGTGGTTTGTTTTGTGTACGTGTGGGTGCAATGTCTGTTTGCTTTTCTGTTTCTGTGTGTGTGTGTGTGTGCGCGCAGTGTGGTTTGTTTCCTGTGTGCAGTGTGCTGTGTTTCTGTGGGTGCAGTGTGTTGTGTTTCTCTGTTTGTGTGGGTGCAGTGTTGTGTTTCTCTATTTATGTGGGTATAATGTGGTGTGTTTGTTTGTGTACGTGCAGTGCGTGTGGGTGCAGTGTTTTTTCTTTATACGTTTTGGTGCAGTGTGGTGTGTTTCTTTATACGTGTGGGTGTAGTGTGGTGTGTGTAGGTATGTACAGTGTGGTTTGTTTCTGTGTCAGTGTGCACACACAGACACCCACACTGCACCAACATGTATAAACAAAAGTCGCTCCCACACATACACAAAATAAATCACACTGTGTACAGAGAAACAAACACCATGCACACACAGACACACACCACACACCTATAAATAAACACCGCACAGTGCACCAACATACTCAAAGTAACAAACCACACTGCACCAGCACACACAAGGAAAGACACTTATACAGAATTAAACAACACTACACATACCTACACAAACCACACTGCACCAAAACGTATAACGAAAAACACCACACTGCTCCACACAGAGAAACACACCACACTACACACACACACAGAAACACCACACTGCACTGAACCCACACGTTGCAAGAAACACTCCACACCGCACCCACACAAACAGAGAAGCACACCGCAGTGTAAGAACACACACACAGACAAAACACACCACACTGCACCCACACGTACAAAGAAACAGAGCACACTACACACACCACACTACACCAGCACGTATAAATAAACACACCAATACCTAGAAAGAAACACACCACACTGCACGTACACCACATCATACCCACATAAATAGAGAAACACAACACTGCACCCACACAAACAGAGAAACACACCACACTACACACACACCTATAAAGAAACACCGCACAGTGCACCAACATACTCAAAGTAACAAACCACACTTGACAAAGTAACATACCACACTGCACCAGCACACTCAAGGAAAGACACTCATACATAATTAAACAACACTGCACATACCTACACACACCACACTGCACCAAAACGTATAACGAAAAACACCACACTGCTCTCACACAGAGAAACACACCTTACACACACACACAGAAACACCACACTGCACCCACACGTTGCAAGAAACACTCCACACCACACCTACACAGAGAAACAAACACCACACTGCACCCACACAAACAGAGAAGCACACCGCAGTGTAAGAACACACACAGACAAACACACCACACGTTTCTCGGTTTGTGTAGGTGCGGTGTGGAGTGTTTGTTTCTACGTGTGGGTTCAGTGCAGTGTGGTGTGTTTCTCTGTCTGTGTGGGTGCATGTGGTATGTTTCTTTGTAGATGTGGGTGCAGTGTGGTTTGTGTCGTGTGGTGTCTTTCTCTGTGTGTAGTGTGGTGTGTTTCTGCTTCTGTGTGTAGTGTGGTGTGTTTCTCTGTGTGGGTGCAGTGTTGTGTTTCTATTTATGTGGGTATAATGTGGTGTGTTTGTTTGTGTACGTGCAGTGCGTGTGGGTGCAGTGTTTTTTCTTTATACGTTTTGGTGCAGTGTGGTGTGTTTCTTTATACGTGGTGTGTGTAGGTATGTGCAGTGTGGTTTGTTTCTGTGTCAGTGTGCACACACAGACTCCCACACTGCACCAACATGTATAAACAAAAGTCACTGCTCACACATACACAAAACAAATCACACTGTATACAGAGAAAAAATGCACACACACCACACACCTACAAAGAAACACCGCACAGTGCACCAACTACTCAAAGTAACAAACCACACTGGTCAAAGTAACAGACCACACTGCACCCACACGTACAAAGAAAAACACAGCACACTACACACACAGACACAAACCACACTACACCAGCAGGTATAAATAAACACACCAACACCTAGAAAGAAACACACCACACTGCACGTACACAAACAGAAAAACAAACCACACACAAACACAACACTGCACCCACACGTACATAAAAACAAACCACACTGCACACAGAGAAACAAAAACAATGCACACTCAGACCACACTACAAACACCTACAAAGAAACACACCACAGTGCACCAACATACTCAACGAAACAAAACACACTGGACAAAGTGACACACCAAACTGCACCAGCAAACACAAGGAAACGCAACACAGAAAGAAACCACACTGCACATATCTACACACACCACACTGCACGTACACAAACAAACACACCACATCATACCCACATAAATAGAGAAACACAACACTGCACACAGAAGCAGAAACAACACACTACACACAGAGAAAGAAACCACACGACACAAACCACACTGCACCAAACAAAAGTCACTGCTCCCACACATACACAAAACAAATCACACTGTATTCAGAGAAAAAATGCACACCTACAAAGAAACACCGCACAGTGCACCAACATACTCAAAGTAACAAACCACACTAGACAAAGTAACACACCACACTGCACCCACACGTATAACGAAAAACACCACACTGCTCCACACAGAGATACACACCACACTACACACACACACAGAAACACCACACTGCACTGAACCCACACGTTGCAAGAAACACTCCACACCGCACCCACACAAACAGAGAAGCACACCGCAGTGTAAGAACACACACACAGACAAAACACACCACACTGCACCCACACGTACAAAGAAACAGAGCACACTACACACACCACACTACACCAGCACGTATAAATAAACACACCAATACCTAGAAAGAAACACACCACACCGCACGTACACCACATCATACCCACATAAATAGAGAAACACAACACTGCACCCACACAAATAGAGAAACACACCACACTACACACACACCTATAAAGAAACACCGCACAGTGCACCAACATACTCAAAGTAACAAACCACACTTGACAAAGTAACATACCACACTGCACCAGCACACTCAAGGAAAGACACTCATACATAATTAAACAACACTGCACATACCTACACACACCACACTGCACCAAAACGTATAACGAAAAACACCACACTGCTCTCACACAGAGAAACACACCTTACACACACACACAGAAACACCACACTGCACCCACACGTTGCACTCCACACCATATCTACACAGAGAAACAAACACCACACTGCACCCACACAAACAGAGAAGCACACCGCAAGAACACACACAGACAACCTTTTTCTCGGTTTGTGTAGGTGCGGTGTGGAGTGTTTGTTTCTACGTGTGGGTTCAGTGCAGAGTGGTGTGTTTCTCTGTCTGTGTGGGTGCATGTGGTATGTTTCTTTGTAGATGTGGGTGCAGTGTGGTTTGTGTCGTGTGGTTTCTTTCTCTGTGTGTAGTGTGGTGTGTTTCTGCTTCTGTGTGTAGTGTGGTGTGTTTCTCTGTGTGGGTGCAGTGTTGTGTTTCTATTTATGTGGGTATAATGTGGTGTGTTTGTTTGTGTACGTGCAGTGCGTGTGGGTGCAGTGTTTTTTCTTTATACGTTTTGGTGCAGTGTGGTGTGTTTCTTTATACGTGGTGTGTGTAGGTATGTGCAGTGTGGTTTGTTTCTGTGTCAGTGTGCACACACAGACACCCACACTGCACCAACATGTATAAACAAAAGTCACTGCTCCCACACATACACAAAACAAATCACACTGTATACAGAGAAAAAATGCACACACACCACACACCTACAAAGAAACACCGCACAGTGCACCAACTACTCAAAGTAACAAACCACACTGGTCAAAGTAACAGACCACACTGCACCCACACGTACAAAGAAACACAGCACACTACACACACAGACACAAACCACACTACACCAGCAGGTATAAATAAACACACCAACACCTAGAAAGAAACACACCACACTGCACGTACACAAACAGAAAAACAAACCACACACAAACACAACACTGCACCCACACGTACACAAAAACAAACTACACTACATACAGAGAAACAAACACAATGCATTCACAGACACACAAACCACACACCTGCAAAGAAACACACCAGTGCACCAGTATACACTCACACAGAAACAAACAACACTGCACATACCTAAACACACCACACTGCACCAGCATGTATGAATAAATACAACAACACCTAGAAAGAAACACTACATGTGCACAAAAGAACACACCACATTATACCCACATAAATAGAGAAACAGAACACTGCACCCACACAAACAGAGAAACACACCACACTACACACACACCTATAAAGAAACACCGCACAGTGCACCAACATACTCAAAGTAACAAACCACACTTGACAAAGTAACATACCACACTGCACCAGCACACTCAAGGAAAGACACTCATACATAATTAAACAACACTGCACATACCTACACAAACCACACTGCACCAAAACGTATAACGAAAAACACCACACTGCTCCACACACACAGAAACACCACACTGCACTTGAACCCACACGTTGCAAGAAACACTCCACACCGCACCCACACAAACAGAGAAGCACACCGCAGTGTAAGAACACACACACAGACAAACACACCACACTGCACCCACACGTACAAAGAAACAGAGCACACTACACCAGCACGTATAAATAAACACACCAATACCTAGAAAGAAACACACCACACTGCACGTACACCACATCATACCCACATAAATAGAGAAACACAACACTGCACCCACACAAACAGAGAAACACACCACACTACACACACACACCTATAAAGAAACACCGCACAGTGCACCAACATACTCAAAGTAACAAACCACACTGCACCAGCACACACAAGGAAAGACACTTATACAGAATTAAACAACACTACACATACCTACACAAACCACACTGCACCAAAACGTATAACGAAAAACACCACATTGCTCGCACACAGAGAAACACACCACACTACACACACACACACACAGAAACACCACACTGCACTGAACCCACACGTTGCAAGAAACACTCCACACCGCACCCACACAAACAGAAAAGCACACCGCAGTGTAAGAACACACACAGACAAACACCACACGTTTCTCGGTTTGTGTAGGTGCGGTGTGGAGTGTTTGTTTCTACGTGTAGTGCAGTGTGGTGTGTTTCTCTGTCTGTGTGGGTGCATGTGGTATGTTTCTTTGTAGATGTGGGTGCAGTGTGGTTTGTGTCGTGTGGTTTCTTTCTCTGTGTGTAGTGTGGTGTGTTTCTGCTTCTGTGTGCAGTGTTGTGTTTCTCTATTTATGTGGGTATAATGTGGTGTGTTTGTTTGTGTACGTGCAGTGCGTGTGGGTGCAGTGTTTTTTCTTTATACGTTTTGGTGCAGTGTGGTGTGTTTCTTTATACGTGTGGGTGTAGTGTGGTGTGTGTAGGTATGTGCAGTGTGGTTTGTTTCTGTGTCAGTGTGCACACACAGACACCCACACTGCACCAACATGTATAAACAAAAGTCACTGCTCCCACACATACACAAAACAAATCACACTATATTCAGAGAAAAAATGCACACCTACAAAGAAACACCGCACAGTGCACCAACATACTCAAAGTAACAAACCACACTAGACAAAGTAACACACCACACTGCACCCACACGTACAAAGAAACACACCACACTACACACACACACACACAGAAGCAGAAACACCCCACCTTACACACAGTCACACAGAGAAAGAAACCACACTGCACACACAGACATAAAACACTGCACCCACATGTATAAAGAAACACACCACACTACTCTAAATGGATAAAGAAAAAACAACACACTGCTCCCACACAATAGATGTTATTCTATTTATGTGGGCATGATGTGCTGTGTTTGTTGGAGTACGTGCAGTGTGGTGTGTGTCTTTCTAGGTGTTGGTGCAGTGTGGTGTGTGTAGGTAGGTGCAATGTGGTTTGTTTTTGTGTGAGTGTGTGCTGGTGAGTGTGTGGTTTGTTTCTTTGAGTATGTTGGTGCACTGTGGTGTGTTTCTTTGTAGGTGTGTGTGTGTAGTGTGGTGTGTGTGCATGGTGTTTGTTTCTCTGTATGCAGTGTGGTTTGTTTTGTGTACGTGTGGGTGCAATGTCTGTTTGCTTTTCTGTTTCTGTGTGTGTGTGTGTGTGCGCGCAGTGTGGTTTGTTTCCTGTGTGCAGTGTGCTGTGTTTCTGTGGGTGCAGTGTGTTGTGTTTCTCTGTTTGTGTGGGTGCAGTGTTGTGTTTCTCTATTTATGTGGGTATAATGTGGTTTGTTTGTTTGTGTACGTGCAGTGCATGTGAGTGCAGTGTTTTTTCTTTATACGTTTTGGTGCAGTGTGGTGTGTTTCTTTATACGTGGTGTGTGTAGGTATGTGCAGTGTGGTTTGTTTCTGTGTCAGTGTGCACACACACAGACACCCACACTGCACCAACATGTATAAACAAAAGTCACTGCTCCCACACATACACAAAACAAATCACACTGTATACAGAGAAAAAATGCACACACACCACACACCTACAAAGAAACACTCCACACCGCACCCACACAAACAGAGAAGCACACCGCAGTGTAAGAACACACACACAGACAAACACACCACACTGCACCCACACGTACAAAGAAACAGAGCACACTACACCAGCACGTATAAATAAACACACCAATACCTAGAAAGAAACACACCACACTGCACGTACACCACATCATACCCACATAAATAGAGAAACACAACACTGCACCCACACAAACAGAGAAACACACCACACTACACACACACACGTATAAAGAAACACCGCACAGTGCACCAACATACTCAAAGTAACAAACCACACTGCACCAGCACACACAAGGAAAGACACTTATACAGAATTAAACAACACTGCACATACCTACACAAACCACACTGCACCAAAACGTATAACGAAAAACACCACACTGCTCGCACACAGAGAAACACACCACACTACACACACACACAAACAGAAACACCACACTGCACTGAACCCACACGTTGCAAGAAACACTCCACTCCGCACCCACACAAAAAGAAAAGCACACCGCAGTGTAACAACACACACAGACAAACACCACACGTTTCTCGGTTTGTGTAGGTGCGGTGTGGAGTGTTTGTTTCTACGTGTAGTGCAGTGTGGTGTGTTTCTCTGTCTGTGTGGGTGCATGTGGTATGTTTCTTTGTAGATGTGGGTGCAGTGTGGTTTGTGTCGTGTGGTTTCTTTCTCTGTGTGTAGTGTGGTGTGTTTCTGCTTCTGTGTGCAGTGTTGTGTTTCTCTATTTATGTGCGTATAATGTGGTGTGTTTGTTTGTGTACGTGCAGTGCATGTGAATGCAGTGTTTTTTCTTTATACGTTTTGGTGCAGTGTGGTGTGTTTCTTTATACGTGTGGGTGTAGTGTGGTGTGTGTAGGTATGTGCAGTGTGGTTTGTTTCTGTGTCAGTGTGCACACACAGACTCCCACACTGCACCAACATGTATAAACAAAAGTCGCTCCCACACATACACAAAATAAATCACACTGTGTACAGAGAAACAAACACCATGCACACACAGACACACACCACACACCTATAAAGAAACACCGCACAGTGCACCAACATACTCAAAGTAACAAACCACACTGCACCAGCACACACAAGGAAAGACACTTATACAGAATTAAACACTGCACATACCTACACAAACCACACTGCACCAAAACGTATAACGAAAAACACCACACTGCTCCACACAGAGATACACACCACACTACACACACACACAGAAACACCACACTGCACTGAACCCACACGTTGCAAGAAACACTCCACACTGCACCCACACAAACAGAGAAGCACACCGCAGTGTAAGAACACACACACAGACAAACACACCACACTGCACCCACACGTACAAAGAAACAGAGCACACTACACACACCACACTACACCAGCACGTATAAATAAACACACCAATACCTAGAAAGAAACACACCACACTGCACGTACACCACATCATACCCACATAAATAGAGAAACACAACACTGCACCCACACAAACAGAGAAACACACCACACTACACACACACCTATAAAGAAACACCGCACAGTGCACCTACATACTCAAAGTAACAAACCACACTTGACAAAGTAACATACCACACTGCACCAGCACACTCAAGGAAAGACACTCATACATAATTAAACAACACTGCACATACCTACACACACCACACTGCACCAAAACGTATAACGAAAAACACCACACTGCTCTCACACAGAGAAACACACCTTACACACACACACACAGAAACACCACACTGCACCCACACGTTGCAAGAAACACTCCACACCACACCTACACAGAGAAACAAACACCACACTGCACCCACACAAACAGAGAAGCACACCGCAAGAACACACACAGACAAACACACCACACGTTTCTCGGTTTGTGTAGGTGCGGTGTGGAGTGTTTGTTTCTACGTGTGGGTTCAGTGCAGTGTGGTGTGTTTCTCTGTCTGTGTGGGTGCATGTGGTATGTTTCTTTGTAGATGTGGGTGCAGTGTGGTTTGTGTCGTGTGGTTTCTTTCTCTGTGTGTAGTGTGGTGTGTTTCTGCTTCTGTGTGTAGTGTGGTGTGTTTCTCTGTGTGGTTGCAGTGTTTGTGTTTCTCTATTTATGTGGGTATAATGTGGTGTGTTTGTTTGTGTACGTGCAGTGCGTGTGGGTGCAGTGTTTTTTCTTTATACGTTTTGGTGCAGTGTGGTGTGTTTCTTTATACGTGTGGGTGTAGTGTGGTGTGTGTAGGTATGTACAGTGTGGTTTGTTTCTGTGTCAATGTGCACACACAGACACCCACACTGCACCAACATGTATAAACAAAAGTCACTGCTCCTACACATACACAAAACAAATCACACTGTATTCAGAGAAAAAATGCACACCTACAAAGAAACACCGCACAGTGCACCAACATACTCAAAGTAACAAACCACACTGGACAAAGTAACACACCACACTGCACCCACACGTACAAAGAAACACAGCACACTACACACACAGACACAAACCACACTACACCAGCAGGTATAAATAAACACACCAACACCTAGAAAGAAATACACCACACTGCACGTACACAAACAGAAAAACAAACCACACACAAGCACAACACTGCACCCACACGTACACAAAAACAAACCACACTGCAATACAGAGAAACAAACACAATGCATTCACAGACACACAAACCACACACCTGCAAAGAAACACACCAGTGCACCAATATACTCAAAGAAACAAACCACACTGAACAAAGTAACACACCACACTGCACCAGTATACACTCACACAGAAACAAACAACACTGCACATACCTAAACACACCACACTGCACCACATGTATAAATAAATACAACAACACCTAGAAAGAAACACTGTATGTGCACAAAAGAACACACCACATTATACCCACATAAATAGAGAAACAGAACACTGCACCCACACAAACAGAGCAACACCACACAGCACCCACACGTACATAAAAACAAACCACACTGCACACAGAGAAACAAAAACAATGCACACTCAGACCGCACTACAAACACCTACAAAGAAACACACCACAGTGCACCAACATACTCAACGAAACAAAACACACTGGACAAAGTGACACACCAAACTGCACCAGCACACACAAGGAAACGCAACACAGAAAGAAACCACACTGCACATATCTACACACACCACACTGCACGTACACAAACAAACACACCACATCATACCCACATAAATAGAGAAACACAACACTGCACCAACACAAACAGAGAAACACACCACACTACACACACACACACAGAAGCAGAAACACCCCACCTTACACACAGTCACACAGAGAAAGAAACCACACTGCACACACTGCACCCACACGTATAAAGAAACACACCACACTACTCTAAAACGGATAAAGAAAAAACAACACACTGCTCCCACACAATAGATGTTATTCTATTTATGTGGGCATGATGTGCTGTGTTTGTTGGAGTACGTGCAGTGTGGTGTGTGTCTTTCTAGGTGTTGGTGCAGTGTGGTGTGGGTAGGTGCAATGTGGTTTGTTTTTGTGTGAGTGTGTGCTGGTGAGTGTGTGGTTTGTTTCTTTGAGTATGTTGGTGCACTGTGGTGTGTTTCTTTGTAGGTGTGTGTGTGTGTAGTGTGGTGTGTGTGCAAGGTGTTTGTTTCTCTGTATGCAGTGTGGTTTGTTTTGTGTACGTGTGGGTGCAATGTCTGTTTGCTTTTCTGTTTCTGTGTGTGTGTGTGTGTGTGTGTGTGTGCAGTGTGGTTTGTTTCCTGTGTGCAGTGTGCTGTGTTTCTGTGGGTGCAGTGTGTTGTGTTTCTCTGTTTGTGTGGGTGCAGTGTTGTGTTTCTCTATTTATGTGGGTATAATGTGGTGTGTTTGTTTGTGTACGTGCAGTGCATGTGAGTGCAGTGTTTTTTCTTTATACGTTTTGGTGCAGTGTGGTGTGTTTCTTTATACGTGTGGGTGTAGTGTGGTGTGTGTAGGTATGTGCAGTGTGGTTTGTTTCTGTGTCAGTGTGCACACACAGACTCCCACACTGCACCAACATGTATAAACAAAAGTCGCTCCCACACATAAACAAAATAAATCACACTGTGTACAGAGAAACAAACACCATGCACACACACCACACACCTATAAAGAAACACCGCACAGTGCACCAACATACTCAAAGTAACAAACCACACTGCACCAGCACACACAAGGAAAGACACTTATACAGAATTAAACAACACTGCACATACCTACACAAACCACACTGCACCAAAACGTATAACGAAAAACACCACACTGCTCCACACAGAGATACACACCACACTACACACACACACAGAAACACCACACTGCACTGAACCCACACGTTGCAAGAAACACTCCACACCGCACCCACACAAACAGAGAAGCACACCGCAGTGTAAGAACACACACACACAGACAAACACACCACACTGCACCCACACGTACAAAGAAACAGAGCACACTACACACACCACACTACACCAGCACGTATAAATAAACACACCAATACCTAGAAAGAAACACACCACACTGCACGTACACCACATCATACCCACATAAATAGAGAAACACAACACTGCACCCACACAAACAGAGAAACACACCACACTACACACACACCTATAAAGAAACACCGCACAGTGCACCAACATACTCAAAGTAACAAACCACACTTGACAAAGTAACATACCACACTGCACCAGCACACTCAAGGAAAGACACTCATACATAATTAAACAACACTGCACATACCTACACACACCACACTGCACCAAAACGTATAACGAAAAACACCACACTGCTCTCACACAGAGAAACACACCTTACACACACAGAAACACCACACTGCACCCACACGTTGCACTCCACACCATATCTACACAGAGAAACAAACACCACACTGCACCCACACAAACAGAGAAGCACACCGCAAGAACACACACAGACAAACACACCACACGTTTCTCGGTTTGTGTAGGTGCGGTGTGGAGTGTTTGTTTCTACGTGTGGGTTCAGTGCAGAGTGGTATGTTTCTCTGTCTGTGTGGGTGCATGTGGTATGTTTCTTTGTAGATGTGGGTGCAGTGTGGTTTGTGTCGTGTGGTTTCTTTCTCTGTGTGTAGTGTGGTGTGTTTCTGCTTCTGTGTGTAGTGTGGTGTGTTTCTCTGTGTGGGTGCAGTGTTGTGTTTCTCTATTTATGTGGGTATAATGTGGTGTGTTTGTTTGTGTACGTGCAGTGCGTGTGGGTGCAGTGTTTTTTCTTTATACGTTTTGGTGCAGTGTGGTGTGTTTCTTTATACGTGGTGTGTGTAGGTATGTGCAGTGTGGTTTGTTTCTGTGTCAGTGTGCACACACAGACACCCACACTGCACCAACGTGTATAAACAAAAGTCACTGCTCCCACACATACACAAAACAAATCACACTGTATACAGAGAAAAAATGCACACACACCACACACCTACAAAGAAACACTCCACACCGCACCCACACAAACAGAGAAGCACACCGCAGTGTAAGAACACACACACCACACTGCACCCACACGTACAAAGAAACAGAGCACACTACACCAGCACGTATAAATAAACACACCAATACCTAGAAAGAAACACACCACACTGCACGTACACCACATCATACCCACATAAATAGAGAAACACAACACTGCACCCACACAAACAGAGAAACACACCACACTACACACACACACCTATAAAGAAACACCGCACAGTGCACCAACATACTCAAAGTAACAAACCACACTGCACCAGCACACACAAGGAAAGACACTTATACAGAATTAAACAACACTGCACATACCTACACAAACCACACTGCACCAAAACGTATAACGAAAAACACCACACTGCTCGCACACAGAGAAACACACCACACTACACACACACACACACACAGAAACACCACACTGCACTGAACCCACACGTTGCAAGAAACACTCCACTCCGCACCCACACAAAAAGAAAAGCACACCGCAGTGTAAGAACACACACAGACAAACACCACACGTTTCTCGGTTTGTGTAGGTGCGGTGTGGAGTGTTTGTTTCTACGTGTAGTGCAGTGTGGTGTGTTTCTCTGTCTGTGTGGGTGCATGTGGTATGTTTCTTTGTAGATGTGGGTGCAGTGTGGTTTGTGTCGTGTGGTTTCTTTCTCTGTGTGTAGTGTGGTGTGTTTCTGCTTCTGTGTGCAGTGTTGTGTTTCTCTATTTATGTGGGTATAATGTGGTGTGTTTGTTTGTGTACGTGCAGTGCATGTGAATGCAGTGTTTTTTCTTATACGTTTTGGTGCAGTGTGGTGTGTTTCTTTATACGTGTGGGTGTAGTGTGGTGTGTGTAGGTATGTGCAGTGTGGTTTGTTTCTGTGTCAGTGTGCACACACAGACTCCCACACTGCACCAACATGTATAAACAAAAGTCGCTCCCACACATACACAAAATAAATCACACTGTGTACAGAGAAACAAACACCATGCACACACAGACACACACCACACACCTATAAAGAAACACCGCACAGTGCACCAACATACTCAAAGTAACAAACCACACTGCACCAGCACACACAAGGAAAGACACTTATACAGAATTAAACACCGCACAAACCACACTGCACCAAAACGTATAACGAAAAACACCACACAGAGATACACACCACACTACACACACACACAGAAACACCACACTGCACTGAACCCACACGTTGCAAGAAACACTCCACACCGCACCCACACAAACAGAGAAGCACAC
Organism: Acipenser ruthenus; assembly: GCF_902713425.1. Lineage (NCBI taxonomy): Eukaryota > Metazoa > Chordata > Actinopteri > Acipenseriformes > Acipenseridae > Acipenser > Acipenser ruthenus. The sequence goes on along the minus strand of NC_081207.1, from coordinate 14,182,795 downwards.
CGCAGTGTAAGAACACACACAGACAAACACACCACACTGCACCCACACGTACAAAGAAACAGAGCACACTACACACACCACACTACACCAGCACGTATAAATAAACACACCAATACCTAGAAAGAAACACACCACACTGCCCGTACACCACATCATACCCACATAAATAGAGAAACACAACACTGCACCCACACAAACAGTATGTTTCTTTGTACATGTGGGTGCAGTGTGTCTTGTGGTTTCTTTCTCTGTGTGTAGTATGGTGTGTTTGTTTGTGTACGTGCGTGCGTGTGGGTGCAGTCTTGTGTTTGTGTGTGGTTTGTTTCTCTGTTACTGCGGGGGCAGTGTAGTGTGTGTCTCTGTTTGTGTGGGTGCTGGTGCTATGTTTCTTTGTACGTGTTGGTCTAGTGTGGTTTCATTCTCTGTGTGGTGTGTTTCTGTTTCTGTGTGTGCAGTGTGGATACAGTGTCGTGTTAGTGTGTGGTTTGTTTCTCTGTTTCTACGTGTGTGTGTGTGGTGTGTTTCTCTGTGTGGTATGTTTCCTTGTATGGGTGTGTGTAGTGTGGTTTCTGTCTGTGTGTGCAGTGTGTTTTCTTTCTCTGTGTGGTTCTTACCCTCTGTTTGTGTCGGTGCAGTGTGGTGTGTGTCTGTAATGCGCAGTGTGGTTTGTTTCTTTGTAGGTGTTGGTACTGCGCTAAGTTTGTCTTTTGTGTGGGAGCTGCGTGGTGTTTTTCTTTTTACTTTTTGTTGCAGTGTGGTGTGTGTAGGTATGTGCAGTGTGGTTTGTTTTTGTGTGTGTGTGTGCTGGTGCACTGTGGTGTATTTCTTTGTAGGTGTGTGTGTGTATGTGTCTGTGTGTGCATTGTGTTTGTTTCTTGTCTGCAGTGGTTTCTTTTTGTGTATGTGTCGGTGCAGTGTCGTGTTTGTGTGTGGTCTGTTTTTTTTGTTTCTGTGGGTGTGTGCAGTGTGGTTTGTTTATCTGTGCGTGGTGCAGTGTGGTGTGGATTGTGTCTGTGTATGCAGTGTGGTGTGTTTCTCTGTTTGTGTGGGTAGAGTGGAGTATGTTTCTCTGTTTGTGTGTGTCATCTGGTGTGTTTCTCTGTTTGTGCAGTGTGGTGTTTGTAAGTGGTTTGTTTCTTTGTTTGTGTTGGAGCAGTGTGGTGTGTGTCTGTATGTGCAGTTTGGTTTGTTCTGTGTGAGTGTGTCTCTGTGTGCGTTGGTGCAGTGTGTTGTGTTACTTTGTGCAGTGGTTTGTTTCTGTGTGTGGCTGTTTGGTGTTTCTCTGTTTGTTTGTCTGTGTCATGTGGTGTGTTTCTCTGTTTGTGTGGGTGCAGTGTGGTGTGTGTCTGTAATGTGCAGTTTGGTTTGTTTCTATGTGAGTGTGTTTCTTTGTGCGTGTTGGTGCAGTGTGGGTTGTTACTTTGTGCAGTGTGGTTTGTTTCAGTGTGTCTGTGTAGTGTGCTCTGTTTCTTTGTACGTGTGGATGCAGTGTGGTGTGTGTCTGTGTGGTTTGTTTCTCTCTGTGTGGTTTGTTTTTCTGTGTGGTTTGTTGTTTATGTGCGTAGTGTGGCTTGGGTCTGTATGTGCATTGTGTTTGTTTCTCTGTGTGCAGTGTGGTTTGTTTTTGTGTACGTGTTGGTGCAGTGTCGTGTTTGTGTGTGGTTTGTTTCTCTGTTTCTGTGGGTTTGTGTGCAGAGTGGTTTGTTTCTTTATACTTGTTGGTGCAGTGTAATGTATTTGTGTCTGTGTTGCAGTGTGGTTTGTTTCTCTGTGTGCAGTGTGGTGTGTTTCTCTGTTTGTGTAGGTGCTGTCTGGTGTTTGTCTGTAAGTGGTTTGTTTCTCTGTTTGTGAGAGTACAGTGTGGTGTGTTTCTTTGAGTATGTTGGTGCACTGTGGTGTGTTTGTTTGTGGTTTGTTTCTCTGTTTGTGTGGTGTGTGTGCAGTGTGGTTTGTTTCTTTGTGTGTATAGTGTGGTGTGTTTCTTTGTACGTGTGGGTGCAGTGTGGCGTGTGTATATCTGTGTGGTTTGTTTCTCTGTGTGCAGTGTGGTGTGTTTTTCTCTGTGTGTTCATACTCTGTTTGTGTGGGTGCAGTGTGGTGTTTGTAAGTGGGTTGTTTCTCTGTTTGTGTAGGTGCAATGTGGTATGTTTCTTTGTACGTGTGGGTGCAGTGTGGTTTTGTGTCTGTGTGTGCAGTGTGGTTTCTTTCTCTGTGTGGCTGGTTGTAGTGTGGTGTGTTTCTTTGTACGTGTCAGTGTAGTGTTTGAGAGTGTGGTTTGTGTGGGTACAGTGTGGCATGTTTCTCTGTCTGTGGTGTGTGTGTGCAGTGTGGTTTGTTTCTCTGTGTGTATTGTGGTGTGTTTCTTTGTACGTGTGGTGTGTGTGTCGTGTGGTTTGTTTCTGTGTGTGTAGTGTGGTGTGTTAATAGGTGTTGGTGCAGTGTGGTGTTTATGTGTGCAGTGTGATTTGTTTCTTTGTGTGTCTGTATGTAGCGTGGTGTTTTTATGTTTTTGTGGAGGCAGTGTGGTGTGTTTCTCTGTTGTGGGGGAGCAGTGTGGTGTGTGTGTAAGCAGTGTGGTTTATTTCTCTCTGTGCAGTGTGTTTCTCCGTTTGTGTGGGTGCGGTGTGTTGTGTTTCTTTATACGTGTTGGTGCAGTGTAATGTGTTGGTGTGGTGTGTGTTTGTATGTACAATGTGGTTTGTTTCTCTGTGTTTCTGTCTGTAGTGGTGTTTCTCTGTTTGTGCAGTGTGGTGTGTTTCTCAGTTTGTGTGGGTAGAGTGTGGTGTGTTTCTCTGTTTGTGTGGGTGTAGTGTGGTGTGTGTTTGTGTGGGTGCAGTGTGGTTTGTTTCTGTGTGAGTGTGTTTCCATGTGTGTGTTGGTGTAGTGTGGTGTGTTACTTTGTGCAGTGTGGTTTGTTTCTTTGAATATATTGGTGCACTGTGTTGTGTTTCCTTGTAGGTGTCGGTGCAGTGGTGTCTGTGTGTGCAGTGTGGTTTGTTTCTCTGTGTGCAGTGTGGTGTGTTTCTCTGTATGTGTGGGTGCAGTGGGGTGCGTGTGTCATGTAGTTTGATTCTCTGTGTGTGTGCAGTTTGGTGTGTTTCTCTGTTTGTGTAGGTGCACTGTGGTGTTTGTCTGTAAGTGGTTTGTTTCTCTGTTCTCTGGTGTGCTTGTTTGTGTAGGTGCAGTGTGGTGTGTTTCTTTGTAGGTGTGGGTGTAGTGTGGTATGTTTCTCTGTGTGTGTGGGTGCAGTGAGGTGTATGTTAGTGCACTGTGGTGTGTTTCTTTGTACGTGTGGGTGCAGTGTGGTGTGTGTGTGTGTCGTGTAGTTTGTTTCTCTGTGTGAGCAGTGTAGTGTGTTTGTCTATCTGTGTGATATGTGTATGTATGTGCACTGTGGTTTGTTTCTCTGTGTGGCTGTGTGTAAGAACATAAGAACATAGAAACTTTACCAACGGGAGGAGGCCATTCAGCCCATCTTGCTCGTTTGGTTGTTAGTAGCTTATTGATCCCAGAATATCATCAAGCAGCTTCTTGAAGGCTCCCGGGTGTCAGCTTCAACAACATTACTGGGAATTGAATCCAGACCCTCAAAATTCACTGTGTAAAAAAGTGCCTCCTATTATCTGTTCTGAATGCCCCTTTATCTAATCTCCACTTGTGACCCCTGGTCCTTGTTTCTTTTTTCAGGTTCCAGACCCTCACATCTCTGTGTAAAAAAGTGCTTCCTATTATGTGTTCTGAATGCCTCTTTATCTAATCTCCATTTGTGACCCCTGGTCCTTGTTTCTTTTTTCAGGTCAAAGAACTCCCCTGGGCTGACACTGTCTATACCTTTTAGGATTTTGAATGTTTGAATCAGATCGCCGCATAGTCTTCTTTGTTCAAGACTGAATAGATTCAATTCTTTTAGCCTGTCTGCATACGACATGCCTTTTAAACCCGGGATAATTCTGGTCGCTCTTCTTTGCACTCTTTCTAGAGCAGCAATATCCTTTTTGTAACGAGGTGACCAGAACGGAACACAATATTCTAGGTGAGGTCTTACTAATGCATTGTAAAGTTTTAACATTACTTCCCTTGATTTAAATTCAACACTTCTCACAATATATCCGAGCATCTTGTTAGCCTTTTTTATAGCTTCCCCACATTGTCTAGATGAAGACATTTCTGAGTCAACATAAACTCCTAGGTCTTTTTCATAGTTCCCTTCTTCAATTTCACTATCTCCCATATGATATTTATAATGCACATTTTTATTGCCCACATGCAATACTTTACACTTTTCTCTTTTAAATTTCATTTGCCATGTGTCTGCCCAATTCTGAATGCTGTCTAGATCAGTTTGAATGACCTTTGCTGCTTCAACAGTGTTTGCTACTCCTCCTATTTTTGTGTCGCCTGCAAATTTAACGAGTTTGCTTACTATACCAGAATCTAAATCATTAATGTAGATCAGGACTAGCAGCCGACCTAATACTGATCCCTGTGGTACATCACTGGTTACCTCACTCCATTTTGAGGTTTCTCCTCTAATCAGTACTTTCTGTTTTCTACATGTTAACCACTCCCTAATCCATGTGAATGCATTTCCTTGAATCCCTCCTGCGTTCAGTTTGAGAATTAATCTTTTATGCGGGACTTTGTCAGAAGCTTACTGGAAATCTAAATAAACCATGTTGTATGCTTTGCAGTTATCCATTTTCAATGTTGTATCCTCAAAAAGGTCAAGTAGGTTAGTTAGACACGATCTCTCTTTCTTAAAACCATGCTGGCTGTCTCCCAGGATATTGTTACCATATAGGTAATTTTCCATTTTGGATCTTATTATAGTTTCCATAAGTTTACATATAATAGAAGTCAGGCTTATTGGTCTGTAGTTACCTGGTTCGGTTTTGTCTCCCTTTTTGTGGATCGATATTACGTTTTCTATTTTCCAGTCTGTCGGTACAACCCCTGTGTCAAGAGACTGTTGCATGATCTTGGTTAGCGGTTTGTAAATAACTTCTTTCATTTCTTTGAGTTATTGGGAGAATCTCATCTGGCCCAGGGGATTTGTTTATTTTAAGAGCTCCTAGTCCCTTTAACACTTCTTCCTCTGTTATGCTAAAGTTATTTAAAATTGGACATGTCGGGCATGTTGTCTGTGTCCTCCTTTGTAAAAACCTGTGAAAAGTAATCATTTAATATATTTGCTATTTTTTTTCTTCATCTATGATTTTGCCATTTGTGTCTTTTAGACATTTAACCTCCTCTTTGAATGTTCTCTTGCTGTTATAATATTGGAAAAAATATTTTGGAATTGGTTTTAGCCCCCTTAGCAATATTGATTTCTATCTCTCTCTTGGCCTTTCTAACTTCCTTTTTGACTTGTGTTTGCAGTTCCAAGTACTCTTTCTGTGTGCTTTGTTTTTGGTCCCTTTTAAACGCTCTGTAAAGTGCCTTTTTTCGCTGAATATTTTTTTATTTGATCTATTAAACCATTTTGGCCATTTTGTTTTAGATTTAGATTTGTCTACTTTTGGGATGTAATTGTTTTGCACCTCTAGTACTACATTTTTAAAAAACAGCCATCCTTTTTTCTGTGGATGTTTTCTCTATTTTACTCCAATCTACTTCTGTTAGTCTCTGTTTCATACCTTCATAGTTTGCTTTTCTAAAATTGTAAACCTTAGCTGTAGTCATTACTTTTGGGGTTTTAAAAAATATTTCAAATGAGACCATGTTGTGGTCTGAGTTTGCCAATGGCTCTCTGACCTCTGTTTTAGTTATTCTGTCTTCATTATTTGAAAAGACTAAGTCAAGGCATGCCTCCCCTCTAGTCGGTGCCTTGACGAATTGCGTTAGGAAGCAGTCATTTGTCATTTCCACCATTTCAATTTCGTCCGTCGTGCCCCCCATCGGGTTTTCCCATTTTATATGGAGGAAGTTGAAATCCCCCATAGTATGGTTTCTTCTTTTCTACACGCATTTCGAATATCAGTCATTCAGCCGATTTAAATGGAGAAAAGTAGTCACTGTGTGTTTGGTATCATTGTGTGCACCACACTGAACATGGACCAGAGAAAGCAAAGGAGTGAGTTGTCTGAGGAGATCAGAAAGAAAATTATAGACAAGCATGGTAAAGGTAAAGGCTACAAGACCATCTCCAAGCAGCTTGATGTTCCTGTGACAACAGTTGCAAATATTATTAAGAAGTTAAAGGTCCATTGAACTGTAGCCAACCTCCCTGGGCGCGGCCGCAAGAGGAAAATCGACCCCAGATTGAACAGAAGGATAGTGCGAATGGTAGAAAAAGAACCAAGAGATAACTGCCAAAGAGATACAAGATGAACTCAAGGTGAAGGTACGTCATTTTCTGATCGCACCATCTGTCGCTTTTTGAGTGAAAGTGGGCTCCATGGAAATAGACCCAGGAGGACTCCACTTTTGAAAAAAAAACATAAAAAAGCCAGACTGGAATTTGCTAAAATGCATATTGACAAGCCACAATCCTTCTGGGAGAATGTCCTTTGGACAGATGAGTCAAAACTGGAGCTTTCAAAGAAAAGAACACCATACTTACAGTGAAACATGGAGGAGGCTCGGTTATGTTTTGGGGCTGCTTTGCTGCGCCTGGCATAGGGTGCCTTGAATCTGTGCAGGGCACAATGAAATCTCAAGACTATCAAGGCATTCTGGAGCGAAACGTACTGCCCAGTGTCAGAAAGCTCTGTCTCAGTCGCAGGTCATGGGTCCTCCAACAGGATAATGACCCAAAACACACAGCTAAAAGCACCCAAGAATGGATAAAAACAATCCTTTGTACTATTCTGAAGTGGCCTTCTATGAGTCCTGATCTGAATCCTATCGAACATCTTTGGAAAGAGCTGAAACTTGCAGTCTGGAGAAGGCACTCATCAAACCTGAGACAGCTGGAGCAGTTTGCTCAGGAAGAGTGGGCCAAACGACCTGTTAACAGGTGCAGAAGTCTCATTGAGATCTACAGAAAACGTTTGATTGCAGTGATTGCCTCTAAAGGTTGTGCAACAAAATATTAGGTTAGCGGTCCCATCATTTTTGTCCATGCCATTTTCATTTGTTTTATTATTTACAATATTATGTTGAATAAAAAATCAAAAGCAAAGTCTGATTTCTAGTAAATATGGAATAAACAATGGTGGATGCCAATTACTTTTGTCAGTTTCAAGTTATTTCAGAGAAAATTGTGCATTCTATATTTTTGGTGGAGGGGTACCAACACATTTGAACATGTCTGTATATACACATACACATATACACACAGACTGGCCTATAATCAATTATTTGATGTATCCCCATTATCTGGGGGAAAGTCGATTTTGGGAATGTAGTTAATAAAAGGACCCCATATTTTTTCAAACACCCAGGTGTTTTTCTTACACTGTACATGATTTTTCAGGGGTACAGTATGATATTAATTCTCTCCAATACTCATTTAGAGGAGAATGTTCAGACTTCCAGTTCACAAGAATACACTTTTTGGCTGCTGTCATTTGCAAGTAGTACAAATTTTCTTTGGTAAGTGCTCAGATGTAATAAATCCCAATCGTCCCCCATAACTGAAATTCTGGGATCTGGTGGGATATGGGTTTCCAGCACCTTTGATATATTGAGATGTATACTATCCCAGTAGGTCTTTAAGACTGGACAACTCCATAGCCATATGCAAGAGATTCCCCGTCTCCACTTTACATCTGGGGCAGGTTGCAGTAATATTTTTATTGAACTGATGCAGTCTGTGTGGTGTGTAGTAAGTACGGTGCAATATGTTAAACTGTATCAGTCTATGTTTAGTGCTTGTTAATAATCACTGAGAATTTTCCAGTAGTCTTTCCCACTCCTGCAATGTATATTCTCACTGCAAGTCCTTTTCCCATTTCACTTTAATCCCAGTGTGGTTATGTTTCAGATTATTATTCAAAACATTGTACATAAGAGAAATTAACCCCTTAGGCGATAAAGTGTTGAATATTTCTTTTTCCAAGGGGGATTCCTATACAGGTCTCCAAGATTTTCAATACCCTTTTTTCTCCAAATTCCATAAATCCCGTCTGCTATAGCCTTGGGAATAAAGGGGTTATCTTTAAGTGGGGTGTATTTAAATAATTTATGCTGGAGCCCAGAAGCGTGTGGCTCTCCAGCCAGCAATTGAATGTATTCAGTATGATAGGGTTATTAGTTATTGTTGACAGCATTTTTCTAGAGCCTATAAATGGGAGAGCACTCAGTGGAATGGGGTCAGCAATGTGTTGTTCTATGGATGACCAAGTTGCATTAACTGTGTCTAAATTAAGCAATACCCATATACTACAATGCTGTGATGCGAGACAATATAGTTTAAAATTAGGAAGGGTCATTCCCTCCTTGATAAATGGTGCCTGAAGTGTTGAAGCCTTTACTCTAACATGTTTATCATGCCACAGGAATTTAGAAACAATTTCTTGAATTTTAATATAGAACAATTTTTGAATTTTTAAGGGAATTGTTGAAATAAATATAAGAATTTAGGCAAAACATTCATTTTTATGATATTCACCCTGCCAATTAGGGATAGGGGTAGATCAGTCCATCTTTGTAGATCATTCATTATTTTATCTAGCAGTGGTAAGTAATTAGCCTGGTAAAGTTTATCTATGGAGTTAGTTATTTGGACCCCCAAATATTTAAAACCATTTGGACTCACCTAAAAGATCGAACCAACTGCAGAGTTTTGCTGTTTAGGGGCATCACTTTGCTTTTATCATAGTTTAATTTATAACCAGATACTGCACTATACTCAGCAAAGGTTTGAAATACATTAGGCAATGAAGTATCCAGGTCAGACACATACAGAAGGAGATCATCTGCGTATAAAGATAGTTTGTATTCTATTGGACTGTACATTATTCCCCTGATTTGTGGGTTGGATCGAATTGCAACTGCAAGAGGCTCAATAGCCAGAGCGAACAAGATTGAGGAGAGGGGGCATCCCTGCCTCGTGCCCCTACCTAGAAGAGATGATTCTGTTTGTCAAAATTTGGGCTTGGGGCATTTATACAGTGTTTTAATATAATTAATAAAATTTTGGCTAAAATTCATATAATCCAGGACTTGGAATAAAAATTCTCATTTTATGTGGTCGAATGCTTTTTCTGCATCCATCGACACCAAAAGCCATGATCTATTTCAGTCTGTGACTGATGTATAATGTGAAATAATCTACAAAGATTGTCAGCTCCCAATCTGTGTTGTAAGAACCCTGTTTGGTCTTCATGTTTAACTGTGGATACAACAGATTTAAGCCTCAAGGCAATAAGTTTAGACACGATTTTAAAATCTACATCAAGTAACGATAACGGTCTATATGAGTTGCATAGTTGTTTATCTTTAGCAGGTTTGGGGAGAAGTATAACTGTTGCTAATTCTAGAGTTGGGGGTAGTTGTTCCTTATGCAGGGATCTCTGTCAAGGGTGTTCTCAATTTATCCATGAATGCTTTATAGCAGGGGTGCCCAATCCTGGTCCTGGAGGGCCAGTGTCCCCCTGGCTTTTGTTCCAACTGTCAGCTAAATTACTTAATTGGACCAATCAAGCACTTATTATAAGCTTAATTGGTCCAATTAAGCAATTTAGTGTACAGTTGGAAAAAACCAGGAGGGCATTGGCCCTCAGGACCAGGATTGGGCACCCCTGCTTTATAGAATTCAATGGGGAATCCATCAGGGCCTGGTGCCTTGCCCCCCTGCAAAAGATTTGCTGCTTTAAGAACTTCGGCTTCTGAGATTTCTGCATCCAGTGCAAGTTTGTGGTCCTCATTAATCCTAGGTAGGGGCAATTTACTGAGAAATTCTTTACTTTTTGTATGGTCAGGGCCCATTTCAGATTTATATAACTCTTTGTAGAATTCTTTAAAACATGTATTAATCTCATCTGGTTTATGTATAACAGTACCTTTACTTGTTTTAATGGAATGTATTATTTTATTATTTTCTTCTTTTTTATCTGCCATGCCAGTAACTTTCCTGTTTTATTACCGTTTTCGTAATAATGACAATTTGTTCTTGCCATAGCAGCCTCTGCTGTTTGCGTACAGGGATTATTATATTACAGTCGTTTCTGAGACAGTAGATTAAATATTTCCGAATTTTTAGATTTTGCATGTTCTATTTCCAGTTTACGAATGTCCTTTTCAAGTGTGCTAAACTGTTCTCTCTTTTTCTTTTGTCTATAAGCACCATATGACATAATGTGTCCTCTCATGAAGGTTTTTAAGGATTCCCAAATTGTCCCATGTGAGGATGAATTTTTTTTGTTTCTAAAAACAGGTCACTCTGGTTTTCCATAAATTTAACTAATTCAGGGTCTTTAAGGTGGTGCTCCAGTCCCCAAATCCAGTATCATTTTCAAGGGGCAGTGATCAGAGAGAGTGGCAGCTATTTGCAATCTATAATTCTTGGAAGCAAGGTTTGAGATGTGAGTATTAAATCTATTCTAGATTAGGAGTTATGTACATTAGAGAAAAAAGAGAAATCTTTTTCAGTTACGTGCAGTGATCGCCATGCATCTATAAGACCCAGGTCCTTCATGCCATGCTTAGGGGCTACAGCAGCTCTGCTAGGCTCCATAGTCCTAGGTGAAGACTTATCTACACTGAACAAAAAATATAAATGCAACATGCAACAATTTCAAAGATTTTACTGAGTTACAGTTCATATAAGGAAATCAGTCAATTGAAATAAATTCATTAGGCCCTAATCTATGGATTTCACATGACTGGGTACACAGATATGCATCTGTTGGTCACAGATGCCTTAAAAAAAAGGTAGGGGCGTGGATCAGAAAACCAGTCAGTATCTGGTGTGACCACCAATTGCCTCATGCAGCGCGACACATCTCCTTCGCATAGAGTTGATCAGGATGTTGATTGTGGCCTGTGGAATGTTGTCCCACTTCTCTTCAATGGCTGTGCGAAGTTGCTGGATATTGGCGGGAACTGGAACACGCTGTCGTACATGTCGATCCAGAACATCCCAAACATGCTCACTGGGTGACGTGTCTGGTGAGTATGCAGGCCATGGAAGAACTGGGACATTTTCAGCTTCCAGGAATTGTGTACAGATCCTTGCGACATGGGGCCGTGCATTATCATGCTGAAACATGAGGTGATGGCGGCGGATGAAAGGCACGACAATGGGCCTCAGGATCTCGTCACGGTATCTGTGTGCATTCAAATTGCCATCGATAAAATGCAATTGTGTTCGTTGTCCGTAGCTTATGCCTGCCGATACCATAACCCCACCATGAGGCACTCTGTTCACAACGTTGACATCAGCAAACCGCTCGCCCACACGACGCCATACACGCTGTCTGCCATCTGCCCGGTACAGTTGAAACCAGGATTCATCCGTGAAGAGCACACTTCTCCAGTGTGACAGTGGCCATCGAAGGTGAGTATTTGCCCACTGAAGTCGGTTACGACGCCGAATTGTAGTCAGGTCAAGACCCTGGTGAGGACGACGAGCACGCAGATGAGCTTCCCTGAGACGGTTTCTGACAGTTTGTGCAGAAATTCTTTGGTTGTGCAAACCCACAGTTTCATCAGCTGTCCGAGTGGCTGGTCTCAGATGATCCCGCAGTTGAAGAAGCCGGATGTGGAGGTCCTGGGCTGGCGTGGTTACACGTGGTCTGCGGTTGTGAGGCCGGTTTGACATACTGCCAAATTCTCTAAAACGACGTTGGAGGCGGCTTATGGTAGAGAAATGAACATTCAATTCTCTGGCAACAGCTCTGGTGGACATTCCTGCAGTCAGCATGCCAATTGCACGCTCCCTCAAAACTTGAGACATCTGTGGCATTGTGTTGTGTGACAAAACTGCACATTTTTTAGTGGCCTTTTATTGTCCCCAGTACAAGGTGCACCTGTGTAATGATCATGCTGTTTAATCAGCTTCTTGATATGCCACACCTGTCAGGTGGATGGATTATCTTGGCAAAGGAGAAATGCTCCCAACAGGGATGTAAACAAATTTGTGCACAAAATGTGAGAGAAATAAGCTTTTTGTGCATATGGGAAATTTCTGGGATCTTTTATTTCAGCTCATGAAACATGGGACCAACACTTTACATGTTGCGTTTATATTTTTGTTCAGTGTAGTGTGGGGTTTAGGACTAAATTATAGTCCCCTGCTATTATGCACTGACCTTGTGTTACAGCAAATCGCATAATCATATCTTTATATAATTTAGGATCATCAAAATTAGGTCCGTATAAATTGATCAGCGTAAACGGCTCATGATCACTTTCACACTTTACAGACACCCATCTACCTGCATTATCCTCTTCCACTGAGTGCAACTTAAACAATATATGCTTACTTATGAGCAAAGCCACCCCCCTTGACTTGGAGTTAAAAGAAGAGTAAAAAAAATGTCCCACCCACTCTCTGCATAGTTTAGAGTGTTCTAAATCTGTCAGGCGGGTTTCCTGTAAGAAAGCAATATCTGCTCTTTCTTTTTTATTATAGGGAGAACAAAGCCCAGGACCCCAGGTTCCAATACCGAGCAGAAAACATCTTTCTTTGAAATTGCAAAAATCAAATTTTTGTTTTCATCATAACGCTTAGTAAGTAGAGAAGCAAAGAAGACTTGTATGTAGCATGGCCTGCTTTCAAAATCAACCCCTATACCCTCCCACTTAGTGACCCATACCAGAGAACAAATAATAGTTATTAGTTCCCAACATACCCTCCCCATTTAAACTAAAAGACCCTGCTTTCATTCCTACTGAGGTCCAAGTCGGCTTAAAATAATTGCATCCAATTCAAATGCTGTACTACAAAGCGACTTAGATCTCAATAATTTTAACACAGTTATTATTATTATTTATTTCTTAGCAGATGCACTTATCCAGGGTGACTTACAATCGTAAGCAAATACATTAAGTGTTACAATACAAGTAATACAATAAGAGCAAGAAATACAATAACTTTTGTTCAAGCAAAGTACAAGTGTGACAAACCACAATTCAATAATACAGCAGATAATAGTGATAGTTACATCAGGATATGATTAAATACAAAATACTACAGGTTAAACACTTGGCAGATTACAGTATTCTGAAGTACAGGATTAAATGCAGTAAAATAGGGGGCAGATAAGAGCAAACTAAAGCACATTTAAATGAAGGGTGATAGTGTCCCAGGATACAAACAGAGGAGTTCTACAGGTGCTGTTTGAAGAGGTGCGTCTTAAGGAGGCACCGGAATGTGGTCAGGGACTGGACAGTCCTGATATCTGTAGGAAGGTCATTCCACCACTGCGAAGCAAGGGTGGAGAAGGAGCGGGCTCTGGAGGCAGAGCCAGTCTTCTAGTGCAGGTGGAGGGGAGAGGTTGAGTGGGGGTGTAGGGAGAGATGAGGGTCTGGAGGTAGCTGGGTGCAGTCTGGTCAAGGCATCTGTAGGCTAGTACAAGAGTCTTGAACTGGATGCGAGCGGTGATCGGGAGCCAGTGGAGTGAGCGGAGTAGTGGAGTAGCGTGGGCAAAGCGAGGCAGAGAGACCACCAGGCGGGCAGCAGAGTTCTGGATGAGCTGGAGCGGACGGGTGGCGGACGCAGGGAGGCCAGCCAGGAGGGAGTTGCAGTAGTCTAGGCGGGAGAGTACCAGGGCCTGGACCAAGAGCTGGGTAGCGTAGTTGGTGAGGAAGGGTTGGATTCTTCGGATGTTGCTCAGGAAGAATCGGCAAGTGCGTGCCAGAGTGGAGATGTGCTGGGAATAAGAGAGACAGGGGTCCAGGGTGACTCTGAGGTTCTTAGCTGAGGAAGAGGGAGAGAGTGTGGTAGATTCCAGAGGAACAGAGATAGATAGATCAGAGGAGGGGGAGGAGGAGGGAAGGAAAAGGAGGTCAGATTTAGAAAGGTTGAGTTTGAGGTGATGCGAGTGCATCCAGGAGGAAATAGCAGACACAGGTAGAGATACGGGAGGAGATGGTGGAGTCAGAGGTGGGGAAGGAGAGGAAAATCTGAGCATCATCAGCATAGAAATGGTATGAGAAACCATAGGATGCGATGAGGGGGCCCAGGGAGCGGGTGTAGAGGGAGAACAGGAGAGGACCCAAGACTGACCCTTGGGGGACTCCAGTTAAGAGAGGGTGAGGTGTGGAGGTTGCTCCACGCCAGGTTACCTGGTAAGTGCGGTTGGAGAGGTAGGAGGAGAACCAGGCCAGAGCAGTGCCAGAGATCCCCAGGTCAGCAAGAGATGATAGTAGAATAGAGTGATCAACAGTGTCAAAGGCAGCAGAGAGGTCGAGGAGAATTAGGACAGAGGAGAGAGAGAGGCAGCTCGGGCACACTTAAGTGAGTTAGTGACAGACAGGAGGGCGGTTTCAGTGGAGTGAGCAGAGCGGAAGCTAGATTGGAGAGGGTCAAGCAGAGAGTGGTTGGACAGGAAAGCAGAGAGCTGGCGGTGTACAGTCCGCTCGAGGGTTTTGGAGAGGAAGGGTAGGAGAGAGACAGGACGGTAGCTCTGGAGGGAGGTGGGGTCGAGGGTAGGTTTTTTGAGGAGGGGAGTGATAGAGGCTTTTTTGAAGGCAGAGGGAAAGATACCAGAAAGTAGAGAGGTGTTGAGGAGGGAGGAGATGAAGGGGAGTAGAGCAGGAGCAGCAGCTTGAAAGAGGTGAGTGGGGAGGGGGTCCAAGGCACACGTGGTGGGTTTGTGACCCTGGAGCAGGGAGGAGAGGTCAGAGTCTGAGAGGGGCAAGAAGGTGGAGAAGGAGGGCGAGTTAGTAGGGGATGTAGTGGGTGTAGGGGTTGGAGCAGGAGGGGGTGCGGGGGAGGGAGAGGTGTTAAAGGGTTTGCGGATATCTGAGATTTTAGAAGAGAAGAAGGAGGCAAAGTCATCAGGGGAGATAGAAGAGGGAGGAGGAGGGGGGGAGGGTTTAGGAGGGGGGAGGGTTTAGGAGGGAGGAGAAGGTAGAGAATAGTTTACGTGGGTTGTTAGTGGAGGCTTGGATTACAGATTGGAAATAAGCACATTTATCAGAGGAGAGAGTAGAGGAGAAGGAGGAGAGGAGAGTGCGGTAAAGGTCTAGGGCAGCAGGGAGTTTGGTTCTCTTCCATTTCTTTTCAGCAGATCGCAGTGCGATTCTTGCCGAGCGGAGAGCAGAGGAGAGCCAGGGATGGGGAGGTGAGGGGACAGAGGGAGTCGAGGGAGGAGGTGAGTGAGGAGAAGAGGGTGGAGGTAGCAGAGTCTACGGAGAGTTGTGAAAAGGAGTCGATAGGAAGGAGGTGAGAGAGCAGTGGAGGCAAGGACAGAGGGGGAGAGAGATCGGAGGTTACGACGAGAGGTGACAGTGGGGGTAGGAGGAGCAGGGAGAGGGGGTAGGAGGAGCAGGGAGAGGGGGGAGACACAGAGAAAAAGAGATGAAATAGTGATCAGAGAGGTCCAGGGGGGTGACAAAGGGTGGAGGGGCAGCAGGCCCTGGAGAAGGTGAGGTCTAGTTGACGGCCAGCTTTGTGGGTAGGAGGGGACGGAGAGAGACAGAAGTCGAAGGAGTGAAGGAGAGGGAGGAATCCAGCAGAGACTGGCTGGGGTTGGAGAGATGGATGTTGAAGTCACCCAACAGGAAAGTCAGAGTAGACAGAGAGGGGAGGGAGGAGAGTAGATAGACGAGTTCATCCAGAAAGTGAGTGAGAGGCCCAGGGGGGCGGTACAGAACAATGAGCAGGAGTTGACAGGGAGAGGTTAGTTGGACTGCATGAAATTCAAAGGTATTGACAGAGAGTGAGGAGAGATCGGAGGGGACAGAAAAGAGTAAGGAGGGAGAGAGAAGACCCGTCCCACCTCCCCGTCCAGTGAGACGCGGGGTATGGGACAGGACGTAGAGAGAGGACAGGGCAGCAGGAGTAACAGTGTTATCAGGGGACAGCCAGGTTTCAGTGAGAGCAAGGAAATTGAGTGAGAGGTGGGAGGCAAAGGCAGAGATGAAATCAGCTTTGTTAGCAGAAGAGTGACAGTTCCAGAGTGCACCAGAGAGTGTGCGGGAAGGGCTGAGAAATTAGGTTAGAGGGGTTGGAGGAGCAGCAGCGGAGGGAGGGCAGAGGACGAGGACAGGAGGACAGAACAGGGATGTGAGAGACAGTCATAGCAGGACAGGCAGGGTAAAAGGCACAGTAGGAGCAGTGGGTGGAGGGTACATACCTGACTAGTAGATAGCTTCTTCTAGAGCCCCATTAGGTTCGGATCTAGTCGAACAGCGTCTCAGTGCAGGCCTCCCCTTGCTGGACTCCCACAGCTAGACTCCCGGCTCTTTTGTTGAGGCGCTTCAGTTTGCTGGTGCTTCTTGCTGGCGCCGAAATAAGCTGCTTGATTAAATGTTACACCTGCTTGGCAAAAGAACCAACTAAACTGTGTGGAAACCAATCAAATAGCAAAATCAACTGCTAATCAATTTAGCCACTCACCTGGTACTAATCACACACTAACTCAGCCAATTCAAACACCACCTTACAATGTCACCAAATGTAGTTAGTTAAAATTACTTGAAGCAGGAACTTATCTGCCTCTGTCCCTGAAATCTTTCAGGTTAATCAACTTTACCAGCAATACTGAAAAGTCTCTACTTTTTTATGAGCATTATTATTGAAAAGTGTTTAAAATTGAAATATTTTTGAAGATTTCCCATGATTTGAAATTCAAATGCAAATTCTTATATTTCAGAATATACAAATACCAAGTCAAATGCAAATAGTTCCTTTTTTTATTTCAATTATTATTATTTATTTTTTAGCAGACACCCTTATCCAGGGCAACTTACAATTGTCACAATTATATCACATTATGTTTACATACAAATACCAATTTATCCAGTTGTTTATACTGAATCTAGGTAAAATACCTTGCTCAAGGGTACAAAAGCAGTGTCCCTCACCCGGGATTAGAGCACTTTTTTTACTACACACAAATCCATTTACATACTGTAACAAACTGGTAGAGTACCCCGCGTGATACTCTACCCTTGCTTCCACCGACTGGCACAGACACGAGGAGCGTTCAGGCAAGTAATTTTTATTTACCATATTTACACAAGTTATCACTTTATGTTGAGTATAGCCCTGTACGGGTCACTAACTGGCTCACTTCTTCGTCCCTCTCTAACTATTTCAGAATGCCGAGTCCGGCAGGCCGAGGCCTGTGCAAGTCCTTTCCTAGTGGAGTATTTCTACAACACAGGTAAGTATGGAACCGGCGCCCTCTGCTGGAGTCTCTCGGCAACACAGGTAAGAATCACGCAGCCTCCCTCTGCTGGAATCTGGCTGCAACACAGGTAAGAACAAAGAGACACCCTCTGCTGGAATATCTCTGTAACACAGGTGAGTGTCAGGAAGACTCCC
The DNA here is from genome assembly GCF_902713425.1 of Acipenser ruthenus. Classification (NCBI taxonomy): domain Eukaryota; kingdom Metazoa; phylum Chordata; class Actinopteri; order Acipenseriformes; family Acipenseridae; genus Acipenser; species Acipenser ruthenus. Next base: position 14,165,412 of record NC_081207.1, on the reverse strand, counting down.
TCTGCTGGAGTCTCTCTGCAACACAGGTAAGAATCACGCAGCCTCCCTCTGCTGGAATCTTGCTGTAACACAGGTGAGAACAAAGACACCCTCTGCTGGAATATCTCTGTAACACCGGCAAGGATCCACCAGTATGGAATGGGCCCTCCTAGAAGACGGGCCCCGTTGATAGAAATTGTATCCAGGCTGTGGGGATGAACCCCTGCAACCAATGTCCCAGTTGTTCACAGAAACACGGGGTGTCTCAGAGTTCAAGCACAATATCCTTATTGTCCACGCCACCTGTGGATACTGTTGTTTATCTCCGTTACAATAAAACCACGTCCAAAAACCCCAGACTGTTGCCTTAGTTCTTGCTGTTACAGCTCGCTATTTTTGCTGCACATGAACGCGCGCTTTCCCTCCGAGTCCCGAAATAAATACGCATCCACACACAAACGACAGTTGTGACGGTTGCCAATCGTCACGGAAACTGCGGGACTATTTTAAATTAGTTACCGATAGACAGCGTCTCGCGTCCAGTGTTTCATAAAAATAAATTAAACCTTAACGAAACAAAAGACTACCTCACCAAGAGGATAAACGCACGGTAAAACAAAACACACTTTTTGCTCAAAACGAAATCAAACGTTCACTTTACCTTCCAATAACACGTAATGCACTTTCAACTCTCTGAGAACTGTTCAGCAGTACACACCGGCGGTGCTCCCCACAATCACCCCCGCTGTCCCGCTCCACTTCCCTTTATACTCAGAAACCCCGCCTTGCCTATTAATGCTAGGGTTCCTGGGTTGTATAGTCTTTCAAATGGCGTCGCCATTTATTAAAGGCGACGCCGCTCTTTCTTACAATACAAACGTTTCACATGTCTGTGGTTTTACAGACGAGGCTGAAATTGGCTTCTTATTTGCCAGCTTCTTCTTCGCCAGGTTCTCATTCGCCTTAATAAGCTTCTTATTCGTTGGCTTTTAGTGCATAAATGTATTTGTCTACGTTAAATAAGTAGCCTTGAATTTAACTGGTTAAATCACTTTGGGCCACCGATTTCTCTGCCGGTACCTGACAAGGGGCAACCCCTCTGCAAGTCCCACTTGTATTTATCCGTCCCAATGTGGTTTACTGGGGAATAACAGCGGGTAAATATGCCACATATGCCAATCTAAATTGAAGTAGTAGCCTTGCATTTAATGGGTTAAATCACGTTGGGCCACTGATTTCTCTGCAGGTACCCAGCGAGGGAAGCCCTCTCTGTAAGCTACACCTGTATTTAGCCCAGCCCAACGTAGTTTACTAGGGAAGAACAGCGGGTTCTCTTGCTACATATGCCGATCGCTCAGCTTCTTATTCGCTCTTTATGTATCTACGTTGAATAAGTAGCCTTGCATTTAACAGGTTAAATCACTTTGTGCCGCCGATTTCTGTACTTATTCAATGTAGATACATAAAGAGCGAATAGGAAGCTGAGCGATTTGCATATATGGCATGTTTGCCTGCTGTTCTGCCCCAGTAAACAACATTGGGCCAGCCTAAATACAGGTGTAGCTTACAGAGGGGGAGCCCCTTGCCAGGTACCTGCAGAGCAATCAGCGGCCCAACGTGATTTAACCCATTAAATGCAAGGCTACTTATTCAACATAGATACATAAAGCGAATAAGAAGCTGAGCGATCGGCATATGTAGCAAGAGAACCCGCTGTTCTTCCCTAGTAAACTACGTTGGGCTGGGCTATATACAAGTGGGGCTTGTAGAGGTTTGCCCCTCTTCAGGTACCTGCAGAGAAATTGGCCGCCCAAAATGATTTAACCCTTTAAATGCAAGGTTACTTCTTCAACGTAGACAAATACATTTATGCACTTAAAGGCTTGCGAATAAGAAACTGGCGAATAAGCCAACTGTGTAAATGTATGAAAAGAAGACAGACGTAGCCATAATACAGTCAAATTTAATGTCACTTTTGTTAATGTGACTTTGATGTTTTGTTTTAAAAGTTTATTAATGATCAATGCATTGCTGAGTTTGTTGCGCTCACATATCAGGTGGTGTCTGGAATGATCCAAATGCAATTAAACATGCAATTAATAACTTTTCTTATGCAATTATTTCAATAGCGATTAATACCCTTTGCGGTCCATTTCAATAAATTAAAAGTAAATCAGCTCATTTTTGCTGTTTAATCTACTATTTGTTAATAATACAAGTAAAACTTCAAAGAAAAGTTTGAAGTATCTGGTATTGCCAGGCAGTCTCCCATCCAAGTACCAACCAAACACGCCTATTATTTATTTATTTTTTTAGAAACACACTTATCCAGGCCAACTTACAATTGTGATATACAATTACCCATTTATACAGTCAGTTTTTTTACTGGACCAATCTAGATAAAGCAGCAATTTGTCCCCCACATGTGATTGAACTCACAAACATCCAGTCAAGAACAAAGTGCTCTAACAGCTACTCCACAGATGCTGCAAGTGACGGATCACTAGTGTCTCGTTGTATAAGGCCACGGAAAATTTACGATTTCACGTATTTGACTGCCTACCGTGAAAAATGTAAATATTGTTGATTTCTGGCTGAGGTATGAAATCAGATTGCGAAACATGGCAAAAATTGTCATATTTGTCAAACTCTGGATGCAGCACGAGCAGTTTCTGCATATGGACAGGTTTTTACACAACAAAGACAAACCACAAGTGTTGAAACTGCAGCAAGATGCACAATTATTATTATTGTTGTTGTTGTTATTTATTTTTACAGCAGCAATGTCCCCCACCTGGGATTGAACCCACAACCCACTAGTCAAGAGTCCAGAGCCCTAACCACTACTCCACACTGCTGCCCATGTGGGCCTTCAACAAATAACTAGTTTTCTGCTCACGGGCCAGATCATTTATGTGTGTGTGTGCGTGTGTGTGTGCGTGTGCGTGTGTGTGTGTGCTTCTGTGTGCGCGCTTGTGTGTGTGTGCGCGCGTGTGAGTGTGAGTGTTTGTGCGCGCGTGTGTGTGTCTGTCTGTGTGTGTGTGTGTGTGTGTGTGTGTGTCTGTGTGTGTGTGCGTGTGAGTGTGTGCATGTGTGTTTGTGTGCTCGCGCGCGGGTGTGTGTGTGTGAGAGAGCATGCTTCATATATAATTTAGTGTGTGTAAAGAAAAACGGTTTTGTCACTTGCACAAACCCTGTTTTTAACATTTTGTTTTTCAAAGTCAGCATAATGCTATACAACACATGCAATTAAAACAGCGGGTGGAGGCGTGAAATAAATATATTGTAGCGACCTGGCCGAAGTGAAGGGACTTTTGTGTGCTGTGTGTCTTGTTCGTGGTTTGTGTATTGTGAGGCGAGCCCACGCCAATGGGGGGGGGGGGGGGGGGGGGGGGATTTGTATGTAGTTGACCAGTCAGCTCTTCTCGTAGCTGAGGTTAGGTTGTGTTATGTCAGGTCCGGTTGGCACGCAGGCGGGTGAAGCGCAGGGATTGGTGGGCGTGCTGGAAAAGACAAGGGAAAAGGGCTGGGGGAGGACAGCATCAGGTTACAGGTGAAGGGAGTGAGAGACAGAGAAGATTGGGAGATTATTTGTGTTAGAGGCGTGGGTCCCAGCCGATAGGGATTTGTGAAATAAAAGATAATAAAAACCAGAGCACTGTTCAAAAGCAACGTGTCTGTCCGTCTGTCTGCACTAAACGGTATCGACCGAAACAGTGAGACCACCGCTCGCTACAACTGGTGTCAGAGCGTGGGATTTGATCCGCGCAGCCGGTCTCAAGATGGAGCAGACAGCGGAGCGCTTTGGAGTGGTGCCCAGACACAGAGGGGAAGGAGAGAGCATGAGAGCGGCGCTGGAGGAGCTGCGGCAACGGGGAAAAGAGGTCGGTGAGGCGATAGCGGGGAAGCATGGGGTGAGACGCAAGATGGCCGCGCTGCTCGGCAGCAGTGTGGGGGCTACGCCGGGAGAGAAGGCAGAGAAGGCAGAGGGCACAGGGCGGAAGTGCGGCCATGTTGAAGAGGACGTAAACAAAACGGTCTCTGGAGCACCGCGGGAGATAGGTGAGCGAAACTGGTAGAGCTTTAAGAAGGATTTTGAACAGAAAGCCTGGTTAAATAACTGGAATGGCGAGATGAAACTAATGCAGTTAACAAGATGTTTAAGTGGAGAGGAGTTTGAAGAAGTAGACCGGGCTTTGGGCAAACAGACAGTTGCTTATGAGACTGTGATAGCATGTTTAGATGAAATGAGCTTAGTTAGGGCCCGACATGGCTGCTGCTCCCCCAGCAGCAGGGAGGCTGTATTTGAGGGGGAAGACGCAGAGCAGGCCACGGTACAGAGGGGGGTGACAGACCGCCGTGTGGAGGTGAAGGCTGGGCGGTATGATGGACGGTCCGACTGGGAGGCCTACCGGGCTAAGTTCCAAATTGTGGCCCAGGCGAATGGTTGGAACCAGCGGGAGAGAGCTGTGCGGCTAGCAGCAGCCCTGGAAGGAGAGGCACTATGGGCCTTGCTGGACCTGAATGAGGCCGAACTCGCCGACAGCCAGGCCGTTCTCACAGCACTGGATCGGCGCTTTGGGAGCACAGAGCCTGCGGTCAACTTGCGCCAGCGCCTAGCGTCCCGCAGTCGACAACCCGGGGAGAAGTTGGGCGTGTTTGCCGCGGAGGTGCGCTATCTCGCCCGGAAGGGCTACCCCACCTTCACGGCTGAGGCCCAAGAAGATCTGACGGCTGAGGCATTCCTCCGCGGCCTGACCCCCGAGTCCCTGCGCCAACATGTGCGGCTGAGTGCACCCATTTCATTGGAACTGGCCTTGAAGCAAGCAAAGGTTGTAGAGGAAGTACTGGAGGAAGGCACACTGACCAGGACATCAGGCGCAACCCAGACAGTTACCCCAGGACCCAGGCCCGACCCGCACGACAGATGGAGATCGCTGAGGTGGCAACCCTGGACGGCGTGCAAGCACGGCCACTTGACTTCCAGCCCCGCAGGTGCTATCGCTGTGGCCAACCGGGACACATTCAGCGGTTCTGCTCCGCCACTGGCCCGAGTTCTAGCCTGCAGGGAAACGGGCAGGGGCCGGTGTAATTGGGACGCCTCCGACCCCCACTCCAGTCCCCTTCACTAGCGCAGCATTCGCAATCAACCTTGTGGGTCGGACTTTAACTGGGAACTTCTGCCACGCCGGCATCTGGATTCAGGGAGTCCCCTGTCACGCGCTGATAGATACCGGGTCCATGGTCTCCATTGTCCGCCCTGACATCCTCCCCGTTGGGGCCAAGCTAGAACCAACATCCGTGTGTCTTAGAACTGTTACGGGAGACGTGGCGCCCATGCTGGGTAGGAGCAGGCTGCAGATCGAGGTAGCAGGACGCACCATGTACCATCCCATGTGGGTCACTGAGGTACAGGATCCATGTATCCTGGGGCTGGACTTTCTGCGCTTCACCGGGGGGCAGTTGGATCTACAGGCTGGGACGTTGAAGCTACAGGGTGGGCCTCCTATGCGCTTTGCCCCACCAGGGAGGACCGGGCAAGGCATGGACCCCAGCAGCCCCCAGAGCCGCCAAAATCCTGCTCCCCTGGGGTTGTGGGCTGGCACCCTTCCCCAGGCCGACGGGGATGGGCCAGCTGGACGCTCTCTCTCTTCCCATGCCCGATGCGTGCCAGCGATCGAGATGTCCCAGAGCAGCCAGATGCCGACGACCGCGCTACTGCCACCGCCTGCGCCGTCTGGGAGCGAAACTGCGAGGGGCTGCAACCGGAGCAATGCCGCGAGTTATGGGAGCTTCTGTTTGAGTTCCGCCACAGTTTCGCCATGACACCGTTGGATTTTGGAAAAACGCACTTGGTCCAGCATTCTCCACACAGGAGAAGCCCGGCCCATCAAGCAACGCCCTCGCCACCTGCCCCTAGCTCGTCAAGCTGCAGCCAATCAGGTCCTGGAGGAGATGAAGGCCGCTGCGGTCATCGAACCTTCCGACAGCCCCTGGGCCTCCCCGGTAGTCATGGTGCCCAAGAAGGATGGCAAGTGGCGATTCTGTGTGGACTACCGACGCCTGAATGCGGTAACCACCAAGGACTCCTACCCCTTCCCCCGCATTGATGAGTCCCTAGACCTGGTGGCGGGGTCGAGGTGGTTCTCTTCGCTGGATCTTCGGAGCGGGTATTGGCAGGTGGCCCTGACCCCGGAGGCGAGGCCCAAGACTGCCTTCTCCACTGGGCGCGGCCTATGGCAGTTTACGGCCTGCCATTCGGCCTCTGCAATGCTCTGGCAACTTTCGAACATTTGATGGAGAGAGTCCTCACTGGGGTGCCTCCCACGCGTTGCCTGGTCTATCTAGATGACCTGCTGGTCCATGGGAGCAGCTTCCCGGATGCCATCGCTGCACTGAGGGAGGTCTTGGGGAAGGTGACCGAGGCTGGGCTGAAGTTCCACCCGGAGAAGTGCCACCTGCTGCGGAAGGAGGTATCCTTCCTGGGCCACCGGGTGAGCGGGAATGGGATCACCACCGAGGCGGATAAGATTGAGGCCGTTAGGGATTGGCCCCAGCCCACCAACCTGAGGCAGTTGAGGGCATTCTTGGGACTCGCCTCTTACTACCGCCGTTTTGTGCCCCACTTTGCCACCATCGCTGCCCCACTTAACTACCTGACCCACAAGAATGTGGCTTTTTCGTGGTCCCGGGAGAAACAGGAGGCTTTTGATGCGCTAAAGGGAGCCCTCTGCCGTGCACCTGTGTTGGCTGCCCCAGATCCGCAGTGGCCGTTCATTCTGGACACCGACGCCAGCGACGAGGGGATGTGCCTGATGTCTTTTCGGGAGCCGGACGGTCAGGTGGCCAGGTGGATAGAGCAGCTGCAGGCCTTCCAGTACACCATTCAGCACCGGCCGGGCGAGCAGCAGTGGCCTGGGTTGGTGGTTCGGGATGGTGTACTAATGCGGTGGTTTCTGGAGGCGGCCACAGGAGAAGAGCGATGGCAGGTGGTGGTCCCACGGGCGCTGCGGGAGGAGCTGTTGGCGCAGCACCATGGGGCTCTTGGCACCGCGCATTTTGGGGTCACGAAGACCCTGCGACGTCTCTGCCGGGGCTTCTACTGGGGGCAGTGCCGACGGGATGTGGAAGACTTCTGTCGCCGCTGTCACGCCTGCACTGCCAGGAAGGGCCCCCAAGGACAGTCTCGAGCCCCCCTTCAGCAGTACCTGGTCGGGGCGCCGATGGAGAGGGTTGCGGTGGACGTCCTGGGCCCCTTTCCCCGCTCTGACAGAGGGAACCGGTTTGTCTTGGTGGCCATGGACTACTTCACCAAGTGGCCGGAGGCATACGCACTTCCAGACCAGGAGGCGGTGACGGTGTGCGAGGCCCTGGTGAACGGGTTTTTCAGCCGGTTCGGAGTACCGGAGGAGCTGCATTCTGACCAGGGGAGGAATTTTGAGGCACGGGTGTTCAAGGAGATGTGTGACCGCCTGGGGATCCGGAAGACCCGCACTAGCCCCCTGCTTCCCCAAAGCGACGGCCTAGTGGAGAGGTTCAATCGGACCTTGGCTGCTCAGCTTGCCCTCTCCACAGCTGAGGACCAGACAGACTGGGACGTCCATCTGCCCCTTGTGCTGCTGGCCTGCCGCACCGCAGTGCAGGAATCTACCGGCTGCACACCAGCGCTCCTCATGTTCGGACTGGAGCTGCGCACCCTCCCGGAGATCACCTATGGCCGGCCACCCGATGCCCCAGCTGCCCCTGCTGGGCCGGAATATGCACGGCAGCTGCAGGATCGTTTGGAAGAGGCGCATCACTTCGCCCAGAGGCAGCTCAAAGCCGCCGGTATCCAGCAGAAGAGAAACTACAATAACCAGGCCCGGGGACATCACTTTGTCGCCGGGGAGAAAGTCTGGGTTTTCAGCCCGAAGAGGATGAAAGGCCGCTGCCCCAAGTTGGAGAGCAAGTGGGTGCCGCCCCGGGGCCGCCATGTCTTTCTCCACCGTGACCGGATGGCCCCCTACCTGGGAAGGGTCTCCTCCGTCCAGACGCCCTCCCCTCCCTCTTCTACCCCCACACCATTGGTCCCTGCCCTGGTCTCATCTCCCTCTTCAGCTCCTGCACCCCTCGCCCATGTCCCGACCCCGTCAACCGCCCCCGTCCCACCCCCCACCGTGCCCCCTTAGACCCCTTCCTGGCCTCGGAAACTCTGTCGGAGACCAGGTCGCTCCGGGACTTTGCGCATCCCTCGGAGCGAGGGACTGGTAGGGGGGCAGTGTAGCGACCTGGCCGAAGTGAAGGGACTTTTGTGTGCTGTGTGTCTTGTTCGTGGTTTGTGTATTGTGAGGCGAACCCACGCCAATGGGGGGGGGGGATTTGTATGTAATTGACCAGTCAGCTCTTCTCGTAGCTGAGGTTAGGTTGTGTTATGTCAGGTCCGGTTGGCACGCAGGCGGGTGAAGCACAGGGATTGGTGGGCGTGCTGGAAAAGACAAGGGAAAAGGGCTGGGGGAGGACAGCAGCAGGTTAGAGGTGAAGGGAGCGAGAGACAGAGAAGATTGGGAGATTATTTGTGTTAGAGGCGTGGGTCCCAGCCGATAGGGATTTGTGAAATAAAAGATAATAAAAACCGGAGCACTGTTCAAAAGCAACGTGTCTGTCCGTCTGTCTGCACTAAACGGTATCGACCGAAACAGTGAGACCACCGCTCTCTACAATATTTATAACTTCTCTTATGTAATTATTTCAATAGCGATTATTACCATTTGCGGTCTATTTCAATAAATTAAAAGTAAATCAGCTCATTTTTGCTGTTTAATCTACTATTTGTTAATAATACAAGTAAAACTTCAAAGAAAAGTTTGAAGTATCTGGTACTGCCAGGAAGTCTCCCATCCAAGTACCAACCAAACACGCATATTATTATTATACGACAAAGACAAACCACGAGTGTTGAAACTGCAACAAGATGCACGACAATTGTGTGCAATTCCATTCTATGGTATCTACCAAACAAACAGGAAACTAGAAATTTTCAAACAGGAAATCGAAAATTTCTAGAATGGAGCTTCTTCTTCAGGTTTTCAGCAAAAGCTGGTCAGATTTAGATGTAAGCTTAAAAAATGAACATGTTTCAAAAACTGCACAGTGGTGTAAAAGGCTAAGGTTGTGTGCTCTTCAACAACGTCATGTTTCAAGTTCAAACCACAGTATTTTTTTACTTTTTTTTCTTCCTCCTGCAATATGTGCTGTTTTAAAACATAAATAATTTGTTTAATATAATGGTGTAGATATCAAACTGCTTGCACACCCTGGTATGTTTTGATGTTGACCAACATGTGGAATCACATGATTGGTAGATGTCCAGTTATTTAGCTTTTCTGTTTGAATAGTCGCTACACCCCCTTAAAAAGTCGACTGAAGAAGAAGAAGAAGAAGAAGAAGAAGAAGAAGAAGAAGAAGAAGAAGAGAGATAGAAATCAATATTGCTAAGGGGGCTAAAACCAATTAAAAAATGTTTTTCCAATATTATAACAGCAAGAGAACATTCAAAGAGGAGGTTAAATGTCAAGAGACACAAATGGCAAAATCATAGATGAAGAAAAAAATAGCAATGCAAAAATGCATACACATGGATTAGGGGGTGGTTAACATGTAGAAAACAGATAGTACTGATTAGAGGAGAAACCTCAAAGTGGAGCGAGGTAACCAGTAGTGTACCACAGGGATCAGTATTAGGTCCTCTGCTATTCCTAATCTACATTAATGATTTAGATTCTGGTATAGTAAGCAAACTTGTTAAATTTGCAGTCGACACAAAAATAGGAGGAGTGGCAAACACTGTTGAAGCAGCAAAGGTCATTCAAAATGATATAGAAAGCATTCAGAACTGGGCAGACACATGGCAAATGAAATTTAATAGAGAAAAGTGTAAAGTATTGCATGCGGGCAATAAAAATGTGAATTATAAATATCATACGGGAGATACTGAAATTGAAGAAGGAATCTATGAAAAAGACCTAGGAGTTTATGTTGACTCAGAAATGTCTTCATCTAGACAATGTGGGGAAGCTATAAAAAAGGCCAACAAGATGCTCGGATATATTGTGAGAAGTGTTGAATTTAAATCAAGGGAAGTAATGTTAAAACTTTACAATGCATTAGTAAGACCTCACCTAGAATATTGTGTTCAGTTCTGGTCACCTCGTTACAGAAAGGATATTGCTGCTCTAGAAAGAGTGCAAAGAAGAGCAACCAGAATTATCCCGGGTTTAAAAGGCATGTCGTATGCAGACAAGCTAAAATAATTGAATCTATTCAGTCTTGAACAAAGAAGACTATGCGGCGATCTGATTCAAACATTCAAAATCCTAAAAGGTATAGACAATGTCGACCCAGGGGACTTTTTTGACCTGAAAAAAGAAACAAGGACCAGGGGTCACAAATGGAGATTAGATAAAGGGGCATTCAAAAGAGAAAATAGGAGGCACTTTTTTTACACAGAGAATTGTGAGGGTCTGGAACTAACTACCCAGTAATGTTGTTGAAGCTGACACCCTGGGATCCTCCAAGAAGCTGCTTTATGAGATTCTGGGAGCAATAAGCTACTAACAACCAAACGAGCAAGATGGGCTGAATGGCCTCCTCTCGTTTGTAAACTTTCTTATGTTCTTAAGAAGGAGAATAACAATTTTACCTTAGTTTGATGACTTATATCTCATTGTGTATGTATGTTTTTTTTTCACATTTGAGGTAAGAAAGTTTCAGACTTTTGATATTGATACAGATGGTATTCTAAGTGATTTAGTTTTGCCGCTGCAACATGGTAAAAACAGCTAAACTCTTTGAGCTGTATAGAGACTCTGTAGTTTCAAACAAGTTTTTCTAACTTGTACAAGGAACTACCATTCCTCTCAATATAAAAAATACGTCCCATCAGGACATCTGTTTATCATCCACAGACGGACAGTTTGGTGGAACGTTTTAATCAGACCTTGAATTCGATGCTGAGACGGTTTGTAACGCAGGAGCAAAAACATTGGGCATCGCTCCTTCCCTACCTCCTTTTTGCAGTGAGAGAGGTGCCACAGAGTTCGACTGGGATCTCCCCCTTCGAGCTCTTGTATGGCCGACAGCCTCGCGGCATTCTCGATCTGTTGAATGTAGTGAAGCATGTGCTCCTACTAAGAGATCGCCTAGATTTGGTCTGTCGTTTGGCCCAGGACAAACTCAGGTCGGCTCAGCACCGACAACAGCAGCATTACAATAAAAATGCACTAATTCAAACCTTTCGACCAGGAGACAAGGTAATGCTGCTACTTCCCTCATCAGAATCCAAGTTATGTGCTAAATGGCAGGGGCCATATGAAGTGATCCAGGCTATAGGAAGAGTGAATTATGAAATTAGAAAGCCCGATCGCCGTAATGAACATGAAATTTATAATATAAATTTATTAAAGCCCTGGCAACATAGAGGATGATTTAGGCTCCTGTCTAGAGACTCCTAGCTGATGGACCAGGTTTTTCCCCCTACATCATGAATATGCAGCAGCGTATATTGATGGCATGGTCATTTACAGCTCCACCTGGCGAGAGCATTTGGCTAGGATTGCAGCTGTCCTTCAGTCTCTAAGGGTAGCCCGGCTGACAACTAACTTGCGTTTGCCAAGACAGAGACTCAATATTTGGGATTTTTAATGGGGAATGGAAGGGTGAGACTTGTAGTCACTAAAATCCAGGCTTTGGTTGATGCAGCTATCCCCAAAACCAAGAGTCAGGTGGGACACTACTGGGATTAGCCGGTTATTACCGCCGTTTTATCCCCGAGTATGCCATAGTGGTTAACCCTTTAGTTGACCTCATGAAAAAGAGTGCTCCAAATTTAATTAAGTGGTCAGCTGAGTGTCAGGGGATGTTTGATACTATTAAGCGTAGACTTTGCCAGGCCCCCACTCTTATCACACCAGATTTCACCAAAAGATTCATCCTCCACACCGACATTTCGGATGTGGGTTTGGGTGCTGTCTTGTCTCAAAAGGTAGATGGAGTAGAACACCCGATACTGTACATCAGTAAAAAAATGCTACTTCAGGAACGCAACTACTCTGTAGTCGAAAAGGAGTGTTTGGCCATCAAATGGGCTACTAACTCTTTACGATACTACCTGCTGGGACACTCATTTGATCTTGTCACAGACCACACCCCACTCAAGTGGTTAAGCACAATGAAGGACAGCAATCCCCAGATAGCTCGGTGGTATCTGGTGTTGCAGCCCTTCATATACCATATGGTACACCGTGCAGGGAAAGACCATCAAAATGCGGATTATTTTTCCTTGGAGGGGGGAGTAATGGGAAAGATAGATTCAGCCGAGTGTTCCTTCGGCTCCACTCTGAGCAGTGGGATATGTAACAGAAATATAATGAGTTCTGGTTGTAAATCTCCCTCCCGACCTGTGAGGGCGCTAAGCAGCGAGGACAGAGTTCTTTTGACAGGCTAGACTGAAAGTTCTTTCCCGGGTCGAGGAGTTGGCCAGTCTGGAAGAAGGCGAGTCTCTGTTGCAAGAACGTATTGACCTGGAAGATAAACAATGTAGCAGCCGCTGATTGTAAAGGCAGCTGCATTAGTTTACCAAGGGGTAATGCGTGACAGCATAAAAAGGGGACGGAGACTCATAATCAGTTCCTTCGCTTGGGTTCGAGACACACGGAACTGGAAGGACCAGGAGAGTTCCCAAAAAGAAACAAGAAATATTTGTGAGTGTTTTGTTTGTTTGTAGCACTGTTAGTAATTGTCTTTTGTTTGTAAATTCACTAGACGGCTAACACGTCTCCGGAGCTGTCACCTTGGGCCAGCACTACCCGGAACAACAACACCACAGTCACTGTTATTTGTTATCACCCACCTTGAGCACTACTGCACGCACCGGGACTGGTGATTTGTGTCAGTAGTATTGTGGGAGCGGATAACGTGTTATTATTTGTTTTGTTTACAAATCATTATTATTATTTTTCCTGCCGAGCTTTACACCAGAGGTGTATCGCCAGAGGATTATTGTTTGGTTGCCAGACCAGGATTTGTGTAAAAATAGAAATAACATTTCCAAATTGGATTACAGTTTTCACTTGTAATTGTTTCTGCACTGCATCACCTCTGCATCTTGTCTTAATCAGCAGCCACTTTGCCACAGCAAGTCAAAAAGGAAGTTAGAAAGGCCAAGAGAGAGATAGAAATGAGCACTGCTAAGGGGGCTAAAACCAGTTCCAAAAATGTTTCCCAATATTATAACAGCAAGAGAACATTCAAATAGGGGGTTAAATGTCTAAGAGATATGGCAAAATCATAAACAAAGAGAAAAAAATAGCAAATATATTAAATGATTACTTTCACAAGTTTTTACAAAGGAGAATATGGGAAACATGCCCCACATGTCGACTTGCTCCTATCCAGTTTTAAATAATTTTAGCATAACAGAGGCAGAAGTGTTAAAGGGACTAGGAGCTCTTAAAATAAACAAATCCCTTGGGCTGGATGAGATCCTCCCAATAGTACTCAAAGAAATGAAAGCATTTATTTACAAACCGCTAACTAAGATCATGCAACAGTCTCTTGACACGGGGTTGTACTGACAGACTGGAGAATTCCAAATGTAATACCGATCCACAAAAAGGGAATTGTGTTGTGTTAAAAATTATTTTATCTTGCGGGGAAAAGCCACCAAGTTAAATATAAGAAGGCTTTGTCCCAGGCTAGATCTTTATACTATTCTAACTTGATTGAAAAAACGAAAATAATCCTAGATTTCTTTTTGCATCTTATAGATAAATTAGTAAATCCACCTTCTATTACTTCTACCTCAATAGTGGTTCACAATTTTTAGTTGCACTGAGTTTTTAAAATTCTTTCAAAATAAAATTCTTGACATTGAGAGCAGATCTTACAGACTCCTTCTATTACGGACCTTTCTTCCTACTTTGAATTACTAGACCTGATAAAGTTATGATGGAGGCTTTCTCGTTGGTTACTTTGCAAGAGCTGACAGCGTTAGTTAGGCATATGAGACCAACCACTTGTGCCCTTGATCCTATTTCTACTAAACTATTAAAATATCTATTTAGTGTTGCTAATATAAACATTTTAACAATTATAAATGAATTACTTTCATCTGGTATAGTTCCCTCTGCAGTTAAGGTTGCAGTGGTTAAACCCCTGCTTAAAAAAAGTAATTTGGATTCTACAGTTATTAACAACTATATAGACCAATTTCCAATCTTCAATTTTTAGCCAAGGTCTTGAAGAAAGTTGTTGCAAATCAATCGCTAACATTTTTAGCTTGTAATGCTTTATTTGAAAAATTTCAGTCTGGATTTCGATCTGCACATAGCACTGAGATGACTCTTGTTAGGGTTGTAAATTATCTTTTGATGAGCTCCGACTCTGGCTTTCCTTCAATCTTAATTCTTCTTGATCTTAGCGCTGCCTTTGACATCATGGACCATTCCATTCTATTAAATCGGCTTGGGAGTTTAGTGGGTTTGGCAGGTGGTGTCCATTCTTGGTTTAGGTCTTATCTTTCCAATAGGTTTCAGTATGTTTCTGTCAGGGAGATAAAGTCTGATTTGTCAGAGGCTGTCTGTGTTTTTCAGGGTTCTATTTTAGGTCCCTGTGGCAAAGTGGTGAGTGAATACATGTGTGTGCAGTGCGGAGTGGATACAAAACAGTCAGACAACAAGTTACAGGTGCAAGGGTGTTTATTGATATCTCAATGTCCAGAGCCTTACGGCAAAATACTGTAAATAATAAATGTTGTAAAGTGATACAGTGGTGTCTATCACTCTAATCCCCGGGTTTGACCCATAACCCAAAAGTCCTGTTTACACCAACACGTAACACACAAACACAAAAACAGTTCCTACAGTGAGTGAATTAGTGCTCATGGTGCAAAGACAGTTCTCCGTGAACAAAAGAAAAGTGCTGGTGTCCCAGGTTTGATGCTGGCTGAGTAGCGGCAGCTCCAGATCGTGCTAGTAGTCTAAAATAACAAACAAACTGTTTTTACTTTGACAAACAAAACACAACACTCACGTTCTTTTGGTTTCACAAGCTTTTGTTTCCTTCTAGGTTTTCATTCTAACCATTTACCAAGGAACAGATTATTTTGCTACGCCCCTATTTTATACCCTCCCTCATGACGCCTTGGTTAACGAGCGCGTCCGCTTCTCCAATCCGCGGATGCCACACAGTTTCCCGTCTGGGTCATTGAGTTGGGGTACCATAGCTCCATCCCTTTTTTAGCCGGCCGACTTTCACCTACCCACGGGAATAAATTGTCATGCCTTTCAGTCCAGGGTACTCTGCCCCTTTACCTAGTGCCCCAGGTCAGGAGGGAGATCTAACACCAAGCGTCATTTGATCTCTGTCACAGTCCCCTGTTGTTTTCATTATATATGTTGCAATTAGGTGATATTATCCACAGGCGTGGAGTGAATTTCCATTGTAATGCAGATGATACTCAGCTGTACTTGTCTTTCAATCCAGACAATCCCTCTACTGGGGCGTTATTAGCTGCTTGCTTTGCAGACGTAAAGTTTTGGATGTCGCAGAATTTTCTCATGTTGAATTCTGATAAAATGGAGGTCATGCTTGTGGGTTCACAGCACCAATTAAAAAATGTTGATTTATATAAAATAGATCTTAGCAGCCTTTCCTGAGAACTAAAACTTGAAGCAAGAAATTTGGACGTCATTTTTTATCCTGTTCTATCATTTGAGTCCCATATTAGGAATATTACTAAACCATCTTTTCATCATTTGAGAAATATAGCTAACTGAGATCTATTATTTCTGTATCTGATGCTGAGAGGTTAATGCATGCCTTTGTTTCATCGAGAATCGACCATTGTAATGCACTTTTTTCTGGGATTCCAAAATATTTGGTGTCTTGTTTGCAGCTTATTCAGAATGCTGCTGCAAGAAGTCTAACTAAAAACAGAAAAGGTGAACGTATTACTCCTGTCTTGGCCTCCTTACACTGGCTTCCTGTGCAGTTTCGAATTGATTTTAAGATTTTATTTTTAACTTATAAAGCCCTGTGGCAAAGTGGTTTGTAGTGCTCCGGTGTACAGGTGATTCAAGGTGCTCCAGACAAAGGACAAACACAAAGTTCACAGGTCAGGTTCTTTAATATCACTGACGAGGGTTTTTAAATAATAAAGCTGACTCTACCCAGCAATGGGTATTGCCAGTGCTAAAAACAAGGGGTTGCAGTCCCGAAATAATAATTCAAACACAAAACACGTAACACAGTCACAAACAACACGTCTCCGGACTGTGTGCTTTGGTGCAGATGCGGTGCTCTGAGTGCTGGTGCTTTTGTGCGTTCAGGTCCTGGCTGGCTTCTGGCTGCAGCTCCCGGCTTCGTATCAAAGACAAAGACAAACACAACCGTTTTTATCAATGGAACACTGTTTCATTCACATTTCCCGTCCTTGTTTTCTCCCATTAACCACAACAAAGGAACCGATTACGGCATCACGTCCCCCTAAAGTACCCTAAGCCCCGCCCCCTCCGATAGCTAGTTCAATCACGTCTCCTCCAATTCATGACTGAAACTTCGCTCACCGTCTAGGGCGATGACTCCAGGTACCGTAACGCCGCCCTCTTCCTGAATGGCCGGCTTCCGACTGCCCCCTCGAATGAACTGCCCAACCATTCAGTACAAAGCCTGCAGTTCCTGTTGTACAGTGCCCTCACCGGTAGAGAGGGAGATTGTTGATTCAGATTCATTAGCTCTTTGTCACAAGCCCTTAATGGATTAGCACCCAGTTATTTACAAGAGCTGTTGATCCCATAAATTCCTAATTGGAATCTTAGAGCTCAGGATGCAAGGCTCTTGGTTATTCCAAGAGTAAATACAAATAGTATGGGAGGAAGGGCCTTTTCTTATAAGACTCCTACATTATGGAACGCTCTGCCTTTTTTTGTCAGAGAAGCTAGGAGTCTTGCTGTTTTTAAGTCAAGATTGAAGACTTATTTATATACACAGGCCTTTTTTATTATTACTGTTTTTTTGTTTTTGTTTTTTTTAATATACATGATTGGAAATGTCTTTTTATTATAATCTTTTTTATGCTATTTTAATGATTTATTATACTGTGTGTATTATGTTTTCTGTAAAGCACCTTGGGGTTGATGATGTAAGGTGCTATATAAATGAAAGTAAATAAATGAATAATAAATAAATAAAACCGAACCAGGTAACTACAGACCAATAAGCCTGACTTCTATTATATGTAAACTTATGGAAACTATAATAAGATCCAAAATGGAAAATTACCTATATAGTAACAGTATAATGGGAAACAGTCAGCATAGTTTTAGGAAAGGGAGATCGTGTCTAACTAACCTGCTTGATTTTTTTTTTTGGATGCAACACCGACAATGGATAATTGTAAAGCATATGATATGGTTTATTTAGATTTTCACAAAGCTTTTGACAGAGTCCTGCATAAATTCTCAAACTGAACGTAGTAGGGAATCAAGGAAATGCATGCACATGGATTAGGGAGTGGTTAACATGCAGAAAACAGAAAGTACTGATTAGTAGAGAAAACCTCAAAATGGAGCGAGGTAACCAGTGGATTACCACAGGGATCAGTCCTAGGTCCTCTGCTATTCCTAATCTACATTAATGATTTAGATTCTGGTATAGTAAGCAAACTTGTTAAATTTGCGGATGACTCAAAAATAGGAGGAGTGGCAAACACTGTTGCAGCAGCAAAGGTCATTCAAAATGATCTAGACCGCATTCAGAATTGGGCAGACACATGGCAAATGAAATTTAATAGAGAAAAGTGTAAAGTATTGCATGTGGGCAATAAAAATGTGCATTATAAATATCATATGGGAGATAGTGAAATTGAAGAAGGGAACTATGAAAAAGACCTAGGAGTTTATGTTGACTCAGAAATGTCTTCATCTAGACAATGTGGGGAAGCTATAAAAAAGGCTAACAAGATGCTCGGATATATTGTGAGAAGTGTTGAATTTAAATCAAGGAAAGTAATGTTAAAACTTTACAATGCATTAGTAAGACCTCACCTAGAATATTGTGTTCAGTTCTGGTCACCTCGTTACAAAAAGGATATTGCTGCTCTAGAAAGAGTGCAAAGAAGAGCAACCAGAATTATCCCGGGTTTAAAAGGCATGTCGTATGCAGACAGGCTAAAAGAATTGAATCTATTCAGTCTTGAACAAAGAAGACTACGCGGCGATCTGATTCAAACATTCAAAATCCTAAAAGGTATAGACAATGTCAACCCAGGGGAGTTCTTTGACCTGAAAAAAGAAACAAGGACCAGGGGTCACAAATGGAGATTAGATAAAGGGGCATTCAGAACAGATAATAGGAGGCACTTTTTTACACAGAGAATTGTGAGGGTCTGGAACCAACTCCCCAGTAATGTTGTTGAAGCTGACACCCTGGGATCCTTCAAGAAGCTGCTTGATGAGATTCTGGGATCAATAAGCCACTAACAACCAAACGAGCAAGATGGGCTGAATGCCTCCTCTCGTTTGTAAACTTTCTTTCTTATGTTCTTAAGTTTGCTTACTATACCAGAATCTAAATCATTAATGTAGATTAGGAATAGCAGAGGACCAAATACTGATCCCTGTGGTACACCACTGGTTACCTCGCTCCATTTTGAGGTTTCTCCTCTAATCAGTACTTTCTGTTTTCTACATGTTAACCACTCCCTAATCCATGTGCATGCATTTCCTTGAATCCCTACTGCGTTTAGTTTGAGAATTAATCTTTTATGCGGGACTTTGTCAAAAGCTTTCTGGAAATCTAAATAAACCATGTTGTATGCTTTGCAATTATCCATTTTCAATGTTGCATCCTCAAAAAAGTCAAGCAGGGTAGTTAGACACGATCTCCCTTTCCTAAAACCATGCTGACTGTCTCCCAGGATATTGTTACCATATAGGTAATTTTCCATTTTGGATCTTATTATAGTTTCAATAAGTTTACATATAAGAGAAGTCAGGCTTATTGGTCTGTAGTTACCTGGTTCGGTTTTGTCTCCTTTTTTGTGGATCGATATTACGTTTCCAATTTTCCAGTCTATCGGTACAACCCCTGTGTCAAGAGACTGTTGCATGATCTTGGTTAGCGGTTTGTAAATAACTTCTTTCATTTCTTTGAGTACTATTGGGAGAATCTCATCCAGCCCAGGGGATTTGTTTATTTTAAGAGCTCCTAGTCCCTTTAACACTTCTGCCTCTGTTATGCTAAAGTTATTTAAAATTGGATAGGAACAGGTCGACATATGGGGCATGTTGTCCGTGTCCTCCTTTGTGAAAACTTGTGAAAAGTAATCATTTAATATTTTTTTTTTTTCTTCGTCTATGATTTAGCCATTTGTGTCTTTTAGACATTTAACCTCCTCTTTCAGTGTACTCTTGCTGTTATGGTTTTAGCCCCCTTAGCAATATTGATTTTATATCTCTCTTGGCCTTTCTAACTTCCTTTTTTGACTTGTGTTTGCAGTTCCAAGTACTCATTCTATGTACTTTGTTTTTGGGCCCTTTTAAACGCTCTGAAAAGTGCCTTTTTTCACTGAATATTTTTTTTAATTGATCTCCATTTTGGCCATTTTGTTTTAGATTTAGATTTGTCTACTTTTGGGATGTAATTGTTTTGCGCCTCTAGTATTACCTTTTTCTGTGGATGTTTTCTCTATTTTACTCCAATCTACTTCTGTTAGTCTCTGTTTCATAGTTTGCATTTGTAAAATTGTAAACCTTAGCTTTTGTCATTACTTTTTGGGTTTTAAAAATCACTTCAAATGAGACCATGTTGTGGTCTGAGTTTGCCAATGGCTCTCGACCTCTGTTTTAGTTATTCTGTCTTCGTTATTTGACAAGACTAAATCAAGGCATGCCTCCCCTGTAGTCGGTGCCTTGACAAATTGCGTTAGGAAGCAGTCATTTGTCATTTCCACCAATGACAAATGGGCAATGATTCCTGGTAGCAAATGTAGGCAAAATTTCTCCAATCATGAAACGTGAACTTATTCAATCAGCAGGGAGACTGATTGCAGTCCAACTTATGCTTTGGGAAACCAAACCAGACGGGACCATTACAAAGTCACACAATGCTAAGTTTACTGCTGTGCAGAAGAGCACAATTACTGTGGACAACAGGAATTACCAATTAGCTTCCATTATCATACACCAAGGACAGGGTGTTACTTCAGGACACTATGTGTCTGTTCTTGCTGTGGGTGCTACTGGAAAATGGGTGCATGCAAAAGATGCACTTATTGAAGTCAAACCATGGTCAAGAAATGCAAATGAAATGTATATGTAGGGCAGCAGTGTGGAGTAGTGGTTAGGGCTCTGGGCTCTGGACCAGAGGGTCGTGGGTTCAAATCCCGGTGGGGACACTGCTGCTGTACCCTTGAGCAAGGTACTTTACCTAGATTGCTCCAGTAAAAACCCAACTGTATAAATGGGTAATTGTATGTAAAAATAATGTGATATCTTGTAACAATTGTAAGTCGCCCTGGATAAGGGCGTCAGCTAAGAAATAAATAATAATAATAATAATAATAATATATGGCCTTTTATGAAGAGATCTAATGCTTTACAAATGCCTTAGCCTAAGTTCATAACACCACTATATCAAGGAGAATAATGTTTTTTTTCCAGCATTAAAATGTGTTAGTATACTACCCTTTAGCTTGCACAGGCATATGTACCTTTTGAACCATTCATACATTGTAGTTTTGTACTTACGTAAATATCAATACTTACCAAAATAGACATATTGTTTTCACCACTCATGCGACTATAAGAATATAATGTTTACACTTTCAATACTGTCCAAAAGTCCCTTCTACCATTATTTTACTTTCAAATCTTTTCTCATTTCTCTTATATTACTCTACTTATTACTCTCTTGTAATGTCTGTCTGTCTGTTTACCATACACATTCTCGAATATCTTTCCCTCGCTTTATTCATTATTTGATGAAGTAAAAAAAGAAGTGATATCTATAACAAAAACATTGTCAATGTGAAAAAACAAAGTTAGAAAAATGCAACAGCCGTTTAAAGGGGTGATATCACACACAAAAGTCCAAGTTAGGACAAGCAATTAGGCCAATCTTGTCAAGCATCAAGCAAATAGGCAAAATTGGAAAGGTGCTGGGGCCCAAGATCACACAATTCTTGCTTTTTTTGATCGCTCCACTTGAAATTATTATTATTTATTTCTTAGCAGAAATGCTCTTTGTATGACTTGAAGTGACTGAGACACACACACACACCGAGACACACATACATAAACTGACATACAGACACACTGAGACACAAACACACACTGAGAAACACACACAAACACTCTGAGAGACAAACACACACTGAAGCAAACACACCGAGACACACACAGTCTCAGTGTGTGTGTGTCTCAGTCACTTCAAGTCATACAAAAAGCATTTCAAGTGGTTTGAACTTGCAACATGACATTCTTGAAGAGCACACGACCTTAGCCCGCTGCGCCACTGTGCATTTCAAGTGGAGCGATAAAGTGGTGCTAGCGATCAAAAAAAGATGCCAATTTAGAAGCAAGAATTGTGCGAGTCTTGGGCCCCAGCACCTTTGCAAATGTGCCTATTTGCTTGATGCTTGACAAGATTGGCCTAATTGCTTCTCCTAACTTGGACTTTTGTGTTTGATATCACCCCTTTAAACAGCTGTTGTGTTTTTCTAACTTGTTTTTTTTACATTGACAATGCTTTTGTTATAGATACAAGACTACTGTCAGTCTCCTCACTAATATAAACTAATAGAAGTGAATCTGTCTAGTCGACCCTTTTTTCTTTTAATTTTTTATAAGAAATCCCAGACCATTTTTTAAAAAGTGCATTTATTTTTAAGTTTTGAAAATGATCCCACACCATCAGAACAGAAAAAAGGGCTTGCAATTGCACCATCTGACCACCATGTGGTGATATTCTTATTACCCAAGTTAAGTTCCATCGGTTTTGAACTACATCGGAGTCACAAGACGTGCAAAATAAATAAAACAAGCAACAGTATAGCACTTTAACCAGAATAGAACCATTAATGTGGTGCATATTTTTTTTATGTAGTTCTTAAATCATAAAAAAAATAAACTTTATACAACTATTCAGTTTAAAGATAGTTTGTTTGAAACACAGAGCTCATCTGTTCTCCACAAATAAGTACTAAGCATTTTGATTTCTGGATATTTATGTATTTACTGTGTCTGAAAAAATTAAAGTAAAATATACATAAATAAAGATTATATACATTATATTTATAGATGTATTCATGTGGAGGTGTGTTTTATAACACGTCGGATCTCACTTTGTGTTGCTGTTAAATCCTTAAGTTTTTTTTGTTTTCTTTACTGTAGCTATATTTGTTTCCATTATCTTTAAGGAAACTTTTAATTTCGGCAATATCTACTGTTTGAACTCACTCATTAGGCCGATCTGTTTGTGTTAATGAAATACAGTAGGGGCTACCTGTTGATGTTTGTTGTCACGCCGACAAGGGGTCGAGAGCTGGAGTGTGATTGGTTAGAGACACAAATTTATGCCCGACGCCCACAGAAACAGGACAAGGTCGGTTTTTGACGCCGTCAGTTTTACGCGACACGTCCAGTGTGAATGCCTCCATAGGATGTATAGTATTCTAAAAAAAATATGAAGTTTACGCTGTACGTTGATGCAATGCGCTCGGTGTGAAAAGATCAAATTGATCTTTGTAAAATGTTAAGAATGTGCAGAAGGAATAACAAAGAAAAAAGAAAAAGATGATTTTTATTTGAAAATAAGAAATTTAAAAGCCAGGTCAACTTTCAATACAAAACAGATCACAGAATCAAAGCAGTGCTGAGGGGGGAAGTGAGTGCGAGTACAGAATCACCTGCATTTCAGTCTTTTGCATTTGTTAACTCCGCTTTGCTAAGAAATCAAAAGCTGCAGACAACAGCGTCCCTCAATCTAGATCAGTTTGACTCTGCAATATAATTTCTTCCTGGTCTGTCAGTTTACTATATCTTCCAGAGTTAAGCCTACTGTGCGCAAAAAGAAAGGAAATAACTTGCAAGTAGTTATTCAGCTTCAGGGAGACATCCTCCTCTTTGAACCTGCTCGCCACAACATGAGTCATTCTGTGAGCCCACTAGAACTGAACAGGATAGGCATGCTCCTGTTACTACTTGCAGCAGTATAAGGAGATTAGAATAACATCTTCAATCTGTTATAGCTAAGGAAGAAAAACATAACAACCTGTTACTCTCTATAAATTGTGTTTGATATTTTCTCCACAGGCTTGCTGAAAACTCTATAATTATATATATATATATATATATATATATATATATATATATATATATATATATATATATATATATATATATATATATATATATATATATAAAAATGAAGAAAAAATGGTATTGCAACTTCACACAAACTGCAATTACAAAGGTTAGCCAGTAGATGGCAAGCAGTGATAACAGCAACCGCAATTTAATATTTCACCAGCAGATGGTGACAACGTTTATTGAACATTTGCAATCCTGTCATTGCCCACCACGTGGCCCTATTGCCAAAGGAATTATTTTTTGGTTTAATTTAGAAACAAACAAGTGCCAGAGGCTTGTTTAAAATTCAAACCTATTAGCACTAGAAACTGTAGAGCCAAGTGCCAATACTGCTGGTCAGTGTGAAAAGTAAGGGGTTAGAATTAGCCTCAGTAGCACTAATTTCATTTCTTAACTACTTCATGAATTAAAGTTTCATTTCTTGATGCATTTGTCCACATCTGCTTCTCCAGGTTTAGTTACTGATTTATCTATTGTTTTTTTATTATTATTATTATTATTATTGTTATTATTAATTTCTTAGCAGACGCCCTTATCCAGGGCGACTTACAATTGTTACAAGATATTACATTATTTTTACATACTATTACCCATTTATACAGTTGGGTTTTTACTGGAGCAATCTAGGTAAAGCTATGGGCCCTATCCAGAAGCACAGCACAAAGCAAGGCAATAATACATAAACAGTAAAAATAAATAAGAACATAAGAGTTTACAAACAATAAATAAATAAACACCAGGAAGCAATTGAGACTGTAGGTGGTTAGGAAACTGGCTCCATTTTGACTCCCTCATGGGCCTTGTCTAATCTGAAGATGGCAGACACTAGGACACGGTTTCCCACCCTAAACAGAGTCTGGTCCATTCCATGAAGATAACCAGTTTGTTGCACCAATAAGCCAGATACCAGCAAACTCATTTTGCAGATGGGTCTGTTCTAGAGTTTCCTTACTCGCCAGCAGCCTGGCTCACGGCTTACCCAATGCAAAAGAAGTTACATTTTCATGGACTGGCCCTTCTGTTTACAGGGTGAGGAAACTGGAGCCAGTCTGACCCCCTGAGGAGTTTACGTTGTATGCCAGCTATAGAGAATCTGGAGACAGTATGCTGGCTACATGGACTCAGTTTTCAACCCATACATATATATATATAAAAAAAAAGCTTTTCAGAAAGTGTTTGTGTGCCTTTGCGCTGACTTCCGATTGAGAGCCTGTATAAGAGTTTTGTTTCCATTTTGCCCCCCTCCTCCTCTTCCCTCGCTCATAACAGGCTGCACTTTCTCTTCTGCTTGATCTCGGGAGGCTCCAGCGCCGCGAGAATCGCCTCATCGAAAACGTTCTTTAAACCGCGCTGCAACGAGACAGAACAGAGATGCAGTCAGCAAAGAGACAGAAATAGATAGACACCGTTGTCTTACTTACTGGAGTACAGGCGGATCACTCCACCCATTTGACTACTCACTGATACAGACAGGTATGTCTTCTTTACCTGTGTGAGGGCAGAGCACTCCACGTATTTGACGGCCCTCAGGTCCCGTGCTAGCTTCTCAGCGGTTTCGGGTGCGAGAGGTCTCTGCTTGTTCTTCGCCAGCTTCTCCACAGTATTGGGGTCGTCGCGAAGGTCAACCTGTGTCCCCACCAACAGGAAGGGGGTGCGGGGGCAGTGATGAGAGATCAGAGGAATCCACTGAGAGAGAGAGAGAGAGAGAGAGGTGAGCACAACACACAGAGAGAGGTGTACCTTCTCTGATGTTCTCAAAGGAGGCGGGGGGGGGGGGGGTTAGGGAGAGATGGGGAGAGGGAGGAGCGCTGTACCTTCTCTCGGACGTTCTCGAAGGAGGAGGGTGAGACGACAGAGAAGCAGACCAGGAAGACGTCAGTCTGAGGGTAGCTGAGTGGACGCAGCCGGTCATAATCCTCCTGACCTGCAGAGAGAAATCAGGAATAAAAATCAGCAGGTTAACCCTATGCTGCCAGAGTGCTTTAAAATCGATCCTATATGATCGATGACCTTTCATGTCATAGCTCAGCCATAAAGTCACCAATCTTTGGTGATTTGTCAAATCACCAAGCAAATGTGAACTTGATTTTGTAGAAAAAGAAATTACTTCACTTACAACTTCTCATATTTTACCAGATGGATCAACCTGATAAATCTCACAAGGCTAGTTAACAAACATAGTTTCTGAAATGTTACTGATCAAACCTTTTATATGTATTCCCAATTCATATATTAATTTTATAAAAACTCAGCCGCAAAAATCATACACAATCTCTGCTTAACTCAATCAGATATTGTAAATACAAGGTTCATACAGTTTTTCTGAGTTTGACATTGTTTTCTATGTTGATAACTAAAACCAACTGTAAAAAATAAAGTTTTTGCATTAACAGTTTATTTAACTGTATAATAAACAAGTCTAAATTATACTCACTTCTATAGATTAGCTCTGGACCAGTAACCTTTCTTATTCAGTAACACGAGTCAGTTTTGGTATCTATAGGTGAATGTTTCATTCTAAAAGCAGTACACAATTCACTGTTTTAATCAATGTCAGAAGCAATGGTCAAAGAATTTTGTGTCAATCATAGGTGCCTAACTTTGTTAAACAGTAGGGGGGCAAACTGAAGAACTAACTGCTGAGCGTAGAGAAGCAAATATTTGTTTTATTTTTTTACAATTAAGAACCTAAGAAACCAAGCAAACCTTGCTGTTGTGAAGTTACGGTTTCAGTAATTGCAAACCTACAAAATTGGGCAGATGTTTCAGCATAAAATGTACAGTATGTAGCCTACTTACTGAGCACACATTAAATGCAAATACATACAAGTCTCTGCACAGTGCTACACCTAGAATTCCCACATGTAGTTTATTAAAAGAAAATGTTAAAGAAAAGCAAATACTGTTCTTTAGAAGGTAATTATTCCCCAAGTAAGGCAGTTAAATACTTGCCATGTCAAAAGCACTGTTTTACTATATAAAAAAGACTTCACTCTGAAGTAAAAGACTTTTTTTTTGCTGAATAAAACAATTTCAACAGTATAAACTTAGTTGAAGGAAGGACCAGTCAAGAGTTGTTAAAATTGTCTTATTGATCTAAAAACTTGTGTCTGCCTTTGTGTTTGCTTCTAAATATGGTCCACTGAGTTTGAGGGCAAAATAATAATGTAACTGCCATTTATTGCTAGTTTTAAAATATTTATATTTTTTACTTTAATATTCAGGCAAGTTTTACACTTGCTTCAGATTGGGTACATTATTTTTTATCTTTAACCAGGGTTGACAGTGTGCAGAATGGTGGGGAGAGTATAAGCAAACAGTTTAATTACCTTAAGATTCAGGTGCGTGGCTTTAAAGTAAGACTAAACTATTGTAATTATTTATACACAAATAAACTTACTTGAAAAACGTCAAGCAAATTCCTGCTTGGTTTGCTTTAATGAGTAGTACACAACAAGCTTCAATATGAAAGCTGAAAATGTATTTTAATAAAGTTTATTAATAATAATAATAATAATAATAATAATAATAATAATAAAAACAACAAAAAAAACATTTCTAAAGTAAAAACAGGATTCTGTTATTTTGCAATAGTGTGGCTTCAGAGTATTACCAGTGCTTAATAGCAGCAACATTTTATTTAGAAACCAGTCATTTTTCAATATTTTTTTGGGAGGTGTGAAAAATATATATAATAAATTCCACAACAATATTGTTGGAAACAGCTACTTAATGGCTTTCTGTAGATATATTGAGTTTTAATTTCTGACTTAAGGTTGCCAGACTACAAGCGCTAAACACAAAGTGGTCATATTCATGCCCATATATGGTCATTCTGCTTAGGCAGCAAAGGGTTAAATCAATATGAAAATTATGGTAATCGTGAATAATTTAAAATAAATTTATTTTAAAAACATGGAGTGAAAATGACCCCCAATTCGTCCCATGCCTCGACATCGGTGCACAGTGCTTCCATGAGGACCGTGGCAGGACCCTGCCCCCTCAGCCGCACTTACCCGCGGTGTCAAACAGCCCCAGGGTGTAGGGCTCCCCCCCAATCATCACCGTCACCGCGTAGTTATCAAACACCTGCAGAGAAACGGCCAGTCAGAGACATGACCCCGCTGAACAAGACTAGACACAACAAGGTTGGGAATGAGACTCCCACTGCAGAGCAGGGTTTACCAAGAGTTTAATAAGACACACCTGTGCTTGTTACCTATACACTGTGGCTAATCAAGTAATAGTAAAACCTGGAAGTGTAAAACTGCTGTTCAATAGGAGTCTTCTTGCCATCCCTGGAAATGTACATGCTATTAAAATGACATTGAAAGGTCTTAGCTGCGAGTTTGCTGGTACTCACCGTTGGCACGTACTCAGAGGGGAACTTGTTTGTGGTGTAGGATATGAGGAGGCAGGTTTTACCCACCGCTCCATCCCCCACCACAACACACTTTATCGTCTGCATCTTATGACAGGAGGGCAGTCACACGCTCCGGATAAGAATCTCTTTAGAACTCTATAGGGATGTGGTACGGAACACAAACAACTTTAAGAGCTGTATGTACTGCAAATGTGCATTTATACAAATCAATACCTGCTGTCAGTTGATTGAGGGATGAGCTTGTACCTGTTACAGTAGAAAGTCAAGTCGTTTCAGATAAACATTCATCAGTCAGTCAGTATAAATATGCTATGCATCTACATCAGTTACAATCAAAATCGAATATTGCCTAGAAATCTGCAAACAATGAGGATTATCATAAAAAGACTTTTGGCAAAATGTCAGTTTAGTTTGCTTTGAAAGTGCAGTTCTCTTGGTTTCAGAATCAAATAAGAGCAGTTCATTCAATGCAGTCTGGGGGTGGCGGCAGGTAATGTTTCTGTCCTGTAAGGCTCCTCAGTGCATAATGTTTCTGTCCTGTAAGGATCCTCAGTGCATCTGCAGCTTGTCTTCCACAGGAACGCAATCCCAACCAAACAAAGGCTCGTGCTCAACTGTGAAAGAAAAGACAAGCAAACAAACAATGTTAATTCAAGTGCTTCAAATCACAAGCATTGCAGGCCACAGTTATAACTTTACCATCACTTAGATTTGAGGAGCAGAATTATCCCTGGCTGGACCCTCTTCTCAAATCAACTGGAACAAATGAAACCATGTCAACAAACCTCCTAAAACCACTAAGTCATCGCTTCTTGTAGGTGGGCAGCACCCTTAGAGTAAGTAGCAGGGTTCTGAAAAATATAGCGTTGTACATCCCCACGTGTTGCTATTTAAATATAACATACCTGTCATTTCTTTCCATTAACATCCTGACAAGTTTTTACACTGATACATTTTAATTCTGTCTCAAAGGTATTTTGAAGATGGCTGCCTAGCGTTCTGAGGTTTGAGATCAAGTGTGTCCTCTCCGATCACTGCCTGCAGGCGTCATTCAAAGTAGTCTCACTTTGACATGAAGGAATTTGTTTATTAATATTGTATGAAACTGAAGACAATCCTGTACGTGTACAGTTCTACCCATAGACCATGTTTATTTAGTTTTCATCCCTTTGTGTAAAAATGAGAAAAAGTTTGAATTATTCTTCAGGGTAGCCCCAATTGTCAAACTATTTGAAAAATAAAAAATAAAAATAAATAAAACTAGCCTAATTAATACATTGCCAACCCAGACAAATAATTTTATCAAACCCTCCCATTTATTTACATTTCAACAGTACAAAAGAAGATCTTCATCAGATTGTCTTTCGGGTAATGTGAATTCTCTACTAGAATGAAACCACAACCTCGTCACTAATACGGGAAGGGAAAAAAAAATGACACCTGCAGGTCAGTGATCGGAGAGGATACACCACTGATCTCAAACCTGAGTGCACTAGGTAGTCATCTTCAAAATACCTTTGAGACAGAAATAAAATGTTTAAAAGTGTAAAAAAACTTAGCAGGATGTTAACGGAAAGAAATGACAGGTACATTATTTAAACAGTTGTAGCAACACGTGGGGACGTACAACACTATTTCACGGAACCCTGCTACATACTCTTTAAGAACATACAGTACTTCAGTTTCAAAGAGGCAGCGACAGATGGAAAGTGGCTGCTGCTTCTTGGTACCTGATCACTTCCTGTTGTGCTGTAGTTCTGAATCACTCCAATGGCCATGCTGCAATCAGACCATGTGACCTACAGCAGAGGTACCAGGATGCAGCAGTTTATCCACAG
The DNA here is from genome assembly GCF_902713425.1 of Acipenser ruthenus. Classification (NCBI taxonomy): domain Eukaryota; kingdom Metazoa; phylum Chordata; class Actinopteri; order Acipenseriformes; family Acipenseridae; genus Acipenser; species Acipenser ruthenus. The sequence goes on along the minus strand of NC_081207.1, from coordinate 14,135,806 downwards.
CATTACATTTGAAATTTCAGCACATCCCAAAAGAACCAGCAGATTTCTTAAAACGTGATGAAGTTAAAAGCTGTTAAGAGGCAAGAGAACATAAAAGCACAGGCACTGGAAGAAGCAACTGAATGGTTTCTAACCAGACTGGAAACAGAATTAAGGAACATTCCATAAGGAACATTGTCTTCCTTATGGAATGAGATGTGGCCAAAAACTAAATACAGGCCAAAAAAAACAAAAACAAACACACACAACACACAAAAACAAGGATTTAAAAAAACTGATTGCGAGGAACTGTGACAGAAATACAATGAGTTTTGGTTGTAAATCTCCCTCCCGATCTGTGAGGACACCAAGCAGTGAAAGGAGAAGTCTTTGGATGGGCTGACCTGACAGTTCTTTCCCCGGGACGGGAAGTCGGCCAGTCTGGAAGAAAACGAGACTCTGTTGCAGGAACGTATTGACGTAGCAGCTGCAGACAGTAGAGACAGCTGCACTCGTTTACCAAGGGGTCATGCGTGACAGCATAAAGGGAGACAGAGAATCGCAAATCTTTTCCTTCACTTGGTTCAGGAAACAAGGAACTGGAAGGACCGGGAGAAACCCCTTTTAAAAACTGAAAAGAGTGCTTTGTCATTTGTAATTGTCTTTTGTTTTTGTGAATTCACTAGTCTGCCAACACGTCTCCTGAGCTGTCGCCTTAGGCCAGCACTACACTACTATATTGTGGGATGGATATTCGTGTTTATTATTTGGGACTGTAACTCTGTCATTTACTCTGTGCACTACACATTGCTATGTATTGCCGGGGATTATTATTTGTTCACCAGACCTGGATACAATTAAAAACTGTTCCAAACTGGACTATAACTCTCTGTGTTTCATTACTGCACTGCATCACCCCTGCACCTGCACGTACCACTTACCACTTTGCCACAGGAACTAACGTACATTCCAGAGTAACTAACTTTTCAAAAGCGTGATCCATTCCTGGTTTACTAGGAGTCTAATAAGACACACCGAAGCTTGTTACCTATACACTGTGGCTAATCAGGCTTGTAATAAAAGCTGGAATAAGTGAAACTGCTATGCAACAGGAATCTAGTTGTCACCCCTGCATTGCAGTTAGAAAGCTCGAAGCACACTGGGTGGGTGGCTCGCGGGTATTACTAGGTTGATGTCTACTGTTTGTTTTTCACCTTCCTGTTGACACCCTGTTACCTCTTGCACTGCGGATCAGAGCTGAACTGGATTCTTTCAACAGTTTAAAAGGTAATCCTCCATTTCCACTCAAATTCACCTTCACCCCACAAAAGGGAGCCATATCTGTGACTTCACAGCGGCCATGCAGCAATTGCTGTGGATACCCTTATCAAATGCTGCAATGCTCCTCAAAATGTACGTCTCTTGAGGAACCGGACAAGAAAACCGTGGTATGTAAATAATTATGCCAAACAAAACTGCTGTACCACATAAACACAAGTTAAATGCTTCACAGTTTGAAATGAAAACATTCAGAATTACTGTGGATGGGGTTACTGATAGCAATAAAAATGTTCTGACTCCTTTTTAATTTTTTTTTTTTTTTTTTTTTAAACCATATAATTTGGAGCAAAGTTACTTGTAACAAAAAAAAATACTTAATAGGTTCCTGTTTTGTTGTTGTTAAATGAACCTTTAAGAAACACACTATTCTAAAAACATTACACTATCTGAAAATGTGTTCAATATGTTTATAGTATAAAGTTATATCTTCACTAGCAACTTTAAATTACAACCATAAATAAACATTTCAATATGTACTTTCATGTGTAGGTGTTTTTTATTTTATTTTTTACTTTGTATTTAAGCGATGTTAAAACGTTACTTGCTTATTTAGGGTTTACTTGCTTGGAAAATACTAACCAGGGCTGTCAGTATCGGAATGTAATAAAAGAGTGTGTGTGTGTGTGTGTGTGTGTGTGTGTGTAGATATGGTTTAAACACTGACATTGCAAAGAGTTTAAATGTTCATAAAAATGTACCAAAAGTACATCCCTAAAAGCAAGGTCAGCTGCTGCAGGGAAAACTGAGTTTATTTCTCAAACTGACCATTAAAGAACGGCAACAGCAGAACGCAAATACTTGGGACTAATTACGAAGTATACTCTTCAAATTAAAAATGAATGTACTGCAGCTTACTTGATTTGCCATTTATTAAACTTTGCTTTCAGATTGTGAGAATGAAAAATAAATGGAAATATTTCAAATGTGATACTGTGTTTACTGTGGTGTATTTAATATTGTAAATAACAGAACGAACTCACCGAAACAAATGGTTACATTTGCAGTAAAAAACATAAGAGCTGGCTGTTTTACATGTTCTCAGACCAGGACTTCTGCGAGCTGCAGAATGTTATTTCCCATATACACAATTAGAGGTGCGGTCACCAATTCCAATTCCTTACGCAAAATGGTCTCATTTGAAGTATTTTTTAAAACCCCAAAAGTAATGACTATAGCTAAGGTTTACAATTTTAGAAAAGAAAACTATGAAGGTATGAAACAGAGACTAACAGAAGTAAAATAGAGAAAACATCCACAGAAAAAGGATGGCTATTTTTTAACAATGTAGTACTAGAGGTGTAAAACAATTACATCCCAAAAGTAGACAAATCTAAATCTAAAACAAAATGGCCAAAATGGTTTAATAGATCAATTAAAAAAAATATTCGGTGAAAAAAGGCACTTTACAGAACGCTTAAAAGGGACCAAAAACAAAGTACATAGAATGAGTACAAGTCAAAAAGGAAGTTAGAAAGGCCAAGAGAGAGATAGAAATCAATATTGCTAAGGGGGCTAAAACCAATTCTAAAATGTTTTTCCAATATTATAACAGCAAGAGAACATTCAAAGAGGAGGTTAAATGTCTAAGAGACACAAATGGCAAAATCATAGGACACGGACAACATGCCCCACATGTCGACCTGTTCCTATCCAGTTTTAAATAACTTTAGCATAACAGAGGCAGAAGTGTTAAAAGGGACTAGGAGCTCTTAAAATAAACAAATCCCCTGGGCCGGATGAGATCCTCCCAATAGTACTCAAAGAAATGAAAGTAGTTATTTACAAACCACTAACCATGATCATGCAACAGTCTCTTGACACAGGGGTTGTACCGACAGACTGGAAAATAGCAAACGTAATACCGATCCACAAAAAGGGAGACAAAACCGAACCAGGTAACTACTGGCCAATAAGCCTGACTTCTCTTATATGTAAACTTATGGAAACTATAATAAGATCCAAAATGGAAAATTACCTACACTACCGGTCAAAAGTTTTAGAACACCCCCATTTTTCCAGTTTTTATTGAAATTTAAGCAGTTCAAGTCCAGTGAATAACCTGAAATGGTACAAAGGTAAGCGGTAAACTGCCAGAGGTTAAAAAAAAAAGTTTAGGTTACCAAAAACTGAAAAATAATGTACATTTCAGAGTTATACAAAAAGGCCTTTTTCAGGGAACAAGTAATGGGTTAACAACTTACAGCTGTTCTGCAGCAATGGAAGTAAATTAAGCCTTGAAAGTTGATGCTAACAATTCCTACAGGTGTCCCAACTTTTGTTGATTTACAAACCCTCTGTCTGTATAAAAACAGTGTTGGAACAGACTGTGTTACTACACCCTCTTAAGCATTTATTTGGACAGTATTGTACTGCAGGAAGTAGTATATTGCTCTTATAATGGCGAGAAAAAGGCAATTAACAAAGGAAGACAGACAGACCATTATAACCCTTAAAAGTGTAGGTCTTTCCTTTAGAGAAATTGCAAAGAAAGCCAACAGTGAGTACAGTTTCCTACTGGAAGAGGTCTGGCAGACCCAAAGCCACAACAGAATCAGAAGTTTATTTGTTCTATGCTTTAATTTCAGAGTACATTGAGACATTAAACTGCGTAAATTTCAATAAAAACTGGAAAAATGGAGGTGTTCTAAAACTTTTGGCCGGTAGTGTATATGGTAACAATATCCTGGGAGACAGTCAGCATGGTTTTAGGAAAGGGAGATCGTGTCTAACTAACCTGCTTGACTTTTTTGAGGATGCAACATTGAAAATGGATAATTGCAAAGCATACGACATGGTTTATTTAGATTTCCAGAAAGCTTTTGACAAAGTCCCGCATAAAAGATTAATTCTCAAACTGAACACAGTAGGGATTCAAGGAAATGCATGCACATGGATGAGGGAGTGGTTAACAGGTAGAAAACAGAAAGTACTGATTAGAGGAGAAACCTCAAAATGGAGCGAGGTAACCAGTGGTGTACCACAGGGATCAGTATTAGGTCCTCTGCTATTCCTAATCTACATTAATGATTTAGATTCCTGTATAGTAAGCAAACACGTTACATTTGCAGACGACACAAAAATAGGAGGAGTGGCAGACACTGTTGAAGCAGCAAAGGTCATTCAAAATGATCTAGACAGCATTCAAAATTGGGCAGACACATGGCAAATGAAATTTAATAGAGAAAAGTGTAAAGTATTGCATGCGGGCAATAACAATGTGCATTATAAATATCATATGGGAGATAGTGAAATTGAAGAAGGGAACTATGAAAAAGACCTAGGAGTTTATGTTGACTCAGAAATGTCTTCATCTAGACAATGTGGGGAAGCTATAAAAAAGGCTAACAAGATGCTCGGATATATTGTGAGAAGTGTTGAATTTAAATCAAGGGAAGTAATGTTAAAACTTTACAATGCATTAGTAAGACCTCACCTAGAATATTGTGTTCAGTTCTGGTCACCTCGTTACAAAAAGGATATTGCTGCTCTAGAAAGAGTGCAAAGAAGAGCAACCAGAATTATCCCGGGTTTAAAAGGCATGTCGTATGCAGACAGGCTAAAAGAATTGAATCTATTCAGTCTTGAACAAAGAAGACTACGCGGCGATCTGATTTAAACGTTCAAAATCCTAAAAGGTATAGACAATGTCGACCCAGGGGACTTCTTTGACCTGAAAAAAGAAACAAGGACCAGGGGTCACAAATGGAGATTAGATAAAGGGGCATTCAGAACAGAAAATAGGAGGCACTTTTTTACACAGAGAATTGTGAGGGTCTGGAACCAACTCCCCAGTAATGTTGTTGAAGCTGACACCCTGGGATCCTTCAAGAAGCTGCTTGATGAGATTCTGGGATCAATAAGCTACTAACAACCAAACGAGCAAGATGGGCTGAATGTCCTTCTCTCGTTTGTAAACTTTCTTATGTTCTTATGTTCTTCTTAAATATCTCAAATATAAAATGCAGAGTTCATTGCAATCAGCTGCATAGACTACCTATTCAACAGAATGACGTAACACACTTATGTACTAACATAAGTCACTGTTTTAGTACCACTTCAGTGTCTTAACAAGTTGTTTAAGCAGTTGAATATGATTGCTCCTAAAGTGGCACCCAACAAGTGGATTTGGCAAGGAATTTTTTTTGGCCTATGCCATTGTATTCTAAGGAAAAAAAAATTCTGGAGCCCTTTCTAGGCTGCTGGTTGGCAAAAAAACCCACCAGCATCTTAATAAATAAATAGTTAAGTTAAACTGTTGTTTCTTTTGGTAGCCAATAAAATTAGCTGTATATATGAATCCTAAGCAATGTTACACAACATACTACACTTCGGCCTTGACGCCTTCTACAAATGTATTGAACTGAAGGCCACTTTGGACTTGCCCTTTTTGTTGCCAATTTAGAGCCCTGCAGAATATATATTAGGACCCCATCTAGATCAGGTCGACGCCATCGGGTTGGGGTTCATTAATTTTTAGAACCTCAAAATCTTTTCATGTTCGGGGTGGAGTTGTCTTGCGAATGACCCCATCATTGTGATGCAGAAAATTCACTGAACCCAAACTCGATCCGAAGATCTTCCAAAAACACAGCCTAATTCAAGCAGTGAGCCGCAACGTCACTGCGTGCGACGCTCTTCCAATTAAAGCTACAGTACCACATTAGCTGCGCAATACACAACAGAGTATCATAATTTTTGCTGTATAAAAATAAAATAACACAAATACCAAACTAAATATTCTACATTTGTTTAAATCCATTCTACATTTGTTTAATTCCAACAAACAACATTATTATTATTATTATTATTATTATTATTGTTTAGTTTATTTAGCAGACGCCTTTATCCAAGGCGACTTACAGAGACTAGGGTGTGTGAACTATGTATCAACTGCAGAGTCACTACGTCTCACCCGAAAGACGGAGCACAAGGAGGTTAAGTGACTTGCTCAGGGTCACACAATGAGTCAGTGGCTGAGGTGGGATTTGAACCAGGGACCTCCTGGTTACAAGCCCATTTCTTTAACCACTGGGACACACAGCCACATTAATAAAACAACCTGAACAGTCTCTCTTAGTCAGCTTCCTCAGTACACTACAGTTCTGTATTCATGCTGTTCACATGGCTATCTGCAATTCTGTATTCATGCTATTCACAGGGCTGTCTGTTCCAATAGTCTTTCATTTTTAAACAGCTGATTTAAATGTATAATTGGTACCATATTATTCCAGTAAAGAAATCCCTCAGAAGTAAAATAAACAAACGCCCTCTAAACAAAGAGAAACTCTCTCCTGTGCAGTGGAATGGAGGGGTTATTTATTTCAGATCTCACTGATGCAAATGTTTCCTTTGCAGGATATATTTTTGATTCAGTCCTTTATAAATGAAACTGTTGTGGGCATGTTTGCCTCTGAATGCATTTTAAGCAGCGACTGTTCTCTTTCCTAACAGATCCAACCACTGAGGGTCTGTTAAACAAAATAAACCCTTTCAATGTGGTTCTTGATCAACCCATAATAAAGAACACTGCCTTGCCCAATGAGAGTACAAAAAACAATAACATAGCGTAAAACATATATACAGTGCACTGCAGTCAATACAAAACCACAACAACTGGTATCTTAAAGAAAGCAAGCTCCCCATGACCTCTACTACATCAACCAGACTAGCTTTCAAACTACAGAATCTCATGGTTTATTCATTTCATTTGGTCTCAAAATACATTTAGGGGCTCGTTGAGATTAATTATCTAGAAGGTTGTTTTAGGGTTAAACCCAATAAAGCGCCAGAAAATTGATTTAAATCAAATCACTTTTAAAGTTAAATATAACTTTAGTAAGACCCGTACATCTCATTTCCAGCGCTTCCTGTGTAAGATCTCAAGAACAGGGCTGCAAAGTCACTCGCAATACAAAACACCGCAGACCCGCTGCAGTCAGGCCTCTCTGTAGAACCAGGTTACGATTGATACAACATGGAGCTGCCTCCGTGTGTCTCGTATAGGGATAGAGAAACTCTCTTCTAGTTTTCATATGGGAGACGCAAATGCATGACAGCCTCGTATGAGTATGCACCCCCACCATATAAAGCAATGGGAAACACAATAATTTATTTTATTAGTGCCCAAAACTATTTCAGTTATTTCAAGAAATGGTTTAAGGAAAAGATAAGATGCCCCGCGTGAGACTCACACGGAACTCCTCCGGACTGCAAAGCTAACCACTTCGTTAAGGATGTGGCAATGTTACGAGCTGGATTTTTACCAGCACTAAGGCGGCTGGTTTCGCTGATGCTGCTGCACAAAACACTCACAGTGCATCTACTCATTTCCAGTTCTCGCAAGTTCCTTCACATGAGCAATAGAAACTGTCATGTTGCTGTGATTGCTGTCAATCAATGGCCACATGGGTGAGATGGCAGTGCATCAGCTGGTTCGAGGTACGACACCAGCGATACCAGAACAAAGGTTTCAGTTCTGATTTGTAAGTTCTGTAGTGACAAGTGTCATCGTGTCTTTATCCATGAAGAGAAAGGTGGAAAAAGAGTGTCATGTGTTTCAAGAGAAATGGGGAATTCCGCATTTCTTTCTGGACAAGAATGGAAAGCCAATGTGCTTAAGTTGTAAGCAACATGTGTCTGTTGTGAAATAATACAACATTAAAAAGACACTATGAAGCAAACCATGACAAGAAATATCATAAATATACAGGAATGTTACGTTAAGATAAATACTCTGAATTAGCACAGCCACTGAAAAAGCAGCAATTGATGACTACTAATGCTTGTATCATAAGTGATGCTGCTGTTAAGGCAAGCCATGTGACAGCTCACAAAATGGCTGTTTCTTCAAAACCATTTTCTGATGGAGAGTTTTTGAACAAATGCTGCTAAAAGCTGCTGAAATAGTGTGTCCTGAGAAGCAGCAAGCTTTCTCAGTCATTAAGAACATAAGAAGAAAGAACATAAGAAAGTTTACAAACGAGAGGAGGCCATTCAGCCCATCTTGCTCGTTTGGTTGTTAGTAGCTTATTGATCCCAGAATCTCATCAAGCAGCTTCTTGAAGGATCCCAGGGTGTCAGCTTCAACAACATTACTGGGGAGTTGGTTCCATACCCTCACAATTCTCTGTGTAAGAAAGTGCCTCCTATTTTCTGTTCTGAATGCCCCTTTATCTAATCACCATTTGTGACCCCTGGTCCTTGTTTCTTTTTTCAGGTCAAAAAAGTCCCCTGGGTCGACATTGTCTATACCTTTTAGGATTTTGAATGCTTGAATCAGATCACCGCGTAGTCTTCTTTGTTCAAGACTGAATAGATTCAATTCTTTTAGCCTGTCTGCATACGACATGCCTTTTAAACCCGAGATAATTCTCAACTAACTGACACACAGCTGAACTCGATACTCCAGATATCCTCAGCCCAGTCATTTGCTCCAGATGTTGCTGTGTTGGTTCAAGCAGAGGTTCCAGGTATCAGGAAGCAGCAGCCACTAATGTTCTTTGTCTATCTTTTGGTGAGCACGAAATAAAATGATCAGTATCTTTATATTTGGCTTTTTTTTTTTAGTGCTGGGACAAACATGGAATTTTAATGTTCGGATATTTGTTCAAGATTTTGATATTTGTTCGGATATTCGTTTTTAAAACATTAAAGCCATTATATGTAACACTGTATTAAAGTTGAAAAATATCTCAGAAGTAAGAAAGGCCTTACTTTACCCTCGTGAATTAACTATAAAACAAAGAAAGCCATACAATAGTTACATCTTGTGTATATTTCAATTAAAGTAGACAACACATTTTTTTTATAAATAATCCCTGCCATTGTTGTATCTTTGCAATAAACAAAGTGGCCACTGGCACGTTTCCATAAAGTAATAACATTAGTTTTTATTAACTTGAATAAACACTTCAAATAAAATAAACGTGAAAAAGAGGGCGTTGTATTATGGATAAAAATCAAATGGACCCCAGTTGTAGCGGCGGTAAGTATTCACGCGTACAACTTTTACCTTCCAAAATAGATCGCTATTTTATTTAGCAAATAGCGAACAGCAACACTCACCAGCACGTGGAGCTGATCTTAGCTGACAGTCAGAGAGCACCAGGGGCCAGTTGTACAAAAGGGATCCGATCCTGGATCCGGGCTCAGATGTTGATCCTAGTTGTGTTGTACTAAACGGATCAGTGCTCAATCTGAGCTCAAACCTGATCTTGCTTTTGAGCAGGATCAGAACTTGATCCCACTTTTGAAAAATTGAGGAACTAAATGTAATTCTTCCTTCAGATTGAAAACGGAGATCATTTAACGTTTTAGAAAACATTAAGCAACAATGCATTTAAAAGCAGCTGTAACAGTACTGTATTAAGATCAATTAGGAAAAAAAAACTTTGTACAATATTAGTTTAGTTGTGTATCTGACATTTCTGTTTTCACCGTATAGCTACAGAAAAAAAATAGACCTGACTGTGTAATAAGTACTAAGTAGGGACCTACCTAAATCGCGATTTCGCGGAAATTGTGAAATTGAGGGGTCACCGCGAAATTCACCTCTTAGGGGCCAATGCATACAAACAAGTACGGAGAGGAAAAAAAAAAAGAAAACTTGTTTAAATGAACTACTGCACAAAGCAAGTGACGCAAACTATGTATCTTTCTTCTGTAGATAGCCCTTTTTGATTCCTTCGCCGTCCCGTGTGCATTGCACTTAAACAAAAAACAAACAAACAAAAAATGTCCACAAGTAACATTTATAAAATAAATTATCCAAAGCAGTTAACGTTCTTGTTTACTATTCAAATGACAACGTTTTAATCAGCCTATCAGTGCGTCTTTACTGTTTTTATGTGATCTGTACTGTGCAGTAGGGGGTGGGACAAAGTTGGTGCTGCATTGTTTTGATTTAGGTTGCTAAAATCTAGTTTTCAGCATTGGAGGGAAAATAGTAGAAAATAGCAGACAAAAAAAGCAGTAGACAAAAAAAGCAAAGTACATTTCGGCTGATGATCGTTTTAAGATATTTCCCAAAGAAACTACATGCAGACAGAGGTAATTGTTTTCCATATCGTAATGTGTATTGGAGAAAATACAATCGATCGCGATTTAGCTTCAGAATCACACATTAAACAAAAGGCTACTTCAGAGGCTGCTGAACAGAACGTAAAATAAACAGCTTTCAGAAACCAAACTGGAAAGTCAGCGCAGACAAAAAGTATTCCTATCTGCAAGTTAAATCAGTACTAAAACGATCCGGCGCAGCCACCTCGCTTCAAAGTCATACTGGCATTCATGTTATCGATTACAATTAAATCATTGATTTAATTAGATTTAACGTTTTAGCTTTTTTTTTTAATGCATATCATTCCCCCCAATCCTTTTTTCTCAATAACTTAAGCTTACCTTTTTACAGCCTCAATCTCCCCCGTCCGCGACATTTTCCAGTTGCAGCTGTCTGTCAGCACTTGATTACATTTGCTCAAAATGTGTTTGACCTGAACCGACACTGCAGCTAGATGTTTGTGTATGGTGGCTATACCGCTGTAAAATATCTGTGTGTCCGTCAGAATACACACAGCCGTGATTATGGTAACATTTATTAAAACATTTTTAGAAGTTAAACAAAACAAAACAAAACCAGATACCGGTATTAATATACTCGATCTGTTTTTATAGAATCGCTGGAGTTTTAGAAAGAGTGCACAGAAGAGCAACCAGAATTATCCCGGGTTTAAAAGGCATGTCGTATGCAGACAGGCTAAAAAAATTGAATCTATTCAGTCTTGAACAAAGAAGACTATGCGGCGATCTGATTCAAACATTCAAAATCCTAAAAGGTATAGACAATGTCAACCCAGGGGACTTCTTTGACTTGAAAAAAGAAACAAGGACCGGGGGTCATAAATGGAGATTAGATAAAGGGGCATTCAGAACAGAAAATAGGAGGCACTTTTTACACAGAGAATTGTAAGGGTCTGGAACCAACTCCCCAGTAATGTTGTTGAAGTTTACACCCTGGGATCCTTCAAGAAGCTTCTTGATGAGATTCTGGGATCAATAAGCTACTAACAACCAAACAAGCAACATGGGCTGAATGGCCTCCTCTCGTTTGTAAACTTTCTCATGTTCTTATGTTCTTCTTATACTAATTAACAGGTATGTACCAACATGGGAAGCAAGTTACATAAAGCAGTGTTTCCCAGTCTTGGTCCTGAGGACCCAGTGTTTGCTGATTTGTGTTCCAACTGAGCCCTAAATTACGAATTGAACCATCAATTGAATGAATAAAATGTCTAATCAGAGCATTTGAATTATTTGTAGAAATGGCTGGCTGCACAGGCCTTAATTAGCACTAATTTAGGACTACCTAATGTTAACTCAGGTAAGGTAGTCCAAGATTAGTGCTGATCAGGGTTTGTGAAAGCAGCCAAAAGAGTTGTATATTTCAAGTTATTTCTAACATTGCATTAAGTCACTAATTGTTAGAACATAAGAACATAAGAAAGTTTACAAACGAGAGGAGGCCATTCTTTTTCTGTGGAAGTTTTCTCTATTATACGCCAATCTACTTCTGTTAGTCTCTGTTTCATACCTTCATAGTTTGCTTTTCTAAAATTGTAAACCTTAGCTTCAGTCATTACTTTTGGGGTTTTAAAAAAATACTTCAAATGAGACCATGTTGTGGTCTGAGTTTGCCAATGGCTCTCTGACCTCTGTTTGAGTTATTCTGTCTTCATTATTTGAAAAGACTAAATCAAGGCATGCCTCCTCTCTAGTCGGTGCCTTGACAAATTGCGTTAGGAAGCAGTCATTTGTCATTTCCACCATTTCAATTTCGTCCGTCGTGCTCCCCACCTGGTTCTCCCATTTTATACGGGGGAAGATGAAATCCCCCATTAGTATGGCTTCTCCTTTTCTACACACATTTTGAATGTCATTGTATAACAGATTATTTTGCCCAGCGTCTGAATTTGGCGGTCTATAGCATGCTCCTATTATTATGCCCTTTGAATTTGTGTCCATTATTCTGACCCATATTGATTCTGCATTGTTTTCTTTGTCCTGATTTAACACCTGGGCTTCAAGACTATTTCTTATGTATAGCGGTACTGATGTGGACGACTACTACCGGGTCGTCTCCTGTTTGTTCTAGGAGCCTGTCCATGTTCTCAGTGATGTGCTTGACAGAGGCTCCTGCAAGGCAGTACACTGTTGTAGTAAGGGGGTCCAGACTGCGAACTGAACTTGCTGTGTTTCTCAATATGGAGTCCCCAACAATCATGACCTCCCTTCTTTTTGCTGCCTGGTCAGCACTGTTTATAGGGTCCTGGATGTTGTTTCTTTCATTCTCTTGATGTTGGTTTTGGTCATCTAAATGTTGAAGTGGCTCAAATTTGTTGGATGTCTGGTGGTTGTGTTTGACAAAGTTTCTTTTTTTCCCTGCTTCTGCCTAACTGAACCCAGCTGTTTTGACTCTCTTCCATCTCCCTGGTGGCTTTCAGTCTGCTAGGGGTACAGACTTCCATGAATTGTGGGTGTGTCAGCTCCTCAAGCTCCTGTTGCTGTCTCATTTCCAGCAGCTCCATTTCTAACAGACTTACTCGTTGAAGCAAGCCCTGGATCGTGCTGCACTTTACACACACTTGGTTGAGCTCTGTTGGGTTTTCTCGGATTTCCCACATCATGCAGTTGTCACAGATTACTGGCTTGAAGTCCATGTTTTATTTTATTTTTATTTTATTTTTTTAAGTTCAGTTTAGCTTCTGCAGCTGTCAACCTGCTTTCAAACTGCTTCTAACTGCGCTGTACTTGTCCATGACTGTACTTCTCCCACGCTGTCGCTTCCACACACTGTCACTCTGAAAACTGGCTGCCTTTTGTTTGTGAGTTGTGCTGCGGGCTCTGCCCTCCCCCGTGTCTCAGAACGGTGCGTAATTTGAATCAACTGCTCCTAGTTTCAGCGTGTTATCAGAAAAAGACACGCAGTTGTTAGACTTTAAGCTGCAATGTTTTCTGATTAAAGCAATTCAAAATTTAATTTAAAGATGTAATCCTCCTTTCTGCTTCTAACTGCGCTGTACTTGTCCACTCATAACTCTTCAGTTCAATTGGGGGATCAATTTAATAATTGAGAACTCAGTTGGAACACAAACAGCAGACACAGTGAGCCCGCAGGACCAGGTTTGTGAAAAACTGACAAATAATTAGATATATGTACATATTTATATATGTGTGCATTGCACAATTATTCTTTTTACTTGTTTTGATTGTTATATTTAATAAACATGAATTTCTCAAAAGTGTCCTTTAGTTTGCATCTTTCAGGTTAATCAACTTTACCAGCAATACTGAAAAGTCTATCTACTTTATTATGAGCATTATAATTGAAAAGTATTTAAAATTGAAATATGCAAATAGTTCAGCAGATTGCATTTAAATTATTATTATTTATTTTTTAGCAGACACCTTATCCAGGGCAACTTACAATTGTCACAATTCTATCACATTATGTTTACATACAATTACCAATTCATCCAGTTGTTTTTACTGAATCTAGGTAAAATACCTTGCTCAAGGATACAACAGCAGTGTCCCTCACCTGAGATTGAACCCACAACCCTCTGGTCAAGAGTCCAGGGCCCTAACCACTACTTCACACTGCTGGCCCTGAGTCTGGATACAAAGTAATGTGTTGATTTAAACCAAAGTAATGGTTTTGGAGACATTTTCTAGGGGAAACTGATATAAAGAAAAAACTACTTTAGATAATTCGAGAAAACAGAAAAATTGTTTAAGCACCTATAGTACAGTGGCTAAGATAGGAGTGTGTAATGAGCAAAACCAGGTGTCTGACCTTCATACATTTGGGTAAAATGTTGTGTTTGTGAAATAATAGAACAAAAAGTATAAAAGCTACACTGAAAAACACTTATTTGTCACACTTTTAAAACACGTCACTGGGTTTATGATTTTTAATGTGTTTAGGATTTAAACACAGTGTGGTGTTTATTTTATAAACTCTTGGACTTGTTTATGATTTGTAACACTTTTTAAACATTCATACACATTTATAACAGGACTGGTGTTTAACATCTAAACATTAAACTTAGAAAAAATGGCACAGATTAAACACATTGGGTCAATTGCAACGAACTGAAAGCAGCGTACTAACTGGGGATGATCCCGTGGTTAGTACGCAGCTCTGTACTAAACTTTCAGAGCCATCCCTCCTTGCGTCGTGTCCGTCTCCCTGTAAAAGGATAAAGCGGTTCTGATAATGAATGAATGAACGAATGATTCAGAGCCCCCTTCAGTTCCTGTTTGGTAACAACAACAATGCTTGATCCTTAGTATGAGGTATGACACAGGCCCGGTTTTTGGGATGGAACCGCATAACAGTCTTGCGTTTTGATTGGTCCATGTCTGTCACATGAATACGTCGTCACACGAGTGGAAAAGCGTGCTGGCATTTTTAACATTGTGATCAGATAGAGAGAGTGTTCTGCTTTCCACAACCTTATCATTAAAATATAATGTGGTATTACACTGTACTGATATTACAAACTATGAGGAATTACTTTATATAAATTATCATGTTATGCACGAATGTAAGAATTGGCTTTCTGTGGTGGTGTACTTTTTTCTTTCAAGTAGCATATATCTATAATCGTTTTTGCGATATATTTTAATATAAAACATATACGCTATGCAGTTTTGTTACAGGATACATTAGTTTATCTCAAATGTAATCACAGTTTTACATATAGACTGCCCCTGTTTTCATTTATGTCGCAAATTCTGGGCTGCTTTACTTTTCAGATAATGTCCCAAATTCTGGGCCGATTTGGTTTGCAGATAACATCCCAAATTCTGGGCCGCTTTGGTTTTTAGATAACGTCCCAAATTCTGGGCCGCTTTGGTTTTTAGATAACGTCCCAAATTCTGGGCCGCTTTGATAACATCCCAATTTCTGGGCTGCTCTGGTTTTCAGATAACGTTCCGAAATCTGCATTTTCGAATTCAGGCCAGTTTTTGAGATATTCTGCTTAGCTGACAGCCGAGTTTCTAAGTCATGCATGCACAGTTTACCATAAACTGGACCGTTAATTCATTTAAGAGTACATGAATCAAAGTTAATGTATTTTTTACTCTCCTCAGAAAACATTTAGGAACATGGTATACCAAAAAAAAAAAAAGGTAATCTCATTATGTAATGTCCATCAATATATAGTGAGGCATAGGGGTTTATCAGAACTTCTGGGTTTAAGAGACCAGTGCCCTTCAACAACTTCAAATAAATCCTATTGTATTGTATTAGTCAGCATTTCCCTTATCTATTCCTGATCATTTATACTGTAGGTCAGGGGTTTTCAACCTTTTTTTGAAACTGTACCCCTTCTATCTGGAGGTTTCAGCTCGAGTACCCCTTTACAATTTTCGCTCGACTGAACGGTACCTCAGTTACAATAAAATGGAGAATAATCTGATGACCTCCCCCACCCCCTGTTTATTTAATAAATCTGGGTGACAAACTGCTGGTTTAGGACAGAACAACAAACAGTAAGCTTAATTCTTAAAACTTTTAACTACAAGTATTTGGATGCACAGAATTAAAAAGACAAGTATTGGGTTAGGAGCACACCTATTTTTTTGTAACTTTGACGGCCTTTTGTAAAAGTTTGAAGGCCTTTTGATACCCAGCATACACTGCAATACCCAGCAAAGTTATACACTGATATTCTGATAGCACAGCAATTCAAATGAAGTTTGTAATTGGTTGTGTTCCTCAAATACACAATAAAAAGTGATATTTACAGGGTATACAGTTATACAGCGATACAGTGGTTTCGGACATCTAAGAACAGGTACTGCGAGCATCTGGATTTATACTCAGAGGTACTCTGTAGCCTCCTGGGACATTCACAGCTTGTTTGACACCCTCTTGTAGTTGCCCGTTTCTGCATATAAAGCAAAATGCTGTTTGTCAATCTCTCTTTTTTCTTATAAATCAGTCTTTGCAAGAATCATTCCAAAAACACTTGAATCAGTTAGGCACTACCAGTCTGACACTACAGGCCTTTAAATTGCAGTACCAATTTGCAAGTTGCTAAGTGGTTGCGTTCCTCAAATTTGCACTGCAAAGTGATATCTTAAAGAATAGGGTATATAGTGCTTTTTTTCGCCTCCCCTCGCTTTTGGTGCAAAACTGTGCTCTGATACACTCAGGCTGATACTGTGATCACAAAACACTTGGAATGGACTTAAATTGGAGCTTCTGTACTCTTTTTTAGATGCACAACAATCTTAGCTAAAGAAAATGGGTTCCTTCGAGTTCGTAAGACCCACGACCGCCATTAGCTGAGCCTTACCCCGATGGTATTTTTATAATGGGATTTGCCATAGGGAAGGGGGTGGTCTCTTATCGTACCCGTATCTCCACGACCCCTGGGCCAACAAACTCAGAAGGACATTCTTTGCGTGCACAAGAGTCTTAGCTAAAGAACGACATCAGCCACGGGTTCAAACGACACCCCACCGCCAGATGGTGGGCGTTGCCCCAAAGGGGTTTTATAATGGGATTTCCCATAGACATTTTTCAGGGTGCTGTATCTCGGGTTCCGGGGGTCCCCAAGACTTGAAAATCGGTATGGAGGTCCACCTCGGGGCCCCTGTCGATCCCTCCAAGTGATGTGTCCCCAGCTAGAAAGGACACCAGTTTAGACTTTTTTTTGCCAACCTGGAGCTCAAAAGCTATTGAAATGCAACCTTGACATGCCATCATGCTGAAAATGTGAAAATTTGTTGAAAATGTAGCATTTGAAAACGGGTGGCTCCCTGTGAAAGAGGGCCCCCAGACATGACCCTAGGAAGTTCAACCCGGTTTCTAGGCCTCGGGGTCATGGAGATATGACCCCGAAAAGGGTAGTTTTTGGACATTTTTGACAGGGCGTATCTCTGGTTCTGTGGGGGTTAGGAACTTGATTTTTTTTTGCGTTGGGGCCCCATAGGGCCCCGCACAAGGAGTCACCGTTTTCATGGTTCAAATGCCAGGACGGCTTGGCAAAGTGAATTTTTTCGTCATGACATAAGTTTTTGGGTGAACCACCACACCTTTTTAGGGGGTGGTTTGAGGTGCTCCCCTGAGTCTATATCACTTTGAATGGTGGTTCTACGTGCTCGGGTTCGAGAGATATGCCTGAAAATGTGTTTTATAACACTGCCATAGACATGAATGGGGCTGAATACCCGAAAATATATTTTGCAAAGAATTGCTACGGTGGGTGTATGCGTGCAGGGGTTGCATGGTGGTGTGTGCGTGCAGGGGTTGCATGGTGGTGTGTGCATGCAGGGGTTGCATGGTGGGTGTATGCGTGCAGGGGTTGCATGGTGGTGTGTGCGTGCCAGGGTTGCATGGTGGTACACGTGTGTGGAGGGGAATTGGAGTTCAGGTTTTGCGCACAAGAGGGGCGGGGAAAAGACTGGGAAGGGTAGGGTAAAAGAAAAATTACTACAATCATTTATTTCACTTTCGACTCCCAGTCTCCTTTCCCTCACTTTATGATTTTATTTTGTGATTATTTAATTATTGTCAAAATAAACGGCCTTCATCTACTCACAGTTGCAGTCTCATTTCTGTCCAAAAAGAACCTGAAACACTACAATATATTGATGGACGTTACATAAGAAAACGAGATGTCCTTTTTTCGGAATACCATGTTCCTTCCCAAAAATGTGTTTTAATATTAGCCTTTAATAAAGGAAAATGACTGCTTAAATTAATTTTCATGTATCTATTTCAGTTTATGGTAAACTGTGCATGCATGCCTTAGAAACTCGGCTGTCAGCTGATTCCCCAAAACTGGGCTGAATTCGGAAATGCAAAGCGGCCCAGAATTTGGGATGTTATCTAAAAACCAAGGCTGCCCAGAATTTGGGACGTTATCTAAAAACCAAAGCGGCCCAGAATTTGGGACGTTATCTAAAAACCAAAGCGGCCCAGAATTTGGGATGTTATCTGCAAACCTAAATCGGCCCAGAATTTGGGACATTATCTGAAAAGTAAAGCGGCCCAGAATTTGCGACGTAAATGGAAACAGGGGCAGTCTATATGTAAAACTGTGATTACATTAGAGATAAACTAATGTATCCTGTAACAAAACTGCAATAGCGTATATGTTTTATATTAAAATATATCGCAAAAACGATTATAGATATATGCTACTTGAAAGAAAAAAGTACACCACCACAGAAAGCCAATTCTTACATTCGTGCATAACATGATAATTTATATAAAGTAATTCCTCATAGTTTGTAATATCAGTACAGTGTAATACCACATTATATTTTAATGGTAAGGTTGTGGAAAGCAGGACACTCTCTCTATCTGATCACAATGTTAAAAATGCCAGCACGCTTTTCCACTCGTGTGACGACGTATTCATGTGACAGACATGGACCAATCAAAACGCGAGACTGTTATGCGGTTCCATCCCAAAAACCGGGCCTGTGTCATACCTCCTTAGTATCGTACGAAATCTGGGGATCAGCTAGTCTCCAACTTTGTTCCGCTTGTTTTTTTGATGCAATTGGTACTAACTTAGTACGCAGCTGGGAATGATCCTGACTAGCTAGTACACAACTTAGTATGCAGCTCCATACTAACTCTGCAAGTTCGTTGCAATTGACCCATAACGTTTAACAGTTATTTTCCAAGTGACTAAACACCAATGTTACACCTAATGAGGTATAAACACTGCTGTTTAGGAATAGAGCACTTCTATTTTTTTTTTTTTTTTTTTTACTATACACACATGCCATTTACATACAAGCTTCTTATTCGCCAGCTACATATTGCTCAGCTTCTTATTCACAGGCTTTTAGTGCTTAAATGTATTTTTCTACATTGAAGAAGTTGCCTTGAATTTAACTGGTTAAATCACGTCGGCCCGCTTATTTCTCTGCAGGTTCCTGAAGAGGGGCAACCCCTCTGTAAGCCCCACTTGTATTTAGCCTGGCCCAATGTGGTTTACTGGGGAAGAACAGCGGGTAAATATGCCATATATGCCAATCGCTCAGCTTCTTACTCGCTCTTTATGTATCTACGTTGAATAAGTAGCCTTGCATTTAACAGGTTAAATAAGGTTAAATAATATTTACAGTATACATTTTTTTTTTTACATAAAACTTGTACTTTTTATATAGGTATATAAATGTCAATTGCTGTGGATAAATGCATCAGCCAAATCAATTAATATGACATGTAGTTTTCTAGCTTGCTATTTATTAATTTATATGTATTTATTTCTAAATGTATTTATTCCTCTATGCATTTGTTTAAATCATTTATTTATTTTTACCAAGTAAATTATTCTTTTGTTTTAATTAAACAAGGAACTATAATTTATCAGAGATCAGAGATTTAGACAAGGAAGCTACATGCCACTCTTGTGTACAATTCCATTCTATGGTATCTACCAAACAAACAGGAAACTAGAAATTTTCAAACAGGAAATCGAAAATTTCTAGAATCCAGCAGAACCTTCAGGTTTTCAGCAAAAGCTGGTCAGGCTTGGATGTAAACTTAACAAATGAAAGCATTTCAACAACTGCGCAGGTCGTGTGCTCTTCAAGAACGTCATGTTGCAAGTTCAAACCACGGTATTTTTTTCTCTGCTATATGTGCTGTTTTAAAACATAAATAAATTGTTTAATATAAATGGTGTGGATATCAAACTGCTTGCACACCCTGGTTTGTTTTGACGTTGACCAACATGTGTAATCATGTGATTGGTAGATGTCCAGTTATTTCGCTTTTCTGTTTGAATAGTCGCTACACACCCTTAAAAAGCAGACGGAAGAAGAACAACAACAACAATTTTACCTTAGTTTGACGACTTATATCTCATTGTGTATAAGAGGTATGTTCGTTTTTTTCACATTTGATGTAAGAAAGTTTCAGACTTTTGATACAATTACAGATGGTAATTCTAAGTGATTTAGTTTTGCTGCTGCAACATGGTAAAAACAGCTGAACTCTTTGAGCTGTATAGAGACTCTCAGTAGTTTCAAACAAGTTTTTCTAACTTGTACGAGGAACTACCGTTCCGTTCCTCTTGTGTGTGTGTGTGTGTGTATATATATATATACACACACACAGTGCCTTGCAAAAGTATTCAGACACCTGACTAATTCTCTCATATTACTGAATTACAAATGGTACATTGAAATTTCGTTCTGTTTGATATTTTATTTTAAAACACTGAAACTCAAAATCAATTATTGTAAGGTGACATTGGTTTTATGTTGGGAAATATTTTTAAGAAAAATAAAAAACTGAAATATCTTGCTTGCATAAGTATTCAACCCCTGTGCTGTGGAAGCTCCCAGTTTACACCGATGAAAGAAATTCCCCTAACGAGGACACAATTACCTTACCACTGGCCTCCACCTGTGAACCATTAAAGTTGCTGTCACATTTTCTGGATAGAAACCCCACTGTTGAAGGATCATTGGTCAGGCTGTGAATCTGAAGGAAAATGAAGACCAAAGAGCATTCTACAGAAGTTAGAGATAAAGTAATACAAATGCATAGATTAGGGAAAGGGTACAAAATAATATCCAAGTGTTTGGATATCCCACTGGCACAGTTGGATCAATAATTAGGAAGTGGAAGCTGCATCACACCACCCAGGCACTTCCAAGAAAAGGCCGTCCCTCAAAACTCAGCGCTCAAACAAGAAGGAGACTTGTGAGAGAAGCCACAGAGAGGCCAACAATCACTTTGAAGGAGCTACAGAGTTCAGTGGCTGGGAGTGGAGTAATGGTGCACCAGTCAACCATATCAAGAGCTCTGCATAACACTGGCCTGTATGGGAGGGTGGCAAGAAAGAAGCCGTTACTCAAAAAGTACCACCTGAAAGCATGAGAGTGACCCAGCTGCGATGTGGGAAAAGGTTTTGTGGTCAGATGAGACCAAGAAAGAGCTTTTTGGCCAAAACTCAGTGTGGCGCAAACCTAACACTTTATATATATATATATATATATATATATATATATATATATATATATATATATATATATAAAGGAAAACTGCTGTGTACCAAAATGATCAATAAGAAAAAAGAAAAGGATATTTCAGGTACTTAAAAAGGTAGAATAATTGATTACAAATCAATTATCAGGACGTTTCGGACTACAAGTCCTTTATTGGCTGAATACAAAAAAACAGTGCTTTAAGAAGTTGATAAAAAACAAACAAGTAGTCTTTTAAACAAAATTCCAGAATGTTGATGATGATGATGACCTCAGAACAGAATGTTCATTCGAAATGGCTCCAAAGTGCCTAGTTTGAAAATAAGCTCACATTCCTTTTGTTTCCTGACAGCATTAGTTCCATAGCATTGAACCATCCCACAAATTGTGATGTCTTCTATAGTGTGGTCATTTCTGTTCAAATGTCTGGTGACAGGAAAGGTAGAGGTGTTAATTCGTATACTTCTCAGATGTTCCACGAAGCAATCAGCCAAGCGTTGTTTTGTTTCACCAATATATAGCTTGTTACATTTGATGCAGCCAATGCAATATACTATTCCTTTACTAATGCAAGTAAAAGTATCATGGATAGTAAATGAGGATTTTGCTCCCTTAACTACTGTGTTGCTGTGTTGCTGTGAATGTATTTACAAGTTGCACAATGCGATTATATTATATATAATGCATTATGTTGTTGCTTTTTATATTTTATGTATTTTGTTTAATGTTTTATACTGTAAATAGCTTAATTTGCATAAAAAATATCCTAATGATTTCTAGATAATTACATTTCAGTATTATAGTCTCTAAGTGTGCTGAGTTATGCCAGTCTCTGCAGTGCTTCCAGTATTACTGTTATTATTATTATCATATGGGTTAAACTTATGATAATACTGTAAAATGTTATATATACAAGATAAGCTAAGTAACAGAAATATAATTGTAAGTCGCCCTGGATAAGGGCGTCTGCTAAGAAATTAATAATAATAATAATAATAATAATAATAATAATAATAATAATAATAATAATAATAATAATAATAATAATAATAATAATACAGCAGTGTGGAGTAGTGGTTAGGGCTCTGGACTCTTGACTGGATGGTTGTGGGTTTGATCCCAGGTGGGGGACACTGCTGCTGTAATTGTATGTAAAAATAATGTGTAACAAAAAAAATAATGTAATTGTATGTAAAAATAATGTGATATCTTGTAGCAGACGCCCTTATCCTGGATAAGGGCATCTGCTAAGAAATAAATAATAATAAGTTCAATATGTCGTGCAGCAAAAAGTTAACAATAAAGGAGTGTTTATTCCAGTCTCCTAGTGCTAATGATGTGTAATGCCCAGGGGAAAAAAAACACCGTGAGAACAGGCTTCTGCCGCTGGATTTTCTGTTACACCTATTCTCGACTGGCCCCCGCGTATCAGCGTAGATGTCTTGCTGCAGCTTTGAACCCCGCAGGGTTTTTTTTCTTCTTGCGTGTAACAACGGATGATGATGATGATGAAAAAAGGAGAATGACAATTTTACCTTAGTTTGATGACTCAGTGTGTATAAGAGGTATTTATGTTTTATTTTCACATTTGATCTAAGAAAGCTTAAAACTTTATGTTTAAAGTGGAATGGTCAAAACAGCAAAACTCTTGGTGCTGTATAGAGAGTCTCTGCAGTTCCGCCATGTTTTTCTAACTTGTATGAGGAACTACCGTTCCTCTCAATTTATAACAAAACAAACAATAACACGGCTAACAACACTCTCCAACACACTCTCTCCAAACAGTGCACCTTCCTTCCTTATAAATTAGTGACGTGACAATTAATCAATGCACACCCCCACATTCCACACGTGAACAATCTGTCGCACACTGTCACACACCTCCCCCCCTTGTGCAACGCACAGCATGGCCTTAAATGGCCACCTTCCCCCCTAAATATCCAAAGTTTGGGCAGGTGGGAGGGAATGTCCATTGGGACGTCCCCAGGCCCACAACTGCTGGCTTCTCCAGTAACAGCGGTGGTGGTGGGGCTGGTGATGTTGCCGGCTCCTCCGGCAGCGGTGGTGGGGCTGGTGGTGTTGCCGGCTCCTCTGGCCATGGTGATGGGGCTGGTGCTGCTGCCGGTTCCTCAAGCAGTGGTGGTGGGGCTGGTGGTGCTACCGGCTCCTCCAGCAGCGGTGGTGGGGCTGGTGGTGTTGCCGGCTGTTGTGGTGGGGCTGGTGCTACTGCCGGTGCTCTCGGTACGGTAGCGAAGACTCCTCCCCCTCTGGCTCTCGGGACAACAGGATGGCTCCTCTCCCTCTGGCTCACGGGACGGCAGCGATAGCTCCTTCCCCTCTGGCTCACGAGATGGCAGTGATGGCTCCTCTCCCTCTGGTGCTCAGGATGGCAGCGATGGCTCCTGCCCCTCTGGCTCACGGGACGGCAGTGATGGCTCCTGCCCCTCTGGCTCACGGGACGGCAGCGATGGCTCCTGCCCTTCTGGCTCACGGGACGGCAGCGATGGCTCCTCCCCCTCTGGCTCACGGGACGGCAGCGATGGCTCCTGCCTCTCTGGCTCACAGGACGGCAGCGATAGCTCCTCCCCCTCTGGCTCTCGGGACGGCAGCGATGGCTCCTGTCCCTCTGGCATGCCAAACAGCAGTATCAACTCCTCCCCCAACTGGCCACATGGAACGGCAGCTCCTCCCCCCTTGTTTCAACTCGGCCACAGTGGTTCTTCCGCACCCCGCCTCGGTTGCATGGCACCTTGCCCAGCCTTGTGCGGGCAACCCGTTCCATCTCCACCGCAAAGGAAGGGGCAACTGGGTATTGTGTGCCTGAAGTCGGCACAATTTATTCCGTAGGGTAGGTGGAAGATGGTCATTTAGGAAAGGGGCTATGGTATTTAAACTCAATAACCCAGAAGGTAAACGGTGTGGCATCTGAGGATTGGAGGAGCAGATGCGCTTGTTAACCTAGAGGTCATAGCTGACATGATCTGTTCCCTGGTAAATGGTTAGTGTTGAAAATCTACAAGGAGTCAGTGTGCTGTTTCGTGAACCGTGAGTTTTGTCTTGTGTTTGTTAGTGTTTTGTTAAGTGTCGTCTGTTTTTTAATAGACTACCAGTTGCACGATCTAGAGCTGTAGCGAAAGCGAGCATAAACCCAGAGAACTGTATTACACCACTTGCACATATTCACTATCAATAAGAACTGTGTTTGTGTTTAGTGTTGGTGTGTAAAACTGGACTTTTGGTTATGGGTCAAACCCAGGGAATTACAAATATTGAGTGATACACGCCACTGTATCACTCCGTCATTATTAGGGTTGCTTACATCAATGTGATCTGGCAACAAATTCAATCAGCTAAAAAGGAGAGGAAGGAGCTCCATGTGACATTCCTGGATTTGGCTAATGCATATGGTTCAGTGCCACATGAACTACTTTGGGCAGCATTTGATTTTTTCAGTGTACCGATGACAATAACAAATTTAGTGAAAGCCTATTTTGGAGATTTGCAATTCAGTTTTTCAACTTCAGAATTCAGCACTACATGGCAATGCCTAGAGGTTGGAATAATGGCAGGATGCACCATTTTTCCACTGGCTTTTACCATGGCAATGGAAGTAATCATTAGGGCATCAAAATGGGTAGTAGGAGGAGAGCGCTTGGCTTCTGGAATGCGACTACCACCAATTCGAGCATACATGGATGACATGACAACCATGACTACAACAGTAGCCTGCACTA
This sequence comes from Acipenser ruthenus, assembly GCF_902713425.1. Lineage (NCBI taxonomy): Eukaryota > Metazoa > Chordata > Actinopteri > Acipenseriformes > Acipenseridae > Acipenser > Acipenser ruthenus. The sequence goes on along the minus strand of NC_081207.1, from coordinate 14,110,724 downwards.
ATCGATTATTGGGCAAATTAACCAATAACATTGAATGGGCACGAATGCAATTCAAGCCCACTAAATCAAGGAGCATCTCTATAATTAAAGGCAAAGTAGTAGATAAAACATTCTTCATTAATGGTGAGGCAATACCAACAGTGTCTGAGAAGCCAGTGAAGAGTCTTGGGAGATGGTACGACGGGGATCTAAAGGACACAGTTCGTGTGGGAGAAGTTAGACAACAAGCAGTGGAAGGGTTGAAGAGCATAGACAGCTGCGCTCTACCAGGTAAATTAAAACTCTGGTGCTTTCAGTTTGGTCTACTGCCGAGGTTGCTGTGGCCACTGACTGTGTACGAGGTTTCTTTGACAACAGTAGAGAAGCTGGAAGCTTTAATCAGTTCATACATCAGGAAATGGTTGGGAGTTCCACGCTGCCTCAGCAGAGTGGGACTTTATGGTAAAGGAATACTGCAGCTACCAGTCTCTGCTCTAACCGAGGAGTTTAAGTGCGCCAAGGTCAGACTGGAAATGACATTAGTAGAGTCACGCGATAAATGCGTAAGGGAGGCAGCACCTGTGTTGAAAACTGGAAGAAAGTGGGCGGCAAAGAAAGCTGTGGAAGATGCAAAGGCTGCCCTTCGAATTGGTGATATCATGGGGCAAGTTCAGCATGGAAGAGGGGGTCTTGGTTTCAGTTCAACTCCTCCTACATGGCACAAGGCGGCCCCAGCTCAAAGAAGGAAGCTGGTAGTCAACGAGGTGCAAAAGCAGGAGGAGAGGATGAGGTGTATAAAGGCCATTTCCCAGGCCAAACAGGGAGAATGGATGAGATGGGAGAGTGTGGAACAACGCAAGATTGGCTGGCAAGACCTATGGTCAATGGAACAGAGCAGGATCAGTTTCCTCATCAGGTCAACATATGATGTTCTCCCATCACCACAGAACCTAAACCTCTGGGTAGGAGAGGATCCCTCATGTCCTTTGTGTTCATCACCTGCAACATTAAGGCACATTTTGACAGGATGTAAGGTGGCTCTTAGCCAAGGACGGTTTACTTGGCGCCATGACCAGGTGCTGCGATGTTTGGCCTTAGCATTGGAAGACAAGCGTAACATGACCAATAAGTTGCCACCTGTTCCATCAAAACATTACACACAAAAGACAACATTCCTCCGCCCAGGAGAGCAACCACCAAGAAAAGGTGTTAAAACCAATCCTCGCCCAGGACAACTGGAAGCTGCTAGAGACTGGAATATGCTGGCAGATGTTGGTCAACGGCTTATTTTTCCACCTGAGATTGCCACCACTAACCTTCGACCAGATATTGTCTTGTGGTCTGGATCAGCACGCCTTGTTCACCTGGTAGAGTTAACAGTGCCATGGGAGGACGCTGTAGATGAGGCGTATGAGAGGAAGAAACTGCGGTATGCTCAACTAGCCACTGAAGCGGAACAGCGAGGATGGAGAGTTCGGGTTTACCCAGTGGAAGTTGGTTGTCGAGGATTTGTGGCACATTCTACAACCCGGTTTCTCAGAGACGTCGGATTCAGTGGCCAAGAGTTGCGTCGCACAGTGAAGAACTTATCTGAAGCAGCAGAGAGGAGCAGCAACTGGCTGTGGTTGAGACGGAAAGATTCTGGCTGGGGACAGGTAAGTAAGCTGGGCTGAGTTGAGTGGGGGACGGAGGGGGGTGATGCTGGGACGCCAGAATCACGTCGAGCCCTCTTGAGGTGTCGTGGGCTAGTCGACGAAACACTGAGGATGGAAGGTGCCCACTTGAAAACCCCAGAGATGTACCCTACTTAGTTCAATCCAGACGGTTGTCATGCTGATGCGCTGGGGAGGCCGCACTTTGGTTGATCCCCGGAGCCAGCATCGCAGCCGTTGTGTGTGCTGATGCGCCAGGGAGGCAAAATAAGCTGATCCCTGGAGCCAGCATTACACTTCAGCCATTAACACCAGACAGAAGGATATCTACATCATCATATGGAAGGAAACGTAAATGGATGGAGACGCATATGGATCACATTAGTTTACTGTAAAGCTACGTCTTAGTTGGTGCTTATCTTGGCGAGAGCCGAGTTCAAATCAGCATGAAGTTTTAACATCTACTCTCGTGTAATGGAAATCATGTGCCTGCCCAGTTCTGAATGCTGTCTAGATCATTTTGAATGACCTTTGCTGCTGCAACCGTGTTTGCCACTCCTCCTATTTATGTGTTAACAAGTTTGCTTACTATACCAGAATCTAAGTCATTAATGTAGATTAGGAATATCAGGGAACATAATACTGATCCCTGCGGTACACTACTGGTTACTTCGGTCCATTTTGAGGTTTCTCCTCTAATGAGTACTTTCTGTTTTCTACATGTTAATCAAGCCATAATCCATGTGCATGCATTTCCTTGATTCATTACTGTGTTCAGTTTGAGAATTAATCTTTTATGCAGGACTTTGTCAAAAGCTTTCTGGAAATCTAAATAGACCATGTCATATGCTTTGCAATTATCCATTGTCGATGTTGCATCCTCAAAAAAGTCAAGCAGGTTAGTTAAACACAGTCTCCCTTTCCTAAAACCATGCTGACTGTCTCCCATGATACTATTACTATATAGGCCTAGGTAATTTTCTATTTTGGATCTTATTATAGTTTCCATAAGTTTACATATAATAGAAGTTACGCTTATTGATCTGTAGTTACCTGGTTCAGTTTTGTTTCCCTTTTTATGGATCGGTATTACGTTTGCAAATCTCGAGTCTGTCGGTACAACCCCTGTGTCAAGAGACTATTGCATGATCTTGGTTTGCGGTTTGTAAATATCTTCTTTAATTTCTTTGAGTACTATTGGGAGGATCTCATCCGGCCCAAGGGATTTGTTTATTTTAAGAGCTCCTAGTCCCTTTAACATTTCTGCCTCTGTTATGCTAAAGTTATTTAAAACTGGATTGGAACAGGTCGACATGTGGGCATGTTGCCTGTATCCTCCTTTGAAAAACTTGTGAAAAGTAATCATTTAATATATTTGCTATTCTTTTTCCCTTCATCTATGATTTTGCCATTTGTATCTCTTAGACATTTAACCTCCTCTTTGAATGTTCTCTTGCTGTTATAATATTGGAAAAACATTTTGTAATTGGTTTTAGCCCCCTTAGCAATATTGATTTATATCTCTCTCTTGGCCTTTCTAACTTCCTTTTTGACTTGTGTTTGCAGTTCCAAGTACTTCTTTCTGTGTACTTTGTTTTTGGTCCCTTTTAAATGCTCTGTAAAGTGCCTTTTTTCTCTGAATATTTTTTTTAATTGATCTATTAAACCATTTTGGCCATTTTGTTTTAGATTTAGATTTGTCTACTTTTGGAATGTAATTGTTTTGCGCCTCCAGTACTACATTTTTAAAAAACAGACATCCCTTTTCCATGGATGTTTTCTCTATTTTACTCCAATCTACTTCTGTTAGTCTCTAGATTCATTCCTTCATAGTTTGCCTTCCTAAAATTGTAAACCTTAGCTTTAGTCATTACTTTGGGGGTTTTAAAAAGCACTTCAGATGAGACCATGTTGTGGTCTGAGTTTGCCAATGGTTCTCTGACCTCTGTTTTAGTTATTCTGTCTTCGTTATTTGAAAAGACTAAATCAAGGCATGCCTCTCCTCTAGTCAGTGCCTTGACAAATTGCGTTAGGAAGCAGTCATTTGTCATTTCCACCATTTCAATTTCATCTGTCGTGCTCCCCACCGGGTTCTCCCATTTTATACGGGGGAAGTTGAAATCCCCCATTAGTATGGCTTCTCCTTTGCTACATGCATTTCTAATGTCATTGTATAACAGATTATTTTGCTCAATGTCTGAGTTTTGTGGTCTATAGCATGCTCCTCTTATTGAATTTTTGTCCATTATTCTGACCCTGTGGCTAAGTGGTACGTGCAGGTGCAGGGGTGATGCAGTGCAGTAATGAAACACAGAGAGTTGTAATCCAGTTTGGAACAGTTTTTAATTGTATCCAGGTCTGGTGACCAAATAATAATCCCCGGCAATACATAGCAATGTGTAGTGCATGGAGTAAATAACAACAGGGTTACAGTCCCAAACAATAAACAGAAATATCCGTCTCACAGTAGTGCTCGTGGTGGGTGATAACAATTAAACAGTGACTGTAGTGTTGCTCCGGGTAGAGCTGGCCCAAGCGACAGCCCCCGAGACGTGTTAGCCATCTAGTGAATTTCACAAAAATAAAAGAATTACTAATAACGATAAAACAAACGAAACACTCACAAACTCTTTTCCGCGCAATACAATACAAATGGGAAACTCTCCTGGTCCTTCCAGTTCCTTGTCGTTTCTGAACCAAGCGAAGGAAAAGATTTACAATCCTCCATCCCCTTTATGTAAACGAGTGCAGCTGTCTCTACTGTCTACAGCTGCTACGTCATTTTTCTTCTGGGTCAATATGTTCCTGCAACGGAGTCTCGCCTTCTTCCAGACTGACTGACTTCCCGGCCCAGGGAAAGAACTGTCAGGCCAGCCCGTCCAAAGACTTCCCTTTTCGCTGCTTAGCGCCCTCACAGGTCGGGAGGGAGATTTACAACCAAAACTCATTATATTTCTGTCACATATCCCCCCACTCAGAGTGGAGCCAAAGGAACACTCGGCTGAATCTATCGCTCCCATTACTCCCCCCTCCCGGGAAAAATAATCCGCATTTTGATGGTCTTTCCCCGCACGGTGTACCATGTGGTACATGAAGGGTTGCAATGCCTGATACCACCGAGTTACCCGGGCATTGCTGTCCTTCATTGTGCTTAACCACTTGAGTGGGGCGTGGTCTGTGACAAGATCAAATGAGTGTCCCAGCAGGTAGTATCGTAAAGAGTCAGTAGCCCATTTAATGGCCAAACACTCCTTTTCGACTACGGAGTAGTTACGCTCCCGAGGTAGCATCTTTTTTACTGAGATACAGTATCGGGGTGTTCTACTCCATCTACCTTTTGAGACAAGACAGCACCAAAACCCACATCCGACGCATCGGTGTGAAGGATGAATCTCTTGGTGAAATCCGGTGTGATAAGAGTGGGGGCCTGGCAAAGTCTACGCTTAATAGTATCAAACGCCCCCTGACACTCAGCTGACCACTTAATTAAATTTGGAGCACTCTTTTTGGTGAGGTCAACTAAAGGGTTAACCACTGTGGCATACTCGGGGATAAAGCGGCAGTAATAACCAGCTAATCCCAGTGTGACCTCACCTGAGTCTTGGTTTTGGGGATCGCTGCGTCAACCAAAGCCTGGATTTTGGTGACCACAGGTCTCACCCTTCCATTCCCCATTAAAAATCCCAAATATTGAGTTTCTGTTTTGGCAAATGCGCACTTTCTCAAGTTAGCTGTCAGCCGGGCTACCCTTAGAGACTGAAGGACGGCTGTAACCCTAGCCAAATGCTCTCGCCAGGTGGAGCTGTAAATAACCACATCATCAATATACGCTGCTGCATATTAATGATGTGGGTGTAAAACCTGGTCCATCAGTCTCTGAAAGGCACCATGTAGCCCAAACGGCATGGTTTTACACTGAAACAGCCCTTCTGGTGTTGAAAATGAGGTTTTCTCTCTAGAACTACGGGTTAAGCGGATCTGCCAGTATCCCTTTGTCAGATCCAGAGTGGAGATTAACCTTGCCTTTCCCAAAAAGTTTGTCGACCCAAGGCATAGGGTACACATCGAACTTGGCAATAGCGTTTACCTTCCTGAAATCTACACAGAAGCGGTTGGTGCTGTCTTTCTTGGCAACTATGACAATAGGACTGCACCACTCACTCCTAGAAGGTTCAATCACCCCAAGCTTGAGCATTTCCCATACCTCTTTCCGAACGCCACTTCATCGATTTTCTGGGATCCGGTAAGTTCTCTCCCGCACAGTGACACCTGGTGGAGAGATAATGTCATATAACCAAGTTAGTTCTGCCAGGCAAGTCAGAAAAAAACATAGCTGAACTCATCAATAAGCTTACGCAGCTCCCGTTGCTGCTCTGGAACCAACTGTTCCCCCATCGAAATGACTTTTGTGCTAGGAGTCTCTGGACAGGCACCTAAATCATCCTCTATATTGCCTGGGGCTATAAACAAGACCTCCCTTGCCTGCCAGGGCTTTAGTTAATTTACATGATAAATTTCACTTTCATTGCGGCGATCGGGCTAGCCCGAATCAATTCATAGGCCCCTGCCATTTAGCACACAATTTTGATTCTGATGAGGGAAATAACAGCATTACCTTGTCTCCTGGTTGAAAGGCTCGAATTAGTGCATTTTTGTTCTAATGCTGCTGCTGTCGGTGCTGAGCCGATCTGAGGTTGTCCTGGGCCAAATGACCGACCAAATCTAAGCGATCTCTTAGTAGGAGCACATGCTTCACTACATTTTTGGACGAGCCTTTGTGCTCCTCCCACCCCTTTCTCAACAGATTGAGGATGCCGCGAGGCTGTCGAACTCTGCAACACCTCTCTCACAGCAAAAGGAGGTAGGGAAGAAGCGATGCCCAATGTTTTTGCTCTTGCATTACAAACCGTCTCAGCATCGACTTCAAGGTCTGATTAAAGTGTTCCACCAAACCGTCCGTCTGTGGATGATAAACAACCAATAATTGTGTTACAGGCTGTCCTGTGCCCGCTGCTAGATTTACCCTATACAGTAATTTCCCCTTGATACTGAAGTGTGGATATACTAGCACCCCAGCTCCATTAACATCCTTACCTTCAATAGACCAGACCTGCCCCCAAGCGTGCACTAGTGACAGGTCATTATGTTGGCCCCACACTATGTCCGCACTTGAGTACCACATGTCCGGTATATTGAGAGGGGTCGGAGTAGCATCTGCCCTGGATGGCCCAGTAACCTCGCCCTCTCGGTCACACTGCATTCCGACTCCTTTTGACTGGCGTTTGTTACCATTCAAGTATCTCCCACCAGAACCCAGCTTTGTCTCAGTGATGCTCCCTCCAATTTTGCGGTCCGTCTCTCTTTATTTGTTTTTCTAGGATGGAAAATAGGAGAAAACATTTCGGCTTGAAAAGGAAACACATCACCAATTCGTTCCCTTTTCTTTTTTTCTGCCACATTTACGTGTGCGGCTGAGACTGCCATTATTTGCATTAATTCTTTAGATTCTGGCCAGTCCCGGCCCAGAATAACTGGATGTGGCAACCTTTCCTTTACTGTAAATCACTTTCACGAATCAGCCCCCAAATGTAGTCTCCCATCATGTTCTCGTTATACTGTCCTTGGTAGCGGCGTTCAAAGTCCAGTATATCCTGGTGGAAGCGCTCGCCTTGCTCCTCCGAGTACGCTCCCATGTTCTCCTTGAATTTATCAAGATGAGCATCAAGGATATGGACTTTGAGGGACATCCTACAGCCCATTGTGCCGTAGTTCTTCATCAGAGTCTCAACCAGCTCCACATAGTTTTCGGCCTTGTGATTGCCCAGGAAGCCCCGAACCACTGCAACAAAGCTGTTCCAAGCCGCTTTCTCCTTACTAGTGAGCTTCTTGGGGAATTCATTGCACTCCAGGATCTTCTTTATCTGTGGTCCGATGAAGACACCGGCTTTGACCTTTGCCTCAGACAGCTTAGGGAAGAAGTCTTGAAGGTACTTGAAGGCTGCCGACTCCTTATCTAGAGCTCTGACAAATTGTTTCATAAGGCCCAATTTGATGTGCAGTGGTGGCATCAGCACCTTCCGGGGGTCCACCAGTGGCTCCCACTTGACGTTGTTCCTCCCCACAGAGAACTCGGTCCGCTGTGGCCAGCCCGCCTGTGGTAGTGCGCCTTGGTGTCCCTGCTGTCCCAAAGGCAAAGATAGCAGGGAAACTTGGTAAAACCGCCTTGGAGACCCATCAGGAATGCCACCATTTTGAAGTCTCCTATGACCTCCCAGCCATATTCATCATACTTCAAGGCGTCCAGCAAGGTCTTGATGCTGTTGTAATCCTCTTTGAGGTGCACCGAGTGAGCCAGGGGAAGAGACGGGTACTTTTTACCATTATGGAGCAGCACGGCTTTGAGGCTCCTGGATGAGCTGTCAATGAAGAGGCGCCACTCATTCTGGTTACAAGCGATTCCGATTGCCTCGAACAGACTGGTCACATTGTGGCAGAAACAGAGCCCATCTTGACGGGTGAAGAAGCTGGAGAAAGGTTGGTGACGCTTCCTCTGATCTGCGACTTGCACACTTTCATCCAACAAGTTCCACTGCTTGAGCCTAGACATCAAAAGCTTGGCATTGGACTTGGTGAGACCAAGATCTCTAATCAAGTCGTTGAGGTCTTTTTGGTTGGGGTAGTATGGGTTTCTCTTCTCAGCTCCACCTCTGAAATTGTCATCTGGATCTACAACGTCTTCCTCGCTCTCTGACTTGCTGCTCTCTTCTAAAGACGGCTGCTCTCTCTCCAGAGGAGTGGGTACGGGGAGCTCATGGCAGTGTGGCACCGGGGCGATGGATGAAGGAAGGTCCGGATACGTGATAGCAGGTGCATTCTTGCCAGTCCGACGTTTGGAAGGGTCCACCATGCAGAAGTAGCAGTTGCTTGAGTGGTCAGTGGGTTCCCGCCAAATTCTTGGGATAGCGAACTTCATGGCTCTCTTTTCCCCTCTGTACCATCCTACAAAAATACATTTATTTCACCCATGACTAATGTGTAAGAGATTCTCGCAACATTTTTCATATATGATATATTTTTTCAATAACATTGAAAATTGTAAAACATTTTAAAATTAAAAACTTTTACAATTTAAAAAATTTTACCAAATTTATAACATAAAATTCCGAGCAACAATTGTCCATCTTGCCGTCCAGAGTTTTTTTGCAGTGCTCGCAGGTGAAATGAGGTGCCCAGGGTTTGTCTTGATTCCCGACAGGCATGCCGAAATATGCCTTGTAGGCCTCACACATCTTAGCAGATGCTTCCACGGAGTACTTTTTCGCTCTTGTCTTGATAAATTGGCCGCAGACATAGCAAAATGCGTCTGCCGGATGCTTGCAGCCTCTTGATGCCATCTCAGAAAAATGCAGATATGTATCCACTTAGGCAGCTGGAACTAAACTGAACTGGTGGTCTTAAGGCCCTGTATTTGTACTACTATTTATATTACTGGAAAGTTCTAGAAAGTTCTAGAAGTTACTCCAAGTTTACTCAGCACTGAATCTATCTGGAATGTTCTGGAAAATAGGTAAATTTCAAAATAGCACTGTCCTGGTCACAAAAGCAAAGTTTGTGGGGAATAATAGCCATTTTCTATACTTTTGAGGCATAAGCAATTAGGAAATAACACTACCCAGGAACAAAAAAAAATAAATAAATAATTGTTACACGGTGTAATAATAATCCTTACCACAGCAATAGGCTTCCCGGCCATTTTGGACTGGAAGCCGGATGTTAATAATAATAATAATAATAATAATAATAATAATAATAATAATAATAATAATCCTTACCACAACAATAGGCTTAATAAAAAAGCCTAATAAAAAAATGAAAAAAACACCTGTCAAAATACCTGGCAGTCATGGAATATACCACTAAAGGCATCACTTTGAGCTGTTTGCACCAATGACAATCAATAAATGGGCAGAAATAGAAACTGCATCGGCTCATATTTGCAAGTTTCCCGAAAGCGAACAAAAGAAAAAGTTAAACTGTCACACTGAGGTACAGAACTCTAACATTGATGTGCCAGAAAAAACTAGAAATGAAATGAATACCACCAAACAAACCAGTTGGTCTACGTCCTTTTTTGCCACTAGTTGATGCCGAAAGGCTAGTTCATGCATTTATTACATCTAGATTAGATTACTGTAACACATTGTTGTGTGGCCTTCCAAATAGTACTCTAAGAAGGCTCCAATATGTTCAAAATGCTGCTGCTTGTGTTCTAACTAGATCAGAATCACACGACCACATGAACCTGCTTGAACCTGCTTGAAAGAAGCTGCTTGATGAGATTTTGGGATCAATAAGCTACTAACAACCAAACGAGCAAGATGGACTGAATGGCCTCCTCTCATTTGTAAACTTTCTTATGTTCTTATGTTCTTAACCCGTTCTCTCTAAACTCCATTGGCTGCCTATAAAGTTTAGAATAGATTTTAAAATTGCTCTTTTAACTTATAAAGTCTTACATGGCACGGCACCTGCATACACTGCTGACTTGATTGTCTCCTAGCCCCCCTCCCGAAATGTACGTTCTTCAGAGGCTGGTTTGTTAGTTATTCCAAAATCTAGGCTGCGCACTCAAGGGTATAGGGCTTTCAGTCTCTATGCTCCCAAACTTTGGAATTCCCTCCCAAATATTGTAAGAAATTCAGACACTTTAGTGATTTTTAAAACTCGTTTTAAGACGTACTTATTTGATTTGGCTTTTGTATAACTCTTTTTTTTCCTCTGTGAAGTGCCCTGGGATACTTGTTATGAAGGGTGCTATATAAATGAAATGTTGTTGTTGTTCTTGTTGTTGGGCTGTTAAATGCTTTATTGACTGGCTGCCTGAAAAAACTGCATATTGAATTGACACAACTAACAAAAGAAGAGCTAAATAAATCCTTAGAGATTTTTATGGCAGCAGCTACACTGGGCTCCATGCTGGATTGAACAGACATTTAAATGACCCCCCGTTAAGTTTATCCTGCTGCCTAATGAGCGACACAGAATTCACAAGATCAAACAACGTGTTTGTGGGTACAATTAAAAAACTTAGACGAGAAAGCCGGGATAAAACACAACATCATCATGCAATAACTGAAAGAGATTTTCAAATAATCAAACATTCTGAAGCCTTGAACCCCGAAACAGCTGTTTGTCGTGTGAGTAAAGTTTAGTTTGACGTCTAGTTACATTTTGGACACTGGGGGAAAGAAGGAAACAGACAACTACTGGCAGATTCTTTTGTTATGAAAAGAGATGAAAACAGAGCTAAGTATGCACCATGACCTTTAACGAAAGTACAGCGAGTGAGTACTGCGACAGCGAGTGAGGCGACAGCATGGGAGAAGTACAGTCATAGACAAGTACATCACAGAAGCAGAAAGGAGGAATTACATCTTTAAATTACATCTTGAATTGCTTTAATCAGAAAACATTGCAGCTTAAAGTCTAACAGCTGCGTGTCTTTTTCTGATAACAAGCTGAAACATGGAGCAGCTGATTCAAATTCTGCGCCGTTCTGAGACACGGGGGAGGGGCGGAGCCCGCAGCACAATGCAGAAACAAACAAAAGGCAGCCAGTGTTCGACAGCGAGTGAGGCGACAGCGTGGGAGAAGTACAGTCGTGGACAAGTACATCACAGTTGGAAGCAGTTTGAAAGCAGGTTGACAGCTGCAGAAGCTAAACTGAACTTAAAAAAATAAAATAAAATAAAAATAAAACATGGACTTCAAGCCAGTAATCTGTGACAACTGCATGATGTGGGAAATCCGAGAAAACCCAACAGAGCTCAACCAAGTGTGTGTAAAGTGCCGCACGATCCAGGGCTTGCTTCAACGAGTAAGTCTGTTAGAAATGGAGCTGCTGGAAATGAGACAGCAACAGGAGCTTGAGGAGATGACACACCCACAATTCATGGAAGTCTGTACCCCTCGCAGACTGAAAGCCACTAGGGAGATGGAAGAGAGTCGAAACAGCTGGGTTCAGATAGGCAGAAGCAGGGAAAAAAAGAAACTTCGTCAAACACAACCACCAGAAATCCAGACATCCAACAAATCTGAGCCACTTCAACATTTAGATGACCAAAACCAACATCAAGAGAATGAAAGGAACAACATCCTGGACCCTATAAACAGTGCTGACCAGGCAGCAAAAAGAAGGGAGGTCATGATTGTTGGGGACTCCATATTGAGAAACACAGCAAGTTCTGTTCGCAGTTTGGACCCCCTTACTACAACAGTGTGCTGCCTTCCAGGAGCCTCAGTCAAGCACATCACTGAGAATGTGGACAGGCTCCTAGACGAACAGGAGACGACCCGGTAGTAGTCGTCCACATCGGTACAAACAACATTGGAAGAGACAGGCCAAGATCCCTGCAAAACAAATTCAGAGAGCTAGGAAGGAAATTAAAAGACAAGACCAAAACTGTGGTATTTCCTGGGATACTGCCAGCACCTTGCAAAGGACCATATGGACAGCTGTAAATACAAAATCAAAATGCATGGCTGAAATCGTGGTGCACACAGGAAGGCTTCACCTTTCTTCAACATTGGAGCACATTCTACAACAAGGACTATCTATATAGGTGGGACGGACTGCACTTAAACAGAAAGGGAACCAATCTACTTGGAGAAAGGATCCTTGAGGAGGTCCAGAAGCATTTAAACTAGAAAGGAAGGGGGGAGAAAACAAAAAAACAGAAGGGAGACCACATAAAAACAAGAGCAACAACTCAGGTAAGACAACTATTAAATGTATTTATCTTAATGCTAGAAAGTCTCAGAAACAAAATGTTAGAACTTGAAGCTACTGCACTAACAAGTAACTACGATGTGATAGGTGTTACAGAAACTTGGTTGTCTGAGAGTGATGGAGACGAATATAATATTAGTGGGTACACACTGTATAGGAAAGACAGGCAGGACAGAAGAGGTGGAGGGGTAGCGCTATACATAAGAAATAGTCTTGAAGCCCAGGTGTTAAATCTGGACAAAGAAAACAATGCCGAATTAATATGGGTCAGAATAATGGACAAAAATTCAAAGGGCATAATAATAGGAGCATGCTATAGACCGCCTGTTATAGGATGGCCGTCAAGAAAGACTAGCAGAGTCACAATTTACTCCTCCGTGGAGATAGTTCCAAGTTTATTATTTAAACCAAAAATTATAACAAAACAAAACTTCCCTCCACCAGCAATGGTATCAGGGTAACTAACTCAAATTTACACAAACATGCGACATAAGGGAAATGTTAACTAAATTAAACAGCCAGAGGTCTTCTGAATAGCTACTTCTTTAGGCCCTCGTCTGGCTTCCGGATCCTTTCCTCATGCCAGGTTTTCTGGTTCTGTAAAGAAAAGATTCCACCTCTGCTGGTATTGTGGTTATTTCCCTTTTTTTGTGTGAGTCCTATGCATTGCCATGGACCCACCCCCAAGTGTTGCAACCAGAGCCCTTTTATGTGACTTGGAACACCCCCCAATCAGCGGAACACCAATCAGCAATTGATATTTAAATTGCCTGCTGATTCTGGAGTTTTCCAGCACATTCTCCTATTGCTGCCCCCAACAAAGATGGCGACCGCTCTTTTGGGACTTCTGCCCAAAAGCCGGAACTTCCGCGTCACACCCTCTCTGTTGAAAGCCTTGAGGTTGGCTCACAGCCCCCTGATGGTTGGGAGGTTGAATTTCATCATAAGATCGCTTTACCTCGTCACACCGCCAAATTCAGATGCAGAGCAAAATAATCTGTTATACAATGACATTAGAAATGCGTGTAGATCTAAGAGACACAAATGGCAAAATCATAGATGAAGAAAAAAAAAATAGCAAATATATTAAATGATTACTTTTCACAGGTTTTTACAAAGGAGGACATGGACAACATGCCCCACATGTCGACCTGCTCCTATCCAGTTTTAAATAACTAGCATAACAGAGGCAGAAGTGTTAAAGGGACTAGAGCTCTTAAAATAAACAAATCCCCTGGGCCGGATGAGGTCCTCCCAATAGTACTCAAAGAAATGAAAGAAGTTATTTACAAACCGCTAACCAAGATCATTCTACAGGAAAATGTCAGGCCATCTGTCCATGAGCTGAAGCTGAAGCTGAAGCGCAGCTGGGTCATGCAGCAAGACAATTATCCGAAACACACAAGCAAGTCTGAGGATGAGATCCTTCCAATAGTACTCAAAGAAATGAAAGAAGTTATTTACAAACTGCTAACCAAGATCATGCAACAGTCTCTTGACACAGGGGTTGTACCGACAGACTGGAAAATTGCAAACGTAATACCGATCCACAAAAAGGGAGAGAAAACCGAACCAGGTAACTACAGACCAATAAGCTTGACTTCTATTATATGTAAACTTATGTAAACTATAATAATATATAGTAAATATACAGTACTGTGCAAAAGTTTTAGGCAGGTGTGAAACAATGCTGTAAAGTAAGAATGCTTTCAAAAATAGACATGTTAATAGTTTATATTTATCAATTAACAAAATGCAAAGTGAGTGAACAAAAGAAAAATCTACATCAAATCAATATTTGGTGTGACCACCCTTTGCCTTCAAAACAGCATCAATTCTTCTAGGTACACTTGCACACAGTTTTTGAAGGAACTCGGCAGGTAGGTTGGCCCAAACATCTTGGAGAACTAACCACAGTTCTTCTGTGGATTTAGGCAGCCTCAGTTGCTTCTCTCTCCATGTAATCCCAGACAGACTCGATGATGTTGAGATCAGGGCTCTGTGGGGGCCACACCATCACTTCCAGGACTCCTTGTTCTTTACGCTGAAGATAGTTCTTAATGACTTTCGCTGTATGTTTGGGGTCGTTGTCATGCTGCAGAATAAATTTGGGGCCAATCAGATGCCTCCCTGATGGTATTGCATGATGGATAAGTATCTGCCTGTACTTCTCAGCATTGAGGAGACCATTAATTCTGACCAAATCCCCAACTCCATTTGCAGAAATGCAGCCCCAAACTTGCAAGGAACCTCCACCATGCATCACTGTTGCCTGCAGACACTCATTCGTGTACCGCTCTCCAGCCCTTCGGCGAACAAACTGCCTTCTGCTACAGCCAAATATTTCAAATTTTGACTCATCAGTCCAGAGCACTTGCTGCCATTTTTCTGCACCCCAGTTCCTGTGTTTTCGTGCATAGTTGAGTCGCTTGGCCTTGTTTCCACGTCGGAGGTATGGCTTTTTGGCCGCAAGTCTTCCATGAAGGCCACTTCTGACCAGACTTCTCCAGACAGTAGATGGGTGTACCAGGGTCCCACTGTTTTCTGCCAATTCTGAGCTGATGGCACTGCTGGACATCTTCCGATTGCGAAGGGAAGTAAGCATGATGTGTCTTTCATCTGCTGCAGTAAGTTTCCTTGGCCGACCACTGCGTCTACGGTCCTCAACGTTGCCCGTTTCTTTGTGCTTCTTCAAAAGAGCTTGGACAGCACATCTGGAAACCCCTATCTGCCTTGAAATTTCTGCCTGGGAGAGACCTTGCTGATGCAGTATAACTACCTTGTGTGTTGTTGCTGTGCTCAGTCTTGCCATGGTGTATGACTTTTGACAGTAAACTGTCTTCAGCAACCTCGCCTTGTTAGCTGAGTTTGGCTGTTCCTCACCCAGTTTTATTCCTCCTACACAGCTGTTTCTGTTTCAGTTAATGAGTGTGTTTCAACCTACATATTGAATTGATGATCATTAGCACCTGTTTGGTATAATTGTTTAATCATACACCTGACTATATGCCTACAAAATCCCTGACTTTGTGCAAGTGTACCTAGAACAATTGATGCTGTTTTGAAGGCAAAGGGTGGTCACACCAAATATGGATTTGATTTAGATTTTTCTTCTGTTCACTCACTTTGCATTTAGTTAATTGATAAATATAATCTATTAACATGTCTATTTTTGAAAGCATTCTTACTTTACAGCATTTTTTCACACCTGCCTAAAACTTTTGCACAGTACTGTATATATAAATCAATGAGGCTATTTTTGACTTTTAAATAACCCACACCAATTACCAATTACTATTATATAATAATAAATAAATACATTTTCTTCCTTTGTTTGCTATACAGTTTTGTTTGGACCTACTGTACCCACCTTCTTTCGGTGGTTCATAGGTTCAGTCACTAGATCACACTTTTGTGTGCCACTTCTATGAATATTAATGAAATTAATACTGTCCATTAAAACCTGTTTAACTCTTCCTACAGGTACCTCTCCACTGCAGATCACTTCCCTGCAAGGAACTCCGACCTGTGGTGCTGTGACGGGGTACATCTAAGTGATGACCATGAAATGCCTTTGCTCAGCTGATCTGGTGTGCAGCTTACTTTCAGCTGAAAGTTCCACAGGGGATCAAGACCACCCCTGCTGCACCGCAGTGTGACCCCACAGCTGGTGGTGAGAGGGACACCAGCTGCACCACCACAGAGACGAGATCCTTACTCATGGGCTGGGACAGAGTAAGAACACGTCAAATAGCAATTTCAGACAGTTATTTATTATTTTATTATTTGTTTATTTAGCAGACGCCTTTATCCAAGGCGACTTACAGAGACTAGGGTGTGTGAACTATGCATCAGCTGCAGAGTCACTTACAATTACGTCTCACCCGAAAGACGGAGCACAAGGAGGTTAAGTGACTTGCTCAGGGTCACACAATGAGTCAGTGGCTGAGGTGGGATTTGAACCGGGGACTTCCTGGTTACAAGCCCTTTTCTTTAACCACTGGACCACACAGCCTCTGACGGTTCCACTCTATAAATATAATTTAAAAAATCCCCAAGACGTAACAATAACAAGAGACATATTTATCATCCTTTAATTCTACAGCAATTGCATGTGTTGTTCTATTTGTTTTTCTTTTTGTTTTTCATGTTTTTCAATTATGACTTTCGATCACTTTCAGAATGTGAATGGTGGCAATGTTTGCTGCATCCATGACGTAGATGTCGCATGCTACCCTAAGGCATACAGGCCAAGTCAGACAGAGAGATGCCAGAGCAGGAGAGAGATGAGAGTATTTTATCTGTACTTTTTTTATTATTATTATTATTATTATTATTATTATTATTATTATTATTATTATTGATTACCTCATATTTTAAAAAAATACATAAAAAAATGCAACAGTCAAGAATCACAGCTGCAGTCAAATTGTTCTTGCAGTTTAATAGTAGATTTAAATTCAATAGAATCACTTTTAAAAAGTTCTAATTTTAGTAAATAATGAGCAATATGTTAAACATTTGCCCTCAGTTGTAATATACTGCATATACATTTGTCTCATGTTCATAATATATGCTACTGTATACACACACATACTGTATATATTGAGCATTATACATGTTTCACTAGCAGATGGTAACTAGCATGTTTTTGCAATTAGAAAACTTTCCCTACAAACACAAAGCTGGTCTCTTACTGGATTGCTGTAGTATATGATAAAAGTCATGTTGCATCGCTACAGATATTTTTTCATAAACTGTAATAAGCCAGTTGACACTTTCAGTAGCTGATCTCACATTTTTATGTCCCTTTGTGAAAAAGTGTATTGGGATGCAGGTGTTTTACTTAGATCTCCCCAGGACAGTCCTGTTTCACCTGCATTATACCTTAAATTTCAAATTATTATTATTATTATTATTATTATTATTATTTATTTCTTAGCAGACGCCCTTATCCAGGGCGACTTACAATTGTTACAAGATATCACATTATACATTATTTCACATTATACAGATATCACATTATTTTACATACAATTACCCATTTATACAGTTGGGTTTTTACTGGAGCAATCTAGGTAAAGTACCTTGCTCAAGGGTACAACAGCAGTGTCCCCCACTGGGGATTGAACCCACAACCCTCCGGTCAAGAGTCCAGAGCCCTAACCACTACTCCACACTGCTGCCCTAATACTGTAGATACAAATGATTAACATTGCTTTAATATCTTCCTAGAATTTTGTTGAACTCTTTGTATTAACATGTCTAATAAAATGGTAAAATGCAGCAGTCATGTATGTAACACCTCCACAAAAGTATTTTTTAATAAAAATATAAAAACTCTTCAAAAAGTAGGGAAATTCATTGCAAAAAACTGCGTTAATGCTGCAGTTAGGGTTGAACCCATCACCACAAATGCCAACAAATGTGGCGTTAGTGTTTGTATCCCTAACTCGCCATTCCAACCCCCACACAAGCAGCCAAAGGAACCAGACAACACAAGCAACCGCAGACTGCCGTCATCTATATAGGCGGGACGGACTGAAGTTAAAAAAAGGAACCAATCTACTCTGAGAAAGGATCCTCGAGGAGGTTCAGAAGCACTTAAACTAGAAAGGAAGGGGGTAGAAATCAACAAAAAAACAGAAGGGAAACCACATCAAAACAGGAGCAAAGATACAGGTAAGATAGCATTTAAATGTATTTATCTAATGCTAAGTCTCAGAAACAAAATGTTAGAACTTGAAGCTACTGCACTAACAAGTAACTATGATGTGATAGGTGTTACAGAAACTTGGTTATCCGAGAGGGATGGAGACATATATAATATTAGTGGGTATAGACTAATAAGGCTTGTAACCAGGGGGTCCCCGGTTCAAATCCTACCTCAGCCACTGACTCATTGTGTGACCCTGAGCAAGTCACTTAACCTCCTTGTGCTCCGTCTTTCAGGTGAGACGTAATTGTAAGTGACTCTGCAGCTGATGCATAGTTCACACACCCTAGTCTCTGTAAGTCGCCTTCGATAAAGGCGTCTTCTAAATAAAACAAATAATAATAATAATATAGGAAAGACAGGCAGGACAGAAAGGCAGAGGGGTAGCGCTATATATCAAAAATAGTCTTGAAGCCCAGGTGTTAAATCTGGAAGAAAACAACAACACAGAATCAATATGGGTCAGAATAATGGACAACAATTCAAAGGGCATAATAATAGGGGTGTGCTATAGTCCACCTGTGGCAGGCTGGCTGAGTCGTCTGACGTCAGGCCAGAGACAGGAACTAAAAACAAACTGACACCAAATACTGCAGTTCAAAACAAAAGACACGGCAGCGCAGTTTTATTTAAATAACAAAAATAAAATTAAAAGTTCATACAGAAAACACAGTGCTCACAGAGCGAAATAAAAAAGGTAAACAAAACAAATCTCGAACACTAAATAATAATAAATGATCCAGGTTAGGCTGGGCAGTAGCCTTCACTGATCCTGGATTTTCTCTTTCGTTTAGTTTCGTTTTCTCTCGCTCCTCGCTTGCTCTCTCCGCTCTAACACCCACACCGAGTGCAGCGAGCTGCAGGCTTTCATGCAGGTGACCATCTCCCGATTAGCAACAAATTAAATCACCTAATTAATTCGGGAGATGGCCACCGTCTGCATGAGGTTTTTAAATTATTACTGGCAGAGGATGAGCACCAATCTCGCCTCTGCAAGACAACATTTTAAATAAAACAAAACAATAACAAAACCTACGGTGCACGGCTCTCGCCGTCATTTAAATACAATAAAACATAACGACAATAATAATAATAATAATAATAATAATAATAATAATAATAATAATACAAAACAAATACAAAATAACACAGGGGCGGTGGGGGAAACCCTGTTCTAAAAATAAATAAACAGAACACTGTACAGGGCTCCTTGCCCTGTTACACCACCAAATTCAGATGCCAAGCAAAATAATTTGTTATACAATGACATTAGAAATGTGTGTAGCAAAGGAGAAGCCATATTAATGGGGGATTTCAACTTCCCCCATATAAAATGGGAAAACCTGGTGGCGAGCAGGACAGACAAAATTGAAATGGTGGAAATGACAAATGATTGCTTCCCAACGTTGATTTAGTCTTTTAAAATAAAAAAGACAGAATAACTAAAACAGAATTCAGAGAAACATTGGCAAACTAAGACCACAACATGGTCTCATTTGAAGTGCTTTTTAAAACCTGTCTAAAGCTAAGGTTTACAATTTTAGAAAAGCAAACTATGAAGGTATGAAACAGAGACTAACAGACGTAGATTGGAGTAAAATAGAGAAAATATCCACAGAAAAAGGATGGATGTTTTTAAGAAATGTAGTACTAGAGGTGCAGAATAATTACATCTCAAAAGCAGTCAAACCTAAATCTAAAACAAAATTGCCAAAATGGTTTTAGATCAATTAAAAACAAATATTCAGTGAAAAAAGACACTTTACAGAGCATTTAAAGGGACCAGAAACAAAGTACATAGAAAGAGTACTTGGAACTGCAAACGCAAGTCAAAAAGGAAGTTAGAAAGGCCAAGAGAGAGATAGAAATGAGCATTACCAAGGGGGCTAAAACCAATTTCCAATATTATAACAGCAAAAGATGATTCAAAGAAGAGGTTAAATGTCTAAAAGATACAAATGGCAAAATCATAGATGAAGAGAAAAAATAGCAAATATATTAAATGATTACTTTTCACAAGTTTTTACAAAGAAGGATACGGAAATCATGCCCCACATGTCAACCTGTTCCTATTCAGTTTTAACTAACTTTAGCATAACAGAGGCAGAAGTGTTAAAGGGACTAAGAGCTCTTAAAATAAACAAATCCCCTGGGCTGGATGAGATCCTCCCAATAGTACTCAAAGAAATGAAAGAAGTTATTTATAAACCGCTAACCAAGATCATGCAACAGTCTCTTGACACAGGGGTTATACCAACAGACTGGAGAATTGCAAATGTAATAGTGATCCACAAAAAGGGAAACCAAACCAAACCAGGTAACTACAGACCAATAAGCCTGACTTCTAGTATATGTAAACTTATGGAAACTATAATAAGATCCAAAATGGAAAATTACCTACATGGTAACAGTATCCTGGGAGACAGTTAGTATGGTTTTAGGAAAGGGAGATCATGTTGAACTACCCTGCTTGATTTTTTTGAGGATGCAACATCGACAATGGATAATTGCAAAGCATATGACATGGTTTATTTAGATTTCCAGAAAGCTTTTGACAAAGTCCTGCATAAAAGATTAATTCTCAAACTGAACACAGTAGGGATTCAAGGAAATGCATGCACGTGGATCAGGGAGTGGTTAACATGTAGAAAACAGAAAGTACTGATTTAGAGGACAAACCTGAAAATGGAGCGAGGTAACCAGTGGTGTACCACAGGAATCAGTATTAGGTCCTCTGCTATTCCTAATCTACATTAATGACTTAGATTCTGGTATAGTAAGCAAACTTGTTAAATTTGCAGACAACACAAAAATAGGAGGAGTGGCAAACACTGATGCAGCAGCAAAGGTCATCCAAAATGATCTAGACAGCATTCAGAACTGGGCAGAGACAGGGCAAATTACATTTAATAGAGAAAAGTGTAAGAAATCTATGAAAAAGACCTAGGAGTTTATGTTGACTCAGGAATGTCTTCATCTAGACAATGTGGGGAAGATATAAAAAGGCCAACAAGATGCTTGGATATATAGTGAAAAGTGTTGAATTTAAATCAAGGGATGTAATGTTAAATCTTTACAATGCATTAGTAAGACCTCACCTAGAATATTATGTTCAGTTCTGGTCACCTCGTAACAAAAAGGATATTGCTGCTCTAGAAAGAGTGCAAAGAAGAGCAACCAGAATTATTCTGGGTTGAAAAGGCGTGTCATATGCAGACAGGCTAAAAGAATTGAATATATTCAGTCTTGAACAAAGAAGACTACGCAGCAATTTGATTCAAGCATTCAAAATTCTAAAAGGTATTGACAATGTCGACCCAAGGGACTTTTTCGACCTGAAAAAAGAAGCAAGTACCAGGGGTCACAAGTGGAGATTAGATAAAGGGGCATTCAGAAAATAGGGGGCACTTTTTTACAGAGAATCATGAGAATGTGGAACCAACTCCCCAGTAATGTTGTTGAAGCTGACACTCTGGGATCCTTCAAGAAGCTGCTTGATGAGATTCTGGGATCAATAAGCTACTAACAACCAAACGAGCAAGAGGGGCTGAATGGCCTCCTCTTGTGTATAAACTTTCTTATGTTCTTGTTCTTATGTAATCAGGTAAGACATAGAACACACAACTCTTTTTAGATGATACAAGAGACAATGTCAATTGCATCGTGGTCCAAAAGAGCTATATGAACTTGTGCACAGGTTTAAATGGCTTGCCAGTGAGCATTGACAACACCAACATGAAGTTGCAAGGTGGCGCACTGGACAGGGACAAACGGTCAGGTCTCTCATCTTGTGTGTCATTGTTAGTAAACTAGTCTATGCCTGACATGAACAGATAGCTGCCGAATGCACTCTTCGGCTTGTCAACCTCAGGCCAAACTGGGAAGTACCAGAGGTAATCCTGGATGCCTGCCACTGAGCAGGATTAGGGGTTGAGTTCTGTTCCCCAAAACCAAATGTAAAGGCACACAACCAGTACTTAGGAAAGAGATTGCAGCACCAAGTAACACAATATGATGATGAGAGGGACAGGTATGTGCTGACTTCAGGTAACAGCCCAGCAGATTTTCTGGTAGGAATGTCCCTGGATGCATCCACTGAGGCAACAATATATTTGGTGGAATGAACCTTAAACCCTGCAGGCTCCCTACCAGCCAACCTATATGATTATACTGAATGCTTTGACGTGCTAGAAAATGGTAACAGTGCAAATGTCAGTTATTTACATACTTGCATTAGAATCAAAAGTGCATGTAAGGTAAAGATGATGTGGCTCTGCAGCCTTAAGTGGGCGTCTTTGTTTCGAAGTGTACATGTATATCCATATACCAGCACTGGAAGACCATGATGTAATTGACATTGTCTCTAGTGTCAGCTAGAAAGAATTGTATGTTCTACATCTTACCTGATGACGGCAGTCTGCGGTTGCTTGTGTTGTCTGGTTCCTTTGGCTGCTTTTGTGGGGGTGGGAATGGCGAGTTAGGGTTAAAAACCCCAACGCCATATTTCCTTGCTTTTGTGGCGATGGGTTCAACCCTAACTGCTGCATTAACACAGTTTTTTGCAATTATATATATATATATGTATTGTTATTTTATTGAGTATGGTCTACTTAGGTCTCTCTTTGTATTAGTGCTGCACTATTGGGATGTACCTGTGCTGGTCCTGTGGCTACAGAGTGAGTAAACTAAACAAACTAAGACCAGGACACACAAAGTAAATAATCCCTTTTGTTTTATTTCGGGACATGTAATTATTCAGGATTAATTTACAAAAATTAGACAAACAAAAAAAATAATACAGCAGCAAAATTAAATCAATCCCAAGCACAACATTCCTATATCCATTCACCATGACAAAATAAACCAAGTTCAGGTTACATTATAATGAAGGGATTGCATTGGGAACCAGCTCACCTGCGTCAGCCACCTTCCAACACAGCTTCCCACTGTCCAACACAGCATCCCACTGTCCAACACTTCTGTACAGGTGCCACAACCTAATCGTCTCTAGAGTAACATGTTTTTTTATAATGTGGTGGAACAGCATCCCTAGTGGGGAGTGGGGAGTGGGGGGTGGGGGTGGGGGTGGGGGTGGGGGCGGGGGGTGGAGGGTGGGGGTGGGGGTGGGGGGTGGAGGGCGGGGGTGGGGGGTGGAGGGCGGGGGTGGGGGGTGGAGGGCGGGGGAGTCCTGGGTTCAAATCCGGCTGCACAGGTCATAAAATGTGAAATGAGTTTATTTCAACGACCTAGACCCCAGTGACAGACAGACAGAATACCTCCACATCCCGGCCCAGACACCACCACACAATTTGGCACAATTTGGTTCAGTTGGCATCTTTTACTGTTACAAATGTAGGGCTACTGATTTTCCAAGATCGCGGAATAATGGATGGAATCGCGGAATTAGCCATTGGGAACGGAATTGGCATTTTGGGAATGGGGTTCTGCTTTGCAACTGCGCCCTTAAAAAAAACAAAACTGTGCAAAGTTTTTGTATGTTTACTTGGATCATTGAATAATGAGAAAACAGGTGGTTTTGTGGGCATTACGCTGATGAACTGTCTGTCTCTGTTGCGGCGCTGCTTGTGTGCTGTGTGAGTCGAGTTGTTTAAAAAAGCAACGAGCTGTTTTGAGAGTTCTGTGGAATCATTTTGTTGTATAGTTGTATATACAGAAAAGTGAAAAGTACCTGGAAAAAAAAAAAAAAATCATCAACCCCCCGATTGAAGAAACGTAATTGAATTTATGTATTAATTTATTTAGTTATTATCGCAAATCCGTTACTCCGTCACCCGCTCAACACAAGGAAACGATGCGGTAGTAGAGCTGAAACCTTTCAATTTATAACTTATTATTTTTAATTTATCATTAACTCCTTATAAAACTTATTTTTACTCGTGTTGCTATAATGTGGCTCTCTCTACTCTAGCTACTGTAGTAATGACAGAAAATGGTGACAATTGTAGATTCAACAATGAGTGGACCAATAAATACTTATTTATTATACCAACTGTACCGAACGCAAAGCCGATGTGTTTATTGTGCAATGAATGTGTGTCAGTAGTTAAGGAACACAATATGAAAATGCATTTTGAAACCAAACAAGCTTTTGGAAATACGTATCCAGAGGTCACAGTAGTTAGAAGCTCAAAAGTGGAACTGCTGATCACTTCTTAACAGTTATTCTATTGGTATGTCACATACATTTTAAAATGTTTGTAATGATACTCTGTTAAATTCTCACACTGTTCTATTATTAAAGTACTATTCATATGGTAAAATGTGTAAATTGTGTTCAGTATATGAACATTAAGTTATGTAATATTTATTATTGCTTACAAATGTACAAAGTAAAATACTCTGGCCCGCCTACTCCTAACTTTTTTTCCAATCTGGCCCCCTTAAATTAAAAAAAAAAAACTAAGACACCTCTATCTGTCCAGGGTATACGAGAAACACATGCAAGCAGTTTTACAGCAAGTACAGCATAAACCAGTCTGCGTTGTTGCAGATGAAACTACAGATGGGAGAGATAAAAAGTGTCCTGAACATTGTATTTCATTTGTAATTTTATGAAAATTATATATTTTTGTAATAATGCCCCTCGTTTGACTAGTCTGTATATTGTAATAGCAATAAGCTGTTTTTTCAAAACCCCGTTATTTGTTGACTGACCTACAGTACATTGTTACTAGTGGACTGCTTTAAGAATTTTTTTTCCTGAAAACTACAGTATCTCAGGGACTTGAATAAAAAAAATATATAATGAATTCAATAGATTTCATGTAAAAATGTTATTTATGTTCAAATTACATTGTTAATTCTTAATAAATTAGTAAAAACAGAAAAAAACAGAATTATTCCTTTTTAAAAAAGGAATTGGTCATTTTGAAAAACGGAATTTGCCATTACCAAGAATGGAAAATCAGGAGTCCTACAAATGTTTGGGTGGGCAAACAGACTAATCTGCTTTCCCATTTCCCCTGCCAAGAGAAAGGGTGCTCCCTACAGTCCAGGACAGGCTTGAGGCATGGAGACTGAACTGCTCCCTCCCTTACCTCACATGAGAAAGGGTGGGCCACTTCTGAACAAAATCTTCTCAAACAATAATTTTAATTAATAATTGTTGTAATAGCAAAAATTGACACAAAAGCAAACTTGTGAGTGCAGCAGCTCCAGTGTGCCGGTCCTGTCGGTATCCTTCATGCTGTGCTCAGAGTGCCCTCCGCTCAGGCCTTCCAATCCACGTACTTCATCCTCTCTGCCTTCGCCATGGAGCTTTCCTTTTCTGTTGATTTCCACACCTCTTTATTGTAACTTCTTCTGTGAAGCCTCTCTATCCCACAGCCATGGTCACTTTCTCCCTGTGTTTGAAGCAATATTCTTCCCCCAGACCCCACGCACACAGTTCCCTCTGGACAGCACAGTCTGGGGAGTGCCTGTGTGAGATTCAGGGGACTTTATTACCTGGAACGTAGGAAGGAAGGGAGGAGGAGGCTGGAGGAAGTGAAAACAAAGAAGTCTGGAATGGTAGCACTCCATTAACATTAACTCCATGTACTTGGGGGAAAAAAAAAAACTACAACCCACACGAATATCTGAATGAGAGAGATGTAGAGTGTTGCTATATAGTTTGTAAACTCCAGAATCCCACTTCCTGTTCCAGCATTACTGTCTGCAAACAAAAAGCAGTGGAAATCAATAAATAAATAAAAACACAGTGAGAGAGAGCGCAGTGATATAACAGGGTTCTGGAGTTTGAAAAAAAACTAATGCAGAGAGGAGTGACAACCATAATATAATAAAACTATAGCCTGAAAAGGAGAGCTGTCTGAATCACTGCTGGTGGCAGTGGAGAGTGACAGCTGTCTGAATCACTGTTGGGGCCAGTGGAGAGTGACTCACAGATTAATTCAGATAGTATGATCCGTTTCCAATCTGTTTCATGTGTTTAGTAAACATTACAATCTGGAATCCTCAGCTAATGAAAACGTCTCCGGTATCTTCCTTGCCTCTGTAGCGTGTTTTCCCGTGTGAGAATGGAACATAGCGATACTTGATCATGTGCTGAAAGAGAGAAGAGCAGAAAACAGAGTTCATCATCACAGGAAAAACTAGAATAATTCTAATGAACTTTCTGGGGTCTGATCAGCACTGAGTAGAAACACCAAGAACCAGGTGGAGATCTGTGCACTGAATCAGTGCACTTCTGCTGCTCCCCCACCACCCCTGCTATAGGAGCACATAGTGCAGTGAGATTCTCACCCGGATCTGCCTCTTCATGGTCATGCAGGTAAGCATGATGAAATACAGGACCAGGATTGGCCAGAACACCGGAATGTTGAACATTTCGAAGAAGGTCATCACCATGGCAACCAGGACTGCTTTAGTAGCTGAGTACCTGTAAAAAAATTAAATAATAATTAAATAAATCAATGTGTCAGTAGCACCACCCCTCACCCCCTCTGAGAATCAGCAGGACCCTATGGGGAGAAACACTGAGAAACTGGGTGTGTTCCATAACTCAGCAGCTCAGAGCGAGAATTTCTCCGCTCATTCAGATCACTGATGAAGTCTACTCTGCTGCTCTGAGGGAGCGGAGCTGAGCATGCTGTTAGAGGGTTCTGTCACTGAGCTGCTCAGGGGGAGCAGAGCTGAGCATGCTGTTAGAGGGTTCTGTCACTGAGCTGCTCAGGGAGAGCGGAGCTGAGCATGCTGTTAGAGGGTTCTGTCACTGAGCTGCTCAGGGGGAGCGGAGCTGAGCATGCTGTTAGAGGGTTCTGTCACTGAGCTGCTCAGGGGGAGTGGAGCTGAGCATGCTGTTAAGAGGGTTCTGTCACTGAGCTGCTCAGGGGGAGCGGAGCTGAGCATGCTGTTAAGAGGGTTCTGTCACTGAGCTGCTCAAGGGGAGCAGAGCTGAGCATGCTGTTAGAGGGTTCTGTCACTGAGCTGCTCAGGGAGAGCGGAGCTGAGCATGCTGTTAGAGGGTTCTGTCACTGAGCTGCTCAGGGGGAGCGGAGCTGAGCATGCTGTTAAGAGGGTTCTGTCACTGAGCTGCTCAAGGGGAGCGGAGCTGAGCATGCTGTTAGAGGGTTCTGTCACTGAGCTGCTCTGAGCCACTCAGTTACTTAATGCAGCCACTGATAAAACAGTGAATTCTTTCTCCTTTCTCACCAGAATTTGAACTCAGGGAGTCTCCTGATGAAGGGTCGGAATTCTTCATTGTGATGTGTTGGCAGCGCCATGTCATCATCTGAAACAGGAAACAGGAAGAGCATTACAACAAAGCAAGAACCTACAACTCCCACAACCCTCTCAAACTAAAACAGGAAACAGAAAGAGCTTTACACACAGCACGAAAACCACAGACACACAAACAAACCTGAATCTTCTAGCAATGATGGTTCAATTTTAGGAGACAGGAACGCCACCAGTAGATTCAGGTGATAAATCCCCAAAGCATATGTCACAATATACCAGCCCTAAAAAACAAAAACAGAGTTACCTGCATTGCTCATTTCAAACACTAGAATCCATTACCTGCATCGCTCATTTCAAACACTCACTGTTAATATTACCTACATCACACAAAGCCAATGTTACCTTAACTGCAAACTGCAGTATATAATTTCTTAGGGGCAGAGTATTGCAGGGAGGCAGTTAATGGTTACAGTATGGTCCCAATGTACTGTTCTGGGGTTTAGACAGCATTCCCAGAGCTCTATTGAGGCTACGGGTGAGTTTTAATAAGGCATGAGGAAATGATATGAAGACTGGTCCCTACCTGCAGTATGAAGACTCGGATCATGTACAGCAGTCCCAGAATGACAGTGGCTCCCCATCTTCCCAGTGCGTGCGGGGTGGATCTGTCCAGTAGAGACTGGTAACGCTAGCCAAGGAATACAAATATAATTTTAGAAGTGTTTCAGTAACCTTCACATCCCCCAACGCCACGGCTACAAATACAAAAGCAGAGCCATCAATATCATGAGATTTCCTCCCCAGATTCTGGAACTCCCAATAGCCTGTGTGCTAACCCAGTTTCAGAACAGCTCCACCAGCGGCTCTCTAGAAACATGTAAAATCTAAAGTGTGATGTGGATACTTTTGTCATACAACAGAATAAGCATGGCATGATGTCACAAGATGGACAGAACGAGTCTTACCTGTGCTAAACGAGTGCAGATCAACCTCAAACTGGAGACTTGTGGAGAGGAGGGGGGGTCCCCTTGAATTTGACTAGTGCCCAAATCTGACATTACTGAAAAAATTACATAATTTCATTAATATTTCTGAATCAATTAAATAAAAATACCCTCTGTTTTAAACTTAAATTCTTCCAGGGGACCTGCAATGTCATCATAAACATTATGAATAGATGATTGCTGTTTATTTTAGCTTCAGCATCGTAAATAAATGCTGCATATGCATATTTAATAGTAAAAGCATTGATATTTCATTAATACTGCACAAACACTGCGAGTGTATGTTTCACTAGTGTAATTGAACGGTGACGACTGGCTATGGTGGTGTACTGAGCAACCGGCTAAGCCAGCTTCTCCAACTATATAGTATAATTCACGCGATATACAATCACACCACCCCAACACTGCTCATTAACAGGATATAATGTAATTACATTAATATTCTCCAAACATCTCCTTATAAAGATAAATTAAGCCACTCGCTTTCACTCACCCTCCTCGCTTCCGCTATTAGCAACGTCCCGCCCCCGTCGAAGCAGATTGGTGACGGGGGATATACACTACGTTCTAATTGGTCCACCGGGAATCTTTACTGATTACTAATTGGATATACAGCACTCGATCACTCCGAAATCGGGCAAGCGGAAAGCCCGCCCCTGGATTACATTTTAGTCTTTGGGTGCGTTCACGAGGATCATTCTGCGCAGATTTATAGCAAAACCTGTCCTAGTTGGGCATCTGCGTGAACTCAGCCGGAAAAGACGACACCAGGTCACGCAGATTCGGCTAGGCAGGCTGCACAGATCGCGCAGCTTTCAAAAGGGTACTGCGCTGGAGCAGCCGCGGCTTCAAAACAACCAACGAGTGCTCACCGATAAAGAAGGACATCGCAACCCTATACGGTCATCACTCAATGTGCTGTTGCCACCTAGCCAGGCGGTGTGAATGACACACACCCTCACAAGGACACTCGAGAAGCAACCCTGTACAATCATTGCATTACATTTGCAATTAATAGATATCACAGTTCAAAATAATAGGAAATTAGTAAAAGTATCTTGCGGTGTTGATGAATAAAAACAACCCTCCAATGGTCGTCAATGCAACTCTAGATACATATACATTGTGATTGTGAAACACTTAATACATAAAATATTTGATGTGAATGGATGAATATTTCAGTGTCTTTACCTTACTATATACAATGTGCATAACTGGCCAATTCCAACAACACCCCCCCATTGCAGCCATACGGTTAGTTTAGACACATCCAAGTTTCCTTTCCTGCCATTTCTTGATAATACAATTGTTAGAACATGTCATTTATTCTTTAACCAGAACAAATAAACACAATGGGTTGCATCTTACCCATTGTGCAAACTAGGCAAACTGCCTAATCGTTGGGAAATATATATCTATATTCAAGATATACAACTCAATTGGAGAAGCAATAATAAGTCTCGTGTACAACTACAAAAGGACCACATGTTTGTATTTCAAAGATTGCAGAGATAGCAGTGACATGATTACAGCTCAAACTAATGGAATATAGGTGTGTCATATTCAATTCTTGTATATAAGGGACCTGAGGTAAGAAAGAGAACACAAAGCTAACAAACGGAAGAGATTGAAATCCAGCTCACTGATGGGAGCACAATCATCAGGTTTAAGGTATCCCCTGAAGTGAGGCAAAGGATTCAATCTGGTGAGTAGCAGTACTATTGAAGCATCTGTAAAAGACAGCTGATGGTGTCTTTATGTAATCATGTATGTATTGTCTCCACTGACAAACGTTGTATTTCTAATAGTTTGCAATGGGTCTGGAAGATATGAATCCTTCTAGCTACAGTCATTGAGTGTGGTATGATAAAGCCATTTCAATATATAATAATAAAGACCTATACCAACTCATTAGATGCATCTGACTGTGTGATGTAATACATATAATCATGTTCATAACTACATATTCTTGTCCGTTATACCCTGGATATGGCAGCCTATTAAGAACATAAGAACATAAGAAAGTTTACAAATGAGAGGAGGCCATTCAGCCCATCTTGCTCGTTTGAATGTTAGTAGCTTATTGATCCCAGAATCTCATCAAGCAGCTTCTTGAAGGATCCCAGGGTGTCAGCTTCAACAACATTACAGGGGAGTTGGTTCCAGACACTCACAATTCTCTGTGTAAAAAGTGACTCCTATTTTCTGTTCTGAATGCCCCTTTATCTAATCTCCATTTATGACCCCCGGTCCTTTTTTCTTTTTTCAAGTCAAAGAAGTCCCCTGGGTTGACATTGTCTATACCTTTTAGGATTTTGAATGTTTGAATCAGATCGCCGCATAGTCTTCTTTGTTCAAGACTGAATAGATTCAATTTTTTTAGCCTGTCTGCATACGACATGCCTTTTAAACCCGGGATAATTCTGGTTGCTCTTCTTTGCACTCTTTCTAGAGCATTTTGCAATATCCTTTTTGTAACGAGGTGACCAGAACTGAACACAATATTCTAGGTGAGGTCTTACTAATGCATTGTAGAGTTTTAACATTACTTCCCTTGATTTAAATTCAACACTTCTCACAATATATCCAAGCACCTTGTTAGCCTTTTTTATAGCTTCCCCACATTGTCTAGATGAAGAAATTTCTGAGTCAACATAAACTCCTAGGTCTTTTTCATAGTTCCCTTCTTCAATTTCACTATCTCCCATATGATATTTATAATGCACATTTTTATTGCCCGCATGCAATACTTTACACTTTTCTCTATTAAATTTCATTTGCCATGTGTCTGCCCAATTTTGAATGCTGTCTAGATCATTTTGAATGACCTTTGCTGCTGCAACAGTGTTTGCCACTCCTCCTATTTTTGTGTCGTCTGCAAATTTAACGAGTTTGCTACTATACCAGAATCTAAATCATTAATGTAGATTAGGAATAGCAGAGGACCTAATACTGATCCTTGTGGTACACCACTGATTACCTCACTCCATTTCGAGGTTTCTCCTCTAATCTTTCTGTTTTCTACCTGTTAACCACTCCCTAATCCATGTGCATGCATTTCCTTGAATCCCTACTGCGTTCAGTTTGATCTTTTATGCAGGACTTTGTCAAAAGCTTTCTGGAAATCTAAATAGACCATGTTGTATGCTTTGCAATTATTCATTTTCAATGTTGCATCCTCAAAAAAGTCAAGTAGGTTAGTTAGACATGATCTCCCTTTCCTAAAACCATGCTGGCTGTCTCCCAGGATATTGTTACCATATAGGTAATTTTCCATTTTGGATCTTATTATAGTTTCCATAAGTTTACATATACTAGAAGTCAGGCTTACTGGTCTGTAGTTACCTGGTTCGGTTTTGTCTCCCTTTTTGTGGATCGGTATAACGTTTGCTATTTTCCAGTCTGTCGGTACAACCCCTGTGTCAAGAGACTGTTGCATGATCTTGGTTAGCGGTTTGTAAATAACTTCTTTAATTTCTTTGAGTACTATTGGGAGGATCTCATCTGGCCCAGGGGATTTGTTTATTTTAAGAGCTCCTAGTCCCATTTAACACTTCTGCCTCTGTTATGCTAAAGTTATTTAAAATTGGATAGGAACAGGTCGACATGTGGGGCATGTTGTCCGTGTCCTCCTTTGTAAAAACCTGTGAAAAGTAATCATTTAATATATTTGCTATTTTTTTTTCTTCATCTATGATTTTGCCATTTGTGTCTCTTAGACATTTAACCTCCTCTTTGAATGTTCTCTTGCTGTTATAATATTGGAAAAACATTTTGGAATTGGTTTTAGCCCCATTAGCAATATTGATTTCTATCTCTCTCTTGGCCTTTCTAACTTCCTTTTTGACTTGTGTTTGCAGTTCCAAGTACTCTTTCTGTGTACTTTGTTTTTGGTCCCTTTTAAATGCTCTGTAAAGTGCCTTTTTTCGCCGAATATTTTTTTTAATTGATCTATTAAACCATTTTGGCCATTTTGTTTTAGATTTAGATTTGTCTACTTTTGTGATGTAATTGTTTTGTGCCTCTAGTACTACATTTTTAAAAAACAGCCATCCTTTTTCTGTGGATGTTTTCTCTATTTTACTCCAATCTACTTCTATTAGTTTCATACCTTTGTAGTTTGCTTTTCTAAAATTGTAAACCTTAGCTTTAGTCATTACTTTTGGGGTTTTAAAAAATATTTCAAATGAGACCATGTTGTGGTCTGAGTTTGCCAATGGCTCTCTGACCTCTGTTTTAGTTATTCTGTCTTCATTATTTGAAAAGACTAAGTCAAGGCATGCATCCCCTCTAGTCGGTGCCTAGACAAATTGCATTAGGAAGCAGTCATTTGTCATTTCCACCATTTCAATTTCATCCGTCGTGCCCCCCAACGGGTTTTCCCATTTTATACAGGGGAAGTTGAAATCCCTCATTAGTATGGCTTCTCCTTTTCTACATGCATTTCGAATGTCATTGTATAACAGATTATTTTGCTCAGCGTCTGAGTTTTGTGGTCTATAGCATGCTCCTATTATTATGCCCTTTGAATTTGTGTCCATTATTCTGACCCATATTGATTCTGCATTGTTTTCTTTGTCCTGATTTAACACCTGGGCTTCAAGGCTATTTCTTATGTATAGCACTACCCCTCCGCCTCTTCTGTCCTGCCTGTCTTTCCTATACAGTGTGTACCCACTAATATTATATTTGTCTCCATCACTCTCAGACAACCAAGTTTCTGTAACACCTATCACATCGTAGTTACTTGTTAGTGCAGTAGCTTCAAGTTCAAACATTTTGTTTCTGAGACTTCTAGCATTAAGATAAATACATTTAATAGTGGTCTTACCTGAGTTGTTGCCCTTGTTTTGATGTGGTCTCCCTTCTGTTTTTTTTGTTTTCTCCCCCCTTACTTTCTATTTTAAATGCTTCTGGACCGCCTGAAGGATCCTTTCTCCGAGTAGATTGGTTCCCTTTCTGTTTAAGTGCAGTCCGTCCCACCTGTATAGATAGTCCTTGTTGTAGAAAGTGCTCCAATGTTCAAGAAAGGTGAAGCCTTCCTGTGTGCACCACGATTTCAGCCATGCATTTTGATTTTGTATTTCCAGCTGTCCATATGGTCCTTTGCAAGGCGCCGACAGTATCCCAGAAAATACCACAGTTTTGGTCTTGTCTTTTAATTTCCTTCCTAGCTCTCTGAATTTGTTTACTCAGGCACTCAAGGCCAATACCACAGTGCAAACAAAAGGTAAGCTTGCATTCCTTTAGGCTAAATACTAAACCCTAACTTATTCCTCTTACTGTTAGATTACTTTTGAGGCTTACTATGACATTTTTTAATAGTCTGGATGTGATAACGTATTGTCAATAGACTTGCTCAAACAGTGCATTGCTTCCCAATGCATGTTCACAGCTTTTACTTACCCACCACACTCCAGGCCTTACATCAACCTGAGTTTGAACAGGATGGGATACTCATAACAATGAAGACAGTCAGGTCAATGCATGTCTGCATAACCTTTTACCTTACTGTTATTGTATCAAATTAGTCTGCACACAGTTCACGTTGTTTGAGCACTTCAAGGTTATGTGTCTGCAGTACAAGGACTGCGTATATGGGTATATATTGTACAAATCCATGCTTTTACCTTTTCTACTTTAGCAAAGGAGGGTTCTCCATGCAAGTCCCACCCCAACATGTCTGCTGTGTTGAAAGGTAATACATTATTGTATTTCATGGCATGTGTAGGCAACAGCTTGGTATTGACACTTACTTCCACCTGGTTGTACCTGATTTAGGAAATGATGAATCTGCATGCAGTTCTCAATCGTCAATCTAGTATAATGCATGCCCATATTAATCTGAACTCTTCAAGGGCTTACCATGATTTGTTGTGCTGTTTAACTCTTTATTTGTTTTATAGAGTTCAATAGTAAGAGTACCCTCTTGTTTATTGAACTGACAAGAGTGCACTGGGACCTCTTCAGCTCAAATAGAGTTAATTTCTTCAATATACTCCATAGGAAGTTTCTTTCTCAGGGATACAATTTCCCTCCAGAGAAGATTAGAAAGAAATGGAACAATCTCCTGGTGACGTATAAAAGAGCAAAGGACCGGAGCAGACAGAGTGGCCAGGGAAGAGTTACCTGGGAGTACTTTGAGGTATGATTCCAATATGTGCTACATATTTGGCATTAGACAATTGTAGTCATGGCTACGTAATACAGCAGTCCATTGTAAAGTGTGTGCATACTTGACAGACATTGTGTTTATTCAAGGGGTCCTGAATGCATTTTGAATGTTGTCTTTTGTGTTCTAGGCTATTGGCAGCCTGTTTTCTAAGACTGTGAGAGCACCTCCACCAACTTGTTCAATTGTGTCTACACCATTATGTGTCACATCCAAGGAAGCAAATTCATACACGACTACAGCAACATGTGCATCTTGCACATCACTACCACCTCAAATATCCTGCACAGACTCCATTCCCTTTCCTTCTGTAGGCCGTGATACACAATGCCTCACTAGTCTGGAACCTAGCAGCACACCATCCACCTCACATATGCAGCCGAAACCACCCAGAACCAAAAGGCCTCCAACCAGCACATTTCTACAGCAGTATGACCAACACGCCCAGAGACTTACAGCTGTTCTGGAGTCCAAGCTGCATAGATGCGATAACAGCAGAATCCAAGAAAGGAGGAAAAGGCTGCATGACAAAAGAAGGGAGCAATGTGAAAAGGAAATGCTGGAGTGTCTCTAGGACATATCCTCCACATTATATCAGATATGAAAATAATGTATATATTCTTTAAATAAATACTTTGATTTGTAATCGTTTCTCTTTGTCTTTTGTGGACTTATGACAGTCTGTGAATATTAAGAGGTATTTATTTGCACTGATGTAACTGTTGACTCCTGGGGGACATTATAAACATGTTTACTAACCATGACAAGCAATGAAAACAGAGTAACACAGACACAAGCTTTGGGGTTAGGTTTTGGTACATCATTTATTATACACTTTGCACTCAGAACCTCACATTGTGATAATAACGGACCAATTGTAACAGTTGGTATGGAAATCAAACATTATTGCCCTGGATAAGAGTGTCTGCTAAATAAACAATAATAATACTTGTGTACACTGTAATTCAATTTATAATGATGCAGCAATGCCATTTCTTTTAATGATGCCAGAAGGATCATTTTGCATTACATCTGGTTGATCATTGACACCTTCTGGTACATTGTCATCCACAGCCTCCTCAAACTCCAAGTCCTCTAATGTCTCCAAGCAGATATTGTGAAGGACACAACAAGCTGTGACAGCTGTGCTGATATTCTGGATGACATGCATGTGTAATCCTTTAAATCTCCGAAATCTGTTTTTTAAGAGTCCAAGCGCTCTTTCGATCACCATCCTGGCTGAGGACAGTTTCTTGTTGAATCTTTTCTGTTGCTGAGTTAAATGTCCATTGTCACGGAATGGAGTTAACAGGTGGGGTGAGAGTGGATATGCAGCATCACCAATGATGTGCATACTGTCGGGTAAAAGAGATTGTGAGTCTTCCTGAAGGACTCTTGCTACCTCTGTCATGCGGTAGACTCGAGCATCATGTCAGCTTCCAGGATGGCCCACATTGACATGAACAAAATGTGCTGTATTGTCACAGAAAGCAGTAAGATTAACTGAGTAAAAGTGCTTTCTGTTGTAATAGGACTCCGGGTTATCAATAGCTTGTGCTTTGCAATGGGTACGTGGCAGCCATCAACTGCGCGACTTCCATTACACGAGAGTAGATGTTAAAACTTCATGCTGATTTGAACTCGGCTCTCGCCAAGATAAGCACCAACTAAGACGTAGCTTTACAGTAAACTAATGTGATCCATAGGTGTCTCCATCCATTTGTGCTTCCTTCCATATGATGCTGTAGATATCCTTCTGTCTGGAAATGCTGGCTCCAGGGATCAGCTTATTTTGCCTCCCTAGCGCATCAGCACACAGGGGGTTTTCAAGTGGGCACCTTCCATCCTCAGTGTTTCGTCGACTAGCCCACGACACCTCAAGAGGGCTCGACGGTGATTCTGGCGTCCCAGCATCACCCCCCTCCGTCCCCCACTCAACTCAGCCCAGCTTACTTACCTGTACATCAGTGTTTCTTTCTTTCTATTGTGCTTGAGGTCCCCAGCCAGAATCTTTCTGTCTCAACCACAGCCAGTTGCTGCTCCTTTCTGCTTCAGATAAGTTCTTCACTGTGCGACGCAACTCCTGGCCACTGAATCCGACGTCTCTGAGAAACCGGGTTGTAGAGTGTGCCACAAATCCTCGACAACCCACCTCCATTGGGTAAACCCGGACTCTCCATCCTCGCTGTTCCGCTTCAGTGGCTAGTTGAGCATACCGCAGTTTCTTCCTCTCATACGCCTCATCTACAGCATCCTCCCATGGCACTGTTAATTCTACCAGGTGAACAAGGCGTGCTGATCCGGACCACAAGACAATACCTGGTCGAAGGTTAGTGGTGGCAATCTCAGCTGGAAAAATAAGCCGTTGACCAACATCTGCCAGCATTTTCCAGTCTCTAGCAGCTTCCAGTTGTCCTGGGCGAGGATTGGTTTTAACACCTTTTCTTGGTGGTTGCTCTCCTGGACGTGTAATGTTTTGTGTGTAATGTTTTGATGGAACAGGTGGCAACTTATTGGTCATGTTACGCTTGTCTTCCAATGCTAAGGCCAAACATCGCAGCACCTGGTCATGGTGCCAAGTAAACCGTCCTTGGCTAAGAGCCACCTTACATCCTGTCAAAATGTGCCTTAATGTTGCAGGTGATGAACACAAAGGACATGAGGGATCCTCCCCTACCCAGAGGTTTAGGTTCTGTGGTGATGGGAGAACATCATATGTTGACCTGATGAGGAAACTGATCCTGCTCTGTTCCACTGACCATAGGTCTTGCCAGCCAATCTTGCGTTGTTCCACACTCTCCCATCTCATCCATTCTCCCTGTTTGGCCTGGGAAATGGCCTTTATACATCTCATCCTCTCCTCCTGCTTTTGCACCTCATTGACTACCATCTTCCTCCGTTGAGCTGGGGCTGCCTTGTGCCATGTAGGAGGAGCTGAACTGAAACCAAGACCCCCTCTTCCATGCTGAACTTGCCCCATGATATCACCAATTCGAAGGGCAGCCTTTGCATCCCCCACAGCTTTCTTTGCCGCCCACTTTCTTCCAGTTTTTAGCACAGGTGCTGCCTCCCTTACGCATTTGTCACGTGGCTCTACTAATGTCATTTCCAGTCTGACCTTGGCGCACTTAAACTCCTCGGTTAGAGCGGATGCTGGTAGCTGCAGTATTCCTTTACCATAAAGTCCCACTCTACTGAGGCAGCGTGGAACTCCCAACCATTTCCTGATGTATGAACTGATTAAGGCTTCCAGCTTCTCTACTGTTGTCACAGTGTTTTAGGGAAACCAGCTGCCAGGAAACCCTGTTCAATCTGACTGACAGCATGGCCTGTGGGCCAGACAATCCTGTATGAAAGATGTTTGGATATGAGAGAACACACCTCATGAAGATGTATGCAGATGTTAGATTTGCTGGTGTTGAACCTGTCTGCTACTCCTCTGTGGACTCTTGATTTACTAATGTCCAAAGGCAGGCAAGCACTGTATTCTGAAATGGCCATTTTGTACCTTGATGATTCATGTAAAAGGGATGTAAATCCCTTATCAGATCCTGCAATACAATGAAACAATATTAATATAAACAGGTGTGCTTGTTGTTACATCTTGCTGATTACATTCTTAAAGTTAACAACATAATAATGATGTTTTCACTGTAAGTGTATTATATGTTCACAGAGATTATACTGCTTCCTCAACTTGTCCTTGGGTAAGTCGAAAGTGACTCTTAAAATCAGTGGAGGTGTATTCAGGCACCACTCTTGCCACATAATCTTCAAAGAAATTATCATAAAGATCTGTCATGTATTGTACTGACGTCAGGCTGAGAATATATTAAATATCAGCAGCCAGTTACATCGACAAAACATGATGTCTGACCATATGTGCTTTAATGACATAACTGACATATTTATTTTTATTTATTGATTTGTATTTATATAGCACCTAAATATGCTTTCTGTATCACAATCTGTTATTGCAATATACCTCAATTGACGCTGCTCCAATCGATGACCTGCGTGGAGCAAGTAGGGAACTTCAATTGCATCAATTTCTTCAGCAATAATAATTGCACACAACGCAACCTCCATGTTGTTGGAGTCTGCTCTGGAGATACGTTTCCAAAGTTGTCCTAGCGCCAACTACACAGACTATGACGTCATGCGCAGATCCCCGTCTGCAAAGTTTGTCTGCGCTGATCCCCGTGAACGCACCCTTTGACTTGCTACAGGGGGAAACACGAAGGAATACTATTCTTTAGTGTGTCCGAGGTGAGCGCTTTAAAACATCTGTAAAAATTGTATAGCAAGAGGTCGTATTTTAATATAAATCAGATATAGAGCTAATAAACAGCATGGTGCAGTGTTCTACTCTAGACTGCAACCACTATTCAGAAAGAAAAAACTGAAAAATGTAGTCCGAACACTCTTGTCATCTGTCAGCCATATCTTTACAAAAATAAACAATTCAAAGATGGAAATAAGACGCCCATTTCATAGCAATTTGAGTCATTCCAGATTTGATGGTGACCTAATCATTCAGACACAATTAAGCTTGTTTCTAGTTAATGTATTGTAGCGACCTCGGGAGAGCAGACGGCCGCTTTAATATCCTCGGAGGACCTCTGTGATGGACAGGTGGCGGGAGCACTGATTGGACTGGAGGTGAGGGCTACTGTGAGGTCTCTGCCAACTGGAAGCAAAAGGGGGCGGGACGGTAGATAAGGGCTGCAGGCTCGCTACTAGGGGAAGAGGGAGACGACAGACGAGATCCAATTATCATTACGTAAAATGTAAAAAGTAATTAAAAAAAGAGAGGGAAGGTGTGGAAAGATTTAATTTTAGAACAGCTAATTGGATGAAATTTGAGAAAGTTTGTAAAAAAAGTATAAATATTGACATAACAGAAGATATTGATGAAATTAATGACAGCATAATAAAGGGGCTAAATATGGCAGCAATATAATTCCATTAAAGAAAAATAATAAAATAAATAAAACCGCAGTGCCCTGGTGGAATAAGAAATGTGATGAAGTGATAAAACATTAAAGAAAGTTTAAAAAGCAATGAATATGGAAACATTGAGACAATATAAAAAGCTAAAGCAATGGATATGGAAAGACGGATACAATATAAAAAAGCTAAAGCAATGGATATGGAAAGACGGATACAATATAAAAAAGCTAAAGCAATGGATATGGAAAGACGGATACAATATAAAAAAGCTAAAGCAATGGATATGGAAACACGGATACAATATAAAAAAGCTAAAGCAATGGATATGGAAACACGGATACAATATAAAAAAGCTAAAGCAATGGATATGGAAACACGGATACAATATAAAAAAGCTAAAGCAATGGATATGGAAACACGGATACAATATAAAAAAGCTAAAGCAATGGCACAAAGGGAAATAAGAAGT
Organism: Acipenser ruthenus; assembly: GCF_902713425.1. NCBI lineage: Eukaryota > Metazoa > Chordata > Actinopteri > Acipenseriformes > Acipenseridae > Acipenser > Acipenser ruthenus. The sequence continues at coordinate 14,070,789 of NC_081207.1, read as the reverse complement.
AGAAAAAGGCAGTGCTGGCAAGAATACTGTTAAAAATAATGGCAGATAAGAACATAAAAGAGATGGGATCCATTTAAGAATATTACAGAAAAGGGATGGAAAAGAGATTTCTAAATTAAAACTGAAGAGGAACTCATAAATAAAGAAAAAGCTGATCTATTGGGAATAAGATTTGAAAAAGTTAATAGTAATGGAAATTATAATTTTTGGCACAAAGAGGAGTTTCATAAAGTCAATTATAGAGCAATAGAAAATCAAGAAGAAAATGTTAATTACAATTGTAACGATCTCTCTGCACAACTGAAAAGCAGTTGCACTGTCCTCCCTAAGGAGATACTACTGGCCCTATTCCTATAACTAAATAAGTCAGCAAGAGTGACAGACAGCAAAAGCAGGGACATCAGAGGTGTCAATTTCACAAACAATTGGTTGACAATAATGTCAACAAATGAAAAAATGAACAAATGAATGAAATGAATAATGATAAGAAAGGAATTCAAATAATTGCAGGTAACAGGTAAGAATAAAGCTGGTACAGATAAGTATGTAGGAACAAACAGAAGGCTAAACAGTATCACCAAATAGAAATGAATGTAGTGACCGGAGGGTCTCCAATAAACCCACACTCACAAACACAACACACACAGATAAAGACCAAGGATAAATAAATAGATACAGATGAAAAACAGTGACTTGTGGAAACAATTACATTTAACAGTCTCTATGGCAATGGTGGGAAAATGACAGGTAGGACCAACAAGTCCAGTAATAGTAGGATAATTGAAATCCATACAAAGTAACAAAATGACAAAAAATACAGGAAACAAAAGTATCAAATTAAAGTAGAAAAAATCCAAACAAAAAAGAAATTCTCACCCACAAATAAGGAAATCCGGCAAAGTGTCCCTAAATGATGGTGATTGTAGAAGGTTGAAAACATTGAGTATGTTGAAAATGTTGAGACTGTCCTGTAGTGTTGAGTTGAATGGTGAACAGTTGTTTGGAAAAAATCAGGAGGATCAGGAAAAAATGGAGGCTGTCACACATAAAACAACAAACATTAAACAGACCTAGAAAAACAGCTAAACTTAAACAAGTAACAGTGAAAACAAAAGAGCAGTTTAGACAAAGCGCAGCAACAAAAGAAAATGAATGAATGCACTGGAATTATCTAAGGATGGTAACGGATTCACTGAAATTTAAGTAGAGAAAATGCTGTAGTTTAATGGATTCCTCTGAGAAAGGGAGTCCCCCTCAGGCCTGATTAGCCAGCTTTAAAACAAGTGATGGCTACTAAGCAGCTCTGAGATTGGAGGGGTGGAAATCTGAATGAGCCAATGGGGAGAGAGGATGAACAGAGGGTGGTTGCAAGGAACTATGGGAAATGAAGTTTTAACCTGGCCAGGCTACTGACCCTAATTAAAGGGACAGGTGGGTGAGACTTACACCCACATTATGTAGCATGGGAATTGCTACACAATACAATATTTTCATATAAAGAATTAACAGAGGCTATTAAACAAGGACAAATACAAGTCCAGGAGATGACAATATCTGGTATACATTCTTTGAAGATTTTGTTAAAATTGTATAATATGATATGGAAAAATGGGTGTGTACCAAAAAAATGGAAAGAGGCAATAGTACCAGTGTTAAAACAGGGAAAAGAGGTTGGAGCATATAGATCTACAGCATTAACATTTACAATATGCAAAATAATGGAAAAAAATGATATGCACAAGATTACATTTTATTTTGGAAAATAATACGCTAATAACAAAATATCAAAGTGGATTTAGAAGAAATAGAACTACAATGGATCATGTAATAAGGATTGCTACAGATGTAGGGGAAGCATTGAGCAATAGAGGAATTGTAGGGGCAATACATTGAGAACGCATATGGTTATGGTATGGAAAAATTGATTGTTGTATAAATTATATAAAATGGGATTGAAAGGGAATATGTTTGGTGGATAAGAGATTTTCTAAAAGACAGAACTTTTAAGGTTAAAGTACAAAATACAACTTCCAGAACATTTCAGATGCAGAATGGACCACCACAAGGTAGTGTAATAAGTCCAATTTTATTTAAAGTAATGATAAATGACGTAGTAGAGGAAATAACTGGAAATGGAAGTAAGATGGATCTTTTTGCAGATGATGGGGTAATATGGGTGAGTGGTAAAAAATTGAGGTGGTAAAAGATAAACTACATGAGACTGGATAAATTAGAGTTATGAGCAAAACAGTGGGGATTTAAAATGTCATTAGAGAAAACTGAGAGCATGCTTTTTTTGTAAACAAATCAAAGCAAATACATTCAATATAAAATATGGACAGCATACAATTAAAGAAGTGGATGAGGCAAGATATTTGGGGGGTTAATTAGATAAAAAAAAATGATGTGGCATAAACATATCAAAATTATAACAGATAAGTGTAAATGAAGATTACATTTATTGAGAGCAATAGCATGTACCAAATGGGGGGCAGATCAAAAGAGTCTTTTAATGATATACAAAGGTACAATAAGAAGTGTACTAGATTATGAAAGCCAAGTTATAGAGGCAGCGAGTAAGAGTCAATTGAAGAGTTTAGAAGCAATTCAGGCAAAGGCATTACAAATATGTACAGGAACAATGAGATCATCACCAACAGAGGCTTTACAAGTAATGACAGGAGAGATGCCACTAGATTCAAGAGAACATTACTGAATATAAGGTATTGGAACAAGATTAAATCCTTTAGTGAGGAACATCCAGTGATGGGGAGTATTGTAACAAATTGGTGTCATGACTATAAAAAGGGAAATTGGGTAAAAGCTGGTGGAACATTTGCATTCCAAATGACAAATTGGGCAAAAGAGATTAAGATTGAGGAAATAAAAAGAATGGAAAATAGAGATAAAATATTGATGCCAAAATGGATGTATAAAAAACCAAAAATATGTAAACTGTTAACCACAATAATTAGCAAGAAAGGAAATAAAATGGAAACTAAGATAAAAGGACAGGAATATGTTAAAAAAAATAAGGAAGAGATGTTACAAATATATACAGATGGATCAAAAGACCCTAAATCTGGGAAAACAGGATATGCTTACTATATTGAGAGGAACGGTAGTTCCTCGTACAAGTTAGAAAAACTTGTGTAGGGGCAGCAGTGTGGAGCAGTGGTCAGGGCTCTGGACTCTTGACCGGAGGGTCGTGGGTTCAATCCCCAGTGGGGGACACTGCTGCTGTACCCTTGAGCAAGGTACTTTACCTAGATTGCTCCAGTAAAAACCCAACTGTATAAATGGGTAATTGTATGTAAAAATAATGCGATATCTTGTAACAATTGTAAGTCGCCCTGGATAAGAGCGTCAGCTAAGAAATAAATTTATTTTATTATTATTTGTTTGATTTGAAACTACTGAGAGTCTCTATATAGCTCAAAGAGTTTAGCTGTTTTTACCATGTTGCAGCGGCAAAACTAAATCACTTAGAATTACCATCTGTATCAGTATCAAAAGTCTGAAACCTTCTTACTTCAAATGTGAAAAAAACGTACATACCTCTTATACACAATGAGATATAAGTCGTCAAACTAAGGTCAAATTCTTCTTCTTCTTCTTCTTCTTCCATCGACTTTTTAAGGGTGTGTAGCGACTATTCAAACAGAAAAGCTAAATAACTGGACATCTACCAATCATGTGATTCCACATGTTGGTCAACGTCAAAACATACCTGGGTGTGCAAGCAGTTTGATGTCCACACCATTTATATTAAACAAATTATTTATGTTTTAAAACAGCACATATCGCAGGAGGAAGAAAAAAAATTAAAAAATACCATGGTTTGAACTTGAAACATGACGTTGTTGAAGTGCACGTGACCTTAGTCTGCTGCGCCACTGCACAGTTGATGAAATACACTCATTTTTTAAGCTTACATCCAAGCCTGACCAGCTTTCGCTGGAAGGTGCTGCTCGATTAGAAATTTTCGATTTCCTGTTTGAAAATTTCTAGTTTCCTGTTTGGTAGATGGAATTGCACACAAGAGTGGGATGTAGCTTCCTTGTCTAAATCTCTGAACTCTGATAATTTGTAGTTCCTCGTTTAATTAAAAATAAATAAAGGAATAATTTATTTGGTAGAAATAAATAAATGATTTAAACAAATGCATAGAGGAATAAATACATTTAGAAATATTTTTTTTAAATAAATAAATGTAGAAATGAATACATGTTTATATTATAAATGTATAAATAAATTAATAAATAGCAAGCTAGAAAACTACATGTCATATTAATTGATTTGGCTGATGCGTTTATCCACAGCAATTGACATTTATATACCTATATAAAAAGTACAAGTTTCATGTAAATATATATATATATATATATATATATATATATATATATATATATATATATATATATATATATATATATATATATATTCCAAGTTGCCTAAAATTAATAGCACATCAAAGAAAGTCAGCGAGGTTGAAACATTTAATGGTAGCTACACACTCACACACACACACACACACACACACACAAATGATCTGGCCCGTGAGCAGAAAACTATTTATTTGTTGAAGGCCAGCATGGGCAGTAGTGTGGAGTAGTGGTTGGGGCGCTGGACTCTTGACCGGGGGGTTGTGGTTTTAATCCCAGGTGGGGGACACTGCTGCTGTATTAAAATAAATAATAATAATTGTGCATCTTGCTGCAGTTTCAACACTGGTGGTTTGTCTTTGTTGTGTAAAAATATGTTCATATGCAGAAACTGCTTGTGTGGCATCCACAGAGTTTGGTGGAATTGACAAAAAACAACATGTTTTGCAATGTTTCGGAAATCTGATTTCATACCTCAGCCAGAAATCAACAATATTTACATTTTTCACGGTAGGCAGTCAAATACGTGAAATCGTGAATTTTCCGTGGCCTTATACAACGAGACACTAGTGATCTGTTACTTGCAGCATCTGTGGAGTAGCTGTTAGAGCACTTTGTTCTTGACTGGATGTGAGTGAGTTCAATCACATGTGGGGGACACATTGCTGCTTTATCTAGATTGGTCCAGTAAAAAACCCGACTGTATAAATGGGTAATTGTATATCACAATTGTAAGTTGGCCTGGATAAGTGTGTCTCTAAAAAAATAAATAAATAATATGCGTGTTTGGTTGGTACTTGGATGGGAGACTGTCTGGCAATACCAGATACTTCAAACTTTTCTTTGAAGTTTTACTTGTATTATTAACAAATAATAGATTAAACAGCAAAAATGAGCTGATTTACTTTTAATTTATTGAAATGGACCGCAAAGGGTATTAATCGCTATTGAAATAATTGCATAAGAAAAGTTATTAATTGCATGTTTAATTGCATTTGGATCATTCCAGACACCACCTGATATGTGAGCGCAACAAACTCAGCAATGCATTGATCATTAATAAACTTTTAAAACAAAACATCAAAGTCACATTAAAAAAAGTGACATTAAATTTGACTGTATTATGGCTACGTCTGTCTTCTTTTCATACATTTACACAGTAAAACACGAGGCTAAAGTTGGCTTATTCGCCAGCTGCTTCTTCGCAAGCTTTTAAGTACATGAATGTATTTCTCTACATTGAAGAAGTAACCTTGCATTTAAAGGGTTAAATCATTTTGGGCAGCCAATTTCTCTGCAGGTACCTGAAGAGGGGCAAACCTCCTACAAGCCCCACTTGTATTTAGCCCGGCCCAACGTGGTTTACTGGGGAAGAACACTGGGCAAATATGCCACATATGCCAATTGCTCAGCTTCTGATTCGCTCTTTATGTATCTACGTTAAATAAATAGCTTTGCATTTAATGTGTTAAATCATGCTGGATCGCTGATTTCTCTGCAGGTACCCAGTGAGGGGCACCCCCTCTGCAAGCTACACCTGTATTTAGGCTGGCCCAATGTGGTTTACTGGGGAAGAACAGCAGGGAAACATGCCATATATGCCAATCACTCAGCTTCCTATTCGCTCTTTATGTATCTACATTGAATAAGTAGCCTTGCATTTAACAGGTTAAATCACGTTGGGCCACTGATTTCTCTGCAGGTACCTGGTGAGGGGCAACACCTCTGTAAGCTACTCCTGTATTTAGCCCGGCCCAACATGGTTTACTGGGGCAGAACAGAGGGCAAACATGCCACATGTGCCAATTCCAAGGCTACTTATTCAATGTAGATACATAAAGAGCAAATAAGAAGCAAATAAGAAGCTGAGCGATTGGCATGTGTGGCATATTTACCCGCTGTTCTTCCCCAGTAAACCACGCTGGGCCGGATAAATACAAGTGGGACTTGCAGAGGGGTTGCCCCTTGTCAGGTACTGGCAGAGAAATCGGTGGCCCAAAGTGATTCAACCTGTTAAATTCAAGGCTACTTCTTCAACGTAGACAAATACATTTATGCACTAAAAGCCAGCGAATAAGTAGCTTATTAAGAACCTGGCGAATAAGAAGCTGGCAAATAAGAAGCCAACTTCAGCCTCATCTGTAAAACCACAGAAGTGTGAAAAGTTTGTATGTAAAAGGAATGTGTGTATAGTAAATGCAATCTGCTGAACTATTTGCATTTGACTTGGTATTTGTATAGTCTGAAATATAAGAATTTGCATTTGAATTTCAAATCATGGGAAAGCTTAAAAAATATTTCAATTTTAAACACTTTTCAATAATAATGCTCATAATAAAGTAGAGAGACTTTTCAGTATTGCTGGTAAAGTTGATTAACCTGAAAGATGCAAACTAAAGGACACTTTTGAGAACTTCATGTTTATTAAACATAACAAACAAAACAAGTGAAAATAATAATTGTGCAATGCACACATATATAAATACATACATATATCTCATCATTTATGTCAGTTTTTCACAAACCTGGACTTGCGGGCCCACTGTGTCTGCTGTTTGTGTTCCAACTGAGTTCTCACTTATTAAATTGATCCCCCAATTGTACTAACAATTAGTGACTTAATGCAATGTTAGACATAACTTGAAATATCCAACTCTTTTGGCTGCTTTCACAAACCCTGATCAGCACTAATCTTGGACTACCTTAACATTAGGTAGACCTAGATTAGTGTTAATTGAGGCCTGTGCAGCCAGCCATTTCTACAAATAATTCATTTTATTCATTCAATTGAGAGTTCAATTCATAATTTAAAGCTCAGTTGGAACACAACTCAGCAAACACTGGGTCCTCAGTACCAAGACTGGGAAACACTGTTTTATGTAATTTGCTTCCCATATCGGTACATACCTGTTAATTATTATGAACTATGTGATTACTGTGTTTATCATCAGGAAATGGTTGGGAGTTCCACGCTGTCTCAGCAGAGTGGGACTTTATGGTAAAGGAATACTGCAGCTACCAGTCTCTGCTCTAACCGAGGAGTTTAAGTGCGCCAAGGTCAGACTGGAAATGACATTAGTAGAGTCACGCGATAAAGGGAGGCAGCACCTGTGTTGAAAACTGGAAGAAAGTGGGTGGCAAAGAAAGCTGTGGAAGATGCCAAGGCTGCCCTTCGAATTGGTGATATCATGGGGCAAGTTCAGCATGGAAGAGGGGGTCTTGGTTTCAGTTCAGCTCCTCCTACATGGCACAAGGCAGCCCCAGCTCAAAGGAGGAAGCTGGTAGTCAACGAGGTGCAAAAGCAGGAGGAGAGGATGAGGTGTATAAAGGCCATTTCCCAGGCCAAGCAGGGAGAATGGATGAGATGGGAGAGTGTGGAACAACGCAAGATTGGCTGGCAAGACCTATGGTCAATGGAACAGAGCAGGATCAGTTTCCTCATCAGGTCAACATATGATGTTCTCCCATCACCACAGAACCTAAACCTCTGGGTAGGAGAGGATCCCTCATGTCCTTTGTGTTCATCACCTGCAACATTAAGGCACATTTTGACAGGATGTAAGGTGGCTCTTAGCCAAGGACGGTTTACTTGGCGCCATGACCAGGTGCTGCGATGTTTGGCCTTAGCATTGGAAGACAAGCGTAACATGACCAATAAGTTGCCACCTGTTCCATCAAAACATTACACACAAAAGACAACATTCCTCCGCCCAGGAGAGCAACCACCAAGAAAAGGTGTTAAAACCAATCCTCGCCCAGGACAACTGGAAGCTGCTAGAGACTGGAAAATGCTGGCAGATGTTGGTCAACGGCTTATTTTTCCACCTGAGATTGCCACCACTAACCTTCGACCAGATATTGTCTTGTGGTCTGGATCAGCACGCCTTGTTCACCTGGTAGTAGGGGTGTCAGGTTAACCCGAAAACTGAAATCAATAATTGAACCCACAATATCAAATCGATCGATAAAAATATCGATATTTAGAGTTATTTTTGTTTTACCTACAATACAAAATAAGACACCTCTATATTATACTCTTACAATGTTTTATTATCTCGCAACCCTCTGTTTAGAAAAACATCTAATGGCAACACCGGATTACGGTCAAATGTCAAACTAAAAAAAAAAAAGCGTTATAAAAGTGTGTATATATGATTACCCAGGTACACAAAATATAAACTTTCAAATGAAAAAAATATATAAGTTAATGTACAGTCAGTTACTTACTGTGTGTTGTCCTTAAGAAATATCCAACTAGATCACAGAATTGTAACAGTCCAAAAAGAAGCAAAAACTATGTATATACAATCTGTCCATTCAAACGTGTGTATTTTAAATGTTGTTTGCAAGGAACACAAGCCTGTCGACTTGCTCTGGATCCAGGGCTGCTCGCTTTTTATTTACAATGTTTCCTGCTGTCGAAAAGACACGTTCAGAGCGCACAGATGTGCCTGGCACACACAGGTATTTTTTGGCCAGTTGAGCAAGGTGTGGATATTTCGGGCCTGATTTTTTCCACCATTCCAGTGGATTGCTATCTGCTGAGAGTGGTGTCTCCTTGACATAGCACGCCATCTCCTGCATCAGTTGTATTTCGCAATTCTTTGTTTCTTCTTGCCCACAGGTGTATGTGTCCCCAAACAGGTCACCCATTGCAGACAGCGCAGTTTTTCTGCTAGCGTCTTTATTTTCAGAACTGCCATGTTCATTTACCAAATCAGTTTCATTTACAAAACGCTGTATCACTTCTGTTTGAATTTCTTCCTGTACCTGACGCTTTTCTTGTTCAATCGGTGAAAGCGTGGGTCAAAGAATGACGTTTTGTTCAAAAGCATGAATGTTCATTGTCGTTCTTCTTTGTCGTACCTCAAACTCAGATCACTGTAGATTTTGTTTTTCATCTCCTTTATTACAGGAATTTCAGATGCTGCAATCAATTTAACTTGATTGATCAGGATATGCTGAAGAGGTAAAACAGCTGAAGCTGTGGGGTATTTGTCTGTTGATAATGCAGCGGTCGCCGTTTTGAATGGTTTCAGAGTTTCACAGATATTTTCAACAACCATCCATTCGTTAGTTGTTAACTCCAGATGCGAGAGCTTTTTTTCAAAGATTACAGCGGCCACTGCAGCCTGTTGTTCTGATGCTCGGCAAATCATGTCGTAGGTGCTGTTCCAGCGTGTAACACAGTCATTGATTAAATTGTCATTTTTTAATCCGAGCAACTTTTGCTTATCATCCAGAAGACATTTGTCAGTTGGTGACCTATTGAAATGTGCAGCCGAACTTTTAAGTCGGGTAAGTGTTCTTTCGATCGGTCCAGTATTCAGTCCCTTCCGTACAGCAAGGTTAATTGTGTGAGCCACACACGGGATGTTGATCAAATTGAGATATATTTCTACTGCGTTGACGTAGTTCAGTGCATTATCAGTAGTGACAGCAATTACTGACTCGCGTATATTAAAATCATCCAGAATTTCTGAAATACACTCTGCAACATTTTCTGCTGTGTGACTTCCTCGAAGCTCTTTCTTTGGTTTGCAGAACAAAATCTTGCAGTTCCCAAGAATCAGTAATGCAATGTGCTGTTACGGTAACATAAGCATCGGTGGCTAAGGAGGTCCAACCATCTGTAGTTAAAGCAATGTCCTTACAATCATGCAGTATTTGTTTTACATTTGCACGAGTGGTATCATACAGTTTAATTATGTTCTTTGAAATTGTTGTGCGACTCGGAATTTTGTATCTCGACTCCATTTCACTGCAAAATTCCCTGAAACCATCACCCTCGACAATGCTGATGGGTCTCATATCTTTGCAGATGAATTTTACAAGAGATTTTGTAATTGCTTCACTTCGTTGACCGGGTAATGCAGCAGCAGAAGTTTGTTGAAAAAACGCTGTCATTCGTGGCTGTTTAGGACACGAAGGCCCAGCCGTTTCTGATCCCTCCTCCTTACCGTGTATTTCGCTGCACTCAAGTGGGTGGTGTTTTTCCAAATGGCTTCTCATGTTCGTTGTATTTGAATTATAGGGGAGTTCGCGTTTGCATAATTTACATACAACATTTTTTTTATTTTCAATCTGTCCTCCAATCGTCCAAAATCCGAAATGACGCCAGTATTTGCTTTTCATACTGGGTGGTGTAACAATTGTGCGCTCAGGAGCACTTCTACCCGCCGTGTTATCACTTTTGTCAGACATCTTTCATTTATGAAAACGAACCGGAAGAGAATTAATCAGTTTCGCGCTGCACTTGAGGAGATACATTTGAACCTTAGTGCCGGGTATTTGTGTCGGTATTTCAAGTAGACATAATGGTGGCGTCCTGTAATTTAAATGCCAATATAGGAAGTTTGGTGCAACATTTAGTTTATAAATTCCAGAAATTTAATAAACTTTGCCATTATCGATCATCCAGTTTTATTATCGATGATCGTAATAAGGAGGAAAATCGATAAAAATATCGATTTTCGATTTTATCGTTGCAGCCCTACCTGGTAGAGTTAACAGTGCCATGGGAGGATGCTGTAGATGAGGCGTATGAGAGGAAGAAACTGCGGTATGATCAACTAGCCACTGAAGCGGAACAGCGAGGATGGAGAGTCCGGGTTTACCCAGTGGAAGTGGGTTGTCGAGGATTTGTGGCACACTCTACAACCCGGTTTCTCAGAGACGTCGGATTCAGTGGCCAGGAGTTGCGTCGCACAGTGAAGAACTTATCTGAAGCAGAAAGGAGCAGCAACTGGCTGTGGTTGAGACAGAAAGATTCTGGCTGGGGACCTCAAGCACATTAGAAAGAAAGAAACACTGATGTACAGGTAAGTAAGCTGGGCTGAGTTGAGTGGGGGACGGAGGGGGGTGATGCTGGGACGCCAGAATCACCGTCGAGCCCTCTTGAGGTGTCGTGGGCTAGTCGACGAAACACTGAGGATGGAAGGTGCCCACTTGAAAACCCCAGAGATGTACCCTACTTAGCTCAATCCAGACGGTTGTCATGCTGATGCGCTGGGGAGACCGCACTGTGGTTGATCCCCAGAGCCAGCATCGCAGCCGTTCTGTGTGCTGATGCGCCAGGGAGGCAAAATAAGCTGATCCCTGGAGCCAGCATTTCCAGACAGAAGGATATCTACATCATCATATGGAAGGAAGCGCAAATGGATGGAGACACCTATGGATCACATTAGTTTACTGTAAAGCTACGTCTTAGTTGGTGCTTATCTTGGCGAGAGCCGAGTTCAAATCAACATGACGTTTTAACATCTACTCTCGTGTAATGGAAATCATAACCATTGGCATATGTGCCACACAAATCCATGTTGGGCCAGGTTACATGCACTTGTAGAAGGGATGATCCTTGTGGGATACTCACAGACAAAAAGCAGGTCAACATGATATGACCAAAGGGACTTAAACAAAGGGATAATCATTCAACTTTGATAAATCAATTGGCATATGAGCTTAAAGGACAGAACAAAAACTGGGATGCAAATAATATGAGTGACAACCTGAACTTCAGCTTCCTATATTTTAATGTTAGCCTTTAGGCGTAATTCGGGGGATACCGTAGAGGGCGCTCTCCCGCTTTGCGCTCCTTTTTTCTTCTTATCCTATTTCCTTTTCTTTAGCCTGTCTTCCCTCCGTGGCATCCTGCCCGGTAGCGTCCGCGATCTCTTCCGGGTGGAAGCTGATCCCAGTTCAGCCTCATTTAGTATTTCCAGCCAATCGCACAATGCAGCGCTCGCCACGTCAATTATTAGGGCATAGCCAGCACTGCTCCACGTATGTGTTATTGGCTGCCCCTCCTGTCTATCTCGCTCTCTTTTTCTACTTTAACCCAGCACTATTTCCGCTTCCTTGTCTGTGTTTGTTTTTTGTTTCTCTGCTCTGCGCTCGCAAGATAGTATCAGCTATTTTCCTACCTGCTCAGTCTGCGCTGTTCAAAACGCAGCGTCATTCTCAACTTGGTCTGCGTTTTCATCAGTTCAATGTCACCACTGCACTGCAACTGTTTTACACCGGCGCCTCACAGACCATGGTTACCACGGCAACGCCTCAGCGAGTGGCTACTGGGAGTGGTAAGTTGCTACGGCGACCAGGCAGCTTTAACAGGCAATGAGAGCCTGTGCCACACGACTGCAATTTCTGGCTCCTGCTGCAGCGCTTTTGCAACATGAGAGCTTCAACTCGCCGAATTGTGACATCTAAATACTGCAGGCTCCTCTTCTAGACCTACATTAACTTACTTATATCATCACTAACTGTTCTAAAGCAAATGCTTAATACATAGACAAGGATTGTAATCGCAATAACCAAATATATGCTACCCTGCTTCACTGAAGCCAATAGTTTCAATTCCAATCAAAACCTTTAGATGGCAGCATAACACCACAAGCTCTACATAATTTAAGATGATTTGCTATCGCTGCGAATCTGGCACTCTCCAAACCTTCTATCAATTCCTGCAGTTTGTTGTCTTTTTGAGGGATTCTCAGTCCCCTCCTGCCTCAACCTCTTTTTCTACATATTAACTTGAATTTTTTCAAATCCAAACTCCTCCCCTTGAGAACCTTGTCATGAAGCCATGCTCATCAGCTTTCTGAGATGTTAAGAATCCACCGTCACATTAATTTACAGCTTCCCTGCATCAGGCCATTCCTGCAACCTTCTTGTTCCTGGATTTGCACTTCCTTATTTGCCCCCAACTTCATCAAGGCACTTAATATAACTTTCAAAGTCCATTTCATTCAATTTGAGCTACCAGTCACATTCGGAAACTATGTGCTACGATTATCAACATTTCAGTCAAGCGTCCTCGTATCCCGCAATACACTCTTAGACTGCTCCTGATCAAATCAATAGGTTTTGTAGCAGCCTCCGAGCAACGCATTCCTATCCTCTCAGGTTCTGCAGCGGCCTCAGATCTATGCATTCTTCATTTCTGCCCAAAGGCAGCCCCATCGCCGACATCATCTAAAAACGCCTTAACTCTCAAATACCAATTTTCACCGCATTCAGCAGCTCTCTGCTCTCTACAGCAGGCCACTGCAGACTACTGACAGCATTCCATCGTTTACCCCTCAGATCTCTGCCCGTTCAGCAGATCTTGTCTCTACTGTTAATATCTCCTCATTACAGCAAATCTCGGCTCCCTCTTCAGATCTGCTTCTATTGCAGCATACAAAAGTGGCTTTACTTTACTGTTCAAATCTGCAACTGCTCTCCTCCAGAGCTTCCAACACTCCAGCTTTCCTCCAATACCTGGATCTAAGATATATATATATATATACACGGAGAGCTTGACTTCCTCAGCAATTTAGTCATATGTCCGCTCATCTTCTCAGATACTACAAGCTTTAATATATGGTACGAGACTGTAAATCTGTTTGATTTATGAATTAAGGAGTTCCACTATTTGGAGAATGATTGGAGTTGTGAAACCCAAATCTCTGATTTATGAGTTCACCTTTTCCATTCCAAACAGACAAGATGGTAGCAAACCGCTGATCAATCCCGTATTAACTAACACAGGATGGTTGGCATCTCAGCTCTCTGCCTTAGTTTTAAAAAACATCTCAGCTGTCGATTTCATATATTTGTTCAGGTCCAGCTGCCACCTCAGCCCTCATCAAACTCTGCAACACCAACATCTGCCGTTCAACTAAATACAACACTCTCCAACCTTCTGCAATCTGCTCATCACTACATGGCCACACTCTTAGTCCCAGCGACCAAATCTTCATTTACCTCTGGATGGAAAACATTTACAACTTTCTGCACTCAAAATACATCCCATTCTGATTTAATGAGCAACGGATTCTAGCCTCCATCGCCCATGCAAGGGATTCTCTTCACTTAGCCCCCTCTACCGTTAAAGCCTACATCTCCGGAATTTAGTATTTCTGCCGCCTCATCTCCGTCCCTTCTTCAACACTTCTATCCATCCCATCAGTTTGCTTGACACTCGGAGAGATCCTCAAGAGCCGCCCCCCCCCCCCCCCCCCGCTGCTCCCTCCTGGCTCCCTATATCAATAGACATTCTTCACTCTTTAATATCTACCCTCAGAAAAAGCTGCTCTGTCTATGCAATGACCTTACCTTGGAAGTACTATGTCTAACTGCTCTTGTGAAGCACTTCCTCTGCAGGATTCCTGAAGGAACAGAGTGCACCCTGTGAACTTACCGTGACAACACCTGTGATTTACCGGTTTAAAAAAAAAAAAAAAAAAAAAAAAGCAAGAGTACCAAGACATCAAGGGGAATACACTGGATAGACTCTGACCGTTAAGCCATTTTCAACCATGAGGTCTTGTGAACCATTCCACGCACCCAGATACTGGACTTTGGCCAGCTGTAGTAATTTTACTACAGAACACTACACCTTGCAGTTAAAATAAAAATAAATTAAAAAAAAAAAAAAAAAATCAGGACTTCATCAGGACTTCAATACAGACAGTTACATCAAGATCCAGAAGTTCTACAACCTGGTCCCAGGAGCAGACCCCAACCCTCGTCTCGTACTACCTTTCAGCAAAACAATATTCAACTGAATAACTCTCTCTCCGGCCTCCTTCAATCACCACGTGGATTCATGGAGAACGCTCTCGCCCCATCTACCGTTCCTCCTACTCGACTGCCTGGTCTTCATTTACTCACTTTTGCGAGTAAAAAATAAATAAATAAATAATTTTAAAAAAAGGATCTCAAACCTCTTTCAACCTACAGCACCTCCTCGCCTTCATCACTCACCTCAGGCTGTCTCTATGTTTAGCCCCCTCCTCTATTTAGATGCTACCTAGCGGGCATTCAGTATCAATTTCGCCTCCAATCTTTCTCCTCTCGTCTGTTCTAGAGATAGCGGATCTCTAGAGAGAACGCTCAGAGGTATGGAAAAAAGCCTGCTCCCCTCCTCTCCATCAAGTTAATCAATCTCTACTGACCTTCTCCTTTGTCTCATCACTGCTCTCTGGCAAGGATGCTTCAACCTATTCAACGACATCGTCATGGAAACCCTGTGCCTGACCGTCGCCTTTGGATTTCTCCGCTGTGCAGAATTCTCAACTCCATCAATTTCCAACTTCCCAGCTCTAGGCCTCAAGTGCTCAGATCTCTCTCAAATCCCCGGAAACCACTTTATCCTCCTCATCAGATCTTCAAAAACGGTCCAATTAAGCCGAGGATTCAGTATCTTCTGTCAGATCCCCTCTTCGACAGCTCCAGATCTATACTTACGAGTCACTGGTTCTCATCCCGTTTATGCACCCTCTCGTCACGGATCGGACTTTCTTCTACTATTTTTCCCCCCATTCATTCTGGATCGGAGCAGCTGCCTCCGCGGCTAGCGTAGGTATCAACACTTTGATTAAGTCTATGGGGCGCTGGATCTCTTCAGCTGTGAACTTTTATATTAGATCATCCTCTGCAGACATCGCCACAGCTCACCAAGCACTTGTTAGCTTGCCCGGAGTGGGGGGCGCCCTCTCCGCCAGGCCCACCAGAGGTTTCCTCCCTGCAGGGGGGTTTTTCCTCTCCACAGTGCGGACGGCTTATAGGCATAGGTTGTCTACTAACATCTCTTGTCTTTTCTCTTTTCTTCTAGCTTTTGTTTATGTGTGCGGCTCTGCGATCTCTTTTCTATCCCACGGTGTGGTTCTTGCGGGGAGCCGGGGGTCCTCTTTTGGGGGGAAGTGAGTCTCACTCCCCCGGCTGTCCGGGTCGGCCTCTCGTCTCAACCACTGCCGCCCGGCTGTTCCTCGCCGGCCTGAGGGGACCCCCGGCCACATCCTATTCTTCTGCTGCTTATGCGCTAAGCCTTCCAGGCCTCAACCTTGCTGTCCCATCTCCTCTCTTCTATTTCAGGTCCAGGACCATTTCAGCCCCCTCATGCAGTAGGCCGTGCCTCCACCTGCCGAGCGGGCCCCGACCGAGGGGGGGGGGTTTCTCTGTTTTCGTCTCTCCTAAACGGACCCGAGACACTTTTTCCTAAGCTCTCCACGCCGCCCAGCTGCCAGCTTAGCTGCCTGAGGATGCTGCACTGAGTTGCGAAGGATCTGTCCTTTTGTCCTGTTCGTCCCCTTCCTGTCTCTTGCTCCACTAAACGCCCAGCAGCCAGAGGATGCTGCCTGACCCGTCGGGAGCGAGAGTCAGTTTGTTGTATGTTATATGTCTAAACTTTGCTCTCTCTCTCACTTTTACGTCACCCAGCAGTCGGAGGATGCTGCCTGACCTGGCGGAAAGTGTTTATATCTAATCCTTTGCTCTTCTCATGTCTCCCTCTCTACGTCGCCCAGCAGCCAGAGGATGCTGCCTGACCCGACGAGAAGGGAAAACTCTTCGTCCCCCCTATCTCGTCCTGCTATCAGTATCTAACCTCAATGTTACTAAGCACCATTCCCAAACTCCAGCCCTCAATCTCGCCATCCCTCAAACTCGTCTCACTCTTAAACTCTGAAATGTCTCACCCCTCTCAAGCCTCCTAAGCAATCGGAGAAATCCTCTCATCTGGTCTCATTCTTAATATCTCACTCCCAATTTCGCCTCCTCTCAAGCCCTCGTAGGCAACCAGTGAATTGTGTATACCTAGGCTAACTTATAGACATGTAAGCATGTCAATTTTACATTGTAAATAAGATGAGAATGACACACATAATTCTTACTTTAATACGATTAAGTAAATGTAGATTGTGTGAAGCTATACCCCTATAAAAAATGTACCACGGTTCTATAGTGTAGCTATACTATTATTATTATGGTTGTACTGCATTATTGTAACACAGGGAATTGTACATTGATACAGGATAGATATATTATACAATACAATTGTACTTTCACAGATACCATCGTACCTGTGGTGTTTAGTAGTATATTAAAGCAAGAAGCATATTGATTTCCCCTTTTGTTGAAAAAGGCTTGCACACTACATTCAAATAATGAAACATACATGTAATGTAATAATTATTATTACTATTGTTATTATTTTAACTTATACTGAAAGTCCATACTATTTAACAAAGTCCTCTTGCCACGCCGGTGGTCTCCGTATGCGCTGGCTTCTAACTGGACTAGTAGGAGCGGTTTCACTTTGTTCTGTTGCTCTGTTTGCTAATCCAGAGCCGTCTCCGGGTACAGAGTCAAGTGTGATGCGTTCCATGTTTTGCCATCACCCAAGACGTAAGTGCTTGGTCCGATCTTTTACAGGATCAGTGAATTTAGCAGTTCCTTTCTTGACATGTTCAGGTTTCCTAACTCGTACATAATCACCCTGCTTGAAGATTGGAACTTTAGCTCTCCGTGTAAACCTTACTTTTTTCTTGTTTCCTAAATACAGTGTCTTGTACACGCTTATTCATATCGGAATCATTCACAATCGGCAAGATGTTTAACTTGGTTCGCATTTTCCGACCGTATAGTAGTTCAAAAGGAGATGTAGCAGTCGTTGCGTGCGGTGTATCTCTGTAACTGTGTAGAAATTCAGTCACAACTGGCTTCCAAGGTTTACGTTCCCTCTCTGCATTCAGTATGCATTCCTTAAGTACCCTATTAAATCTCTCTACAGCTCCGTTGGATTGTGGGTAGTAAACACTTGAGCGAATGTGTTGAATCTCTCTCTCTTTCAGAAAAACAGAGAAGTCAATAGAAGTGAATTGCGGACCATTATCAGTAACAATGTGGTGAGGATTTCCTTTTTGGCTAAAAACTAAAGTCAGGAACGAAGTAATAACATCAGTGGTAATGCGTGAAGTAAATGCTACCTCAGGCCATTTAGTATAATAATCCACTAAGATTATTGCATAGCGGCAATCCCAGGTTCCACATTCAAAAGGTCCCACTATATCGATAGCAACTTTATGCCAAGGTCCATCTGGTAGTTGGACTGACTGAAGCGGAGCAGCAGATGTTTTTGCTGTTTTGTCGTTTAGCTGGCAGGATAGGCAAGACGATATAACCGACTGTACAAGTATGTCCATCTTTGGCCACCAGTACAAATCGCGGAGGCGTTGTTTAGTGCGCACCATGCCCTGGTGACTTTCATGAGCAAAATGAACAAGCCTAGTTCTCAGCATTATAGGCACGATCAGACGGTGGCTACCTCTCAGGATATACGCATCTTGTACAGCCAACTCGTGACGGAGAGGGAAGTAAGCCACGAGTTTAGGAGGAACTTGTTTAACTGAGTTAGGCCAGCCTTTATCTATTTGGGCTCGCAGTTTTGAGAGTTCGGGGCAAGCTTCACAAGCAGCAGTAAAATCTGATATGGTCGGTATGTGACATCATAAGTGAAACAGAGCAAACGAGCCGACCATCTAGCAATCTGCATTCCAGCGCAACCAATGTCTTTAGTAGCTAGCAATGTGGTCAGTGCTTGGTGGTCAGTCCTCAGTGTAAAGTGAAGTCCCCATAAATAAGTTCTCCATTTTTCTATCGCCCAGACACAAGCAAGAGCTTCCTTCTCAACTGTCGAATATTTTCTTTCGACAGGCGACAGTGTATGGGATGCAAAGGCGATAGTGCGTTCAGTGTTGTCAGGGTGCAGCTGGGTGAGCACTCCCCCTACGCCATAGTCAGATGCATCAGTCGACACGAATGTTGGAAGAGTTGGGTCAAAGATAGCAAGTGCAGGACTTTCAACAATCAGCCTTTTAAGTGTTTCAAAACTTTCCTTAGCCTGAGCTTACCATGTGAAAGCAGTGTCCGTCCCAGCAAAGCGCGCAGTGGTTCAACTATTGTAGCGTAATTAGGCAAAAATTTACTGAACCAGGAAGTGAGTCCCAGGAAGGAGCGGAGTGAAGCTACATCGGTAGGAGCAGGTGCATCAGTTATAGCAATGACATGGTCTGTATCAGGAAGTAAACCATCTTTTGAAATGATATGTCCCAAGAAGCGCAGGGTTGTCTGATTAATTTTGCACTTGTTAGTGTTCAATTGTAATCCAGCATCTTGTAAACAATGTAAAACTGTACGCAGATTAGCATTGTTTTCAGCAGTGGAGCGACCGTAGTAAATGATGTTGTCCAGGTAATTTTGTACACCTGGTAAGCCATGCAAGATTGTTGCCATCATTTTTTGAAATGCGGCAGGCGCTGATGCTAATCCATACGGTACTCTGCAATATCAAAACAGTCCGTCATGTGTTATGAATGCTGTTAAATCACGACTGTCTTCATGTAGAACAACCTGATGGTAAGCGCTGGCAAGGTCTATCGTAGAGAAGACTGTAGCGCCTCTTAGCTCAGTAAAGAGTTCTTCCATGTGTGGTAAGGGGTGACTATCAATTACTATAGCTTTATTAGGTTCCCGTAAGTCCACGCACATGCAAATTCCACCTGTTTTCTTTTGAATGACCACAATGGGAGATACCCATGGTGATGAATCGATTTTTTCAATTATGCCTGTCGCTAGTAGCCTATTTAATTAGTCCGAGACAGCATTTCTAACCGAGCACAGCACTCGCCATAATTTTTATTGAACAGGTACAATGCTGTCTTGAATTTTAATCTTGTGTACGAATCCTTTAGCGCATCCAACAATGGTCCCAGCAGACGTTTCTAGCACAGGTAAGTTTTGCTCCAAGGTCAAAACTGTGTCGCCTACTATGCGGCACCGTAAAGCTTTGATCAAGTCCATGCCCAGTAAAGGCGATCCAAATTTAACAATGTAAAAGGTAGCAAAGGCAGTCATACCATCGTACAGAACACAAGAAGACAAACATCCAAGTACAGGTAAGTCCTCCTTGGAGTATGTTACCAGTCTCACTTTGGGTTCATTTAAAGGACAGTTGGCAAAGTATTGCTGATATAAGTCCTGAGGCAGACTGACGAACCTGTATCCACAATGAGGTTAATATTGTAGCTATGAGTTTGTCTTTGTATGAGACAGCATTATTCATGTATAGTACTGTAAGTTCAGGAACAACAATTTCACGTACCACGTGTCTGTTGGCAGTGCGATACACTTTTGCGAAATGTCCCATTTTGCCGCAGTTGTTGCATTTAACTTTTGAAGCAGGGCAGGTGGAAGCATTTGCCAGGTGAGTCGAAGAACCGCACTGATAGCAGGAAAGGCGGTTTTGCTTAGCCGGATAATCTGCGCCTTTAGGTTTAGTTAAGGCTGTAGATGTGTCCTTATCTCGCTGACGTGTAGGTTTATTTGAATATCTGGCATGGAGCGTTTGCACTGGAACGGAGTCCTCTTTTTTTTTTTTTAGCAAACTGCCGCTTTGAATAGCTGACTCGATTTGGCAGGCCATCTCCAGAGCTTTCTCTAAGGTAAGTTTTGGCTCCAACAGTAACCTTTCCTTTATTCTGTAATTTGAAGCACGTTCCACAAGTTGATCTCTTAACATTTCATCATCCATATCCCCAAAGTCACAGAGTGTAATTAACTCACGCAAGGCAGCAATGTACCAGGTTAAGGTTTCGTCAGGCTTTTGAGCACGCTGGTGAAATTTATAGCGTTCAGCAACAACGTTAATTTTCGGACTAAAGTGCTTCTCTAAAGCAGTCACAGCCGAACCGTAAGTTGTACCTGTGTCGGGTAGCGTATAGAAAATCCGTTGTCCTTCAGTTCCCAGACAGTGAAGTAAAACAGCACGCTGTCGGACTTCAGGCCATGCGGCTGCGATTGCATCAATCACTAGCAAGTAGTTTTCAAACATTTTTTTCCATATTTTAAACTGAATTGTAGGTTCTCCCAGGCAAGGCAGAAAGGGAGCAGGTAAGGGAACAGTAGCACTGGCCATCCTCGTCGCCAATTTGTGGTGTTTAGTATTTTATTAAAGCAAGTAGCAGGCTGTATAAATTTCAAGTCTTTATTGCAACGCCATCTTATTCAACTTCTCGCAGTATTTTCTAAGTATGCCTATATATATCCTTATAACAGCGCCACATACTGCCTTTATAAATGTAAAGATAATTAAAATGGTTTATTTAGAACGCAATGCCGATGTATTCAGTATTTGAAAAACATAAATAAAATGGGCATATTACATGTTACAACATTGACAATACAGAGAAAAGTAGATTCCATAAACAAAAAACAAAAAAACGACTTTACATTTGTGGGATCTGTGTGAGGACTTGGAAATTGCGTTACTGTTGAGCTGGAGTTAGAGGCGGAGTTATAAGAGTACCAGGGTTGGGGTGTGACGTCTGTCTTGCAAGTATACAGTGTTGGATGAGCTCGCTGTAAAAAAAAAAAAAAAATGTCAATGTGGACTGAACATTATGATTAACTTTTAATTTAATAATAAATCTATGGGGGAACAAATCTAATTCTGGTAAATGTGACCTGCTAGTACAAAAAACATAATTTAAAATGTAACTTTTAACACCACGTAGTTGGTCGCATAGTTAAAAATTCCACTGAACACACAAGTCCCAGCAAAAAAATATATGATTAATTTAATAATTTAATAATCTCTATAGGGGAAAATCTAATTCTGGTATGTAAATGGCTAGTACAAAAATGAACATACATAAAATGTTTTTATTTTTGTATTATTATTATTATTATTATTATTATTATTATTATTATTTTGCGACATTGGACCAGCCCTGGGTGTTGTAGTTTATCTCTCAAAATTAAACGATGGCAACAGCTACTTGCGCAGCGACAGCGAGCTGACTGTACCGCTTAATTGCAGGTTTCTGAGGTACACTGAGAAGGTTATAGGCAAAGTTATTTTCCTGGATTTATCTACAGTGCCTGTGTAGCGATCTCGGTTCCCGCAGGCAGGCGCATCACACAGAGCGAAGAAATCCACACAAAGGCGGAGGTAGGGCGGGCGCGAACCCGGGACTTGTCGCACTAAAGCATAGCGCCGATAACGCTGTACAACAGAGCCGGCTCCTTTCCAAGGAGCGTATATCAGGCTTATGTCTCTGTGCGTGATTACGTCACCTACCAGCCCTACTGCTGCCTTCCCCCATGCACGATACACCTGGTATAGTGAGCTGCACGTTTCACAAATTCTTTGGAAAAAGGATGACATCTGCAGTAGGCTTAACAACAAAAACATGAGAAAGGTTAATATTAGAAACTGGGCTATGTCACAGCGATCAGGATTTCTGATAAATAAATGCATTTTAGGAATAGGATTAAAATATTTTTTATTTGTAAAATGTTTTTTCAGTTAAAAAAAATAAAATACTACAAAAACTGATGCTTTCAATAAAACCATTTTACAATTGAACGCCACATTTATAAACTGTGCTGTTGTGATATATTTTTTTTAAAAAAAGCAAATTTGCTTTTCTTTTCTTTTTGTGATTTTTAACTGGAGACTGTTTCAGAAATATGCATGCTCAATCAAAGAAGTTAGGGCGGTAACAGTAAATTGATTGGAATGTAAAATTTTGAATGGAGAGAATGTGTGAGAGCTTTTTGAGATAGAGAGACAGTGAGATCAAGGCAACTGTCAGATATGTTATTTAACTCATAAGCATCCTTTGTTGAGATTTATTCTAGTTTTGTCTCAGGAGAAAAGAAGGAGAGATAGGAGACATAAGCTATGTATGAAATTCTTCTTAATGTCTTCTCATTTCTGTCTCTGAGCAAGAAAGGAGACAAAAAAGAGGTCTCAATAGCATTGTTTGTGTGCTATGGGGAATCATCAAGAGTACAGAATTCTATAGGGTACAGAAATCTACCACATGTAACACCTGAAGTTACTTGTATGTCAAAACATTGACGATTTCTCTGCTCTGGAGAAAAAGGTATTTTATTTAATGAAGCGAGTCAACCCCCACCCGATCAAAAAAAAAAAAAGGAAACATTATTGACGATTTGTAACATATTTGACTACAACATAACCATGTTCGTATGTTCGTTTTTTACTATTTATTTTCGACTATTGTGGCGCTACCGTGAGTGTAGAAAGTTTGATCACCCTTCTATATGTTACATTTTTCAACTTCATATGGTGTTCCTTGTTTGTTTTAACTGTTGCCTTTTTATTCAGTATATCAGGAAGTCATTGTCGAGCTGTGTTGCAGGATTTAACGCAGGCTTCAGTTTTTTCCGGTCTTATTCTGAAATGTATTTATCATATCCCCTACAGTTTAATTTTCTGTCAGATTCATTCAGTCGTTCATAATAACTTAAAACTGAGAATTATACCTGTTGTGAAGGGCTAGTTATAAAGGCTATAATGTATATAAAGGTGTGTTTGTATGTATATGTGTGGCCTAGGGCCCAGTGATGGGTTAATCCGGCCCTGGTCATTATGGTGGCAAAAGTATTTTTAAACCCATGTGTCACTGCTCTATTAAAAACATACCACCACAGCATGCATTTTAATAGAACTGGAAGTACACTTCCGTTTTACCTGAGCCTCACCTCCCGGAAATAGTAGCTCGTGAGGGAGTTTTGACCTCATCTACCGGAAATGTGATAGAAAAATGTTGACTAGCCATTATATAGTAACAGTATGACACATTTACAAATATATAATCAAACGAATGTTTTCCTTCAGGATTCTCTGGATTGTATTTATTTAAATTAATGAATTGGTTATGTTATCAAAGCAATTTGGCCTCACGGGCCAGAGGCGGAATTGTACCCATACCATTTAGCAGTGTTAGGGAATGTTGACCTCACCTTCCGGAAGTGTGACAGAAAACCCTCAAATTTGCATTTCCATGTTGACCATTTTACCCTCTTTTGGATTGCTTAAACTATTGTCGTTAAACTTTTTTCATTTTGATCGATTCCCTGATTAAATCTGACTCTATATCCTTATTTTATTATTTCAATCTCATTTTGTGACCCGCGTTTGCCTCCCGGATCCGGAAAGGACCTCAGCTGGCCGAGTTACTCTCGCTCTCTTCGGTGTTTGGATTTTTTTTTTTTTCGAGCTTAATTTTTTTTTTTTTTTTTTTTTTTTTTTTATTTCAGAGAGAAGACATAAACCCGGAAGTTTCCCCTGGTTGCTTACAAACGGGGTGAGTAAATGAATGCGCGGGGTTTATTGGGCGAACGTAGCAGGTATTTTCACAGAATAAATAATGTCGATAATAACATATTCAGCAACTTTAAAGCGGGTTTACTGAACACGATTTACGGGCGAGTTTGGGGATTGATTTACATTTTCATTACAGAAAATGAATTGAAGCACCGAGTAATAACAATAGAGCTTTTAACACTTTTTTTTAAAGTTATTGACGTTATTGTATTTTAATAACACTGGTGGTGTGTGCTTTTGTTACAATAAATGTACTCGTAAAATCCAGTCCTGGTGACTTTGTCCATATGTGTGTATGTGTGTGTGGTGATTAGTACAGCATATGCTACAAACGTATTGAAAACTGTAGCGATAGATAATAATTATTATTAAGGGCGACTTACAATTGTTACAAGATATCACATTATTTTTACATACAATTACATTATTTTTTTACATACAATTACCCATTTATACTGTTGGGTTTTTACTGGAGCAATCTAGGTAAAGTACCTTGCACAAGGGTACAGCAGCAGTGTCACCCATGTGGGATTAAACCCACGACCCTGCTACTTTTGATACATACAGTATACATAATAAAATATCCTCACGATTTCCGCCAGGTAATATATTATTTTGTAACCATTTAAACCTTTAGTGTACAAACAACACACACACACACACACACACACACACACACACACACACACACACACACACACACACACATATTGGATTAAGGAATTGTAGTCCAAAACGTCCTGATATATTGCTATTTTTATATCAATTCTTCACATTTTTGTGTACCTCTTGTACTTTTTTCTTTTTGAGTTTGCTCCTTTTGCTACACAAATGAGATATGTATATATGTGTGTGTGTATATATATATATATATATATATATATATATATATATATATATATATATAATATACAGGGCTTGAAATAACTACTAGCCACCAGGGAAAAAGTGTGGATGGAAAAATCCACCGGACATTTTACCGGCCCAGTATAATGTTTGTTGATAGTTCACTAAAATAGTTTTAGCATGTGTTACAATGTGCGTTTAATATATTAAATAAGGGAACAAAAGAAACTGCTAAAACAATCAACATTTAATGGGAAAATGTAAGTGTTGTATTACAATGGAAATGTAAAATTTTCTTCAAGTTTCAGTTCAAGATAAATTTGATTCCAGTCATAGTAAATTCCAACGTTCACCAAAATTCACCATAAATACCAAATACGTTTACTTTATCATATATATATATATATATATATATATATATATATACAAGCGACATTCCGAGCAGTACATGTTCTGGTTGGTATTGTCGTAAACAAGCCATTCCTGAGTTTGTCCGTTGTCATCAATTCTCCACTTTTCATTGTGGCAAACCTTTTTATTTTTATCTCCGGTTTTAGATAATTGGTCTTCGTCCATCTGTTTTCTTTTAGGGGCTTTTTGATCTGTTCAATATATCTCCCATGATATGTATGCAGTTTGCCTAAAGCTACTCTGGAGTCACTTCATCTTAGCCAGTCTTTGCTACCTGGTCTGCCAAAGTAGCGTTGTTCAATACTCGCGCACTCGCAAATGAGTCTCTGCTATTGAGTGAAGTTATCTCTGACCAGAATTCTAGATTGTTTATGTCTTACTGAAACCTAGCATCCACACAATGACTGGTTCTGGCTACAGTTAGCTCTCTCTGCAGTAAATTCAGCTAGATTGTCCTTTTTCTCTAACCTTATTAAGGACGGTACTCGCTAACCCCAGGCACCTTTTTTCTACAATAAACCGCATGCTGCAACCAAATCGTCTACACCCTTCGGTTCCAAAGATCAATTTGATGAATTTTGAAGTAAAAGTGAAACCATTAGGCATCAATTGTTATCTTCTGATTAAAACATTGTTTTGTCACCTGTTACATCTGTATTTATAGGAACCAACTTGGATGACTTTGCCACGGTTACTCCATCTAGCCTGGCTGAAGCGGTTAGTAAAATGAAACTACTTGTTCCTTAGATCCAGTGTCTACATCACTCATTGTGTTAATTTTTTTAGTCCTTAGTCCTTTGGTGACTAGTATTATTAATTAATCTCTAAGCACCGGCGTAGTTCTGTTGCATTTAAATATACGGTTGTGACTCCCGTTAAAAAAAACACACCCGTTAAAAAAAACAACCTTAGATCCAGATGCTCTTTGTAATTATAGGCCTATTTTGAATCTGCCATTTTTGGCAAAAATCGTGGAATGTGTGGTGGCTTATCAATTACAGAACCATCTCTATATTGGGACCCCTTCTATTTAACATCTACATACTTGGACAGATAGTATGTCGTCATGGTGTGAGTTTCCATTCTTATGCGGATGACACACAAATATATTTACAGACTACACCTGATACAAACATGTCCGTTTCTGTTCTTACTGACTGCTTGACAGAGATTAAATTATGGATGCGGCAACATTTTCTGCAGTTAAACTGTGATAAAAGAGAGGTAATGCTGTTCAGCTCTCCCTGACAACTGAGCAGTCTTGACTATTTCAGTTGGGTGATTGATGGGCTTGAAGTTAAATCTAGCTCTGAGGTCAGGAATAGGGATGTGCTTTTGGTACATTTTTATGAACGTTTAAATGCTATGTAGGTGTCAACGTTTAAACCATATATACATACACACACACGCTCTTTATATTACATTCTGATGTATACTGACAGCCCTGGTTCCTATTTTCCACACAAAGAACCCCTAAATAAGCAAATAATGTTTTAACATCGCAAAGACTTAACTACAAAGTAATATAAATAAATTAAAATAAAAAAACACATACCACACCAAAGTATATATTGAAATTAGGGTTGTCAATAGATTAACATTTTTGATCAGCTAATTTATGGGCATTAGTTGATTAACCTGTAGATCAATTGGTAGATTCATCCGTGCACATCTTTAATAAAGGTAACAATCTTATAGTGACTGTCCTGCATAGTAATACTAAGAAAATCAATAGAATCAAAAAAAAAAAAAAAAATCCTAATGGAAATTTGGTCTTTATTATTTTTATCTTAGTAAATGTCTCTCTTTGTATTTGTACTGCGCTGTTGAGATGTACCTCTGCTGGCCCTGTGGGCACAAAGTGAATAAACTAAGCTATGCCTTTTTTATATTATATTCAAAGAACAAAACAAATAATTAAAAAAAAAAAACAAAACAAAAAAAAACACAGCTTATATATGTTACAGAATCTATGAAATGCACAGATTCCAATACATTGTTATATTAACTCTACTGTTCAGGGATCTGTGTCACAAACAGGTAAATATTACATAGATATCAAGGAGTTTAAAAAAAAAAAAAGATTTGTGTAAATTAAAGCCTATACATCATTCATTTACACTTATGCGTTCTCTGAATTAATATTGAAAAAAAAAATCCTTTTAAAATCGTGTTATATGTATTCACAGTCACCAAGTGTTCTGTTTATTATGGATGTTTGCTTTTTACTGCATTCAGTAACTCCATCCACAGTAATTCTGAATATTTTCATTTCAAATGATGAAACATTGAACTTGTGTTTTTATGGTACGGCAATTTTGTTTGGCATAATTATTTACATACCACGGTTTTCTCATCCAGTTCCTCAAAATAATTCCAAATGTGGCTTTGCCTCGTTCCTTTGTTTAGAGATGACATGAGATTGACCGAGAATAAAACCCCAGTATCAATCTTTCTGTGGCATCAATTACAAAAACTATTTGGAGGCAATTGCCAAACGCCTTCCTTTTTATAATATCCACCCTTACTGTGGCACCACAGAAGTCAGATACATGACGGACTCCTGTATATGATGATAAATTACGAAAATGAATACATAAAAAAATATGCGTTTGGTGAAATTTGTCACGTGACCGGTTACACGTCTAGCATATTATTCAATGTTTAACCACTTATTTAGAGTTTAAACATTTAAAATTTGCCATTCCTAGTCAAGAATCTAGGTGTGGTTTTCAACCCTAGTTTAACCTTTGAGTCTCATGACTGTAATGTCACTAAGTTGTCTTTTTTTCCATCTCTGGAATATATCCCGTCTGCAATCTATTCTTTCTCTGTCTGATGTGGAGAGGCTGGTGAACGCCTTTGTCTCCTCCCGACTTGACCACTGCAATGCCTTGCTTGCGGGTGCCTCAAAGGCTGCGATAGGCAGGCTACAGTATGTCCAAAATTCCACTGCTTGTGTTTTAACAGGATCCAAATTGTGTGTCATATCACACCAGTTCTGGCTTCTTTGCACTGGTTGCCTGTTAAGAGTAGGATCAACTTTAAAATGTTATTGTTAACTTTTATTATTATTATTATTATTATTATTATTATTTATTTCTTAGCAGACGCCCTTATCCAGGGCGACTTACAATCGTAAGCAAATACATTTCAAGTGTTACAATACAAGTAATACAATAAGAGCAAGAAATACAATAACTTTTATTCAAGTATGACAAACCACAATTCAATAATACAGCAAATAATAGTGATAGTTACATCAGGATATGATTAAATAGTGATACTTATTATAAGGCCTTAACTGTCTGGCTCCCAGCTACATCTCAGACCTGTTAAAAAAAGTACATTTCTGAACTTAATTTGCGCTGTTTGACCTCTGGTTGTTAAGAATTCCCAGAAGTAAGCTTCGTTCTGTGGGTGATCAGGCATTTTGCTGTTATGCACCCAGGCTCTGGAATGATCTCCTGCAGGCAATAAGGACTCTACAACCGTAGGTATTTTTAAGAAACAACTAAAAATGCATTTTTATCTATTGGCATTCCATCAGAGTTAGGTTTTTATGTAATTTGGAATTATTTATTGCTTTTATTTTATATTTTAAGTAAAAATATGTATTGTCTGTGTACCTGCTGTGTTTTTACAACACATTTTGCTGTGTTTTTATTGTTACTGTGTTTTATATTATAAAGTGCTTTGAGATGCTCTGCATTTAGGTGCTATATAAATGAAAGAGTATGATATTATTATATTGTACAGATTGTATTTACCACAGATCGCTTGACTGCAAAGGGTACACTATTTGTATGTAAGATTAACTGTAGAGGGTGTGAAATAATTTAAACTCAGGCCAAGCCAAGCAGAAAAATAAATAAACGGATATGCGGCTGTGGCATGTAAGTGTGTGTAATATATATATATAATATATATATATATATACAGACGTGCTCAAATTTGTTGGTACCCCTCCACAAAAAACGAAGAATGCACAATTTTCTCTGAAATAACTTGAAACTGACAAAAGTAATTGGCATCCACCATTGTTTATTCCATATTTAATAGAAATCAGACTTTGCTTTTGATTTTTTTATTCAACATAATATTGTAAATAATAAAACAAATGAAAATGGCATGGACAAAAATGATGGGACCGCTAACCTAATATTTTGTTGCACAACCTTTAGAGGCAATCACTGCAATTAAACGTTTTCTGTAGCTCTCAATGAGACTTCTGCACCTGTTAACAGGTAGTTTGGCCCACTCTTCCTGAGCAAACTGCTCCAGCTGTCTCAGGTTTGATGGATGCCTTCTCCAGACTGCAAGTTTCAGCTCTTTCCATAGATGTTCGATAGGATTCAGATCAGGACTCATTGAAGGCCACTTCAGAATAGTCCAATGTTTTGTTCTTATCCTTTCTTGGGTGCTTTTAGCTATGTGTTTTGGGTCATTATCCTGTTGGAGGACCCATGACCTGTGACTGAGACAGAGCTTTCTGACACTTGGCAGTACGTTTCGCTCCAGAATGCCTTGATAGTCTTGAGATTTCATTGTGCCCTGCACAGATTCAAGGCACCCTGTGCCAGGCGCAGCAAAGCAGCCCCAAAACATAACCAAGCCTCCTCCATGTTTCACTGTAGGTATGGTGTTCTTTTCTTTGAAAGCTTCATTTTTTCGTCTGTGAACATAGAGCTGATGTGACTTGCCGAGAAGCTCCAGTTTTGACTCATCTGTCCAAAGGACATTCTCCCAGAAGGATTGTGGCTTGTCAATATGCATTTTAGCAAATTCCAGTCTGGCTTTTTTATGTTTTTCTTTTAAAAGTGGAGTCCTCCTGGGTCTTCTTCCATGGAGCCCACTTTCGCTCAAACCTTCACCTTGGAGTTCAGCTTGTATCTCTTTGGCAGTTATCCTTGGTTCTTTTTCTACCATTCGCACTATCCTTCTGTTCAATCTGGGGTCGATTTTCCTCTTGCGGCCACGCCCAGGGAGGTTGGCTACAGTTCCATGGACTTTAAACTTCTTAATAATATTTGCAACTGTTGTCACAGGAACATCAAGCTGCTTGGAGATGGTCTTGTAGCCTTAGCCTTTACCTTTACCATGCTTGTCTATTATTTTCTTTCTTATCTCCTCAGACAACTCTCTCCTTTGCTTTCTCTGGTCCATGTTCAGTGTGGTGCACACAATGATACCAAACAGCACAGTGACTACTTTTCTCCATTTAAATCGGCTGAATGACTGATTACAAGATTGGAGACATGTGTGATACTAATTAAAGAAACTAATTAGTTTGAAATATCACTATAATCCAATTATTTATTATCTTTTCTAAGGGGTACCAACAAATGTGTCCCGGCCATTTTATAATATCTTTGTAGAATAAGCAATAATTCATCTCTTTTCACAGCTTCTTTGCTTTATTCTATGACATACCAAAGGCATGCAAGTATACATGATAAAATAGCTTTTAATTTCATCACTTTTCAGGAGGAATAAAGCATTATTTCAATGAGCTGTAAGGGTACCAACAAATTTGAGCACATCTGTATATATATGTAATATAATAGATGGGCTGCAGTGAGTTAAAGGAAAATAATTTCATCTAGGGTTTCTGTGACGTCATAAATTGAGACAGAAGGTCGAGTAATTTATAAACTGTCACAGAAACCCGAGATAGAATTGTTTTCCTGTAACTCACTGAAGAGGCCCATCTATTATTTTTTATAATTCATGGAAACCCTTGTGATGCTAATATTAAAGAAGACGAGGTTCAGCAGTACAATTCGTTTTTTTTAAACTTAGTGTTTCAGTGCTGTACAGATGTTCTATGTCATCTATTTCTCCAGTTTCTCTGAGATAGGAATGTACCAGGTTTTTTTTTTTCATTTTTTGTTGATCATTAATTAACATTTCTGTACTTTTTTTTTGTCGGGTGATTGAAAACAAGACATATTGTGTTTGAATTGAAAGTGATGCTCTCAGAGTTGAATGGGTCAAAGTTCAAGTATATTTTCCTCTATAGGAATTATCACTTTTTGATGTCACTACTGTGGTATTATGCCTTTTTTTTCGAATGGCTCAGGATGCAGATATAGCCTTCATTCATGTGTGTGTATATATTATAGTACTAGTACCGATACTAAAGAAAAAGTCAGTTCTCGAATTATACAGAAGTCTGTGTGTCTGCCCTGATGTTAGTAAACACAAAGATCTACAAGACTGAACCATTTGTAAGTGCTGCACTACAGTGCTGTATATTGTATGGTTGAGTGTTTGTTTAAAGTTGTGTATGGAATGTTTTGTTGTGAAAGTCATGTACGAATAATAATTTAGCTAATATTGGTAGATAATGTTTTTTTAATGCAGAACACACAGTAGCGTTTTTATGCTGGTATGTGGCAGTCTGGCTCGCAGTGGTGACGTCACGGACCAGGAAGTAGAAACCAAAACAATGGATGGGCGGTTGAAGCTGAGTGCAACGGCACTCGCCGTATTTATTAATAAACAAAACAAAAACAAAAGATTTAACAAAACACCAAACAAAAGGGCACGAGGGCCAAACGAATAAACAAACAAACAAGTAAGTGTCGTGCTGGATAATCCAGCACGTTTTAGCAATTGTTTTTAGATGTTGCTCGCTTTCTCCGCTCCCCGTACTCTCCTCTGTACACTCCACCCCGAGTGCAGAGAGCTGCAGGTTTATATATTCTGGCCGAGGGATTAACTAGTTGTTAATTATCTTATTATCCCTCGGCCAGAGTCTGCACACGTTTGGTAAGGATGCATGACTGTCAGCTAGTTAAATAATCAGTAGCTGATCAGCCATGCATCCTCACGGGGTTTTTAAATATATAATAAAAGACACAGCGCTTTTACCGGCGCCGCAAACAAAAATACAAATAATAATACATAGGGGCGGGACACTCCGCCACACATGCCCCCCCTTGTGCGCAGCACACATGGCCTTTTCGGCCACTTCCCCCCTTCGTCCCCAAAGTCCCGGTTAGCAGTCCCGGCGCAGGAACAGGGGCAGCAACGGACCAAAGGTGGCGGCCACGGTGGGATGTCCTCCTCCCACCCAAACAGCCGTAGCGTTCCAATGGCCTGCGCACCGGCCAGCTCCTCTGGCCAAAAAATTTTTGGGGGTGGTCTCCAGACCTGCCCCCCCCTTCTTCATGACCGGCAGCTCCCCTCCGTGGGGCTCCGGCCACCCTTTCTCCTGCAGTGAAATTGCTGCGGGAGGAGCTGGTCTCCTGACCTCCCCCCCCCTTCTTCATGGCTGGCAGCTGCCCTTCATGGGGCTCCAGCCACAGTATTTCCTGCCGCGAAAGTGCGGCTGGGGAAGCTGGTCTCCTGACCTCCCCCCCCCCTTTTCCATGGCCAGCAGCTCCCCTTCATGGGGTTCCAGCCACAGTATTTCCTGCCGCGAAAGTGTGGCTGGGGAAGCTGGTCTCCTGACCTCCCCCCACTTTTCCGTGGCCGGCAGCTCCCCTTCATGGGGCTCCAGCCACAGTATTTCCTGCCGCATGGCAGGACTGGTAGCGACCCCAGGCAAAACAGGACCCTCGGGAGGCGAAGGTAGCAGCTGTAGACCTTCGGCAGACAATGGCAGCAGCAGCGGACCCTCGGGGGGGCGACGGCAGCCGCAGCGGACCCTCGGGGGGCGACGGCAGCATCAGCGGACCTTCGGGAGGCGACGGCAGCAGCAGCGGACCCTCGGGAGGTGAACTCGGGAGGGGAGCCCCTGGCCATGGAGGCGGCAGCGGGAGCTCCACTTCTCCCTCGTTCCCTGTAGCTGGTGGCTCTCCAGGCGATGCGGAGCAACAGGCAGCCCCAGGCGATGCGGAGCAACAGGCAGCCCCAGGCGATGCGGAGCAACAGGCAGCCCCAGGCGATGCGGAGCAACAGGCAGCCCCAGGCGATGCGGAGCAACAGGCAGCCCCAGGCGATGCGAAGCAACAGGCAGCCCCAGGCGATGCGGAGCAACAGGCATCCTTGGGCGAAGCGAGGCAGGCATCCTTGGGCGAAGTGAGGCAGGCATCCTTGGGCGATGCGAGGCAGGCATCCTGGGCGGTGCGAGGCAGGCATCCTTGGGCGGTGCGAGGCAGGGCAGGAGCAGTCCTTCCCATGACGGTGGAGATGGAACCAGCAGGTATTCACCCTCTGCTGGTGGAGGTGGAGGGAACCAGCAGGTATTCACCCTCTGCTGGTGGAGGTGGGAGGGGCAAGCAGTCCTCCCACGGCGGTTGAGGCGGAACCAGCAGGTATTCACCCTCTGCTGGTGGAGGTGGGAGGGGCAAGCAATCCTCCCACAGCGGTTGAGGCGGAACCAGCAGGAATCCACCCTCTGCTGGTGGAGCTGGGAGCGGTAAGCAGTCCTCCCATGACGGTTGAGGCATAACCAGCAGGCATTCACCCTCTGCTGGTGGAGCTGGGAGCGGCAAGCAGTCCTCCCACGGCGCTTGAGACGGAACCAGCAGGCATTCACCCTCTGCTGGTGGAGGTGGGACGGGCAGGCAGTCCTCCCACGGCGGTTGAGGCAGAACCAGCAGGCATTCATCCTCTGCTGGTGGAGGTGGCGGAGGCAGAGGCAGCTCTTGCTGCTCTGCTCCTGGCTATGGTGGAGACAGAAGCAGCTCCTGCTGCTCTGCTTCTGGTGGTGGTGGAGACAGAGGCAGCTCCTGCTGCTCTGCTCCTAGTGGTGGTGGAGACAGAGGCAGCTCCTGCTGCTCTGCTCCTGGTGGTGGTGGAGACAGAGGCAGCTTCTGCTGCTCTGCTCCTGGTGGTGGTCAAGACAGAGGCAGCTTCTGCTGCTCTGCTCCTGGTGGTGGTGGAGACAGAGGCAGCTCCTGCTGCTCTGCTCCTAGTGCTGGAGACTGCAGCGATGGCTCCTCTCCCTCTGGCGCTGGAGACGGCAGCGATGGCTCCTCTCCCTCTGGCGCTGGAGACGGCAGCGATGGCTCCTCTCCCTCTGGCGCTGGAGATGGCAGCGATGGCTCCTCTCCCTCTGGCGCTGGAGACGGCAGCGATGGCTCCTCTCCCTCTAGCGCTGGAAACTGCAGCGGGGCCCCTCCCATATCTGCAGCCAGGTAGTTGAGCACCATGGCTGCGATGTCTGGGAGGGATGCTGGGTGGTGTTTCTGTTCCCAGGCCTCCCAGCGCTCCCCATCTCTCGCCCACAGGAGGTTGATCACAGCAGGGAGGGCCACCATTATATCCCTCTCAGGCTCCGCCAGCCAGTCCCAGATCCCCTCAGAGGAGACAGGATTCTTCCGCCTCGGAGGATGTGGGTCCTCTCTCACCCTTGCTGGATGCTCAGGCTCCTTCCTCTCCTGCCATGGAGGGGGTTGGTCTGGTGCCACGTGCCAGACCTCACCAACCGCGAAGCACCACTCCTCACCCTTCAGGCAGGTGAGGCAGACGTCCAGCGTGGTAAGGTAAGGCTGCTGTTGCTGCGCCTCCTGCTGCTGTTGTTGTTGCTGCTGCTTTCTCCTCCGGCTACTTTTCCCCATTTTTATTTTATTTATTTATTTATTTATTTATTTATTTATTTATATATTTTTTCCCCCCCCAAAAAAACCCCACACAAAAAATACTTTTTGAAAAAAACAAAAAAAAACGTCCTTATCCTTTCCTGGTCCGGCTGTTGGAGGCGTTGTTTGTCCCACTTCGGACACCATATGTGGCAGTCTGGCTTGCAGTGGTGACGTCACGGACCAGGAAGTAGAAACCAAAACAATAGATGGGCGGTTGAAGCTGAGTGCAACGGCACTCGCCGTATTTATTAATAAACAAAACAAAAACAAAAGATTTAACAAAACACCAAACAAAAGGGCACGAGGGCCAAACGAATAAACAAACAAACAAGTAAGTGTCGTGCTGGATAATCCAGCACGTTTTAGCAATTGTTTTTAGATGTTGCTCGCTCTCTCCGCTCCCCGTACTCTCCTCTGTACACTCCACCCCGAGTGCAGAGAGCTGCAGGTTTATATATTCTGGCCGAGGGATTAACTAGTTGTTAATTATCTTATCCCTCGGCCAGAGTCTGCACGCGTTTGGTAAGGATGCATGACTGTCAGCTAGTTAAATAATCAGTAGCTGATCAGCCATGCATCCTCACTGGGTTTTTAAATATATAATAAAAGACACGGCGCTTTTACACGCGCCGCAAACAAAAATACAAATAATAATACATAGGGGCGGGACACTCCGCCACATGGTATCATTGCGGAACAGTATGGCAACGTCTGTTCACACTGGAGTTGTAACGGCGTCGTACCAGTATAACTGTAACGATACGAAACCCAGACTAGAGTATGTTTCTTACCGGTACAGTTGCGATATGACTCGGAACAGATCAAGTGTGGTCAGGTTGATCGGAACGACAACGGAGTGGATGAGTCTGAGGCATGCACATGCTTACACCAAGGATATTGTCTGTCATGCTTGTTTAATTATTGTGTTGTTTTTTATTTTTATTTACAGATAAGTTACAGGAGTCCCGCATAAAAGATTAATTCTCAAACTGAACGCAGTAGGGATTCAAGGAAATGCGTGCACATGGATTAGGGAGTCGTTGACATGTAGAAAACAGAAAGTACTGATTAGAGGAGAAACCTCAAAATGGAGTGAGGTAACCAGTGGTGTACCACAGGGATCAGTATTAGGTCCTCTGCTATTCCTAATCTACATTAATGATTTAGATTCTGGTATATTAAGCAAACTTGTTATATTTGCAGACGACACAAAAATAGGAGGAGTGGCAAACACTGTTGCAGCAGCAAAGGTCATTCAAAATGATCTAGACAGGATTCAGAACTGGGCAGACACATGGCAAATGAAATTTAATAGAGAAAAGTTAAACGTATTGCATGCAGGCAATAAAAATGTGCATTATAAATATCATATGGGAGGTACTGAAATTGAAGAAGGGAACTATGAAAAAGTCCTAGGAGTTTATGTTGACTCAGAAATGTCTTCATCTAGACAATGTGGGGAAGCTATAAAAAAGGCTAACAAGATGGTCGGATATATTGTGAGAAGTGTTGAATTTAAATCAAGGGAAGTAATGTTAAAACTCTACAATGCATTAGTAAGATCTCACCTATTGTGTTCAGTTCTGGTCACCTCGTTACAAAAAGGATATTGCTGCTCTAGAAAGAGTGCAAAGAAGAGCGACCAGAATTATCCCGGGTTTAAAAGGCATGTTGTATGCAGACAGGCTAAAATAATTGAATCTATTCAATCTTGAACAAAGAAGACACCGCGGCGATCTGATTCAAACATTCCAAATCCTAAAAGGTATAGACAATGTCAACCCAAGGGACTTCTTTGACCTGAAAAAAGAAACCAGGACCAGGGGTCATAAATGAGATTGGATAAAGGGGCATTCAGAACAGAAAATAGGAGACACTTTTTTACACAGAGTAATGTTGTAAAGCTGACACCCTGGGATCCTTCAAGAAGCTGCTTGATGAGATTCTGGGATCAATAAGCTACTAACAACCAAACGAGCAAGATGGGCTGAATGGCCTCCTCTCGTTTGTAAACTTTCTTATGAGTAAGAACTGACAGCTAATACCAATAAATCCAGTGTTATAATTGCACCCGTCTACTAGTACTGTAATATGTGACATGCTCATCTCTGTTTCCTGCGCACATGCCATCTCTGGTACTGCGTTCAGAAAAGGGCATTTACGGTATGTCATCATTACCACAGGTTATATTTTTCGTCAAGACACCCTGGATAGTAGTAAAATAGACTTTTCACAAGTTTCTTAAAAGCTCAGAGCAGCTCAATCCAATAGCGCCCCATTGACTGTCAATAGAAAATCTTCTCCCTGAGCTCTATATACCACAACCCTTTGCACGCAGCATGACTGAGGTCCACATTGAGAATCAGTGGAGTTGAGTATCTTGGTGTAATACAGAATATCCTTTATGTAAGTGTGGACAGGGTATATTGCAACAGTATCAGTCTTGTAGTTGTGTTAAAAAAAGTGAGTTAGGACAGAAAGTGTTATCATACTTGTATATTCTGAATCTAAACTCATTTTATCAGTATCGTTCCGATACTAGTGTGAACAGGGCGCTAGCTTTTTTTGTCAGCTTGTCCTTTTCTAGCATACACTTCTACACTTCATTGAGTGAAAAGTCAGGCTGGTGTCCCCCATAGACCCCAGTGTTAAAGCCAGGCTGTCCCCTTACTGCACTGTCCTGTACACAGAGCAATGCTGGCAGGACCACACTATATAACAATAATATAAAACCCTGAACAGAACTACAGCAGTTACCCAACACCTCTTTAGGTTGTCTTCACCAGTGAAATTGATGGAATTATAAATCAAGTATAATAAATAATGCAAACACAGTCAAGGATTTGTCAATATACAGCTGTCATGCTGTGCACAGAACACAGTGCAAATGTAACAGATAGTTGAGGTGTGATTCTTCGTGTTTGTGCTGGAGGGTTTCATTTCTCTCTCTTTTTTCAGGAGCGATGGAAGACTCTCATTTTAATTCTTCATATTTCTGGTCTCCGGTCTCCACAGGGCAGGTAGGGCACAGTCGTCGACTCTGATGCTCTGAAATGTTTCTCACACGCTTGTTCACATGAGGACAGTACAGAGTCTAATGAGAAGTCCCCAGATTCTGTATTTTTATAACTCTTAATATAAACTAATAGAACCATTCAGTCACCTCAGCAACCACTATAAACTATAGGGAATTGTCTTTAACAGTGTTGTTTCCCCTCAGATTGAGAACGCAGTGTTTATCAATAAGAAGGACCAATTTGTCCCGTTAGACAAGGCTGGCAGCTTCGCTCCCCCCAGCGCCGCCTGTCACTACCCCACCGCCGTGCTCACAATGCAAGGCTCCGCTGTTACTATGGAGACGAGCCGAGGAGGGGGAAAGCCTCAGGAGTCAGGGGGGCACCTCCACCCCCCTCCCACCTCCCAGCAGAACATCACTGTGGTCCCAGTACCATCCACTGGGATTATGACTGCTGCTGGTGAGTTTTATATTTCGGTGACACACACTGGTTTAAGAACTGCTCCTTGCATCCTGCAGTGAAGGAGATTGGTTTGAAAATGTGATTTTTAGAGTCAGTTTACTAACTTCTGTTTCTCAAAAGTCCAAACCTGTGCTTTTGTACTTCAGCTGTGTTGCTCAGTGCAGTTGTGTTGCTCAGTGCAGTTGTGTTGCTGAGTAAAGTGCACTCAATTTGATTCCCCCTTGTAACTCCACAGCTGCCAGGAGTTTGTTACTAGACTTTGAGGCACCCCTGGCACTATGACCCTGTGTTTGATTGACTGCTTGTATGACCTCTTTGATAACTTCCTGTTTTATGAAAAGGCTCCATTGTGTCTCCCACTCGCTAGATTACCCAGAATACATCACTTCCCCTGCCGTGCAGTGCCTGTCCGCACGAGTACACAATACAACTGTACAATACTACACAACCGCAGGTACAACTACACAGTACAACACACAACTAAATACCACTGCACAACACATACAGACACACTCAGAGCTGCAGTACTGACAAGCCAGTGCTGTGTCTCTGTGTTGCTGTGAGTGTCTGTCTGCAGGGAGCTTGTCTCACTGTGTTGCTGTGAGTGTCTGTGAAGGGAGCTCGTCTCACTGTGTTGCTGTGAGTGTCTGTCTGCAAGGAGCTTATTTCACTGTGTTGCTGTGAGTGTCTGTGCAGGGAGCTCATCTCACTGTGTTGCTGTGAGTGTCTGTGCAGGGAGCTTGTCTTTGTGTTGCTGTGTCTGTCTGCAGGGAGCTCATCTCACTGTGTTGCTGCGAGTGTCTGTCTGCAGGGAGCTCATCTCACTGTGTTGCTGTGAGTATCTGTGCAGGAAGCTCGTCTCTGTTGCTGTGAGTGTCTGTCTGCAGGAAGCTTATTTCATTGTGTTGCTGTGAGTGTCTGTCTGCAGGGAGCTCATCTCACTGTGTTGCTGTGAGTGTCTGTGCAGGGAGCTCATCTCACTGTGTTGCTGTGAGTGTCTGCAGGGAGCTTGTCTTTGTGTTGCTGTGTCTCTGTTGCTGTGAGTGTCTGTCTGCAGGGAGCTGAACTAACTGTGTTGCTGTGAGTGTCTGTCTGCAGGGAGCTGATCTCACTGTGTTGCTGTGAGTGTCTGTGCAGGGAGCTCGTCTCACTGTGTTGCTGTGAGTGTCTGTGCAGTGAGCTCGTCTTTGTGTTGCTGTGAGTGTCTGTTATTATTATTTATTATTATTATTTATTTCTTAGCAGACGCCCTTATCCAGGGCGACTTACAATTGTTACAAGATATCACATTATACATTATTTCACATTATACAGATATCACATTATTTTACATACAATTACCCATTTACACAGTTGGGTTTTTACTGGAGCAATCTAGGTAAAGTACCTTGCTCAAGGGTACAACAGCAGTGTCCCCCACTGGGGATTGAACCCACAACCCTCCAGTCAAGAGTCCAGAGCCCTAACCACTACTCCACACTGCTGCCCTCCACTCTGTGTAGAGATCTCGTCTCTGTGTTGCTGTGTCTCTGTTGCTCTGAGTGTCTGTCTGCAGGGAGTTCGTCTCACTATGTTGCTCTGAGTGTCTGTCTGCAGGGAGTTCGTCTCACTATGTTGCTCTGAGTGTCTGTCTGCAGGGAGCTCATCTCACTGTGTTGCTGTGAGTATCTGTGCAGGGAGCTCATCTCACTGGTGCTGTGAGTATCTGTGCAGGGAGCTCGTCTCACTGGTGCTGTGAGTGTCTGTCTGCAGGGAGTTCGTCTCACTATGTTGCTCTGAGTGTCTGTCTGCAGGGAGTTCGTCTCACTATGTTGCTCTGAGTGTCTGTCTGCAGGGAGCTCGTCTCACTATGTTGCTCTGAGTGTCTGTCTGCAGGGAGCTCATCTCACTGTGTTGCTGTGAGTATCTGTGCAGGGAGCTCGTCTCACTGGTGCTGTGAGTATCTGTGCAGGGAGCTCGTCTCACTGGTGCTGTGAGTGTCTTTCTGCAGGGAGCTCGTCTCACTGTGTTGGTGTGAGTGTCTGTGCAGGGAGCTCGTCTCACTGTTGCTGTGAGTGTCTGTGCTGGGAGCTCATCTCACTGCGTTGCTGTGAGTGTCTGTGCAGGGAGCTCATCTTTGTGTTGCTGTGAGTGTCTGCCTGCAGGGAGCTCGTCTGTGTTGCTGTGAGTGTCTGCAGGGAGATCGTCTCTGTGTTGCTGTGTCTGTCTGCATTGAGCTCATCTCACTTTGTTGCTTTGAGTGTCTGTGCAGGGAGCTCGTCTCTGTTGCTGTGAGTGTCTGTGCAGGGATCTCGTCTCTGTGTTGCTGTAAGTGTCTGTGTAGGGAGCTTGTCTCTGTGTTGCTGTGAGTGTCTGTCTGCAGGGAGCTCATCTCACTGTGTTGCTGTGATTGTCTGTGCAGGGAGCTCGTCCTTGTGTTGCTGCGAGTGTCTGTCTGCAGGGAGTTCATCTCACTGTGTTGCTCTGAGTGTCTGTCTGCAGGGAGCTCGTCTCTGTGTTGCTGTGAGTGTCTGTCTGCAGGGAGCTCGTCTCTGTGAAACTGAGTGTGTGCAGGGAGCTCGTCTCTGTTGCTGTGAGTGTCTCTGCAGGGAGTTCGTCTCTGCGTTGCTGTGAGTGTCTCTGCAGGGAGCTTGTCTCTGTTGCTGTGAGTGTCTGTGCAGGCAGCTCGTCTCACTGTGTTGCTGTGAGTGTCTGTGCAGGGAGCTCATCTGACTGTGTTGCTGTGAGTGTCGGTGCAGGGAGCTTGTCTTTGTGTTGCTGTGAGTGTCTGTGAAGGGAGCTTGTCTCACTGTGTTGCTGTGAGTGTCTGTCTGCAAGGAGCTTATTTCATGTGTTGCTGTGAGTGTCTGTGAAGGGAGCTTGTCTCACTGTGTTGCTGTGAGTGTCTGTCTGCAGGGAGCTCATCTCACTGTGTTGCTGTGAGTATCTGTGCAGGGAGCTCGTCTCACTGGTGCTGTGAGTGTCTGTCTGCAGGGAGTTCGTTTCACTATGTTGCTCTGAGTGTCTGTCTGCAGGGAGTTCGTCTCACTATGTTGCTCTGAGTGTCTGTCTGCAGGGAGCTCATCTCACTGTGTTGCTGTGAGTATCTGTGCAGGGAGCTCGTCTCACTGGTGCTGTGAGTATCTGTGCAGGGAGCTCGTCTCACTGGTGCTGTGAGTGTCTGTCTGCAGGGAGTTCGTCTCACTATGTTGCTCTGAGTGTCTGTCTGCAGGGAGTTCGTCTCACTATGTTGCTCTGAGTGTCTGTCTGCAGGGAGTTCGTCTCACTATGTTGCTCTGAGTGTCTGTCTGCAGGGAGTTCATCTCACTGTGTTGCTCTGAGTGTCTGTCTGCAGGGAGCTCGTCTCTGTGTTGCTGTGAGTGTCTGTCTGCAGGGAGCTTGTCTCTGTGAAACTGAGTGTGTGCAGGGAGTTCGTCTCTGTTGCTGTGAGTGTCTCTGCAGGGAGTTCGTCTCTGCGTTGCTGTGAGTGTCTCTGCAGGGAGCTCGTCTCTGTTGCTGTGAGTGTCTGTGCAGGCAGCTCGTCTCACTGTGTTGCTGTGAGTGTCTGTCTGCAGGAAGCTTATTTCACTGTGTTGCTGTGAGTGTCTGTGCAGGGAGCTCGTCTCTGTGTTGCTGTGAGTGTCTGTAGGGAGCTCGTCTCTGTGTTGCTGTGTCTCTGTGTTGCTGTGAGTGTCTGTCTGCAGGGAGTTCGTCTCACTGTGTTGCTGTGAGTGTCTGTGCAGGGAGCTCGTCTCACTGTGTTACTGTGAGTGTCTGTGCAGGGAGCTCGTCTCTGCATTGCTGTGAGTGTCTGTGCAGGGAGCTCGTCTCTGCATTGCTGTGAGTATCTGTGCAGGGAGCTCATCTCGCTGTGCTGCTGTGTCTCTGTGTTGCAGGTCTGGTGATCACCACTCCCCAGGGAACGATCGTCTCCTCCTCCCCGCCAGGCTCAGTAGCCGGTCAGTCCTTCTCGGTGTCCGGAGTCACTGGTCATCCTTCAGCTGCCACCATGATAGTGTCCGCGCTGCACCCCTCCCCTGACACACCGCCACCTGCAGGTCAAAGAAAGATCAGCCCAGCATCACATGACTGATTTTTTTATTATTATTATTATTATTATTATTATTATTATTATTATTATTATTATTATTATTATTATTATTATCGCCACTGTGTATGGAACCTGTATTGCTCTCTAAAAAATTAGCAAAGGGTTTTTGAAAGACAGAATAAAAAAATGTAAATATTATAAAGAATCAAAAGTGATAGGAAGTGTTTGATGCTGAAATCCTAGCCAAGGACCAGCAGCATTCACATTGTTTTATTTCTCCCTCAGACCCCTTGATGTAATTACGCAGTGCTATAATTAGGCTTGCTACTAGGAGGCTGTGTGGTCCAGTGGTTAAAGAAAAGGGTTTGTAACCAGGAGGTCCCCGGCTCAAATTCCACCTCAGCCACTGACTCATTGTGTGACCCTGAGCAAGTCACTTAACCTCCTTGTGCTCCGTCTTTCAGGTGAGACATAGTTGTAAGTGACTCTGCAGCTGATGCATAGTTCACACAACCTTGTCTCTGTAAGTCGCATTGGATAAAGGTGTCTGCTAAATAAACAAATAATAAATAATATTATTTGATTTTTATTTTTTTGCCAAATTGATGATTAATATCGACGTTTATTTTAGAAAGGATTTACCTTTTTTTTATCTTTATTTTTCAATTCAAGCAGAGAATGTGTGAAATCTGGCATTGAGAAACGTCTCATTTAGCAAAACCGTTTATCATATTCAGCATGCAACGAAACCATGGTTACCAACATTCTAATTGAAACATTCTAATTGAAATAACGTTTGGTCACAGTGGAGCTCTACCTTGTAAAGATAACGATCCTACACAAATTAAAAAACTGTCTCAAATAAACTGTAGAAAACTAATTTACGAATAAAACTAATATGCACAGCAGGGTTAGAAACCTGAGGCAAATTAAATCTGATCTAGTTGATGTCTGTGTCTCAGTAGTCCACTGGGCGAGTGCTTAAAACACATGTACACATAAACTCTAACGTTCAGAGTGTTGCTTACAAAACAGTCACTCAGAAAAACCTCCCTTCATCTCCCCTGCAGTGCCAAACCCACTTAATGACGTAAATTTGTGTTCTACCTCTGCACAGGTTGCAAAGTTTATTCAGTGTTTGATTTTACTGAAACACGTTGCATCTTTGAAGTAAGTGTAAAGTAATTTTACAAGAATGTGGAGATTTATACCGTGTTGCGACCCTGTACCACAAAAGGAAAAAAAAGACTGAAGATGTGATTAGCAAAGGGGGCCATTTGTACTAACGAGATCAAAAAATACAGTTTTACTAAACTTTTTAAAACTAATAAATAAACAATTACCATAATAACACAGTATATTCATCATAAAGCTGAGTTCTTGCCTATAAACAACAGTAACACATTTAAAGTTTGGGACTTGCTGTCTGTAGCTTGGTGTTTTCAGTAACGTCGGCACATTTTAAGTGATTGGAAGCTGAAATTACTTTTTTAAAACATTCTTTTCTTATACCAACATAGTACTTCAGTACCATTGTAATAGCACAACTGTATTTATCTTACATACCAGTATTTAAATTGTGGGGAAACCTCAGTGTTTCCAGAAATATATTTTAAGGGCAAGTCTCGTACCTAGTCCCATTAAATCTGATGTACCACACTCGCTCTAGCGTTGAGAGATAAAGGGCCTCATTTACGAAAGGGCACACAATTAGAACTATCACAATCAGAACTGTTATTGCACGTTTAAAAAGTAAAACACACTGACGGCTTTGACAAACCCGGAAGGCGATCCTTCACATACTGTGTTTCCCTTGTATTTCTTTTGTATTTGTTATGCTCTCATTATTATCCAACCTAGTAGATTCCGCGTCTGGCAGATTCTTCTGTACTTGATGAAGTGG
The DNA here is from genome assembly GCF_902713425.1 of Acipenser ruthenus. Lineage (NCBI taxonomy): Eukaryota > Metazoa > Chordata > Actinopteri > Acipenseriformes > Acipenseridae > Acipenser > Acipenser ruthenus. The sequence goes on along the minus strand of NC_081207.1, from coordinate 14,026,239 downwards.
TTTTCTCCCACTGCTAATTTAAAAAAATGTAGCCACCTAGCTAACAATTTCATCCCGAGGGCTACAGTGAAACATACTGTCTTTTAAATTGGGACTTCAGTGAAGACCGTGTGTGTACGTGAGTACATTTATTATTGTAAGTAGTAATTCATAGTTATTTAATCGCTCACAGGTAGGGATGTCATAATATGAAAATTCTCTCAGACGATTATTCCGTGGGGTATAATCACGATAATTGCGATACAGCATGATATTTTACAAAGAACTACAAAAAATGAATTCTTACAGATTTAAAATGTTAACTATTTTTTAAGCTAAAACATGTTTTACAACATTATAAACCAAATTGAAAAAAATATGGTGTTTAATTATAATACAACAAATATTTACAAAAAACTCCCAGATTTATAAAAGGATTGCGCATGTTTTATGACCGTAAAACGGGCGCTGAGGGTTCTGAATTCTTGGATGGGATTTATAAAACACATGCAATGGCATAAACAGCAATTAAGACGTGATTTGCGGCCGCAATGTCTTTGTGTGCCATTCATTTTCTTTTGGAATGTGTACCCTACACACGCAGAGTTGACCCAAACCTGCTATTTATTGTGAGAGGTGTGTAATTCTCCACCACTAATTGCGGTGAGGGGTATTTAAATTTTTTTGATTACGGAATCGCCTGCTTCACCTAATTAGTCTTATAAAATAGGTCGTTATTTTGATGCTGAGTGCGGCCGTAACGCACATTACATGGCTTTTTGCGGACGGTTTTTCCCCTTTATAAATTTGTGCCTTAATATTTTAAATAAAGAACTCTTTGAACCGTTTTTAAACATCTATGAAACAAGTTTATCTACAGTAATTGATACCTATAGTGCCATTTTAATCAAGATTGGTCTTTATTTTTTTTTAAAAAGGGTTTTGTTTTGTTTTTTACTTGATTAGTTTGAGTGTTTCTGCTTTTAAGGATGTTAAAAATGTGTTATTCGCATATCCAATTGCTACACTATTATTGGGTTAAATGCATTTCTAAATGGAACTGGTCACGTCAGCCTGCCCTAAGCTTTACCCCAGTACCAGTAATTCAGAATATGAAAATGAATAAATAGAAAAAATGTGAATACAGACTAGCTGTGGTGAACCTCCCTTACAGCTTTTTAAAATGTTTCTCGTTTAAAATGTTCTTAAAAAAAAAAAAAAAAAAAAAAAAAAAGGTGAAATAACTGTGTTAAGACAACAGATTTAGGACCACAATAACAACGACGCTAGGAGTTTGCTGCTAGCCTGTATATCAACGAAATGTTAAACGTTAATTAAATGAATGTTTGAAAATGCTAATATTTAGTTGAAAATAAATAATTAGAAAACAGCCGGAAGGATATAGTGTGTGCTGAGCGTTTAGAGAGTAGCCAGATACAGTGCCATGAAAAAGTATTTGCCCCCTGTCTGATTTTCTGCATTTTTGCATATTTTTGACACTGAATGTTATCAGATCTTCAACCAAAACCTAATATTAGGTAAGAGGGACCCTGAGTGAACAAATAACACAAAAATTTGATACATATTTCATTTATTTATTAACCCTTTGCGGTCCTATGTCGGACCTGGTCCGACATTGCAATTATTCCTATCCGGTCCAATGTCGGACCCTGTCCGACATTTATTGTTATTATTTATTTCTTAGCAGACGCCCTTATCCAGGTCGACTTACAATCGTAAGCAAATACATTTCAAGTGTTACAATACAGGTAATACAATAAGAGCAAGAAATACAATAACTTTTGTTCAAGCAAAGTATAAGTGTGACAAACCACAATTCAATAATACAGCAGATAATAGTGATAGTTACATCAGGGTATGATTAAATAGTGATAGAGACATCATCAAAAAGACGCAAAAAACGGGTTTCTAGTCGTTTTTTCTCCGGAAAAAGCCGAGAAAACCATTCAATGGTAGAGTGGGAGCGACAGGAGCCGAGACAAGCCAAAAAAAAAAAAAGGGAATATCTCATGAATAGTCATACTTGTCCCTGGCATCAGATAACGGCGGCCATAAGGAAACAAGCTGCCTGCTAATGCATCAGCGCTCAGAGAATATCACAGACATTTGCAGAGCTTTTTTCAGATGTTATAGTGATAATAGTTATAATTGGGTTGAGTTAATTAGGGGGGTGTCACAAAGATGGCTGCAGTGGGTGACGTCAGACCAGAAACAGGAAGTAACAGACAGAGACAGTGAGGTTTTGGTGAAGCTGAGCGTGACTCTTGAGTCACGTGATCGCGCTCAGCATTTAATAATTAACAGACAGAAAATAAAAAGGTTGTAAACATACAAAAACACAGGACACGGCACTTCACGCCAAAATAAATAGACAATCAAAACGGACTACACAGACAAACGGTGCACGGAGACAAACAAACACGGTGAGTAAAATAAATGGTTATTTTAGTTTAATTTACTTTCCTTTACTACTTTCCTCCTTCTCCTCACCCGTTCTCCACTCTCGAACACCCAACCACGAGTGAATGAAAATGTGTCTATATATACTGTTGTGCTGGGATTCAATTACTAATTAATTATTCACTTGAATCCCAGCACGTGAATGAATTACGTGCAACCCCGTGCTCACATATTACATTTAACCAGCACGTGAAGTGATTTGTGCCCTCCTCGTGCCTAAATACAAATCTACATTTTAAAATACACGTGAAACACAGACCCATTTATGTCCCGTGTACCAATCTCTATACACCAACATTTAACACACCACACGCAACATACAACACATAACACACAAATGCACACGGGGCGGGGCACATTGCCACAGAGGGGCAATAACTTTTTCACACCTGAAGATTGCATGTTTGATTACCTTGCACACCAAACAAATGAAAGAAGCACCAAACTTTGGTGTGATTTTTTCTCTCAGACTCCCTCTATAACAAAAATGCAGAAAATCAGACAGGGCAAATACTTTTTCATGGCACTGTATATTGACATTCCTGTTCGAGTACACACCATATTCACTATATCCTTTTGTCTGTTTTAAATAGTCTTAAAATGTTTGTCCTCCTTAAGCTATGTAGCTAAAAAATATATATAATTTTGGTTTTTAATCATAAAACGGGAATACTTAAAGCCATTAGGATTATTATTATTATTATACACGCAGTTGGCTTTATTAAGACTGTTTTTAATAAGCTCTGTGTTCCTTAACGGTGTTGCTTCTTTACAAAGTGCTTGGTAGTGATCTAAATGCGTGAACATATTCGTTGTGTTGCTGCTCTTTGAAAGAACAGCTCGACAATTTACAAATTGGCCCTCTCTTCAATAACAGTCTTTTTTTAAAACCAAAATTATCCCAGATAACTGATTATATCTGTTTTTTAGGAGGAAACCGTTTGTTTCTGTCGTTCTTGCTATCCTCCATATTTATTGTGCGCTGCTCTTGTTGATTTTTGTGGCTATATAAAATCCAGTGAAAGTTGATGCGTCTTTCTCAGAGTGTGCAAAGTCATAAAATATAAATAAATGACTGCGATAATTAAAACGGTTGATGATAGAATAATGTTAGAATGTATATTGCGATTTTCTTTATATCATCATATCGCAACACCCCTACTCACAGGATGTAACCCCTGACTCCACAAACCAGCCAGCATTTTTGTAAATAGCTACACATGTAATGAACAATAAAATAAACATTTTATTTGTGTTATCGGTGTCAGTTTCATGCAGAGCTTCATGGTTGGCAAGGTGGCAGCTGAGAGAACTTTTTCTCTGTCATCACATCTGGTGCTGTCAGTGTCGCTAGTTGCTGTCAGTAATCGCTCAGTAACAAGGTGTAAACAGATGATTGATTGATCAATCTGTAGGATTTATGACTGTTTTATTTTTTTGGAAAATAAAATTCAAGCCTAATATTTTTAGGGACCCCAACTGTTGTTATTGATTCCAATTTAGGAACTTCACATAAGGACTATTACGTTTACATCAGGACTAGCAAGTTTCAAAAGGTACTAGTCTTTTGGACTAGTACCACAATTTTGTTATTTTATATCCCTGCACAGAACAAAACATTAGATAGTTAAACAGAACTAACTTGCACTTATTATTCAGAGTCTGAGCTTCACCCCTCTCCTGTTTCAGCACAGCTGGACTCAGAGTCACTGGAAGGCAAGGCAGACAGGCCCACTTCGTCCTGCTGCAGAGGCTTCAGTTCAGTGTCTTTCAGGGTATTGTGCGCAATACTCATTAAGGGTTTTCCTCTGCGCCCCATTTTTAAATCAAACTAGTAACTGTCACCGTATACCTATAGCAACAGCTTACCTACACCATAACCCGCTATTTTCAAATGAGGCGCTTTGAATGACAGGTGCTATAGCTGGCAAATGAAAGTGCACAGTCGGTGCAGGTCTTGATGATTGACGGTCATTTAAACAAATGAGAACATTCTAGCACTGCTTCAATCAATGAGATCTGTCAGAAGAGGATGAAATTACAGTGAAACTACAGTAGCCTATAAGGGACCACTGAGATGACTGACAGCATCTAAATGATTATTTTTGGTAAGAAAATAAAAAAAATAGCGAGTGGTTTTACAGACGTTCATCCTATATAAATTTATTCAGTCAAACTCATATTTTTGGGGAATTCGACGTTTAACAAGCTTTACCGGTTAAAATTTAAAAGTAGCAAGCCTAACTACAATACACTGATATATATATATATATATATATATATATATATAGATATAGTAAACGAGCCTTGCGGCTCGGGTTCGTTTTGCCCTTTAAAATACCGACCAGACACAGAGATGGAGGGTTTGAAAGCGCTTTTGTACTAATTTTTAATGCAGAACAAAATCAAACAAACACAAAATAAACACCTAGCTCTCTACGAGCACTAACTAACACCCTGACTACAAGTGGGACAGCTAGGCTGTTTCCCCACTAAACAATACACAAAAACTTCACAGGTTTAATGCAGCACCTTTTATTTTCCACTCGTGACTGCCAGGACGCAGAGTACAACTTTCTGCCTCCTTCTTCTTAGCAGTCCTGAGCAAACTAACTGCTTTCTTTAAATACCCTGCACCTGGTCCTAATTTACAATTGTTTCCAGGTGCAGGGAATAACTAACAATTAAACAATAAAACAATTAACAAAACCATCAAACAAACAATACAGCAATACAATCAAAAAATAACATTTAAACCAAACCACACATTTTACTGCAGGGATGATTTCCAACCCATCCCCCACTGTGCTACAATATATATATATATATATATATATATATATATATATATATATATATATATATATTCTCATAATTAGTGTTTTTATTTGAATAACAAGAACAGAAGAAAGTTTACAAACGAGAGGAGGCCATTCGGCCCATCTTGCTCGTTTGGTTGTTAGTAGCTTATTGATCCCAGAATCTCATCAAGCAGCTTCTTGAAGGATACCAGGGTGTCAGCTTCAACAACATTACTGGGGAGTTTGTTCCAGACCCTCACAATTCTATGTGTAAAAAAGTGCCTCCTATTTTCTGTTCTGAATGCCCCTTTATCTAATCTCCATTTATGACCCCTGGTCCTTGTTTCTTTTTTCAGGTCAAAAAAGTCCCCTGGGTCGACATTGTCTATACCTTTTAGAATTTTGAATTCTTCAATCAGATCACCGCATAGTCTTCTTTGTTCAAGACTGAATAGATTCAATTCTTTTAGCCTGTCTGCATATGACATGCCTTTTAAACCCGGGATAATTCTGGTCGCTCTTCTTTGCACTCTTTCTATATTCTAGATGAGGTCTTACTAATGCATTGTAAAGTTTTAACATTACTTCCCTTGATTTAAATTCAACACTTTTCACAATATATCCGAGCATCTTGTTGGCCGTTTTTATAGCTTCCTCACATTGTCTAGATGAAGACATTTCTGAGTCAACATAAACTCCTAGGTCTTTTTCATAGATTCCTTCTTCAATTTCAGTATCTCCCATATGATATTTATAATGCACATTTTTATTGCCTGCGTGCAGTACTTTACACTTTTCTCTATTAAATGTAATTTGCCATGTGTCTGCCCAGTTTTGAATGCTGTCTAGATCATTTTGAATGACCTTTGCTGCTGCAACAGTGTTTGCCACTCCTATTTTTGAGTCGTCTTACTATACCAGAATCTAAATAATGTACAGTACTGTGCAAAAGTTTTAGGCAGGTGTGAAAAAATGCTGTAAAGTAAGAATGCTTTAAAAAATAGACATGTTAATAGATTATATTTATCAATTAACTAAATGCAAAGTGAGTGAACAGAAGAAAAATCTACATCAAATCCATATTTGGTGTGACCACCCTTTGCCTTCAAAACAGCATCAATTGTTCTAGGTACAATTGCACAAAGTCAGGGATTTTGTAGGCATATAGTCAGGTGTATGATTAAACAATTATACCAAACAGGTGCTAATGATCATCAATTCAGTATGTAGGTTGAAACACAATCATTAACTGAAACAGAAACAGCTGTATAGGAGGAATAAAACTGGGTGAGGAACAGCCAAACTCAGCTAACAAGGTGAGGTTGCTGAAGACAGTTTACTGTCAAAAGTTATACACCATGAGTTTGTTTGCCGAAGGGCTAGAAAGCGGTACACAAATGAGTGTCTGCAGGCAACAGTGAAGCATGGTGGAGGTTCCTTGCAAGTTTGGGGCTGCATTTCTGCAAATGGAGTTGGGGATTTGGTCAGAATTAATGGTCTCCTCAATGCTGAGAAGTACAGGCAGATACTTATCCATCATGCAATACCATCAGGGAGGCATCTGATTGGCCCCAAATTTATTCTGCAGCATGACAACGACCCCAAACATACAGCGAAAGTCATTAAGAACTATCTTCAGCGTAAAAAAGAACAAGGAGTCCTGGAAGTGATGGTATGGCCCCCACAGAGCCCTGATCTCAACATCATCGAGTCTGGGATTACATGAAGAGAGAGAAGCAACTGAGGCTGCCTAAATCCACAGAAGAACTGTGGTTAGTTCTCCAAGATGTTTGGGCCAACCTACCTGCCGAGTTCCTTCAAAAACTGTGTGCAAGTGTACCTAGAACAATTGATGCTGTTTTGAAGGCAAAGGGTGGTCACACCAAATATTGATTTAATGTAGATTTTTCTTCTGTTCACTCACTTTGCATTTTGTTAATTGATAAATATAAACTATTAACATGTCTATTTTTGAAAGCATTCTTACTTTACAGCATTTTTTCACACCTGCCTAAAACTTTTGCACAGTACTGTATACTAGGAATAGCAGAGAACCTAATACTGATCCCTGTGGTACTCCACTGGTTACCTCGCTCCATTTTGAGGTTTCTCCTCTAATCAGTACTTTCTGGTTTCTACATGTTCTTTCTTATGACCTTCTTCTTATGTTCTTATGTTAACCACTCCCTAATCCATGTGCATGCATTTCCTTGAATCCCTACTGCATTCAGTTTGAGAATGAATCTTTTATGCTGGACTTTGTCAAAAGCTTTCTGGAAATCTAAATAAACCATGTCGTATGCTTTGCTATTATCCATTGTCAATGTTGCATCCTCAAAAACGTCAAGCAGGTTAGTTAGACACGATCTTCCCTTTCCTAAAACCATGCTGACTCCCAGGATATTGTTACCATATAGGTAATTTTCCATTTTAGATCTTATTATAGTTTCCATAAGTTTACATATAATAGAAGTCAGGCTTATTGGTCTGTAGTTACCTGGTTCGGTTTTGTCTCCCTTTTTGTGAATCAGTATTACGTTTGCCGGTACAACCCCTGTGTCAAGAGACTATTGCATGATCTTGGTTAGCGGTGTGTAAATAACTTCTTTCATTTCTTTGAGTACTGTTGGGAGGATCTCATCTGGCCCAGGGGATTTGTTTATTTTAAGAGCTCCTAGCCCCTTTAACACTTCTGCCTCTGTTATGCTAAAGTTATTTAAAACTGGATAGGAACAGGTCGTCATGTGGGGCATGTTGTCCGTATCCTCCTTTGTAAAGACTTGTGAAAAGTAATCATTTAATATATTTGCTATTTTTTTTTCTTCGTCTATGATTTTGCCATTTGTGTCTCTTAGACATTTAACATACTCTTTAACGTTCTCTTGCTGTTATATTATTGGAAAAACATTTTGTAATTGGTTTTGGCCCCCTTAGCAATATTGATTTCTATCTCTCTCTTGGCCTTTCTAACTTCCTTTTTGACTTGCGTTTGTAGTTCCAAGTACTCTTTCTGTGTACTTTTGTTTTTGGTCCCTTTTAAACGCTCTATAAAATGCCTTTTTTCGCTTAATATTTTTTTTAATTGATCTATTAAACCATTTTGGCCATTTTGTTTTAGATTTAGATTTGTCTACTTTTGGGATGTAATTGTTTTGCGTCTCTAGTACTACATTTTTAAAAAACAGCCATCCTTTTTCTGTGGATGTTTTCTCTATTTTACTCCAATCTACTTCTGTTAGTATCTGTTTCATTCATACTTTCATAGTTTGCTTTTCTAAAATAGTAAACCATAGCTTTAGTCATTACTTTTTGGGTTTTAAAAATCACTTAAAATGAGACCATGTTGTGGTCTGAGTTTGCCAATGGCTGTCTGACCTCTGTTTTAGTTATTCTGTCTTTGTAATTTGAAAAGAGTAAATCAAGGCATGCCTCCCCTCAAGTCTGTGCCTTGACAAATTGCGTCATTTGTCATTTCCACCATTTCAATTTCATCCGTCGTACTCCCTACCGTTTTGTATGGGGGAAGTTGAAATCCCCCATTAGTATGGCTTCTTTTTTGCTACACGCATTTCTAATGTCATTGTATAACAGATTATTTTGCTCGGCGTCTGAATTTGGCGGTCTATAGCATGCTCCTGTTATTATGCCCTTTGAATTTGTGTCCATTATTCTGACCCATATTGATTCTGCATTGTTTTCTTTGTCCTGATTTAACACCTGGGCTTCAAGGCTATTTCTTATGTATAGCGCTACCCCTCCGCCTCTTCTGTCCTGCCTGTCTTTCCTATACAGTGTGTACCCACTAATATTATATTCGTCTCCATCACTGACAACTAAGTTTCTGTAACTCCTATCACATCGTAGTTACTTGTTAGTGCAGTAGCTGCAAGTTCTAACATTTTGTTTCCGAGACTTCTAACATTTAGATAAATACATGTAATGGCTGTTTTTCCAGAGTTGTTGCCCTTGTTTTGATGTGGTCTTCCTTCTGTTTTTTTGTTTTCTCTCCCCTTCCTTTCTAGTTTAAATGCTTCTGAACCTCCTCAAGGATCCTTTCTCCGAGTATATTTGTTCCCTTAAAGTTTAAGTGTAGTCCGTCCCGCCTATATAGTTTAGATAGTCCTTGTTGTAGAATGTGCTCCAATGTTCAAGAAAGATGAAGCCTTCCTGTGTGCACCACGATTTCAGCCATGCATTTTGATTTTGTATTTCCAGCTGACCGTATGGTCCTTTGCAAGGTGCCTGCAGTATCCCAGAAAATACCACAGTTTTGGTCTTGTCTTTTAACCCTTTGCGGTCCACCGACATCATCAAAAAGACACAAGAAACAGGTCTCTAGTCGTTTTTCTCCGGAAAAAGCAGAGAAAACCATTCAATGGCTGAGTGAGACCGATAGGAGCCGAGAGAAGCCGAAAAAAAAGGGGCATATCTCACGAATACTGATAGACCCGACACCACATAGATAACACGGACATAAACAAACAAGTAGCTGCTACCGCATCCAGCGCTTAAAGAACATCACAGACATTTGTAGAGCTTTTTTTAGATGTTATCGTAATAAAATAACGACTTGGATCGCATTATTGAGGAGTTTGGTGATAAAAACGAGTGATCAAGAGATGATTTATCGGTATGTAATATTATTAAGAGGCATTTGAAAAATATAGTGAACAAGGGGTGTCCTGTTGATATGCAGTGCCTTCTTAAACCTGTTTTACTGTGAAAAAAATACTTTTAAACAGCGCGTCTAAAATAAACTGCGCGTGTGACACGCACTGAATAAATGGACCGCTAAGGGTTAATTTCATTCCTAGCTCTCTGAATTTGTTTTGCAGGGATCTTGGCCTGTCTCTTCTAATGTTGTTTGTACCGATGTGGACGACTACTACCAGGTCGTCTCCTGTTCGTTCTAGGAGCCTGTACACGTTCTCAGTGATGTGCTTGACTGAGGCTCCTGGAAGGCAGCACACTGTTGTTGTAAGGGGGTCCAAACTGCAAACTGAACTTGCTGTGTTTCTCACTATGGAGTCCCCAACAATCATGACCTCCCTTCTTTTAGCTGCCTGGCCAGCACTGTTTATAGGGTCTTGGATGTTGTTCCTTTCATTCTCTTGATGTTGATTTTGATCATCTAAATTTTGAAGTGGCTTTTTTTTTGGATGTTTTGATTTTGGTGGTTGTGTTTTGACAAAGTTTCTTTTCCTGCTTCTGCCTACCTGAACCCACCTGTTTAGACCATCTTACATCTCCCTGGTGGCTTTCAGTCTGCTAGGGGTGCTGACTTCCATGAATTCCATGAATTGTGGGTGTGCCAGCTCCTCAAGCTCCTGTTGCTGTCTCATTTCTTGCAGCTCCATTTCTAGCACATTTACTAGTTTAAGCAAGTCCTGGATCGTGCGGCACTTTACCACACTTGGTTGACCTCTGCTGGGTTTTCTCGGATTTCCCACATCATGCAGGTGTCACAGATTACTGATTTGAAGACCATGTTCATTTTTTTTTTTTTTTTTGTAATTTTGGTTAGCTTCTACAGCTGTCAACGTGCTTTCAAACTGCTTCTAACTGCTTTTCCACGACTGTACTTCTCCCACGCTGTCGCTTCCACATGCTGTCGTTGGGAAGACCTGCCTGGCTTTTGTTTTATCTGTGTTGTGCTGCTGGCTCCGCCCCTCACCCTTGTCTCAGAACAGCGGTGAATTTGAATCAGCTGCTCTCAGTTTCAGCTTGTTATCAGAAAAAGACACGCAGCTGTTAGACTTTAAGCTGCAGTGTTTTCTGATTGAAGCAAATAAAGATGTAATTTCGCCTTACTGCTTCTAATCCTGTTTCCTCTCCCCAGGCGAGAAGCCCAAACCCCCCCCATCCTCCTCGCAGCCACCCCCTCACCCCTCACCCTCCTCCTCTCATGCCCACCCATCCCCCCCAGCCCTCCACACCCCAGGCAAGCGCGGGCGCAAGAAGAAGCAGCCAGGAGGGGCCGGAATCAACAGAACCGTCATGCCAGCACACTCCGCCATCACCGGCGGCAACCAGGCCATGATACTGGCACACCTAGCAGCAGGGGGGCAGGTGAGAGAGAGACTTTTTTTTTTTTTTTTTTTACTTTTCACAAAACTTTATTTAAATCGTCTTTTAAATATTTTATGAAAAAATCAACAAAAAGCAAAAAAAAATAAAAAAAATGGTTCGTCCGAAATTCAAAGGAATACGGTAACCATTTTAGCGGTCTTTTATCCGTAATTATTAAAACAACAGCACTCTCATGCAAAGGAAGAGAGAAAATGTGGAGAAACAAAAGGTCCTCCTTAGATGACAGAATTAAAGTTATTAAACTTGTAAAGACAGTAAGTGCCAGAAAAACTGCTGAAAAATGGGAACTAGGTGTCTTCCAATGTGTCAGTTTCGTGTTTTGTTCTTTCCCTCTAATTTAACAGATGTAGCAGCTTAAGTCCAAACCATTAAAAGGTAAATAAACACAGACAAATTCAAGCCATACTTATAAGAGTATGAAAACAATGTGAGCGGTAATCGAAAAATATCTTATGCTTATGCTGGCGTTGATTTCAGGATGCAATAAATCAACACGTACTTGAGGCAGACACAGGCATTGAAATCTGCAAAGGATTTAAAACATTTTGTGTGACCTGAGACAGGCATGCATTCAAATAATTTGTTTTGTAAATGCTGTCTAAATGAATGTTATTAAATTACATACCTCCTTTTGTTCATATTACATCTTTGGCTTTTACAGTGTATGTAAGACATACATAATTACAGGAAAGGATGTCAGAGACAAATAGAATATTAATAAGTTATGGGCCCTCTTTTAAGAGACCACCTTTGTTAAGAGGCCACTATTAGACTGACCTTGAGTGGTCTCTTAATACAGGTTTGACTGTAATTCAAATACAAATCATTAGCAGTAATTATGTAAACAATGTATTTTCTTATCACCAGTGTTATGCTTTAAATATGAACTGGAAAATAAAGCATAAGAGGACATTTTATGTGCAGTTTTGAAAACAGTTGTTAAAATGGATGCAAAACAACAAATGTCTAATCCTACTTGCAGTTCAAAGAAACAAAAAATTCTTGCAATTCCCTACCTTCTTATATTAACTTTGCTTTTTTTTACATTGGAAACGAGGATGATCCGTGTCCTCAGTGTGTGATTTGTTGTGTAGTATGGGCTCACGAAAGCCTTAACACTAGAACCAACGGATTTTCGAACTACCTAGAACCGCCACGTGGGTCATTTTGACCTATACATTTTTAAACTGCTTCGATATGAAAATGAAAGACAAACTATCGGATACAGCTCAATAGTTTTATTCATGAACATCATATCAAACATTTGGCTGCAGAAATACAGTATTTAAATGAAAAAATAAACTTTTTTTTTTTTCAAAATGAGCGCATTTCAAAAGAAACTACTGTGTAAACGGGTATATGTACATGTAAAACTGAAACAATTTTTTTACAGTACCATAAAAATGTATATATTACACTACTTCCGGGCATGTAAGCCTATGCGGACTACGCCTCTGTACCTGAGCAGCTGCAGCGTTTGCCTATTGCACTGCATTTCTTCTTCCTGTGTTTATTTGTTGTATTTATTTATAAATTGCACTTCTCAAACACTTGTAAGTCGCTTTCAATAAAGGCGTCCGCTAAATATAATAATAATAATAATAATAATAAATAATAATAATAATAATAATAATAATAATAATAATAATGTGCCGCTGTAGGCAAACGAGGCACAGCTGTGGCTATTTGGGTCCTACTTCATCATTCAAAGACCGGTGTATGTAACACGAATTACATCAAAAATAGCACCCAAAAAAGCACGTTGGGAGATAGTGAAATTGAAGAAGGGAACTATGAAAAAGACCTAGGAGTTTATGTTGACTCAGAAATGTCTTCATCTAGACAATGTGGGGAAGCTATAAAAAAGGCTAACAAGATGCTTGGATATATTGTGAGAAGTGTTGAATTTAAATCAAGGGAAGTAATGTTAAAACTCTACAATGCATTAGTAAGACCTCACCTAGAATATTGTGTTCAGTTCTGGTCACCTCGTTACAAAAAGGATATTGCTGCTCTAGAAAGAGTGCAAAGAAGAGCAACCAGAATTATCCCGGGTTTAAAAGGCATGTCGTATGCAGACAGGCTAAAAGAATTGAATCTATTCAGTCTTGAACAAAGAAGACTACGCGGCGATCTGATTCAAACATTCAAAATCCTAAAAGGTATAGACAATGTCAACCCGGGGGACTTCTTTGACTTGAAAAAAGAAAAAAGGACCAGGGGTCATAAATGGAGATTAGATAAAGGGGCATTCAGAACAGAAAATAGGAGGCACTTTTTTACACAGAGAATTGTGAGGGTCTGGAACCAACTCCCCAGTAATGTTGTTGAAGCTGACACCCTGGGATCCTTCAAGAAGCTGCTTGATGAGATTCTGGGATCAATAAGCTACTAACAACCAAACGAGCAAGATGGGCTGAATGGCCTCCTCTCGTTTGTAAACTTTCTTATGTTCTTATGTTCTTATGTAAAGCAAAAAAGAAAATAACTAAATTCCTATTCAAAGTTACCGCACACAGCAGACTAGAAGAAATGTGTAAACACTATTGTGTAAACAGATGTAAACAGGTAGGCCTATATACATACAAAACTGTAAAACCGAAATATATATTTTTTTCTAAAAGCAATATAAAAAGAACATATATAACATAGATTTCATATTGGGCACAGAAGTTGTTATCCTACCTGCCATTTCCCTTTGCTGTGTGTATATGCGTGCAGCTTGCAGGATTCCAATCTAAATGGCTACTTTCAAGATGAAATATTTCCTTTTGATATTTTCCTTGAACAAAACGAAGGATTGATGTCTCCCAGGTACATTGAGAAATAAAGCAACTAGGTTTTCACTGAGTTGGCACCTTGGTGCAATTGTACAAATCCACAAACACAAGCAAATCTCTGTCTCGTTGCTCTCTGATAGGGGTAGTCTGTCTACAAACAAAGAAAGACTTGAAATAAAAAATAAATAAACAGTGCTAGGAGGAGGAAGGAGCGAGTCTTGTTTGCTGCATTTACAAAAAAATAGAATATCTTACGTTGTATTAAAAAATAAAAACATGTATTGTAATGCAGGTTCTAGTGTTAAGCCATCCAAATTGAAGCAGCATCTTGAGACACGGCATCCACACAAGTTTTTCCAGAAGAAAGCTGACCAATTAGCTAAACAGCAAGACATTCTAAAAAAATCGGTCACTGTCTCAAAGAAGGCAATGAATGCGTCCTACCTGGTTGCAATGCATATTGCAAAAAACTGCGCACAATTGGTGAGGAACTGATATTACCAGTGGGCGCCAGTGCTGCAGAAAAAAAAAATAATTCCACTGCTTTCTACACCGTGTACGAAAACTTGATGAACTTCATGAAGTTTTAAATGCAGCAGTTAAGGTTGTGAACTATATTGAGACCAGTGCTTTAAATGCACATTGCTTTTAGGCTTTGTACTGTGAATCAGGAGCTGATCATGAACAGCTATTCATGCACACTGAAGTACATTGGCTTTCCTGTGGGAAGATGCTGCAGCTTCGAGAAGAGGTGCGTTCCTTCCTTACTGAAAAAAGCACCCCCAAGCTGATTTTATTGATAACTGGCTTCTTTAGCTAGGATACGTTGCAGATTTATTCACTTACCTAAATTAATTACATTTAGCAATGCAGGAAAAAGGTGGTAATATTTTTGAGCAGCACTGCAAAATTGAGGCATTCAAAGTAAAGCTGCAACTGTGGCAGAAACGAATGACAGAATGCCGTTATGAAATGTTCCCACTTCTGTTGGAATTTATTGAAAAGAACGAGGAGTAATTCATCGGCATTTAAAAGCCCTTTTACGATAAGTTTCAGGGCTACTTTCCTAGAAACCCACATTATGAGTACGGCTGGGTTGCTGATTATTTTGCCGTGGACGTAGCAAATCTCTCTTTGCCATACTAACTGGAGTCACAGCTCATCGATCTGTCATGTGACCCCTCAATAAAAGGTACATTTAACAATTTACCTCTGAAGAAGTTGTGGCTCCTTGTAGGCAAATACCCAGAACTCGCTGGTAAGGCAGTTTCAGTTTTATTGCCATTCACTACCACCTATCGGTGTGAAGCAACATTATCAGTTGTGACTCTATAAAAAACAAAATACAGAAACAGGCTGCATGTAGGTAACGTGCAGTGTAGTAATTGTCAGTAGTGACTGGCCTAATCTTTAACAGGTTGTCGGTATGTTTGCAATGCTTGATGTTGAATTGAAAATTAAAACTAGTATTCAGTATGTTGCAACACAATTTTAAATTGCTATGTTAGTTCAATACCATACCAGGGAGAGTCTTTGAAATAAAGTGTCTAGCAGTGTGAACAGAGGCTGTAGGTGGGAACAGGCCTATAAGCATGGAACACAATCTCCCTCACCCCACAAAAAGGATAGGTCTGGTGCTTCTCGGGTTATTATACTGTTAAAGTAATTGATGGCAATGGTGGTGTGGAGTATCCTCCACTGCAAATCTCCAGATCTCTTAGGAATAGAGGCTTGTACAGAGCCCTCCATGCCAGCTGCACATCCTCCCCTACCCCCAGCTGCTCCCTCCAATGTGTATCCGGGAGCCCCTGCAAGGCCAGGGCATGCATTACCTTCACACACACACCACATAAAGGCTTTTCTTCTGAGCCACAGAGAAGGAGAGTCTGCTGAGTCTGGCAGGGTCCAGAAGCGCCCCTGGTCTGGGCTGAGTATCTAATGTGGGACTCGCCATCAGCAACGAAAAAAGTTCCTCTGAATCAGTGAAGCACAACATCCCGTCCAGCCCACGCACAGCCTGGGCTGACAGTGCTGAGCGGAGCTGATCTAGGAACGCCCCCAACGCTCGCACCGAGCACAGCCCCAGTCGAGCTGCCACATTCTCAGGGCTGCTCCAGCCAACCATCCCCGGGCCCCATAGAGCTCTCAGTTTGGTCACTTGCTCACACCAGCTAGGCGAGTTCAGCACCTCCAGCCTCAGGGCTGGATTATTAACCAGGCTTTCCTCCAAGCACTAGTACACACTGTCTGCCTCCACAGCCTGCTCCACCTTAAACAGGCTCCAGTCAGCAAGCCACTGTAGAACTGTGGGAGCTGGCAGAGGTCCAGTTTTGCGGTTTCCAGCAGGAACATGTGTCTGTCATCATAGGAGGCTGTATGGTCCAGTGGTTAAAGAAAAGGGCTTGTATTATTATTTATTTCTTAGCAGACATCCTTAGCCAGGGCGACTTACAATTGTTACAAGATATCACATTATTTTTTACATACAATTACCCATTTATACAGTTGGGTTTTTACTGGAGCAATCTAGGCAAAGTACCTTGCTCAAGGGTACAGCAGCAGTGCCCCCACTCTCCAGTCAAGAGTCCAGAGCCCTAACCACTACTCCACACTGCTGCCTATACGTCGGGGGTACTCCTTACAATTCAGCCAACTTCCACATTCCCATAAAACCAGGGCACCAGAAGTATCTTCGGTTTGCCTTTCAAGGGAAAGGCTACGAGTTCCGTGTACTGCCGTTCGGCCTATCCCTAGCACCACACGTTTTCACGAAATGCATGGACGCTATCCTGGCCAGTCTGAGACTGAAGGGTATCAGAGTTCTAAACTACCTGGACGACTGGCTCATTTGTGTGGAGTTGCCAGGTCAGGCGCAGCAACACACGGAACTTGTCACCGATCACCTATCCAGACTAGGTCTGAAGGTAAATCATGCGAAAAGTCAACTGACGCCAGCTCAAGCAGCGCTGTCGGACGACAGGGTGTTAAGCATATCAGCCTGACTAGACCTATTCCAGTTAGGCAGAGCTTTACCAGTGGTGACATTCCAGAAACTTCTGGGCCTGATGGCAGCAGCTTCTCAATCCCTTCCCCTTGGCCTCCTGCATATGCGGCCCCTTCAGGCCTGGTTCAACAGGATGGTCCCTCACCCAATGCTGAACCGCAACCGTTTGGTGACAGTGTCCAGATATTGTCTCCAGACTCTCTCTTGGTGGAAACAACCGGCCCACCTATGCCTAGGCGTCAGGCTGGGAGCGGTCACAAGAAGAGAAGTCGTCACCACCGACGCCTCCAACCACGGTTGGGGTGGGGTGTGGAACGGTCGGGGTGCACAAGGGGTTTGGCGGCCTCCGTGGCTGGGCCGACACATAAATCTTCTAGAACTGCAAGCAGTGTTTCTCACTCTTCAGTTCTTTCTAGAGGAAATCGGGGGGAGACACGTGCTTGTCCGGACGGACAACACGGCAGTGGTGGCTTACATCAACCACCAGGGTGGTACAAGATCACCCAGTCTCAACAAGGTGGTCAACAGGCTTCTGGTCTGGGCACACACCCATCTCCTCTCACTCCGAGCGGTACACCTACCTGGAGTGGTGAACATTGCCGCAGACCTCCTCTCGAGGCAGGTTCCGGGCGGCGCAGATTGGAGACTCCATCCCGAGGTTGTCAGCCTCATATGGAAACGGTTTGGGAGAGCGGAGATCGACCTTTTTGCCTCCCAGGAGTCGACGCATTGCACCCTGTGGTTCTCCATAATGAGAGACGAAGGGTGTCTAGGGGTCGACGCATTGGCTCACCAATGGCCAGCGCGCCCACTGTATGCATTTCCACTGATAGCTTTGCTACCTCTGTGTCTGGAGAAGATCAGACAGGACAGGGCCACGGTCCTACTAGTAGCACCTCATTGGCCCAAGAGAGCCTGGTTTGCCTCACTGATACAGCTCCTGTGCGGACAGCCTTGGCAGTTGCCCAGTCGCCGCGACCTGCTCAGCCAGGCACAGGGTGCTCTGTGGCATCACGACCCATTGAGCCTACAGCTTTGGGTTTGGCCCCTGAGCGGCTCCATTTGAGCCATCTGGGTTTGTCTAATAGGGTGATTGACACCCTACAGAACGCTAGGGCTGCCTCCACACGCTATGCCCTGTCAGAGCGCTGGCGTATTATGTGGAGAGGACAACAAGTTTGCGCCAGTCGGAGCAACTCTTTGTTTGCTACGGTTCTCAGTCCCAAGGTCAGGCTCTGTCTAAACAGCACCTGTCTAGGTGGCTAACGGAGACCGTGAAGATTGCGTATCAACTTGCAAAGTTGCTCCCGCCTGAGAAGATCACTGGCCATTCCACTAGAGGGCAGGCCACTTCTTGGGCAATGTTCCAGGGTGCATCTGTCATGGACATATGCAATGCAGCGGTGTGGGCGACCCCCCACACGTTCACGAGGTTCTACAGGATGAACATCGTGGATCCGCTGTGTCCTGGGTTTGGATCAAGAGTGTTGAGGGCTGCCTCGGTGGTCGTCCCCTCAACTACAGATTGATCGGTGAGTAACTTGTCACCTTGGACTGCTAGCGCGGTTAGCTCTAAGAGTCTTGCGCCTGTCCTCACGACAGATTGGGTATACTTACCCATTAGTGATGGTTAATATTTCGTACTTGAAAGAGAACGTTAGGTTATTATCATAACCCTGGTTCTCTGAAATAGAAATATTAACCATCAGTCTTCGCGGTCGCTGCGGAGCCGCGAGACTCAAAAGTAAAAAGAGAATTTGCAAATGGCTGCAATGTGCTTTTGTCGGGGCAACTCACATTGCGTCATGCACTCTCGCGAGAGTTTGTTGGCATAATGCTTTTCAGTTCTTGGGTTCTTAAAGGGGAATAACCCATTAGTGATGGTTAATATTTCTATTTCAGAGAACCAGGGTTATGATAATAACCTAACGTTTTCTTGATTGATGGAGAGGGTGTTGATTTGTTTTCTTGGTTTTTCCAGCACCACAGCTCTGACCCCTATGACCTTGGCAATGAAGATGAAGAGACAATCACAGCGAAGGACGGCAGCAGGTCCTATCGGTGAGATCACTCATTCATATAATTTTATTTATAAGTAATTTTAGTTTAACCCTGTTGTATTTATTTATTTATTTATTTATTTCAGTTTGAATGTCTCACAGCTCCAATACACTCACTGATCAGGGGCCTGAAGTTGTACAGCCAACCTTCACTCACACCCTGTCTGTCTGTCTCTCTGACAGCCTATTACAACTGGAAAATCGCTTTCATTATTAGTGTCATTGTTATTCTTATTTCTTATGTGTTGCACGTGCAACAGAAGTAAATATTCAATAATACATTGCACTGAAACATTAGGAAACGTAGATAATGTAAAGAATCTCTTTCATACTGAAGTATATTAACATGGAAGCTTATTTGTTGTTTGTTGCCCCCTAGCTGTCGGATGTGTGCTGTGACTTTCTTCTCCAAGTCTGAGATGCAGCTCCATTCTAAAACTCACACTGAGAACAAGCCCCACAAGTGCTTGCACTGTTCCAAGACTTTCGCCAACTCCAGCTACCTGGCGCAGCACATCCGGATCCACTCAGGGGCCAAGCCCTACACCTGCTCCTACTGCCAGAAGGCATACAGGCAGTTGTCCCATCTGCAGCAGCACACCAGGTAGCAACATGGGAAGCCCCATGAAGCCAGAAGGGTTGGGGCGAGCGTTCCATTACTCTTTGAAATATTTGTGAATTCTTTCATGTAGTTAAGCTGACAAGAATATCTAATTATAATAATTATAGCTAAGAAATCTTGGGATAAAAACTAAAACCCGGTGGTACCTGATGAGAGGAGAGAATGTTGGTTCCCTGAAATAGTAACCATTACCAAATGGGTGTTTACCTGTAAAGATCCCGAACCTGAATAGTATACCAAAGCTGTGCGCAAACGCCTGTGACGCAGTCATGCTCACCGCCGAGAGCATAAGAGGACTGCAGACACAGGTACTAGTAATAATTTTTCCCTCAAACATGCTGCAATCATGGACGCAGCGACCTTGAAGGTTAATGGTTACATTTCTAGTTTAGGGAACCATGCTTATGATAATAACCCAACGTTCCCTATCAAGAACAAAATGTAACCATTACCGAATGGGTGAGTGTACCAAAGCCATCGCAAGGCGATATTGCAGAATGACCGGACTGCTACAAGGCTGCCTTATGTGTTACCATTTGGAACCCCAGTAACAAATGGCTAGGGCTAAAGATTGAGGGAGAACTTACCTCTGTGTTATGTTGTAAGGGTTGACCCTGAAGCCGCCTTCAACACTATCATTCCAAAGCCAGGGTTTTGGGGATCCTTGACATTCAGTCACTATAATCTTGTAAAGGTATGGGGAGTAGCAGGCTTTTGCAATTGAAAATGCTTGCATCTCACTCACTCATTTAGTGGAGGTGATTGCAAGCAAAAAAGCCGCTTTAAGTGACAAAAATTTGTGCTCAGCTGAATGTAAGTGTTCAAATGGAGGCTTCATGAGTGGCTCATGCACTATGTTAAGCCTCCAGCAAGGAACAATATCCTTCAGAGGTGGCCGAACCCGCCAAGCTTTTTTTAAAAATTGCCCCGCCAGGAAGTGAGCTCCTGGGGAGACAGTCAATTTTGATGGCTACCAGATGGGCCTTTAACATGGATGGGGATTTCCCCTCATCAAATAGGTCCTGCAAAAATTGCAGTATTCCTGCCATGGGAAAAGTCGTGGGGTCAAACCTACGAGGCGGACACCATGTCTGAAAGACCCTGGCCTGGTCCTGCCTATTTTCTAGACACAGTGGGAGCATGGCGAGTGGTGGGAAGGCATACAGCAGTTGCCTTGGCCACTGGTGTGCCAAGGCATCTATCGCCAGAGGGGCCCCGTCTCCTGTTATGGAGAACCAAGGGGGCAGTGGGTCGATTCTTGGGAGGCAAAGAGATCGAGCTCTGCTCTCCCGAACCTGTCCCAAATGAGGCTCACCACCTCGAGATGAAGCTTCCACTAAGGCGCTAGGAACTCTCCTGGAAAGGATGTCCACCGCTCAGTTTACCACCCCGGGCAGGTGTACCGCTCGCAGTGAGGCACACAGTGGAGACTGGGAGACCTGACGCCGCCCTGGTGGTTTATGTAAGCCACCATGGTAGTGTTGTCTGTCCGGACAAGCACTTGTCTCCCTTGAACCTCCTGTAAAAAATTCTGCAGGGCCAGATAAACTGCCTGCAGTTCCAAAAGATTTATGTGGCGACCCTGCCACGGGGATTTCCACAGCCCCCGTGCACTCCTGCCGTTCCACACAGCGCCCCAGCCGTGGCTGGACGCGTCCGTGGTGATGACCTCTCTTCTGGTGATGCTGCCCAGTGTTACGCCGAGATGTAGATGGTCAGGCTGTGTCCACCAAGAGAGCTCCTTTAGACAGTGGCGAGACACTGTCACTAGGTGGCCCGGGTTCAACATGGGCTGAAAAACCCTGTTGTTGAATCAGGCTTGAGAGGGCACATCTGTAGGAGACTCAAAGGAAGGGTCTGGGATTCTGGGAAGCTGCTGCCATCAAGCCCAGAAGTCTCTGGAACGTCACTACTGTAAGTGCTGTATTGAGCTGAAAAAGCTTCAAACAGACGGCTATTGTCTGCACTCTGTTGTCCGATAGAGTGGACAGCATAGACCTACAGTCAAATTGCAGTCCTAGATAGGAGGCTATCTGCACAGGTGTGAGCTGGCTCTTTGCATGATTCACTGTTAGGCCCAACCGATGAATGTGGCCGGTGACGCGTTCTGTTTGGGCCTCTGCCTGTGCTGGAGACTGGGCACAAATGAGCCAGTCGTCCAGGTAATTGAGCACTGTGATGCCTCTGAGTCTCAGTGTTGCCAGGACAGCATCCATGCATTTTGAAAAGACACAGGGAGCTAAGGAGAGGCCAAATGGTAGTACACGGAACTCGTACGCTGTTCCTCAGAAAGCGAACCACAGGTACTTCCTGTGCCATGGTTTTATGGGGATGTGGAAATATGCGTCCTTTAAGTCCACCGTGGCGAACCAGTTGCCTGGCCTGATAAACTGCAACAGTTGTCGCATGGTCAACATTTTGAACCTCCATCGACTCAGATACAGGTTGACCTGCCTGAGGTAGAGGACTGGTCTGAGGCCACCATCCCGCTTGGGCACCAGGAAGTACCTGGATTAGAACCCTTCCATCAAGTGTAGGGAACGTACCGTGCACATAGCTCGCTTTTGCAGCAGAGCTGTCACCTCCCGAGACAGTACTGCAACATCTCGTGGGTCTGGGACTAATGTTGGGACTTGGAATTGGAGAGAATAGCCAGTCTGGTGGTTCCCTGAAAAGAAACCCTGGGCTTGTGGTAGCAACAGTGTGGAGTAGTAGGGCAGCAATGTGGAGTAGTGGTTATGGCTCTGTACTCTTGACCAGAGGGTCGTGGGTTCAATTCCAAGTGGGGGACACTGCTGCTGTACCCTTGAGCAAGGTACTTTACCTAGATTGCTCCAGTAAAAACCCAACTGTATAAATGGGTAATTGTATGTAAAAATAATGTGATGTCTTGTAACAATTGTATGTCGCCCTAGATAAGGGCGTCTGCTAAGAAATAAATAATAATAATAATAAATAATAGCAAGGCCCTAGGGCCGCTGCCGGGTTTGTGGCTTAGCCTGAGGTCTTTGCTTCTGTGACTGGCGGTGGAACTTGTTAAAGTTCAATAAACAGGTCTGGTAGGCTACTAATATACTATTATAGTTACCCAGCCTCAGTCCAGTACATGTGTGGTGACTTGCATAGGGTTGGTACGGTACCCGCAGCCTCAGTACTGTACACGTGTGGTGACTTGCACCGGGTCGGTACGGTACCCACGGCCTCAGTACTGTACACGTGCGGTGACTTGCACCGGGTCGGTACGGTACCTGTGGCCTCAGTACTGTGCACGTGTGGTGACTTGCACTGGGTCAGTACAGTACTTGTGCGATAACCTCGGCCTACGTTACCGCAAGAAGCAGTATACAGGAACTGTATAGCTTCTGACAAACCTACAGTTGCAAACTGAGGGAAGCCTGCTGTTAGCTTAAACAGTCTTCATAATGGTGCTGCAAGCAGCCACCAAGACGGTAGTGATATACTGTGGCAGACAACAATCTATCTACCCAAAGCATATCAACATGTTGTTTTTTATTGATTTATTTTAAACCAAAAATACACACACAAGAGAAACTCTCACAGTACAGTAATCACAATAATAATTCAAATAATAATAAACCCGTACACAAACAAAGTTTTATTTTTAATTAGTCAATGCAGAGCTCCTGAGCCCAGCAGCTACGCTCGTCTTCTGCGCAAGACAGAAAAACACAACACCCGATAAAATATTTTCTAACAAACACAGTAATAAACAATTATAGTTCAGAAATAATAATATCGTTCCCAAAATTAAATGTTTTATTTCTTTTTATTTTAAATCCAGCCGGAGTTATTAGCAGCCTGTAGGAGAGCACAAGTCAGCCGATTTTAAGCTGCTTGATCCCTGGAAGGGGCAGCAAAAGCCTGCTATTTATTTAGTTTATTTTTTTATTTACATTTATATAGCACCTTTCATCACAAGGACCTCAAGGCGCTTTTGCAACATTTTACAATATACAAAATTTAAAAAGCAAAGATAATTCCTATAAAACAGTTTAAAAGACGATACACTGTTTTATATGAATTATCGATACAGGCAGTGCTAAAATTATGGTAAAAAAGCCATTTTTATAAAAATGGGTTTCCAATGCTATTTTAAAAGTAGAAAGATTCCCTGCTTTTTTGACTGAAGATTGTAGAGCATTCCACAACATTGGGGCTTTACAAGAGAAGGCCCTCCCTGCTGCACCATCTTTATTCACTCTCGGAACAACCAACAGCCCCACATCCTGTGATCTTAGAGTACGACTTGGGATTGTAAGGGGTCAACAATTCCTGTAAATAACTTGGTGCTAATCTATTTAGGGCTTTATAAGTTAAAAGCAAAATCTTATAATCAATTCTAAAATGCAAAGGGAGCCAGTGCAAAGAAGCTAAGACAGAGGTAATAAGCTCATTTTTTTTGGTTTTAGTTAGAATACTGGTAGCAGTGTTTTGAACTAGCTGCAAACGAGACACCACATGTTTAGGAATACTAGTAAACCGAGCATTACAATAGTCTGTTCTGGGTGAAACAAAGGCATGCATTAGCTTTTCAGAGTCAGGTACAGAGACAATGGGTCAAAGTTTCTATATTCCTCAAATTATAAAAATAAACTTTTGTAATTTTTTTAATATTACTCAAATGATAAATTTGGATCAAAAGTGACCCCCAAATTCCTCATTTCCAGTTTTAGATTTGATGAAAAACTGCTGAACCCTAACTCCTGTAAGTCAATGCTTTTTATTTGGTTCTGACTGCCCAAAAACATAACCTCTGTTTTGTCTGAATTCAACATTAAAAAATTGAGACATCCAACACTTTATATCAGCAAGGCATGCAACTAATAGCGCCCCAATAGAGGGCTTGCCTGGATTTACAGACAAGTACAGTTGTGTGTCATTGGTGTAAAAATGGAAGAAAATAACAAGTGGGTGCAAAGGTTTGTTTTATTTGATTTTGTCCAGTGCCTGACAGCGAAACAAACAGTAAACAGTAATGAAGGTACAGTGCCGTGAAAAAGTATTTGCCCCCTGTCTGATTTTCTGCATTTTTGCATATTTTTGACAGATAACAGATAAAAGGGACCCTGAGTGAACAAATAACACAAAAATTTGATACATATTTCATTTATTTATTAAAGAAAGTTATGCAACACCCAATGCCCCCGTGTGAAAAAGTAATCGCCCCCTTAGACTCAATAACTGGTTAGCCACCTTTAGCAGCAATAACTGCAACCAAACACTGCCTGTAGTTATTGATTAGTTTCTCACAGCACCGTGGAGGAATTTTGGCCCACTCCTCCATGAGAACTGCTTCAACTCAGTGACATTTGTGGGTTTTTGAGCATGAACTGCTTGTTTCAGGTCCTGCCACAACATCTCAATGGGGTTTTAGGTCTGGACTTTGACTAGGCCATTCCAAAACTTTAAATTTCTTGTTCTTCAACCATTCTGATGCAGACTTGCTTGTGTGTTTCGGATAATTGTCTTGCTGCATGACCCAGCTGCGCTTCAGCTCACGGACGGATGGCTTGACATTCTCCTGTAGAATTCTCTGATACAGAGAAGAATTCATGGTTCCTTCAATGATGGCAAGGCGTCCAGGTCCTGACGCAGCAAAGCATCCCCAAACCATGACACTACCACCACCATGCTTTACCATTGGTATGAGTTTCTTACTATGGAATGCAGTGTTTGGTTTTCGCCAGACATAACAGGGCCCATGTCGGCCATAAAGTTCCACTTTTGACTCATCTGTGCATAGAACATTGTTCCAGAACTCTTGAGAATCATCCAGATGCTTTTGGGCAAACTTGAGACAAGCATCCATGTTCTTCTTAGTGAGCAATGGTTTCCGCCTTGCTACTCGGCCATGAATCCCATTTTTGCCCAGTGTCTTTCTGATGGTGGAGTCATGAACACTGACCTTAGCCGAGGCAAAAGAGGCCTGCAGGTCCCTGGATGTTTTTCTAGGGTTCTTTGTGACTTCCTGGACGATTTTACGCCTTGCTCTTGGAGAGATTTTGGCAGGACGGCCACTCCTGGGAAGATTCACTACTGTCCCAAACTTTCCCCATTTGGACAATATGGCTCTGTGGTTCGGTGGAGCCCCAGAGCCTTAGAAATGGCTTGTAACCCTTTCCAGACTGATAGGCATCAACAACTTTTTTCCGGAGGTCTTCAGGAATTTCTTTTGTTCGTGGCATGATGTGCCTCTAGAACCTGTGTGCTGACAACTTCACTCTGATGGTAAGGGCCAAAGTTAGTCAGATTTATATTGGGCAGGGCTGGCCCAAATCAGGCCTGGTTGTTAACCAAAGTACTCAAACAGCTGACCCTAATTATCCCTTTTAATTGGGTTGAGTTAACTAGGGGGGTGTGGCGGAGTGTCCCGCCCCTATGTATTTATTTATTATTATTTGTATTTTTGTTTGCGGCGCAGTTAAAAGCGCCACGTCTTTTATTATTTATAATTTAAAACCCTGTGAGGATGCATGACTGATCAGCTACTGATTATTTAACTAGCTGACAGTCATGCATCCTTACCAAACGCGTGCAGACTCTGGCCGAGGGGTAATAAGATAATTAACAACTAGTTAACCCCTTGGCCAGAGTATAAGAACCTGCAGCTGCCCGTGCTGCGGGGTGGAGTGTACAGAGGAGAGTACGGGGAGCGTCACTTATTAATAACCAAAAACAAAGGAACAGATTACAATTCTCCGTCCCCTTTTATGCTGTCACACATGACCCCTTGGTAAACGACTGCAACCGCCTCTCCAATCTGCGGCTGCCACATCGTTTCCCTTCTGGGTCATGCGTTCTTGCAACAGAGTCTCGCCTTCATCCAGACTGGCTGACTTCCCGACCCTGGGAAAGAACTGTCAGACCAGCCCGTCCAAAGAACTCTTTTCACACTGCTTAGCGCCCTCACAGGTCATTGTCTTTCTGTCACAGGGGCCTAAAATAAAACCCTGAGGAACATGCAGATAACTTCCGATAATACCGATTTATTCTCCCCAATGGAGACATACTGCAACATGTTGGGAAATAACAAGCAACAGGTTGTGTGCAAAATGATGTGTAATTAGTAAAAATACAATGTTTCAAAAATAATTATCGCGTTAGTAGCAAAATATATGCAGATAAAAGTAACAGGTACTTATCTGTATGTTCTCTCCATCAGGATCTGAAAGAAAAATGATTACTAGAATCTGTGTCTTCAGTCCTCTTATGCTCTCTGGGGCGAGCATGACTGTGTCATGGGTGCTTGTGCGCAGCTTTGATATACTATTCAGGTTTGGGATCTTTTATAGGTAAACACTCATTCGGTAATGGTTACATTTCGTACTTGATAGGGAACCTCTCTTCTGTGCATATTGAAACATGAGGTATCTTTCATTTAGTGTCATTGTTATTTATTATCTCCTAAGTATTTCTTTTCGTGTTGCTGTCTTGTTTTTTATTCAGAATCCACACTGGAGATAGACCGTATAAATGTGCACATCCCGGCTGTGAGAAAGCCTTCACCCAGCTCTCAAACCTGCAGGTAAGACTCTTCTCAGCCTGCTCATAAACTCTGACACCTCCTGCAGAAACTATAGGGCGGCTGGAGCCAAGATGGCTAATGCTTTCTCTTTGTGTTATTTTTCTGCAGTCCCACAGAAGGCAGCACAATAAAGACAAGCCCTACAAGTGTCATCACTGCCACCGTGCGTACACAGACTCTGCCTCGTTAGAGGTGCATCTCAGCACTCACACGGTTAAACATGCCAAGGTGTACTCCTGCGGCATGTGCAACCGCGCCTACACCTCGGTGAGTCTGCATGTTTGTCAGGCAGCCTCTATCAACCCAGAGCAATGAGCTCTTATTAAAATGGTGATGCTGCAAGCCTCACTCTGGCGCTCATACAGTAATGCTTCAGTAGTCTGAAGGTCTGTAATCAGTTCCTGTGAGGAGTGGCTCCGGCAGCTGTAAAGGATGAGAGACAGGGCAGGCATGAGTGTGGGATTGTTATCACTCTGGTAGGGAGGGTGAGTGTGGGATTGTTATCACTGGGAGGGAGGGTGAGTGTGGGATTGTTATCACTGGGAGGGACGGTGAGTGTGGGATTGTTATCACTGGGAGGGAGGGTGAGTGTGGGATTGTTATCACTCTGGGAGAGACGGTGAGTGTGGGATTGTTATCACTGGGAGGGAGGGTGAGTGTGGGATTGTTATCACAGTGAGAGGGTGAATGTGGGATTGTTATCACTCTGGGAGGGAGGGTGAGTGTGAAATTGTTATCACTGGGAGGGAGGGTGAGTGTGGGATTGTTATCACAGTGAGAGGGTGAATGTGGGATTGTTCTCTTTCAATTACGAAATATTAACCATCACTAATGGGTTATTCCCCTTTAAGAACCCAAGAACTGAAAAGCATTATGCCAACAAACTCTTGCGAGAGTACATGACGCAATGTGAGTTGCCCCGACAAAAGCACATTGCAGCCATTTGCAAATTCTCTTTTTCCTTTTTTACTAAGAGTGAAAGCATCTGAGCTAAGTACTTCTTATTACTTAGTAGTATATGCCTTGTTAACCTGGTTTTTTGCAGTGTTTTACTCACGGTCGCTACTGTTGTTTAAAATAATTATTATTCTGCCGAGTTTTGATCTAGTCAGCCCGAACTGGCCTTGCGCCAGCGGGAGCCTGCGACTTGCGTTTGCCCTCCCCCGGGTCTAGTTCACTATTACGGCAAAGAACTCTCATCTGGACAGGGCTCTGTTCCAGTAAAAAAAAAAAAAGTTCTATCCCGGCTGGGATAGTTTTGTTGTTGTATTATTATTTTTTGTATATTGAGTGCTGCTTTACATTACTGTATACCCTTGCCCTTGTTTTTCTTTATTTTACAGAAAACGGGATCAAGTTCTTTGGGCTCACAGGATACTGTATTACGGCTGTAGTACAGGGGTTATCTTCAGGCTTGGAGATAACCTGTAACTGTGGATCTACTGAGTGTAGTACTCGTGCTGCTCATTCCACAGTTACACAGTCTTCTTGACTGTACAGTTAGCTGGCGTGCATCTCTTCGTGAGATCTCCTGCTTTTTGTGGGATTGCTGGCTGCTGTTGTGCATTAGCACAAGGTTAGCGGTTTTTTTTTCTTCTTTGTACCTTGGTACCAGAGTTGACGCAACCTTTGAGTTGTTATTAACTCTATATTGAGACAGTACCGCGCCACACAACTGCGTTTTCATACGCTTGGTACTGACGCTACCGCATTTGCATACGCTTCGGTACTGACGTTACCGCATTTTTTTCATATGCTTCAGTACTGACGCTACTGCGTTTTTTCGCTATCTTTTAGTACCGGCAGTAGGTGTTTGTACTCGGTACCCAGACTGGTTCATAGCAGGTCTGTTGATACCAACGATACCCAGAACTAACGTTCGGTACCAGGTTCGGTACCAAGCTAACTTGGTTAGACTTGATACCCGTAATATTTTTATTGGTACCCAGACTAGTTATACTAAGTCTGTCAGTACCAACTCCCTCAGTACCTAGAACAAACGCTCAGTACCAGGTTCGGTACCAAGCTAACGGTTAGCCTTGATACTAGTAATACTTTACATTGGGTACCCAGACTATTTTATACTAAGTATGTTGGTACCAACGCCTCGGTACCTACACTACTATGTTTCACAGTTGCGTTGACTGTGGCGCCAAGCTGCCAGCAGCTGATGGCTACGAAAGATGTGTACGCTGCTTAGGTCAGGAACACGCAGAGGAGGACCCTGCCTTTTGCGCGCAGTGCGCTGTTTTCAGCAAGCGATCACTACGGTCCAGGTTTATGCGCCAGTCGAGCGATAGCTCCATTACCCCTGCACAGTTACCTTCTACGGAGGCAGCTGGTAGCAGTAGGGGGCGCTCTAGGGAGTGCAGTTCTGGAGAGCGCTGCTCCAGGGAGCACCATTCCAGGGAGTTTAGCCAGAGGCATCGCTCCCCGGTGCGCGGTGCCAGGGCACGTGGCTCCAAAGAGTCCGCCTCCAGGAAGCACAGGAGGAGGAGTCCCTCTTCTTCCTCCTCACCCGCTTCCTCTCCTGCTTCTTCTTCCCCGAGGAGTAAGAGGAGGAGGCACAGGTCCCGATCATTGGACCACTGGCGGGATATGTGTGAGATGTTCCAGCAACAGCAGTCAACTCTGATCCAGTTGTTGCTGGAGCGGTCTCTGCCAGTGCAGGCACCTGCTGTGGTGCAAGCACCTGTTGTGATGCGAGCACCTGTTGCTCCACCTTCACAAATGGCTTCTCTCTCCCCCCCTGGACTCGCTGCCTCTGATTCCCTTGCCTAGGGAGCTCATACCCCTGATGCGCCGAGCCAATGACGCACTTAGGGTGCCATGGCCGAGCGCGACAGTTGAGAGGTTCTCTGTTTATGACGAGCGTAAGGAGATACCCTCTGAGGCCCCGCCCATCCACCCAGATTTTTGGCAGGAACTGACCTCATCGTGGCAACACCCGGCCACAGCCCCTGCGGTCCCTAGGTCGGGTACGACCTATAGGGTTCACGAGGGGGATAAAATGGGTTTGGTCCACTTTCCCCCTGTCGGGTCAACTATTTCAGCCTTGGCACAGCCAGCGAACCTTGCGCT
Source organism: Acipenser ruthenus (assembly GCF_902713425.1). Classification (NCBI taxonomy): domain Eukaryota; kingdom Metazoa; phylum Chordata; class Actinopteri; order Acipenseriformes; family Acipenseridae; genus Acipenser; species Acipenser ruthenus. The sequence goes on along the minus strand of NC_081207.1, from coordinate 13,995,795 downwards.
TCTATCCAAAGATGCAGCTTGCCCGAACAAGCAATGTCAGGTAACGGAAGTCCTTCTGAAGAGGGCTTACTCCGCTGATGCCTTCGTTGCCCGGTTGGGCAACTACAATACATGTTTGGTGGCTTACCAGAGCCACATTTGGAGCTCGCTGCTGAGGGGGAACTTACCCTCGATCAGACAGAGGAGCTGCGGCTGATCTCCCAAATGTTGCTACGGCTAGCTAAGCTTCTGGGCCAAGCAACAGGACGGAGTATGGCAGCATTGGTGGCTGTGTGCCATCAGCTGTGGCTTTCTCAAGCCAGGCTGACGGAGAATAACAAAGCTGCTCTACTGGATGCGCCCATCACACCAGGGCATATATTCGGCCCTGCAGTGGACGACTTGTTGCTGTTGAAGCGGCAAGGGAAGCAACAAAGGCGTTCAGTGACCTTGCCCCTAAGCCGGCACTACCGCCTAAGAAGCAGTGGTATCAGAGACCACCGCCTCGGCCACAATGGCAGTCTTAGGGCGGTCCACGGGACTCTCCATCAGCCGCTGGTAGGTCGGCCCGAGGGCGCAGTAGGCAAAGGCGGTTCCAGTGCAATGCGCCTGATAAGAAACCGCAGGCGCCTAAACCGAAGAAGCAGCCCTAGGAATTTGCTGCCACAGGCCCAGGGCCCCTTCTCCAAAGCCCATCTGGAGTACTGGGGCCAGTGCACCCGCGATTTGTGGGTGCTCACCACTATATTATTTATTTATTATTTATTTCTTAGCTGACGCCCTTATCCAGGGCGACTTACATTTGTTACAAGATATCACATTATTTTTTACATACAATTACCCATTTATACAGTTGGGTTTTTACTGGAGCAATCTAGGCAAAGTACCTTGCTCAAGGGTACAGCAGCAGTGTCCCCACTCTCCGGTCAAGAGTCCAGAGCCCTAACCACTACTCCACACTGCTGCCTATACGTCGGGGGTACTCCTTACAATTCAGCCAACTTCCACATTCCCATAAAACCAGGGCACCAGAAGTATCTTCGGTTCGCCTTTCAAGGGAAAGGCTACGAGTTCCGTGTACTGCCGTTCGGCCTATCCCTAGCGCCACATGTTTTCACGAAATGCATGGACGCTATCCTGGCCAGTCTGAGACTGAAGGGTATCAGAGTTCTAAACTACCTGGACGACTGGCTCATTTGTGTGGAGTTGCCAGGTCAGGCGCAGCAACACACGGAACTTGTCACCGATCACCTATCCAGACTAGGTCTGAAGGTGAATCATGCGAAAAGTCAACTGACGCCAGCTCAAGTAGCACACTACTTGGGTCTGAGTCTGGACTCCCAGTCCGTGACAGCAGCGCTGTCGGACGACAGGGTGTTAAGCATATCAGCCTGCCTAGACCTATTCTGGTTAGGCAGAGCTTTACCAGTGGTGACATTCCAGAAACTTCTGGGCCTGATGGCAGCAGCTTCTCAATCCCTTCCCCTGGGCCTCCTGCATATGCGGCCCCTCCAGGCCTGGTTCAACAGGATGGTCCCTCACCCAATGCTGAACCGCAACCGTTTGGTGACAGTGTCCAGATATTGTCTCCAGACTCTCTCTTGGTGGAAACAGCTGACCCACCTATGCCTAGGCGTCAGGCTGGGAGCGGTCACAAGAAGAGAAGTCGTCACCACCGACGCCTCCAACCATGGTTGGGGTGGAGTGTGGAACGGTCGGGGTGCACAAGGGGTGTGGCGGTCTCCGTGACTGGGCCGACACATAAATCTTCTAGAACTGCAAGCAGTGTTTCTCACTCTTCAGTTCTTTCTAGAGGAAATCGGGGGGAGACACGTGCTTGTCCGGACGGACAACACGGCAGTGGTGGCTTACATCAACCACCAGGGTGGTACAAGATCACCCAGTCTCAACAAGGTGGTCAACAGGCTTCTGGTCTGGGCACACACCCACCTCCTCTCACTCCGAACGGTACACCTACTCAAACATTGCCGCAGACTTCCTCTCAAGGCAGGTTCTGGACAGCGCAAATTGGAGACTCCATCCCGAGGTTGTGAGCCTCATATGGGAATGGTTTGGGAGAGCAGAGATCGACCTCTTTGCCTCCCGGGAGTCGACACATTGCACCCTGTGGTTCTCCATAAGGAGAGACGAAGGGTGTCTAGGGGTCGACACATTGGCTCACCAGTGGCCAGTGCTCCCACTGTATGCATTTCCGCTGATAGCTTTGCTACCGCTGTGTCTGGAGAAGATCAGACAGGACAGGGCCACGGTCCTCCTAGTAGCACCTCACTGGCCCAAGAGATCCTGGTTTGCCTCACTGATACAGCTCCTGTGCGGACAGCCTTGGCAGTTGCCCAGTCGCCACGACCTGCTCAGCCAGGCGCAGGGCGGTCTGTGGCATCATGACCCATCGAGCCTACAGCTCTGGGTTTGGCCCCTGAGCGGCTCCATTTGAGCCATCTGGGTTTGTCTAATAGGGTGATTGACACCTTACAGAATGCTAGGGCTGCCTCCACTCGTTCCCAGTATGGCTACAAGTGGGGCGTTTTTCAGACATGGTGTCTGTCAAAGGGAGAGGATCCCACGACATGCCCGATGGCAGTGATCTTGCAGTTTTTGCAAGACCTGCTGGACGATGGGAAGAGCCCTTCTACTCTAAAAGTCTACCTGCCAGCTATTTCAGCTTGCCATGTGAAGATAGACTCAGTCTCCCCAGGAGGGACAGTTTTTGAAGGGAGCTAGGAGACTCCGTCTTCCGAGGAAGGACGTTGTTCCTCACTGGCGGTTGAATGTCGTGCTGAATGCACTGACGAAACCACCTTTTGAACCCATGAATTCCGCAGAGCTAAAGCTTTTGTCTTTTAAGACAGCTTTGTTGGTGGCAGTCACTTCTGTTAAGCAAATAAGTGAGCTGCAGGCACTATCCGTCGCCAAAGCCTGTTTATATTTTGCGAAGGGGCGGTCACGAGTGACACTCCGGACCAACCCTGCGTTTTTGCTGAAGACTATTTCGGCTTTCCATGTCAATCAGTCGGTGGAGTTGGAGGCTTTTCACCCTCCTCCTTTCCAGTCCGACGGAGACAGAATGCTCCACACGCTATGCCCTGTGAGAGTGCTGGCGTACTATGTGGAGAGGACAAAATGTTGGTGCCAGTCGGAGCAACTCTTTGTTTGCTATGGTTCTCAGTCCTAAGGTCAGGCTCTGTCTAAACAGCGCCTGTCTAGGTGGCTAACGCAGACCGTGAAGATGGCGTATCAACTTGCGAAGTTGCCCCTGCCGGAGAAGATCACTGGCCATTCCACTAGAGAGCAGGCCACTTCTTGGGCAATGTTCCAGGGTGCATCTGTCATGGACATATGCAATGCAGAGGTGTGGGCGACCCCCCACACGTTCACAAGGTTCTACAGGATGAACATCGTGGATCTGCTGTGTCCTGGGTTTGGATCAAGAGTGTTGAGGGCTGCCTCTGAGGCCATCCCCTCAACTAAGGATTGATTGGTAAGTAACTTGTTACCTTGTAGGACTGCTAGCGTGGTTAGCTCGGAAGAGTCTTGCGCCTGTCCTCACGACAGATTGGGTATACGTATCCGTTAGTGATGGTTAATGTTAGGTTATTATCATAACCCTGGTTCTCTGAAATAGAAATATTAACCATCAGTTAATATTATCACTCTGGGAGGGTGAATGTGGGATTGTTATCACTCTGGGAGGGTGATTGTTGTATTCTTTTTTTTTTTTTTTTTTTTTTTTTTTTTTAATTTAGTCGTCGCCAATTATTTTTACCCCGGTTTTCACCCCAATTTAGCATGCCCAATTATTATCTGTATCCCTGGCTCACCGCTCGCAACCCCCCCGCCGACTCGGGAAACGGAGGCTGGAACACACGTCCTCCGAAACGTTCTCCTTCCAAGCCGTCATTTTTCGCACTGCAGATCCACAGCAATGCCACCAGACCTATAGTGCCGGAGGACAACACAGATCTGGCGGCTCCGCTGCAGAGCCACAGGCGCCCTATCGGCCACAGGTGTCGCTGATGCGCGGTGAGCCATGGATTCCCCTGCCGACCTAAGCCCTCCCTACCCGGGCAGCGCTCAGCCAATTGTGCGCCGCCCCCTAGGAACTCTCGGTCACGGTCAGCTGTGACATAGCCTGGATTCGAACCTGCGATCTCCAGGCTATAGGGCACATCCTGCGAGGAGCGCCTTTACTGGATGCGCCACTCGGGAGCCCCGTTTGATTGTTGTATTCTTATCACTCTGGGAGGGAGGGGGTGGGATTGTTCTCACTCTGGGAGGGAGGGTGAGTGTGGGATTGTTATCACTCTGGGAGGGTGATTGTTGTATTGTTATCACTCTGGGAGGGAGGGGGTGGGATTGTTCTCGCTTTGGGAGGGAGAGTGAGTGGGATTGTTATCACTCTGGGAGGGAGGGTGAGTGTGGGATTGTTCTCACTCGGAGGGAGGGTGAGTGTGGGATTGTTCTCGCTTTGGGAGGGAGAGTGAGTGTGGGATTGTTATCACTCTGGGAGGGAGGGTGAGTGTGGGATTGTTATCAATCTGGGAGGGAGGGTGAGTGTGGGATTGTTATCACTCTGGGAGGGTGACTGTGGGATTGTTATCACTCTGGGAGGGTGAGTGTGGGATTGTTATCACTCTGGGAGGGTGACTGTGGGATTGTTATCACTCTGGGAATGAGGGTGAGTGGGTTTGTTATCACTCTGGCATGGAGAATGTGGGATTGTTACGACTCTGGGAGGGAGGGTAAGTGAGGGATTGTACCTGGGGATCCTGGGAGTATCAGCTGTTTATCATTTTCTTTTTTAAATTTTTTTCAGGAAACGTATCTGATGAAACACATGCGGAAGCACAACCCTGATCCCAGTAACCCAGTGCAGCAAAACCAGTCTGCCCAGTCCAGTAGCTCCCAGCAGAACCAACCCCACTACACAAACCAGTCTGAGCCCATCCCAGGCCAGTGCCCTTTCGACCTGCACCAGTACAAACCAGTATCGTCCACTGAGCTACAGTACAAACCAGTACAGAACCAGTCAGACCACCAACAACATAAAGACCTGTGTCTGACTGTTTCTACCTCTGCTATCCAAGTGGTGGAGCATTTGAATTCTTAAGACAGAGGATAGAGAATGGAGATAGACAGGGAGAGAGGAGAGGAGTGAGGTGGAGAGGAGTGAGGATGAAAGGAGGGGGATGAGAGGGTAAGGCAGTGAACACAAAGATTTCCACACAAAATCATGATTTTAAAATACATATGGCTTCAAATGCCATTGAAACATATTTGTAATCCTTCCCTTTGTTTGCAACCATTATGGATGGTTCCAGTAGGTGTGCTCTAATATTAAGATATTTTATAATTAGTCAATTAGATAACAAAACTGATTTTAAAATGTCAATATCACAACAACAGAATTGGAAGTCATTCATAATGAGTGTAGACATGCTGAGCGGAGAGGGAGGGGCCTCATAGCACACGTCATACAGCAGACTGGCTGGGTAGAGGCATGGCATTGGTTTGAAAGGGTATGTGAGTTGGTATTTAATGATTTACAATCCCACTGATCTCTTTCATTGTTATTAGCTGTATATTATATTAGAGCTACTTATTATAACCTCATCACTCTCTCTCTCTGTCTCTCAACCACAGGGGGTGCTATTTTCTGTGTAATAACTTGTAATCCCATTGTATATTATTTGTATAACCTGCTCATACAAAAGTGCTGAGAGGACTGTCTAATATATAGATACCTATTGATTACAGTATGTGTGTGTGTGTGTGTGTGTGTGTGTATATGTATATATATATATATATATATATATATATATATATATATATATATCTATATATATATATATATCTATATATATATATATATATATATATCTGTATATATATATATATATATCTATATATATATATATATATATAGATATAGATATAGATATAGATATAGATATACACACACAGTTGTAGTCAAAAGTTTACATACCCCAATGGAAATTTGTAATTTCTAGACATTTCTCGAAAACAAATAATTATAGGAAAAAATGTTTCTGCAATTTTTTGGCAAAACTCTAAAAAATATAATTCAAAAGTATTCATACCCTGACAAGGAAAATTAAATTAATGTAGTTGAGGCACCTTTAGCAATAATAACCTTTTAAACGATTAAGATATTTGTCAATGAGCTTTTGGCATGATTCTTTAGTGATTTTTGACCATTCTTTAACGCAAAATTGTTCCAGTTCATTCAAATTCCGAGGACTTCTCTTGTGCACAGACTTCTTCAACTCACACAGAAGATTCTCAATCAGATTTAGATCAGGACTTTGACTAGGCCAGAACCTTGATATTATTCTTCTTTAACCATTCTGAAGTAGATTTTGGTGTGTGCTTTGGATTGTTGTCGTGTTGGAATATCCAGTTGCGCTTTAAACCAAGTTTTGTAGCGGAGGGTTTCAGATGATTGGCCAATGTCTTTTGGTATGCTATGGAATCCATTTTGCCATGTGTTGGAACTAAATTTCCTGTACCATTAGAGGAAAAACCGGTCCATAGAAGGATATTACCACCTCCATGCTGGACAGTAGGTATGATGTTCTTTTCTTTGTATGCCTCACCAGACTTTCTCCAAACGTAACGACTGTTAGCCTGACCAAATAGCTCGATTTTTGTTTCATCACTCCACAAAACCTTTGACCAGAACTCATATCCATCATTCAAATGCCATTTTGCAAACTTAAAGCGATTGTCCTTGTGACGTTTTCCTAAGAGAGGCTTTTACCTTGGCCTGTGATCATTGAGACCTTCACCATACAATACTTGACCTATGGTTGAAATGGAAACCCCAATCCCACTTGCAGCCAATTCACTTTGATTATCTTTGGCAGTCAGTCTCGGATTGCTATTAACCTTCTTCACAATTCTTCTACTTGTTCTTGGTGAAAGAATCTTCTTTCTTCCAGAGCGAGGGAGCGTTGTGACAGTACCATGCGTCTTGTACTTCTTGATAATAGAAACTGGGATAGTTGAAATTGGGATACTCATGCTTGGAAATCTTCTTGTATCCTTCTCCAGATGTATGACAATAGCTCTTTACTTTTTCCCATATTTACTTATTGGTAATGATAGCAATCATCCTATGCCTAACTTATAGAATGTTCACCTACAATCCAGCATTTTCTAGACTTTTCTAGAATTAGGTTCTGCATTATCATATTGAAATTTCTAGCACTTTGTAGACAATACTATCATAGCATTAAAGGGTATGAATACTTTTGAATTTGCATTTTTGGAGTTTTGCAAAAAAAAAAATGCTGAAATATATAATTGTAGACATCTATTTCTTGTAACTTTTTTTCCTCATCCACAAAAGCAAAACTTTTGCAACAAAAGATTATTCCTAAAATTCTTTGTTTGAGAAATTTTTATAAATTATAAATTTCCATTTGTGTACGTAAACGTACATAAACTTTTGACTACAACTGTGTGTGTTATATATATATATATATATATATATATATATATATATATATATATATATATATATATATATATATATATATATATACACAGTACTGTGCAAAAGTTTTAGGCAGGTGTGAAAAAATGCTGTAAAGTAAGAATGCTTTCAAAAATAGATATGTTAATAGATTATATTTATCAATTAAATGCAAAGTGAGTGAACAGAAGAAAAATCTAAATCAAATCCATATTTGGTATGACCACCCTTTGCCTTCAAAACAGCATCAATACTTCTAGGTACACTTGCACAAAGTCAGGGATTTTGTAGGCATATAGTCAGGTGTATGATTAAACAATTATACCAAACAGGTGCTAATGATCATCAATTCAATATGTAGGTTGAAACACAATCATTAACTGAAACAGAAACAGCTGTGTAGGAGGAATAAAACTGGGTGAGGAACAGCCAAACTCAGCTAACAAGGTGAGGTTGCTGAAGACAGTTTACTGTCAAAAGTCATACACCATGGCAAGACTGAGCACAGCAACAACACACAAGGTAGTTATACTGCATCAGCAAGGTCGCTCCCAGGCAGAAATTTCAAGGCAGACGGGTTTCCAGATGTGCTGTCCAAGCTCTTTTGAAGAAGCACAAAGAAACAGGTAACGTTGAGGACCGTAGACGCAGTGGTCGGCCAAGGAAACTTACTGCAGCAGATGAAAGACACATCATGCTTACTTCCCTTCGCAATCGGAAGATGTCCAGCAGTGCCATCAGCTCAGAATTGGCAGAAAACAGTGGGACCCTGGTACACCCATCTACTGTCCGGAGAAGTCTGGTCAGAAGTGGTCTTCATGGAAGACTTGCGGCCAAAAAGCCATACCTCTGACGTGGAAACAAGGCCAAGCGACTCAACTATGCACGAAAACACAGGAACTGGGGTGCAGAAAAATGGCAGCAGGTGCTTGTCACAAAGACGGCCGGAGTGGGTGGCGTCAGACCAGAAGCAGGAAATAAACAGACAGAGAGGTGTGGTTTGGTGGAGCTGAGCGAATGCTTTCGCTCAGCATTTAATAAACAGAAAATAAAAGGTTTTAACACAAAACACGGGACACGGCACTATACGCCAAAATAAACACAAACAAAACGTACTACACTTAAACAGACAGACGAACAAACACGGTGAGTGAAAACACTTATATTCACTTTACTTTGTAATATTTTCTCCTTCTCTCTCTCCCGTTCTCCACTCACCGAACACCCAACAACGAGTGAAAGAAAATGTGTCTATATATACTGTTGTGCTGGGATTCAATTACTAATTAATTATTCACTTGAATCCCAGCACGTGAATTAATTCTGTGCAACCCCGTCCTCGCATATTACATTTAACCAGCACGTGAAGTGATTTGTGCCCTCCTCGTGCCTAAATACAAATCTACATTTTTAAATACACGTGAAACACAGACCCGTTTATATCCCGTGTACCAATGACTATACACCAACATTTACACACACACGCAACACATACAACACATAATATGCACACAGGGGCGGGGCACATTGCCACAGTGCTCTAGACTGATGAGTCAAAATTTGAAATATTTGGCTGTAGCAGAAGGCAGTTTGTTTGCCGAAGGGCTGGAGAGAGTCTGCAGGCAACAGTGATGCATGGTGGAGGTTCCTTGCAAGTTTGGGGCTGCATTTCTGCAAATGGAGTTGGGGATTTGGTCAGAATTAATGGTCTCCTCAATGCTGAGAAGTACAGGCAGATACTTATCCATCATGCAATACCATCAGGGAGGCATCTGATTGGCCCCAAATTTATTCTGCAGCATGACAACGACCCCAAACATACAGCGAAAGTCATTAAGAACTATCTTCAGCGTAAAGAACAAGGAGTCCTGGAAGTGATGGTGTGGCCCCCACAGAGCCCTGATCTCAACATCATCGAGTCTGTCTGGGATTACATGGAGAGAGAAGCAACTGAGGCTGCCTAAATCCACAGAAGAACTGTGGTTAGTTCTCCAAGATGTTTGGGCCAACCTACCTGCCGAGTTCCTTCAAAAACTGTGTGCAAGTGTACCTAGAAGAATTGATGCTGTTTTGAAGGCAAAGGGTGGTCACACCAAATATTGATTTGATGTAGATTTTTCTTTTGTTCACTCACTTTGCATTTTGTTAATTGATAAATATAAACTATTAACATGTCTATTTTTGAAAGCATTCTTACTTTACAGCATTTTTTCACACCTGCCTAAAACTTTTGCACAGTACTGTGTATATATATATATATATAATTACACACGCATGCAGTCACATGGGGTTTTCTTTATCCAGTGTAGTATGCTGAATACTGGCACAGAACAAGCAGTGTGGAGCACAATGAAGCAATTAGTTAATAAGAAGCCCTGCCTATAGGGTGCGCTGCTGAAGCCCCTGTGTTTGTACCCTCACTGGGGTGCGTTGCTGTGAAGGTACCTGACAGGGAAGCAGTCACAGCGAGGGCTCAGTATGGAGCCTTTACCTCCACTTCTTATTGCCCGGAGGTGGCTGTTGACATGGAAGGTGACCATATATATAAATTTTTCTATTTATATATTTTTAATTGCTTTATTGTGCTCCACATTGCGTGTTCTGTGCTAGTGCCAGTATTCAGCACTACATCGGCTAGGTTAGCCTCAGCATGTGTGGATCCCGCCGCCCCCCCGCCAGGGTGCTTCATACCAGCACTGTGTATATGTATGTATGTATGTATGTATGTACATCTATCTATCTATAACGTGTGTGTGTGTGTGTGTATAGATGTAGATGTATGCACACAGACACACACATATACATATAGATATACACAGAGTCTTATAAATGACTTATTTTGTTAAGGCCAGGTTGCCTTTTGCACAAACAGTTTTTAATCTATTAAATAGTTTCAATGTTCATCTCCAGTGGATCTAGACCAATGTTTTAAACATTCTAGATTATATATAAGATTATATAACACCTGTCTGCATTAAGAGGCAGTTTGATTTGGAGCAGGCAGATGGTGCTCTGTGGCATGTAGTATCAGAGATGGGATCTGCACACACAGGTAGAAATACAGTGGAGCCCCTCACAGTAGCACCCCAGCCTGCCTGCCGAGCCCCTTCAATCCAGCAGCAGCAAGGAAAAGTTTTATGTTCACACTGCAGTCACATCCTTACTACCCCTTTACCTTTCTGTGATATTACTATTGTTAGGGTCCTGCGTTTTTTGCAACCTGTTTTTTTCAATTGTAATTCAACTGCTATCCCCTAGATGTCCCTACAGCCACTTTGACTAATTAGAAAAATAAAAGTTAATTATGATGAGTATAAATGGTAATTGAATTTATCTTTGGACCACACTCGAAAGTCAGCAATAGACTGACATTTATCATCAGAAAACACAGAAAACGAAAGGCTGAGATTGACTGTAAGGGGAAAGAAAATTATGAATGCTGACGGATGTTATTTTCAATTTGACAGAGGCATTTGTTTGTGCTAGTATTCCCCTGGGAAAAAATTGATAATCCCAAACTACGTGCATTTCTGAACAAACATGTAATAAATGCGGGAGCAATTCCTATAGCAGTTCTACTGAGAAGGGGATATCTCCCCCAAATTGCTGAGTTGCACAAGATAAAAATTGTACAACTGGTAAAGATGTCTGACAGTGTATCTGTGGTTACTGACGAGTCTACAAATGCAAAAGATCAGTATATTTTGCACATTTTGTTTGTTCTCCAAGGACTATCGAATACCTTCGAACTGAAAGTAATATTAGCTGATACAGTTAATCTGCACTTACTCATCGGTGGCACAGGGCGTTGCGAAATGTTTAAACGCATTTGACGTTAATTTTAATAATATGACTGGATTTGTCTCAGGTGCTAGTTAAATGATCAAGGCATACAATGACATTCTTCGAGGTTTACTGCCAAATTCAGTACACTTGACTTGTAATGCCCACATAATAGCCCTTGCCAGCAATATCTGGGCAAATAATTTTCCGAAAGCAGACAAGCTGGTTGCAAACGTTAAGAAAAATTGTTTAAACTTTGCCCAAGCAGAAAACTAAGTTTTTAAAGACCACCTGACAGAAACAATCCAACAACGAGGCTGTACTTTACCCATAAAGTTGCCGCCTGAGCCATGCATAACACGATGGGGCACTTGCTATTCTGCTGCTGAACATCATTCCAAATACATCCCTTTTTACGCAGACTTGGTGGAAAAGGAAATGCACATTTCACCAAACACTGTGTGTTAAAGTACCTCCAGAAATTTCTTAAAGATGTGCAAAGTTTAAAATCTCAACTCTCCCTAATTGTGACGCATGCCAAGGGACTGGTAGATCTGATTCAGTGGTTTGAAAGCCGTGAAGTGAGAGTCCATCAAACATATAGTAAAGTTGCAAAATTAATAAATACATACCGAGCAATGGCACAAGAGGTACACAGCACAGACGCTGCAATAAACAAACTAGATGTAAAAACCTTCTATTTCTGAAAAACTGACTAATTACTACAACCTGGATCAATGCAAAAGAAAACACTTTTTTTTAAAACTAGCTCATAACTTTCTGATGGCAGGAAGGATATTCGACCCACAACAAGTGTGTAGTTTGGATCTGGAAACCCTTCCATTATATTGTATTCCAGGATTTGATGCTGACTGTAAATCAGAAATGGACAAATGCCTACCATATGCAAAAGAAAACAGCAGTAGAATGACTTTGAATGAACTTTGGATTAAAGCTGAAGAATTATTTCCCAATTTAACACAAAAGGCTAAAATATATTTGTCAGTTGTTACCAATTCTGTAGATGCTGAAAGAAGTGTTTCTTCTTATGGCCAAGTTTTTACAGAACAAGGTCAATCTATGAAAGAGGGCAGGGTTAACCAACTGACGATGCTTAAGTTTAATAGCAACATTTAATGCATGGGACATTTTCTTTCATGTAGCTGTAAGTGACACTTAATGTGCTGCTTGCGAACAACCTTGCATCATCATCATTATTATTATTATTATTATTATTACTATGTTATATTTGTAATATATATGTTACAGCATTGATGTTATGATTTCAGTATTTTATATAAATTGTTCCGGGAATCTGCTGTTTTTTTTAAATATTTTGTTGTTCCTACTAGTAAACTGAAACATTTAAATTATTTACACATTCTAAGAAATAATATTGAACAAGACGTATTAGTAATAAAGGGATGCATGACTAAATAAATGTCCGTAGCTGCTGCTGCCGCCTAATCAATGCGCCAATGCGCATTAATAGAATGACCAATTGAGATGATTAAAGGAATCGGGAGATTATTAATCAATAAGTGGTTTAATTAAGCAGACTACATGACCACATTGCGGTGGGAGGAATGAAGTGCAGCCTGTGAAAGCAGGTTGCGTAAAACGCAGGGCCCTAACTATTGTAGCTACTCAGGTAGAGGAGAGCAGCTTCACACACAGTAACACACAGCGCTGGAGTCACTGCAGTTAGACGTCTCAGAATGATTGCAAACATCCGAAATGAGCGCCTGTTCCCAGTACACAGGTATTACATCACTGCTGTTTGTACAGGAAGCACAATAAGGAGTCAGCTTTTTTAAAACACAGCTGACTGTCCCTAGGGAAGAAAAGGGCTTGTTTTATATTTAAATGTAAGGATTTCCATCTATTTTTTATTTTTTTATTTTTTTTATTTGTATATTGTAATGTGTTTTCTTTGTCTTCCTAAATGCAACCACCAGTTGCTGTTTAATAATAATAATAATAATAATAATATTTTTCTCTTGTAAAATAATAAAATGGAATTCATTTCTAGCCTGGACACAAATCAACAGTATGTGTCTTCTTCTTCTTCTTCTTCTTCTTCTTTCTTCTTCTTCTTCTTCTTCTTCTTCTTCTTCTTCTTCTTCTTCTTCTTCTTCTTGCTATTGTCATCATCATTGCTATTGTTCTATCTACTGTCTTATAGTTCTGATTGTTATACTATTCTGCATATACTTTTCAAAACTAAATACAGAAAAAATAAGTGTTCTTGTTTAAAAAAAACATAATAAACAATTTAAAAAAAATCTGTGTTAGATTGTGTTTTGTTATTTCTGTCAGTTGTGTATTTGGGAGGTGATGAAAGAGAGCTCTGCAGTAAATAAATAATGTGTTGTATTGTACCATAACCATATAAAGGCCTCCATTAAAGTAATAGCAATAATAATAATGTTCCCTTTCAAGTATGAAATGTAACCATTACCCAATGGGTGTTTACCTCCTAAAGACCCCAAAACCTGAATAAGATATATCAAAGCTGCTCTCCTGAGCCTGTGACGCAGTCATGCCGCACCCAAGGGCATAAAAGGACTGCATGCACAGATCCCAGCATCATTTTTACTTTCAGAGAACTGAACCGAACAGGAGAGCTGTACACAGATGAGTACTTGTTGCTTTTATCTGCATATATTACTCGCTAATATTTGTGTATTGCACTAATGCTATAATTATAAACGTTGTATTAGTTTTTCTTTTACATGTATTTATTTGCACTGCTTTTTTTTATGTCCCGCAGTGGCCTTGTGCGTGCCCCTACGTGAAGCTGGCGGCTCCTGTTGCCCCTTCCCAGGTATCAAGCAACTTGAGTCTGCTGACTTGTGATCTCCTTACAGGCAGCATAGCTCTGGCTGGAGTTAAAATTAAAATGTTGTTTTTTGTAAACAATATTATTTTCTGTACTGTAATTGTGTTATTACTGTTGTCCGTGAGAACATATTTTTCTCTTGTCTTTTTTCACAGAAAGATGAGCACAGCTGCAGGGCTCAGCAGCTCTGCATTGACCGAGTTGTGCGCTTCGGCAGAGATTGCTTGCAGTCTCTCGTTGCCATCTTGGTGACTGCTTGCAGCAACATTATGAAGGCTGTTAGGTTTTAACTTGTACCAACTGGTTTTACTGGAAGTTTATACAGATGGGCATCCCTGTATACTGCTTCCCATGGTAACACGAACCAAGGTCACCGACCCGCTCCTTTGGTACCATACGAACAGGGAATGAGGTTACCACACCGGTACCCAGTGGCGACGCATAGGGGGGGGCACGCCTGGTCACGTGCCCCCCCAGATTTCTGCCAGGCAGTGGCTTAGCCACTGTGTTAGGATCGTTCACACTGAAACATGTGTAAGAAATTGCAATATTGTTATATTTTTCGCTTCCCATTACAGCGAGGCGGACGTGGCATGGGCGGCGCTGATTTTTCTTTTCGCTCACGGAAAGAACTTTTTATTTACCGCGTTGCTATCAACCAATGAGAATACATAAGCAAGCTGTACTTGCTCAACCCCAAACACAGATGCATGAAACATATAGGCTATGATTACTGTATATGCTATGTAGCCTAGCTACTACAGATGTGGTAGAGGACATCTACTATGTAATGAGTAGCCTATGTATTTACATAGAATGCACTCGCCTCATGACATATCTTATTGCCAGCTGACCTCTCCAGCGGCCAGCTTACTAATAAGATTATCATTTTTCACGGATTGTGCAGCCAGCTTCATCAAGGGACGGTAACCAAGTCCATCCAGGTCTTGGAGATGGAGTGGTAAATGTACAACCTGTTATTAATTGAATAACTAAATAAATAAATCAGAATGAAAACAGTTCTGGACGCTGCTGAGAGAAAACCGGCAAAACTGTTTCAATTCCTGAGTTCGGTTACCTACTTGTTTTCATTCTGATTATTTGTTTAGGTTACAGCGTGTCCGTCAGCTCAACTAGCGAATGTCAGTGCAGTGTGATACCAAAAAAAATGAGTGGTTGGATTTGCTGTCAATCAACCCAAGTTTTTTGTTGGATCAGCTGTTTGTACATTTTTTTTGTTTTTAAAGGCGCTGTAGTTATACAATGTAGTTATACTTCGTATTTCCTTTTTTTTAAAACGGAAGGGTTCTGAACTGAATCTCTCTTTTTAACTATTTTGCACAACAGTGTATTTGGTTATTGGATCTTCTGTTAAAAAAAAATGTTCTTTATTTTTCGAAAATAAAACGTCAATGCACTAATAAGAAATCAGGTTGCCAATTTCACCACTGTGACTATTCACCTTAAAAAAGTTACCATTGCCACCCTCTCCCGAAAAAAAATCCTGGCTACGCCACTGTTGCCAGGGTTTATTATTTAAAAATGCGCAGTTTATTTCAAACTTTCAAAACATAATAACATAACAAAGAGTGTCTAAGACCCTTCACCGTTATATTTGTTCTCGTGTGAGACTTTCACTTTTTCAGTCAGCGAAAATATGTGCTAAAACGGAGTGAATTTGAGCCCTGTTAAAATGGCAAAAAGACAGCTACGTTTGGAGGTTTTCTACAACAAAAAAGCTAAACCTCCAACGCCAGAGACATCAACAGAAACCGAACCTGACTCTTCTGTAGTTCAGAATGTTACGAACAGCACAAGAGTGTGACGATACTTCCATTTCAAACGCTCAGGTTAGTGCAGGTGTAGCTGTCTGTCGATAAGAGACTCTTGCCTGTAAAGTGTTGTTTGCAGCTCTTGATTGTGACAATCTGGCGTAGAACTGTTTGTGATGAAATATCTGGTAATGTTAGAAAGCTAGCTTAATGTTTACATTAAAATGGTTAAAATCGGGCATCGGGTTTGAGCACGTTTTTTTTGGGGGGGGGGGGCTGTGCCCCGCCAGTTTTTCAAGCCATGAGTCGCCAATGCCGGTACCATACTGTACCGACCCGGTGCCGCCCCGGTTCCATCCCGGTACCGTACCGTACTGACTCAGTGCAAAGTCACCGAACCAGTTCCCAACCGTGGTACCATTCCTGGTCCAGTACCAGAGTACTCAGTTTGGGTCTTGACCCGCCCCATAGCTCTTCGAGCAGACTGAGGCAGTAGTTGTACATTACTGTACACCGAGTTGCTACTTGCATCATGCCAGGGTTTTATCCCTGTGACATATGCAAGGCCAGTCTGCCGGTTGAGGATAAGTTTTGTGCAAGTTCCTCTAGTTCAGTAGTGACGTTCCAGAGACTTCTGGGCTTGACGGCAGCAGCTTCCCAGACCCTTCCACTGGGTCTCCTGCGCATGCGCATGCCAACAGCACATGAGGTTCCTCTTCAAAACCCTTTTAATAGGCCCTGATATTCTTCAATAGACAGTGAAGTCTGTAAAGGAGGGTATAGACATTATATTTGACTGGGATACAGTGGGGTAGAACAGCAAGGGGTCAGTGATACAGTGGGGTAGAACAGCAAGGGGTCTGTGATACAGTGGGGTAGAACAGCAAGGGGTCAGTGATACAGTGGGGTAGAACAGCAAGGGGTCAGTGATACAGTGGGGTAGAAGAGCAAGGGGTCACTGATACAGTGGGGTAGAACAGCAAGGGGTCAGTGTCACAATTATTTTAACCTGTCCTCGTAGCTCATGTCAGTAAGTCCTGGGATCAGCCTAGTTGCCCTCTCTGTAACTTCTCGAGTGAAATTATGTATTTTCTGTAGTGAAGTAACCAAAACTGCACACAGCGCTCCAAGTGGGGTCTATCTAGGGCATTGTATAATCTCAGCATAACCTCTATAGACTTCTATAATATGCTTTTTGCAATATAGCATTCTATATTGCCTTTTTAATTGCCCACCACATTGACTTTTATGATGACTCCACTATAACCAAAAGATCCTTTTCACAGTCCTCTCCCCCTATTTCCATCCTGTTCATTGTATTTATTTCTTTATTTCTTTATTGTATTTATATAGCGCTTTTTATACAAAAGTCGCAAAGCAGGAAAAAAAAAGAACAGCAACTCCCTCCTGGCTGGCCTCCCTGCATCCGCAACCCGTCCGCTCCAGCTAATCCAGAACTCTGCTGCCCGCCTGGTGTTCTCTCTGCCTCGCTTCGCCCACGCTACTCCACTACTCCGCTCGCTCCACTGGCTCCCGATCACCGCTCGCATCCAGTTCAAGACTCTTGTACTAGCCTACAGATGCCTTGACCAGACTGCACCCAGCTACCTCCAGACCCTCATCTCTCCCTACACCCCCACTCGACCTCTCCGCTCCGCCTGCACTAGAAGACTGGCTCTACCTCCGCTACGCTCCCCTGCCTCCAGAGCCCGCTCCTTCTCCACCCTTGCTCCGCAGTGGTGGAATGACCTTCCTACAGATGTCAGGACTGCCCAGTCCCTGACCACATTCCGGCGCCTCCTTAAGATTCACCTCTTCAAACAGCACCTGTAGAACTCCTCTGTTTGTATCCTGGGACACTATCACCCTTCATGTAAATGTGCTTTATTTTGCTCTTATCTGCCCCCTATTTTACTGCATTTAATCCTGTACTTCAGAATACTGTAATCTGCCAAGTGTTTAACCTGTAGTACTTTGTATTTAATCACATCCTGATGTAACTATCACTGTTTAATCATATCCTGATGTAACTATCACAATTATCTGCTGTATTATCGAATTTTGGTTTGTCACACTTGTACTTTGCTTGAACAAAAGTTATTGTATTTCTTGCTCTTATTGTATTACTTGTATTGTAACACTTGGGGTCAGTAACTTAAGTAAGTTAACAGCAAAATATTTAAATCAATTCTATACTGCACAGGGAGCCAGTGTAAAGAGGCCAAAACAGGGGTAATATGTTCACTTTTCCTGATTTTAGTCAGAATTCTAGCACCGGTATTCTGAACAAGCTGTAAGCGTGATATCACACATTTTGGGATACCAGAAAAAAGTGCATTACAATAATCAATTCTAGATGAAACAAAGGCATGCATTAGTCTTTCGGCATCAGATACAGAAATAATTGGTCTAAATTTGGCTATATTTTTCAAATGATAAAAAGATACTTTAGTAACTTCCCCAATATGATCAGGATCAAAGATGACCTCCAAACTCTTCATTTCTAGTTTTGAATTTTGATGAGAGACTGCAAGGGTCAAGCTCATGTAATCCCACATTTCCTTTTAGTTGGTTCTGTGAGCCCACTAACATAATCTGTTTTATCTGAATTCAACATTAGAACATTCTGTGACATTCAATGCTTGATGTCTGTAAGGCAAGTAACTAATAACACCCAGGCAGAAGAATTTCCTGGCTTTAGGGACAAATATAGCTGGGTATCATCAGCATAGCAGTGGAAGTTCACTCCATGTCTGCGGATAATGTTGCCTAATGGTAGCATATATGTAACAAATGTGTATTTTAGTCATATATTCCCTACTTTTTGTATATTTAACTACTATTGGGACTGTTTTAATAAATCCATGATTGCACTTTAAAGATGTTGATAATGCAGTGTTTAATTAATTATACCATAGCTGAATGCTGTTGTCATTTAGAGTCGACTGATGTTTTAACTATCGGTAGCTTACCTTTCATCTTCAGCGGTTATGTCATTGCTTCTAATTGACGCACCTGGTACTTTTTTTGACACTGCACGTTGTTAATTCTTTCTACTTAAACTATCTGGTTGATATCTTAAATCATGTAATTGGCAACTAATTTCCTTGGTTGTCTTTTCGCTATAGATGTACTTTGTAGGAGAGATTTTTGGAATTGCAACCTAGAGAGAGAGAGGAACAGCTAGTATGAGCAAGACTGTGGCGTGTATCGAAGTCTATGCAAAGAAAGTTGAGAATAATGATTCTGTTTGTTTTCTGGCCGTATAGAAACGGGATTGGTTGTAGTGAGACAATCCATTTGCATTCTTTTGTTTATAGAGAAATGCTTTGCAAACTAAGA
The DNA here is from genome assembly GCF_902713425.1 of Acipenser ruthenus. Taxonomy (NCBI): domain Eukaryota; kingdom Metazoa; phylum Chordata; class Actinopteri; order Acipenseriformes; family Acipenseridae; genus Acipenser; species Acipenser ruthenus. Next base: position 13,976,561 of record NC_081207.1, on the reverse strand, counting down.
GGTTTTTCTTAACACTTTTATGTTTCTGTATTGCTATTTAGGTTAACCCATTCACTGCAGGGTGGGCGACCAGTCTGTGTTATTGTTGGTTGATTGAAGTCTGCTTCAATTCCTCCTTCTCAGTCCAGTTTATTGAATGGTGTAATCGCTGCTGATTTTATTAGGCTTCCAAGCCGTAGGCTGGGGAAGCCTATTGTTTTTGTTAGGATTATTATTATTATTATTATTAGGCTTCCAAGCCATAGGCTGGGAAGCCTATTGTTATTGCTGTGTTTATTATTATTATTAGGCTTCCAAGCCAAAGGCTGGGACGCCTATTGTTATTGTTATGTTTATTATTATTATTATTATTATTATTATTATTATTATTATTATTATTATTATTATTTTTATTATTATTTTTCTGCACAAACAACATCACAGTTATGAAAACGCACACATAAGTAGATGCCTATGGCTGGACAACCAGACTGGCGTCCCGAATGAAAAAGTCACATGGTTCGACCGCCATATTGGATCTCGTGGAAATTTTGGGAATTTTTCAAAACTCTTGCCGTTAAAAACAACTTAAGGTGGAACTATGACAATGGCAGCAGATAGTGCAGCAATGGCCTATAAAAAACATATGTTCAATCGAGGTCGATTGAACAATTACTTTGCCCGCTACATTGGATTGGCGCCAAATATTCAACAATCTTTTTGTCTTAAACCGCAATGTCAATCGACACCTAAATTGGCACGCATGTTCATGACCAGGTCCTTTCTACCGTTTGTATAATCCATGCTTTTTCGTTAAAAAACATGGCCGCGGCGCGCAAATAACCGTTTCACGACGGCTCTATTTTCATACATTCGTGCATAAATCCAAGGTGCAATACACTACAGTCATGAAACTTTATATGACCATAGAGACTCCGGTGAAGTACTGGTGATATGAAAATGACACATTTTGGTCACATGGTTTGGCGGCCATATTGATAATTGTAAAAAACTTTCGCAACCCATAACAAGAACACCATTGCACTTATGCTCTTCAATGTCAACACAATTGTACAGACCAATGGAAAGTAATAACTGCTGAAGTTTGAAACAGATTGCTCACACGCGAACTTTGACCTTTCCTAAAGGTCAAACTAGAACATTACTGGTAAATGCCTTAGACCACTGACAGCTGCCATTACACTGCAAACTGCAATTACACATTCCGACCACTGCTGACAGCTGCCATGGCAACCATGGGGCAGTGTGCACAAAATGTTTCATCAATTCAGCCATTGTTACACGCTGGAGGTAAACTGAGACACTAATCATCTCAATATATAAATTATGTTTAAATACGAGATTTGTTTGGTTATTTGCATGTTTTAAAGTGTTACACACAGTAAGTATTACAAAAAATGTACTGTAAACCGATTTAAAAAAAAAAACGCACGGTTATTCACAGACACACACACTTATTATTTTAAAAAAATCACTAATCTCGGATTGTACTGTAAACCGATTTATTTATTTATTTTTAAACGCTACTGCACCTAAACAACAGAAGCCAAAAAAAAAAACTCGAAAAAAAAAAGATTGCACGGTTATTAACAGACACACACACACACACTACTTAACTTAAAAACCTTGTACAGAAGGTGGCCATCTCCCGAGTTAGTTAATTGTTTAAATTGTTGCTAATCGGGAAATGGTCACCTGTATAAAAACCTCCAGCGCATCCAGTTCGTGCAGAGAATGAACTACAGCGACAGTGGAGAGTAGAAATAAAACAAAGACATCAAAAACAAAATTTAAAAAGGAACCGTCAAAGCTACTGCCAAGCCTGACATTAAAGGACCTGTGTTGTATTGTGTTTGTGATTTATTTTGTTTATATTTCATTTTCGCTCTGTGAGCAAAGTGTTTGTTTAACCTTTTATTTTATTATTTAAAAAACTAGCACGCCGCGTCTTTTGCCTGCAATAATGCCTTTGTTTTTTTGTATGTGTTTCTAGCATAAACCTACCGCCACAATGTGTTGACAAGTCAATGGGAAAATTCAAAGTCTCGAGATAATTTTATACGGAGTTTGTAAAACTTATGAACAAATTTGTTTTATTATTAAAGCTACCATGAATATAATTTCGGCAGAATGTTAATATATGACAGATGTCAGTTACGTTCTACCGTTTATTTTAATTATATTAAGGTGTATTTATAGGGCTGTGTTTACAGATAAATCGGCTCTGATTCAGTAGTATCTACATACGGAATTCAAGTGAATGGGTATACTGTACTGACAAAAATACTTACTTATATGGCGTTTGTTATTTTTTTAAATTTTATTTCATAACTACATTCATAGTTATAATTAAGACTGAAACAGCCAGTGTATTTAAAAGAGGTGTGGAGTTTTTTTTTTCACTGATCACAATATACATGATTAACCAAGGTGTGCAATATAACTAGCTTATGTGTATTATACATGATTAAGGTGTGCAATATAACTGGGCTACTATTGATGTGCAATAATGACTGTGCAAACCATAATGAGTTTATCAAGTGTGCAAATGATGTTTTTGATTCAGCCGGATGTAATGTTTGTTGGGCCAGATGGTTAACTATTGAGCGCTATCATATAACTTTGGATGTGATTTATTATGAAATAATTTGTTCTGTATTTGAGCCAACTCTCCAAAAGGTCTAATACCTGCAGAGCACAATAACTGCTCAATTTGTACTGTCTCTCTGGGTTCTGTTCCAGCTTCTTCTCTCCTCTGTCCTGTTTATAATTCCTCGGCATAGGATTTGAGTGGTGTTACTCATAAATCGTGCACGTTATGTCCTAGTAGCGGTTTGCTGACAATTACATATGGTGAATTGTGTATTTGCCAAGCACCCTTGATAGCCAATCGTTACACTATTAACACTTTCTATTGCTTAAAAAAAATGCACATTAAATGATGCCATTAAAATATACACAAACCAATACATGCTGCAGACTTTATTTTATATTGCAAAATTAAGAATAGGGCACCACACGCTCACACACACACACACGCACACAAACTCAAACAAAGAGCGATCTACAATTTAGAACAATGTTAGCCTCTGTAACCGGGCGAGCAGCCCTGTACAGGGTTTATTTATTTTTAGAACGGGGTTTCCCCCTCCGCCCCTGTGTTATTTTGTATATTATTATTATTATTATTATTATTATTGTCGTTATCATTTAGTGTTTTAATATGACGGTGAGAGCCGTGCACTGTATGTTTTGTTGTTGTTTTGTTTATGTATAAATATACCGGCGTAGTCGCATTGGGTATTTTTATTATTATTTTGGGTAGTAGCGTGGATGGGAAACCCCATCCACAGTAGTTTAAAAACTCGTGCAGATTGTGGCCGAGGGGTAATAGAATAATTGCTAGCTAGTTAAACCCCTCGGCCACGATATAAAAAGCCTGCAGCTCTCCAGCTCGGGGTGGGTGTGTTAGGAGCGGAGAGAGCGAGAGGAATGAGAGAGAGGAAAACGGAACTAAACTTAACTCCAGGATCAGTGAAGGCTACTGTCCAGCCTGACCTGGATCATTTATTGTTTATTTTGTGTGCGTGACTTGTTTTGTTTAACGATTTATTTTGCTCTGTGAGCACAGTTTCTTTTTGTTAAAATATTTGATTTATCTTTGCATTTAAATAAACGGCACCACCACGTCTTTCTTTTGAACTGCAGTGCCTGGTGTCAGTATATTTTACTTCCTGCATCTGTCCTAACGTCACCGTCTCAGCCATCCTGTCACATGTGGTGTCAGCGGTGGGATCACCGGCGCCTTCTGGACTCAGGCAGAAGAGGGTACTGCAGGTTTTTGTTCATTTTTTCGATTATTGCTTGTGGAGTGAGGAGGAAGAAGGGGAGGAAGGAGAATGGGAGGAAAGAGGATGGGAAGGAGGAAGAGCTGCATACAGCAGCAGCTGCAACTGCAGCAGGCACAGGAGGAGATCAGTTTGGAAGCCCTCCTCCACAGCATAAGCCAGACGTACTGTTGCTGCATCTGTGGGGAGCAGGGGCATTTTCCAGTTAATTGCCCCCTCCCTGAAGAGCGGAATTACAGTTGCAGGAGGGGAGACAAGGGGAAGGAGTTGGTGCGTCCACAGCCCAAGAGGGAGGAGTCGGTGCGTCCACAGCTGAAAAGGGAGGAGGTCGAGCATCCACAGCCCAAGAGGGAGGAGCCGGTGTGTCCACAGCCCCACACACCAGCAGAGGGAGAATTCCTGCTGGTTCCGCCTCCACCTCCGTGGGAGGACTGTGTGTCGCTCCCATCTCCACCAGCAGAGGGAGAGTTCCTGCTGGTTCTGCTTCCACCTCTGTGGGAGGACTGTGTGTCGCTCCCACCTCCACCAGCAGAGGTAAAGTACCTGCTGGTTCCACCTCCATTGCTGTGGGAGGACTGCGGGTCGCTCCCACCTCCACCAGCAGAGGTAGAGTACCTGCTGGTTCCGCCTCCATCGCCGCCACCAGCAGAGGGAGCATGCCTGCTGGTTTCCCCGCTGCAGCCAGAAGAGGAGGAGCCCCTGCCGCCTTCGCAGCCAGAAGGGGAGGAGCCCCTGCCGCCTTCGCAGCCAGAAGGGGAGGAGCCCCTGCCGCCTTCGCAGCCAGAAGGGGAGGAGCCCCTGCCGCCTTCGCAGCCAGAAGGGGAGGAGCCCCTGCCACATTCGCAGCCAGAAGGGGAGGAGCCCCTGCCGCCTTCTCAGCCAGAAGGGGAGGAGCCCCTGCCGCCTTCGCCAGGAGCAGAGCAGCAGGAGCTGCCTCTGCTTCCACCACCACCACCTGAGGGAGAGGAACAGGAGCTGCCTCTCCCTTCAAGACAGGACGGACCGGGACAAGATGCTGGCGGTCCACAGCTGCCCTTGCATAGGCTGCTAAGAAGAAAAAGGGGGAAAACCGCCGGAGCGCCGCGGCTGAGAAGAGGGCCAACCGCAGCACCGCCGCTGGTCCTTGCTCCCCTCCTGCAGTCGCCTCCCAAGGGTCCACTGCCGCCGTCGCCTCCTGAGGGACTGCTGCCACCCTGTCGTGAATTGTCCAGGGATGCCAGCCTCGCACAGCCCAAGGATGCCAGCCTCGCACCGCCCAAGGATGCCAGCCTCGCATCGCCCAAGGATGCCAGCCTCGCACCACCCGAGGATGCCTGCCTCGCACTGCCCAAGGATGCCACATCCGCATCGCCTGGGGCTGCCTGCAGCTCCGCACCAGTTACAGGGTACGAGGGAGAAGTGGAGCTCCCGCTGCCGCCTTCATGGCCAGGGGATCGCCTCCCGAGGGTCCGCCGCTGCTGCCGTCGCCTCCCGAGGGTCGGCCACTGCTGCCATTGCCTCCCGAGGGTCTGCTGCTGCTGCCGTCGCCTGGGGTCGTCGCTGGCTCTGCTTCTCCTGGGGTCGCCGAGGGTCCTGCTTCACCTGGAGTTGTCGCCGGCTCTGCTTCGCCTGGGGTTGCTACACTGTGGCCGGAACCCCATGAAGGGGAGCTGCCGGCCATGAAGAGAGGTGGGGGAGGTCAGACCAGCTCCCCCCGCAGCAGTTTCGTGGCAGGAGAAACTGTGGCCAGAGCCCCACGGAGGGGAGCTGCCGGCCATGAAGAGAGGGGGGGGGAGGTCAGGCCAGCTCCCCCCGCAGCAGTTTCGTGGCAGGAGAAACTGTGGCCAGAGCCCCACGGAGGGGAGCTGCCGGCCATTAAGAGAGGGGGGGCAGGTCAGACCAGCTCCCCCCGCAGCAGTTTCACTGCTGGAAATTGGGTGGCCGGAGCCCCACAGAGGGGAACTGCCGGCCATGAAGAAGGGAGGGGGGGGTCAGCAGACCAGCTACACTTTCACGGCAGGAAGCACTGTGGCCGGAGCCCCGCAAAGGGGAGCTGCTGGCCACAAAGAAGGGGGGGGAGGTCAGGAGACCAGCTCCCCCAGCCGCACTTTCGCGGCAGGATAGTGTGTGGCGGGAGCCCCGGAAGAGGGAGCTGCCAGCGACAAAGAAGTGGGGGGTGATGGACCTCCCACCATGGCCACCCCCATGGACACCGTGCTTCCCCTCTTCGGGGACTTTGGGACTGATAGGGGCGGTGGACGTTGGGGCCATGTGTGCGTTGCATTTTATTTTGTATTTTATTATTATTATTATTGTCGTTATCATTTAGTGTTTTAATATGACGGTGAGAGCCGTGCACTGTATGTTTGTTATTGTTTTGTTTATGTATAAATATAGCGGCGTAGCCGGATTGGGTGTTTTTATTATTATTTTGGTTAGTAGCGTGGAAGGGAAACCCCATCCACAGTAGTTTAAAAACTCGTGCAGATTGTGGCCACGGTATAAAAAGCCTGCAGCTCTCCAGCTCGGGGTGGGTGTGTTAGGAGCGGAGAGAGCCAGAGGAACGAGAGGAACGAGAGAGAGGATAACGGAACTAAACTTAACTCCAGGATCAGTGAAGGCTACTGCCCAGCCTGACCTGGATCATTTATTGTTTATTTTGTGTGCATGACTTGTTTTGTTTAACTATTTATTTTGCTCTGTGAGCACAGTTTCTTTTTGTTAAAATATTTGATTTATTTTTGTATTTAAATAAACGGCGCCGCCGCGTCTTTCTTTTGAACTGCAGTGCCTGGTGTCAGTATATTTTACTTCCTGAATTTAAATTGCCTACTAACCAATAATTCCAGTATGTGTGCCAAATTTGACACAGCACAGTTGTGATAACGCTTCATTTATAATAACCAATGTGCTTAAATTTCACGATAACTGCTTGGAAGCCGTAAAGTTGCTCGCAACTCTAATTATTATTATTAGGCTTCCAAGCCGTAGGCTGGGGAAGCCTATTGTTATTGCTGTGTTTATTATTATTATTATTATTTTTCTGCACAAACAACATCGCAGAGTTATGAAAACGCATACGTAAGTAGATGCCTATGGCTGGACAACCAGACTGGCGTCCCCGAATGAAAAAGTCACATGGTTCGACCGCCATATTGGATCTCGTGGAAATTTTGGGAATTTTTCAAAACTCTTGCCGTTAAAAACAACTTAAGGTGGAACTATGACAATGGCAGCAGATAGTGCAGCAATGGCCTATAAAAAACATATGTTCAATCGAGGTCGATTGAACAATTACTTTGCCCGCTACATTGGATTGGCGCCAAATATTCAACAATCTTCTTGTCTTAAACCGCAATGTCAATCGACACCTAAATTGGCACGCATGTTCATGACCAGGTCCTTTCTACCGTTTGTAAAATCCACGCTTTTTCGTTATAAAACATGGCCGTGGCGTGCAAATAACCGTTTCACGGCGGCTCTATTTTCATACATTCGTGCATAAATCCAAAATGCAATACACTACAGTCATGAAACTTAATATGACCATAGAGACTCCCATGAAGTACTGGTGATATGAAAATGACACATTTTGGTCACATGGTTTGGTGGCCATATTAATAATTGTAAAAAAAAACTTTTGCAAACCATAACAAGAACATCTTTGCAATTATGCTCTTCAATGTAAACACAATTACACAGACCATTGGAAAGTAATAACTGCTGAAGTTTGAAACAGATTGCTCACACGACGCGGCGGCCATATTGGAATTTACGTTGAAATTTTAACTAGGGCGTGCCGACAGGGTCATAGTTATAATGGAACACGTATAGGAAGTCATATGTGCTCTATGAAAAAATGTCATCGCCCGTGATCTCTAACCTCTCCTAAAGGTCAAACGTGATGCATGACATCATCAACATATGCAACTGGCTATAAAACTGCCTATAACTTCTTATCGACTGCACCAAAATGCACAAATTTGACACGGTTGTAGAGTACTATGGGATGTTGTGCCATGGTCAGTATGGCAGCCTTTGGTCACATGGTGTGGCAGCCATTTTAGATTTAATGAATTTCGGGCAATTTTCAAAAGTCTTCTCATATTTGTGCCAAAATTGAAACAGTTAGCACAGTTGTGATGATAACATTTCATCTATAATAACCAATGCGCTTAAATTTCACGATAACTGCTTGGAAGCCTTTATACTTGCTAGCAACTCTAGTTATTATTATTATTTTTTTTCTGCAAAAACATGCTCAAAAACTCACGAAATCCCAGAATCTCATCAAGCAGCTTCTTGAAGGATCCCAGGGTGTCAGTTTCAACAACATTACTGGGGAGTTGGTTCCAGACCCTCACAATTCTCTGTGTAAAAAAGTGCCTCCTATTTTCTGTTCTGAATGCCCCTTTATCTAATTTCCATTTGTGGCCCCTGGCCCTTGTTTCTTTTTTCAGGTCAAAGAAGTCCCCCGGGTTGACATTGTCTATACCTTTTAGGATTTTGAATGTTTGAATCAGATCGCCGCGTAGTCTTCTTTGTTCAAGACTGAATAGATTCAATTCTTTTTGCTTGTCTGCATACGACATACCTTTTAAACCCGGGATATTCTGGTTGCTCTTCTTTGCACTCTTTCTAGAGCAGCAATATCCTTTTTGTAACGAGGTGACCAGAACTGAACACAATATTCTAGGTGAGGTCTTACTAATGCATTGTAGAGTTTTAACATTACTTCCCTTGATTTAAATTCAACACTTCTCACAATATATCCAAGCATCTTGTTAGCCTTTTTTATAGCTTCCCCACATTGTCTAGATGAAGACATTTCTGAGTCAACATAAACTCCTAGGTCTTTTTCATAGTTCCCTTCTTCAATTTCACTATCTCCCATATAATATTTATAATGCACATTTTTATTGCCCGCATGCAATACTTTACACTTTTCTCTATTAAATTTCATTTGCCATGTGTCTGCCCAATTTTGAATGCGGTCTAGATCATTTTGAATGACTTTTGCTGCTTCAACAGTGTCTGCCACTCCTCCTATTTTTGTGTCGTCTGCAAATTTAACGAGTTTGCTTACTATATCAGAGTCTAAATCATTAATGTAGATTAGGAATAGCAGAGGACCTAATACTGATCCCTGTGGTACACCACTGGTTACCTCACTGCATTTCGAGGTTTCTCCTCTAATCAGTACTTTCTGTTTTCTACCTGTTAACCACTCCCTAATCCATGTGCATGCATTTCCTTGAATCCCTACTGCGTTCAGTTTGAGAATTAATCTTTTATGCGGGACTTTGTCAAAAGCTTTCTGGAAATCTAAATAAACCATGTTGTATGCTTTGCAATTATTCATTTTCAATGTTGCATCCTCAAAATAGTCAAGCAGGTTAGTTAGACATGATCTCCCTTTCCTAAAACCATGCTGACTGTCTCCCAGGATATTGTTAGCATATAGGTAATTTTCCATTTTGGATCTTATTATAGTTTCCATAAGTTTACATATAATAGAAGTCAGGCTTATTGGTCTGTAGTTACCTGGTTCGGTTTTGTCTCCCTTTTTGTGAATCGGTATTACGTTTGCTATTTTCAAGTCTGTCGGTACAACCCCTGTGTCAAGAGACTGTTGCATGATCTTGGTTAGCGGTTTGTAAATAACTTCTTTAATTTCTTTGAGTACTATTGAGAGGATCTCATCTGGCCCAGGGGATTTGTTTATTTTAAGAGCTCCTAGTCCCTTTAACACTTCTGCCTCTGTTATGCTAAAGTTATTTAAAATTGGATAGGAACAGGTTGACATGTCGGGCATGTTGTCCGTGTCCTCCTTTGTAAAAACCTGTGAAAAGTAATCATTTAATATATTTGCTATTTTATTTACTTCATCTATGATTTTGCCATTTGTGTCTCTTAGACATTTAACCTCCTCTTTGAATGTTCTCTTGCTGTTATAATATTGGAAAAACATTTTAGAATTGGTTTTAGCCCCCTTAGCAATATTGATTTTTATCTCTCTCTTGGCCTTTCTAACTTCCTTTTTGACTTGTGTTTGCAGTTCCAAGTACTCTTTCTGTGTACTTTGTTTTTGGTCCCTTTTAAGCGCTCTGTAAAGTGCCTTTTTTCGCGGAATATTTTTTTTAATTGATCTATTAAACCATTTTGGCCATTTTGTTTTAGATTTAGATTTGTCTACTTTTGGGATTTAGCTATTCATGTTGAGGGATAGTCCATGATTAACTATTGTTAATATGAAGCTGATTGGTTCTGTGGTTTGGCAACCACATTGATTAATGACATAAAATTACCATAAAAATATAAAATCATCAAAATTCAAACATCTTCTTCTCTGAAACCGCTTATCCAATTGAAACAAAAATTGGAATAAAACATCTCAGTATGGTCATCTGTTACGCTGTTCAAGGGAAGTTGCAACTGTGAAAATCATGGCGTCCACGCTGCATGACATCATCAACATACGCAACTGGCTATAAAACTGCGTATAACTTCTTATTGGCTGCACCAAAATGCACGAAACTTGACACGGATGTAGAGGACTATGGGATGTTGTGTCATTGTCAGTATCAGCCTTTGGTCACATGGTGTGGCAGCCATCTAGGATTTAATGAAAATTTTGGACAATATTCAAAAGTCTTCTCATGAATGGTAAATAGCACAGCTCGAAAAATGTTGTACATAGTGCGCTCATGTCCACTATTGATTCTACTTAAGGAAAAATGGATCGGTCACATAGTGTGGCAGCTATGTTGGATTTTGCGTAAAACACTTAAACAACAACTCCTCATGAGCCCTTTGGCTGATTGACGTGAATCTGGGGTATACGTTATCTTTGTACTGTCCTCTAAAAAAGTTAGTCAGGTAAAGTTCCTACATCAACAAACATGACCGCCATGAGCCAATCAATATGGGTGACATGCCTCTTTCCCAAATTTCACCCTGAAATGACACATTCCCACCACTAGGGGCAGCTGTTTACATGGAAAACAGCAAGCCATTTTTCGCTGGTACAATTTTACTAACACATGTAACTTAAAAAACAGTAATTACAGTGGAAAGGATTATATTTAGACGTACACATAGTACAGTATACAGACACATACTGTAAACTAAGAAAACATTTTTTAAGAACTGTTGCAACTGCATCCACGTGAAAAAAAAACCTGCACTATGCTTTTTAAACTAACACAATCGAAACAATTAAATGCATAGAACATCAGCTTTACAACTCACATGAATATAGTTTGCTTAAAAATCGTTATATAATTATTTTTACAACTGAACTGTGGTCAAACACAGTCACAAATCCTGAATCTGTTGAAACGAAACCGCGTGTGTAATCTATTTAAAAGATGCATGTGAGGGGGGGGGGGGATTTTGGGGCTGTATCTTTCATTGAACTACTTATTTTAGGTAATGAAATGTATAGACAGAACTCTTCAGAATCACTTGCTCTATGAAATAACATTATAACTGTAAAGATTGCATAGTTATTCATGGAGAATCCCCCCAAAAAGCAGACATTTTAGTATAATTCGAGCTGACCAGCTTCTCAGCCGTAATGCTGTTTTTACTTAACCACTTCAACTCCAGATGTAAAAATGAAACCCCTTCCCAGGTACCAGATTTGAAAATAATAATAATAATGTTATCAAACCTGTAATTGCTATAAAATGTTAACATATGATGAATAAAACACAAATAAATGACTTAAACTGTGTTTTTCATTAACTGTTTATGCTGCTGTGTACTTCATAACCATATTCAATATAGAGATAAAAACTTTTTTTTTAACAATGAAAATAAAAACGCTGCTAATAACGATAATAACAATAATCATCAGTAAACAGTAATTATCAAATAAAAACAACATCAAAACGTGTGCCAGTATCGACGTGCTCTGTGCCATTAATGAAATGTTCAATACAACAGAACCCGGGATTGCCTTTGCAACCACTGCACATTTTTCTTTTGTCTTTTGTTTTAATTTTCGTAGCAGACCCTGTACCTTTTTTACGGTGTCTGCTTCGCTTGTGTTGGAGGGATGGTCACAAATGCTTGTACACAGCTACTTTGCGCAGGTATTGTGATGGATCTGGCTGCCGCATTGCCTGTACCCAGTGCTGTGTTTTGATAGTATTTCGTCACAGCACTGCCATTTCAAACCAAACAGCTTCCTGTTGGCAGCTGGCTTACCTGTAAAGTAGCTGCATGCTCTTCTGTTCGTACAGTTTGTATTGTTCTTGGCTCTACATCCTCTTCATCATAATCACTGAGTAATAAGTCAGCATCACTGTCGCTGGTATCGAAATCCTCCGAACCAACTTACTCCCGTTGCTCATTATAGAAAGACCACGTACGTTGCCATGTTTAGCTTTCATTAAAACCTATATAAACTATAACTAAGCAAATAAAACTAATAATAAATAAAAAATAGTAATATAAAACACTAATATATATATATATATATATATATATATATATATATATATATATATATATATATATATATATATATATTGTGAACTGGTATAGTCCACGTAAGTATGAGATGTGTAAGTAGTGCCTGTTTTGGTGCAGAAGAACGTGACAGAGACCCAGATCCAAGGAGATTTCTGTTTTAATGATTTTTATTTTCCTCTTATATTCCACAAATGAACACACAGAAGTTCCAATTATCAAGACAAATAATAACCAAACTCAAATAAACACAGTCCAGGACTTTCTTTGTGGAGCGAGACCCTCAGGTAAGTAATGGCTTGTTGTATCCAAGTTTCTTTGGTGGTGGCTTGGTATTGTGGCTTCTTTCTCTTTTTCCAGGTTGTCGCAGACATCCACCAGATGGCGCTGTGGAGTTGTGGTAGTCCCCGTCCTACTCACAGGTTTGTACTCCCGACGGCCCCGGAAGCCTGTTTGCGGTAGAGTGCGGCCCCAACACCCGGCCAACCTTTCGTAAAGGTAAGTAATAACACTGCTGTGTAGAATAGAATTAATACAGGTGAAAAACAGTGAGCACTGAGCGTTCTCTAACTCTCGCCTCTCTTTTGTTGCAGGTTCCGCTGTTCCCCGGACATACAATAAAGTTGTTTTTCGTTTAAATCACCCTTTCTGTGTCCCTGCGTATTTTTACACCGTTCAACACTTCCAGCCGGACACAGTTCTCCTGGGTTAATCACTTGCCCAGTTCGTGGGCTTTTGATACAGTCTTTAAGCACTCTGTTTGAATACACACAAGTCCCGTACTTCAGTAGCTCCCAGCATATCAACGGTAAAACACAGCGTACTCACTCTACAGCAATCCGTGTTCTCTGCGTTGCTCCGATGCAGGGAAGCCTGTAGTCCGCCGTGTTGTTTTCAAGGTAAAACCACCGTGCACTGTCCCGCTGTAGAAACAATGGTTGTCTCCGACTGGTGACAATGGTAGTCCGCAAGGTTGATTCAATGTAATGCCCCACTGCGCTGTACCGTTTTTAGAAACAAGTGCTAAAATTGTATTCCTCTGGGTTACCACTGGTTAATATCCCAATCTCGCTCCCAATGCCGCTGCCCACTTTCGTCTTGGTTAGGTACTCTCCCGTCCCACGGCTCATGTGTGCACCTGTTCTCACTCACCCCTCTAGCTGATTCCCGCAGCTTTTTAAAGCTACCGCTGTTACCCGTCATGCAAGGTGTGTTTGCCCTGTTGTTGGGAATTGTAGTTCCTGGTCATTCTGTGTCTCTAACCCCTCTGACACTCTTAATCTCACAATATATATATACACCTTTAAAAGCTGAATGGCTTCCAGCAATATATCTCAGGCTTCTAAACGCCCACAGTTAGATTGGAATCGCTACATGACACGTAATTGGATAAAAATGTCACCTGACCCTCCTTTTCCAGCAAACTAGTAAGTGTGCTAGAAAAGGAGCTGCAGGAAATGATACAGCAACAGGAGCTTGAGGAGCTGACACATCCACAATTCATGGAAGTCTGCACCCTTAGCAGACTTAAAGCCACCAGGGAGATGGAAGAGGGTCGAAACAGCTGGGTTCAGATAGGCAGAAGCAGGGAAAAAAAGAAACTTCGTCAAACACAACCACCAGAAATCCAAACATCCAACAAATTTGAGCCACTTTAAAATTTAGATGATCAAAACCAACATCCAGGACCCTATAAACAGTGCTGGGCAGGCAGCAAAAAGAAGGGAGTGTCATAATTGTTGGGGAGTCCATATTGAGAAACACAGCAAGTTCAGTTTGCAGTTTGGACCCCCTTACTACAACAGTGTGCTGCCTTCCAGGAGCCTCTGTCACGCACATCACTGAGAACGTGGCAGATTCTTAGAATGAACCAAGATCGTGCAACAGTCTCTTGACACAGGGGTTGTACCGACAGACTGGAAAATTGCAAACGTAATACCGATCCACAAAATGGGATACAAAACCGAACCAGGTAACTACAGACCAATAAGCCTGACTTCTATTATATGTAAACTTATGGAAACTATAATAAGATGGAAAATCACCTATATGGTAACAATATCCTGGGAGACAGTCAGCATGATTTTAGGAAAGTGAGATCGTGTCTAACTAACCTGCTTGATTTTTTTTTGCGGATGCAACATCGACAATGGATAATTGCAAAGCATACGACATGGTTTATTTAGATTACCAGAAAAGATTCATTCTCAAACTGAACGCAGTAGGGATTCAAGGAAATGCATGCACATGGATTAGGGTGTGGTTAACATGTAGAAAACAGAAAGTACTGATTAGAGGAGAAACCTCAAAATGGAACTAGGTAACCAGTGGTGTACCACAGGGATCGGTATCATGTCCTGTGCCATTCCTAATCTACATTAATGATTTAGATTCTGGTATAGTAAGCAAACTTGTTAAATTTGCAGACGACACAAAAATAGGAGGAGTGGCAAACACTGTTGCAGCAGCAAAGGTCATTCAAAATGATCTAGACAGCATTCAGAACTGGGCAGACACATGGCAAATTAAATTTAATAGAGAAAAGTGTAAAGTATTGCACGCAAGCAATAAAAATGTGCATTATAAATATCATATGGGAGATACTGAAATTGAAGAAGGAATCTATGAAAAAGACCTAGGAGTTTATGTTGACTCAGAAATGTCTTCATCTAGACAATGTGGGGAAGCTATAAAAAGGCCAACAAGATGCTCGGATATATTGTGAGAAGTGTTGAATTTGGGCAGCAGTGTGGAGTAGTGGTTAGGGCTCTGGACTCCAGACCGCAGGGTCAGGGGTTCAATCCCCAGTGGGGGACACTGCTGTTGTACCCTTGAGCAAGGTACTTTACCTAAAATTACTCCAGTAAAAACCCAACTGTATAAATGGGTAATTGTATGTAGAAAATAATGTGTACAAAAAAATGATGTGATATCTTGTAACAATTGTAAGTCGCCCTGGATAAGGGCGTCTGCTAAGAAATAAATAATAATAATAATAATAATAATAATAATAATAATAATTTAAATCAAGGGAAGTAATGTTAGCTTTACAATGCATTAGTAAGACCTTATCTAGAAATATTGTGTTCAGTTCTGGTCACCTCGTTACAAAAAGGATATTGCTGCTCTAGAAAGAGTGCAAAGAAGAGCAACCACAATTATCCCGGGTTTTAAAAGGCATGTCATATGCAGACAAGCTAAAAGAATTGAATCTATTCAGTCTTGAACAAAGAAGACTACGCAGCGATCTGATCAACCATTCAAAATCCTAAAAGGTATAGAAGACAATGTCGACCCAGGAGACTTCTTTGACCTGAAAAAAGAAACAAGGACCAGGGGTCACAAATGGAGATTAGATAAAGGGGCATTCAGAACAGAAAATAGGAGGCACTTTTTTACACTCAGTTCTGGAACCAACTCCCCAGTAATGTTATTGAAGCTGACATCCCTGGGATCCTTCAAGAATCTGCTTGATGAGATTCTGGGATCAATAAGCTACTAACAACCAAACGAACAAGATGGGCTGAATGGCCTCCTCTCGTTTGTAAACTTTCTTATGTTATTACAGCAGCTCTCTTGGGTTGTGTGTCATGGCAGTCATGAGGCCAGGTGACGATCTCCTGCGTCCAAAGAGATACGGCGACATACCCCACCCTAAAAGTATATTTATCGGTGGGACTGATAAAACGCCACCTATTAGTTGGGGTGGTGGAAAGGCTGCCACACCCAATAATTCTGGGTCCCGACCGCACATGTAAACGTGGCAGAAAAAAAGAAAAATTTACAAATGGGTGTGTGGCAAAGTGCCCCGCCCCTGTGTGCATTTGTGTGTTCTATGTTGTATGTATGCGTGCGTATGTTAATGTTGGTGTATAGATTGGTACACGGGATATAAACAGGTCTGTGTTTCACGTGTGTTTAAATTGTATATTTGTATTTAGGCACGGGATTGCACATCACGCACGTGCATTTAAAATATAATATGCGAGCACGGGGTTGCACAGAATTAATTCACGTGCTGGGATTCAAGTGAATAATTAATTAGTAATTGAATCCCAGCACAACAGTATATATAGATGCACATTTTCATTCAGTCGGGGTTAGGTGTTCGGTGAGTGGAGAACGGGATTGGAGACGGAGGTAAAGAGAATAATAATAATAATAATAATAATAATAATAATAATAATAATAATAATAATAGTTAGAGTATCTGCTCACCGTGTTTGTTTGTCTGTGTAGTCCGTTTTGTTTGTCTTTTTATTTTGGCGTGTAGTGCCGTGTCCTGTTTTTGTGTTTTGTTACAAATGTTTATTTTCAGTCTGTTTATTCATTAAATGCTGAGCGAAAGCATTCGCTCAGCTCCACCAAACTCCACATCTCTCTGTCGTTTGTGTTCCTGTTTCTGGTCTGACGCCACCCACTCCGGCCGTCTTTGTGACACGTGGTGTCTTCGTGGGATAGCCGCACCTCCAAGCGTCAGACCAGGAGGGGTCTGGATTACAAAAAAAAAAAAAGTAAGAGCAAGAAGAGGGATGGGGAGAAAGAGCTGCAGGAAGCAGCAGAAGCAGCGGTCACCCCAACCAGCAGTAGCCACCCCACTGCCACCGGGTTCCCCACCGTCCCGAGAAATATGGGACTGGTTGGTGCACCCCGAGGGGAAAATGGAAGGCTGGAGAGACGGCTGCCGGGACCTGGAGGACCTCCTCGGGGGCCTCGAGGACCAAGGCTGGTGCATGGCCTGTGGGGTCCAAGGACACACGGTGGCGATCTGCCCCTTCCAAGGTGAGGAGGAGGAGGAACAGCAGCCCGGGTGTTACTGCTGTGCTGAGCCTGGGCATTCCCGCACCAACTGCCCCTGGTACCCCCTCGGACAGCTACCCCAACGATGCCCCATCTGCGGAGGTGAGCACTTCGTGGCCCACTGCCCTGTCCATCAGGAGAGGGAGGAGCAGGGGTCGCCTCAGTCTCCACCACCAGCAGGGGGAGGTAGACTGCTGCTCCCACCGCCCCAACCACAAGTGCAACAGCGACCAGAGGAGCCAGAGAACCTGTTCCCCTGGTGCACCTGGTGCGGAGAGGTGGATCACCGCTGGAGGGACTGCTCCGAGGTTCCACCGAGTTGGTGCGGGCGGTGTGAGGAAGGGGGACATGACTGGTCAGGATGCCCCTATGCCAGCTCGCCGGTGCCCAAGCGGGAGGAGCCTGAGCGTCCACAGCCCAAATGGGAGGAGCCTGAACATCCTACGCCTGAGTGGAAGGAGCCCGAACATCCTACGCCTGAGTGGGAGGAGCCCGAACATCCTACGCCTGAGTGGGAGGAGCCCGAACGTCCTACGCCTGAGTGGGAGGAGTCCGAACGTCCTACGCCTGAGTGGGGGGAGCCCGAACGTCCACAGCCCAAGAGGGGGGAGTCGGTGCGTCCACAGCCCAAAAGGGAGGAGTCGGTGCGTCCACAGCCCAAAAGGGAGGAGTCGGTGCGTCCACAGCACAAAAGGGAGGAGTCGTGCGTCCACAGCCCAAAGGGAGGCAAGTCGGGGCTTCCACAGCCCTGGGACCCAAGCCACCAGCAGAGGGAAAATGCCTGCTGGTTCAGCCCCAAGAGCCGGAAGGGGAGGGGTTACAGGCTCAACCCCCTGAAAATTTTTGGGGGGGAGAAGGGCAGGATGCTGGTGTCCCCCAGCAGCCTCTAGCTATGCTGCTGAAGGCAGCACGGCGCGCACATGCCCAGCTGCCACAGCAGAGGGAGCCAGCACCGCCACAGCCTCCCTCTGAGTGGCCAGCATCAGCCCCATCGCCTCTACCTCCGCCACCTCCACCAGCAGAGGGTGAATACCTGCTGGTTCCACCTCCACCGCAGTGGGAGGACTGCTTGCCCCTCCCACCTCCACCAGCAGAGGGTGAATACCACCGCCAGGAGCAGAGGAGCTGGAGCTGCCTCTGCCTCCACCACCGCCAGGAGCAGAGGAGCTGGAGCTGCCTCTGCCTCCACCACCGCCAGGAGCAGAGGAGCTGGAGCTGCCTCTGCCTCCACCACCGCCAGGAGCAGAGGAGCTGGAGCTGCCTCTGCCTCCACCACCGCCAGGAGCAGAGGAGCTGGAGCTACCTCTGCCTCCACCACCGCCAGGAGCAGAGGAGCTGGAGCTGCCTCTGCCTCCGCCACCGCCCGGAGCAGAGGAGCAGGAGCTGCCTCTGCTGCCCGTACCTCCGCAGGGAGTACGGTGGCCGGAGCACCAGAAAGGGGAGCTGCCGGCCACGAAGAAGGGGGAGGAGGTCTGGAGACCACTTTCCCCAGCAGCAGTTTCGCTGCAGGAGTTCTTGTGGCCGGAGCCCCACAGGAGGGAGCTGCCGGCTACGAAGAAGGGGGAGGTCGGGGCACCACCTGCCCCCGCAGCTTTTTCGCTGCAGGACGGGACCAGCATGCTGTCAGCCGTGCCACTACCGGCAGGGGAGCTGACAGCATTGCCAGCCATGGGCCTACTGAAGCCTCCCTTCCCAGCCCGAGACTTTGTCCTGGACTGCTGGATTTTTAAGGGGGGAGGTGGCCGTTGAGGCCATGTGTGCTGCGCACAAGGGGGGGTATATGTGGCAAAGTGCCCCGCCCCTGTGTGCATTTGTGTGTTCTATGTTGTATGTATGCGTGCGTATGTTAATGTTGGTGTATAGATTGGTACACGGGATATAAACAGGTCTGTGTTTCACGTGTGTTTAAATTGTATATTTGTATTTAGGCACGGGATTGCACATCACGCACGTGCATTTAAAATATAATATGCGAGCACGGGGTTGCACAGAATTAATTCACGTGCTGGGATTCAAGTGAATAATTAATTAGTAATTGAATCCCAGCACAACAGTATATATAGATGCACATTTTCATTCAGTCGGGGTTAGGTGTTCGGTGAGTGGAGAACGGGATTGGAGACGGAGGTAAAGAGAATGATAATAATAATAATAATAATAATAGTTAGAGTATCTGCTCACCGTGTTTGTTTGTCTGTGTAGTCCGTTTTGTTTGTCTTTTTATTTTGGCGTGTAGTGCCGTGTCCTGTTTTTGTGTTTTGTTACAAACGTTTATTTTCTGTCTGTTTATTCATTAAATGCTGAGCGAAAGCATTCGCTCAGCTCCACCAAACTCCACATCTCTCTGTCGTTTGTGTTCCTGTTTCTGGTCTGACGCCACCCACTCCGGCCGTCTTTGTGACAGGGTGATGTTTCCTTTTCAAGCCGAAATGTTTTCTCCTATTTTCCATCCTAGAAAAACAATTAAAGAGAGAAGGACCGCAAAATGGGAGGGAACATCGCTAAGACAATGCTGGGGTCTGGTAGGAGAGCGTTCGGATGGTAACAAACGTCAGTCAAAGGGAGTTGGAACGCATTGTGACCGAGAGGGCGAGGTTACCTGGCCATCTAGGGCAGATACTACTCCCGCCCCTCTCAATATACCGGACATGTGGTACTCAAAAGTGGACATAGTGTCGGGCCAATTTAATGACCTAGTGCAATTTAATTTTCTAGTGCACGCTTGGGGGCAGGTCCGATCTATTGAAGGTAAGGATGTTGATGGCACTGGGATGCTAGTTTATCCATACTTCGGTATCAAGGGGCAATTGCTATATAGGGTAAACCTAGCCGTGGGCACAGGACAGCTGTAACACAATTATTTGTTCCCCTGTCTTGTCGGATCGATGTCATGAGGCTGGCGCATGATATCCCTTTTGCGAGGCACCTCGGACCTGACAAGACAAGGGAGCGGATATTGGCTCGATTCTATTGGGTAGGTCTTCATACTGATGTGTCGAGATATGTAGCCACATGCCCAGACTGCCAGCGAGTAGCGCCGGTAATAGTGCGCCCCGTCCCTTTGGTTCCACTGCCGATTATTTTCACTCCTTTTGAACGCATTGCAATGGACAGTGGGCCCTTTGCTACTTTTGACTCCGGGTATACACTTATATTAGTAGTGGTAGATTATGCAACGCGATACCTGAAGGCGGTTCAATTGAGGTCTAGAATATATAACAGAATTAGTACTGATTATAGCTAGAGTAGGGATCCCAAAGGAGATCTTGACTGATCATGGAACCAACTTTCTGTCTAACACGACAGCAGGTATATAAAATATTAAAAATACGTCCCATCAGGATGTCTGTTTATCATCCACAGAAGGATGGTTTGGTGGAACGCTTCAATCAGACCTTGAAGTCGATGCTGAGATGGTTTGTAACGCGAGAGCAGAAACATTGGGCATTGCTTCTTCCCTACCTCCTTTTCGCAGTGAGAGAGGTGCCGCAGAATTCGACAGGGTTCTCTCCTTTCGAGCTCTTGCACGGCCGACAGCCTCATGGCATCCTTGATCTTTTGAGAGAGGGCTGGGAGGAGCACAAAGGCTCATCCAAAAATGTAGTGAAGCATGTGTTCTTACTAAGAGATTGCCTGGATTTGGTCAGTCGTTTGGCCCAGGACAGCCTCAAATCGGCTCCGCACCGACAACAGCAGCATTACAATAAAAATGCACCAATTCGAACCTTTCGACCAGGGAGACAAGGTAATGCTGCTGCTTCCCTCATCAGAATCCAAGTTATGTGCTAAATGGCAGGGGCCATATGAAGTGATTCGGGCTATAGGGACGGTGAATTATGAAATTAGACAGCCCGATCATCGTAATGAACGTGAAATTTACTATGTAAATTTATTAAAGCCCTGGCAGGAAAGAGAGGTCTTATTTATAGCCCCAGACAATGTAGAGGATGATTTAGGCCCCTGTCCAGAGACTCCTAGCACAAAAATCATTTCTTTGTGGGAACAATTGGTTCCCGATCAGCAACGGGAACTGCATAAGCTTATTGAGGAGTTCAGCGATGGTGTTTTTTTTTTTTTTAGTCCCGACAGAACTTAGTTACTATGACATTATCTCTCCCTCAGGTGTCGCAGTACGAGAGAGACCTCACCGGATCCCGGAAAGTCGACGAAATAGTGTTTGCAAATAGGTATGGGACATGCTTGAACTTGGGGAGATTGAGCCTTCCAGGAGTGTGGTGCAGTCCAATTGTCATAGTGACCAAGAAAGACGATACCAGTCGCTTCTGTGTGGACTTCCAGAAGGTAAACGCTATTGCCAAGTTCGATGCGTACCCTATGCCTTGGGTCGACGAACTTCTAGATAGACTGAGAAAGGCAAAGTTTATCTCGACTCTGGACCTGACAAAGGGATATTGGCAGATCCCCTTAACCCGCAGTTCGAGAGAAAACCGCATTTTCAACACCAGAAGGGCTGTTTCATTTTAAAACCATGCCGTTTGGGCTACATGGTGCGTCCGCTGCCTTTCAGAGACTGATGGACCAGGTTTTACACCCACATCATGAATATGCAACAGCGTATATTGATGATGTGGTGATTTACAGCTCCACCTGGCGAGAGCATTTGGCTAGGATTACAGCCATCCTTCAGTCTCTAAGGGCAGCCCGGCTGACAGCTAACTTGACAGACAGAGACTCAACATTTGGGATTTTTAATGGGAAATGGAAGGGTGAGACCCGTGGTCACCAAAATCCAGGCTTTGGTCGACGTGGCGATCCCCAAAACAGACTCAGGTGAGGTCACTACTGGGATTAGCTGGTTATTACTTTATCCCCGAGTATGCCATAGTGGTTAACCCTTTAGTTGACCTCACCAAAAAGAGTGCTCCAAATTCTATCAAATGGTCAGCTGTGTGTCGGGGCGTTTGATACTATTAAGCATAAACTTTGCCAGGCCCCCACTCTTATCACACCAGATTTCACCAAGAGATTCATCATCCACACCGATGCATCGGATGTGGGTTTGGGTGCAGTATTGTCCCAAAAGGTAGATGGAGTAGAACACCCGATGCTGTATCTCAGCAAAAAGATGCTACCTCGGGAGCGCAACTACTCTACTACCAGCTGGGGCATTCATTTGATCTTGTCACAGACCACGCCCCACTCAAGTGGTTAAGCACAATAAAGGATAGCAATGCCTGGATAGATCGGTGGTATCTGGCATTGCAACCCTTCATGTACCACATGGTACACCATGCTGGGAAAGACCATCAAAATCTTTTTCCTGGAAGGGGGGAGTAATGGGAAAGATAGATTCAGCCGAGTGTTCCTTTGCCTCCACTCTGAGCGGTGGGATATGTGACAGAAATATAATGAATCTTGGTTGTAAATCTCGCCCCCGACCTGTGAGGGCGCTAAGCAGCACGGACAGAGTTCTTTGGACCGGGTCGGGAAGTTGGTCAGTCTGAAAAAAGGCAAGACTCCGTTGCAAGAACATGTTGACCCGGAAGGGAAACAATGTAGTAGCCGCAGATTGTAAAGGCAGCTGCATTCGTTTACCAAGGGGTCATGCATGACAGCATATAAGGGGGACGAAGAATAGTAATATGTTCCTTTTGTTGTTGTTTTTTAAACTGAACCAAAAGGATCGGAATTTCTGTGCTTAAAGACAACATGAGTGCTTTGTTTGTTTTTTGTCAGTCTGTCTATATCGTCTTGTTTGTCTTGTGTAGTATTAGACTAGACGGTTTAACACAATCCGGAGCTGTCGCCCACGGCCAGCACAAAACCTGGACAACAATGCACTGACTGTTCACTAAAATAATCTTGTAAATTCACGACCAGCACTACAGCACTCACTGGGAGAGGTTTGTGTTTGGGTATTTTGCATTTCGATTATTGTTCTTGGGGGATAATTGTTTATTGTAAACGGGACTGCAACCCATCATTATTTACTGTGCAATACACATCGTTGTGTATTGCCAGCCATCATTGTTTGTCTCTGTTTGGTCATCAGACCCCTGGATTAAAATAAACAGAAACCTTTTCACCCATACTTTGTCTGTCTTTTCTTGTTGGATTACTGTGCTGCACCTGCATGTACCATTTATCACTTTGCCACAGTGCCCATGATATGTTTTTAAAGGAATATAATATATTTATAGTGTAGGTACAGTATATATAAATTGAGACAGTACTCTAATAGAGTTAATTCTATTCAACTCTGTTGCAAAATACTTTGAAGTGCACAGGTGTAGTGGTGATGTGATTATGAAACAGAAGACAGACAACAAAGTTTCCGATCCAAATGGGTTTAATCCTGGTCTGGCGACCACAAAGAGCAATCCCAGGCAATACACAGCAATGTGTATTGCACTGTTCCAAAACAACGGGTTGCAGTCTGAAATAATAAGACACAGTTCGTAAATAATAAACACAGCAGAACACACACAAAGACACACACGTTCACAAGTCCAGAGTGAGTGTATAGTGCTCGTGGTGAAATACAATTTATCTGTGTACAATGTTGCAGTGTTGTCCGGGTTTAGTGCTGGCCTTTAGCGACAACTCCAGATCGTGTTAGCCATCTAATAATAACAAACAAGTAGATTTTTAAACACGACAAAACACTCACGATAAATCACGGTACTCCTTCCAGCTCAGCTTAATCATAACAAAGGAAAAGATCACCTCGCTACATCCCCTTTTGTACCGTCAGTCATGTCCCCTTGGTTAGCGAGTGCAACCATTTCTCCTCCAATCCGCAGTTGCCACATCGCTTCCCTTCCGGGTCAATGACTTGGTGTACCGTAGCTCCGCCCCCTTTCGAGATGGCTGACTTCCACCTAACCATGGGAATGAACTGTCTGGCCATCCAGTCCAGGGCACTCTGTCACAAAATCCTATAGAGTTAACGTTTTACACTCCATAGTGTTTTTTTTTTTTTAACACTATTGTTCAGTGTTAAGGAAAAACAACGTCCGGTGTTAATTTTTAACAATGGCTCGTGTTAATACAACTCTATGACAGTGTAAAAAAGTTAATACTTTTGAAAGTGTAACTTTAACACTGTACAGATTGGGATCATATGTTCACTGCAGCAGTGTTGAATTTAACACTATTAGAGTTAATCCAACACTGGCAAATTTGCTGCATACGTAACCAAAAAACAAAAGATTGTTATACGTAACCAGATAGACTACTGTCTACAAAAAAATACATTACGTAGTGCTTTACAGTCACACAAGAACGTTATTAATAAAACCATTTCATATTTTTATTTATTTTAATTTGTATTAAATATGTCTGTGTACAGAGCAATAGCTCACACAGATCCTTTCCACCTGTGAGCGTGCGCGTGAAATACAGAAAAAAGTGGGAGGTGTTCTGAAAAGAGCCGAAGGGCTGGGGATACATGAATTCCAGGGGATGCAGGATATTTCATACCACCGGCAAGTATATGGCTTGAGTGACACAAACACAGACCACGTTTACAATTACAATTATAACACCTTCAGGGCAGCAGTGTGGAGTAGTGGTTAGGACTCTGGACTCTTGACCGGAGGGTCGTGGGTTCAATCCCAGGTGGGGGACACTGCTGTTGTACCCTTGAGCAAGGTACTTTACCTAGATTACTCCAGTAAAAACCCACCTGTGTAAAAAAAATAATGTAATTGTATGTAAAAATAATGTGATATGTTGTAACAATTGTAAGTCGCCCTGGATAAGAGCATCTGCTAAAAAATAAATAATAAAATAAATAATAATTTTAAAGCTAAAATTGGTATCTTCGTATGCTGTAATACTATCACTGTTTTTTGTTGCCTTTTTGACTTGATAAAAAAATTGCTCATATGGAAGAGAAGGAAAAATTACATTCAAAAGAAAGTCTCAGGGTTTGACAAAGTATGGAAAAGATATAAAGAGCTGCTACATCCTCATTTTAAACATGGCTAAACTGGATTCTCTGTGCAATTATTATGGTTCATTTACTCAGTTTAACAAGAGGCCAGTCACGTTTTCTGCTACTCCCTTAAATAATAAATGTAGGAATATTTTTACCTTGTTCACACTTGTTCTCCATGATTGCACTTCAAACTACATTAGTCTAAAGACCCGCCTGTAGTATTGTGACCGTGCAGGCAAAGGCAAGAGTGGTGGTGGGTGTAAATGGTGCAGAAAACAGCAGGCAAATCAGTAGCAGGAATTCCAAAAAAATGCAAAATTTTATTACTCACTCACCAGGAATACAGGAATTTAACACTTAACACTTGTGAAACTATTTACCGTAGAAGAAAAAAAAAACACAAACTGCACCATCAACTTCCAAGTCAGTTTGCAAAGAGTGTTTTTCTGTTTTAAACAACACTGTCTGACTACAACTACAGCCCATGACGCCCTCCTCTCACGGCTCTCAACCGTCAACTCCCCAAAAAGCTGCCTTTTTATACCTGTCCCAGGTTCCTCCCCTTTTAGGTTATACCATTATCCCAGGTAAGTTTAAATATTAGACCAATACAGTGTTGCACTTTAAAAACAATACATATGTATTAAAAAATATAACCATAAACATAGATAAATACTCTTATAAATATTTATCTATCTTTCAATAAATCACCTACAGGTAACACAGCTTAATTTATTATAATCCTGCTGTTTCTTTCTCAATGCAGTACACGTATGCTTTTCCCCCCATGCATCAATGTACATTAGGCTCACCCCGTCTTACAAAATAGCGTGCATGAGCTTGCGTGCGCAGCCCAGCTGACATAGACGTCCACATTTTCAAAGCTCCAAGACACAAATTAAAATCAAGAGGAAAGGTAGTTCCTCGCGCCAAGTTACAGCGAGCACGAGAACTACCATTGACTATCTATACAGCACGGATAGTTTAAAAGTAAATCAGCCAAAAGCACCATTCTACATTTAATTTGTAGTTCCCAGCACTCTTAGGTAAAATGTTGAAGGTGAAAAAAGTAAATACCAGTGATACAGTAAGAGACATAAGTCACCAAAGTAAGGTAAAAAATGTCCATCTCCTCCTTCTTTTTCTCCTGACGTATATTTTGCAGACCCCAGGTACTTTTAGCCACGCTGTGACGGGGTGTGGGTAATCACTGACACAGGAGACAGAATTTGTGTTTGAGAAACACCGCACAGGTGCTCAGTTTTATTTGTATTCTGTTATTATTTTTTTAACTGATTTCTTTTAGCCCGCAGAGGGCGCTGTTGTCCGTGGCCTGGCTACCAACTATATTATCCAGGACCTCCGGAGTACCACGGCAGGGTACACAATGTGTTGCAGGTGCACTCGCAGGTGCTCAAAGAATAATGAAAACGAAAAGGCAAAACAGAAAAAGGGAAAATAAAACACAGTAATCAAAACTACAAAATAAAGGTGCTGCACTCTGCAGCGTTTCTCCCCAATCGTCACTACCTGTACGACCCGGGTCTCCGTCCTACACTTTGCTGTTCCCTCACCTCTTTCTGGACACTATCGGGGTCTGCCCAAGGATTCCCCGCTTTCTCGCTATTTCTTTAGATTCTTCTCTTTGAGTTTCTTTTGTTTTCTTTCCCGTCCGTCCACGGTCTTGCCGAGCAGCACTACCGCTAGTTCGTTGTTAGGTCTAGAAGGGCAGATCTGAGAAAACAACAAAATATTAATTTATAGGCCCAGCAATCCCCCCAAGACCCGCCTCCCAGCCACTCGGAGAGAGGGGAAAGCCCACACACCCTCTTCCCCACCTCTCTGTGTCACTGCCATGGCTGACAGGCGAATCCCACGGGGTTGCCGCCCTCTACCTGCAGCATTGTGCATACGTCAGATGGCCAGTCCAGATCTCCCCTGTTACACACGCATATGTATATTATAGGACATCAGATTTTAATGACAATTAACTTGTTTTATCAACATGGAAACATACTAGGGAACGCACTTATTGTGATCTCTATATAAGGTTGCCACCCATTCTGGTTTTGCCTGGATTGTTCTCTTTTTGAGGCAGCTGTCCTGGGAAATCTGTAAGACTTCCCTTCCCTTCCCCCACTACCCATTTTGATACCCTAATAATTACTTCCATTGCCATAAGAACAGAAGAAGAACATAAGAAAGTTTATAAACGAGAGGAGGCCATTCAGCCCATCTTGCTCGTGTGGTTGTTAGTAGCTTATTGATCCCAGAATCTCATCAAGCAGCTTCTTGAAGGATCCCAGGGTGTCAGCTTCAACAACATTACTGGGGAGTTGGTTCCAGACCCTCACAATTCTCTGTGTAAAAAAGTGCCTCCGATTTTCTGTTCTGAATGCCCCTTTATCTAATCTCCATTTGTGACCCCTGGTCCTTTTTTCTTTTTTCAAGTCAAAGAAGTCCCCCGGGTTGACATTGTCTATACCTTTTAGGATTTTGAATGTTTGAATCAGATCGCCGCGTAGTCTTCTTTGTTCAAGACTGAATAGATTCAATTCTTTTTGCTTGTCTGCATACGACATACCTTTTAAACCCGGGATATTCTGGTTGCTCTTCTTTGCACTCTTTCTAGAGCAGCAATATCCTTTTTGTAACGAGGTGACCAGAACTGAACACAATATTCTAGGTGAGGTCTTACTAATGCATTGTAGAGTTTTAACATTACTTCCCTTGATTTAAATTCAACACTTCTCACAATATATCCAAGCATCTTGTTAGCCTTTTTTATAGCTTCCCCACATTGTCTAGATGAAGACATTTCTGAGTCAACATAAACTCCTAGGTCTTTTTCATAGTTCCCTTCTTCAATTTCACTATCTCCCATATAATATTTATAATGCACATTTTTATTGCCCGCATGCAATACTTTACACTTTTCTCTATTAAATTTCATTTGCCATGTGTCTGCCCAATTTTGAATGCGGTCTAGATCATTTTGAATGACTTTTGCTGCTTCAACAGTGTCTGCCACTCCTCCTATTTTTGTGTCGTCTGCAAATTTAACGAGTTTGCTTACTATATCAGAGTCTAAATCATTAATGTAGATTAGGAATAGCAGAGGACCTAATACTGATCCCTGTGGTACACCACTGGTTACCTCACTGCATTTCGAGGTTTCTCCTCTAATCAGTACTTTCTGTTTTCTACATGTTAACCACTCCCTAATCCATGTGCATGCATTTCCTTGAATCCCTACTGCGTTCAGTTTGAGAATTAATCTTTTATGCAGGACTTTGTCAAAAGCTTTCTGGAAATCTAAATAGACCATGTTGTATGCTTTGCAGTTGTCCATTTTCAATGTTGCATCCTCAAAAAAGTCAAGTAGGTTAGTTAGACATGATCTCCCTTTCCTAAAACCATGCTGGCTGTCTCCCAGGATATTGTTACCATATAGGTAATTTTCCATTTTGGATCTTATTATAGTTTCCATAAGTTTACATATAAGAGAAGTCAGGCTTATTGGTCTGTAGTTACCTGGTTCGGTTTTGTCTCCCTTTTTGTGGATCGGTATTACGTTTGCTATTTTCCAGTCTGTCAAGAGACTGTTGCATGATCTTGGTTAGCGGCTTGTAAACAACTTCTTTCATTTCTTTGAGTACTATTGGGAGGATCTCATCCGGCCCAGGGGATTTGTTTATTTTAAGAGCTCCTAGTCCCTTTAACACTTCTGCCTCTGTTATGCTAAAGTTATTTAAAACTGGATAGGAACAGGTCGACATGTGGGGCATGTTGTCCGTGTCCTCCTTTGTAAAAACCTGTGAAAAGTAATCATTTCATATATTTGCTATTTTTTTTTCTTCATCTATGATTTTGCCATTTGTGTCTCTTAGACATTTAACCTCCTCTTTGAATGTTCTCTTGCTGTTATAATATTGGAAAAACATTTTGGAATTGGTTTTAGCCCCCTTAGCAATATTGATTTCTATCTCTCTCTTGGCCTTTCCAACTTCCTTTTTGACTTGTGTTTGCAGTTCCAAGTACTCTTTCTGTGTGCTTTGTTTTTGGTCCCTTTTAAACGCTCTGTAAAGTGCCTTTTTTCGCTGAATATTTTTTTTAATTGATCTATTAAACCATTTTGGCCATTTTGTTTTAGATTTAGATTTGTCTACTTTTGGGATGTAATTGTTTTGTGCCTCTAGTAATACATTTTTAAAAGACAGCCACCCTTTTTCTGTGGATGTTTTCTCTATTTTACTCCAATCTACTTCTATTAGTCTCTGTTTCATACCTTCGTAGTTTGCTTTTCTAAAATTGTAAACCTTAGCTTTAGTCATTACTTTTGGGGTTTTAAAAAATATTTCAAATGAGACCATGTTGTGGTCTGAGTTTGCCAATGGCTCTCTGACCTCTGTTTTAGTTATTCTGTCTTCATTATTTGAAAAGACTAAATCAAGGCATGCCTCCCCTCTAGTCGGTGCCTTGACAAATTGCATTAGGAAGCAGTCATTTGTCATTTCCACCATTTCAATTTCGTCCGTCGTGCCCCCCATTGGGTTTTCCCATTTTATACAGGGGAAGTTGAAATCCCCCATTAGTATGGCTTCTCCTTTTCTACACGCATTTCTAATGCCATTGTACATTATTTTGCTCAGCGTCTGAATTTGGCGGTCTATAGCATGCTCCTATTATTATGCCCTTTGAATTGGTGTCCATTATTCTGACCCATATTGATTCTGCATTGTTTTCTTTGTCCTGATTTAACACCTGGGCTTCAAGGCTATTTCTTATGTATAGCGCTACCCCTCCGCCTCTTCTGTCCTGCCTGTCTTTCCTATACAGTGTGTACCCACTAATATTATATTCGTCTCCATCACTCTCAGACAACCAAGTTTCTGTAACACCTATCACATCGTAGTTACTTGTTAGTGCAGTAGCTTCAAGTTCTAACATTTTGTTTCTGAGACTTCTAGCATTAAGATAAATACATTTAATAGTGGTCTTACCTGAGTTGTTGCCCTTGTTTTGATGTAGTCTCCCTTCTGTTTTTTTGTTTTCTCCCCCCTTCCTTTCTAGTTTAAATGCTTCTGTACCGCCTGAAGGATCCTTCCTCCGAGTAGATTGGTTCCCTTTCTGTTTAAGTGCAGTCCGTCCCACCTGTATAGATAGTCCTTGTTGTAGAAAGTGCTCCAATGTTCAAGAAAGGTGAAGCCTTCCTGTGTGCACCACGATTTTAGCCATGCATTTTGATTTTGTATTTCCAGCTGTCCATATGGTCCTTTGCAAGGCGCCGGCAGTATCCCAGAAAATACCACAGTTTTGGTCTTGTCTTTTAATTTCCTTCCTAGCTCTCTGAATTTGTTTTGCAGGGATCTTGGCCTGTCTCTTCCAATGTTGTTTGTACCAATGTGGACAACTACTACCGGGTCATCTCCTGTTCGTTCTAGGAGCCTGTCCACGTTCTCAGTGATGTGCTTGACAGAGGCTCCTGGAAGGCAGCACACTGTTGTAGTAAGGGGGTCCAAACTGCGAACTGAACTTGCTGTGTTTCTCAGTATGGAGTCCCCAACAATCATGACCTCCCTTCTTTTTGCTGGCTGGTCAGCACTGTTTATAGGGTCCTGGGTGTTGTTTCTTTCATTCTCTTGATGTTGGTTTTGGTCATCTAAATGTTGAAGTGGCTCAAATGTGTTGGATGTCTGGATTTCTGGTGGTTGTGTTTGACAAAGTTTCTTTTTTTCCCTGCTTCTGCCTATCTGAACCCAGCTGTTTCGACTCTCTTCCATCTCCCTGGTGGCTTTCAGTCTGCTAGGGGTGCAGACTTCCATGAATTGTGGGTGTGTCAGCTCCTCAAGCTCCTGTTGCTGTCTCATTTCCTCCATCTCCTTTTCTAGCAGGCTTAATCGCTGAAGCAAGTCCTGGATGGTGCGGCACTTTACACAAACTTGGTTGAGCTCTGTTGGGTTTTCTCGGATTTCCCACATCATGCAGTTGTCACAGATTACTGGCTTGAAGACCATTTTTTTTGTTTAGTGTAGCTTCTGCAGCTGTCAACCTGCTTTCAACTGCTTCTAACTGCGCTGTACTTGTCCACGACTGTACTTCTCCCACGATGTCGCTTCCACACGCTGTCGCTGGTAAGTCTGCCTGCCTTTCGTCTGTTTGTGTTTGTGCTGCGTGCTCTGCTCCTCCCCCGTGTTCCAGAACGCCGCGGGATTTGAATCAGCTGCTCCGAGTTTCAGCTTATCAGAAAAATACACGCAGCTGCAAGGCTTTAAGCTGCAATGTTTTCTAATTAAAGCAACTCCAGATTTAAAGATGTAATTCCTCCTTTCTGCTTCTAACTGTGCTGTACTTGTCCACGACTGTACTTCTCCCACGATGTCGCTTCCACACGCTATGTAACCTGTAGCATCTGTGAAACCACAGCCTGTGATAAGTTAGCTGCCGTACAAAGTGCCCAAGTCTTTTGTACAACTAGAGTCTAGAGCCCTAACCACTGCTGGATGTTGGAAATGAATGATCATTCTCTCCAAAACATAACATATAGCTCAATGAAACACTTCAGACTGGGTGAACACCTTTTTGCTAACTGTAGATAAACAAGAGATTTACCTGTTTTTTCTTTTTTTCTGTCTATCTTTCTGAAACCCACTTCTAGGGCACGTGACCTTTCAGCTGTGGTTTTTTAAATGGACGGTGCTTTAGCCTACTCGGTGCTCAGTTTTCAAAATAAAAATGATTAATGTTAGCATATTATTTTATGTTTCATACCTTTTCTATCATAACACTTCTCTTACGTCTTGTACACTAGGTTTTCAGTGCATATTTTATTGAAGCAATTTTGCTGCTATAGGTACTCCCCCAGTGCTTTGGTATTATACCTTGCTCCAATGCACGGCAGCGGCATCAATGACAAAGAGGTGCAACGTATAACAATCTGGTAGTGGATTTTAATACAACAACTTTTGTTTAAGTAATAGGTATTATACAAATCAAAAGATTAACTTGTGCAGTGATTTAATGTGTGGTTTATAGTATTCACACACTGTCAAACGGTTTCTGTTAACAGAGGTGAAAAAAAATATATATATATCAAAGGTTCGTCTGCGTAAATGCCGCCTGACGAACCTTTGAAGGTTCAGAACTACCTCTGAATTCCTGTCCAACACAGCGGCCACTCCCTGCTCGATAACTGACCACGGAGACAGTAAAGACAAGGGGCCACCCTGCTCGATAATACGAGACTGTGTGGTCCGATGGTTAAAGAAAAGGGTTTGTAACCAGGAGGTCCCCGGTTCAAATCCAGACTCACTCACTGTGTGACCTTGAGCAAGTCACTTAACCTCCTTGTGCTCCATCTTTCAGGTGAGACGTTGTTGTAACTGACTCTGCAGCTGATGCATAGTTCACACACCCTAGTCTCTGTAAGTCACCGTCTGCTAACTAAACTAATAATAATAATAATAATAATAATAATAATAATAATTTACCATGGAGACAGCAAAGACAAGGGCAGGGATCTGCAGGTGTAGCGTCAGGTTGGGTCATAATATCATTCTGTTTATGAAATTAACAGAAATGGAATATACAGGGAAGGGGGTCCTAAGCCATACTCTGTGTCTGCTTGGTTTCTTGTCATTAACTCCCCCACTGACAAAGAATGATTTTAAAAAGAGTCATAAACTAAATACTGGACATGGGGTTTATCTTCACCAACGTTGAATAAATCCTTTGATGCCAGGGGTGTCTTCCCAACAGGTAAAAACCAGACGGTTTTTCAATGCTTTGACACCACGGACAGAGAACAGTCCACCTCATAAAGTCAGCCGACGGGCAAAACAGCAGACCAATTGAGAACACTGGGCCATCTCGGAACGAGAACAGCCAATGGGAAAACACTCCACATGGACTTGGGCACAGCCCCAAATAAACTATCCAGTCACCCACCGGGGTGAGAAAAGGATTAGAAAAGGACGAGTGCAACTTTCAAATTGGGGCTCCCTGACACACAGGCTCTGAACTTTGACAGATTTTAAGACCCGCAGCCTGCGGTCAGCTTGAACAGAGATACCGTTTTCGGAAACTCTGATATGAGATAACAACCCCAGCGTTTACCTTGGTGTGGGAGTCCGTCGCATAAGACGTCTAAAATCCTAAAAGTACTTGGAATTTTAACCCCCATTGATCACTGATAGATGATAGCTGGACATATCATTTGAAGTCAACAGAGACTGAAATGTATTAAGCTACCAGTTCCAGAGTGCGGTGGAATATCCATTCTGGGACGAAGAGTGCATGTTGTGTGGAGTAGGGCTGCAACGAAGGGTACATTTTGACCTTCGAAGGTTCAGAACACGTTACCGAAGGATGGTTCGAACCTTCGATGGTACTCATTCGCCATAGCTACTTGTTTATAT
This sequence comes from Acipenser ruthenus, assembly GCF_902713425.1. NCBI lineage: Eukaryota > Metazoa > Chordata > Actinopteri > Acipenseriformes > Acipenseridae > Acipenser > Acipenser ruthenus. The sequence continues at coordinate 13,943,136 of NC_081207.1, read as the reverse complement.
TTGATTGAAAATCCTATTTTACAGGTAATCCATATAAATGGAATAAAACATTCACATATAGTTAGAAATACGTTATATAGAACAGTAATCATGTTTTTATAATTTAAATTATATTTAAAGCGTCGCCCGGGGGGAGGGAGGGGAGGTCGGCCAGGGTGTCCTTGGCTCACCGCGCACCAGCAACCCCTGTAGTTTGGCTGGGCGCCTGCGGGCTTGCCTGTAATGCTGCCCGAGAGCTGCGTTGTCCTCCGATGCTGTAGCTCTTGGTGAGTCTGCAGTGTGAAAAAAAGTGGTCGGCTGACGCCACACGCTTCGGAGGACAGTGTGTGTTCGTCTTCGCCCTCCTGAGTCAGCGCAGGGGTGGTAGCGGTGAGCAGAACTTCAAATAATAATTGGCCATTCCAAATTGGGAGAAAATAATAAAAATAATTAGCAACGACTAAATTTATAAAAAAAATAAATAAATAAATACAAGTTGCTTATTGTGGCAGAGCAGGGCTCTGCCCTTAGAAATACTGGCAGGGAAGGAGTTAAATTCTCCTCCCTGCCCAGGTTGATTGCTTTAGGTGGGAGCAATCCACCAATTAATTATTCAATTATTACTCAGCCACCTGGCATAAAAGGAGGCCTTAGCCTCCCAGTTGGGAAGAGTGAGTTCTAGAAGGAGTAAAGTGTTTTTGTGTGTGCTGTGTTGTTAGTTTTTTTGCAAACCAGTGAAGGCAACGCCCAGCCTGGAAGCCTTATTTGTAAGTTTTGTTTTGTGTTTATTATTTTGTGTTTAAAACCTTTTTGTCTGGCCCTGTTTCCGATTTATTTTGTATTTTTGTTAATTAAAAACTTTATTTTGAACTTTAAACTGTCTCTGAGCCTCAACCTCGGTCATTTCCTTGTCACATTTGGTGCTCAGAAGTGGGATAACGCCACCTGGAGGCTCAGGGCAGTATTTTTTTTTGTTTTTTGAATTGTGTGAGTTTTTTTTGAAAAAAAAAAATGAGCAAGAGAAGACAGAGGCAGCAACAGAAGCAGCAGCTGCCACCACCACCCCAAACCCTGTGGGAGGACCCAGCGAGCCTCTTCCCGTGGTGTTCCTGGTGCGGGAAGGAAGATCATCGGTGGAGGTCCTGTCCAGATGGGCCACCAGCTGACTGGTGTGGGCGCTGTGAGGCGGATGGCCACAGCTGGGCAGGATGCCCCCATAACCCGGACCAGGAGCAGCTGCAAACCCCGTCCTCGGCAGCCACCCCACCACTTCCAACATCACCGCCTTCACCACCATCGTGGGAGATCTGGGAGTGGCTGGTGCACCCCGAAGCAGACCTCCCCCACGACCTTCCCATAGCCATCCGCATGCTGTGGCGTTGAGATGGGGAGAGGTAGGAAGAGTGGGAGAGACGGCACCACCCGGTATCCCTCCAGGATATTGCCAACATGGTGCTGGATTACCTGGTGGTAGACATGGGAGGGGCCCCCATCATTGAAGTAGAGGAGTGGTGCGCTCACTGCTGCCAGTACGGGCATGAGGAGGACGGGTGTCGAGAGCTCGACTGGGAGCCAGACGAGGAGGAGTCTGGAGAGGGGGTGGAGCTGCCGTCCCGAGAGCCAGAGGGGGTGGAGCTGCCATCCCGAGAACCAGAGGGGGTGCAGCTGCCGTCCCGAGAGCCAGAGGGGGTGGAGCCGCCGTCCTGAGAGCCAGAAGGGGAGAAGCCGCCATCCCGAGAGCCAGAGGGGGAGGAGCCTCCGTCCCGAGAGCCAGAGGGGGAGGAGCCGCCGTCCCGAGAGCCAGAGGGGGAGGAGCCGCCGTCCCGAGAGCCAGAAGGGGAGGAGCCGCCTTCCCGAGAGCCAGAAGGGGAGGAGCCACGGACCAGAGCCAGAAGGGGAGGAGACACAGACCCGAGAGCCAGAAGGGGAGAAGGCTGACGCCCCTCAGCAGCCCTTCCACATGCTGCTGAGAGGAGCTCAGTGGAGGCGCACAAGACTGCGACGGCAGGAGGTGCCAACCAAACCTCAGAGGCTGCAAGAGCTCAGAGGTCCACAGCCACCACCACCGATGCCGGAGTGGCTGGAGCCATTGCCACTGGAGGAGCTGGAACTGCCGTTGCCGAAGTGGCCGCCGTCTCCGCCTGCTGTTCCAGAGGGTCTGCCTGCTGTTCCTGAGGGTCCACCGTCTCCACCTGTTGTTCCTGAGGGTCCACCGTCTCCACCTGTTGTTCCTGAGGGTCCACCGTCTCCACCTGTTGTCCCAGAGGGTCCGCCAGCAGAGGGAGACGAGCTGCTGTTCCCGCCTCCGCCACCAGAGGGAGACGGGCTGTTGTTCCCGCCTCCGCCAGCAGAGGGAGACGAGCCGCCGTTCCCGCCTCCGCCACCAGAGGGAGTCGGGCCGCCGTTCCCACCTCCGCCACCAGAGGGAGTCGGGCCGCCATTCCCGCCTCTGCCACCAGAGGGAGTCGGGCCGCCGTTCCTGCCTCCACCACTAGAGGTGCCACCATCGCTGCTCCTGCTGGAGGGTCCAGGTTCCCTGCCAGCGTTCATGTTCTTGGAAGGTCCGGGGCCCCCGCTGTTGAAGAAAGCTTGGGGGAGCCGACATCAACCCCACCCACCACCGCCTGTTGAAATAGCCCACCCAAGGGACATAAGGGGACTCTTGGGGGGAGGGCTTGGGTTCAAAGGGGGGGGGGGGGGAGTTTGGCCGATTGCGGTCTCCGTACGTGGAGGGAGGTGTGTGGCAGAGCAGGGCTCTGCCCTTAGAAATACTGGCAGGGAAGGAGTTAAATTATCCTCCCTTCCCAGGTTGATTGCTTCAGGTGGGAGCAATCCACCAATTAATTATTCAATTATTACTCAGCCACCTGGCATAAAAGGAGGCCTTAGCCTCCCAGTTGGGGAGAGAGAGTTCTAGAAGGAGTAGAGTGTTTTTGTGTGTGCTGTGTTGTTAGTTTTTTTGCAAACCAGTGAAGGCAACGCCCAGCCTGGAAGCCTTATTTGTAAGTTTTGTTTTGTGTTTATTATTTTGTGTTTAAAACCTTTTTGTCTGGCCCTTGTGCTGATTTATTTTGTAGTTTTGTTAATTAAAAACTTTATTTTGAACTTTAAACTGTCTCTGAGCCTCAACCTCGGTCATTTCCTTGTCACACTTATTTACACATAATTGAGGCTGCTTGCGATATATACAGTAAACTTGCATTGCAGCCTCACCAACTGCAGCTGACTGGCAAAACAAAGCTTTATTGAACAGTCACCGTTCCAAGCAGGTTATCAGCCACAGTTTACTACTACTAAAAATATGATTACACTAATAATAACTAGAGTTGCGAGCAACTTCACGGCTTCCAAGCAGTTATCGTGAAATTTAAGCGCATTGGGTAGCGTACTATGTACAACATTTTTTACAGCTGTGGTATTTACCGTTCATGAGAAGAAGACTTTTGAAAATTGCTCAAAAATTTTATTCAATCCAAGATGGCTGCCACACCATGTGACCAAAGGCCGCCATATTGACCACGACACAACATCACATAGTCCTCAACATCCGTGTCAAATTTTGTGCGTTTTGGTGCAGCCGATAAGAAGTTATACGCAGTTTTATAGCCAGTTGCGTATGTTGATGATGTCATGCAGCATGGACGCCATGATTATCACAGTAGCAACTTCTCTTGAACAAGCGTAACAGATGACCATACCGAGATGTTTTATTCCAATTTTTGTTTCAATCGGATAAGCAGTTTGAGAAGATGTTTGAATTTTGATGATTTTATATTTTTATGGTAATTTTATGTCATTAATAAATGTGGTTGCCAAACCACAGAACCAATCAGCTTCATATTAACACCAGTTAATCATGGACTATCCCTCAACATGTATAGCAATTTTCAGAACTCTGCAGTAAGCGGTTTCTGATACATAGGAGTTTTAACAAATTATGCAAAATCCAATATGGCTGCCGAACCATGTGACTTGCACAAATTTGCTGAATATCAACGACTATCATCCATAGGCATCTACCAGTGTACCGAATTTCGTGAGTTTTTGAGCATGTTTTGGCAGAAAAAAATAAATAAAAATAATAATATTAACAATAACTTGAGTTGCTAGCAACTATAAAGGCTTCCAAGCAGTTATCGTGAAATTTAAGCGCATTGGTTAGCGTACTATGTACAAAATTTTTCACAGCTGTGGTTTACCGTTCATGAGAAGAAGACTTTTGAAAATTGCTCAAAATTCTCATTAAATCCAAGATGGCTGCCACACCATGTGACCAAAGGCCGCCATATTGACCACGACACAACATCCCATAGTCCTCTACATCCGTGTCAAATTTTGTGCGTTTTGGTGCAGCTGATAAGAAGTTATAGGCAGTTTTATAGCCAGTTGCGTATGTTGATGTCATGCATCACGTTTGACCTTTAGGAGAGGTCAGAGGTCATGGGCGATGACATTTTTTCATAGAGCATATATGACTTCCTATATGTGTTCCATTATAAAATATGACCCTATCGGCACGCCCTAGGAGTTAAAATTTCAACGTAAATTCCAATATGGCCGCCGCGTCGTGTGAGCAATCTGTTTCAAACTTCAGCAGTTATTACTTTCCAGTGGTCTGTGCAATTGTGTTGACATTGAAGAGCATAAGTGCAATGGTGTTCTTGTTATGGGTTGCAAAAGTTTTTTTTTACAATTATCAATATGGCCGCCAAACCATGTGACCAAAAGGTGTCATTTTCATATGACCAGTACTTCACATGAGTCTCTATGGTCATATAAAGTTTCATGACTGTAGTGTATTGCACCTTGGATTTATGCACGAATGTATGAAAATAGAGCCATTGTGAAATGGTTATTTGCACACAGCGGCCATGTTTTATAAAGAAAAAGCGTGGATTTTACAAATGGTAGAAAGGACCTGGTCATGAACATGCGTGCCAATTTAGGTGTCGATTGACATTGCGGTTTGGCTTGGAAGCCTAATAATAATAATAATAATAATAATAATAATAATAATAATAATCCTAACAAAAACAATAGGCTTCCCCAGCCTATGGCTTGGAAGCCTAATAATAATAATAATAAACACAGCAATAACAATAGGCTTCCCCAGCCTTTGGCTTGGAAGCCTGTGACATGGCTGAGTGGTGACGTCAGCACGAGGAAATAACACAGACAGGACGGAAGAAATGAAATGATGAAGGTGCTTGCTTGAGCCGGTTTATTATTATTATTATTATTTATTTATTAGCAGACGCCCTTATCCAGGGCGACTTACAATCGTAAGCAAAAACATTTCAAGCGTTACAATACAAGTAATACAATAAGAGCAAGAAATACAATAACTTTTGTTCAAGTAAAGTACAAGTTTGACAAACCACAATTCAATAATACAGCAGGTAATAGTGATAGTTACATCAGGATATGATTAAATAGTGATAGTTACATCAGGATGTGATTAAATACAAATTATAAATAAAAAGGTTTGAACAAAACACAGGACACAGCATTTTAGCCAAAATAAACAGACAAACAAAACTAAGACACTAACACACAGGGACGAACACTAAACAAACAAGTACCGTGCTGGTCCTCCAGCACAACGTAGCAATTGATTATTATTATATTTTTTATCTCCTCTCTCTCCCGTTCCTTTGCCCTGAACACACAACCCCGAATGAATGAGATGTGCATCTATATATACAATTGTGCTGGGATTCAATTACCAATTAATCATTCACATGGAGATGGGAACAGCTGCCTCTCGGGCTTTGGATTCCCGCGGTCCCCCCATCTGGGCGCTGGACGCTCGCGGTCCCCCCGTCTGGGCACTGGACGCTTGCGGTACTCCCGTCTGGGCGCTGGACCCTCGCAGCCCCCCCCCGTCTGGGCGCTAGTTCCTCCTCTTCATACTGCGTGGGGCATATGGCTAAAGTGTGCCCATTAGCCCCACAGCCAGGGCATAACTCCGCCGCGAGGTTCTTTAAAAAACCCTCCCAGCCATCATCCCCGACCTCCTCCTGCTGTTGCTGCTGTTGTTGCTGCTGCAGCTTTCCTTTCCCCTTTCCCCTTTCTCTTCCTACTCCTTCTCCCTACCTTCCTCTCCTGGGCCGGTTCCTCCTCCTCACTTTGGAAGGGGCAGATCGCCACCTTGTGTCCATAGACCCCGCAGGCAAAGCACCAGCCTTGGTCCTTGAGGCCCCCGAGGAGATCCTCCAGGTCCCGGCAGCCGTCTCTCCAGCCTTCCATTTCCTTATTTATTTATTTTTTACTTATTTATTTTTTTTCCCCCAAAAACAATATTTGTAATCCTTTTTTTTTGCCCCAAAAGGTCACCTCAACAAAAAATAAATTAACGCACTTTCCCTGGTCTGACGCTTGGGGACGCTGTCATCCCTCTTCTAACACCATATGTGACACGGCTGGCTGAGTGGTGATGTCAGAACCAGGAAATGAATAACACAGACAGGACGGATGAAATGAAATGATGAAGGTGCTTGCTTGCGCCGGTTTATTATAAATAAAAAGGTTTGAACAAAACACAGGACACGGCACTTTAGCCAAAATAAACAGACAAACAAAACGAACAGACACTAACACACAGGGACGAACACTAAACAAACAAGTACCGTGCTGGTCCTCCAGCACGACATAGCAATTGATTACACCGTGTAACAATTTTTTTTTTTTTTTTGGTTCCTGGGTAGTAAGTGTTATTTCCTAATTGCTTATGCCTCAAAAGTATAGAAAATGGCTATTATTCCCCATAAACTTTGCTTTTGTGACCAGGACAGTGATATTTTGAAATGTACCTATTTTCCAGAACATTCCAGATAGATTCAGTGCTGAGTAAACTTGGAGTAACTTCTAGAACTTTCCAGTAATATAAATAGTAGTATAAATACAGGGGCCTTAAGCCCACCAGTTCAGTTTAGTTCCAGCTGCCTAAGTGGATACATATCTGCATTTTTCTGAGATGGCATCAAGGTCATAGTAGACTTCAAAATGGTGGCATTCCTGATGGGTCTCCAAGGCGGTTTTACCAAGTTTCCCTGCTATCTTTGCCTTTGGGACAGCAGGGACACCAAGGCGCACTACCACAGGCGGGACTGGGCACAGCGGACCGAGTTCTCTGTGGGGAGGAACAACGTCAAGTGGGAGCCACTGGTGGACCCCCGGAAGGTGCTGATGCCACCACTGCACATCAAATTGGGCCTTATGAAACAATTTGTCAGAGCTCTAGATAAGGAGTCGGCAGCCTTCAAGTACCTTCAAGACTTTTTCCCTAAGCTGTCTGAGGCAAAGGTCAAAGCCGGTGTCTTCGTCGGACCACAGATAAAGAAGATCCTGGAGTGCAATGAATTCCCCAAGAAGTTCACTAGTAAGGAGAAAGCGGCTTGGAACAGCTTTGTCGCAGTGGTTCGGGGCTTCCTGGGCAATCACAAGGCCGAAAACTATGTGGAGCTGGTTGAGACTCTGGTGAAGAACTACGGCACAATGGGCTGTAGGATGTCCCTCAAAGTCCATATCCTTGATGCTCATCTTGATAAATTCAAGGAGAACATGGGAGCGTACTCAGAGGAGCAAGGCGAGCGCTTCCACCAGGATATACTGGACTTTGAACGCTGCTACCAAGGACAGTATAACGAGAACATGATGGGAGACTACATTTGGGGGCTGATTCGTGAAAGTGATTTACAGTATAATCGTAAATCTCGAAAAACTACTCACTTCTAAATCTTTTGTAGTCATTTTTGTATTACTTTAGTATAAATACATGTTAATTTGGATTCATATGTTGTTTTTTTCTGACTTTATGTGAACAAAAAGACACAAATTCGCCCGTATTCTCATTGGAAATAGGTAAATTTCAAAATATCACTGTCCTGGTCACAAAAGCAAAGTTTGTGGGGAATAATAGCCATTTTCTATACTTTTGAGGCATAAGTAATTAGGAAATAACACTTACTACCCAGGAACAAAAATTGTGTTACATAGTGTTATTATTATATTTTTTATCTCCTCTCTCTCTCGTTCCTTCGCCCTGAACACACAACCCCGAGTGAATGAGATGTGCATCTATATATACAATTGTGCTGGGATTCAATTACCAATTAATTATTCACTTGAATCTCAGCACGTGAACTAATCCTGTGCAACCTCGTGCTCACATATTAAATACATTAAATGCACGTGAAGTGAAGTGCAATCCCAGTGCCTAAATACAATTATACATTTTAAATAACTTGTGCTACACACACACCCATTTATATCCGTGCAGCAATATCTATACACCAACATTAACACAAGCAACATACAACATAAAACACAAAAATACACACAGGGGCGGGGCACATTGCCACATAGCCTAATAAACACAACAATAACAATAGGCTTCCCTAGCCTTTGGCTTGGAAGCCTAATAATCCTAACAGAAACAATAGGCTTCCCCAACCTATGGCTTGGAAGCCTAATAATAATAATAATAATAATAATAATAATAATAATAATAATAATAAACACAGCAATAACAATAGGCTTCCCCAGCCTTTGGCTTGGAAGCCTAATAAAAGGGGCCCTGAGTGAACAAATAACACAAAAATGTGATACATATTTAATTTATTTATTAAAGTTATGCAACACCCAATGTCCCCGTGTGAAAAAGTAATCGTCCCCTTAGACTCAATAACTGGTTACGCCACCTTTAGCAGCAATAACTGTAACCAAACACTTCCTGTAGTTATTGATTAGTCTCTCACAGCGCCATGGAGGAATTTTGGCCCACTCCTCCATGCAGAACTGCTTCAACTCAGTGACATTTGTGGGTTTTCGAGCATGAACTGCTCGTTTCAGGTCCTGCCACAACATCTCAATGGAGTTTAGGTCTGGACTTTGACTAGGCCATTCCAAAACTTTCAATTTCTTGTTCTTCAACCATTCTGATGTAGACTTGCTTGTGTGTTTCAGATCATTGTCTTGCTGCATGACCCGGCTGCACTTCAGCTTCAGCTCAAGGATGGCCTGACATTCTCCTGTAGAATTCTCTGATACAGAGCAGACCTCATTGTTCCTTCAATGATGGCAAGGCGTCCAGGTCCTGATGCAGGAAAGCATCCCCAAACCATGACACTACCACCACCATGCTTGACCGTTGGTATGAAGTTCTTACTGTGGAATGCAGTGTTTGGTTTTCGTCAGACATAACGGGGCCCATGTCGGCCAAAAAGTTCCACTTTTGACTCATCTGTCCATAGAACATTGTTGCAGAACTCTTGAGGATCATCCAGGTTCTTCTTGGCAAACTTGAGATGCGCATTCATGTTCTTCTTAGTGAGCAAAGGTTTCCGTCTTAGTGAGCCATGAATCCCATTTTTGCCCAGTGTCTTTCTGATGGTGGAGTCATGAACACTGACCTTAGCCGAGGCGAGAGAGGCCTGCAGATCCCTGGATGTTGTTCTAGGGTTCTTTGTGACTTCCTGGACGATTTTACGCCTTGCTCTTGGATAGATTTTGGCAGGACGGCCACTCCTGGGAAGATTCACTACTGTCCCAAACTTTCTCCATTTGGACAATATGGCTCTGACTGTGGTTCGGTGGAGCCCCAGAGCCTTAGAAATGGCTTTGTAACCCTTTCCAGACTGATAGGCATCAACAACTTTTTTCCAGAGTTCTTCAGGAATTTCTTTTGTTCGTGGCATGATGTGCCTCTAGAACAGGGGTGGGCAATTCCGGTCCTGGAGGGCCGGTGTCCCTCCTGGCTTTTGTTCCAACTGTGCTCTAAATTACTTAATTGGACCAATTATTACCAATTATTGGTCTAATTAAGTAATTTAGGGCAAAGTTGGAACAAAAGCCAGGAGGGACACCGGCCCTCCAGGACCGGAATTGCCCACCCCTGCTCTAGAACCTGTGTGCTGACAACTTCACTCTGATGGTAAGGGCCAAAGTTAGTCAGATTTATATTGGGCAGGGCTGGCCCAAATCAGGCAAATCAAGTACTCAATCAGCTGACCCTAATTATCCCTTTAAATGGGTTGAGTTAACTAGGGTTGGCAACAACTTTTTCACACCTGAAGATTGCATGTTTGATTACCTTGCACACCAAACAAATGAAAGAAGCACCAAACTTTGGTGTCATTTTTTCTCTCAGACTCCCTCTATATACTACTACAACCCACAAAAAAATCTGACCAAATACAATGTGAAAAATGTGCAAAAATGCAGAAAATCAGACAGGGGGCAAATACTTTTTCACGGCACGGTACCTGTATATACACATTTATTTTCAAATTTTATTTCATTTTTTACAGTTTTTTGAGGATACGCATTACGTAATCAGAGTTGGGGTCAATTCCATTTTTTCAATTCCAATTCCATTTCCAATCCCAGTTTATTTTTATACAATCCCAATTCCTATTCTGTTTTACGGCATAGTCTTTACTGAGGTTTATTATTATTATTATTATTTGTTTATTTAGCAGATGCCTTTATCCAAGGCGACTTACAGAGACTAGGGTGTGTGAAGGTTTATGCCATAGGCTATCAGGTTACCTGACAAGTTCATTAAGTTGTATACAGTATTAGTTTGCTCAACAAAGCCTTTGTTGTAAAATGATTGGAATAGGAATTTAAATTGATTAAAATGGAATTGGGATTTGAAATAGAACTGGAGTTGAAAAAAAGGAATTGACCCCAACTGTATATAAACACATTTCTGTTCAAATGTCTGTTTATTTACAATGTTTAGGATGTGTAGGTGCTTTATGACATTCCTGAATAAAACAACGACTTATATTCAGTTGTTGATCCTTATAATATTTATGTTGTTTTTAATACGTCGGTCATGGTTGTTCTAGGTATGCCTATAAACGTGGTCGTGCAAGTGTTAATCAGGTCAAATATTGGTTTCTATTAGAGGTCTGCACGGGAACCCGCCGGATTTTTAATTACCCAACGCTACCTGGGCCTCTTTTTAATACCTGGGTATCGATTCATTAATTTGAGAATTTAAAGGAAATGTAGAAAATTTGACAGTTGTAAGCGCAGGTCTCTGACCGGCGTAATAAAACAAGCTTTTGCATTAAGCCTTTTCTTAACTGACAGGATATCAATGTTTTACAGAAAACAATAACACACAGTGAGCGGCAAGTACATCTCAATAATAACTGCGGCGACTAATCTTCTCAGAAACTAAATCGGAAAAAAACCAATATCCTCTGTGATCCATTGATAATAGCCGTGTGGCTTCCAATACAGAATGCTTTCTCTACAGTTATTGCACAGATATAGTTCCTTACCAAAAATTTCAACTAAGTAGCACTTATTTAAAAATAAGCAAAAAAATAAAATAGAATAAAATAATGTGGAGCATATTAAGTAAGTGTGCTTCTTCCTTTAAATGAAATATTTCCTTGGCAGAGTTTGCAAATTCAGTTTTTCTTCTGCTTGGTAAAGAAATTCCACACAATGCTTTGCTTGGATGCCATTGTTATGCAGGGTTCGACATTAACCATGGCCCGGTGGCCCGGGGCCGGTAAAGATCGCAGTTTGGCCTGTAGTTATGAAGCACCACAGGCCCGACTGGGCCGGTTACATTTAACTAGTATAATACATAGTGCACATGGCTTCGGTTTCATGAATATAGGAAAATGGGCCAGTGTGCCAAAAAGCTGAAAACAAATTAACAAACCATTTTTAAAAAACTTAACTATGAACTAATCCTAACATTCCCGTCGCACGTCACATTTGTTGTACAGTCAGAATCTGAGACTACGTACCAAAGTGCTGTGTTGGTACTCGTTCCTGCGACATGGCAAATCTTTTACAAATCAGGTTTTCTACAACTAAGCAACCAATAAGCCAAAGGAAAGTGCTGAAATCAATAAATCATAAAGTAATTAATTTTGAAAAAAAAATGAAGACAAGCATTTAGAGTGGAGGCTTCATCTGGCTTAATTATGACATTATGAAAAAGTATACTCCTTGCGGGTGGTCTTCGAGTGAAAAGATCACTGTACAATAGAATTCAATCAACAGACTACATAAAATTCACAGCGGAACTTATGGTAATTGTATTTGGACGTGAAATGTTGGCTACACATTCTTTGAATGGAAGGAAGGCAGTCAATGCAAAGGAAGACCATATAAAACCACAGCTTCCAACCAATACAATGGAAAAAGTAATTGGTAAATACTTTTACTTGTAGCTTTTGTATGAAATGATCTAATACAACATCATTATCTATCATTATAATAAGTACACAATTATTAAATCATTCTTATATATATAAATTTCAATGCATACATGTCTACATTTTATAATTATTATCTTTCTGCCGTTGAAGCCATGAATTTCCATAAAAGGAAGCCGCCATTTATACTGGGCTTGTAATTTGCTATTAGCGGATGGGTCAAAGTTTTGATTTGGTCCGGGCCTAGGGCTGGGACCAAAATAAAACTTTGACCCTAATCGCAAATTACAAGCCCAGTACAAATGGCAGGTTCCTTCTGGGGCAGAAGCAATATCCCTCTGACAAGCAATAAAGTCGCCATCAGTACCAGGTTGGTGGTTTGTGATTAGCGGGTGGGTCAAAGTTTTGATTTGGTCCCAGCCTAGGCCATACTAACATTCCCTGTTTTAGTACTGACACCCCTGTGCATGAGATATTAAGGGCAACATATTTGGTAAGCCCTATGTGAAACAAGCTATTGCTTGGCTAAAATAAATTTTATATAGGTCTAAAAAAAAACATAGAGGACTGTACTTATTTAGTATAAAAACTACAGAGGTGGTAAGAATTCATTCTTAATGTCATAAAAAAGGTTGATAGATATTCAACTAACTCTTTAAAACATGAAAATATAAAGTAGTTATGCAATACCTAATACATATCTAAAGGCTATGAGATTTTCCTATATAAAATGACATTTCTCAGATTATACATACTTTGTATGTGCCATATATATATATATATATATATATATATATATATATATATATATATATATATATATATATATATATATATATAGTTCAAATACCCTGTTTATTAACCATTATCATTCTATGGCTTTAAATATAATATTATTTTTTATTATTTCTATAGAGCACATCAGACAGAAATTTAATGTAGAGAACAGAGAATTAAAGCTGTGATAAGAACTAAATTAAACAACAAAGACAAACTTTGGAAAAAGAGGAAGTCATTTATTGAATAAGGTATGATATACAAAATAAAAAATAAGGATATGAGCACATACATACCATGTACATATTTCTAAAAGAGACAATGAATTGATAAATAATCTTTCTTTTAATTTTATATGCAATGAAGCTAAGTAAAAAACATGGCAGGTGAACGCAGTATTAATCCAGTTTAAAAATAGCGAATACATTCACACCTTTAAGTTGCCATTCATAGTCAGACCCAAAATAGTAACACAAGATCTGTGTAATCCAGTGGTATTCGATATTTAATATTTCCTACTGAGCTTCCACAATTAGCAGCATGTAAAGATTTTTTTTTCATTTGCATATTTCTGTAGTAGTACTAGCACAAAGATAACCATTTACATTAGTAATTTCAGCGCCATTAGTTGATATTCAAAAATTCAGTTTAAACAACTGCTGACCACACTAAAACAATGAACATCGTCTCAAAAACTATATCATAGGTTTCCTGTAGTTTATATTATAAAATTATTTATATGATTATTTTTTTTAAATCATACAATTATTTTTTTATAATATGTAGGCTACAGAGGAGTAATTGTGTGAGACAGTTTTGGGATCATGTTCAATTTTTTAGTGCCCCATTCAGTCAGTTTTGTATTGGCCTAGATTTCCACTCGCAAAAATCACATTCATTCTAATTCCATTAGTGTCTATTCTGTGCGATGTCAACTATTACACTACTAATTTTGAAGTAAACAATGTGATGGTTCCCTTACACAAAAGTAGTATATTGAAATATACTATAAATATAACATTTACTAATATGCTGATAAGTAATGCACTTTAACAATACTTTTATTTTAATTGGGCATAGTGTAGGCGTGCTTATGAATATACTTCAAGTATGTTACGGTAGATGCTTTCTAGAAACTTGCTAATGTTATGAAGTTGCAATGTGTTCTTTTAAATTTGTGTAATGAAAGGTATTGAAGAAATATACAGTAAATGGTTCATTTTTAGAGATTATCTTTTTTCATATGCAGCGGAAATAAAAACAGCCTTAAACCTGATTAGATTTGTTTTAAAATGTTGTGGTAAAATGATGGATTTGTTTGTTTTCATAATCTAGATAATCTCCGAACACAGTTTCACCATTTCATCCTACAGCTCCAAAAGAAAATCAAGAATAAATGACAGAGGAAGACATTCATGCACATGTGTATAAGTATTAAGGGGGGAACTCCAGTTATTTTGTGTGTGTGGGTGTGTGTGTTACATGTTGCCATATGTTGCTACAACTGTTTAAGTAAGGTGTGTGTGTATTGTTTTTATTATTTTTCTTTTGACATCCTGGCACTTTTTTTACACTATTAAATTGCAGTCCACTGTGCTCTGTTTCCAAGATCGCTTCATGTGTACTGTTGAGAAGAACTTCAGAACTACCGTACATTTCCCATCACCCTCCTGCTCACATACAGTATGTATGATGAGGTTGATGGGAAATGTAGTTCTGAAGTTCTTCTGAAGGGTACATGTGAAGCCATCTTGGAAACAGAGTACAGTGGACTGCAATTTAATAGTGCACAAAAGTGGCCAGGATGTCAAACAAATATAAACAAAAACAATACACACACCTTACTTAGACAGTTTATGGCAACATGTAACACACACACACAAAATGTGTTACCCTTAAAGTAATGTTTAATAAAGTAATTATTAATGTTAAGTATTGTTTGTAATTATACCATGTTTTTAATAAGTTTCTGCTTTCTGCTGTTTTATAAACCCCATTTTATTATATGTGAACATGTTCTACAATTTACAAATAAATACAGTAATTGGGGGGGAAAATGTTTTATTACTGTTGATATACATAGGTATTACAAAAATATTGAAGTACACATACGTCAGTGGTAATGGATTCATACTGTAGTAGAGAAACAAATGTAATAGAGAAAGGTACTGCATTCATCCTTCAGTAAAGAACCTGTACTGCTCCTGCATTCAAACTGCATACATGCTACAGTAGAGAAACTGCAATGGTACTGCATTCATACTGCAGTAGAGAAACTGCAGTGGTACTGCATTCATACTGCAGTAGAGAAACTACAATGGTACTGCATTCATACTGCAGTAGAGAAACTGCAATTGTACTGCAGTAGAGAAACTGCAATGGTACTGCTTTCATACTGCAGTAGAGAAACTGCAATTGTACTGCAGTAGAGAAACTGCAATGGTACTGCATTCATACTGCAGTAGAGAAACTGCAATGGTACTGCATTCATATTGCAGTAGAGAAACTGCAATGGTACTGCAGTAGAGAAACTGCAATGGTACTGCATTCATACTGCAGTAGAGAAACTGCAATGGTACTGCAGTAGAGAAACTGCAATGGTACTGCATTCATACTGCAGTAGAGAAACTGCAATGGTACTGCATTCATATTGCAGTAGAGAAACTGCAATGGTACTGCAGTAGAGAAACTGCAATGGTACTGCATTCATACTGCAGTAGAGAAACTGCAATGGTACTGCATTCATATTGCAGTAGAGAAACTGCAATGGTACTGCAGTAGAGAAACTGCAATGGTACTGCATTCATACTGCAGTAGAGAAACTGCAATGGTACTGCATTCATATTGCAGTAGAGAAACTGCAATGGTACTGCATTCATACTGCAGTAGAGAAACTGCAATTGTACTGCAGTAGAGAAACTGCAATGGTACTGCATTCATACTGCAGTAGAGAAACTGCAATGGTACTGCATTCATACTGCAGAAGAGAAACTGCAATGGTACTGCATTCATACTGCAGTAGAGAAACTGCAATTGTAATGTACTGCAGTAGAGAAACTGCAAAGGTTATTTGCAATATGGCAAAAATACTGCAGTAATGAAGTAAAAAAATACTGCAGTATTAATTTTTTTCACATATTAAAAAATGACATGCTTATGGGGCTAAACAAGTGCGTGTTGACATTATTTTTAGAAAAGGAAAGCGTTTGTGAAAAACACACACACAAAATCGTGCCCATGGAAATGGTGTCCGTAATAAAAATAATAATAAGTAAATCCTTAAATTGAGCCACTTGTCATTGTTTGGTGTTGTTTGCATGGCAGCTATTTAGTCTTCTGTGGCACAGCTTGTCACAAGAAGCACAAGTGTGTTTTGGTGTGTCAGCTGAGTGTCGTGTGTAAGTCAGAAATTGTGCATGATACTTTGTGAGAATGGATGCATCACTCAGTAAGAGCTCTGGATGTTCCTGGGGATGCACGTCCGGTGTGTTCAAATAAGGTTTGCACAGTTCTGTCATAGTGTGCTCATCACCATCTTCCAAGGCTTTTTGCAAAGATGTTATTTGGCAGTACACTGTAACCACAGAATAAATGTTATGTACAAGTTTTCTTACACGAGGAAAATGGCAGCCAAGGGTATGGAGGGCCCAATTTGATGTGCAGTGGTGGCATCAGCACCTTCCGGGGATCCACCAGTGGCTCCCACTTGACGTTGTTCCTCCCCACAGAGAACTCGGTCCGCTGTGGCCAGTCCCGCCTGTGGTAGTGCGCCTTGGTGTCCCTGCTGTCCCAAAGGCAAAGATAGCAGGGAAACTTGGTAAAACCGCCTTGGAGACCCATCAGGAATGCCACCATTTTGAAGTCTCCTATACCTTGATGCCATCTCAGAAAAATGCAGATATGTATCCACTTAGGCAGCTGGAACTAAACTGAACTGGTGGGCTTAAGGCCCCTGTATTTGTACTACTATTTATATTACTGGAAAGTTCTAGAAAGTTCTAGAAGTTACTCCAAGTTTACTCAGCACTGAATCTATCTGGAATGTTCTGGAAAATAGGTACATTTCAAAATATCACTGTCCTGGTCACAAAAGCAAAGTTTGTGGGGAATAATAGCCATTTTCTATACTTTTGAGGCATAAGCAATTAGGAAATAACACTTACTACCCAGGAACAATAATTGTGTTACATAGTGTAATCGAATACGAAATGAGGGTGCCGATTGCACCTCTAGTACACAGTGCTTCAGCTCTGTGAATCTCAGCAGGATGACTGCAGTTATTACACACCAGAAGCGTACTAGTTTCTTCACATCGCTGGCTGCCCGTGATGATGACGTTCAAACATTTACAATTGTTACAAATGACCCGAGAGAGAGAACAAAAAGACTGGTCTCTCCACTCAACTGTAATTATAACTAACAATAAAACTGTGTGCAGTGCCAGTTCTGATTGTGCCAGGGTACCTACTGTGGCAGGGCAGGGGGCCCTGCACATGGGAGTGTCTGTTTAGTTGGCAGGGAGGCGGTTAAAATCCTCCCTGCAAAAGTCCACGTGAAAATGTGTGGCAATTGTTTTGTTAATTCTTTAATTGTTTTGGCAGTTTGCAATTAGTGTAAATTGAAGCCAGCTGCCTGAGCCTGTTACCTGTTCCTGTGAGGCATATAAGCCTGCATTTAAGGCTGCTGGGTCTGGAGGAAGCAGAAAGGCTGTGTGCCCTGCTACTGAAGCAGTCATTGAATAGTGTGAATACTGTGTGTACGAATTATATTGTGTATTTTGTAAAACTGTGTGTTGTTTTTATATCGGGCAAACAGCTTAGGTGTCCTGGGCTAGACAGGGTTGTTCCAGTGTTTAGTCAGTGCTCTTGGAAAGAGCTAGGTGTTTGTTTTGCTTTTGTTTATTTTTCATAAAAAAAGTGTGCGTAAAAGCACTTAACTGTCAGTCTGTGTGTTGGGTCATTTTTAAAAGAAGGGAAAAAGAACCTGGTGTGAGCCTCGGTGGCGAGCACTTTGTTACACTACACTATCCCGCCACGGTTTAATAGTTGATCAGTGAGTTTAGAAACTGAAGCCAGGATTTCCAGGGTAAAGTGTAAATATAGAAATATAGAGGACTTGGAGCCAAGATGCTACCCAGGTGTAACTGCAATGGTACTGCAGAAACCAAAACAAGCTGTTAATTATCTTATTACCCCTCGGCCACAGTCTGCACGCACTTGGTAAGGATGCGTGACTGTCAGAGGTTAAATAATCAGTAGTTGATCAGCCACGCATCCTCACAGGTTTTTAAATTATAAATAATAACAACAAAAGACGCGGTGCTTTCATCTGCGCCGCAAACAAATACAAATAATAATAAATAGGGGAGGGACACTCCGCCACACATGCCCCCCCTTGTGCGCAGCACACATGGCCTTTTCGGCCACCTCCCCCCTTAGTCCCCAAAGTCCCGGCCCAGGAACAGGGGCAGCAACGGGCCAAAGGTGGCGGCCACAGTGGGATGTCCTCCTCCCACCCCTACAGCCGTAGTGTTCCGATGGCCTGCGCACAGGCCGGCTCCTCTGGCCCAAAAAATTTTGGGGGTGGTCTCCAGACCTGCCCCCCCTTCTTCATGGCCGGCAGCTCCCCTCCGTGGGGCTCCGGCCACAGTATTTCCTGCCGCGAAAGTGCGGCTGGGGGAGCTGGTCTTCTGACCTCCCCCCCTTCTTCGTGGCCGGCAGCTGCCCTTCATGGGGCTCCAGCCACAGTATTTCCTGCCGCGAAGCGGAGCAACAGGCAGCCCCAGGCGATGCGGAGCAACAGGCAGCCCCGGGCGATGTGGAGCAACAGGCAGCCCCGGGCGATGCGGAGCAACAGGCAGCCCCGGGCGATGCGGAGCAACAGGCAGCCCCGGGCGATGCGGAGCAACAGGCAGCACCGGGCGATGCGGAGCAACTGGTGGAGGTGGGAGGGGAAAGCAGTCCTCCCACGGCGGCTGAGGCGGAACTAGCAGGCATTCACCCTCTGCTGGTGGAGCTGGGAGCGGCAAGCAGTCCTCCCACGGTGGTTGAGGCAGAACCAGCAGGCATTCACCCTCTGCTGGTGGAGCTGGGAGCGGTAAGCTGTCCTCCCACGGCGCTTGAAACAATGGTGAGGGCTCCTCTCCCTCTGGCGCTGGAGACGGCAGTAATGGCTCCTCTCCCTCTGGCGCTGGAGACGGCAGCAACCGCTCCTCTCCCTCTGGCGCTGGAGATGGCAGCAATGGCTCCTCTCCCTCTGGCGTTGGAGACGGCAGCAATGGCTCCTCTCCCTCTGGCGCTGGAGACGGCAGCAATGGCTCCTCTCCCTCTGGCGCTGGAGACGGCAGCAATGGCTCTGGAAACAGCAGCGGGGCCCCTCCCATATCTGCAGCCAGGTAGTTGAGCACCATGGCTGCGATGTCTGGAAGGGATGCTGGGTGGTGTTTCTGTTCCCAGGCCTCCCAGCGCTCCCCATCTCTCTCCCACAGGAGGTTGATCACAGCAGGGAAGGCGACCATGATATCCCTCTCAGGCTCTGCCAGCCAGTCCCAGATCCCCTCAGAGGAGACAGGATTCTTCCACCTCGGAGGATGCAGGTCCTCTCTCACCCTTGCTGGATGCTCAGGCTCCTTCCTCTCCTGCCATGGAGGGGGTTGGTCCGCGAAGCACCACTCCTCACCCTTCAGGCAGGTGAGGCAGACGTCCAGCGTGGTAAGGACCCGCTGCTGTTGCTGCGCCTCCTGCTGCTGTTGTTGTTGCTGCTGCTGCTTTCTCCTCCGGCTACTTTTCGCCATTTTTTTTTTTTTTTCCCCTTTCAAAAAAACACACACAAAAAATACTTTTTGAAAAAAAAAAAAAAAACGTCCTTTTCCTTCCTGGTCCGACTGTTGGAGGCGTTGTTTTGTCCCACGCAGGACACCATATGTGGCAGGATGGCTTGCAGTGGTGAGGTGTGGTGACGTCACGGACCAGGAAGTACAGAAACCAAAACAATGGATGGGCGGGTGAAGCTGAACGCAACAGCGGTCAGCGTATTTAATAAATCAAATAAACAAAACAAAAGATTTAAACAATCAACAAAACAAAAAGGCACAAGGGCCAAACGAATAAACAAATACTGTTTAGCAGTCGTTTTTAAATGTAGTTATTTCTCTTCGCTCTTTTTCTCCGCTCCCCGTACTCTCCTCTGTACACTCCACCCTGCAGCACGGACAGCTGCAGGTTCTTATACTCTGGCCGAGGGGTTAACTAGCTGTTAATTATCTTATTACCCCTCAGCCACAGTCTGCACGCGCTTGGTAAGGATGCTTGACTGTCAGCTAGTTAAATAATCAGTAGCTGATCAGCCACACATCCTCACAGGTTTTTAAATTATAAATAATAATAACAAAAGACGCTGCGCTTTTATCCGCGCCGCAAACAAATACAAATAATAATAAATAGGGGCGAGACACTCCGCCACAGGCTGACTATGCTTTTTGTCCTTTTTCAGTGGCACATCAGGGAAAATCTTGCATTGGCCTTTCTCATTAATAGGAATGCATGACAGAAGAATGCTATTATATGTGGCTTCCCAAAAGTAGGCCTCAGTGTGAGGTGTGTGTTGACTTGGGCCACATATCATCTCTGCTTTTTTGGGAGACATTGTCCTGTACAAGTATTTGATTAAGAAGGACATGTGTGTTGCTTTGTAGTGCAGTAAATCGACGTTGTAGACTGTTCTGCATTTTCAAAGAAACCTTGATGGAAAGGTAAACAAGATATGTTGCTGTCATGAGTTTTGAAGCATGACTCCTGCCTTTTTAAGTTTTTCACTAGTTGTGTGATGTAGTATTGTTTTCGGCGTTGCTGTCTTAAAATATTTTTCCTTTTGTATGTGTTTGTTAATTGTTTCACTTTGTAGCAAATGTTGTAGGTTTGTCTTCTTTTAGCTCTCACAAGGATATATTTGTCAGCATAATATGCCCTGCACAAAGTTTTTTTTTTTGTTTGGGTTCTGATAGTATTGTCTTTTCTTTGCAGTTGTTTGTAAAGCAGGATTTGCGGCATAGTTTGTCTTTTCGTTGTTTCTTTTTGGCTCTGGGTTTTTATTGTAGCTTTTGTGCTGCTGAAGTCGCTTTGGCTCTGGTTTTTTATTGTAACTTTCCCTTTGTTGAAGTCGCTTTGCCTCTAAGTTTTTATTGTAGCTTTTGCGCTCCCGAAGTCGCTTTGGCTCCGGATTTTTAATGTAACTTTCGCGCTCCCGAAGTCGCCTTGCCTCTAGTGGAAGCTGTTGTTGTTGCCTTTCTGTTTGGATATGTGGGTCCTTACGTGGGTTTGTAAATGTTTTTGTTGTTTTGGTTCTGGGTTCTTTGGGCGACATTCCAGCTGTCTTTGTTTTTGGTCTGGCTGTGGTTTGTAATTTCCTTGCTGTTCTGTTTTAAACATTGGGTCATGATTGGTGTGGTGTTGTATTGAGGCATGATTGGTGTGGTGCTGTAATTGAAATTTCTGTGGTTCTGGTTCTTGATAAAGTCGTGATTTCTGCTTTTGTGTTTTGTGCTGTGTCTCCAAGTAATGCAAATCTGGCTGTTTGTGAATAAATGACATGTAATTCTCCTGTTGTTGACTTTGTTTGTGTAGGTGTTGGTCCCAATGACGTTGTTCCTGCTGCTGTTGGGGTCTGGCCTGTGACTCATTGCGATGCTGATTCTGCTGGTTTGTGTTACAGACAGTTGTGCGACGGTATTTCTCAACGTGCTGTGTTCGGTCTGGAGATGTCACTTGGGCAGTTGCACGACGGTATTTCTCAATGTGCTGTGTTAGGTCTGGAGATGTCACTTGGACAGTTGCATGACGGTATTGTTCAATGTGCTGTGTTCGGTATGGAGATGTCACTTGGATAGTTGCATGACGGTATTGTTCAATGTGCTGTGTTCGGTCTGGAGATGTAACTTGGACAGTTGCATGACGGTATTCCTCAATGTGCTGTGTTTGGTCTGGAGATGTAACTTGGACAGTTGCACGACGGTATTCCTCAACGGGTGGATTTCGTTCGGAATATTTTACATTAACAGTTGCACGATAATAACTCTCAACGGGCTGTGGTTGGCCAGGAGATGCTACATGGACAGTTGCACGACAGTAACTCTCAACGTGCTGGATCGGTCTGGAGTTTGCTGAAATTGTGGTTGTGTCTGTGTCTCTGGTTTCTGATGTGTTATTGTAGTTGTTGTGAGTGGGCTGCCTATGCTGATCCTTATCCTGTCCTTTCCTATTCATGTAATCTGCCAAGTGTTTAATCTGTAGTATTTTGTACTTAATCATATCCTGATGTAACTATCACTATTTAATCATATCCTGATGTAACTTTCACTATTATCTGCTGTATTATTGAATTGTGGTTTGTCACACTTGAGAATTATTGTATTTCTTGTTCTTATTGTATTACTTATATTGTAACACTTGAATGTATTTGTATTTGCTTGCGATTGTAAGTCGCCCTGGATAAGGGCGTCTGCTAAGAAATAAATAATAATAATAATAATTTATGTT
Source organism: Acipenser ruthenus (assembly GCF_902713425.1). Lineage (NCBI taxonomy): Eukaryota > Metazoa > Chordata > Actinopteri > Acipenseriformes > Acipenseridae > Acipenser > Acipenser ruthenus. The sequence goes on along the minus strand of NC_081207.1, from coordinate 13,920,656 downwards.
GTTGTTTTCTTTGTCGTTTCATGGTGAAAGGCATGATGGTTCCAGTGTTTCAGGCTGACTTACAATTGTCACAATTATAGCACATTATGTTTACATACAATTACCTATTTATCCAGTTGTTTATACTGAATCTAGGTAAAATACCTTGCTCAAGGGTACAACAGCAGTGTCCCTCACCTGGGATTGAACCCACAACCCTCTGGTCAAGAGTCCAGAGCCCTAACGACTACTTCACACTGCTGGCCCTGAGTCTGGATACAAAGTAATGTGTTGATTTAAACCAAAGTAATGGTTGTGGAGACATTTTCTAGAGGAAACTGATATCAAGAAAAAACTACTTCAGATAATTCAAGAAAACAGAAAAATTGTTTAAACACATATAGTACAGTGGCTAAGATAGGAGTGTGTAATGAGCAAAACCAGGTGTCTGACCTTCATACATTTGGGTAAAATGTTGTGTTTGTGAAATAATAGAACAAAATGTATAAAAGCTACACTGAAAAACACTTGTCACACTTTTAAAACACATCACTGGGTTTATGATTTGAAATGTGTTTAGGATTTAAACACTGTGTGGTGTTTTTTTTTAATATAAACTCTTGGACGTGTTTATGATTTGTAACACTTTTTAAACATTCATACACGTTTATAACATGGCTGGTGTTTAAAATCTAAACAAAAATGGCACAGATTAAACACATACCGTTTAACAATTATTTCCAAATGACTAAACACCAGTGTTACACCTAATGACGTATAAACACTGCTGTTTAGGAATAGAGCACTTCTATTTGTATTTTTTTTACTATACACACATGCCATTTACCTACAAACATTTCACACGCCTGTGGTTTTACAGTGCAAATGTATGAAAAGAAGACAGATGTAGCCATAATACAGTCAAATTTAATGTCACTGAAATTGAAATGTCCCAGGCCGAATGTAATGCATGCTGTGACTTTGATGTTTTGTGTTTTTAAAATGTATTAATGATCAATGCAGTGATAAAATAACTGCAACTTTTATGCATGCTTTCCTGTTTAAATATGTTTAAATGGTTTACATCAATTATTATTATTTATTTCTTAGCAGACACCCTTATCCAGGGCGACTTACAATTGTTACAAGATATCACATTATAATGATATCACTATTTTTTTTTTTTTTACATACAATTACCCATTTATACAGTTGGGTTTTTACTGGAGCAATCTAGGTAAAGTACCTTGTTGAAGAGTACAGCAGCAGTGTCCCCCAGCTGGGACTGAACCCACAACCCTCTGGTCAAGACTGCAAAGCCCTAACCACTACTCCACACTGCTGCACATCGATAAGGCAGTTGCATTGATATATTAACAGTATTTTCATCATCATTTTGTTTTAATACAATATATGGATTGGAACTAAATAAAATATGTATACAGTATATTAATGCCTAAAAGCACATGTGTCAGTTTGTAGATTTGTGCACACCATAAACTGAAAGAAAAGCTGTTTGGGTTCTTCTAATTACAGAAGCAGCATAATGCCTGTAATTGTACTTTAAATGAATAATACCTGATAATGTCCCAACTGTGCTTATTGGCACCGTTTGCAGAAAAAATGTGTAAAACGACTGAAAATTGTACATTTTTCCGTCAACAAATATTTGCGCTTCTGCAGTGCTAGATTACACTATCACAAATTCACAACAAATATATGGCACATTAATAATGCAGACTTATAATAAATGCAAAATTAACAAAATGCTTTGCTGGTAAAATGGTCTTGTTTTACAGCAATATAACCTAGCAATATCAGAATAGAATTGAACACAGTAAATAGTGAGAAATATTTGAACTTACTGTGTGTTACTGCCTGACATAAAATTAGTCCCTGAAGTCTTCCCAGAATCTCCACAGTTTCAATATAATTCATAAATTGTACTTTATTTCAAGCCAACGAAGCTCTCAGCTTAGGTTTTTCCACAACATAGTTTTGGATGATTACCAACTTTTGTTTTCATACCAAATCCAACAAAACAATTCATGCATTGCAGGTGCAGGGAAGGATCCAGTAAGGGGGGGGGGGGGGGGTGTCCTTGGGGTCCTGAACCCACCCCCCTTCATTAAAAATGTAAATGTATTGTTTGCTTTAACGGTATGTTTCATATCACGTATCCCCCCTTCATGACAGTCTGACCCCCCCCCCCCCATTCACGAACATTTATGGTTTTTTTGCGCTCACGTATCAGGTGGTGTCTGGAATGATCCAAATGCAATTAAAACAGCGTGTGGAAGCATGAAATATATTTATAACTTATTTTATGCAATTATTGCAATAGCGATTAATAAAATCAGTCAGAACAGTGCATCTCATGTGCCTTATAGAAAAGTGAAAGAGCTGCATGCCGAAGCGGCATGGTGTGCTGCTTGTAATGGAATGAGAGATGAAAAGTTCTGCTAGGAGAGAATAGTAATGAGTAGCTGGCTGAGCCCAGCGACCCGGGAAACTTTTTTAAGGCGAGCAAAGCGAGGTGGGAATTATTTAAAACGAGGGCATCGAGCTGGCATCAATACATTAAAAGTAAATCAACTCATTTTTGCTGTTTAATCTGTTATTTGTTATTGTAAAGCAAAACTTCAAAGAAAAGTTTAAAGTACCTGGTATTGACAGGCAGTCTCCCGTCAAAGTACCAATCACCAGAGGCGGATTTATTAGATCCGGGGCCCTGGGCACAAACTTCTGAAGGGGCCCACCCTCACCCTCACCCTCACCCTCACAAAGCCGCCTTGCCTCCTTGTGTAACTTTTCACATATTAGGCATTTTGTTTTGATTATGTATCGGGTGTTTAGTGTGTGTTTAATTGTATGGGGAAATCCGAAATGATTAAAACGGAAAAATGCAAAATAATAACATATATTTCATAGGGCCCTACATCTGCTAAGCAATAACAACACACACACACGCACACACACCTCAGCACGAAACGCAACACTATTTGCACTCAATGCAACAATCACAAACACAACCACATGAAAACACAACATACTGTCTGTCTACACACCAACCCAGAGTCTGCAACAAGCAGCGATATCACCCAAAAGTGATGACGGTGCACTGTTAGCTATAAAACAGCAGGATGCCACTCTAGAGCACGTGTTCAATGCTAAATTTTAATTTCATAACAGAAACTACGGCAATTATGGCATCATAGGGTTCGCTCAAGTTCACGCATATAACATGCACAACCCAAACTCTAAGACATGAATCACACCACACCACCATTGTGCACTGCATTCAAGTTGTTTTAGATATTGTTTTTATAGTTGCGCATCAACAGCAAATGAGGAAAAAGTACCACTGCCTTACCTTTTAGGCCAACACCTTCCTCCTCGATTTCCTCTTGGCGAACTCTGTTATGATGTCCTCAAAGTCCATTATTTTTAATAGTTCCGACTCGATCGCCATCAGCAATAACGCATTAAGCCGCCTTTGGCACATTGTTGATCTTAGCTCATTTTCCACTCTTGCCATCAATGAAAATGTGCGTTCCCCCTCACAGTTAGTAACGGACAAGGTCAGAAAAAGTCTGAGTACAATGAACACATTGGGAAATGTTGAATGGAGTCCGTTTTGCCGCAGAATTAGAAGCAGTTGAGTAGGATATTTGTTTGGCTCTTCTTGAATGAAGAATTTGAACTGGATAAGTTAATCAGCGAAGTTGAGGTCAAGGTCATTTGAGTAAACAGCAGCAAGCTCTGCTGGCCGTTTGCGTGTGTCACTGAGGTCAGAAACGCCGTTTTCAAAGAGAACCCCAAAGCGATCGTTCAGCTCCCTATAGGCACCCAGTCGGTGATTGAGACAAGACAGTAACCTGTCGATTATCACATTGCAAGTCTCTACTCTAAATTTCCATCAAGTGACACAGTAGGTTGCTATTTATTGACGTGATGTTTTGTAAAAGCGAAGTTGCTTTGGCCTCCTTTTCCAATTTCCTTTTTGTAGAGCCACTCATGTAATGTTGTTGATCCATTTTTGACTAGCAGCTAGCCACAATTTTTCTCAGTAGCGAATTGACATCGCGTATAATGAGGTTGGGCAGGTTTATGCAAAATAGTTCACGGGACATTTCATGCACAGTTATTATTCGAAGGATTGTAAGCCAAAAATGTGTTTTGGGGAGATGAGCTAGTTACCGCTGCGAAAATAACTGTTGTTTGCTGTGTTTAAAACATACAAATTGACAGTATGGTCAAGTGAACATGACGGAGATTTCTAGTGTAAAGCGGTTGCATATAAAACACACACAGACCAAACAAACCCTAGATTGAAAATGTTTTTTTTTTAATCAACGCATGTTCACATTATATTATATCTACGAAAGGACTTGATTGTGTGTGAGTGTGTGTGCGGGTGCGTGTGAGTTTGTGTGTGTGTGCGTGTGCGCGTGTGTGTGTGTGTGTTGGTAGCTACTGTTGACTCTTTGATGCGCTATTAATTTTAGGCAACTTACAATATATATATATTTATTTATTTAGAACATAAGAAGAACTAAGAACATAAGTTTACAAACGAGAGGAGGCCATTCAGCCCATCTTGCTCGTTTGGTTGTTAGTAGCTTATTGATCCCAGAATCTCATCAAGCAGTTTCTTGAAGGATCCCAGGGTGTCAGCTTCAACAACATTACTGGGGAGTTGGTTCCAGACCCTCACAATTCTCTGTGTAGAAAAGTGCCTCCTATTTTCTGTTCTGAATGCCCCTTTATCTAATCTCCATTTGTGACCCCTGGTCCTTGTTTCTTTTTTCAGGTCAAAGAAGTCCACTGGGTCGACATTGTCTATACCTTTTTAGGATTTTGAATGTTTGAGTCAGTATTAATCTTTTATGCGGGACTTTGTCAAAAGCTTTCTGGAAATCTAAATAAACCATGTCGTATGCTTTGCAGTTATCCATTTGCATCCTCAAAAAAGTCAAGTAGGTTAGTTAGACACGATCTCCCTTTCCTAAAACCATGCTGACTGTCTCCCAGGATATTGTTACCATATAGGTAATTTTCCATTTTGGATCTTATTATAGTTTCCATAAGTTTACATATAATAGAAGTCAGGCTTACTGGTCTGTAGTTACCTGGTTCAGTTTTGTCTCCCTTTTTGTGGATCGGTATTACGTTTGCTATTTTCCAGTCTGTCGGTACAACCCCTGTGTCAAGAGACTGTTGCATGATCTTGGTTAGCGGTTTGTAAATAACTTCTTTAATTTCTTTGAGTACTATTGGGAGGATCTCATCTGGCCCAGGGGATTTGTTTATTTTAAGAGCTCCTAGTCCCTTTAACACTTCTGCCTCTGTTATGCTAAAATTATTTAAAAATGGATAGGAACAGGTCGACATGTGGGGCATGTTGTCCGTGTCCTCCTTTGTAAAAACCTGTGAAAAGTAATCATTTAATATATTTGCTATTTTTTTTTCTTCGTCTATGATTTTGCCATTTGTGTCTCTTAGACATTTAACCTCCTCTTTGAATGTTCTCTTGCTGCTATAATATTGGAAAAATATTCTGGAATTGGTTTTAGCCCCCTTAGCAATATTGATTTCTATCTCTCTCTTGGCCTTTCTAACTTCCTTTTTGACTTGTGTTTGCAGTTCCAAGTACTCTTTCTGTGTACGTTGTTTTTGGTCCCTTTTAAACGCTCTGTAAAGTGCCTTTTTTCGCTGAATATTTTTTTAATTGATCTATTAAACCATTTTGGCCATTTTGTTTTAGATTTAGATTTGTCTACTTTTGGGATGTAATTGTTTTGCGCCTCTAGTACTATATTTTTAAAAAACAGCCATCCTTTTTCTGTGGATGTTTTCTCTATTTTACCAAAATCTACTTCTGTTAGTCTCTGTTTCATACCTTTGTAGTTTGCTTTTCTAAAATTGTAAACCTTAGCTGTAGTCATTACTTTTGGGGTTTTAAAAAATATTTCAAGTGAGACCATGTTGTGGTCTGAGTTTGCCAATGGCTCTCTGACCTCTGTTTTAGTTATTCTGTCTTCATTATTTGAAAAGACTAAATCAAGGCATGCCTCCCCTCTAGTTGATGCCTTGACAAATTGCGTTAGGAAGCAGTCATTTGTCATTTCCACCATTTCAATTTCGTCCGTCGTGCCCCCCATCGGGTTGTCCCATTTTATATGGGGGAAGTTGAAATCCCCCATTAGTATGGCTTCTCCTTTTCTACACGCATTTTGAATGTCATTGTATGACAGATTATTTTGCTCAGCGTCTGAATTTGGCGGTCTATAGCATGCTCCTATTATTATGCCCTTTGAATTTGTGTCCATTATTCTGACCCATATTGATTCTGCATTGTTTTCTTTGTCCTGATTTAACACCTGGGCTTCAAGACTATTTCTTATGTATAGCGCTACCTCTCCGCCTCTTCTGTCCTGCCTGTCTTTCCTATACAGTGTGTACCCACTAATATTATATTCGTCTCCATCACTCTCAGACAACCAAGTTTCTGTAACACCTATCACATCGTAGTTACTTGTTAGTGCAGTAGCTTCAAGTTTTAACATTTTGTTTCTGAGACTTTCTAGCATTAAGATAAATACATTTAATAGTTGTCTTACCTGAGTTGTTGCCCTTGTTTTGATGTGGTCTCCCTTCTGTTTTTTTGTTTTCTCCCCCCTTCCTTTCTAGTTTAAATGCTTCTGGACCTCCTGAAGGATCCTTTCTCCGAAGAGATTGGTTACCTTTCTGTTTAAGTGCAGTCCGTCCCACCTATATAGATAGTCCTTGTTGTAGAATGTGCTCCAATGTTCAAGAAAGGTGAAGCCTTCCTATGTGCACCACGATTTCAGCCATGCATTGTGATTTTGTATTTCCAACTGTCCATATGGTCCTTTGCAAGGTACCGGCAGTATCCCAGAAAATACCACAGTTTTGGTCTTGTCTTTTAATTTCCTTCCTAGCTCTCTGAATTTGTTTTGCAGGGATCTTGGCCTGTCTCTTCCAATGTTGTTTGTACTGATGTGGACGACTACTACCGAGTCGTCTCCTGTTTGTTCTAGGAGCCTGTCCACATTCTCAGTGATGTGCTTGACTGAGGCTCCTGGAAGGAAGCACACTGTTGTTGTAAGGGGGTCCAAACTGCGAACTGAACTTGCTGTGTTTCTCACTATGGAGTCCCCAAAATCATGACCTCCCTTCTTTTTGCTGCCTGGCCAGCACTGTTTATAGGGTCCTGGATGTTATTTCTTTCATTCTCTTGATGTTGGTTTTGTCATCTAAATGTTGAAGTGGCTCAAATGTGTTGAATGTTTGGATTTCTGGTGGTTGTGTTTGACGAAGTTTCTTTTTTTCCCTGCTTCTGCCTATCTGAACCCAGCTGTTTCGACTCTCTTCCATCTCCCTGGTGGCTTTCAGTCTGCTAGGGGTGCAGACTTCCATGAATTGTGGGTGTGTCAGCTCCTCAAGCTCCTGTTGCTGTCTCATTTCCTCCAGCTCCTTTTCTAGCAGGCTTAATCGCTGAAGCAAGTCCTGGATCGTGCGGCACTTTACACAAACTTGATTGAGCTCTGTTGGGTTTTCTCGGATTTCCCACATCATGCAGTTGTCACAGATTACTGGCTTGAAGACCTTTTTTTTTTTTGGAAGTTTAGTTTAGCTTCTGCAGCTGTCAACCTGCTTTCAAACTGCTTCTAACTGCGTTGTACTTGTCCACTAGTACTTCTCCCACGATGTCGCTTTTACATGAAACTTGTACTTTTTATATAGGTATATAAATGTCAATTGCTGTAGATTTAGACAAGCAAGCTACATGCCACTCTTGTGTGCAATTCCATTCTATGGTATCTACCAACCAAACAGGAAACTAGAAATTTTCAGACAGGAAATCGAAGCTGGTCAGGCTTGGATGTAAGCTTAAAAAACGAACGCATTTCAACAACTGCGCAGTGGCACAGCGGGCTAAGGTCGTATGCTTTTCAAGAAAGTCATATTGCGAGTTTAAACCACGGTATGTTTTTTTGTTGTTTTGTTTTCCAGCGATATGTGCTGTTTTAAAACATAAATAATTTGTTTAATATAAATGGTGTGGATATCAAACTGCTTGCATTCCCTTGTATGTTTTGACGTTGACCAACATGTGGAATCACATGATTGGTAGATGTCCAGTTAGTTAGATTTTCTGTTTGAATAGTCGCTACACACCCTTAAAAAGTAGACGGAAAAAGAAGGAAAATAACAATTTTACTTTAGTTTGACGACTTATATCTCATTGTGTATAAGAGGTATGTACTGGTACAGATGGTATTCTAAGTGATTTAGTTTTGCCGCTGCAACATGGTAAAAACAGCTAAACTCTTGAGCTGTAATTTGTTTTTGTAATGTTCAATTGTAATGTTCTTATATATATATAGATAGATAGATAGATAGATGTGTGTATGTGTGTGTGTGTGTGTGTGTATATATATATATATATATATATATATATAATTTGATTTGGTTTCAAACAAGTTTTTCTAACTTGTACGCGGAACCACCGTTCCTCTTAATACACACACACAAATATATATATATATATATATATATATATATATAATTTGATTTGGTTTCAAACAAGTTTTTCTAACTTGTACGCGGAACCACCGTTCCTCTTAATACACACACACAAAAAAAAATATATATATATATATATATATATATATATATAGTTGGACCTATGACAGAAAATACGAATTACCCGCCCACAGACCTAAAACTAGCCCAAGATATCATCACCCGCACAATGCAATTTTTATCCGCACAAATAATATATATAAAAAATAAAAATAAAAATTTGAGGGGGAATCGGCTCAATCTGGTAACACTGGTGCTGAGTGAGCTACCCTCTAACTCTGGGGTCACGGAGATAATTCTGTGCAGAATCTGGCCAAGTTAGCCAATGGGTGCGTTCACTGAGATAATTCTTAGAAAGTCATTGGCTAAATTGGTCAGCTTCTGCGCAGAATGATCTCTGTGAACGCACCCTCTGTTTCTTTATGTTTTCTTTACGCATGTAGTACGCTGTGTGAGTACCTCACGAGCTGGAGCCTCCAGTCCACAGTTATGTTACAAAAAATGCGTTCTAGCCCCACCCTCGTGCTGTCAAAACATTTATTCCGATTGGAGACATGCTCCAATCGGAATACAGGAATAGGTTATCGGTCCGCCTTCCATGTGCGGCTGCTCCAATCAGCAGCTCTGGTTTGTTGCTACCGTTCGTGAAGGGGGATCCAGGTGCTTCAGACTCACAGCTGGGAAAGAATCAAGAAATCGTTTGAAGAAGGAAAAAGGTGAGAACACAGCCTGGTATCGGCGTGCACGTTCAGCCAGCCTGTCCACAGCCAGGTATCGGCGTGCACGTCTTAGCCACCGTGCCTTCGCCCGGCTCCAAACTTTGAAATCACGATTCTTGTTATTTAGGCCTGCTGTCTACGAAAGCTCCCGGATTTGAGTAGAAGTGGCGGCCGGGAGTGGAAGCGCAGAAGACGGCTGAGTTTGGTCTTGAACCGGTCTGTTTAATAAACATGTGTGTGTGTGTGTGTGTGTGTGTGTATATATATATATATATATATATATATATATAAATATATATATATATATATATATATATATATATGTATATATATATATATATATATATATATATGTATATAATGTATGTGTGTGTATATATATATATATATATATATATATATATATATATATATATATATATATATATATATATATATATATAATGTGTGTGTGTACTTTGAATGCATTTGGTTGAAGGAGTGTTAGAGACGCGGGGACTTGCACGGGTTTGGTTGGCAGTAGTATCTGTACTGCTAATCTTCCTTGTAGAATAGATTTATACATTATAATGTGAACGCAAATGGTTTGTGAAATGTAAGTTAAATATACTTTTGATTTTGAGTTTGATAAATACAGTGTGACGCACATCGGCATGTGTGGTATCTTGTTCAAGACTATAAACCAAAGCGCTCATGATAGTGCAGCATGTACCGAAAACAATCCCGGCTAATACGCTCACGCCAAAAAAACACGTACGTTTGTACAGTTACTTAGTGTTTTCAGAGAAGAAAAATCTCCGCTGATTGGCGGTTTTCAGTTTTACTCAGTCCCCAGGGGGGCTACTTTTTGTTGTTTTGTTTTTTTTTAAGCTATTAACACATTTATGACAGTTGGTGTAAAGGTTTTTGGTTTTGCAGCGTAACACCGCTAAATTATTATATAACAGAAACAGAAAAAAAACTGAAAAAATGAGTGCTTGCAGACGGCTGTCTTTGGCAGCTATATGTGCGTACCTAAATTCAACGGTACTGTTGAGCGTTGACTCAACAAAAACGTCACTTTTGTCACAACACTTCCAGGTAGGAACGCTTTGTTGCATTCCTAAACTAAACGGTAAAATTTAAAATGAACGATTCTGCATATCGGCCTGCAGCTTCTAAAAAGAATCTTACAAAATCTTAAATACAAGTCTGTATTAAATATGCTGCATTACTTCGTGATTTTTTTTATATATATATATATATATTACACACACAATTTGTTTATTTGGCAGATTCCTTTATTCAAGATGACTTACAGAGCTTAGGGTGTGTAAACTATGCATTAGGTACAGAGTCACTTACAAGTATGTCTCACCTGAAAGACGGAGCACAGACAGAGGTTAAGTGACTTGCTTAGGGTCATACAATGAGTCAGTGGCTGAGGTGGGATTTGAACCGGGGACCTCCTGGTTACAAGCCCTTTTCTTTAACCACTGGATCTCCTCTCTCTCTCTCTCTCTCTCTCTCTCTCTCTCTCTCTCTCTCTCTCTCTCTCTCTCTCTCTCTCTCTCTCTCTCTCTCTCTCTCTCTCTCTCTCTCTCTCTCTCTCTCTCTCTCTCTCTCTCTCTCTCTCTCTCTCTCTCTCTCTCTCTCTCTCTCTCTCTCTCTCTCTCTCTCTCTCTCTCTCCGCTGCATCTTTTATTATTATATTTAAAAACCCTGTGAGGATGCATGGCTGATCAGCTACTGATTATTTAACTAGCTGACAGTCATGCATCCTTACCAAACGCGTGCAGACTCTGGCCGAGGGGTAATAAGATAATTAACAACTAGTTAATCCCTCGGCCAGAGGGATTGCTGTATCAGTATCTACATTTAAATCCCATTCATAATTTTTGTGGGTGTCTTTCTGTTGATCAGCTCACCAGCTCTGAGAGTCGGTGAGTTCGTTGAGCCAACGCTGCGCGTCACCAGCTCTCAACGGTGAGTTTAGGAACTATTTTGAGAGTTGTTGCTTCTCATCGTTGAATTTAGGAACGCAACCTATTTCACTGGTCCACAGACACGTACAGTACTGTGAATTAAACAGTTACGGTGCAGTTCACATTGCAGAAAACTGCGAAAATAATGGAACGGAAGGAAGGTGCTGGCGAAAAATTAAGATAAATATTTATTTTCTGTTTCACTTGTGGAGCGAGTGGAGGTATGACACAGGCCTGGTTTTTGGGATGGAACCGCATAACAGTCTCACGTTTTGATTGGTCCATGTCTGTCACATGAATATGTCGTCACATGAGTGGGAAAGCGTGCAGGCATTTTTAAAATTGTGATTAGAGAGAGAGAGATCTGCTTTCCACAACCTGTCAATTAAAATATAATATGGTATTTTGCTGTACTAATATAATAAACTGTGGGTTATTACTTTGTTATGCATGAATGTACGAATTGGGTTTCTGTGGTGGTGTACTTTATTCTTTAAAATAGCATATCTATAATCATTTGTGCGATAAATTAATATAAAATCTATACAGTATTGCAGGTTTGTTACAGGATACATTTTTATCTCTAATGTAATCACAGTTTTACATATAGACTGCCCCTGTTTTCATTTACGTCCCAAATTCTGGGCGGCTTTGCTTTTCAGATAACGTCCCAAATTCTGGGCTGGTATAGTTTTCAGATAACGTCCCAAATTCCTCTGGGCACTTATGGTTTTTAGATAACATCCCAAATTCTGGGCCGTTTTGCATTTTCAAATTCACCCCAGTTTTTGAAAACCATTATTTTTTTAATGAAAAAACAGAAATAAAATGTAAATGTTAAAAAAAAAAAGTGTTTCTTATTACAATGAAGAAACTACATTGCACTGAAATAGATACATGAAAATGAATTAAAGCAGTCGTTTTCCTTTATTAAAGGCTAATATTAAAACATATTTTTGGGAAGGAACATGGTCCAAAAAAAGGACATCTCATTTGCTTATGTAATGTCCATCAATATATTGTAGCATTTCGGGTTATTTTTGGGACAAAAATTAGCAACTGTGATTAGATGCAGTCTGTTTATTTTGACAATAGTTAAATAATCGCAAAATAAAATCATAAAGGGTCAGTTGCAACGAACTTGCAGATTATCTCGGGATCATCCCCAGCTGCGTACTAAGTTAGTACCAATTGCATCGAAAAAACAAGCGGAACAAAGTTGGAGACTAGCTGATCCCCAGATTTAGTATGGTACTAAGGATCAAGCGTTGTTGTTACCAAACAGGAATTGAAGGGGACTCTAAATCATTCATTCATTATCAGAACCGCTTTATCCTTTTACAGGGAGACGGACACGACGCAAGGCGGGATGGCTCGGAATCAGAACATTTGAAATATTTGTAACTGTAATGTATGTATTTTACGATATTATGAGCTAATAATCATTTTTACAATGTTACAAATAGGCAGACATTTATACATAAATATTAATTAGTCTCTAAGATATATTTATATTTATGCACATCATAATTTATTTTATTTAAGATATATATATGCATGGTAACATACTCCATATCGGGGCACATGGACTGCCTATAAAATATTCAACCAAGTGCAATGCCATGAAATAAACTAGCAAAGCTGGTTTAATTTTGAATTCTGTTTTTGATTACAACATTAGCTTTATACATGACACAGACAGTTGCAGTGCGGCCCAGGCTGTTTTAAAGGGAGTGAAGGATAACCGTGGTCAACACACACGGGCTGTTTCGACACTACTCTCATTGGACCACAACAAGTACAAAACAGGGAAGGGGTGGTATTCCGAAGAAGTATCATAGATAATCACTTCTAAAAACACCCTGAGAAGAGCACTGTTTATTTTATTTTTCAATGTGCCCCCAGGTCCTACTGTGTAAAATAACACTTAACTCACATTCTACTCACTGTGTCCCTACTCCTCAATATCCCTGCTCGCCCCTAAGAACCACCAGTGTCGAGTCCCCTCAAATTAAAGGGAATGAATAGACTTGCTGCCCCCCCCCCAAAAAAATAAAAAATAAATAAATCAATAAATAAGTTTCTCAAATGTGAAACCTACTATCGCATACTACAGGCTCTACGTGCTTGACTGTAATGCTGCCGACACCTTCCTTCATTATTAGTAGTTAACAGTATTGTAGTCGTAATGTAATTTTACAATATCCATACAGGCAGCAGATGCTTCAAATATAGTGACGACATATATGTGTATATTTTTGCTGAAATAATAATGTGTGCATATAATAAACTGCCAGTACATTCTGGGACTTTCACATGTCTTCCACTATTCCGCTTAGTACGATACTAAAATTCTTAGTCCATAGCAAGAGTTGGACTAAGTTAGTACTGTACTTAGTATCCTATAGAGGACAGCAGCAGTTATTTTTGGGTTAATTGCAATTGAGACCTTTTTTAGTACGCAGCTGGGGACTAACTTCAGCCGTCAAGTTCGTTGCAATTGGTATTTAACTTGCGTACTAGTTTACTACGGAGCTGCGTACTAACCACGGGATCATCCCCAGTTAGTACGCTGCTTTCAGTTCGTTGCAAGTGACCCAAAGTGAGGAAAAAGGGACTGGGAGTCAGAAGTGAAAATAAATAAGAACATAAGAAAGTTTACAAACGAGAGGAGGCCGTTCAGCCCATCTTGTTCGTTTGGTTGTTAGTAGCTTATTGATCCCAGAATCTCATCAAGCAGCATCTTGAAGGATCCCAGGGTATCAGCTTCAACAACATTACTGGGGAGTTGGTTCCATACCCTCACAATTCTCTGTGTAAAAAAGTGCCTCCTATTTTCTGTTCTGAATGCCCCTTTATCTAATCTCCATTTGTGACCCCTGGTCCTTGTTTCTTTTTTCAGGTGAAAAAAGTCCCCTGGGTCGACATTGTCTATACCTTTTAGGATTTTGAATGTTTGAATCAGATCGCCGCGTAGTCTTCTTTGTTCAAGACTGAATAGATTCAATTATTTTAGCCTGTCTGCAAACAGGCCTTTTAAACCTGGGATAATTCTGGTTGCTCTTCTTTGCACTCTTTCTAGAGCAGCAATATCCTTTTTGTAACGAGGTGACCAGACCTGAACACAATATTCTAGGTGAGGTCTTACTAATGCATTGTAAAGTTTTAACATTACTTCTCTTGATTTAATTTCAACACTTCTCACAATGTATCCCAGCATCTTGTTGGCCTTTTTTATAGCTTCCCCACATTGTCTAGATGAAGACATTTCTGAGTCAACATAAACTCCTAGGTCTTTTTCATAGTTCCCTTCTTCAATTTCAGTATCTCCCATATGATATTTATAATGCACATTTTTATTGCCCGCATGCAATACTTACACTTTTCTCTATTAAATTTCATTTGCCATGTGTCTGCCCAATTCTAAATGCTGTCTAGATCATTTTGAATGACCTTTGCTGCTGCAACAGTGTTTGCCACTCCTCCTATTTTTGTGTCGTCTGCAAATTTAACGAGTTTGCTTACTATACCAGAATCTAAATCATTAATGTAGATTAGGAATAGCAGAGAACCTAATACTGATCCCTGTGGTACACCACTGGTTACCTCGCTCCATTTCGAGGTTTCTCCTCTAATCAGTACTTTCTGTTTTCTACCTGTTAACCACTCCCTAATCCATGTGCATGCATTTCCTTGAATCCCTACTGCATTCAGTTTGAGAATTAATCTTTTATGCGGGACTTTGTCAAAAGCTTTCTGGAAATCTAAATAAACCATGTCGTATGCTTTGCAGTTATCCATTTTCAATGTTGCATCCTCAAAAAAGTCAAGTAGGTTAGTTAGACATGATCTCCCTTTCCTAAAACCATGCTGGCTGTCTCCCAGGATATTGTTACCATATAGGTAATTTTCCATTTTGGATCTTATTATAGTTTCCATAAGTTTACATATAATAGAAGTCAGGCTTACTGGTCTGTAGTTACCTGGTTCAGTTTTGTCTCCCTTTTTGTGGATCGGTATTACGTTTGCTATTCTCCAGTCTGTTGGTATAACCCCTGTGTCAAGAGACTGTTGCATGATCTTGGTTAGCGGTTTGTAAATAACTTCTTTCATTTCTTTGAGTACTATTGGGAGGATCTCATCTGGCCCAGGGGATTTGTTTATTTTAAGAGCTCCTAGTCCCTTTAACACTTCTGCCTCTGTTATGCTAAAGTTATTTAAAATTGGATAGGAACAGGTCGACATGTGGGGCATGTTGTCTGTGTCCTCCTTTGTAAAAACCTGTGAAAAGTAATCATTTAATATATTTGCTATTTTTTTTTCTTCATCTATTATTTTGCCATTTGTGTCTCTTAGACATTTAACCTCCTCTTTGAATGTTCTCTTGCTGTTATATTATTGGAAAAGCATTTTGGAATTGGTTTTAGCCCTCTTAGCAATATTGATTTCTATCTCTCTCTTGGCCTTTCTAACTTCCTTTTTGACTTGTGTTTGCAGTTCCAAGTACTCTTTCTGTGTGCTTTGTTTTTGGTCCCTTTTAAACGTTCTGTAAAGTGCCTTTTTTCGCTGAATATTTTTTTTAATTGATCTATTAAACCATTTTTGCCATTTTGTTTTAGATTTAGATTTGTCTACTTTTAGGATGTAATTGTTTTGTGCCTCTAATACTACATTTTTAAAAAACAGCCATCCTTTTTCTGTGGATGTTTTCTCTATTTTACTCCAATCTACTCCTATTAGTCTCTGTTTCATACCTTCATAGTTTGCTTTTCTAAAATTGTAAACCTTAGCTTTAGTCATTACTTTTGGGGTTTTAAAAAATATTTCAAATGAGACCATGTTGTGGTCTGAGTTTGCCAATGGCTGTCTGACCTCCGTTTTAGCTATTCTGTCTTCATTATTTGAAAAGACTAAGTCAAGGCATGCCTCCCCTCTAGTCGGACAAATTGCGTTAGGAAGCAGTCATTTGTCATTTCCACCATTTTAATTTAGTCCGTCGTGCCCCCCATCGGGTTTTCCCATTTTATATGGGGGAAGTTGAAATCCCCCATTAGTATGGCTTCTCCTTTTCTACACGCATTTCGAATGTCATTGTACAACAGTATTTTGCTCAGCGTCTGAATTTGGCGGTCTATAGCATGCTCCTATTATTATGCCCTTTGAATTTGTGTCCATTATTCTGACCCATATTGATTCTGCATTGTTTTCTTTGTCCTGATTTAACACCTGGGCTTCAAGACTATTTCTTATGTATAGCGCTACCCCTCCGCCTCTTCTGTCCTGCCTGTCATTCCTATATAGTGTGTACCCACTAATATTATATTCGTCTCCATCACTCTCAGACAACCAAGTTTCTGTAACACCTATCACATCGTAGTTACTTGTTAGTTCAGTAGCTTCAAGTTCTAACATTTTGTTTGAGTCTTCTAGCATTAAGATAAATACATTTAATAGTGGTCTTACCTGAGTTTTTGCCCTTGTTTTGATGTGGTCTCCCTTCTGTTTTTTTGTTTTCTCCCCCCTTCCTTTCTAGTTTAAATGCTTCTGGACCTCCTGAAGGATCCTTTCTCCGAGTAGATTGGTTCCCTTTCTGTTTAAGTGCAGTCCGTCCCAATAGACGGACAACAATAATAGACTGTCAGTCATTCACTCAGGCCGAGAGTAGAGACTAATCTGATTACAGCTAAACACATTGCGGACTGGTAAATAAAAATAATAAAGTAGAATACCGTTCTGTATAATCAAAATACAATTGTTTTTTGAGTGGCCGTCAATGTGACTGCACCCGGGGCTTTTAGGTATAATGTAATATATCTCCTTTATTTCTGCACTCCCGTGTTTCATGCTTTGTGAGAATATTTAATACATACAGACAGAAAGGTACACAAACGCACAGCCCCATAGGTGTTACACGACTGGAGAAAATTACATTTGAAAACCAAAAACCGCAAAAATGACCGCCACAGGGCTTCTAGTATTAGGATACAGCTGTGGTCAAAAGTTTACATACCCCAGAGTATGTCACTTTCCATATAATGGGTTATGTAAACTTTTGACGACAACTGTTCAGGTACAAATCATTAACTGTAAATACTGTTATAACTCCTTACACAAAAGAAACAAACTAAAATAATAATAATAATAATAATAATAATAATAATAATAATAATAATAATACATTTAAAACTGGCTTAACAGTTTTTGTTTGTTTGTTTTTGTTTAAAGGTGTTTAAATTCAGTTCTAAAACTATAAAGCCATTTAAAGCCCCTTCTACCACTCTGTTTACATGGAACAGTTGTATATACGAACACCGTCTACACTGACGTTTTACAACGCAGACAAAGTTTCTTCAGAAACTTCCATTCTAATTATTAGTATTATTATTATTATTTATTATTATTATTATTATTTGTTATTGTTATTATTAAAGCTCAAACAACGGGTGAAATGAAGGTGTCACAAAAATAGAAATTAACAAGAACAATTGAAAGTGTACAGAGTGCTTTTACCTTTAACGATTAAAAGGCAGTGACTTTCTGATGTAAACAACTTGCATTTGAGATCCAAAGGAACAAGAACATTAAAAGAAAAGGCAACAGCATTTATTTAAGAAAGAGGTAAAATATATTTAGTTATTTGACTGAATAATTGCATCAGTTTCACAGACCCTATTTTACCATCTAGACTTGACAAAAAAAAAAAACCCCAAAAAACGTTTACTTATTTTTGCTTGGCAGGTGCTGTTTTGTTCACTCTCTGGTATTGGCGTCTGGGTTTGTGAAACCAGCATTTAAAGTTCACTTATTATTTGGTATACATTCTAATTTCAGGTGTAATCTGAATCTTAACTTCATTCAATTTGGGTTCCTGAGCAAAAAATCCAACATGGCAGTGGATCCCAGATTCCTGCCACTTTTCAGCTTTTTTATACTTCGCCTCAGTTTCATCTCTGTGTTTTTAGTGTAAATTCAAAACGCCCTACTAGTCACATTCAAAACACTCTCACGCTTAAAACACTCTGTTACGTTCAAATCATTTATTACTTTCAAAACACTCTTACACGCACAACACTTTATAGTACATTAAGTTCAAAGCATTTACGTGGATTTCTACAGTTATGTTATTACATTTCTATTTCCCCAAACGTTTTTCAGCTAAAGCTAACTGAAGTAACCAACATAACCATTTACTAATTGAAACTGTAAGTGTACAAATGTATTGTATATCAAAATACGGAGAGTTGAAATACAAAGCAAACAAACAAAAAAAATACCAAAATTAACTATATAAACATTACAGAAAAAAACCAAAACACAGTACTACATCCAGAAACACACACACACACACACACACACACACGTTTGCATTCCTATATTTGTGGAGACTTCTCATTCAGTGCGTTTACATGAGCATAAGAATTCCAATATTTTTCGGAAAACTAATTCCGATATCAAAAGTCATGTAAACACAGTTTTCGGAAAATGTATCGAATATTCCTTCGGTCAGTTTTCGGAAAACAGCACCTAGAAATTTCCAATTCAAATCCTGAAAACGAACCAAATGTATATCATGTAAACGCACTTTTCGGAAAGCTTATTCTGATAGCGTACTGCACATGTGCAAACTCTGACCTTCATTCCTGCACGTGGTTTTAGAAAACAGAGAAAATAATAACAATATGTAGTCAGTCTGCATGGATCCATTTGCTCTGTTATTGAATCGTATTTTGTCATATACTTGTACTTGCTAGAACTGATTTATAGTATTTTATCTTGTTCTTAATTGTATTAATACTTGTACTGTGATTCTTGAAATGTATTTTTGTTTACGACTGTAGGGCGTCTGCTAAGAAATAAATATTATTATTATTAATAATAATAATAATAATAATAATAATTAATAATAAAAATAATAATAATAAGTTAGGGATCAAGTAATATTTGTCCGTATGTATTTTAATAGCCCATACTGAAGCAGTACATGTTTTCCAGCTTTAAAATAAAGTGATAATTTAAAATAATGTCTGCAAAAGAAACTGGTAATATAGAACCGGATGAGCTGTTTGAAAGGCTGATTGGACATTGTGGGGAATCGGAAAAGATGTATAGGATAGTAATCTTTGAATTTTAAGACCTGACACTTCGATAAAGCACTTGTTATTGGATTGGTCTCTTGTTCTGTCGCAGAAAAAATGTCCGGTCTGTACAAATCGTACTTGGGGTACTACAGTACTTTGCATGCGAAAATTTCCTGCGTTTTCCGAAAACTTCAATCCATGTATACAGTTGAATTCTAATTAGACTTTCTATCGTTAATCTTGTAAACACAGAAAAGTGACGTTTTAAGAAAATCAGTTTTCTGATTCAGTTTTCCGAAAACATTAGTTTTCGGAAAACGCTTTTTCATGTAAACGTACTGATTTGACTCTCACTATATTTTTATTTACTATTTCTAACTCCAGTTAGAAATAGTAAATAAAAATATAGTGAGAGAACTGAAGGCATATTTAGTTCTTAAAAAGGTGTTTTACAAAGTGGGGACGTACCCACAACGTTGTTTTTAGAGTTACTATCTTTGTTACAGAAGTATTCACTCCCTACCAATAAAGTCACATTTTGTTGAATTACAAATAATATATGCACAGTTTTTCAAACTAACTTTTTTTTATTCAAAGCTGTAGTGGTTAAACTGAACACTGTTATATGAGGAGGCGGTTAAATGTCAGCAAAACTTGCAAAGAAAATGTACAAAATGAAATGTACTGGTTGCATAAGTATTCAGCCCCTTAAGTCAGTACTTGGTAGAAGCACCTTTTGCAGCAATTACTGCTATGAGTCTTTTTGGATTGGTCTCGACTAGCTTTGCATAGTAGGATGGTGAAGTTTTTGCCCATTCTTCACTGGAAAATTGCTCCAGTTCTGATAAGCTTGTTGGGGATCATCGATGGACTGCAATCTTCAAGTCTCGCCATACATTTTCGATTGGATTTAAGTCAGGACTTTGACTGGGCCACTCAAGAACATTAATTCTCTTCTTGTTCAACCACTCCACACTCCAGTGTGGCTTTGGCTTTGTGCTTCGGGTCATTGTCCTGCTGAAATGTGAATTTCCTCCCTAGTTTCAGAGTCTTGGCTGACTCAAAAAGGTTTTCCTCAAGGATTCGTCTGTACTTTGCAACATCCATTCTCCCCTCTATCCTGACAAGCTTCCCAGTCCCTGCTGAAGAGAAGCATCCCCATAACATGATGCAGTTTTAAGTAACTTTAGCATAACAGAAGCAGAAGTGTTAAAGGGACTAGGAGCTCTTATAATAAACAAATCCCCTGGGCCAGATGAGATCCTCCCAATAGTACTCAAAGAAATGAAAGAAGTTATTAACAAACCGCTAACCAAGATCATGAAACAGTCTCTTGACACAGGTTGTACCGACAGACTGGAAAATTGCAAACGTAATACTGATCCACAAAAAGGGAGACAAAACCGAACCAGGTAACTACAGACCAATGAGCCTGACTTCTATTATATGTAAACTTATGGAAACTATAATAAGATCTAAAATGGAAAATTACCTATATGGTAACAATATCCTGGGAGACAGTCAGCATGGTTTTAGGAAAGGGAGATCGTGTCTAACTAACCTGCCTGACTTTTTTGAGGATGCAACATTGACAATGGATAATTGCAAAGTATACGACATGGTTTATTTAGATTTCCAGAAAGCTTTTGACAAAGTCCCGCATAAAAGATTAATTAATTCTCAAGCTGAACGATTAGGGAGTGGTTAAAATGTAGAAAACATAGTACTGATTAGAGGAGAAACCTCAAAATGGAGCGAGGTAACCAGTGGAGTACCACAGGGATCAGTCTTAGGTCCTCTGCTATTCCTAATCTACATTAATGATTTAGATTCTGGTATAGTAAGCAAACTTGTTAAATTTGCAGACGACACAAAAATAGGAGGAGTGGCAAACTGTTGCAGCAGCAAAGGTCATTCAAAATGATCTAGACAGCATTCAGAACTGGGGAGACATGGCAAATGACATTTAAGGGAGAAAAGTGTAAGGTACTGCACGCAGGCAATACAAATGTGCATTGTGAGGTGCTGAAATTGAAGAAGGAATCTGTAAAAAAGACCTAGGAGTTTATGTTGACTCAGAAATGTCTTCATCTAGACAATGTGTAAGAAAGGCCAACAAAATGCTCAGCTATATATTGAATAGTGTTGAATTTAAATCAAGGGAAGTAATGTTAAAACTTTACAATGCATTAGTAAAACCTCATCACAATACTGTGTTCAGTTCTGGTCATCTCGCTGCAAAAAGGATATTGCTGCTCTAGAAAGAGTGCAAAGAAGAGCGACCAGAATTATCCTGGGTTTAAAAGGCATGTCATATGCAGACAGGCTTAACCCTCGGAGTACTACGTCACAGCGAGTGCTCTACGCCACAGGACTACAGCTGTCACACGCAAATAACAGCGCTTGGGATAGCGTAGCAAATTACTTAATTTTACACCCAAAAATGTATATATTATATGAAATCTAACCTATATATCACAAGAAATATAAGACATTGAAGTTTTTTGTTCTTTCTGGTATTGATATATTTTTGGACTGAATATAGAAATATGTATTGGCAAAGACACCTTTGTTATACAAACAGTATTTTTATCATCAAAACATCAGTTCTTTTCAAAACCAACCATGCACATAAACACTTTAAAAATACAACATATAAATACCAATAATGTTCTTTTTAAAATGTAAAAAAACACAAATGTTTACAAGCAACGAATCAAAAGATATATTCAGTTTTGCAAGCAACGCATCTATCTGTACAAAGAGATCGGAACCGCACAGCACAGTATACGTACTTGACCTTGAAAGCCTTTTCTCTTATATAAAGATTGTTCAACATATATACCAACATAAAGAAGTGTTAATTAAATATAAAAGCATATGCAAAACTACTACTACTTATTAATAATAATAATAATAATAATAATAATAATAATAATAATAATAATAATAAAAATAATAATAATAAATGTAACTTAATTTGAGTTGTGGAGACATCTGAATTGGCACAGGGAAGCTTATTCTCTGTAAAGTCCTTTTGCAATCAGTCTTTTTTTTTCAGTGGTTTGTAAATCCAGTTTGGTGAAGTCAGTTGTTTTTGTGTAGTAATATTTCTTGTACTTGGTTAAAAAAAAAAAAAAAAAGTCCATGGCCATGTTTATGATAGCTAGGGTACAACCAAAATGTGTAGGCCTTAAAAAAAAAAAAAAAAAATAAAAAATTAAGTTTACAGCCTGAGGATCGAAGTTCACTTTTGTGTAGGTGTGTGAAAGCATTCATGACACACACCCTTGTCACAGGTAGCACATTTGTATGTTGTTGGCTTTTATTGGTGATCACTGCAAACTGTGCAATCTTTCTCCAACTGACGTTTCTTGCCAGAAGATGTTGTGGTTATTCCCAACTTTTCTATCTTACATCCAGAACACACCGGTTGTGGGATCGAAGCAACTTTCCCATTGTCACACACACCTTTGCAGAAGTTATTATTATTATTATTATTATTATTTGGGGGCAAGTGTACAGCACTTTCCATTTGTTTCCGTTGTTGAACTGTGCCTTGATAAAGTTTGTAACTATTCAGCACCAAACTGTTGATCACATTGAAAAAGATTTTCATGTACCACTTGTACGATCGCCTTTCATTCTCGTATGAGTAAATCTTCTCATCTGCCAAATCTACACCTCCCAATTTTTTATTTCAACACACACTTTTACTTCAGTGGCTGTGTTCCCTGTGCTGAGCAAAACTGGCTTTCTCTGGCTTTTCTTTTGTCTGAAAGCAGTATACAGCAATCTTCCTGACCTGTAAACCACCTGTTCATCAAGGTAAGTATTTTCTGTTGCCATGCAGTGTACCAACAAGTTGGGTTTCGTGCTGATAAGTGAAAACTGAAGCGAGTGGTACGGATGTGTAAAAATTGTCAGTAATCAAAGTATGTCCCTTATCCAACTGACCATGAGAGACGTAACAACATCATAGGGCTGGCCAAATTCACTCTTCTCTGTGTCGTTTGAAGCACCTGTGTACACTTTTAATTTGTATATGTACCCGTTTGTACTGTCAGCAAGCACCCTCAGCTTTATTCCAAATCTGATGTTTTTTGTTTTGGAAGATACTGCATAAGTGACGTTCGGCTTTTCAATCCAACCAGGCTTTCGTCGATTGCAATGAATTCATTTAAAACGTGGTACTTCGTAAGAAGAGACTCCACTTTAGTAAGTACTGGTCGCACTTTGAATAAACTGTCGTAACCAGGTTTGTCTTTTTTCTTTTGGTTTTTGTTGTTCAAGTGCAGGTTTGCAAGACAAAAAAGAAACTTGTCGCGGGAAATTATTCACGTGAATCCTGGTGTTGCTTGCAGTGCATCTTTCGTGTTCCAGTATTCTTTCATGTCAGGCTTCCACACTAACCCCATATTCAGCCACAATCCTAAAACAGCACGTAATCTTTTTCGTGTCATACCGCCAGACGCCAACCATCATGAAAATAGCCTCTCATACGTTTTAGATTTAGCATTACTTTCCCTGTATTTGTTGTTCATTTCTAATGCGTATATATTGGACTTGTTGCAGATGTGTTCTTGGAGCTCCATTGAAAACAACAGTTGAAAGAATTCAGCAGGCCGGGGTGGGGTTCGTGGAATAAATCTCAGACCACTAACCTCTGTATACTTCTTTATGTTCAATGTTATTTTCTGTTCTGGCAATTCTGTTACTTCAAGTTTTTGTTCAGCAACCGAATTAAAGGCACGTCTTCGTCTGTACTGTCGTCACCTCCCTCCACATCCTCCTCCTCTTCTTCATCCCCCTCTTCATCCTCCTGTTCTCCATCCTCCTCTTCATCCTCCTGTTCTCCATCCTCCTCTTAAATCGCTGTCATCACTATCCACATAGCTATACAGTCCCAACCAACTATACGTTTTATCAGCCTCAGAAGCCGTAAAACCTTCAAAACGTTCTCTGTCCGAATCGCTTAAAAACGCACTCTCTAAATCCGCCATTTCTCAACTCTGTTGGCCTAGGAGACAGGGTTTTCTTTTTAACCAATAAACAAAGGTGTTCGCTTTACAACCATTTTAATTGGCTAATATTAACACCAAAGCCCTCTGCTATTGCTCGGCACAGTTTGTTGCGAGGTAAAATTGACCAATAAAAAAATTAGAGCAAATGGGAGGGCAGATCTATGTCCGATAATCGGCCGTTTAGTCCTCACGCAGCACACCTCCATGAGCCGATCGTCGGCCCTGTAGTACTCTGAGGGTTAAAGAATTGAATCTATTCAGTCTTGAACAAAGAAGACTACGCCACAATCTGATTTAAGCATTCAAAATTCTAAAAGGTATTGACAATGTCGACCCAAGGGACTTTTTTGACCTGAATGTAATGTGTTAATGTTATGTTTTATTTTTTTACTAAGATGTAAATTAAAAAAGGACATTTAAATATAGGTCTCCATTATTTGAAGCATATTCACGTGTATGTAAAATAGCGGACAATGACGCATCGAAAAGAAATTAAATTGCAGCTGCTAAAGAAATGGTCGGAAAATCCTGTGCTGTTTTGATATTTTTTTTGTGAAATGTCTAAATGATCCAGTGTGTGTGTGTGTGTGTGTGTGTGTGTGTGTGTGTGTGTATTCAGCTCTTCTCTCTCTTTGTGTCTCAGATGTCGGCCGCTGAGGTGAAGGCTGGCTCTCAGAATCTGGAGCAGTTCCTCCTGCTCGCCAAGTCCACTAAAGGAGCTGCGCTGGCAGCCCTGCTGAAGCAGCTGCTGGAGAGCCCTGGAGTGTACGTGTTTGGAGAGGTGCTGGATATGCCCAATGTGAGAGAGGTGAGGTGGGGGGTGCTGGACATACCCAACGTGAGAGGTGGGTGGGGGTGGTGGGGGAATTGTTTAGCTTTATTAACATGGCAAAAAATGTTTTTATTAAAAATGACAGTAGAAAGAGAGAGCACCCCCTCTAACTATACAGGAACAGCGGTGAACTGCAGCTCAGAATATTAATAAAAATAATGTGTAACATCAGAGCAGCCTTTCTTGTTTTAGCTGGAGTCTGGTCCTCATGCTTCAGTCTATCAGCTTCTCAACCTGTTTGCGTACGGAACCTACTGCGACTATAAAGGTGAGGGAATCCGTCTGTGTGTCTCTGTCTGTGTCAGTGTCTGTGTCTCTGTCTCGGTCTCGGTCTGTGTGTTTTTTTTAGAGATTTTCAAGAATTACACGTCATTAGATTGAGTAAAGAAAGGTGTTGTGTTCCAGTCACAGTGTTTACAGCGTCTGTATAGTGAAGCACTCAGGCTGCTGGAGCCGTTGTGATGGTTGTTCAGTGTGAATTGGAATTCAATGGAGGTGAAGGCACAGAGATGCCACTGGTCACATCATAATGTATTTCTCTCTCCCTTTCCCTCTCTCTCTCTCTCTCTCCCTCTCTCTCTCTCTCTCTCTCTCTCTCTCTCCCCCTTTCTCTCTCTCTCCCACTCAGAGAATGCCTCCTCCCTGCCCGAGCTCAGTGCTGCTCAGAAGAACAAGCTGCGCCACCTCTCTATAGTCACACTGGCAGCCAACCTCAAGGTACCTGTGTGAAACTGTACACCTGGGTAGCATCTTGGCTCCAAGTCCTCTATATTTCTATATTTACACTTTACCCTGGAAATCCTGGCTTCAGTTTCTAAACTCCCTGATCAACTATTAAACCGTGGCGGGATAGTGTAGTGTAACAAAGTGCTCGCCACCGAGGCTCACACCAGGTTCTTTTTCCCTTCTTTTAAAAATGACCCAACACACAGACTGACAGTTAAGTGCTTTTACGCACACTTTTTTTATGAAAAATAAACAAAAGCAAAACAAACACCTAGCTCTTTCCAAGAGCACTGACTAAACACTGGAACAACCCTGTCTAGCCCGGGACACCTAAGCTGTTTGCCCGATATAAAAACAACACACAGTTTTACAAAATACACAATATAATTCGTACACACAGTATTCACACTATTCAATGACTGCTTCAGTAGCAGGGCACACAGCCTTTCTGCTTCCTCCAGACCCAGCAGCCTTAAATGCAGGCTTATATGCCTCACAGGAACAGGTAACAGGCTCAGGCAGCTGGCTTCAATTTACACTAATTGCAAACTGCCAAAACAATTAAAGAATTAACAAAACAATTGCCACACATTTTCACGTGGACTTTTGCAGGGAGGATTTTAACCGCCTCCCTGCCAACTAAACAGACACTCCCATGTGCAGGGCCCCCTGCCCTGCCACAGTAGGTACCCTGGCACAATCAGAACTGGCACTGCACACAGTTTTATTGTTAGTTATAATTACAGTTGAGTGGAGAGACCAGTCTTTTTGTTCTCTCTCTCGGGTCATTTGTAACAATTGTAAATGTTTGAACGTCATCATCACGGGCAGCCAGCGATGTGAAGAAACTAGTACGCTTCTGGTGTGTAATAACTGCAGTCATCCTGCTGAGATTCACAGAGCTGAAGCACTGTGTACTAGAGGTGCAATCGGCACCCTCATTTCGTATTCGATTACACTATGTAACACAATTATTGTTCCTGGGTAGTAAGTGTTATTTCCTAATTGCTTATGCCTCAAAAGTATAGAAAATGGCTATTATTCCCCACAAACTTTGCTTTTGTGACCAGGAGTGATATTTTGAAATTTACCTATTTCCAGTGAGAAAACTGGCGAATTTGTGTCTTTTCGTTCACATAAAGTCAGAAAAAAACAACATATGAATCCAAATTAACATGTATTTATACTAAAGTAATACAAAAATGACTACAAAAGATTTAGAAGTGAGTAGTTTTTCGAGATTTACAATTATACTGTAAATCACTTTCACGAATCAGCCCCCAAATGTAGTCTCCCATTATGTTCTCGTTATACTGTCTTTCATTGACAGCTCATCCAGGAGCCTCAAAGCCGTGCTGCTCCATAATGGTAACAAGTACCCGTCTCTTCCCCTGGCTCACTCGGTGCACCTCAAAAAGGATTACAACAGCCTCAAGACCTTGCTGGACGCCTTGAAGTATGATGAGTACGGCTGGGACCCCCGGAAGGTGCTGATGCCACCACTGCACATCAAATTGGGCCTTATGAAACAATCTGTCAGAGCTCTAGATAAGGAGTCGGCAGCCTTCAAGTACCTTCAAGACTTCTTCCCTAAGCTGTCTGAGGCAAAGGTCAAAGCCGGTGTCTTCGTCGGACCACAGATAAAGAAGATCCTGGAGTGCAATGAATTCCCCAAGAAGCTCACTAGTAAGGAGAAAGCAGCTTGGAACAGCTTTGTCGCAGTGGTTCGGGGCTTCCTGGGCAATCACAAGGCCGAAAACTATGTAGAGCTGGTTGAGACTCTGGTGAAGAACTACGGCACAATGGGCTGTAGGATGTCCCTCAAAGTCCATATCCTTGATGCTCATCTTGATAAATTCAAGGAGAACATGGGAGCGTACTCAGAGGAGCAAGGCGAGTGCTTCCACCAGGATATACTGGACTTTGAACGTCGCTACCAAGGACAGTATAACGAGAACATGATGGGAGACTACATTTGGGGGCTGATTCATGAAAGTGATTTACAGTATAATCGTAAATCTCGAAAAACTACTCGCTTCTAAATCTTTTGTAGTCATTTTTGTATTACTTTAGTATAAATACATGTTAATTTGGATTCATATGTTGTTTTTTTTTTACTTTATGTGAACGAAAAGACACAAATTCGCCCGTTTTCTCATTGGAAATAGGTAAATTTCAAAATATCACTGTCCTGGTCACAAAAGCAAAGTTTGTGGGGAATAGTAGCCATTTTCTATACTTTTGAGGCATAAGCAATTAGGAAATAACACTTACTACCCAGGAACCAAAAAAAAAAAAAAAAATTTGTTACATGGTGTTATCGTATAGACATTTGTTCAAATTAGAACACTTCAGATTTATAAAAAAAAGAAATACAAAGGACTTACATTTAACAGCTGAAGAATAGGTGTGCGTCTGCATCAGATTAACATTGTAATAATAATTAAAAAAAACTATTTTAACAGAAGTAATTTCTGAACTATGGTTGTTCAATACTGTTTACATTTTATGTC
This sequence comes from Acipenser ruthenus, assembly GCF_902713425.1. NCBI lineage: Eukaryota > Metazoa > Chordata > Actinopteri > Acipenseriformes > Acipenseridae > Acipenser > Acipenser ruthenus. The sequence continues at coordinate 13,892,208 of NC_081207.1, read as the reverse complement.
CAAAAGCAAAGCATTTGAATTAATCTCACAAACCCTGACTAATGTATCATACTAAATTCAGCTTTTTCTATAATATTGCCATATTTCTGATTTGTCTTATCCAACGCGCAATGTAGGCTTGAAGAGTGTATCCTAGCAACGTGCTAGTCTATCGTACTAGCTCTAGAAGCAGCACACTCACACTCAAGGTTTCAATGCAAACCGACAGCAGGAGACGGGGTACTAATTCGATGCATCGATTCACCAAAATGTAATTGAAGCTCGGTAAAATTTAAGGACAGATAATCAATAAACGGTGCATTGATTAATTGTTGCACCCCTACTGTGTACGCTTCCGGTGTGAAATAACTGCAGTCGTCCTGCTGAGATTCACAGAGCTGCAGCACTGTGTTTGGGTTCCGGTGTGTAATAACTGCAGTCGCCCCGCTGAGATTCACAGAGCTGAAGCACTGTGTATGCTTCTGGTGTGTAATAACTGCAATCACCTCGCTGAGATTCACAGAGCTGCAGCACTGTGTACGCTTCCGGTGTGTAATAACTGCAGTCGCCCCGCTGAGATTCACAGAGCTGAAGCACTGTGTATGCTTCCGGTGTGAAATAACTGCAGTCGCCCTGCTGAGATTCACAGAGCTGCAGCACTGCGTTTGGGTTGATCACATCTGTAATCAGTATGTGTGCAGTGCATTGTACTTCAAATAACATGTCTTGGATACTGAATACAATAAACAATTTTAGCCAGCTATTTTGTTATAAATATAAATGTTTTAATGGAGCAGTAGCATTCATATGGCTAGCTAATAAAACCCTCTAATTGATGTTGTGTAAAGGCCGCTACACACCAGACACGATGCGACAAAATGAATAGAACCTGTGTTTCCAGGTACAGAGATGAATATATGGAAGTCCATTTCGAAGGATCTGGAACGCTGCTGGTGTGTGTGATTTATTTTATACAAAAGTATTGCAAAGCACTGTACAGTACTTAGCAGAAAAAAAGAACAAACCACAATACATTTGTATAGCATGTCACACATACAACTGCCACAATCAGATCATTTAAATAACATACTTAAACTAGAAGTTGCAAGCAACTTGACGGCTTCCAAGGCATTCTTGTTCCTATCTGTGTTCCATAGTAACCATGACCTTACATGCACTCTGAGCAGTTTAAGCCACTTTTACATTTGACCTTAAGGAGAGGTCAAAGGTCACGGTCAAAGATATTTTTTAATAGCGCATACTAGTTCCCTCTAAGACTTTTATTTAGTTAGCCACTGTGGCTAAAGCAACTTAACATTTTTTAGCCACACTGGAAAAACTTAAGCCACTTAACAATGCTGTGAACAAGTTAAACATACTGTTTCACAAGGAAAAAAGACGTGTATTTTATTTGAAAACACATAGATATTTAAATGAAATACCCTACCCTTTACAATATACATAAACAGTATATTTAAAGTGCACTGTAACTCTGATTCCCATTTAATAAATGCCAAACTTAGTCATGAAAAACGTCATTACATATTTCCTAAATTCTGAATAGGTTTGCAGAGATATTCATTTACTGCATAATCCTTTACATTATTTTGACTGTGAAGCGGTTTTCTTTCCACTGCAGGACTGTGTTATTAGTGTATGTTAATATTAATGCCTACCTGACCAACCGCAGCTCTAGACCTAAGCTTGTACTAATGTGATTTAATAATAGTAGTAGGATTGTACAGCCACTACTGTGTTTAAAAAACACTGTTCTTTCACCTGGGACTAATGGCAGTAATATTGCACCGATTCTGACATTAAAACTCAATATATCATAGTGAGACGAATCCTTCTTTTTAAAATAATACATGTGTTTATTTTTTTATTAAATTGTTCCTCTTTCAAGTCCACTCTGTTACTATTTCCAAATATATATTTCAACACATTAAATAGATAGCAAATAATGGGAAAAAAACCCCCCAAAAAACATGTGATCTTTTGAAGCTGCGTGTTTCTGGCTTGCCGTTTGTGAAAATGTTCTTTCAGGACCAGAGGGTATGTTTGAAACTAAGACTGCTTCACCTCCCTGTGTCTACCACGGTCATATTTTAGTTGTGTTTACATGGTTGGTGTTCCTTGGGCTACATCTTTCGGAACACGATTCTCATAATTTGTCTGTACATTTTCTTTTAAACATGTCAAGAATTTATCCGTTTGGATGCCATGTTTTTAAAAATATATATTTTTTACAAGCAGCGCCGTCCGCTGACTCTTTCTAATTAGAACCTCTGTCCTCCCGTCAAACAATGTTTGTGGCATATATTTTACGTGAACAAGCTAAAGGGCTTTCATTGGGTGAAATTACGTTTTTCAAAGCCTTCGCAACCGCGGCGAACTTGGTGAAAAATAGTTGAGCCACAAGGGAAAACGTTTTGCTTGGCGACGTGGCGAGCGGCTAGTGGAAACGTCGGCATGTATGGGTTCCTATATGTGTTCCATAGTAACCATGACCTTATCTGCACTCTAAGGAGTTAAAAGCTAGTTCTACATTTGACCTTAATGACAGGTCAAAGGTCAAGATCAAGGTCATTTTTTAATAGAGCATACATTAATTCCCATAGGCTTCCACTACTGTGTAAAGATTCATGAGTCTACAATGTTTACCTTAGATAAATACTGCAATATATGCAAACATGTGCAAATTGAGCATAGCTGAAATTTGATTCGCTCGCAGAAGCCGTGTGTTTTTTATGTAGCGACTTACTTTGAACAAACTTGATAGACAACTTTGCAAAGGCTATGTATGCAGAGTTTCACTTCAATCGGCATAATGGTTTCAGAGAAGAAAGAGTGAATATTTGACATCCATTATGGCCGCCGAACCATGTGACCAATCCACTTCTGTTGAACAAATGTAAATATAGCGCCTAAGGGTAGTAAGAAGAACATAAGAAAGTTCACAAACGAGAGGAGGCCATTCAGCACATCTTGCTCGTTTGGTTGTTAGTAGCTTATTGATCCCAGAATCTCATCAAGCAGCTTCTTGAAGGATCCCAGGGCGTCAGCTTCAACAACATTACTGGGGAGTTGGTTCCATACCCTCACAATTCTCTGTGTAAAAAAGTGCCTCCTATTTTCTGTTCTGAATGCCCCTTTATCTAATCTCCATTTGTGACCCCTGGTCCTTGTTTCTTTTTTCAGGTGAAAAAAGTCCCCTGGGTCGACATTGTCTATACCTTTTAGGATTTTGAATGCTTGAATCAGATCACCGCATAGTCTTCTTTGTTCAAGACTGAATAGATTCAATTCTTTTAGCCTGTCTGCATACGACATGCCTTTTAAACCCAGGATAATTCTGGTTGCTCTTCACATCCTTTTTGTAACGAGGTGACCAGACCTGAACTCAATATTCTTGGTGAGTTTTTTCTAATGGATTGTAAAGTTAACATTACTTCCCTTAATTTAAATACAGCACTTCTCACAATATATCCGAGCATCTTGTTGGCCTTTTTTATAGCTTCCCCACATTGTCTAGATGAAGACATTTCTGAGTCAACATAAACTCCTAGGTCTTTTTCATAGATTCCTTCTTCAATTTCAGCATCTCCCATATGATATTTATAATGCACATTTTTATTGCCTGCGTGCAGTACTTTACACTTTTCTCTTAAATTTCATTTGCCACTTCTGAATGCTGTCTTTTGCTGCTGCAACAGTGTTTGCCGCCACTCCTATTTTTGTGTAGTCTGCAAATTTAACAAGTTTGCTTACCATACCAGAATATAAATCCGTGGCTGCATTTTATTAACAGCAATAGCAGCTGGTTGAATATGTGTTCGGTGTTTGATACATTTCTTACTTGCAATAGAAAAACGAAGGAAAACACAAAAGTCAGAAAGTGCAAACTGACAAAGTTATACGGAGTCCCTTTGGATAATTTTTACACGTTTCAGCACATAAATTGGCACACATACTCATGGCTGGGTCCTGTTTTAGATTTGTTCAAAGCAAGTTGCTGCATTTAAAAAACATGGCCGCCACAAGCCAATCAAATATCAGCTATGGTCTATATCCATATTTTTCAGTATAGTCTTATGGTAGAATATAGTAGGCTGATAAAACTTTACAGAATAGTAGAAGACTGTGTGAAATAAAGTCTATGACTGAATCAAGATGATTGGGCAACATTTCAATATGGCTGCCAAACCACGTGACCTGATGTGACAGGATGCGAGTGACGTGGTGCAATAAGTACAATGCCCAAACCAGATTCTCCCAAAATGTCCGTGATTTATTTAATAAAGTCCAGAAACAAAATAACAAAAATAACAAAAGAAAAACACTCCTACCTAATCCACGATCCTCCGTGCACGAAAACTGTGCTCTGATATTCCAGGGATTATGGTGAGTGATTGGTGCCGTGCTATGAGGGAAGTGCTCCGGGGATCAATGTGGGAGGCATCCGTCTGCAGGATGAACTCTGTGCTGAAATCTGGTGAAGTCAGAGCGGGAGCTTGACAGAGTCGCTTTTTAATCGTTTCAAATGCTTCCTGACACTGCCCTGTCCATTTAACTACTTTTGGAGCAGCCTTTCGGGTGAGATCGACCAGGGGGTTAATTATGGTGGCATACTCGGGGATAAAACGGCGATAATAGCCGGCTAACCCCAATAGTGATCTTACTTGTGACTTGGTTCTCGGGATTGCCGTCTCCACCAGCACCCGGCCATTACCCATAATGTAGCCAAGATATTGGGTCTCTTGTTTGCCAAATGCACACTTGCCCAGCTTGGCTGTTAGCCCCGCCTCCCTTAGAGACTGTAGGACGGCTGAAAGTCTAATAATATGCTCCTTCCAGGTGGAGCTAAAAATCACCACATCATCAATGTATGCGGCGGCATACTGATGATGGGGAGCTAAGACCTGGTCCATCAGTCTCTGAAAGGTGGCGGGAGCTCCATGCAACCCGAAGGGCATGGCCCGGAAATGGAATGGTACGAGTGGACAAGTACAACGCAGTTAGAAGCAGAAAGGAGGAATTACATCTTTAAATCTGGAGTTGCTTTAATCAGAAAACATTGCAGCTTAAAGCCTTGCAGCTGTGTGTATTTTTCTGATAACAAGTTGAAACTTTGGAGCAGCTGATTCAAATCCCGCGGCGTTCTGGGACACAGGGGAGGGGCGGAGCCCGCACCACAAACACAAACAAAGGCATCCAGGCTTCCCAGCGACAGCGTGTGGAAGCGACATCGTGGGAGAAGTACGAGTGGACAACTACAACGCAGTTAGAAGCAGTTGAAAGCAGGTTGACAGCTCAGAAGCTAAACTAAACTTAAAAAAATGGTCTTCAAGCCAGTAATCTGTGACAACTGCATGATGTGGGAAATCCGAGAAAACCCAACAGAGCTCAACCAAGTTTGTGTAAAGCGCCGCACGATCCAGGACTTGCTTCAGCGATTAAGCCTGCTAGAAAAGGAGCTGGAGGAAATGAGACAGCAACAGGAGCTTGAGGAGCTGACACACCCACAATTCATGGAAGTCTGCACCCCTAGCAGACTGAAAGCCACCAGAGAGATGGAAGAGAGTTGAAACAGCTGGGTTCAGATAGACAGAAGCAGGGAAAAAAAGAAACTTCGTCAAATACAACCACCAGAAATCCAGACATCCATCAAATTTGAGCCACTTCAACATTTAGATGACCAAAACCAACATCAAGAGAATGAAAGAAACAACATCCTGGACCCTATAAACAGTGCTGGACAGGCAGCAAAAAGAAGGTCATGATTGTTGGGGACTCCATATTGAGAAACACAGCAAGTTCAGTTCGCAGTTTGGACCCCCTTACTACAACAGTGTGCTGCCTTCCAGGAGCCTCAGTCAAGCACATCACTGAGAATGTGGACAGACTCCCAAACGAGCAAGATGGGCTGAATGGCCTCCTCTCGTTTTGTAAACTTTCTTATGTTCTTAACAAACAGGAGACGACCCGGTAGTAGTTGTCCACATCAGTACAAACAACATTGGAAGAGACAGGCCAAGATCTCTGCAAAACAAATTCAGAGAGCTATGAAGGAAATTAAAAGACAAGACCAAAACTGTGGTATTTTCTGGGATACTGCCGGCGCCTTGCAAAGGACCATATGGACAGCTGTAAGTACAAAATCAAAATGCATGGCTGAAATCGTGGTGCACACAGGAAGGCTTCACCTTTCTTGAACATTGGAGCACATTCTACAACAAGGACTATCTATACAGGTGGGATGGACTGCACTTAAACAGAAAGGGAACCAGTCTACTCAGAGAAAGGATTCTTGAGGAGGTCCAGAAGCATTTAAACTGGAAAGGAAGGGGGGAGAAAACAAAAAAAAACAGAAGGGAGACCACATCAAAACAAGGGCAACAACTCAGGTAAGACCACTATTAAATGTATTTATCTTAATGCTAGAAGTCTCAGAAACAAAATGTTAGAACTTGAAGCTACTGCACTAACAAGTAACTACGATGTGATAGGTGTTACAGAAACATGGTTGTCAGAGAGTGATGGAGACGAATATAATATTAGTGGGTACACACTGTATAGGAAAGACAGGCAGGACAGAAGTGGCGGAGGGGTAGCGCTATACGCAAGTAATAGTCTTCAAGCCCAGGTGTTGAATCAGGACAAAGAAAACAATGCAGAATCAATATGGGTCAGAATAATGGACACAAATTCAAAGGGCATAATAGGAGCATGCTATAGACCGCCAAATTCAGACGCTGAGCAAAATGATCTGTTGTACAATGACATTCGAAATGCGTGTAAAAAAGGAGAAGCCATACTAATGGGAGATTTCAACTTCCCCCATATAAAATGGGACAACCCGATGGGGGGCACGATGGACGAAATTGAAATGGTGGAAATGACAAATGACTGCTTCTTAACGCAATTTGTCAAGGCACCGACTAGAGGGGAGGCATGCCTTGATTTAGTCTTTTCAAATAGTGAAGACAGAATACCTAAAACAGAGGTCAGAGAGCCATTGGCAAACTCAGCCCACAACATGGTCTCATTTGAAATATTTTTTAAAACCCCAAAAGTAATGACTAAAGCTAAGGTTTACAATTTTAGAAAAGCAAACTATGAAGGTATGAAACAGAGACTAACAGAAGTAGATTGGAGTAAAATAGAGAACATCCGCAGAAAAAGGATGGCTGTTTTTTTTTTAAATGTAGTACTAGAGGCGCAAAACAATTACATCCCAAAAGTAGACAAATCTAAATCTAAAACAAAATGGCCAAAATGGTTTAATAGATCAATTAAAACAAATATTCAGCGAAAAAAGGCACTTTACAGAGCATTTAAAAGGGACCAAAAACGAAGTACACAGAAAGAGTACTTGGAACTGCAAACACAAGTCAAAAGGAAGTTAGAAAGGCCAAGAGAGAGATAGAAATCAATATTGCTAAGGGGCCTAAAACCAATTCCAAAATGTTTTTCCAATATTATAACAGCAAGAGAACATTCAAAGAGGAGGTTAAATGTCTAAGAGACACAAATGGCAAAATCATAGACTAAGAAAAAAAATAGCAAATATATTAAATGATTACTTTTCACAGGTTTTTACAAAGGAGGACACAGACAACATGCCCCACATGTCGACCTGTTCCTATCCACTTTTAAATAACTTTAGTATAACAGAGGCAGAAGTGTTAAAGGGACTAGGAGCTCTTAAAATAAACAAATCCCCTGGACCGGATGAGCAAAGGTCATTCAAAATGAACTAGACAGCATTCAGAACTGGGCAGACACATGGCAAATGACATTTAATAGAGAAAAGTGTAAAGTACTGAGCGCAGGCAATAAAAATGTGCATTATAAATATCATATGGGAGATACTGAAATTGAAGAAGGAATCTAAGAAAAAGACTTAGGAGTTCATGTTGAAATGTCTTCATCTAGACAATGTGAGGAAGCTATAAAAAAGGCCAACAAGATGCTCGGATATATTGTGAGAAGTGCTGAATTTAAATCAAGGGAAGTAATGTTAAAACTTTACAATGCATTAATAAGACCTCACCTAGAATATTGTTCAGTTCTGGTCACCTCGTTACAAAAAGGATATTGCTGCTCTAGAAAGAGTGCAAAGAAGAGCAACCAGAACTAGAGTTGCGAGCAACTTTACGGCTTCCAAGCAGTTATCGTAAAATTTAAGTGCATTGGTTATTATAGATGAAACGTTATCATCACAACTGTAACGTATACTCGAGATTCACGGCAATCTGCCAGGTTCATGAGGAGTTGTTGTTTAAGCGTTTTATGCAAAATCCAACATGGCTGCTACACCATGTGACCGATCCATTTTTCCTGAAGTAGAATCAATCCTGGACATGAGCGCACTATGTACAAAAGTTCACAGCTGTACTATCTACCGTTCATGAGAAGACTTTTGAATATGGTCCAAAATGTTCATTAAATCCAAGATGGCTGCCACACCATGTGACCAAAGGCCACCATATTGACCACGACACAACATCCCATAGTCCTCTACATCCATGTCAAATTTTGTGCATTTTGGTGCAGCCGATAAGAAGTTATACACAGTTTTATAGCCAGTTGCGTATGTTGATGATGTCATGCAGCGTGGACGCCATGATTTTCACAGTAGCAACTTCCCTTGAACAAGCGTAACAGATGACCATACTGAGATGTTTTATTCCAATTTTTGTTTCAATCGGATAAGTGGTTTCAGAGAAGAAGATGTTTGAATTTTGATGATTTTATATTTTTATGGTAATTTTATGTCATTAATCAATGTGGTTGCCAAACCACAGAACCAATCAGTTTCGTATTAACAATAGTTAATCATGGACTATCCCTCAACATGTATAGCAATTTTCAGAACTGCAATAAGCGGTTTCCGATACATAGGCGTTTTAACAAATTCTGCAAAATCCAATATGGCTGCCGAACCATGTGACTTGCTCAAATTTGCTGAATATCTCCGACTGTCATCCATAGGCATCTACCAGTGTACCGAATTTCGTGAGTTTTTTAGCATGTTTTGGCAGAAAAAAATAAATAATAATAATCCTAACAAAAACAATAGGCTTCCCCAGCCTACGGCTTGAAGCCTAATAATAACTAGAGTTGCTAGCAACTATAAAGGCTTCCATCCAAGCAGTTATCGTGAAATTTAAGCGCATTGGTTATTATAGATTAAACGTTATCATAACTGTGCTAACTGTCAAGACTTTTGAAAATTGCCCGAAATTTTCATTAAATCTAAGATGGCTGCCACACCATGTGACCAAAGGCCACCATATTGACCATGGCACAACATCCCATAGTCCTCTACATCCGTGTCAAATTTTGTGTGTTTTAGTGCAGCCAATAAGAAGTTATAGGCAGTTTTATAGCCAGTTGTGTATGTTGATGATGTCATGCATCACGTTTGACCTTTAGGAGAGGTCAGAAGTCACGGGCGATGACATTTTTTCATAGAGCACATATGACTTCCTATACATGTTCCATTATAACTATGACCCTGTCGGCACGCCCTAGGAGTTAAAATTTCAACTTAAATTCCAATATGGCCGCCGCATCGTGTGAGCAATCTCTTTCAAACTTCAGCAGTTATTACTTTCCAATGGTCTGTGCAATTGTGTTGACAATGAAGAGCATAAGTGCAATGGTGTAATTGTTATGGGTTGCAAAAGTTTTTTTACAATTATCAATATGGCCACCAAACCATGTGACCAAAATGTGTCATTTTCATATCACCAATACTTCACGTGAGTCTCTATGGTCATATAAAGTTTCATGACTGTAGTGTATTGCACCTTGGATTTATGCATGAATGTATGAAAATAGAGCTGTCGTGAAACAGTTATTTGCGCGCCGCGGCCATGTTTTGTAACGAAAAAGCGTGGATTTTACAAACGGTAGAAAGGACCTTGTTATGAACATGCGTGCCAATTTAGGTGTCGATTGACGTTGTGGTTTAAGACAAGAAGATTGTTTAATATTTGGCGCCAATCCAGCGTAGCTGGTAAAGTAATTGTTCAATCGACCTCGAGTGAACATGTTTTTTATAGGCGATTGCTGCACTATCTGCTGCCATTGCCATAGTTCCACCTTAAATTGCTTTTAACGGCAAGAGTTTTGAAAAATTCCCAGAATTTCCACGAGATCCAAGATGGTGGTCGAACCATGTGACTTTTTCATTTGGGGACGCCAGTCTGGTTGTCCAGCCATAGGCATCTACTTACGTATGCGTTTTCATATCTCTGCGATGATGTTTGGGAAGAAAAATAATTAAAATAATAAACACAGCAATAACAATAGGCTTCCCAAGCAGTTAGCGTGAAATTTAAACGCATTGGTTGTTATAGATGAAACGTTATCATCACAAATAATTTTGGACACAGCTGACTGTCAATTTTGGCAAAAATATGGGAATCACTGGTTAGATGATCAATGCTGAAATGTCATTGGCCCACAGCAGCCATGTTCTGTACTGTAGCAACACATCACATATACAATAAGAGACATCTAACTACTATAAATACAGCACTTAACTATCAGTCTGTGTATTCTTCAATTATTCAGACCAGAACTTCTTAACCATACTATATAAACCTATTTATGCATTACACATTCCATTATTTGCATTACCTATAGTCAGTGCTTAATTTGAGCCGGATCCTGCCGGAACAGGATCCGGCACCTCTCAGATTTGACTTTTTTCATTCCGGTACCTCTCGCTGCATGATTTATTATTATTTCCACTGTTTGCACTGTAAACATTCTAATGAAAGCGATCAGAGTTGAAGTTGCTTCTGCCTCCTTGTTATTTCTCCCGCCCCCCGTAAAAGCGCATCCTATCCCGTCACACCGATTCTCTTATTTGTACGTAGAGGTTATGATCTTGAAACAGTGGTGGTCAGCTAGTGAGAGGTCCCTACATAATCACGTCACGTAGCCTACGCTAGTCGTCGCTACTGAATTTGAACCGTGTCGTGGGAAAGGAAAGCCAAATCAAAAATGAGGGGGAAACTGCTCCTGATGGCGATGCCTTAGTTAGCAGCGCTGTCTGCGCTGCTAATCCCACCAGTTCAGCATCACCACCGGCACGTCCTCCACTAGCTAGCAGGCCACTAGTGAGTCAGACTCGGCGGGAGAAGGGGACGGGGTCGGGGAGGACTAGTGATGGGCAGTTCAATTCTTTTTAGTGACTCGATTCATTTGATTCAGTTCAGTTTGGTGAATCGATTCATTTCGTTCATTTGATTCACTGATTCAATGACACAAAACCAATCAATATAGACCACAGTAAGTTTACGTAGGTTTATTTGAACCGGAAAGAACGAGTCGTTCACGAACTGCACATCACAAAAGCTAGGGAGAATCTATATTTGGCTGACAGGGTTCATAAACATTAAATTAAATATAGTTTGACAAAAAAATAATATATATTTATAATACTGGAGATAACATAACAGTTCGAACCATTAGCATTGTTTAGCCATCAGTATCAATCTAAGTTAATTTAATCTTTAAAAAAAAATAGTCAATTGCATTTCTTACGTGTTTTTTTTTTTTTTTTTATACATTTGGAGTCACCCATTGTTTTTTACAACAACAAAAAAAGTGGCTCGAACGAGTGGTATTTGTGGAACTAATCTGTGGTATTTATTCAGCACATAGCAAAATGCTGTTTACCCAATTCCTCTTTTATCCAGTAAACTTTTGGGATTAGTCATGTAATCAATCACACATAAGAACATAAGAAAGTTTACAAACGAGAGGAGGCCATTCAGCCCATCTTGCTCGTTTGGTTGTTAGTAGCTTATTGATCCCAGAATCTCATCAAGCAACTTCTTGAAGGATCTCAGGGTGTCAGCTTCAACAACATTACTGGGGAGTTGGTACCATACCCTCACAATTCTCTGTGTAAAAAAGTGCCTCCTATTTTCTGTTCTGAATGCCCCTTTATCTAATCTTCATTTATGACCCCTGGTCCTTTTTTCTTTTTTCAAGTCAAAGAAGTCCCCCGGGTTGACATTGTCTATACCTTTTAGGATTTTGAATGTTTGAATCAGATCGCCGCGTAGTCTTCTTTGTTCAAGACTGAATAGATTCAATTCTTTTAGCCTGTCTGCATACGACATGCCTTTTAAACCCGGGATAATTCTGGTCGCTCTTCTTTGCACTCTTTCTAGAGCAGCAATATCCTTTTTGTAACGAGGTGACCAGAACTGAACACAATATTCTAGGTGAGGTCTTACTAATGCATTGTAGAGTTTTAACATTAATTCCCGTTGAAGCACACCCAAAACCGCAACATGTACATTGTATATGAACAAAATTTAAACGTGTATATATTTAGTATTTTTGTTGTGTTTTAACACAGTAAAATAACATTTAGAAAATGTATATTTAATGTGCGTGTAAAATATAATATACGTTTAAGAACGTCATCCATTAGAATGTGCAATATCCTCCTAAAAGGTTGTTGTATCGTAGCTGATACTACATGTCACCTTGTGGACTAAGGTGAATCGCCGTCATTATTAAATTATAAAATATTTAACCGTAGTTGTAAATTGTCATGTATAAAATACATTCATTCCTCAAGGTCAAATATGTAATCACAAGTTATATAATTAAGCCTTGGGTACAATAACGTTACAATACCAGTAGATGCTTGTATGTATTTATTTATTTTGGAAATGAGGTGTATATCTCAATAATTATTTATTATTATTATTATTATTATTATTATTATTATTATTATTATTATTATTATTATTATTATTAATAATAATAATTTTTAGTAATTTGGCTGACTACTCAAGATGACTTAGAAGTATTAATCATAATTTGTGCAAAATAATTAACTATAGATATGATTAATTTTGTATGTGTATAAAAAATAACAAACACACATAGGCTACAACTAGTAGTGATTCATTTTATTATTTATTTGTTTGGTAGACTTACACAAGGTTACGTACATAGTAAACTAAGAACTGTAAGAAAAATAAAAAATAAAATTATGGTGCACAAACTTGTAATCTGAGTTTCTGACAGTGTGAAGCAGCACTTTAGAAAATACACACCGTCTGGATCATAGATATATAGCTATGGTCTGGAGGATGTAACTGACGCCATTTTGGCTCACACAGAGTTCTTATCATGCACTAAGTAAGCAGGAATTTGGATCCAACATGGCACATACGGTCTTCAGTTTCATAACACTCAATGTTACAACGAACAAATCAGCCAGACTCGAGAGGTAAGGAATCATTTCATGACTTTTGATAGGCTGGTAACTCGACTCCTGTTCGCCACGGAACTTGTTCATAGGGTGAATCAAAAGAACCGATTCAATAGGGATTCCCATCGTTCACCTTAGTGAGTCGTTCAAAAAGAACGATTCGTTCGCGAACTACACATCACTAGGGAGGACAGTGCATCTCCCGACGAAGTGCCCGGAGCAGGTGCAGTTTGAACGGAGGCTCAGTTCAAGAAAAAGCAAACGTATAACCCCTGGCTTGTCATGCAAAATGCAAAGATGGGTTGTACAACATGCAAAAAGGTAGGGAGCTTGGGTCCGGAAAAGACTGGAGGGATGAAACTAGCAAAAGAGTGGGTGGAATGTACAGTAACGTCCTCTGCCTCTGATGTAAAAAAACAACAAAGAGCCCTCAGAAAAAAAGGTTTTTGAACATGCCCGAACCAAGGCCCATTTAGCGGCAGCAAGCATTGTAGCCAAGGCTAAAGATGACACCTTAACACAGGTTATAGTTACATTGTCTGGCTACATTGTGTTTGTCACTTTTTTTCTCATGCGTTCCGGTACCTCAAAACCCCCCCGGAACACCCCCCCTCTCGCGCTCACTATGTGTTCCGGGACCTCCCGATTTACAAATTAAGCACTGCCTATAGTGCTCATATAAACACACCAGATTTTGTAAAACAACGAAAGTCACATCTCATAAATTACAAACATACAAAACTTGCAATTATATTCACTCCACAACAAATCAAAACCATTTCATATCAACACACATCCTACATTAAATAATAAAACATAAACACTTTATATAAATAGTGAGTATTTCAAAACTACTATGTGCAAAAGTCATACATGAACAACACACTGAGCTAAAGTTTACCAGGGACAGTATTTAATACAGGGTTAAAGCAGGTTTAAGAAAGAGCTGAAGTTAATATTCCAATATGAAAGTAGTATTACTAAACTGCTTTTATGTAACGTTTAGCAGGGGCAGTATATAATACCAAATTAGTTGTGGGTTTTAAGAAATTACTACAATTAAATGCTTTAGCTAAAAAGTATTCACAAGTCAGTCACCATGCATATAAAACAAAGAGGAGGAAGAGAGAAATGCGATATTTGAGAGACAGTCTTACTAAACTCTGTAGGTATTGCGTGATCACTTCCAGAATTTGTTTCCGAAGCATGTCTGGGTTTGGTCTGTGGAAAAGGTGGCAACTCTACTTAAAGTGTGTGTATCGGTATGTTTACAGTTCTGTATGCCTGTGTAACGCCCCTTCTCTGCTTTAGAATCTAGGTAACGGTGAACTCATGCACTGGAGCCAGGCCATCTAAAACCAATGATCCTCCAGGATAGCCCGAACGCCTACCGTTTCTCGGGGCTGTAGTAAACAATAAAATATATAATAAACCCAGTTCTTTTATAAATGGGCGGACTCGCAGTGCCCTCTCTATTGACACAACTGTAGTGCTCCGGTGAAGTAATTACTGTAGCTCGAATTAAAATCAGGTAGCGGGGTGATAATTGTTATTTACATAGTGTAGTTTGCGTTGTTTGTTTCTTTTTTGTTGTTTGTTTCAATTAATGAACCCAGACCAGGTTGTTCGAGTCCAATAAACCAGCTCTATTTTATTTAGTTCAACCTGTTATATTTAAAAGACAAAAACATAAATACACAAGTACACGGAAGGCTTAGTACATCAGTGCTGTAAGCTTCATGTCGTTACGCTGTCTGACACGAGTGTCAGAGAGAATGTAAAATAAATAATAATGATAGTGTAAATAATAATCATACAAACACAAAATGACAATTTAACTAATTACTTCAACACAAATTAATATAAACCCACCCATCTAGCAGCCGCTAATAACCCGATGGCAACTTGTCCCTAACTATACATATAATTTTAAAAATATGATTTTGACTAAATTAAAGACAAAACATAACGGAAAATACTTTAGGGAGGAATTAATGAGGGAATGTGAGGCACATGCCTGTTATTTTTAAAAGACAAAAACATAAATACACAAGTACACGGCAGGCTAAGTACATCAGTGCTGTCAGCTTCATGTCGTTACGCTGTCTGACACGAGTGTCAGAGAGCACTGCAGTTTAAAGGGACAGTCAGAAAGTGATGCGCTTTTGAAGTTCTGCTGGTTTGAAGTTTTCTTTTTTTTTATTTGCTAGCTCAACAGAACTATAACACGCATGTTTCCCACTGGTTGCCTGGCTACACTTGCATGTCCACGTGGTTGTTTTAAGTAAACAAACAACATTATAGCAGAACAAGCTGATCAGCTCCTATTACACTAAAATGTCCGCTGTTTTGGGAGGGATTCTCTGAATAACCGTGCGATCTTCATCCTTACAATTGTATTTAATAGAGCAAGCGATTATGAACAGTTCTGTCTATGGCACGCATTACCTGAAAGATACGCTTGCAAAGTCAACCCCCCCCCCCCCCATGCGTCTTTTCAATGGGTTACACGCGTGTTTTTTTTGCAACAGATTCAGGATTTGTGACTGTGTTTGACCACATAATTATATGACGATTTTTAAGCAAACTGTATTCACGTGACTTGTAAAGCTCATGTATTAAACATTTTAGTATTACAATTGTGTTCTGGTTTAAAAATAAAAGTGCAGTTTTTTGTTTTTTTTTGCCTTCTGTTCAGTTACAACAGCATTTAAAAAAAAAAAAAAATTGATTGTAAAACATTTCTATACAGCACGAGATCACGACAATTTTTTTCAAATATTTAGTGTGTATTCAGTATGTGTACAGTTCTGTATATGCCTGCATGTCCACAAGGTTATTTTAAATAAACAAACAACATTAGGGAAGAGATTACAGTCATTTTTCTAATATTTATAGTGTGTGCGCGGTGCATTTTTTTCCCAGCGTTAATGCCGCTGCAACAGTTCTTCAAAAAATGTTTTCTTAGTTTACAGTATGTGTCTTTTTATACTGTAGTGTGTGTAAAATATCAGCCTTTCCAGTGTATTTACTGTGGTTTAAGTTACACTAGTTAGTGAAACTGATCTGCTAGGTACCTGGAAAAAATGGCGGCTTTCAAGAAATATTTTTCCAAGACTGTACTCACGTTTCTATGGCAACAGCTGCCCCTAGTGGTGTGAATGTATCATTTCAGGGTAAAATTTGGGCAAACTGGCATGTCACCCATATTGATTGGCTCATGACGGTCATGTTTGTTGATGTAGGAACTTTTTTAGAACAGTACAAAGATAACGTATAACAAAGATTCACATCAGTTAGCCAAAGGGCTCATGAGGAGTTGTTGTTTAAGCGTTTTACGCAAAATCCAACATAGCTGCCACACCATGTGACTGATCAATTTTTCCTTAAGTAGAATCAATCGTGGACATGAGCGTACAATGTAGAAATGTTTTCACAGCTGTGCTATTTACCATTCATGAGAACAAGACTTTTGAAAATTGCACAAAAATGTTAATTAAATCCAAGATGGCTGCCACACCATGTGACCAAAGGCCGCCATATTGACCACGACACAACATCACATAGTCCTCAACATCCGTGTCATATTTTGTGCGTTTTGGTGCAGCCGATAAGAAGTTATACGCAGTTTTATAGCCAGTTGCGATGATGTCATGCAGCGTGGACGCCATGATTTTCACAGTAGCAACTTCCCTTGAACAAGCGTAACAGATGACCATACTGAGATGTTTTATTCCAATTTTTGTTTCAATCGGATAAGCAGTTTGAGAAGATGTTTGAATTTTGATGATTTTGTATTTTTATGGTAATTTTGTCATTAATCAATGTGGTTGCCAAACCACAGAACCAATCAGCTTCATATTAACAACAGTTAATCATGGACTATCCCTCAACATGTATAGCAATTTTCAGAACTCTGCAGTAAGCGGTTTCTGATACATAGGCGTTTTAACAAATTTTGCAAAATCCAATATGGCTGCCAAACCATGTGACTTGCTCAAATTTGCTGAATATCACCAACTATTATCCATAGGCATCTACCAGTGTACCGAATTTAGTGAGTTTTTGAGCATGTGTTGGCAGAAAAAAAATAAAATAAATAATAATAATAATAATAATAATAATCCTAACAAACAATAGGCTTCCCCAGCCTACGGCTTGGAAGCCTAATAAACATAACAATAGGCTTCCCAGCCTTTGGCTTGGAAGCCTAATAATGAACACCGCAATAATAATACGCTTCCCCAGCCTTTGGCTTGGAAGCCTAATAATCCTAATGGAAACAATAGGCTTCCCCAGCCTATGGCTTGGAAGCCTAATAATAATAATAATAATAATAATAAACACAGCAATAACAATAGGCTTCCCCAGCCTACGGCTTGGAAGCCTAATAATAATAATCCTAACAGTAACAATAGGTGTCCAGTAACTACATTGCTTGGCCTTCTAATAATAATAATCCTAACAAAAACTATAGGCTTCCCAACCTATGGCTTGAAAGCCTAATAATAATCATTACAATAACAATAGGTGTCTAGCAATTATGTTGCTTGACCCCCTAAAAATAATCCTAATAATAACAATAGGTGTCCAGCAACTACGTTGCTTGGACCCCTAATAATAATCCTCTGGATATCTGTGGCGGTTTATATTTATTTTGATCACTATGGAAGCTTGTGGGAGGGTAGTGGGTGGAGCTTTAGGGAAGGACCAGAAATGACAGCACACAGGAGCCGGAAGTGTCGTTTAGTCCTTGGAGCCCTGTACCATCAATGGTAACAGGCAGGATTTTATTTTAACACACAAAAATACAACAGTCCAGCATTGCAGAAAATAAACAAGAAAACCACCTGGAATACCAGCAATGGTAAACTCAGGTTTCAAATAAAAAGAATAAACAAAAACGTCTCGTTACAAAACCACAATAAAGGAAGCACTGGGTTTCTCCATGCTACTGCAGTGGGTTTCCTCTCACTGCCTCTTGGCTCTCTTCCACGGATTACTGGCTTGTCCTGGGCTTTCTTCACTGCGGCAATCCACCAAAGTTTCAAGCTTCTGTGAATTACAGCAGTTTGATAAAAACAAAACAACAAAGCACAACGCGTGTTTTCAGGTCAGGACAGGGAGCCGAATGGCAAAACCATACTGCTTAAATACTGCCAAGTCCCACCCCTGCAATCAGCACGCTGCCTCACGTCAGCCAATCGACGAGAACAGCACAGCTGATTGCAATGATGGGACCTGACGGCCGCATGGTTCCACCTTGGTCCAAGATGGCCGCCTGACCCGGAACTTCCTGTATGGTCAGAGTTCAGCCTCCTGACCCAATCACGGTCAACCCTACACAGCGCTGCCAGTGGTCGGGAGGGCGAATTACGACAGGGACTCCTTTCAATCCTGTCACAAAGCTTTATCTAATTATCCCAGGATAGTGTCCTCCTTTGTGCTGCAAGACTTACTGTAATTGTGCCTTATGTTTCTTCAGTGTTAGTGGGCAGTAACTGCAGTATGATAAGTGTTGTGAACACGGCTCATTAGAATGGATGTGATGTGTAACAATTTGACCCTAAGCTTGTTAGCATGGTGCTGTTCTGTACAGTCGACACCCAATAGCTTTTAAGTAAAGCTTCATCACTCAACACTCCTACAATCTGCAAGACACCTGTCAGATAATCAGGGAGCTTCTTTTAAAAAATAACAAATAAAAAACTCAATACTATACATCATTTTGTTGTAACTGGAAAGTTGAACAAAAGTTTATTTGAATTTTTTTACAGTGAAAAATCTTATACGGATTTTAAACACAAAATGTCTTTTGTTCTTCATTAATGATGGTTTTATGAAGGTCATCTAATGAATTACCGTGTAAAACAAAGGCTTTTTTTCTCGGGTGTACCTTGTGTGGCATAGCTTAACATGTGTGGATTAAAGTTCGTTCTCATAGGAAATCAGCTACATCAGCAATGCATGCATTTATATTATAGCTCAGCCATGATAATGACATCGGAGATAACAACCGCTACAAAAGCAAAATTGAGCTTGATGTGAGTTCCTGGCCCCGCCCCTGTGTGTGATGCTGCTGTTCCTGGTCCAGCCCTGTGTTTGATCCTGCTGTTCCTGGCCCCGCCCCTGTGTGTGATGTTGCTGTTCCTGGCCCTGCCCCTGTGTTTGATCCTGCTATTCCTGGCCCTGCCCCTGTGTGTGTTGCTGCTGTTCCTGGCCTTGCCCCTGTGTGCGATGCTGCTGTTCCTGGCCTTGCCCCTGTGTGCGATGCTGCTGTTCCTGGCCCTGCCCCTGTGTGTGATGCTGCTGTTCCTGGCCCTGCCCCTGTGTGTGATGCTGCTGTTCCTGGCCCTGCCCCTATGTGTGAAGCTGCTGTTCCTGGCCCTGCCCCTGTGTGTGAAGCTGCTGTTCCTGGCCCTGCCCCTGTGTGTGATGCTGCTGTTCCTGGCCTTGCCCTGTGTGTGATGCTGCTGTTTCTGGCCCTGCCCCTGTGTGTGAAGCTGCTGTTCCTGGCCCTGCCCCTGTGTGGGATGCTGTTCTCTTTTTCATTGTTAATGTTATGTTGGTTTGTCCCGCAGTGCCTGCCCTACTCCCTCCTGCTCACAGAGCTGGAGATGAGGAACGTGAGGGAGCTGGAGGACCTGATCATTGAGGCCATCTACGCTGACATCATTCAGGGCAAGCTGGACCAGCACAAGCAACAGGTGGAGGTGGACTTCAGCATGGGCCGGGACCTGCAGAGAGGAGAGCTGCCCTCCATCTCACACACCCTGCAGGAGTGGTAATACAGCACTGTCTGTGGTGTGGATTTAATACAGCACTGTCTGTGTGGGTGTGGAGTTAATATAGCACTGTCTGTGTGGATGTGAATTTAATACACTATGTCTGCGAGGGTCTGCATGTCTGTCAAGGATGCATTTATTTGTGTAATTGTGGGAGATGTAGTTCTGATGTCAGTGCTTTGTGAAAAGTGCTTTGTGTTGAGGGTTTCAGGGAACTGGTTTTGGTTTCACTGCTTCTGTGATGTCATTGCAGGTGCTCTGGTTGTGAAGCAGTGCTTGCTGGGATTGAAGAGCAGGTGATGAGGGCCAATCAGTATCGAGAGCACCAGCTGAAGGTCAAGCAGCAGGTCGAGAACGAGGTCAGAAACTGGGGGCTGCTATCGTGGCTGTAGCTTTCTTGTTATTATAGGTAGGGGTCTACTTAAATCGCAGTAAATTTACGTATTTTTTCACGGGTATGTTGCGGAATAAAATAAGGATTTCGCAGACATTTTGCGGACCTGTTTAAACATTAAATTAACCTAGGTAGACAGTATTTCAGAACACTATAAAGCCTAAAAATAGTGGTACTTGCTTCCTTACTAAAACAGAGTGCTGTCATTTGCTAAAGGCAAGCATGCAGGATCCCCCTGCAGTTGTCTTGCCCATACATTAAGACTGCACATTCTGCATCCACTGAATTGGTTGGAAGTTAAGGCAAAGCTTTGCCAAGATATACAGATGTGGAAATCGATTATAAACAGCCCAAAAACTCGGTTATACAAGGGCATCTGGTTAATAAAGGCAATGTATGCAGTACGTTCGTTTTCATGTTATTTGTTCCATCCAATAATTTATTTTATTAGTACCGAGTCAAAACAAAGAAAACGTGGCTATTCGGGTCTAAAATTCCAACTGCGAAAAAGTAAGCAGCAGGTTGAAGCCAGGTGGCTATGCTGGATCGTTTTAGTACTGATTTAACTTGCAGACAGGAATACTTTTTGTGTGGGCTGACTTTCCAGTTTGGTTTCTGAAAGCTGTTTATTTTACATTCTGTTCAGCAGCCTCCTTAGTAGCCTTTTGTTTAATGTGTGATTCTGAAGTTAAATAGCGATAGATCGGATTTTCTCCAAAGACACATTAAGATATGCAAAACAATTACCTCAGTCTGCATGTAAAGTTTATTTGGGAAATATCTTGAAACGATCATCAGCCGAAATATACTTTGCTTTTTTTGTCATCCATTTCTACTATTTTAACTATTTAATGCTGAAAACTAGATTTTAGCAACCTAAATCAAAACAATGCAGCACCAACTTTGTCCCACCCCCTACTGCACAGTACAGAGCACATAAAAAGCAGTAATGATGCACTGATAGGCTGATTAAAACTTTGTCATTTGAATAGTAAACAAGAACGTTAACTGCTTTGATTAATTTCTTTTGTAAATGTTACTTGTGGACGTTTTTTGTTTTTGTTTTTTGCTTAAGTGCAATGCACACGGGACGGCGAAGGAATCAAAAAGGGCTATCTACAGAAGGAAGATACGTAGTTTGCGTCGCTTGCGTTGTGCAGTAGTTCATTTAAACAAGGTTTATTTCTATTTTTTTCCTCTCCGTACTTGTTTGTATGCATTGGCCCCTAAGAGGTGAATTTTGCGAAATCGCGATTTAGGTGTATTGGTTATTGATCCCTGTATTGGGTATTGATACTCTCTCTCAGGTCTCGAATCTCCAGAAGACTCTCAAGGCTTCCTCCTCTAACTCCTCCTCTACATCATCATCAGGCCCCGCCTCCGCTGCAGCCAATCAAGACCCAGAGCAGCAGGCTGGCGAGCCGCGAGACTCCGCCCCCTCCCAGGACCCCCGACAGCCAACCGGCAAGAAGAGCTCCAAGGTCAAAGGGTATGAGACATAACTTTATAGCGAGGAAACTGACGCCTTGCGGCTCAAACACAGGAGAGAGGGGAAGGAGGGGGGGGGGGGAAGGTGTACGAGAGTGTGGCAAAGTGGTTTGCAGTGTGCAGGTGTAGAGATGATGCAGTGCTCAAGACAATGACAAACAACAAACTACTGGTGAAATGGTGGTTTATTTATAATCCAAAGTCTGACGACAACAGTAAAGAAATGGAAGGCTGGCAATACACAACAATGTGTATAGCACAGTTGAATAAACATCGGGTTGCAGTCCCAAAATAAGACGCAGTTAAAAACACACACAAAACACACGGTCACAAGTCCAGAGTGAGTGCTGCAGTGCAGCTCCATGAAGATGGCACCCCTACAAACAGCACAAATGTTGAGTCATATAGCATTCGTTTGTGCTACGTTTGTGCCATTGAAACAAATGTTTGTGCTGCTATAATTTAAGATATTACCGATTTATTTTTTTAGGGGAGTGACGTCACTCAGCCCCCCTACAATGCCCGAATTGAACCAAACTTGTCTCATTCGTTTGTGCTATGTTTGTGCTACATTTATGCTGTTGAAACGAACATTTTTGCTATTATTGTTTCTGAGATATTAACAATATTGTTTTAGAGCAGTGACGTCACTCAGCCCCCTCCAGTAACGGAATTGAACCAAACTTGTCTCATTAGTTTGTGCTACGTTTGTGCTGGTCACTGCTGCAAAATGAATGTTACTGCTGTTTTCCTTCAAGATTTATTCACAATTCTTTTAGGGCGAGTGACGTCACAGTCCCTCTATAATAATGGGTTTAAACCAAATATGGGTCATTTGTTTATGCTGCGTTAGTGCTGCAAAATTAACGTTACTGCTGCTTTCCTTCAATATGTATTGACACTTCTTTGATAAGAATATGTCATTTGGTAAGTGACGCTGCTTACACATGTGAATACTAACAAAATAAATATGAATAGCAATGGAAGAAAGTCCAGTCTCAAACATATAGAAAAAGTGTGTCCTCTTATTCACTTATTGTTTCATAGTGTAATGAATCTGAAACAAGTGTACACTGAGGATGCATAGACAATGTTGCGATTCTTTTTTTTGCTTTTTTGTGCATCTCAAAATTTTCAAGTTCTACTTACTATTATTCAGTCCTCTTGCCTTAAGTGAATGTACATTATGAACATTAATATTCCGTGAAAAACCCCAATATGTACAATTACTTCTCTAGTGCTGTTTACACTCCCCTTCTTAAGGGATACTCTGGAATCACTAACCACCTGACCTAGCACTAATGAATTGTATTATTATTATTATTATTATTATTATTATTATTATTATTATTATTATTATTATTATTATTATTATTTATAAAACAATAAGGCATCTTATAACAATAGTAGTATTACAGTATATTCAGGGGTCTAGGGATTTTACTATGTAGCTATGTGTTTTTTTTTTTTATGAAATACATATTATTATTATATTGATTAATTATTATCCTTTATACGGTGTGGCGGAGTGTCCCGCCCCTTTGTTTATTATTTATTTATATTATGATTTATGTTTATTATGGCGAAAGCCTTTTTGTTGTTGTTTTTGTGTTTTTAAAAACCTCGTGAGGATGCGTGACTAATCAGCTAGTGATTTATTTAACTAGCTGACAGCCACGCATCCTTATTAAACTCGTGCAGACGGCGACCATCTCCTGAGTTAATTCATTGATTAATTGTTGCTAATCGGGAGATGGTCACTGTATATAAACCTGCAGCTCTCTACCCTCGGGGAAGTGTCAGAGGCGAGACAGGTTTTTCGAGAGAGAGGAGATTAAAAGCTAAACAACTGCTAAGCCTTATTTGTTTATTTGTTTGGCCAATGCGCCTTTTTGTTTAGTGTGTTTTGTGTTTGTTTAAACCTTTTGTTTATTTATTATTTAATAAAATAGCTGAGCGCCGTAGCGCTCAGTTTCAACACCGCCATTATCTGTTTTGGTTTCTGTTTCTGGTCCGTGACACCATACACACGCCACTCAACGACAGCTCGGTCACATGTGGTGTCCTGCGTTGGATAAACAACGCCTCCAGGAGCTGGGCCAGGAACAGCAAAGGGCGTTTTTTTGTTGTTCGTTTTTTTTCAAAAATAGTGTTTTGGTTTTTTTGGGGGGGGGGGGGGGGAAAAATGCTGCCGAAGGAAACAGCAGCAGGAAGTGCAACCGCGCAGGGCCAGTTGCAGGTCCTGCTGCATCTCTGCTACGCCGGACGTCTGCCTCGCCTGTCTAGACAAGGAAGGGTGGTGCTTCCTTTGTGGTGAGGTCAGGTACCTTCCCCTTGTCCAAAACCCACCATGGCAAGGGGAAGAGGAGGATTGCCCAGAGCAGGAACCAGAGGATGAGGAGGCCGAGCGTCCACAGCCCAAGGCTCCACTAGCAGGGGAAGAATACCTGGCTGCAGATATGGGAGGGGCCCCGCGGCCGTCTCCAGTGCTAGAAGGAGAGGAGCCATCGCTGCCATCTCCAGCGCCAGAGGGAGAGGAGCCATCGCTGCCATCTCCAGAAGGAGAGGAGCCATCGCTGCCGTCTCCAGCGCCAGAGGGAGAGGAGCCATCGCTGCCGTCTCCAGCGCCAGAGGGAGAGGAGCCATCGCTGCCGTCTCCAGCGCCAGAGGGAGAGGAGCCATCGCTGCCGTCTCCAGCGCCAGAGGGAGAGGAGCCATCGCTGCCGTCTCCAGCGCCAGAGGGAGAGGAGCCATCGCTGCCGTCTCCAGCGCCAGAGGGAGAGGAGCCATCGCTGCCGTCTCCAGCGCCAGAGGGAGAGGAGCCATCGCTGCCGTCTCCAGCGCCAGAGGGAGAGGAGCCATCGCTGCCGTCTCCAGCGCCAGAGGGAGAGGAGCCATCGCTGCCGTCTCCAGCGCCAGAGGGAGAGGAGCCATCGCTGCCGTCTCCAGCGCCAGAGGGAGAGGAGCCATCGCTGCCGTCTCCAGCGTTAGAGGGAGAGGTCCCACTGCTGACGTCTCCAGCGTTAGAGGGAGAGGTCCCACTGCTGACATCTCCAACGCCAGAGGGAGAGGAGCCCTCGCCACTGTCTCCAGGAGCAGAGCAGCAGGAGCTGACTCTGTCTCCACCACCGCCAGGAGCAGAGCAGCAGGAGCTGCCTCTGCCTCCGCCACCTCCACCACTAGGAGCAGAGCAGCAGGAGCTGCCTCTGCCTCCGCCACCTCCACCAGCAGAGGGTGAATATCTCCTGGTTCCGTCTCCACCGCCGTGGGAGAACTGCTTGCCCCTCCCACCTCCACCAGCAGAGGGTGAATACCTGCTGGTTCTGCCTCAACCGCCATGGGAGGACTGCTTACCCCTCCCACCTCCACCAGCAGAGGGTGAATACCTGCTGGTTACACCTCCACCGCCATGGGAAGGACTGCTCCTGCCCTGCCTCGCTCCGCCCAAGGATGCCTGCCTCGCTGCGCCCAAGGATGCCTGCCTTGCTCCATCCAAGGATGCCTACCTAGCACCGCCCAAGGATGCCTACCATGCATCGCCTGGGGAGCCTCCAGTTGCAGGGTACGAGGGAGAAGTGGAGCTCCCGCTGCTGCTAACATGGCCAGGGGCTCCCCTCCCGAGTTTGCCTCCCGAGGGTCTGCTGCTGCCGTCGCCTCTGAGGGTCCGCTGCTGCCATCGTGCCTGGGGTCGCCGCCGGCTCTGCTTCGCCTGGGAAGCTGCCGGCCATGAAGAACGGGGGGGGGGGGGGGGAGGTCAGGAGACCAGCTCCCCCCGCAGCAGTTTCGCTGCAGGGAATTGGGTGGCCGGAGCCCCAGAAGAGGGAGCTGCCGGCTACAGAGAGTAGGGGGGAAGGTCTGGAGACCACCCCCACAGGCCGCCGGGTGGCCGCAAGATTGCTTTGGCCAGAGGAGCCGGCCTGTGTGTGGTCAGCCTGGCCTCTACAGTTGTTTGGGTGGGAGGAGGACCTCCCACCGTGGCCCCCACCTTTGGCCCGTTGCTGCCCCTGTTCCTGGGCCGGGACTGTAAACCGGGACTTTGGGGACTAAGGGGGGAGGTGGCCTTTTAAGGTCATGTGTGCTGCGCACAAGAGGGGGCATGTGTGGCGGAGTGTCCCGCCCCTTTGTTTATTATTTATTTATTTTATGATTTATGTTTATTTTGGCAAAAGCCGAAATAGTTATTGTTTTTGTGTTTTTAAAAACCTCGTGAGGATGCGTGACTGATCAGCTAGTGATTTATTTAACTTGCTGACAGCCACGCATCCTTATTAAACTCGTGCAGACGGTGACCATCTCCTGAGTTAATTCATTGATTAATTGTTGCTAATTGGGAGATGGTCACTGTATATAAACCTGTAGCTCTCTACCCTCGGGAAGTGTCAGAGGTGAGACTGGTTTTGAGAAAGGAGATTAAAAGCTAAACAACTTCTAAGCCTTATTTGTTTATTTGTTTGGCCAATGCGCCTTTTTGTTTAGTGTGTTTTGTGTTATTTATTATTTATTATTTATTGTGTTATTTATTATTTAATAAAATAGCTGAGCGCCGTAGCGCTCAGTTTCACCACCGCCATTATCTGTTTTGGTTTCTGTTTCTGGTCCGTGACACCATACACACGCCACTCAACGACAACTCGGTCACATACGGTCTTACCAAAATGCTATAGATAACTAATAGCAACGGGTGTGATAACCGTTTCAACATCCATCATCTTATCATTGTAACACAAAGAAGACTGTTAAAGTTGAAACGTCTGTTTGCAGACTGTTTCCATTGATTCCATGATTTTCTGATTGAGTGCTTTATGTCCTGGATGTCTTAGCCTGCTGTGCCTCACATGTCTAAATGCTTTTAAATAACACTAAAGCGAAGTGGAAAATATTTTAAAGAGATTAAAGACAGTAAGTTTACCTTTGGTATTATAGTAAATAAACAAGATACAATAATGGTAAACAGTGTCCCCGATATTTTCTTATCTTTGTTAAACTGATTAAAGGCACAAGCAAAAATGGGTACTTGCTCAAAAGTAAGATTTCAAATGATGTACAAAATAATCATTAATATCTTAAAAAACCATAGCTGCACTAATGTTATAGCTTGGCACAAATTAATGAGACAAGTTTGATTCAATTCCGGCATTGAAAGGGGGGCTGGGGGCTCCCGAGTGGCGCATCCAGTGAAGGCGCTCCGTGAGGAGTGCAGGATGTGCCCTATAGCCTGGAGATCGCAAGTTCAAATCCAGGCTGTCACAACCGACCGTGACCGGGAGTTCCTAGGAGGCGACACACAATTGGCTGAGCGCTGCCCGGGTAGGGAGGGCTTAGGTCGGCAGGGGAATCCACGGCTCACCGCACATTAGCGACCCCTGTGGCCGATAGGGCGCCTGTGGTTCTGCAGTGGAGCCGCCAGATCTGTGTTGTCTCCGGCACTATAGGTCTGGTGGCATTGCTGTGGATCTGCAGTGTGAAAAATTACGGCTTGGCTGGAGGACGTTTCGGGGGACGCGTGTTCCAGCCGCCGTTTCCTAAGTCGGCGGGGGGGTTGCAAGCGGTGAGCCGAGGATACAGAAAATAATTGGGCATACTAAACTGGGGAGAAAACAAACAAGTAAAAAATTGGCGACAACTAAATTTTCTAAAAATAAATAAATAAATAAATAAAATAAATAAAAGAAAGGGGGGCTGAGTGACGTCACTGCCCTAAAAAAATAATCGTTAATGTCTTAAGATTTCCATTACCCGAGAGTAGATGTTAAAACTTCATGCTGATTTGAACTCGACTCTCGCCAAGATAAGCACCAAATAAGACGTAGCTATACAGTAAATTAATGTGATCCATATGTGTCTCCATCCATTTACGTTTCCTTCCATATGATGATGTAGATATCATCATATGGTGTTAATGGCTGAAGTGTAATGCTGGCTCCAGGGATCAGCTTATTTTGCCTCCCTGGCGCATCAGCACACACAACGGCTGCGATGCTGACTCCAGGGATCAACCACAGTGCGGTCTCCCCAGCGCATCAGCATGACAACCGTCTGGATTGAGCTAAGTAGGGTACATCTCTGGGGTTTTCAAGTGGGCACCTTCCATCCTCAGTGTTTCGTCGACTAGCCCACGACACCTCAAGAGGGCTCGACGGTGATTCTGGCGTCCCAGCATCACCCCCCTCCGTCCCCCACTCAACTCAGCCCAGCTTACTTACCTGTACATCAGCGTTTTCTTTCTTTCTATTGTGCTTGAGATCCCCAGCCAGAATCTTTCTGTCTCAACCACAGCCAGTTGCTGCTCCTCTCTGCTGCTTCAGATAAGTTCTTCACTGTGCGACGCAACTCTTGGCCACTGAATCCGACGTCTCTAAGAAACCGGGTTGTAGAGTGTGCCACAAATTCTCGACAACCCACCTCCACTGGGTAAACCAGGACTCTCCATCCTCGCTGTTCCGCTTCAGTGGCTAGTTGAGCATACCGCAGTTTCTTCCTCTCATACCCCTCACCTACAGCATCCTCCCATGGCACTGTTAACTCTACCAGGTGAACAAGGCGTGCTGATCCAGACCACAAGACAATATCTGGTCGAAGGTTAGTGGTGGCAATCTCAGGTGGAAAAATAAGCCGTTGACCAACATCTGCCAGCATATTCCAGTCTCTAGCAGCTTCCAGTTGTCCTGGGCGAGGATTGGTTTTAACACCTTTTCTTGGTGGTTGCTCTCCTGGGCGGAGGAATGTTGTCTTTTGTGTGTAATGTTAAAAACTATAGCAGCACAAACGTTTGTTTCAATGGCACAAACGTAGCACAAACGAATGCTATATGACTCAATGTTTCTGCTGTTTGTAGGGGGTCAACTTCATGGAGCTCTGTTGTGCTCATGGTGAAACACAATTTTAATCTGTGAATAATGGTGCAGTGTTGTCCGGGTTTGAGCTGGCCTTTATTGACAGCTCTGGATCCTGTTAGCCATCTAATAATAACAAACAGTACAATTAGACTCGACAAAACAAACAAAAGTCACGGTTATATTTTGCTTGTCCTTTAGCGTTCGCTTAACCATAAACAAAGGGGAAGATCACCTTGCCACGTACCCTGTTTCTACCTTCAGTAATGCCCCCTTGGTTAGCAAATACAGCCGTTTCTCCTCCAATCTGTGTTTGCAACATCGCTTTACCTCTGGACCGATGACTTAATGTAAAGCAGCTGTGCCCCCTTTCTAGATGGCAGACTTCCACCTAACCCTGGGAATGAATTGTCAGGCCATCCAGTCCAGGGCACTCTGTTCCCTTTACACTGCGTCCTCACATGTCAGGAGGGAGATTTATTACATTATTTATATATATATATGTTGTAACCCGGCTGGCACTCACGGTCGTTCGTTTGCCCCTTTCAAAGCAGACCCAGGACACAGGAAATGGAGTTTCAAGCGCGGTTGCGCTATTTTTAATAAACACAAAAATAAACACAAAACAAAACCTAACTTCATTTTGGAGTACTTACTAAACAGGTTATTCCCTGACTAACTTGCAGGACGGCTAAGCCGTTTACCTGGCACCACGGAACATAAACCAAAACCACACAGGTTTAACACAGCACGTACTTCTTTTATGACTGCTCGGAAGCAGAGCACCTCTCTTCTGCTTCCTTCTACTCAGCAGCCCCGTGCAGACTGACTGCACATTTTAAATACCCCTGCACCTAGTACTAATTGATAATAACTACCAGGTGCGGGTGATAATTAAACAAATAAAACAATTAATTTAAACAAAATGTGCATTTGCACATGTTTTAGGCAGGGAAGAACGTAACCCCCCTCCCTGCCGTGTTACTATATATATATATATATATATATATGTGTATATATATATATATATATATATATATATATATATAAAAAAATAATATATTTATTTATTTATTTATTTAATATACAGGTTGCGAGGAAGTGGCAAGATTTGGTCCAAGTCTAACTGAAGGAAAGAAGAGAGAAAGAAATAAAGGAAGTGAGAGGGGTTTCTGGTCTACAGAGAGAGAGACACGCACACTGACACACACACACACACACAGATTTATATGCATCAATATTATTCAATGGCTTGTGTGAATGCTTCATTTTATTTTCCTCACTAATTCAAAGGAAAGTGTTGCTAATGGAGATTTCAATGCGGGTGAAAGAATGGGCTTCATTGAAGCCTGATTTAGCACTTTTTTTTAACTTAAAGGGTACATCAGCACTACATGAAAGATAAAACATAAACTATCCCACCTTGCTATTCCGAATGTATTTGATCATTGTATAATAATCCATATGCGCCCAAACATCTGCATAATGCCACACTGCTATGTCCAAAATCACTGTTCTTGAGCATCTCTTCTGAGCCTAAAAACATGACTTCCGCGTGTACCCTCACATGTACTCTAAAATATACCAGTGTGTGGAAACACACTAGTCCATAAGGAATGAACTTGTACCTGCTTTCGTTTTGTGAAGTAGACATTTTTCACACTGTACATGTTTCCTTCGTATGTTCTATATTGATGTATTATTAGGCTTCCCAGCCAGAATGGTAGGGTGGTAGGCACCTAAGGGAAGTTGTGTCAGAGCGAAAATGAAGGTCATAGGTCACATGGTGTGGTGGCCATATTGGATTTTTCAAGAATTTTGGACAATTTAAAAAGATCTTCTTCTCCGAACCGGTTTACAGCAGAGATCTGGAACTTGGTGCACATACTCCCCCATGGCCTAGATTTACGGTTGTTCAAGAGAAGTCGATCGGTCACATCGTTTGGCGGCCATATTGGACTTGTCAAAAATATTTAAACAATTTCTTCTCTGAAACGATTATGCCGATTGAATCAAAACTTTGAATACATGGCCTTGGCAAGGTTGTCTATCAAATTTGTTCAACGCAAGTTGCCACATAAAAAAACGGCCACCGCAAGCCAATCAAATTTCAGCTATGGTCAATTTGCATATATTTTAGTGTTTCTCTATGTACAATGGGGTAGAGTGATGAAACTTCATACAATCGTAGATAACTATGGGAAATTATTGTCAACGAAAGAATGAAGTTGATTGGTCACATGATTTGGCAGCCATACTGGATTTTCCAAGCCAAATTTTCGTATATGTCCGTAAAATCAACACCATTGCAGGAAAACTCACTTGGTAGGGTGGTAGGCACCTAAGACAAGTTGTGTCAGAGTGAAAATGAAGATCATAGGTCACATGGTGTGGCGGCCATATTGGATTTCTTGAGAATTTTGGATAATTTTAAGAAATTGTCTCCGAAACTGCTTGTCACAGAGATGTGAAACTTGGCGCAATAGACTGCCCTCATAGCCTAGATTTATGGTTGTTCAAGAGAAGTCAATTGGTCACATGGTCTGGTGGCCATATTGGATTTGTCAAAAATATTCAAACGTCTTCTCTGAAACCATTATGCCGATTGAAGCCGAACTTTGCATCTAAACAAGCTCAAATGCAAAACTCGTTTAGAACTCCTTTGAGAGTTGACAGTGTCATAGCTACCATGGAATACACAAATTAACCTATAAAAGCTCTATTCAAAAATTAACTTGACCGTGACCTTTGACCTGTCCTTAAGGTAAAATGCAAAACTAGCTTATAACTCCTTAGAGTGCAGATAGGGTCATGGTTTCTGTGAACACAGATAGTAACAAGAATGCCTTGGAAGCCATCAAGTTGCTTGCAACTATAGTTATGATTAATGTTGCATTCAATTAAAAAAGGCTGTGCTGTGTAAGTGGTTGCGGGGAAAAGAAAACCAAGATGGAGTTGTTCTCTTTTCCAACTAATGAAGGGATTCGGAATGTTTGCAGAATGGACGCGTATCAAATAAAACAAATAAACTAGATGGTAACTTTACAAGTAAAGTTGTGGGGCTTGCTTTATTGGGAAAGTGGTCAAAGTAGCTGATTTGTGTCAAAAGTCACATTGTTTACTAATTGTCTCATGCTTAGAATGTGCTAGAATTTAAAATTTCTCAAAGTTCTATGACAGTTAATTCAACAGTGGGAAGTAGCCTACTGAAAGAAGTTGATGCGGTTACTAAAACAGCTGTACCTCTTGATTGGTAAGTTATTTCTGTTTTGATTTCATATTTGAATAGCAGAGAAGTAGAGGAAGATGTCATACCCTCTAACTTTTTGTCTAGCTTGTTGGGAAAGTGGTCAAAGTAGCTGATTTGTGTCAAAAGTTACATGGTTTACAGTAAATAGAATGTTGGAAGTCTGGGAGTTTTTAAACAATGGGCAGCTTTAGAATGTTGAAAAAAGTCCCATTTAAAGTGAATGAAGATGGACAAAAAAAGGACAAAAAGCTTAATAGTTTAAAAAGTATACAATATATTAAAAAGTTGTATACAAGCACATTATTCCAGACCGGTCTACACGTTTTAAAGTTTGAACGGCGTTTGTAGCTTAAACGGTGTAAGAGGAGTAGCGTGCCAAATAATAATAATAATAATAATAATAATAATAATAATAATAATAATAATAATAATAATAATAATGTCGAAGATTTAAAGAGGGGACTCTTGCTTCGCAAGCCCCACTGACTAGAAAATGAGATTCGGGAAGAATGTATTTCCTTTCGGAATGAGGTATTTGAGGATGATCTGACTTAAAATAAATATTGCATTTTTTCATCCTTCGTATTTGGTTTTCATTTGCATTTCCCGATACAACACATGCACAATTGTCTACACACTGTTGAGTGGGAAAGTCAAATTCGGCCACAAATTCCATCTCCCTGTCAGTTTCTGAACAATCTGATGCTAAAATATTGTCTGGCAGTATTTCGGACGTTCCCTGTGTACAGTCACACTGTTGCTGAGGAAAATTTGAATTTAAACTATTAATGACACAGCTTCTGATAGGGAGATGGAATTAGTGGCCGAATTTGACTTTCACACTCAACGGTGTGTAGATGATTATGCATGTGTTGTGTCAGGAATGCAAATGAAAACCAAATATGAAAAATGCAGTATTTATTTTTTTAGGTCGGATCATCCTCAAGGACCTCATTACAAAAGGAAATGCATTGTTTCCAAATCTCATTTGCTAGTTTATTTAATACGTATCAATTCTACAAACATTCTGAATCAGCTGGAGCTATATCTAAGACTTTTGGGGACATATATTGAAATAGCACAGTGCTGCTATAATTGTGGTTGGGTTCCTTCATTAGCTGGAAATGAGAACAACCACTTACACAGCACAGACTTTTTCTTTTTTATATTGAATGCATTAATCATAATAATAAATCAAATTACAACATGCAAAGGAAACATGTACAGTGTGAAAGATGTCTACTACACAAAACGAAAGCAGGTACAAGTTCCTTCCTTATGGAAAATTAAATGGGACCATGTTTGTCACACAGACCTAGTGTGTTTCCACACGGGGGTAATATTGCTTATACAACGCTTCATTGGGAATGCACTGGTACATTTCAGAGTACATGTGAGGGTACATGCGGAAGTCATTATTATTATTATTATTATTATTTATTTCTTAGCTGATGCCCTTATCCAGGGCGACTTACAATTGTTACAAGATATCACATTATGTCATGTTTTTTGGCTCAGGAGAGATGCTCAATAACAGTGATTTTGGACATAGCAATGTGGCATTATGCAAATGTTTGGGCGCATATGTATTATTAGACAATGACCAAATACATTCGGAACAGCAAGGTGGGATAATTTATGTTTTATCTTTCATGTAGTGCTGATGTATCCTTTAATAAATCATGTGTTTTAAAGAAATCTTGTCCTCCTATAGTGATGTAAAGAATGTATCCTTGATTGTTGAAATAAAATACAAATTAACACAACCCTCTTTTAACTGCTGTGTTTCATGATCTTCCATTTGTGCTGCTGTTTCTTCCATTGACTCCTAGCCTGTTTCTACAGCAGACAGAGAGGCCCTGAGAGGCAGCAGTGCTGAATAATGTTACGTTCACAAAATGAAAAACTACTTTTGTAAATACTACTGTACTACTATTATGGCTCTGGTAGACTTTTTTGGACAACATAATTTTATAGTTTCTTTGATTACATGATGTTAAATAAAATATCTAAATTATGTTCTTAGTTTTTTTTTTTTTTAATTGTCTCAATCCAAAAATTGTAGGTGATGCACAACTAGCTATACAGTATGTGCCTTCCCCCTCTCCACTCTCTTTTCCTCCGCTCTTCCTTCACTCTTTGTCCTCCACACTCTCTTCCTCTTCCACTCTTCCTATCTCTTCCTCTTCCTTTACACTTTTCTCTATTAAATGTCGTTTGCCATGTGTCAGTCCAGTTCTGAATGCTGTGAAGATCATTTTGAATGACCTTTGCTGCTTCAACAGTGTTTGCCACTCCTCCTATTTTTGTGTCGTCTGCAAAATTTAACAAGTTTGCTTACTATACCAGAATCTAAATCCGTGGCTGCATTTTACCATGGCTGCATTTTATTAACAGCAATAGCGGCTGGTTGAATATGTGTTTAGTGTTTGATACATTTCTTACTTGCAATAGAAAAATGAAGGAAAAAACAAAAATCAGAAAGTGCAAACTGACATAAAATTATACAGAGTCCCTTTGGATATTTTTTACTTAGTAATTAATTATAGTTTTATCTATCACGTTTCGGCATGTAAATTGGCATACATACTCATGGCTGGGTCCTGTTTTAGATTTGTTCAAAGCAAGTTGCTGCATTAATAAACATGGCCGCCACAAGCCAATCAAATATCTGCTATGGTCTATATCCATATATTTCAGTATAATCTTATGGTAGAATATAGTAGACTGATAAAACTTTACAGAATAGTAGAAGACTGTGAAATAAAGTCTATGAATCAAGATGATTGGGCAACATTTCAATATGGCTGCCAAACCATGTGACCAGATTTGTACATTGCTGCTTCCATACAGCCATATGTCATATTTATACAGCCATATACCATATCCATACAGCCATATCCATAGTCATATGCCATATCCATACATCCATACTGCCATACTTGGCCCCCTACATTGCTGCTTGCAGCTATATTTATTAGGCTTCCAAGCCATAGGCCATATGTCAAATGGTATGGCCAAGAAGAGACAGGCCAAGATCCCTGCAAAACAAATTCAGAGAGCTAGGGAAATTAAAAAGACAAGACCAAAACTGTGGTATTTTCTGGGATACTGCCAACACCTTGCAAAGGACCATATGGACAGCTGGAAATACAAAATCAAAATGCATGGCTAAAATCGTGGTGCACACAGGAAGGCGTCACCTTTCTTGAACATTGGAGCACATTCTGCAACAAGGACTATCTATACAGGTGGGATGGACTGCACTTAAACAGAAAGGGAACCAATCTACTCTGAGAAAGGACCCTTCAGGCGGTCCAGAAGCATTTAAACTAGAAAGGAAGGGGGGAGAAAACAAAAAAACAGAAGGGAGACTACATCAAAACAAGGGCAACAACTCAGGTAAGACCACTATTAAATGTATTTATTTAATGCTAGAAGTCTCAGAAACAAAATGTTAGAACTTGAAGCTACTGCACTAACAAGTAACTACGATGTGATAGGTGTTACAGAAACTTGGTTGTCTGAGAGTGATGGAGACGAATATAATATTAGTGGGTACACACTATATAGGAAAGACAGGCAGGACAGAAGAGGCGGAGGGGTAGCGCTATACATAAGAAATAGTCTTGAAGCCCAGGTGTTAAATCAGGACAAAGAAAACAATGCAGAATCAATATGGGTCAGAATAATGGACACAAATTCAAAGGGCATAATAATAGGAGCATGCTATAGACCGCCAAATTCAGACGCTGAGCAAAATAATCTGTTGTACAATGAAATTCGAAATGCGTGTAGAAAAGGAGAAGCCATACTAATGGGGGATTTCAACTTCCCCTGTATAAAATGGGAAAACCCGATGGGGGGCACGACGGATGAAATTGAAATGATGGAAATGACAAATGACTGCTTCCTAACGCAATTTGTCAAGGCACCGACTAGAGGGGAGGCATGCCTTGACTTAGTCTTTTCAAATAATGAAGACAGAATAACTAAAACAGAGGTCAGAGAGCCATTGGCAAACTCAGACCACAACATGGTCTCATTTGAAATATTTTTTAAAACCCCAAAAGTAATGACTAAAGCTAAGGTTTACAATTTTAGAAAAGCAAACTACAAAGGTATGAAACAGAGACTAATAGAAGTAGATTGGAGTAAAATAGAGAAAACATCCACAGAAAAAGGATGGCTGTTTTTTAAAAATGTAGTACTAGAGACGCAAAAAAATTACATCCCAAAAGTAGACAAATCTAAATCTAAAACAAACTGGCCAAAATGGTTTAATAGATCAATTTAAAAAAATATTCAGCGAAAAGAGGCACTTTACAGAGCGCTTAAAAGGGACCAAAAACAAAGCACACAGAAAGAGTACTTGGAACTGCAAACACAAGTCAAAAAGGAAGTTAGAAAGGCCAAGAGAGAGATAGAAATCAATATTGCTAAGGGGGCTAAAACCAATTCCAAAATGTTTTTCCAATAATATAACAGCAAGAGAACATTCAAAGAGGAGGTTAAATGTCTAAGAGACACAAATGGCAAAATCATAGATTTTTTTACAAAGGAGGACACGGACAACATGCCCCACATGTCGACCTGTTCCTATCCAATTTTAAATAACTTTAGCATAAGTGTGGAGCAGTGTGGAGTAGTGGTTAGGGCTCTGGACTCCTGACCGGAGGGTTGTGGGTTCAATCCCCAGTGGGGGACACTGCTGTTGTACCCTTGAGCAAGGTACTTTACCTAAATTGCTCCAGTAAAAACCCCAGCTGTATAAATGGGTAATTGTATGTAAAATAATGTGATATCTGTATAATGTATGTAAAATAATGTGAATCTGTATAATGTGAAATAATGTAAAAATGTGATATCTTGTAACAATTGTAAGTCGCCCTGGATAAGGGCGTCTGCTAAGAAATAAATAATAATAATAATAATAATAATAATAATAACAGAGGCAGAAGTGTTAAAGGGACTAGGAGCTCTTAAAATAAACAAATCCCCTGGGCCGGATGAGATCCTCCCAATAGTACTCAAAGAAATGAAAGAAGTCATTTACAAACCGCTAACCAAGATCATGCAACAGTCTCTTGACACAGGGGTTGTACTGACAGACTGGAAAATAGCAAACGTAATACCGATCCACAAAAAGGGAGACAAAACCGAACCAGGTAACTACAGACCAATAAGCCTGACTTCTATTATATGTAAATTGATGGAAACTATAATAAGATCTAAAATGGAAAATTACCTATATGGTAACAATACCCTGGGAGACAGTCAGCATGGTTTTAGGAAAGGGAGATCGTGTCTAACTAACCTGCTTGACTTTTTTGAGGATGCAACATTGACAATGAATAATTGCAAAGCATACGACATGGTTTATTTAGATTTCCAGAAAGCTTTTGGCAAAGTCCCGCATAAAAGATTAATTCTCAAACTGAACGCAGTAGGGATTCAAGGAAATGCATGCACATGGATTAGGGAGTGGTTAACATGTAGAAAACAGAAAATACTGATTTGAGAAGAAACCTCAAAATGGAGCAAGGTAACCAGTGGTGTACCACTGGAATCAGTATTAGGTCCTCTACTATTCCTAATCTATATTAATGATTTAGATTCTGGTATAGTAAGCAAGCTTGTTAAATTTGCAGACGACACAAAAATAGGAGGAGTGGCAAACACTGTTGCAGCAGCAAAGGTCATTCAAAATGATCTAGACAGCATTCAGAATTGGGCAGACACATGGCAAATGAATTTTAATAGAGAAAAGTGTAAAGTATTGCATGCAGGAAATAAAAATGTGCATTATAAATATCATATGGGAGATACTGAAATTGAAGAAGGGAACTATGAAAAAGACCTAGGAGTTTATGTTGACTCAGAAATGTCTTCATCTAGACAATGTGGGGAAGCTATAAAAAAAGGCCAACAAGATGCTCGGATATATTGTGAAAAGTGTTGAATTTAAATCAAGGGAAGTAATGTTAAAACTTTACAATGCATTAGTAAGACCTCACTAGAATATTGTGTTCAGTTCTGGTCACCTCGTTACAAAAAGGATATTGCTGCTTTAGAACGAGTGCAAAGAATAGCAACCAGAATTATCTCGGGCTTAAAAGGCATGTTGTATGCAGACAGGCTAAAAGAATTGAATCTATTCAGTCTTGAACAAAGAAGACTATGCGTGATCTTATTCAAACATTCAAAATCCTAAAAGGTATAGACAATGTCGACCCAGGGGACTTCTTTGACCTGAAAAAAGAAACAAGGACCAGGGGTCACAAATGGAGATTAGATAAAGGGGCATTCAGAACAGAAAATAGGAGGCACTTTTTTACACAGAGAATTGTGAGGGTCTGGAACTAACTCCCCAGTAATGTTGTTGAAGCTGACACCCTGGGATTCTTTAAGAAGCTGCTTGATGAGATTCTGGGATCAATAAGCTACTAACAACCAAACGAGCAAGATGGGCTGAATGGCCTCCTCACGTTTGTAAACTTTCTTATGTTCTTATGTTCTAACAGCAAGCATGGCTGGAAAGAGAAACGCAATGAGCATCAGCACAAAAATTCAGTGTGCAAATAAAGTTTCTCTGTTAGAAGCTGTGCACTTGCTCAAGCATGCTTGGAACTCTGTCAGTCAGCAAACAATGCAGCGTTGTTTAAAAAAAGCTGGGTTTTCTATAGTTGAGGACGAGAGTGCTGACGAAAATACAACCGGAACTGAATCTCTGACAACACCAGAGGAAGAATTCTGAGCTGTACCTTGGTGACCAGGACCCTCTGCCTGAAACAGACACTGATGATTTAAGCGTGTGTGCTGCGCTTTTAACACTGCAGCATGCTGTCGAGCAGCATCTGGATATAGAGCCAGATTTTTCGGGAAACTGTCAGTCACGTACCAAGACAGCTGCGCTGCGTTTCCAACATTGGTTGTTTAATCTACCATTATAGCTACGTACTTGGCTTCCTTCCTGTACTTCTGCATCTAGCAGAACCTGAGGCACCGAAGATATTATGCCATTTGGATTCTTGTTAGAGGTACCAGAGAATACTGTGGCTATTGACAAGAGATTGCTTAACATGCTGTCGTAGTAAGAAATCAGAGAAAGTAATTCCACATAACTACCTCTATTTGAGGATTTGCTGCCTTCATCGTGCCCTCTGAATGCCAGTTCTTGCTTGCCAAGGTAAGCAACGGAATCAATCCAGAGTTTAAGAGCCTCACGATGATTTTTTCTTACTTGCTCATTGTGATGTATTATATCCCTATGCTTCTGCTCATCCCGTTGAACATCAATTCAGGTTTGTCCAAAACAGAGGCTCACAAGTGACTTTGGGAACGCTCATGTTTTTGTGCTGACTTCATTAGACATCCTAGATTGCTGTAGCCAGTGCTGTTCCATATCGCCTTTTCTGTACTGACCAGTTTGGGTATTTCTGGTGTATTCCTCTTTTTTTTTTTTTTTTTTTTAAGAAAATTGATTTGTAACTGTCACAAAGACGGCCAGAGTGGGTGGCGTCAGACCAGAAAGGAATACACAGACAGAGACGGTGGTGATGATGAGCTGAGTGCAATGGCTGCACTCAGCGTTTATTAACAAATAAAAGGGTTGAAAACAGCACAAAAACAGGACACGGCACTTGTAGCCAAAATAAACAGACGAACAAAACGGACTAGACAGTGCACAGACAGACGAACAAAACACGGTGAGCAGATAACACTAATATTTACGTTCTTTTATATTTACTTTACTCCTTCTCTCTCTCTCCCGTTCTCCACTCACCGAACACCTAACCCTGAGTGAAAGAAACGTGCATCTATATATACTGTTGTGCTGGGATTCAATTACTAATTAATTATTCACTTGAATCCCAGCACGTGAATTAATTCTGTGCAACCCCGTGCTCACATATTACATTTAACCAGCACGTGAAGTGATTTGTGCTCTCCTCGTGCCTAAATACAAATCTACACTTTAAATACACGTGAAACACAGACCCGTTTATATCCCGTGTACCAATGTCTATACACCAACATTAACACACGCACGCAACATACAACACAGAACACACAAATGCACACAGGGGCGGGGCACTTTGCCACATATACCCCCCCTTGTGCGCAGCACACATGGCCTCAACGGCCACCTCCCCCCTTAAATACCCAGCAGTCCAGGCCAAAGTCTCGGGCTGGGAAGGGAGGCTTCAGTGGGCCCATGGCTGGAAATGCTGTCAGTTCCCCTGCCGGTAGTGGCACGGCTGACAGCATGCTGGTCCCGTCCTGCAGCGAAAAAGCTGCGGGGGCAGGTGGTCCCCCGACCTCCCCCTTCTTCGTAGCCGGCAGCTCCCTCCTGTGGGGCTCCAGCCACAAGAACTCCTGCAGCGAAACTGCTGCTGGGGAAAGTGGTCTCCAGACCTCCTCCCCCTTCTTCGTGGCCGGCAGCTCCCCTTTCTGGGGCTCCGGCCACCGTACTCCCTGCGGAGGTACGGGCAGCAGAGGCAGCTCCTGCTCCTCTGCTCCGGGCGGTGGCGGAGGCAGAGGCAGCTCCAGCTCCTCTGCTCCTGGCGGTGGCGGAGGCAGAGGCAGCTCCAGCTCCTCTGCTCCTGGCGGTGGTGGAGGCAGAGGCAGCTCCAGCTCCTCTGCTCCTGGCGGTGGTGGAGGCAGAGGCAGCTCCAGCTCCTCTGCTCCTGGCGGTGGTGGAACCAGCAGGTATTCACCCTCTGCTGGTGGAGGTGGGAGGGGCCAGCAGTCCTCCCACTGCGGTGGAGGTGGAACCAGCAGGTATTCACCCTCTGCTGGTGGAGGTGGGAGGGGCAAGCAGTCCTCCCACTGCGGTGGAGGTGGAACCAGCAGGCATTCACCCTCTGCTGGTGGAGGTGGGAGGGGCAAGCAGTCCTCCCACTGCGGTGGAGGTGGAACCAGCAGGTATTCACCCTCTGCTGGTGGAGGTGGCGGAGGTAGAGGCGATGGGGCTGATGCTGGCCACTCAGAGGGAGGCTGTGGCGGTGCTGGCTCCCTCTGCTGTGGCGGCTGGGCATGTGCGCGCCGTGCTGCCTTCAACAGCATAGCTAGAGGCTGCTGGGGGACCCCAGCATCCTGCCCTTCTCCCCCCCAAAAATTTTCAGGGGGTTGAGCCTGTAACCCCTCCCCTTCTGGCTCTTGGGACGGCACCAGCAGGTATTCACCCTCTGCTGGTGGAGGTGGTACCAGCAGGCATTCTCCCTCTGCTGGCAGCTTGGGTCCTACGCCTGTGGAAGCCCCGACTTCCCTCTTTTTGGGCTGTGGAAGCCCCGACTTGCCTCCCTTTGGGCTGTGGACGCACCGACTCCTCCCTTTTGGGCTGTGGACGTTCGGGCTCCCCCCACTCGGGCGTAGGACGTTCGGGCTCCTCCCACTCAGGCGTAGGACGTTCGGGCTCCTCCCACTCAGGCGTAGGACGTTCGGGCTCCTCCCACTCAGGCG
Organism: Acipenser ruthenus; assembly: GCF_902713425.1. Taxonomy (NCBI): domain Eukaryota; kingdom Metazoa; phylum Chordata; class Actinopteri; order Acipenseriformes; family Acipenseridae; genus Acipenser; species Acipenser ruthenus. The sequence continues at coordinate 13,850,756 of NC_081207.1, read as the reverse complement.
TAGGACGTTCGGGCTCCTCCCACTTGGGCTGTGGACGCTCGGGCTCCTCCCGCTTGGGCTGTGGACGCTCAGGCTCCTCCCATTTGGGCTGTGGAGGCAAAACCAGCAGGCATTCACCCTCTGCTGGTGGAGATGGGGACAGCAGGTACTCTTCCTCTGCCGGTGGACCTGCTACCTGGGCTGCTGTTCCACTTATAATTGCCTCCAGGTAGCTGAGGACCAACCCCACACCTTCCTCCCAGGTGCTTACGGTCTGTTCCCTTGCATAAGCCTCCCATCGTTCCCTATCCATAAATCGCAGGAACCGGACGACTACTGGGATAGACTGGGCTTCCTGCCCAGCATTTTCCAGCATCCAGTCCCGCACTTTGATGGCGTCTTCTGCCATTTTTTTTCCCTCTTTTTTTCTCTCTTTTTTTTTTTAATCCAAAAATGCTGTTCCTGCTCTGGCCTGAGTCCTGGAGGCGCTGTAGATCCCACTTCTGACACCACGTGTCACAAAGACGGCCAGAGTGGGTGGCGTCAGACCAGAAAGGAATACACAGACAGAGACGGTGGTGATGATGAGCTGAGTGCAATGGCTGCACTCAGCGTTTATTAACAAATAAAAGGGTTGAAAACAGCACAAAAACAGGACACGGCACTTGTAGCCAAAATAAACAGACGAACAAAACGGACTAGACAGTGCACAGACAGACGAACAAAACACGGTGAGCAGATAACATTAATATTTACGTTCTTTTATATTTACTTTACTCCTTCTCTCTCTCTCCCGTTCTCCACTCACCGAACACCTAACCCTGAGTGAAAGAAACGTGCATCTATATATACTGTTGTGCTGGGATTCAATTACTAATTAATTATTCACTTGAATCCCAGCACGTGAATTAATTCTGTGCAACCCCGTGCTCACATTTTACATTTAACCAGCACGTGAAGTGATTTGTGCTCTCCTCGTGCCTAAATACAAATCTACACTTTAAATACACGTGAAACACAGACCCGTTTATATCCCGTGTACCAATGACTATACACCAACATTAACACACGCACGCAACATACAACACAGAACACACAAATGCACACAGGGGCGGGGCACTTTGCCACAGTAACCAAATCGACTACAAAATGTCTCTGTTGTCTTATGACATTTTTTTTTATTTGTAAAATGCAATTTCAAATATTACTTTGAAGCTCTCAATAATAAGCAATTTCGCGCAAAAATTCAGCTATTTTTATACCTTTACAATAGCATATTTATGTCCCGCCTCTGCTCACTAATTATTGGACAGCTGTAAAACCAGGTCAGTTGGTTAAACCTACTAAAGACCTTGTCCTGCCTCCGCTCACTTATGATTGGACTGCCGCATATCTTCTATTGGTTGATTTTATTTTATATACAAAAATAAAATTCTGCACGATTAAATTGTAAAAAAAAAAATTGATCAACTCTTTGATTGATTAATCGATCCGATTAATCTGTTAATCAGAGCAGCCATAGTTTTAATACATTTTTTTATTGGTGTAATGACTGTCTTAAAGATTTTTAACTGCATACACATGTGTATTTTGTTAACTATGATTGGGGGACATTTTGAATATCAGGTTATTGTGTGGGAGTTTATACCGTCCATCTCTTACTGTGGGCGAATCACGTAAACGCAAACATGCCCATTCAAAGCGGTAGTGACTGTACTACAAACATACCTAGAGCCAAATTCAATATGACAGCAGAATCATATCTCTGAGTACACAGTGTGTGCATGTAAATATGTAAGAGTGACACATATCCCAAGATTCTCATACTCGCAACGAGTTGTCAAAGAATGTCCTTAGCAAGTTTCATCACAATCACAAATGCCGGTGTGCAAATATAAATGTGACGCACATCAACATGGAAAAGCCTTATCTCCCAGGATTCTGTTTCTAAAAATGTCCTTACCAAGTTTCATCCTAATTGGAAAAGGGATGTAAAAGTTTTGTGTGATGTATATCTGTGTGTCTGCAGTATAGCTGTATTGCAAGGTAAGCTTCCTCAATCTACAGTAAACGCTCAATCAGCTAGTGGCTGACAACTGGTTTTGTACACTATTCTACACAAGGACTGCTTGAGTAAATTAAATACGGTCAGCATTAAAGGAAGAATGTTTGATTGGTCAGCAGCAACCTATTAGTATCTCATGATAAGCAAAGGAAGGCAATTAAAAGAGAATCCACAGAGGGGCTCCCGAGTGGTGCATCCGGTAAAGGTGCTCCACGTGGAGTGCAGGATGCGCCCTATAGCCTGGACGTCGCCGGTTCGAGTCCAGGCTATTCCACTGCCGACTGTGGATGGGAGCTCCCAGGGGGCAGCACACAATTGGCCGACAGCGTGTGTTTGTCTTCGCCCTCCCGAGTCAGCGCAGGGGTGGTAGCAGTGAGCTGAGCCTAAAAATAATTGGCTATTCTAAATTGGGAGAAAATTATAAAAAAAACAATTGGCATCTACTAAATTAAAAAAAAAAAAAAAAAAGAATCCACAGAACAGATTTCTCATAAGCCTCAGGCTACTTCACAGGCCAGCACCTAAATGTACTCTCTGCACCTCATACTGCAACAAAACAAGCTAACTAACAAGCAAAATCTGTATAAAAATAAACAGGTTATTAAAGTACTAAAGAACAGATTTGTTCAGCTGTTTGATCGATCACAAGCTTTAGGTTGCATCACACGATTGCATGAGATTAGGTTCAACACCAGGATCATTTCACAGTGCGTCTGTCCTCAACAGGCCTCTCATGCCTTTCAGCTCACAATGCCTGGGTTCGAATCCAGCATCTTGGCTGGAAGTTTGTAGTCTCCCCGTAGCACCCAGATTTATGTCACCACCACAATCCTGGCAGTGTCAGTATGAGGAGCCCTGGACTGAATAGATTTGGAACAGGAACATTTAAAATCTCCATTATCATATCATAGCACTAAAACCCACTGGTAATTACTGAATGACAACAAAAATCAATTAAGATTACAACTTAACTTTAGGAGTATATACACAAACTGGTAAGCCAATAACAGCAGACAGAAAGACAAAGTACAGAACAATGAGGCAAACCTTCGGTCATATTTTACATGACACCATAATTAGGCACTGCAGCTTTAAATGAACAATTAGCAATCATAAAGAAATGTTTACTCACTGTTGCGATTGGTTTTGATCTTTGCCAGAAGCTTTTGTGCAGTCTGCATGTCCCCATGCTTCACTGCTTGGAAGAGCTCTTGTTCTTTTCCCATGGTTAGAATCCACACTGTCATTGTAATGAGCAGTACCACAATAATCCGTCAGGGTGCCATGGGGACTGCCAGAATTATCAAATCATGCACTGACTAACTTCAACCAATATTTGGCAAATTAACACCCAAGAACTGTGCAGTATGTGAGATTAAACTGAAATTAATATTGTTCAATTAAAAACAATGCTTTAAACTGATTTTTCCCATTGGAAATGCTCCGGCTAACAGAACAGGAACTTCACTTAAAAGAACACCTTTTTTGGCACTGTTAACAATTTGTTGCTAACCAATTCAAAACTGATACAGTACTGTTTTGTAACCCGATAACTCATCATCAAACTCAAATGGTTTATTCAATCTTTTCAAAACTAACTTGTCATTGTGAGAGTAATTTAGAGCTGCTGCTGCATGTTTTAACGTGTGTAGGGTTGTTTTGCTAATTTAGTTTGTCAGTTCGTTTGTTAATTATTATAGTTTATTAACATACGCTTGCCTGTTGCTTTTCTCTTACTTATTTTGTTAATTTCATATGTTGATGCACGTGCGTCATGACATAAGTATCATATCGTGACTGGCCTTGGCATTTTATGTCCGGTGTTAAACTCGTCTCAGAGAACACTTGGGCTAAGAGAACACTTTGCTTGCTTCCCGAGGAGCGTTCTCTTAACCAGAGGCTACTGTATTATAAACAATGTGAACTTTAAAAAAAAGATCAAACCTTACAAGGCCATGTTGGAAATATTATTTCAAGAAGGTTATTTTAGTGGTGTTAATAATATGGAGTTAAGTTCTACAAGTTTAAAGTTGTACTTGTGTTTTACCATCGTCAAAGGGGTGAGTATTACATGTGCAGCAGCTTTAAGATAAACAGGTGAACAGAATCACTTTTAATTATCAGCCTCCAGCCTCTAAAGGAATACAGACCTTTTCAGAGTTTGTTTGCCTCTCTTCTAAGCTAAGTCAAGCTGACAAATGTTTCAGCTATTGCCTCCTTAAGAGTATCAGACATAATCTTACACCAGACTCCACCGATCAAACCCTGCTAGTCCAAACCGACCTATAAAGCAGAACTATGCCACCAGAGTGAAATGCATGCTGACAGCAGCAGTGGAAAATCATCTGCAATAATGAGGCGATACTGGAATCATTTGCAGATGTCTGTATTTTTATCATAGAGCTTTTAACTGCTTTGTGAGTAAATCTAAAAAAATATTACAATTAAAAGACCAGAAAATGCCAAACAAATCTCTTATCTAAACAAGTTCTATAGACCCAAATGCTACTGTAGCCTAACTGACATTAGAATGGTTTTGTAAGTGTAATTTAAGGTTAGTTGATCCATTTAAAGACTTCAAAACAGAGTAATTTTTGGCTTCTATAACTTAAAAAAACCGCATGAGCTATGCGCCTACTACTACTTTCTGCAGTAGTGGGCTAAAAAAAAAACAACTATTGTGTTATACACATGTAATATGCATGCTTATAGTCACATCTGAAATGTTGTTGGATAGTTATACAGACACCAAGTAACTCCGTTCTAAACTATCAATACGCGTCGTAATATACGTAATTTACAATAAGGCATTTCAAAACCAAAGCTAAGACAAACACACTCGCATGAGATCCACCCTATGTTAGCCTTAGAAAAGCCCTGGATTGGTGAAGTGCTTGGATGTGCTTAAACGATGACACTACAGGTGGTCATTTGCCATTCTTTCTGTAGGTATCCACGTACTTGTGCATGTCTTCCTATGACACATATTTAAGTTATTAAAAAGTATATGTCAACTGTACGTTGTGTAAATGTTAATGTTAGAGTTTGTTTTGTTTTTTAAATGGGGAACTTTGTAAAAATAGAAGTTTAATAAATAAAAATGAATTTATTTTGTCCTGTGTCTTTTAACTGTACAGTATGATACTGAAAACGTGACATTGACCAAATATAATGTTGACTAACAAGCTTTTAAAAAAAAAAGTTATTACTTACGTAACTCTAATAAAACTTAATAATTAATTAATTAATTAATAAATAAATAAATAAATAAATAAAACACACACACACACACAACTTTCAAGTCACTGGATCTGATAAGGCACGCAAAGGACAGACCCTACTGTATGAAAAGTTAACAAGAACTGAACAAAACCTTAAACAGAATCGAAGCAATACATACCTGCACCGTGCACCTTCAATCAAACACGTCTTAAACTGTAATCTAAGGCAAATATCGACTGTATGAAAAGTATAGGTGGCGGGCTGTACTGCCTGGTCGTTCATTTTTCAGCACCAACGTAACAACCACACACAGGTCTGGTAAAGTTAAACTCCGATCCTCACAGGTATTATCGCACACAATTACACATCCCATGAATCTTGGTTCAGGGTCTCAATATTAATTACCCCGTTGTTTTAAATGTTCAGTAAATGGGTTTAAATCTTCGGTGTCTGATAATGACACTTGTAATTCCCTCCTAATTCGTTGCTGGACACTCCAGCTGAGCATTGTCATTCCGCCAAGTCTCTCTCGCTGCCTGGAAGGAAAGCCACTCCCACCAGGCGTTCTGTCTCGGGCGACTCCACCCCTTTTAAAGGAGATTCGACCCTTTTTAAGGAGGACCCGTGTTGTTACGTTCATCCTGGCCACCTGCCTGCTTTTTCACAATGAAGTGGGAAGTTTTTTGTGATTTCTTCATTAATGTTATATGCAAGCAATCTTTAATAGCATTGTTCGATGGTAATTTCTTTAAAGGGAAAAATGCATACAAGCCAACAGTCTATTTCAGACTTAAACTTAAGTATAAGTATTACGTGTATTACATTTATTGTTAAGTACAATATTTGATAATGTACTTTCCTCTTAATTGATAATGGAAAGAGAGCGAGAGCGAGCGAGCACCTCAAGCCTGACCTGAACACCACCTGCCTGTCATTCAGCCCCTGGCCTCTCTCAAGCACAGACTGACAATTGTGTGAAATTGTTTTGTGTTGTGTATCACTCATTTCACTTGGCAACAGACCTGATCCAGATTTGAACCCAGGCCTCCAGCGATTAAAGGCATGAGTCTAGAAAATTAGCCTGCCGCGCCACATAGCCTCCCTCACACCCACAGTACAGGTATGTGTAACAGTTCGAAGTTCCTTCCTGCTGCATTCGATCAAAGGGAACTACAGGAAAAATAGGCGCGCTGGATCACAAACAGATCCAATTGCAAGCAAGTTGTTCAATAACTCTGTAGAAACACACAATCCAATTGTGTGATCCTTATAACCATTCATAGCACAATTATAATGTCAAAAATAGAAACAACGATTTTCATTAAATGTGCCTGGAAATTGAAAGTTACAATGAAAAATACACCTCAGCGCTTTCTTTTTTAATAGACCTATTCTTTGGCAAACAGATTCATGTTTTTATTAAGAAAAGGACCAGTTAAATTCCCACGATCTATAATTAAGAAGTGAATGGAAATGGGGCCGTTCTGTTCAATGCTTTTTGATGTGGCCCCCCGCATTTCCAATGCTTCCCTGGAATACCAGCTGATGGCGTGACATGTCTGTATCATGTTTCAAGAAGAAGCAGAGGGTCCGATTCTCAAAGCTTCTTAATTCAAATTACTGTAGCACATTTACATTCTGAATGAAAAAAACAACAATACAAATCTAAAATGAATAACAACTTCCCATTTTTTTCAGCCGCACAATTACATTTACAAGTCTGAGTTGTGTATTTCTGGCTTGGTAACTTTATTGGGTGTGTTCTTCCGTTATGAAGACATGGTGTCACCATAAAAGTTTACCATGGCAAATTTGCACAGTATTTTGGGGGTTTATCACACTTTTCCCATACCTCAACCATTAAATTTACAGTGCTTTACAGCATTTGTACAAGGGCACACCCTTTAAGATCCAGTGATGATTCAAAACATGTTCACATTTATTTCTGTATATGTGACAAAACAACATTTTGAAAAATATAATTTTCCAAAACAATTCTGTCTCAGGTACATTAGAAACTGTATTATATTCATAAAAAACATAGACATATCTAAACCACACATTTGGATTAATACAGTCATAAGTAATGTTAATAAATATACAAACAGATCAATGAATGCAATGACAGCCCACATATTATTATTATTATTTATTTCTTAGCAGACGCCCTTATCCAGGGCGACTTACAATTGTTACAAGATATCACATTATTTTTTACATACAAATACCCATTTATACAGTTGGGTTTTTACTGGAGCAATCTAGGTAAAGTACCTTGCTCAAGGGTACAGCAGCAGTGTCCTCACCGGGGATTGAACCCACGACCTTCCGGTCAAGAGTCCAGAGCCCTAACCACTACTCCACACTGCTGCCCTTATCTATTTACTACCAATGCAGAACCACTGAATTGGACATTTAAGCAATATAACACAACAGGGTGTCTGTCATTGTGGGATATCAGAGCGATAGTGCTTTCAGCCACCCGGGAAGTGAAAATATCCCAAAACGACACACACCCTCAGTACCATATTGAGATCATACAATGGCTATGAGGTAAATTAAAATGAAAAACCACTAACAAATAGAATAAGATCTGTGACAACGTTCTGAGATATTGCCATGATCATAACATGACACAACCCATTGAAACGAACGAAGAGGAGGGTGATTCTTGCAATTGTATTATTGTTATTATATTACTCCCAAAAAAGGTTTCTTGTCAGAAGGAAGAATATATATATATATATATATATATATATATATATATATATATATATATATATATATATATATTAGGCTGTTTATCAGACCATGCATTTGACCAAATGAATAAATGTCTTAGGTAGGTGGCCAAATTAACAATTTGATTGTCATAATTTGACATATTGCCTAAACATCTTTTAATAAACCAGATACTGAAGGAATAGTAAGGTTCCTACTATCTTTTATCTGAAGGATACAAGGGTTATTGCATGTAAAGTAGTTTTGTCAGACTAGTTTCTTGAAGTTAATTGACCATTGAAATGAAATTTGAAAACCCAGGGTAAGTCCTATCCTGTGATGCAGCACATGGGACAAGCCTTTACATGTGGTGTGACTGCCTGGTTAAATACAGGGCGTTTATCAGCAATCTGTCAAATTACCTGGATTTGGCCGAAAGCCCGAACTTGTTAGTCATTTAGTCAAATTCGTGTTTTCACAGAATGACTGTAACATATATACAGTAGTGTGCAAATGTATTAGAAGATGTGTCATTTATATCATTTATATACCTACCCACATGAGTGTAAGAATTTCAATTTTCACTTAGTAATCAGTGATATAGAAACAATAGGCACTCGTGTGAAAAAAGTTGACCACTTTGTGCTTTAATTAGGCATCTTAAACAACTTCTAAAAGTCTCATGCATTTTATCATATATCGCTATGAGATGGATGGACAACGACACCTGTGTCTTCTGCCATTTCTGTTGTCAATTCAACGCTGCCTTCTTTCTGTTCCTTAAGGATATTATCTATTATCTTGCTTAGCACTCCTTTAAGGGTTACACAGTGGATGCAGTTAATGCAGTGAACAAAAGGTGTGACTTCTACTGAGTTGAGGGTTGATAGCAGGTGCTCAGTTGGGAGATGCTTCCATGCCCATGTCCAGGACTGCACCTATTACTAGTTTCAGTGGTAATCGCAACCCGCAGAGATTGTTTTGAAAATACCTTGGGTTCCACTGCCCCCTGGTGGTACAACTTGGTAACTGTGGTACTACATGAGAAAACTCTAAAGTCAGTAAAACACAAATCATTGAACAATTTTGGCATATGTGACGACAAGAGAGCATTATATTCATAAACATTATTTTTATACTTCAAGCCTGTGCAATATAGAGCTTATCAAAGATCTATATGGGAACTGTGACATTTTCAAATCTAGTTTAAAATCTCATTTAGTTTAAAATCAATGGGATGGTGTTCATCTTATCTGAAAAAAAAAACACATTGGAAATGTGGAAAAAACGGCAAGTTATCAAAAGTGCCGAGCCATTTAAGGTGGCGATATCGGAAACACAAGCCAAGTTTCAAGAAACCATTGGGGCAACCTTAGACAGCACCAAGCAAATAGGCACAACTGTAAAAGTGGTGGGGGTCATTGTTGCCCCAATTGTTTCTACTAACTTGGCCTCTCTAAAACATATTCATATTATTGTAAAAACATATTTTAAAGACATTGTAGGTTCATGAAAACGCTTCATGAAAACGCTTTTTTTGTTTGTTGCAATTACTCATCATTCATATATATATATATATATATATATATATATATATATATATATATATATATATATATATATATATATATATATATATATATATATATATATTAGCTCAAAGAGCCAGCTGCCCATATATTATAAGTCTGTGTTAAAAAGAAAACATCAAATGCAGGTGGACATTAAGTACTTGCTGTTGAGATTCAAAACCAGTTAAAAAAGACATGAAGACTGAAAATCACTGCCTAATTGAAAATGAACAATGAATCAATGTTCTAGAAGATAAAATCTACCGAACTGGTAGGTTACAAAACGCTGAGCTGAAACTTCACGACTGAACAGCGTTGCAGGCAACAAATATTAGCATTTTCGCTCTTCCCGGCGATCGAGAATTGTTTAGCTAAACCGCTCTAAACCATTTCCCATTCATTCTCTATGGTAGTGCTAAACCACTACGGATGTAATACTGCTGCCGCCGCTACGTGGTTTTGGCGCTGTTGTGCAGGTCTGTGCCTAAACAAGAGCTCCCGCCTCGAGCTCTCCAGAGTGAGTACAGTGAGTGAGATATCAACAGCATAACGTGCTCGCGGAGCTCGGAGTGAAATAGGTGAGAGTGCGGTTATTTTTTGTTTATTATTGTTGTTGTTGTATGAGTAAGTAAACGTAAAAAGGAGCTATTCTAACTATATTTATATAGAGAATAAAAAAATATATAAAGATTTAAATATCCTTAATTTCTGTATACTGCAGTTTAACCTCCTCTGAAAAACACTATCTATAAAACATATTCTATATACATTTTATATTATTAAACATCATTCTTCTATAAACATCACAACTTTCTCACGTAGCTCGGAGTGACAGGTAAGAATGGGTTTATTGTTGTTATTGTTAATTATTATAAGAGTGAGAAGGGGGATCCTGGATATTTGTATTGTTTTAAACAAGATGGTTGAGCAAGCTATAAATTAGACAGGAATGTAACTCTGCTATTCTACTAATGGAATGTAACTCTTGATATGCTTGGTGTGAACGAGAGACGGCTAATATATACTGTGCTTAAAAATGCAATGCAGTATTGACATGCAACACACACACACACACACACACACACACACACACACACACACACACACACACACACACACACACACACACACACACACACATGCAACTCAGTGTGATGTGTGGTTTTCTTTTTGCTATGCAGTTATTTTAAGAAGCTACAGTGACATGACTCCCTTTACCTTTGTAAGCGAGAGTTAATGCATACAAACACCCAGACTGACATTGATTGAATGACTTCCTAAACATTTGTCAGTATTATGTCTGGTTTCTCTGGTTAGTTTTTAGTGTTACTGTATACAGTTTTATTATGTTCCTACATTAGTAATAAGTACAGAAAAGCTTAGTTCCTTGTAGTCAGCGTTTAAAAAGAGAATAACCGATATGTGGTTTATCAGAGAGTTATACAAATATGACTAGGTACTATCCTGCCCTTATGAAGAAAAACAGAATGATGTGTTTATTTAAATTGATTACCTTTGTTATCTGGTGTCTGAATCATTCACATTAGTTGAAATTAAATCATTTTTTTTTTTAATTTAGTCGTCGCCAATTATTTTTACCCCGGTTTTCACCCCAATTTAGCATGCCCAATTATTATCTGTATCTCCGGCTCACCACTCGCAACCCCCCCGCCGACTCGGGAAACGGAGGCTGGAACACGCGTCCTCCGAAACGTGCTCCTTCCAAGCCGTCATTTTTCGCACTGCAGATCCACAGCAATGCCACCAGACCTATAGTGCCGGAGGACAACACAGATCTGGCGGCTCCGCTGCAGAGCCACAGGCGCCCTATCGGCCACAGCGGTCGCTGATGCGCGGTGAGCCGTGGATTCCCCTGCCGACCTAAGCCCTCCCTACCCGGGCAGCGCTCAGCCAATTGTGCGCCGCCCCCTAGGAACTCTCGGTCACGGTCAGCTGTGACATAGCCTGGATTCGAACCAGCGATCTCCAGGCTATAGGGCACATCCTGCGAGGAGCGCCTTTACTGGATGCGCCACTCGGGAGCCCCCGAAATTAAATCATTTGTGACATTTGACCACAGAAAATAAACTGAGGCACTAAAATAACTCATGTTTTCTTTAATGACTGTTTCCTGATAATGACGTACACAATTGCAAAGCCCTTTTTCTTGTTTTAATAAAAATGAAAATTGTTAGTAGTACTAATAGATCAATAATAAAGAGTATGATGTTAGCCTAGTAAAGGTAAGTGGCAAGTTTATTTTTAAACAGATTAGAGTAGTGATTACCCCAAACATGCCAATTCTAAAAAAAGAAAAAAGCACAGGCCCTCGTTATGTGACTTTCCCTACCTACATTGGAATAGTGATACATTCCTCAGAGTATATGGGAAAAAAGCAAGAAGATATTTTCAATGGGTACAGTGCCAGCTGTCATCTTTTAAACACACCTGTTTACACACATTATTTTGATCCACTAGTTTCAGCTGTGTGGATGGTAAAGCCATTTGAACTTGCTCAAAAACCACATTGGAAACAAAATTTTTTATTATTATTATTAATTTCTTAGCTGACGTCCTTATCCAGGGCGACTTACAATTGTTACAAGATACCACATTATTTGTACATACAATTACCCATTTATACAGTTGGGTTTTTACTGGAGCAATCTAGGTAAAGTACCTTGCTCAAGGGTACAACAGCAGTGTCCCCACCAGGGATTGAACCCACGACCCTCCGGTCAAGAGTCCAGAGCCCTAACCACTACTCCACACTGCTGCTTAAACACATTTAAGATCGCAGTATATTTAAGCTTGCACTATTCAGCAGCAGTACAATGTGTATGGTCTTTTACGATCAAGTAGCATAAAGCTCCAGATCTTTCTGCATTTTCAGTTAACACCATTTGCATGTTACCAAGCAGAAAGCGATATTGCTCATGCTTTTGTATGCATGCCACAGTAAGCCTCTTATGTAGTACAAGTATTATGTCAAACAGTAATTGTACATCACAGCTTAACGTGCTTCAGGAAGCACATTTGTTTGCAACATAGTATTGGTATTCTTTTAATATATGTTTGCTAAGCATCCAAAATGCAATATAGTGCAAGTATTACTATGTAATAATGTGGCTTATTATTACAATGCATGTAACATTCTTAAGATCGTAAGTCATAACTTTGGGAATTTTAATTTAATAGTTTTAGTTACAAATGATCTGTTTGTAGCCTTTGCTTTAAATATTAAATTTCAGAAATATTACTGCAGAATTTTATTAAGTGTTAAATGCAATCTGCTTTTACAGGCTTGGTAATGTCAGTTGACCTCTATTGAGCTGAACAGCTGGCCACCTTGTAATCTGCCCAACCATTAAGCAAATAAAGCATTTGCCATGTTATTTGTCCTTATTTACTGAATATTTCTGGGTTATGTTGGAGTAAGAACATTTCTAAAAACAGATGTCCCAGAAATACAGTATGCCTTTTCTGTATCTAAAAAAAAAAAACATCGATATTATAAGTATGATTTATTAAAGGATGTAAACAAGGCCTAGATTTTATGTTGGAAGTAAAATTTGAAGAAATGTCATAATATTCAGCGCCTCAGTACCTTAAACTTAATTTCGGACACTTATTGATACTTTGATATCTTGTTGGTACCCAATTTCTTTTCACTAGGTGAGACAAGAAATATCAGTTGACAAGGCCTTGTGTAGTTAAGAATCATAATTCATCCAAAAAGGTATATGTGCTATAGAATGTGAGGCACAAGGCTGAGAAAAAAAAACAGCACTGACTGCAACAGCAGGCATGGCTAGAAAGAAAAAAAAAACGATTAGCATCAGCACAAAAATTCAGTGTAAATAAAATGTCTGTTTAGATACTGCACGCTTGCTAAAGCATGCCTGGAACTCTGTCAGTCAGCAAATAATGCAACGTTGCTTCAAAAAAGCTGGGATTTCAGTAGTTGAAGAGGCGAGTGCTGACGAAAATACAATCGAAACTGAAACTCTGACAACATCAGAGTTTGCACAAAAAGATCGTCCAGATGGGTGTCAGAGTTCTTCGCTGAAAACAATTTGCAGTAATGTAGCCTACCTGTACTGTACGTTTCTGCACTTGCATTACTTTTTTGCACTTATTTTATTACATTCATAGGTTTTAATTAATCTTTTTTATTAGTGCAATGAGTGTCTTAATAAAGATTTTTAACCGCATACACGCTTGTTTATTTTGATTACTGTACTGGTGATTGGGGGACATTTTGAATGTCAGGTTATTGTGTGGATGTTTATACCATCCATCGCTTACTGCGGGTGAATCACGTCAACACAAACGCACCCGTTCTAAGCGGTGGCGACTACTAAAATCGTAACTTCACAACAGCAAGGTTTGCTTGGTTTCCTAGAGCTTCTAAATTGTTACTACTACTACTAATAATAATAATAATTTCACCTTGGCAGGAAGTCTATGAACAGAACTGATAAGTGTCTTTTTTTTAACAACGTCAAAGACACTGACCTTCTGTAGCTTCAAATTGGTTAAGTATTATACATTTTCTACAGGCCCTTTTCACAGTCAGCAAACAAGTTTATAAGTAAATAGTTCACCAGTACACAGTTTACCTCAATTCATTTGTTATTTAAATATACATGCAAGTGTTCATTCGCATTTACTTCTGTATAAAATGTGTCCACTTGGCAGCCATATAAATCCCTGGTAACATACTTAAAATATAAAATGTTATTGCTTCCATAGTAATCTACTTTATGGTCACAATCTTGGTGTGGTGCAAACCATACTTGAAGGAAATATCTTTTGAATAGTTGTTTAATGCAAGTATCACTTGAAAGTGAAACGATACCATATATGTATTTACAGTATTGCACTACTAAATAAGTCAACTCATTTAATTGAAATTAAAGCAATAAATCAAAGTAGAACGCTAAATTTGAGGGATTAAAAGTGTTACCTAAATTAAGTTTTGATATACCAAAAAAGGGGGAAAAAAGTCATGGTTAAAGGAAATTGATGTAAACATTTCCCACAATTTTGAGTCTATTCTTTTTGCTCAAGCAGTGCTCCAGAATCTCTCGTGTGGAAAGAAATGACTCTGTATTCATAATATAATCCTTCACCAAACTATCCCCGGAGAATGACTTTTTACCCTTTTTGGTCTGGACACTATCCAAAAGTGCTCCTCTGATTTCCTTTGGCTTTCCAGGCAGTCCAAACACAATGAAAAGTCCCACACAGTCTTGTCCGACCAGTGAACAAAATTCCTCTAGTTTCTCAAACCTGTCCTTGTTTGTATACAGCACATCCAACGTGGCAGTCTCTTTTCCATTTCTACAGGGCTGCTCTGACTGACCGCTCTCGTTCACTGCCAAATCTGACAGCTGACACGTTTGAACAGTAAACTGGAGCCTGATATTTTTGTCAGGCCCAAAAATTGTCCATATCCAGTCCACTCCAAACAGTAGAGACTGTTGTTTTGTCATCTTGCTTGTGGTAATGTGCTCCTCCACACCTTTCTCCATGCAGAAAGAGATAAAATTGACAAGAAAAATCTCATTAAGCGTGTCTGTGCTGGGCTGCAGTTTGCTCTGTGGATCTTCGAACCCCAAGTACTCTCTCAGCCTTTGAGATGCATGCACTACACCTTGGCTGAAAACATCACATAGGACATCAGGCTTGCTGTCCTGGACCGGCTCCGGAGACTGCACCTGTCCCATATTTGGAAATAAAATGTTGGAAATCTAGTTTAAAATAGGATCTGTGCTTTTTCAGTAAATGTTCAGCATCTCCAGCATAACTATGTTGGCAAGAGTAGACAAGAGCAGAAAAAACAGAAAGACTCTTCAGCACCTGATGCAACCAGCTTTCACCTGCTAAGACAGCATTGTAATACTGGTCCTTCCTGAATATAGTGCTCTGGGGTGTGGTCCTGCTTTGTAATAGTAGCAAAGAATGCTAATCACTACCTGTTAGGCGTGTCAGATAACATTGAACCAGAATGTTATCGAGTTTGTGCTTAAAAAATGTAGTTAAATAATATCTCAAAAAGACATGCTGTGCCACAATGTGCAAGTAGGATTTTCTACAAGTTCATTAAGGTATATTTATTATGTTAAAAGGAAGAAAACTCAGGTAATTTGGAAGACATTGAAGATGACTATTCTTGCTACAGATACATCAGAGGAAGAATTCTCAGTTCTGTCACCTTAGTGACCAGGACGCTCTGCCTGAAACAATGCTTAAAAATGAATTAAATCATATACAGTATTAACAATACACAAACTGGGTGGATACAGATTTTTTTCTAAATGGAGTTTCAATTTATACATACAATTATGTCTACTACAGTATTAACCTTTACCAGGAAATCATTGTGTTTTGATCAGCAATTGTTAATAGTTATGTAAACCAAGGCAGGCAAACTTACCACCTGCAGCAAGAAAAAACAAAAAAAAACAAGTTGGTTACAGATTACTCAGACTCTGGTTATTGCTCACACTCCTGCCCCCCTATTTTTTAGTACATTCAATGTTTTACCTTATCAGTTCCAGTTAAATTCTACTTTTAAAAAAGAGCTTATAGAATAAGTAGTGGGGTTCTGAAAAATATGGAGTTATACGTGTTCCTGCAACTGTTGAAATAATGTATCTATAATTTTTCTTTTCATGTGAACATCCTGACAACTTTTTACACTTTAGTTTGTTTCAAAGCTCTTTTCAAAATGTCTGCTCTAGTGCACTGGGGTTTGAAATCTGCATGAAGAGCAATTAAATAAAACAAACAAACAAACAAAAAAAACCACATCATAGCTTGTTATTTCTGTGTTACCTGTTTGACAATGTGGGCAATAATCCTTACACTAGCAGTGCACTAGAGCAAATCTTTTGAAGAGAACCTTAAACTTATATGTGCAAAAAGTTGTCAGGATGTTAATGAAAAGAAAAACTACAGGTATGTTATTTAAACAGTTGTAACAACACGTGGGGACGTGCAATGCTATATTTTTCGGAACCCTGCTATTTACTCTTTAAATGCAACTTTAATCTTGTAATCAAATTTAGGATTAGATATTGTCACTGTCGTTCATTTATATAAAACCATAGCACTATATATCTATTGCATTACTGAAGCGGTCAAAAATATTGGGAATTCATTAGCTGCATAGCTATAATATTCTTTTACAATGTCTTCATCCTCATTTTTCCCCACTGTGATCTTTCAGCAGCGTTGAAGACTTAAAATCTGTTTCTTAAAACACATAGGAGGTAGCTACATAATTCCAGTAAACTTACTTACCAAATATGAATTACTGTCACGTATATGATTTTATTTTAAAGTGAAGGCAACTTTCTCCCTCAGAAGCATATATAATTTAAACTAAAAGCCTAAAGAGCAAGACAGATATGTAGAAAAGTTGTTTTGTTTCACAAAATACCACTACTACAAAAATACATTTAAAAAATACCATTTAAAAATAAAAATAAAACATTTTTTGTGGATCTTTTTAATGGAAAACATTTATCAAGTGATGGTAATTCATATTATATATTTTACCCTATGTGCTTTTAGTATTATTGAACATAAACAGACGGTTTCCAACTACTGTATATTCAGACCACCTTAACTGGGATCTCAAGAGACCTTGCCGAATAAAGAAACACAAAAGACAGCCTACTGTCAAATTGTTGATGCCCTCAGAAAAAGCTCCAATTTGCCTGACAGTTCCTTCGGAGTCTTCCATCTGAATAATGACGACAAGTAATATTTACTTGTTACAGGCAAAACAAATTGATGTCAATTATCCCAAAACATCTAAAAGACAGTCCACTGGCCTAAAAGCAATGCAATTAAACAAAATAATACATGTTCAAAAAAATCTTCATTCATTTAACAAACATTTATGAATTGGTTCAATTTTTACCAATAAATGTTGTACCAAATGTGAAGACAGTACCTCAAAGTGTGCTGTCTTTTTCATTGATTTGGCCAGAGTTTGAAACGTTTTTATTTACTGTGCAGTACACATTAGTGTAATGGAAGTTGACCTTGAGAAGCAGTCATGTACCGAGCACAAAGTCAATCGATTTCACTATACCGTAGAAGGTTTTGGACATTTTACATAATTATATTTTATCTCATATTTATCAATGCAAATTTTACAGTCACCAATAGTGCTGGGACAAAGACGGGATTTTCATGTTCAGATATTCGCTCATAATTTAAATATTTGTTCATTTTTAAAAAGTAATAAAAGACATTTTATTGCTCAGAACGCAGGCACAGACAGCAAAGCAGCAGGGGCAGGGGGTGTGGCCCCTGTGTGTGCTTTTATTTTACAGCTAGACGTTATACTATGTAACATGTTAAAGTAAAAAGAAAAAAAATATCCCAGGAGTAAAGAATACGTTGTGTAGGCCTTACTTTACCCCAGTGAATTAACTACAAAACAAAGGATGCCAAACAGCAGTTCAAGTTAAACGTTGCTTTGTTTATTCCCAAAATAAATAGTACATAAAGTTGAAACCACATTTTATTTATTTTTTACTTTTTTTTTCATTCCTTGCCATTGCCGTTTCTTCACAGTAAACAGTGGCCATCGACACATTTTCATAAACTAATAACATGAGGTTTATTTGTGCCTTTTTGTAGGTGAACAAGCAAACGAAAACTGAAATTTAACTTATACACTTCAAATAAAACAAACGTCGAAATGGCGTTGTAAAACGAAGGGAGAAAAAAACACTGTTCCACATAAAGTCTCAACAAAAAAATTATATACAATCTATATAAAGATCACTACACAACATTTCCAGCAAGTTGGGCACTGTTTAAGCAAGGCATTTCAGAATGACGTGCTTGCCTTTTTTCTGTCCGATGAGATTCTGACTTGCTCTAAAGCAGCACAACGCTCACATTAAATCTCACATCGCAGCCATTCCATAACACGGTGATTTGTCCACTGGGCAATCTCTGTTGGTGTTATGTTGTTAAGGAGGCCATAATAAGAAGAGGTTACCTTACGTAAAAGGTACAAAATAAATTGTTTAAAGCTGTCTACAAAGAAATGTTGATCCAGAAGATCTTTCTAAACAAATCAGTAAGAGTAAAGATAATGGGAAAGCTTTATTTGATAAATATTTCAGGGACATATTGTTGTTGCCTCATTTAATAATTATTTAAAGTAAATTAAAGAAAAACATGTTGTAACTTCTAACAAACTGAGAAACCCAATGAATACCCCAATGCATTCAAAATGTAAAAAGAACAGATTGCAATAGCATCATTGACATAGTCCTACCTCATCGGAGGGCCGTCTGCGTAAACAGTTGGGCTCAAAGTTATTGATGCGCAGGACCTGAATGGCTTTCTTGATACTAAGGTGATGTAGAACACTTCCAACTTTTTTTGGGGCAGAAATAGGCGAAATCAGTTTCCAAGGTCAAGTGACCCCACCAGTTAAAACATTTAGGATCAAATAAGTTCAGCTTTGCATGTGTTCTTTAACACTAGAAGCCCCACGGCAGTCATTCTGACGGTTTGAGGTTTTCAAATTTAAATTACTCTGTGTATCTGAAAGTTATGTGGCTGTGCGTTTATGACTTTTCCTAAATACATGTACTAAATACCCTGACAGCTTTTCAAAGGCTAATCCTGCCCACCTAGAACCACCAAAGCAGTCATTTTGACTGCCTTTTACAATACATGTTTTTATTTTGAATATAACCTACAATATTCTATTATTTTAATATATACAAGCCTGTTGTTATCTCTACTGGACCTGGCACATTTCAATTCAAAATGATTAGATTTTCTTTTATATTATAGGCAACTGCTTTAGCAAATCTGCTTTCAAATGACATGCAAACAATGTACTGCTTTTGATAAAAAGGTTAAAGACACAGCATTTTCTATACTCTGTATCCCTATATACTGGAACTTACAACAGTCATGTAATGATGCATTCTCCCATCTACTCTTCCTTCATCAAACTGAGTCTTGTACTGGGGTAGTCCAATATCATCCAACCACCCTAAACATATAAGAACATAAGAAAGTTTACAAACAAGAGGAGGCCATTTGACCCATCTTGCTCGTTTGGTTGTTAGTAGCTTATTGATCCCAGAATCTCATCAAGCAACTTCTTGAAGGATCCCAGGGTGTCAGCTTCAACAACATTACTGGGGAGTTGGTTCCAGAACCTAACAATTCTCTGTGTAAAAAAGTGCCTCCTATTTTCTGAGAACAAGAGTTTAAGGAGAAAAGGGGACTTGAGACAATAAGATAACAATTTGTATTAATTTATAATAATTTGCAATGGAAATGTAATTTGAAACACCAGTTAGGTTTGCTGCTATATTTAATATTTTGAAAAACCATTAAAATTAAAAATCCACCTTCGAATAAGAGCATACATAAACACGTTAGAATGTCCCATGCATATAGCGGCTTACTCGTGACCCAGTTGAAATCAAGTCTTCCTTTGCGGTCATCTTCCTCTGAGCCAAGGGCTTGCAAGGCCAACTGCAGCTTCTTCCTGTGAAGAGGCTGTTTAATTCCAAGCTCCTATGAAGGAAGGGACGTTTATTTTGTTATTTTAAAACTTTAGAATCTTGTTTACTTTACTTAGAATGGTGAGAATAAAAATGAGATTTTCAAACATTTCCAAAGAGACTAATAATAAAACAGAAACTAAGATCCGGATTCTACTAAGTTTCACAGCTCCTTAGTGCTATCCATTAGACTAGTGCGTCATTGCAACTGTTGCCAACACATAAATGAACATGTATATAGTTAATGTTTTTTATTAATTATTATTATTATTATTATTATTATTATTATTATTATTATTATTATTATTATTATTATTTTAAAACAAATGCTCTTAAGTGAAAATGTAAATTTGTCAAAATAAATACTGATGTAAATCTAATCTAACCAGTTATTGCAACAAACTGGAGGGTCAAACATATTTTCCAATAGAGCACAGCCAAAGTAAATGGATTGCACCACTTTATTGAGCCATCTAGTATCTATGGAACTGGAAAAGAACATAGAAGCACATCAATGAAAAATACACACAAATGCATTGTGGTCAGAAAACCCTTTATAATAAATTATTTAAAAAGCAGAAATATTTTAGCATAACTGTATACAAGTTCTTACTTTAACTGGGACCCACTGAAGCCCTTCCACCTTCTTTACTGGGTTCAATCCAAGCCAAAGGGTGATCGTCTTGTAATTTAGAGCAAAGACAAAAATGTTTCCTCCTCTTCAACAGCATTACTCACCCTCTCAAGGTCCTGCTGTGAAGCCTGCAGTAGAGTCTGTCCTGACATGATCCACCGTTTGGCAAAATTCACATTTAAACCCAGGCCCTGTTCCTGTAGCCAGTTACACACTTGCTCCTTTGTCCACTTTGCAAACGGCATATCTAATTCGCTGTTTGAAAAAATGAATAAACAAACACACTAAATGTTATTTATCCCCAAAAGCCTAAAATGAATACCGACAATCTGTTCACTAATCTGCTTGGTAATTCGGGGCAATATTATATTTGTTGTTCTCTACTAAGGGTTGAAAGGACTTTATATTATAATTTTCTTTATAATCAGAAAGTACTCAAAACGGGACTGACAACTAGGATTCTGCAGGTGTAAATAATACAAGGTGGATTCAGATACAGAACAATTATTAATGTAAATACTGGAGCAACAAAACAAAAAACATAAAAAAGGTAACAGAAAGATGAAAATATAAGAAAGGATATCTGGAGCTACTCTACTTAACCTTAAACCTATTCTTAAGTACACTATTTTAATATTACTTTACTTATTCAAATATTAACTTCACACCAAGCAGCTGCTAACAAGGTCACATTATTCTGCCACCACTCCTTTCAGTGTTATCACTACACCACGTGGACAACTAATCCACCTGTAATGCAAACTGTGCCATAAACTTAAACATTCAAATCTTCTGTTTAACTGTAATAAAAACAGCATTGCCGATATAATAACGCTTGACTGCTGTATTTTACCAGCACTGAAATATTTATCTTCAGTAACATCTTTGTCCGTTTTGATTTACTGTATCGTACCTGTTAGCATGCTGTAGGTCCTGAGACCAGCGAGCCTGGGGCATGCAGTTGCTCTCACGCCACCTCTTTTAAATTCTGTGTCAGACATATCATCAGGGTTAAATGTTGTTGACTGGCTTCTTTTAAGCCTGGGAATGAAAGAAAAAAAATCCTTTACTACCTCCAGTAGTAACGTATACCCAAACTACAGAGGCCAGTAAGAGTATACATTATTGAAATTACAGCGCACAATACTAAACATTTATTAATGTTTCAGACAAACAAATATCTGTTACATGAAATTAAGCAGTATTACAATGCTAATACCCCATTTACAAAAAATATATATTTTATTGTCATATTACATTAAACAGACTTTTTTTTCTTTAATATCTGCCAAGTTTATTATTTCCTGTATTTTAATCAATTTCCATACACTACAGAAAAGAATGTGGCCCTAATTATGGTTACTGCTGTTTAAGAACAGGTTTTCATCAAATTCACAGAAACATACTTTCCAAACAATTTCTTGATTCCTCTGGCTTTTTTCTTGGAGTCTGGGGAAGAAGGTGATGTTTGGGAGCCGTCGGCCTCTGCAGACCTATGAGGCATTCTTGCCAGATCTATGTGTTCAGAGCCTTCTTTTTCTGTCTCTGCTATACATAAATACAGAACATCCATCAGCAAAAACTTTTTTTTGCCTCTTATATGACCCCATTCAGTGCTGGTTTAAGTGGTGCACAGATTTGCCTATATGTCAAACGCTTTAGCCCGTACTGTTCCATCTACTCTTTATTTATTTATTTATTTATATATTTTTTAAAATCCTCTTTTCAAATGCTATACCATTTGTGCCATACAAGTACTATAAACCAAACAAAATAGGATGTCTTAAATATATTCAGAAACATCCATTATGGATAAATCCCAGCTCTGAATGCAGTCTAATGACAGTTAATAACTAAAATGTTTGTAACCGTTGTTAGTTTGCAGGACACCAGGACCAAGGAATGTGGCAATGAACAATGGTTTCTACCCAGGAACTTGTAAGGATGGAAGCTATTGCGAACCACTAATCCCAAAGCGGTTTCTGCTTAGTTTCACATCTACGGTCAAGTGGGAACAGGGCAGCAGCACATGCCATTTTGCAATGAATAATGAACAACTGGATTTGTTTGTTAATAACATGCATTAGCACTGCCACAACAGCTTTAGAAAGAAAAAAAAAATAATGATGAATGTGATTATCCTTGAAATGACAAAGCATGTTCAATGATTAGAGGACCTGGTCTGAAATTCTGCCTGAGTTAACGTTAGCAATTTTCTAGATAACAAATAAAAGATAAGGCTGTCTAGCTCCAAGGTTTTGTCCAAAAGAACACTAAAAAAAGTATATATATATATATATATATATATATATATATATATATATATATATATATATATATAAATTAAACAGTTTAAAGAGTTTTGTTATCACTAGGTACAGTAATTCTTCTTCCCGGCGATCGAGAATTGTTTAGCTAAACCGCTCTAAACCATTTCCCATTCATTCTCTATGGTAGTGCTAAACCACTACGGATGTAATACTGCTGCCGCCGCTACGTGGTTTTGGCGCTGTTGTGCAGGTCTGTGCCTAAACAAGAGCTCCCGCCTCGAGCTCTCCAGAGTGAGTACAGTGAGTGAGATATCAACAACATAACGTGCTCGCGGAGCGAGGAGTGAAATAGGTGAGAGTGCGGTTATTTTTTGTTTATTATTGTTGTTGTTGTATGAGTAAGTAAACGTAAAAAGGAGCTATTCCAACTATATTTATATAGAGAATAAAAAAAATATATAAAGATTTAAATATCCTTAATTTCTGTATACTGCAGTTTAACCTCCTCTGAAAAACACTATCTATAAAACATATTCTATATACATTTTATATTATTAAACATCATTCTTCTATAAACATCACAACTTTCTCACGTAGCTCGGAGTGACAGGTAAGAATGGGTTTATTGTTGTTTTTGTTAATTATTGTAAGAGTGAGTAAATGTCATAAAGGAGCTATTCGAACTATATTATATAAAACTAATATTGTTTCCAAATACCGTTAATGTGGATTGAATGCGGTTATAACTGATTTTATATTATTATTATTTGTTTGCTTAGCAGGTGCCTTATCCAGGTTGACTTACAGTTGCAACTGTAATTGCAATACTTTACAATAAGTTAAGTGCAAACTTGAGAATTATTGTATTTCTTGTTCTTATTGTATGACTTATATTGTAACACTTGAATGTATTTGTATTTGCTTGCGATTGTAAGTCGCCCTGGATAAGGGCGTCTGCTAAGAAATAAATAATAATAATAATAATAATAATAATAATAATAATAATAATAATAATAATAATAATAATAAGTATAACCATGTAAATATCGTTTAAAAAGCATTACAGACAGTGTAGTTAACTGAAAGTTTTAAAGTGTAAATATAGTTACAAGTAAAAGCAAATATAGCCTGTGCAGATAAAAAGAAGTGCCAATCAGACAAGTGGATGAACAAAACAAATATTTGCTGGCTAGCTTTTCTGTTTGTTTGATTTATAGTAAGTTCATAACCAGTGTGAAGAGAGTTTCTTAATGTACAAGACATGTCATCTCACACGAGGACCACAAAGCAAAGCTCAACAGTTCAGGCTAAGCAAACAGCGCAATGATATCTCTTATTTATACAAGAGACAGAATAACTTACACAACTTATATAGTAAACTACGTCATGCTGTTTCTGTTTTTTCCTTTTATCTACCAGCAAGTCCATCTCCAGGGTTGGGGTTAGAGTTATGTTTAGGAATATCTGAAGAAATTCATGTTATGTCTGTTAATGTACTGGCCACACATTTTTTTATTTATTATTTTAACCTGTTTGTTTTTATCAAAATTTAAAAAAGAAAACAAACCAGAAAAAGAAAAAAATAAAAGTCAATCAATATCAGATCCAGAAGATTAATTCTAAGTAGTTGATAAAATAAATAAAAAAGGGTGAAAAAGAATAATATATATATATATATATATATATATATATATATATATATATATATATATATATATATATATATATATATATCCAAAAATATATAGTGACATATAAGTGGAAGTATAAAAATAATGGACCTTAATTAACCACTCTTCAAATTTAATCAGTTTCAATCTTTCCTTTCAACTTTTAGATTACTCAGTATTTATATGTAGCATTATATATTTTAATTCAAAAAATGAAATATAGATATTTAGTATCAAAGGAGACCACATCACAAAGAATCATATCAGTAACACAAAGGAGTTGGGGAAAATTAAACAGTGACAAACAATAAAAATAAAAAATCACACGAAAAAAAATATCAAAAAGTGTTCACACCAAAAAAAAAATATATATAAATGTTACTACTAAGCTCAAAATATCAAATATAATCAAAGTGATAAAAAAACAGTGAGAAAAAAGAAAGGGGATAAAGGAAATGTGAAGGGAATTATTAACTGACAGAATCCATATAATCCATCTCCTCTCAGGAAATCTGTTTTTCATTTAAACCTAGCTTTTCTATTTGTTTGATTTATAATAAGTTCATAACCAGCGTGAAGAGAGTTTCTTAATGTACAAGACATGTCATCTCACACGAGGACCACAAAGCAAAGCTCAAGGGTTCAGGCTAAGCAAACAGCGCAATGATATCTCTGTTTCTGTTTTTTTCCTTTCATCTACCAGCAAGTCCATCTCCACCACCCCTGCCTCAGGTGTCTACTGGAAAGATTATTGAGCCATGGTGAACAGCTCCTGCAATGATCCAAACATTGTGCTTCATCCAACAACCAAGCAGCACATATCTAGGTATGTGATACACCTGGCAAAGATGAAAAACACACAACAACTCATCCATCAACACCAGTCCTGAAAAGCTCCAGGAGACTCAGCTGCTGTGGCATAAATTAACTGAAGGCAGTGCCACTGTACAGGTCCCAGTGGTAACCGTGTCACCTGCAGCTGTCAACCCACCTGCACTGCTGTTAACACCTACTCCTCCATCCACTGCCTTAACATCCGAGTCAATTGAAAAAACCGTGCAAGAAATTATGGACAGACAACATCAGCAGCAACAGCAGTTCAAGAAAACCAAAGAAGGGACCATCAGGTACTTTTACTGCTCTACAAAAGTGTTGAGATGCCACAAAGCAAAGATCAGAGCAGAAAAAGAGGTCTGGCTGACTGTGCAGGTTCTGCAGATTGGCATTAAAACAGGGACCAAACAGAAAAATACATCTATTGTCCTGCCAGGATGTTTAACCTTTACAAAGATCATGGGGTGACACAGGACATGACCTGGTCTGAACTCCAAGCATGGAAAAGCGGAGATGGCAGAGCGAAAAGGGAAAATAAAATTGGTTGGACAAAATAGTACTATAAATACAGTTGTTGCTTGGACAACATATACAAAATAGGACTGTAAATACAGTTGTTGCTTGGAAATATCAAAACACTACTGTAGGCTGTTATTTGGACAACAGAAAAAAAAACTACTGTAAATATAGTTGTTGTTTGGACAACATATACAATATAGGACTGCAAGTGTTGCAGGTGTGCTTTAGCACCTTATTACTGATTTATTTGTATTATTTTTGTTTGCGTATTATTACTTATTTTACTTTAATCATGATATGATTTTGTATATTCACGCTGCACTATTATTTATAGCACTGCTGTGTTCAGCAGACACCCCTCCCTCTAGAGCTGTTGCAGCCTGTTTGAGTCCAAACTGCTTTGGGACACTGAGAAGGGGGATTCTGGATATTTGTATTGTTTTAAACAGTTATTATTCTGTTCATTCTTGTTGCTGTTTATATATAGCTGTACTACTTCTGTTGGTACTGCTAACATTGCTGCTATTGATACAACTATAATTTTGAATTCCATTGCTATAGTTACTGTTACCTTTGCTGCTATTAAATTAGCTATTACTTTTATTGTTAATTGTATATGCAGGGATGGAAATAAGACTCCTAATGCATAGCAGTTTGGTCCATTTCAGGTTTTACTAACTGCAGGCCCTTGTATAAACTGTACTGAAGAAGCTGGAAAAAAAAGTCTGCAGGTCAGAAAACCTGAAATGACTCCTACTGCTATACAATGGGAGTCTTATTTCCACCCCTGCTTATGTGCTTAGCCAATTTAATAGTGTGTTTTTGCATAGTTAAATTTGATTGCTTTTAGTAGTTTTAGAATACAATTCATTGTATTCTAAAAATTAATTGTACAATTAATAATTAAACCTCCTTTTGATAATTACTTTGTCTGGCTTCCTTGTCTGCATTACCAAGGTGTTGTTACCCCAGAATCTCAAACTTATAACTTATCCCAGTAACACACACAACATAAATATAGTTGCTGCTTGGACATATCAAAATACTGTATTGTAAATATATATTTAGTTTACATTTAAATCTATTAATGTTACACATGGTTTCTTCTTTAACTCATAATAATAAGCATTATAGTTTAACCAGCTTGGTTGTTGTAAAATTATAATGTATTCATTTAAAAGTAAAAGCATGTGCTCACTCATTCACAGATAGATTTACAAAAAAAGTACAAATGGAGATTCTACGGAAGTGACTGGAAAGTTCTTGAATTTGCAGGTTTGTTTATTTGAGGTCACACAGAGATAGTGATCAAGTGGGAACTCTTTCAAGTGTTTTCAGAAAAAAGGATTCTGGCATTTTTATGTTTTACAAAAGCAGACTCTGAAAAGTTGACTGATTGTCTACAAATATTCCATAAACTCTCACAGGTTATTCCACGTTGACCAACCGTGTAACTAGATATATAAATAATATGCAATATGTGTGTGTGTGTCATATATATATATATATATATATATATATATATATATATATATATATATATATATATATATATTAATGCATTATGTTGTTGCTTTTAATATGTTATGTATTTTGATTAATGTTTTATACTGTAAGTAGCTTAATTTGCATAAAAAATATCTTAATGATTTCTAGATAATTACATTTCAGTATTATAGTCTCTAAGTGTGCTGAGTTATGCCAGTCTCTGCAGTGCTTCCAGTATTACTGTTATTATTATTATTATCATATGGGTTAAACTTATGATAATACTATAAAATGTAATATATACAAGATAAGCTAGGTAACAGAAATATAATTGTAAGTCGCCCTGGATAAGGGTGTCTGCTAAGAAAGAAATAATAATAATAATAATAATAATAATAATAATAATAATAATAATAATAATAATAATAATAATAATAATAATAATATGTTGTGCAGCAAAAAGTTAAATAGTTAACAATAAAGGAGTGTTTATTCCAGTCTACTAGTGCTAATGAGGTGTAATGCCCAGGGACAAAAAAAAAAAAAAAACCCTGAAAACAGGCTTCTGCAGTTGGATTCTCTGTTACACCTATTCTCGACTGGCCCCCGCGATCGCCAAGGGAATTCTTTACTAAATGGCGTCAAAATATGTGGTTCTGAAATTGGACTAAATCCAGCGTATCCTTCGTATGTAGAGCATAGGGCTCCTTGTTCAACGGGACAGTTTGGAACAGTTCAGGCTTTTTAACTCAAATCGCAATGCACTCTGGTAAGTGTAGCCCTGCAATGCATTCTGGTAAGTGTAGCCCTACAATGCACTCTGGTAAGTGTAGCCCTGCAATGCATTCTGGTAAGTGTAGCCCTACAATGCACTCTGGTAAGTGTAGCCCTGCAATGCATTCTGGTAAGTGTAGCCCTGCAATGCACTCTGGTAAGTGTAGTCCTGCAATGCATTCTGGTTAATGTAGCCCTGCAATGCTTTCTGGTAAGTGTAGTCCTGCATGGCTATATTTATTTATTTTTATTTATTTATTTCTTAGCAGACGTCCTTATCCAGGGCGACTTACAGTCGTAAACAAAAATACATTTCAAGCTGTATTACTTCTATTGCTATAGCAATAGAAGTAATACAGCTATATCAACAGCAGCAAGAATGAACAAAATAGTAATTGTTTAAAACAATACAAATATCCAGAATCCCCCTTCTCAGTGTCCCGAAGCAGTTTGGACTCAAACAGGCTGCAACAGCTCTAGAGGGAGGGGTGTCTGCTGAACACAGCAGTGCTATAAATAATAGTGCAGAGTGAATATACAAAATCATATCGTGATTAAAGTAAAATAAGTAATAATACGCAAACAAAAATAATACAAATAAATCAGTAATAAGGTGCTGAAGCACACCTGCAACACTTGCAGTCCTATATTGTATATGTTGTCCAAACAACAACTATATTTACAGTAGTTTTTTTTTTGTTGTCCAAATAACAGCCTAGAGTAGTGTTTTGATATTTCCAAGCAACAACTGTATTTACAGTCCTATTTTGTATATGTTGTCCAAGCAACAACTGTATTTATAGTACTATTTTGTCCAACCAATTTTATTTTCCCTTTTCACTCTGCCATCTCCGCTTTTCCATGCTTGGAGTTCAGACCAGGTCATGTCCTGTGTCACCCCATGATCTTTGTAAAGGTTAAACATCCTGGCAGGACAATAGATGTATTTTTCTGTTTGGTCCCTGTTTTAATGCCAATCTGCAGAACCTGCACAGTCAGCCAGACCTCTTTTTCTGCTCTGATCTTTGCTTTGTGGCATCTCAACACTTTTGTAGAGCAGTAAAAGTACCTGATGGTCCCTTCTTTGGTTTTCTTGAACTGCTGTTGCTGCTGATGTTGTCTGTCCATAATTTCTTGCACGGTTTTTTCAATTGACTCGGATGTTAAGGCAGTGGATGGAGGAGTAGGTGTTAACAGCAGTGCAGGTGGGTTGACAGCTGCAGGTGACACGGTTACCACTGGGACCTGTACAGTGGCACTGCCTTCAGTTAATTTATGCCACAGCAGCTGAGTCTCCTGGAGCTTTTCAGGACTGGTGTTGATGGATGAGTTGTTGTGTCTTTTCCATCTTTGCCAGGTGTATCACATACCTAGATATGTGCTGCTTGGTTGTTGGATGAAGCACACTGTTTGGATCATTGCAGGAGCTGTTCACCATGGCTGAATACTCGTGGTCAACCAGTCTTAAAGGTGTTGTGTGGATTTTCTTTCCAGTAGACACCTGAGGCAGGGTTGGTGGAGATGGACTTGCTGGTAGTTGAAAGGAAAAAACAGAAACAGCATGACGTAGTTTACTATATAAGTTGTGTAAGTTATTCTGTCTCTTGTATAAATAAGAGATATCATTGCGCTGTTTGCTTAGCCTGAACTGTTGAGCTTTGCTTTGTGGTCCTCGTGTGAGATGACATGTCTTGTACATTAAGAAACTCTCTTCACACTGGTTATTAACTTTATTATAAATCAAACAAATAGAAAAGCTAGCCAGCAAATATTTATTTTGTTCTTGCACTTGTCTATTTGGCACTTCTTTGTATTTGCACAACTTGCATTTGCTTTAATTGTAATTATATTGTATTTGCTTTTACTTGTAACTATATTTACACTTTAAAACTTTCAGTTAACTACTCTGTCTGTAATGCTTTTTAAACGATATTTACATGGTTATAATAGCACATTAGCAACTTATTGAAAAGTATTGCAATTACAATTGGAACTGTAAGTCAACCTGGATAAGGCATCTGCTAAGCAAACAAATAATAATAATAATAATAATAATAATAATAATAATAATAATAATAATAATAATAATCAGTTATAACCACATTCAATCCACATTGACGGTATTTGGAAACAATTTGAAAATAATTAGTTCCCTTTCAATTCGAAGACGACCGCCAAACATTAAGTATGGGATATTCCTGCCCTTGAGGTAGGTATTGCTGAGCTCTCTATACCAGAGCTGCCAACCAAAGGCCCCTTCCTGGGATCACGCATTTGGTCCCGCCCACCGAGGGTATAAAACCGTCACTCACAGGAAGATCTCCCTCTTTTTCCTTCTCAAGACGGTAAGGTAAGATCTCTGTGTTTAGCTGAGTGATAAGAAATAGCCCTCGAGTCGATTCGGGTCAGTTGTATTTCCCTAGCATTCGTTCTGAAAGCTGGCTTGCCGCTTTCCTGGAATCAACGACTCTTGAAAAAAGACTGAGTAGCCCGCTCTTTTTTAACTGTCTATCGTATGTGAGCGACTGTCTGTGCAGTCATGCGTGAATGAGTTGTCTTTTCTTCTTGAGAGTAACACAGTATCCTCCTCGGGGCTAGGTACTGCCATATCCCCATTGTCGAGTGGAGCCACTGGCCGAACCTGACCGCTGTGGTGAATCAGTTCGTGTGAATTCGGTGTACTCTCTCTCTCTCCTTCACTTCTTTCTCATTAGAAATTGTGATATTTTTTGTCTGAATAAAACATCACTCACCGCGGCTTCAGCCTCTGTCCCCCCCGGTACACGCTCCACGCTGACCAGGTGTGTGTGTTGACAACGCGGTTAGTGTACGCACCTTGCGTAGCGGCCTGTCCAGGGCTGCGGTACCGCGGCGCATGCATAGCCCGTGATTTTATCTTGGTGTGCAAGTGCACAACGCAGACTGCGTATTTTCCAACGCCCCAGCGTAGAGCACGATAGCATAACATGGTACGTGGTGTACGTAGTGTCCCAGCACGCAGTGTACGGTATTCACAGCGCGCGAAGTGCGCAGGTACTAGTACCCCTACCTTTCTAGTGCTTTATGCACAGTGCACATGGTACGCGGTTCATGCAGTGTACAGTACCCACTGCGCAAAGCGTTTGGAACACTTGAGGCTAGCAGTGTGGTGCACGTTGCGCTCGTTGCGTAAGTAACGCAATATCCGGCATGCTGATCCAGACCACAAGACAATATCTGGTCGAAGGTTAGTGGTGGCAATCTCAGGTGGAAAAATGAGCCGTTGACCAACACCTGCCAGCATTTTCCAGTCTCTAGCAGCTTCCAGTTGTCCTGGGCGAGGATTGGTTTTAACACCTTTTCTTGGTGGTTGCTCTCCTGGGCGGAGGAATGTTGTATTTTGTGTGTAATGTTTTGATAGAACAGGTGGCAACTTATTGATCATGTTACGCTTGTCTTCCAATACTAAGGCCAAACATCGCAGCACCTGGTCATGGCGCCAAGTAAATCGTCCTTGGCTAAGAGCCACCTTACATCCTGTCAAAATGTGCCTTAATGTTGCAGGTGATGAACACAAAGGACATGAGGGATCCTCTCCTACCCAGAGGTTTAGGTTCTGTGGTGATGGGAGAACATCATATGTTGACCTGATGAGGAAACTGATCCTACTCTGTTCCATTGACCATAGGTCTTGCCAGCCAATCTTGTGTACTGCATTCGGGATGCTAGGCAGGGAGTCCTGAGACAGGACGTCTGGCTTGTGCATAGCACTAAGCACTGCTTTTATTGCATTTGACCCACAGGTATTAATACTACGCAGCGTATGGGCACTAGTGCACAATCAACTACGGCACATTTTGACAGGATGTAAGGTGGCTCTTAGCCAAGGACGGTTTACTTGGCGCCATGACCAGGTGCTGCGATGTTTGGCCTTAGTATTGGAAGACAAGCGTAACATGATCAATAAGTTGCCACCTGTTCTATCAAAACATTACACACAAAATACAACATTCCTCCGCCCAGGAGAGCAACCACCAAGAAAAGGTGTTAAAACCAATCCTCGCCCAGGACAACTGGAAGCTGCTAGAGACTGGAAAATGCTGGCAGGTGTTGGTCAACGGCTCATTTTTCCACCTGAGATTGCCACCACTAACCTTTGACCAGATATTGTCTTGTGGTCTGGATCAGCATGCCGGATATTGCTGCTCTAGAAAGAGTGCAAAGAAGAGCGACCAGAATTATCCCAGGTTTAAAAGGCATTAGATAAAGGGGCATTCAGAACAGAAAATAGGAGGCACTTTTTTACACAGAGAATTGTGAGGGTCTGGAACCAACTCCCCAGTAATGTTGTTGAAGCTGACACCCTGGGATCCTTCAAGAAGCTGCTTGATGAGATTCTGGGATCAATAAGCTACTAACAACCAAACGAGCAAGATGGGCTGAATGGCCTCCTCTCGTTTGTCAACTTTCTTATGTTCTTATAATTATAGTGACATTGATGACTGATTTGATGCTTGAGTGGAAACTAACGTTGGAGCCTGGCGTGTGTTGATTGTTGTTGCTGGCTCCAGTGTTCCCTCCCTCCCTCCCTCCCAGTCTTATGATTTGTTTGTGTGTTTAAAAAAAAAAAAGAAAAAAAAAATGTCCAATGGACCCCTACGGGGTCCATTCTGAGCGGGAGGATATGTGGCAGGGCGGAAGCCCTACACATGGGAAATATGTAGTTTTATTGTATATTTTTGCGTTGTTTGTTGTAAATTGATTTAATTAATTGTTTAACTGCTGTGGCGTTCTGCCGGGGAGGATTAACTTTCTGTGTGGAGCAGCAGCTGAAAGCAATCATCTGTTCCAGCAGGCAGGTGGGCGTGTCTCAGCGGAGCATCAGTATAAAGACATAGCGATCGCTGTGATTGGGGCTGCTGCAAGGCCTGCCGTTTTCACGGCACCTTTGATTTATAGTTTGTTGTATTGTGTTTTATTTTGAGTGTTTGTACAGTCATGTATTGTCCTCTGTGCGCTACCATCGCTGGTAGCGTCACATGACATTATTGTTTAGTTTTTGTTTATGTTTATTGATTAAATCCCGTGCGCCTGTGTCGGCGTATCAACGTCAATCTCTCTACCTCAGTTTCTTCTGTGTTCTCCTCGGCTGCCTGAGGCAAGTATACCAGGACTCTATCACATGATGTCATTGCCCATGTCATTGATGATGTCAAGTGTGACAGGAAACATACACATAAGGGTGCAGAGTTAAGGTTGCATGGCTACCTTAACTTGCAATTTCCTAACCTTTTGGACATTTGCAAACAAACTTTAACGTTACTTTAATGAAGTTTTTGCCATTGAATTTCCATAGTTTTGCAGAAGGTATCTTGGAAAATCAAACAACCAACAAGAAGTATGTAAAGATTTTTTTAAAAAGCCAGGTTTATTGAGGCAAAATCAAATGTTATTAATCCCTGCCCCTGAGGCTAGAGGAGGGGGGAAAGCAACGACTGTCCCTGGAGTCCCCAGCAACGGCTGCCCTGGTGGCTGGAGAGGTGGGGACAGCAAGGACTGTACCTGAGGCTGGAGAGGTGGGGACAGCAAGGACTGTACCTGAGGCTGGAGAGGTGGGGACAGCAAGGACTGTACCTGAGGCTGGAGAGGTGGGGACAGCAAGGACTGTACCTGAGGCTGGAGAGGTGGGGATAGCTAGGACTGTACCTGAGGCTGGAGAGGTGGGGATAGCTAGGACTGTACCTGAGGCTGGAGAGGTGGGGACAGCAAGGACTGTACCTGAGGCTGGAGAGGTGGGGATAGCTAGGACTGTACCTGAGGCTGGAGAGGTGGGGACAGCAAGGACTGTACCTGAGGCTGGAGAGGTGGGGATAGCTAGGACTGTACCTGAGGCTGGAGAGGTGGGGACAGCAAGGACTGTACCTGAGGCTGGAGAGGTGGGGATAGCAAGGACTGTACCTGAGGCTGGAGAGGTGGGGACAGCAATGGCTGTCTTGGAGGCTGGAGAGGTGGGGACACCAACGGCTCTACCTGGAGGCTACAGAGGTGGAGACAGCAAGGACTGTACCTGAGGCTGAGGACGTGGAAGCAGCAATGGCTGTACCGAGGCTGGAGAGGTGGGGAAAGCAATGGCTGTACCTGAGGCTGGAGAGGTGGGGACAGCAACGGCTGCCAGAGAGGCTGCAGATATGGCGACAACAAGGACTGTACCTGAGGTTGGAGAGGTGGGGACAGCAATGGCTCTATCTGAGGCTGGAAAGGTGGGGAAAAGCAAGGGCTGTACCTGAGGCTGAAGAGCTGGTGACATTATTTGAACAGTACTGCCGGGGGGAAGTTATTCTTCATGTTGTGTGGCTCTGTCCACTCTCTCTAGAAAGATCATGTAAGAATCCTGCAAGTTTTTAGGCAGAAGGATGCGTTGTGTGCAATTTAAGGTCTTGATGCCATATTGGATTTGCCGTTGCTTCTTCTCTCTTCTATCTGTCAGGCCCATCTTTCATGTCTTGTCAGTTCTTACCTGAATTAGATAGGAGATATTTGGACCAACCACCAAAGGAAAAAAAGGTTTCTGAAATGTAATAAATAGAATTCTGTATAGTGATTTGGATATCTGAAAATGTATATAATAATCTGTGATATACTAAGAGTATTTATTAAAAATGAGACAATAACAATAGCAGGTTACATGAATTTTTAAACCGAATTGCCCAAAAGTTTACTTGAAATGTAATAAATAGAATTCTGTATAGTTGTACTTTACTGTACTGTCTTGATGAGTTTTACACAAACAATTACAATACGAATATTACTACAGTTGTATTGTCACTGTATTAATAATATACTGTATTGTAATGTTTTTTTTTTTTTACCGGCTTTAGACTACTCGCTGCGAGTTGTATTCATTTATTTATGTTCTCAATTCATGCCGATTGATTATCGTCATCAGCCATGTCTTACACTTTCTAAAAAATATATTGTTATTGACCCATTTCATTAACAAAAGTTCAATAACTTTTTATTTTACTCGTGGATGTTCTACTGCTATCTGATACATCCTTATTTCAGGGGTTTCTTAAATCAACACAAATGATTAATAATAGCTTTTACCCACCTGTCAGTAAATTACTTCGCGTTGTGAAGAAGGTATCAAACATTCTGTAGCAGTTGAAGAACAACTTTGTGGACCAGCGTGCGCTGTTACTTTATAAAATCTCAAACGTCCTTTGGCAGCGATATACAGTAAACAAATAGCAGAAAGTGTATAATGTATGTACTTATGTAACACTTGTCTCACTTACCCCTACACAAATAGGCCTTCCACCTAACAGTAAGGGCCCTGGATTCTTATCTATTATCCCAGAACCAATGGTCCTTTTGTTTTTGCACACTGTTACCAGACTTAAACTATCACACTTACTTTTCTTCTTTAGCAATGCCTCCAAAAAAGATGGTCACGTGGTTTCCCTATTATTGGCACGCGTCCACAGGAACTTATATTCAACCATATAACAAATGCAAATTAAGCAAGAGCAATATACAACTAATAAAATCACACTCACACACAGTACTGAATTTTATATAAAAATAATCTTTATAAATGGGGATTCAAGTTAAACTAATATAACGAACTGCAGGTAAGTAAATTGTACATACAATATAAACAATTCCAATAACAAAATACTTTCCCCAAAATGTAACTTCTTTTAAGTCACCAAACAGTAACTAAAAACTCTAGGCTTCAGTGGTTTTTAACTCAAATGTACTCTTCCAATATATTCTATTCAAAATAAACGCTAGTGGAGTGCACTCCAGCCCCACGTGTAACACACATGTAGACAGACGAACAAACAAACACTGTTGCAGGCCTGAATCGTGGCTCGGGTACGTTGTGGCCTAGAAATAAAACAAAATGGCCCCTTCACAAGCTTTATTGAGAACACAGTTACGCTTGCTATTTTAAAAGAAAACACTTTGTGGAAAAACTCACAATTCTTAAAGGCTTCTCCCAGTTGTAGCTCTCGGTTACTTGCGGTCTGTGGATCACGGCAAACCTCTCTGTCGCTGCAGTCTACCTCGCTCTCTCTATCTGGAAACGTGGTCCTTCTGAAACACTGTCCAGCTGCCTCTCAATTGCTTCGTTTATTTTACGATCTAGTCACTGTCTCTTTACTTTCATTTCAAGCACGTATTAACAGTGCATAAACTTAAACTTTGCAATACAATATGTTGTTTTAACAAGACTGTATATAACAATGCCTAAAGAAAATAACTCGCACTGAGTGACTACGTAAAGTGACAGACCTACGCTGCTTGAAATAAAACACGAGCTTGGTAGGTGAACTCAAAAGAAATAAAAGCAGAAGTAACAGAATACTCTTCTGAAACTTGTTTAAACTGAAGTACTGTCTACTAAAGTTTATAGGAATTTCCTGACTTAAGAAATCCTCACTTTTACTCCTCGACGAACAAGAGTATTGTTCAAGCCGGGCCATGTAAAGCTGTCAGTCAGATCATTAGTTTAACAAAGCAAAATACAACTTTGATAGAAACAAATAATCACAAACCCAATAACAACGATCTTCAATAAACAAAAAAGCACTGCAGTTTAAAATAGGAGGTGTCATAACAAATACATTGTAGTCTTTATTATTATTTTTTATCTATTTGGTAGACGCCTTTATCGGAGGCTTACATTTTATTATTTAACTAGTGCTTAATTTGTGCCACGGCTCTCCAGGGCTGAGCCACGGCACCTCTTTCCCCCTTTAGTTATGAAAGATTTTTTTGTTTTTTTTACCGCTGGTGAGCAACAATACAACCCAGCTAACAGGGTAATACTGTAAAGTGCCACTGCATTCTCTGTTTCACGTGTTCGTTTCTCTGACCGCTGACGCTGTGTGTGTGGAATGGAACACGGACAGTTTCGATGAACTCCCGACTGTATCATAAAGTGAGGGGGGAGGAGAAAAACGTATTTCCTAAATGAACAAATTATTATTAGTTTCCCCAGTACTGAAGGCACAAACACTAATTATTATCACGGATTACCAGTTTTATCCAGACAGAAACACAGATCTGACCCGTGTGTGCTGAACTACAGGCTATTCAATGTCTCCATATTCAGTGAAATGGAACGGTCGAAAGCAACGACACCAGCCACTGACGTCAGACAGAAGTGACGTCAGACCGTTATCTTTTTTGTTTCAATTTTGGTAAAACCAGGACCCCTCCCGAAAATGTAAATACCCTGTTGCACATCTACACTCCCGGTGACTATGTGTATGCCAAGTGTGGTTCCTTAATTAGCAGTACTTTTTGAGAAACAGGTGTATATAAAAGCGTCTTAATTTTTCTTTTTCTTTTTCTTTTTTTAAACAAGTGTTTTTATCGACATGCTGTATCTCAGAAAGTATTTCACCAAATGCTACCCCGCTAATTTTCATGCATATCGATTTTGAGCTGGTTGTAAAATCGACTTTAAACAGAACCTTCGTTCAAACCTTAACTATGCTACCGCGCAGACATTGTATATTATGCAACAACAGTAATCTATAATAGTTATAATAGCGAAGCTATAATAGTTTATATGTTAATTTCTTTTAATTTAAGGGGAAATTAAAAATCCTGTTTTATCTTAGTGTCCAGAGGATTATGGAGCGATATGGTCACCCTAATCTGTGGTATTAGGGTCACCCTAATCTGTGGTATTAGGGTGACCAAAATGCATGGCTGAAATCGTGGTGCACACAGGAAGGCTTCACCTTTCTTGAACATTGGAGCACTTTCTACAACAAGGACTATCTATACAGGTGGGACGGACTGCACTTAAACAGAAAGGGAACCAATCTACTCGGAGAAAGGATCCTTGAGGAGGTCCAGAAGCATTTAAACTAGAAAGGAAGGGGGGAGAAAACAAAAAAACAGAAGGGAGACCACATCAAAACAAGGGCAACAACTCAAGTAAGACCACTATTAAATGTATTTATCTTAATGCTAGAAGTCTCAGAAACAAAATATTAGAACTTGAAGCTACTGCACTAACAAGTAACTACGATGCGATAGGTGTTACAGAAACTTGGTTGTCTGAGAGTGATGGAGACGAATATAATATTAGTGGGTACACACTGTATAGGAAAGACAGGCAGGACAGAAGAGGCGGAGGGGTAGCGCTATACATAAGAAATAGCCTTGAAGCCCAGGTGTTAAATCAGGACAAAGAAAACAATGCAGAATCAATATGGGTCAGAATAATGGACACAAATTCAAAGGGCATAATAATAGGAGCATGCTATAGACCGCCAAATTCAGACGCTGAGCAAAATAATCTGTTGTACAATGACATTCGAAATGCGTGTAGAAAAGGAGAAGCCATACTACAAACGAGAGGAGGCCATTCAGCCCATCTTGCTTGTTTGGTTGTTAGTAGCTTATTGATCCACGAATCCCATCAAGCAGCTTCTTCAAGGATCCCAGGGTGTCAGCTTCAACAACATTACTGGGGAGTTGGTTCCAGACCCTCACAATTCTCTTTGTAAAAAAGTGTCTCCTATTTTCTGTTCTGAATGCCCCTTTATCTAATCTCCATTTGTGACCCCTGGTCCTTGTTTCTTTTTTCAGGTGAAAAAAGTCCCCTGGGTCGACATTGTCTATACCTTTTAGGATTTTGAATGCTTGAATCGGATCACTGCGTAGTCTTCTTTGTTCAAGACTGAATAGATTCAATTCTTTTTGCTTGTCTGCATACGACATGCCTTTTAAACCTGGGATAATTCTGGTTGCTCTTCTTTGCACTCTTTCTAGAGCGCAATATCCTTTTTGTAACGAGGTGAACAGAACTGAACACAATATTCTAGGTGAGGTCTTACTAATGCATTGTAAAGTTTTAACATTACTTCCCTTGATTTAAATTCAACACTTCTCACAATATATCCGAGCATCTTTTTGGCCTTTTTTATAGCTTCCCCATATTGTCTAGATGAAGACATTTCTGAGTCAACATAAACTCCTAGGTCTTTTTCATAGATTCCTTCTTCAATTTCAGTATTTCCCATATGATATTTATAATGCACATTTTTATTGCCTGCGTGCAGTACTTTACACTTTTCTGTATTAAATTTCATTTGCCATGTGTCTGCCCAGTTCTGAATGCTGTCTAGATCATTTTGAATGACCTTTGCTGCTGCAACAGTGTTTGCCACTCCTCCTATTTTTGTGTTGTCTGCAAATTTAACAAGTTTGCTTACTATACCAGAATCTAAATCATTAATGTAGATTAGGAATAGCAGAGGACCTAATACTGATCCCTGTGGTACACTACTGGTTACCTCGCTCCATTTCGAGGTTTCTCCTCTAATCAGTACTTTCTGTTTTCTACATGTTAACCACTCCCTAATCCATGTGCATGCATTTCCTTGAATCCCTACTGTGTTCAGTTTGAGAATTAATCTTTTATGCGGGACTTTGTCAAAAGCTTTCTGGAAATCTAAATAAACTACGTTGTATGCTTTGCAATTATCCATTGTCGATGTTGCATCCTCAAAAAAATCAAGCAGGTTAGTTAGACATGATCTCCCTTTCCAAAATCATGCTGACTGTCTCCCAGGATATTGTTCCCATATAGATAATTTTCAATTTTGTATCTTTTTATAGTTTCCATAAGTTTACATATAATAGAAGTCAGGCTTATTGGTCTGTAGTTACCTGGTTCGGTTTTGTCTCCCTTTTTGTGGATCGGTATTACGTTTGCAATTTTCCAGTCTGTCGGTACAACCCGTGTCAAGAGACTGTTGCATGATCTTGGTTAGTGGTTTGTAAATAACTTCTTTCATTTCTTTGAGTACTATTGGGAGGATCTCATCCGGCCCAGGGGATTTGTTTATTTTAAGAGCTCCTAGTCCCTTTAACACTTCTACCTCTGTTATGCTAAAGTTATTTAAAACGGGATAGGAACAGGTCTACATGTGGGGCATGTTGTCCGTGTCCTCCTTTGTAAAAACCTGTGAAAAGTAATCATTTAGTACATTTGCTATTTTTTTTTCTTCGTCTATGATTTTGCCATTTGTGTCTCTTAAGACATTTAACCTCCTCAATTGTGTGAATGTTGGGACCTTTCCAATTGTGCCTATTTGCTTGATGCTTGACCAGGTTGCCCCAATTGCTTCTCCTAACTTGGGCTTTTGTGTTTGATATCACCAATTTAAACGGCTGTTGCGTTTTTCTAACTTGTTTTTTTACATTGACAATGTTTTTGTAATAGATTTAAAAAACCTGAGCTGTCTCAAACCTTCCTGGTGAACATGGAGCCATCCTAATCAGACACTTGTGACTGATGAATAACCACGGGCTGTCGTGCTCTGGATCCTTCGATTCCAAGACAAGATTGCTGTGCTGCTGATGGGGGTACGAGTATTTTGTTTAAATATTGTGATATGTAAATTAAGAAGATGTATTTGTAGCCTATAGTCAGATTAATACCCAGCATATTACTGTGGTTGGACACCGGTTCAATAAATATGTTTGTCTTTAATAACTCCATAAGAAGTTTGTTTTTAACCAAAATATATTCAACAGATAATGGCAGGAAAATGAATTGCAGCAAAAACTCTGAATTTGATCAGGTAGTATTTCTGGTTCATGCTGTTTGATTTGATTTTGATGCCTCTCTTTTTAAATGGGTGTATGTCATTTACAGATAACCAAGCTAGTCCGTAGTAATTAACAGATTTATGTCACAAGAAGCAAAGTGGTGGTTCTGCAGCCTTAGATCAACTCACATAAATATTAAGCATATTTTAGGTGCTTCCAATACCAGATCATATCATCATATCATCAATCAAATAGCTAGTATCTTATTTGTCCTTCGCTAAACAATACGTCCAATGATTGGCAAGGAAAGGATTCATATCTTACCTCAATTCATTACGTCCCTGCTGGGTGTCAGAGTTTGTCTCCTCCTCCCCAGCATTCACCTGCTTTTAGGATTCATCTAATGGGGAGGGCAGCTATTCTGCCCCCCTGCCCATGGCTTCCCTATGGTCAAATCTATGATTTAATTTATGGGCACAGGTACCTCGAATGTAGAGTAAAATATGTATAATGTAGTAGTGTTGTCTAGTATTTGTTTTAATAAACAATCTATTGCATGAGTTTCCT
This sequence comes from Acipenser ruthenus, assembly GCF_902713425.1. Classification (NCBI taxonomy): domain Eukaryota; kingdom Metazoa; phylum Chordata; class Actinopteri; order Acipenseriformes; family Acipenseridae; genus Acipenser; species Acipenser ruthenus. Next base: position 13,809,313 of record NC_081207.1, on the reverse strand, counting down.
GACTGGCTAGGGGCACTAGACAGGGATGCCCATTGTCATCCTTGTGGTTTGCTTTCTCTTGGGCCCCTTGCAGAATGCACCCTGAACAACACAAACTTGAAATACATACAGGTGACATCCTCAGGACACAATCCCACATTTATTGCAGTTTGTCAACAAATACCGTCTGGGGTTATTAAACAAACTGGAGCAAGTCAGAGATAACAACACTCACTTTGCATTCCACTAAACAATCGGTTGCTTAGATAAGGAGGCACTGAGATCATATCGTGGAATTACGATCCGAGTCATATAAATTATAATATATATAGAACATATAGAAATAATCAAAATCACAGCAGCTCCCAAAATGAATTACAATCTAACCTAAGATTCCACAGATTAGCATTAATCTTGGACAATTTAATGTTCCTTAGCTAAAGTAGTCCAGGATTAATGCTAATTGGGGTCTGTTACAATGTGGGTATCCGGTGAGAGATGAGATTTAAACGCAGCACAGTCATTCAGGTTTTATTGGGAATCACACAGGCAGTTACAGTTGTTGGAAGTCTAACCTTCCAGCCCTGCCATATCTAGCACACACTATATTTTTACCATTTTTTAAATTTTATTTAAAATCAAAAGCCCACTGAATATCCATTATTTACAGGGGCAGGACTCAGCCCTGCCACATACCCTCCCACTCAGAATGGAACCCCTCTGGGTCCATTTGTAATTCTTACCCATGCTGTCCCCAAGAAACACACAGGTGGGAGAGAGGGAATGTTGGGGCTCAGCTAGCCTCTATCAAATACCAGAAGGAAATAACTGCTTTCAACCACCCACACACCCTTCCGTCTGATGTCAGTTGGCCCCAACACTACCTGCCTGCTATTTACTGGGCTTCTGTTAGGGGGTGCCCGTTCAACCCCCATGGTGACCCCTGGGCTTCTGAAAGGGGCATCTGTTCAACCCTGGCCTACCCCCCCTTTGTCCTTTCTTGGGGCTTCTATCCAGAGGATGGCTCTGGCACCGGTGCAAGCCACAGGCTTACTGCTGGTGTTGCTTGTGAGGGGCCCTCCAGTATAGGCGCTGAAGAGAGGCACTCTAGCAGTGGTGCTGGATACTCCGGCAGTGACGCTAGCAACAGCATGGTGCACTCCGGCAGTGACGCAGGCAGCAGCGCTGGGCACTCCGGCAGTGACACTGGCAGCAGCGCTGGGCACTCCGGCAGTGACACTGGCAGCAGCGCTGGGCACTCCGGCAGTGGCACTGGCAACAGCACGGTGCACTCCGGCAGTGACGCTCGCAGCAGCGCTGGGCACTCCGGCAGTAATGACGCTGGCAACAGCGTTGGGCATTCCGGCAGTGATGCTGGCAGCAGTGCTGGGCACTCCGGCAGTGCAGGGGCTAATTGATAATCAATTAGTCCATTAACACCTAGCCACCTGCTGCACAATAAGTTTCAATTAGGCAGGGAGGGAAGTCTATCCTCCCAGCCCTGCCATATCTAGCACACACTTTATTAAACATTTAATAAAGTAATAAAAATACTTTATTTAAACATTTGTATTTACAATCACAACAAAACCATATTTTATTTATAAACTCCACCAAATATACATTATTTGTAGGGGCAGGCCTCAGTCCTGTCACTAGTAAAAATATCTCCTTATTTTACTACATTATTTTACAACTCTTTTTACTACATTTATTTTGAATTCTAAGCAGCCAGGAAAAAGTAAGACAAAAAAATAACAGCTATAAATACCATTGTGACAGGCTATTAAATACTTCCATATCAGAAGACAGCTTTCATTTAGTATTTTTTTGGCAAACACTCACCCCTTTTTATTAATACCTGCCAACTTAAAACATGTTAAAAACTGTAACTTAGATAATGTGTCTTCATTTCTCTAATATGTAAAACACAATAAAAGTTATATTGCTTAACCATTCCAGGTTACTGACAACTTGGTTATCAACAGTGTATATGTAACAAGTTTATGTGTCTTCTTAACCCATAGTCCAATCTGTAATAGATCTGCTATGGAATTGGTGTCCACCCTGCAATCTAAGCTAATGATGTTGAAGTGACTTGTCTGTACTTTTCTATTACAGCCTATATGGAACATCACATTTTCACAGATTAAAGTCAATCAACTGCCAATATAGAACAGATCAGTAACTCAGGAAGCTCCGGTAACTCTTACTGTAAGTCATGAAGTGTCAACGTTACAAGAAGAACTTTCTCCATCTAGCACTAGCAGTTGCAATCATTTGTGTCATTTATTTCCAAGCTCACAGAAATGTTACTGTCTAGTTCGGTGAGTCAGACACCATTTTTATAGATATAAAATGTTTGCTTATATTTAATATTAAAAAAAAAAAAATCCCTTGATCCCGTGACAGTTTTTGTAAGAACAGAATTGACAAATGGGAATCTTTAAGAAGCACTGTATTAAATATAATTTGCAGGCCATGATACAGTAGGGGTTTAGATTTGCCATGTACCATTAACAGTATGGGACAATAAACATACTTGTCTTTGAAAGTGTACAAGTACCAGTTTTAGATGCTGTTGTTAAGGATAGTACACGTTACACTGCGTTCATCTTCAAGTGTTGCTTTGCTCTTGAAACAATTGACTTTGCTGTTCTATGGGGCGCTGTGGCAGAGTGTCCTGCCCCTATATATTTATTTATTATTATTTGTATTTTTGTTTGCGGCGCGGATAAAAGCGCCACGTATTTGTTATTGTTTTTGTATATTTTAAAAACCTTGTGAGGATGCGTGGCTGATCAGCTACTGATTATTTAACTAGCTGACAGTACCGCATTTGTTCAAAGTTATTTTATTCATATTTAAATTCGACAGCTAACCTGTTTACATACTGTGGTGTGAAGTGTCACAATATCACCAGTGCAGCTGAGATGAGGCTCGCTCAGCCCTTTCATACTAAATATATTCCTGGAATATAAACGTATATATATATACAAATTCATACTTCAGAAAGTCTACATTTCCCTAACATTTACCATACCTCTGTGCATTGCAATGCTTACCTATGCTGTATTACACTTTGCTATGCTTTTACTATGGGAAAGTTATATAAGGGGGGCCCTGGGATTTACTCTGTTCTGTCTGTAAATAAATAGACATATGCATTGCCCTCCAACAGTGTGAACAAATGAATAAATACAGAATCGCTTACTACATATCTTAGCATTTCCTGAAAATTATCCCATCTCCAGATAAAGGGGGAGTCTCATTCAGATCGCATTTATTTTAGTTCTGCTCCCTCTATATTCGCTCTGTGTTTGCGTAAACATGCAGTTCAGTATGTCCAGGCCTAATGAGTCCTAGTTTGCTGCTATGAATAATTCTACAGGACAATGCTGCTGTAGTGTGGTCCACAGTTCCCATCCTAACTCATGCACTGCATAATACATTTAGTACCCCAAACCAGGGCTGAATTCCAGAGAGGGGCACTCAAACTGGGAAATGTGACAGCACTGCCTCAACCCATATAGTATAACGGTCAATTGAAACGCATTGGGTCCACACATACAGTAGTTTTTATACCAGTAGTTTCAGGTCTTTATACCAGCTGAAACTATTATTATTATTATTATTATTATTATTTATTTCTTAGCAGACGCCCTTATCCAGGGCGACTTACAATTGTTACAAGATATCACATTATACATTATTTTACATACAATTACCCATATATACAGTTGGGTTTTTACTGGAGCAATCTAGGAAAGTACCTTGCTCAAGGGTACAACAGCAGTGTCCCCCACTGGGGATTGAACCCACAACCCTCCGGTCCAGTCCTGAGCCCTAACCACTACTATTAGAAAGGAACTCAATTAGATTAATTGATCCAGTCTGGTCACAGGTTTAATGTACAGAACTGCAGTGTGAGAGATCAAGGCCAAAGCAATCGGAAACAATCGAAGAGCAAAAACTGACCAGCACAGATTTCACAGATTGTGTGGTGCACACTTATAAGTGATCTTAAAAAGTCCAAATGAGACTTCCCTTCAAATGACAAATCCAGCCCACAGTGGCAATCGCACTCCATTGTATATTTAAAGTAATTGTAGCTCACAACATCATTCCAAGAATCTTAGCCATTTTGCACTTCCATTAGCACATGCAAACCTGTATTTTCATTTTAAAACATGATATCTGGTACTACTTTAGGTTAAAGGAAACTCTGTTTCTATGCCTTTTTCTTGGGTTATCTGTTTGCACTTGTACTTGCTGGATCATTTCACCTCAGCAGTGTCTTCGGGATCAAAGGATGTTACTGGCTGAAAGCATGTCAGTCCGTAAGGGAAACAGCTGATTATAAACAGGAAATAAGCCACTCTCCAGGTGAAATGACATAGGAAAAGAAGGATCATCTAAAAGCATGGCTTACAAACAGAGATTTAGTGTGTTTTTTTTTTCTTAGTGTGTCCGATTTATAATTTTTCCTGATTTTCTCCCATTTTGGAATGCCCAATCGCTTTTCACTTCATTGCAGCAATTGCCCACATGGCTCAGGAAACCAAAAGATTCAGTGGGTGTCCTCCGATCCCACGGCAAAACCAGCTTCCTTTTTCACCCAGGAACTCAAGACCAGATGTCAGTGAGCTACCGACCTGTGGAGGACAAAGGCCAGCCCTGCAGGTGTCTGCCTGGCCAGCAGGGTTTGCTGTAGAGCAATGAGGATAAACAGTCCCTGGCGGGGGGGCGGGGGGGCGGGGGGGGCGGGGGGGGGGGGGTGTTAGGGTTAGGGTTAGGGTTTCTTTCTAAACTGCACATTTGAGATCTATATAATGTATGGATGTGCATGGCTGAGAAATGTATATGGAATTATTTTGTTAGCTACAATTACTTTAATTTCAAAGCAGATTGATCGAGACATTTGCTCTTATTTTTAAGCCCCAACAGATGGTTTTCTACAGAGGATTCAGAAATACTAAAAGAAACTTAACATATTCAATGACAAATGTTTAGACTATAAGTCTTTTTCAATGTCTTCAAGGTACAGTGATCAATGCATTGCCGGCAGTCAGGAGTAAAATAAAAGACCCAATGTTCTTCCAGTTGTATCCATTCGTATGTCTCAATACTTGTATCTCATTTGAATATAAAAGAAGAGCTAGAACAGTTCCTTTTAAATGGCGTACAGCTTCAGTTGTTCTTCCACGTCTACATCTGACATCTCTCCAAAGGTGCCCTTGTTCTCTTCCAGCAGTCTGAAGATCGCAGTCAGCTGCTCTCTCTGCACTCTGAAACACAAACAGCACAGATTGGTGGAGGACCTTTCTTTTGGCTCCCCATTTTAAGAAGCTCTGATCCCATAGTGCCTTGTCTTTTACATTTTTAACTATTTAGTAAATTGTTCAAAATTTGCACTAGAGCAAATTCTTAATAAACGTGATTGGTCTGATACTAAGTTTTTATAAAATGATACATTGCCTAAACAGTACTGGGACAGATAGTGTATGAAGTAGATTGTTTAAGAGCTTGATTCCACACGTATGTTTCATGTGTACTAACACAGCCAAGTTACAATAAAGGAATTAGGCAACACAAACTATAAGCAAATAAAAAGGGCATCCAAGTTAGCAACAGCTGCTTTTAAATCTTGGCCCCTGTTGTAGATATCACGTTTATAGGGCTGCTCCCTTTATTCTAATTCGGTTGTTTTTGGACGTGTCAAATATTTTCAGTCAGGTATCTTTTTTCCTAAATCGATGCTTTCTATTACATTTTGGGGAAAAAAAAGCAATGCATGCCTTTTAGACTGCAGACTCCCCTATCTTGGGCATTGTGGTAATTCCACATTCAATTAGATAGCATTATGTAGAAATTAATAAAAAAGGCTACAGAGTTCAAACAAATATACATTTCATGTTCGATTGTTCTGCTTATTTCTCCTAATTCAAGGATGAGCAGGTCTGGTCCTTCCAGATCAGGTCTTTGTTTCAATTATGTTCTTAACTGTTAAATTGGACCAATCAGGCCTCTGGCCAGGTCCTGAAGCAGGACATCATGTCATTGTAACTGTTAAACCAATGGCCATACTGGACCAGAGATGTGCAGAATCCATCAATAAGACGTTTATGAAGTGACGAGTATCTGTGCTGAAACATCAGGAAAATGGCATTCCAATAATTGGGATAGTTGCGGTCTCTGTGAGCGGCAGGGAATAATGCAAGACAATGCACATCAGTCATTAGAAGCCACTTCCTGGAGACCGAACAGAGACGTGTTTCAAAGTCCTGTATACTGTAAAACAACAGCAACACTCAAGGCAATGAAGCAGAAAAGCATTTAATCAGTGACACAAAGCATATTTATATATAGACAATTACAGGATACATTGCAGTTACTATTCTGTGTGCACACTGGCGCTACAATGTGGTACAATGAAACCCAACTACAGTACTGAGATATATATGTATAGTAATGTGAACCCTGTTCAGAATAGTGATTGTTCTAAGTGCTGATTAGAATCTGAATCACATTCAAAACTGAAAATCAATCCAATCAAAATCAATAGATATTATAGGAATCTACAGAAAATGTAACAAATGTATCGCTGGTTTACAGATCTGTTGGAAATGTAAGAACTCTATAGAAAAGGGTGTCGACCTGTAGGAAAATGGCAAAACAAAAACGACTGACTCAATAACAATATGACATTTTTTTTTAAAATACCCAGTCGCTAACTGTTCAGGACATAACCTTAAAATACCTTAAAGAAATGTAGACACATGAGCATTAAACAATTCAATTTATTGGTATTTAAGTTGGTCATAATTCAGGTAGTACAGTACAGCACATACTATGAACTATACCCATATGACCCTACCATTTGCATTATGGCTTTTCATTTTTAAATATATATTTTTTTGTTCATTGCATATATTCAGATGACCACAGTTACTGTACCATAAATCAAAATAATATATTTAGAAGTCAGTTAAGCAGACTAATAATGATGTTTATCCAACCAGAATATAAACTCTTAACCTAAAGAAAAAAAACACTCTGAAATGATATAGTGTGTATTTATCCAGAGCCCTTTTATATCCCACAGCTACCAGTGGCAGTTTCCTGCTCATTCACGCCCTCACGACTTGTCTTGTCTTTCACTTGATGCCTAAGAGCTTTGTCAAACATGCTGCTATTTCAAGCACAAAGTTATGATAATCAAAGGTAAAGATATGTCAAGTGTAAGGGCATGCAAGAAGCAATGTGTTCGTCAAACCTCAAACCAACTCTGATAACTAAAGTTATTGTGTGCTTGTGGCAGTTACTTAAATCTTACCAGTTTTACACTGCCACAGTGTGCAGTCTTGAAAAGTGAAATGGAACTTAGAATATGCAACTTAGTTGTTTGGTTCTAGTTTTGTAAAATAAACAGATGTTTTAAACTCTTTCAAAAAAATAGGAGTTAAAGACTAGAGGAAGCCCCTTGAAAATATGGCCCATTATGTTTTAAAATAAAAACACATGTTTACAATAGCATGTGTTTCTTTCAAAACTGCACATCTGAGACCCATAGAACAAACAGAAATACACAAGTAAGACTTAAGGAATTATTGTTAGCTACAAAAACTCTTGGCCTTAGTGAAGTATCTGTAATTCAAACTAACTCACAATAGATTATTGCATTCCAATGCAGAATTCTTGATATGTTCCACCCATTATCATTTTATATTCATGTAATCCCTCCCCTTCTTTGGCAATCGAAAATTTGCAATCTGATTTTGACTCCATTCAACAAGACTCAATTAAATTTAAAGCTTCTTTTAAACTCTAGTAAGACAAAGGCTATGGTATTCTCTGCTACAAGGACAAATGGTACTATTGATTCCACTTTAGTTACTTTAGATAACAAAGCCATTGAGTTAGTTGACAAGTAGAAGTATCTGGGTATTTGGCTCGATACTAATTTTGATTTCAAGGCCCATATTGACCATCTTGCAAAAAAATTGAAATGCATGATAGGTTTTCTGTATAGACTCAAATCTTATTTTTCTGTAGTTAGAAAAAAAGTCTAATTGCTTATATATCTACCACAAATTAATTATGGTGACACAGTTTATAGGTTTACATCACCCTTGACATTAAGCAAACTGGATCCCATATATCATGCAGCCTTGAGATATATTACTAAATTCAAGTTACAATACTCATCATTGTGTGTTATATGGTTTGGTTGGCTGGACCTCTTTGGCATTGCGAAGGCTGAAGCACTGGTATATTTTTTTTACACAAGGCTATTCTATGTAAGCTACCTCCATACATAAATGAATACTTTACAGTCGCTTGTAGTAACTAGTCTTACATCACACTCATTTTTGTATTTTACGGTTCCTAAAGTGCGTACTGAGGTTGCTAAAAGATCATTTGCTTATTTTGCTCCTTGGTCTTGGAATGAATTACAGTCTAAACTTAAGTTGCAGTCCCAAATAACTTTAGTACAATTCAGGAGTAAGCTGCATGATTATCTAATTGAGAGTTGTGCTTGTTTTAAAGTAGTTGATTATACCTGTCACTAATTGATTGTCACAAACTGATTGTTTATTGTTTAGAGTATGACTTGTCTGTGTTTTAAAAGTATTATATTTTTGTATTTGTATGTTTGTATTGTAATATGTTTTATTGTACTGCTGCTACCTTTCTTGGCTCGGTCTCACTTGAAAAAGAGGTTTTAATCTCAATGTGATTTCCTAGTAAAATAAAGGTTTAATAATCACAGTACAGCCAAAATGAACTGATATTCACCAGTGCGGTAAGCACTGCATAGGAACCTGTATTGCTGTCTATCCACTAAAGGGCAGCATGGTTCTTTGAGTTTTAAAGCATTCATTATACCTGTGTATTCCTTTGACTAACACTAATAAACACATTAGCTGAAAATAAATAAATAAATCATACATAATACACATACCTAGGCACAGCTGTGCCTAGCCAAGTGTGTATATCTCTATCTGTTATAAAATAATGTGCTCAAAGTTCACTCTAAATGTTCAGCCTCCCTGGAAAAAAAAACAGCAATACATTCAGAGAGGAAAATGTAATCCTAAAGATTTTAATACATGAATACATAGTGGAACAAATGCTTTCAGAGTCAGGCATGCCGACAACTAGATAAAATAATGGAAAAAAGAGATACAGGTGTTGATGTGACTAGTGTCGATACATCTAGTCTTTTACATTGTAAAAAAAGTTACATTTGGCAGATTTGATATTGTGCTGTGAGATGGTCCAGCAACCTTTCAGTTCTGGTGAGTGAGGTGGCATTGCCAGCGACAGTGAAGGCCAAACTCTGCGGAGAGAAGTCTTCAAGAAGTCCTGAAGAGGCCTCGTCTCAACAAAAAAAAGGGGCGGGGGGGCGGGGATGGGGGCTTTAAGTCTTTACTTCGGCTCTGTAAGACACAATTAAACAAAGGGCTGTTGAGTTTGTTTTTTAGTACAGCTTGCAAACAGCACATACATCTGCACACCCCTGTATAGGGCAATTCAGAAGTCAGGCAAAGTAATAAACTGTTGAGCAAAACTGCCTTGTTATCAGTTACTCTGTGGTGGAGCTGGGACAGATCCAGATTACAGGCAGTTTGCTGGCAACCCAATTTAGAGGATGTACCAACACCAGTTCTTGTTTGTGCAACTTCTTAATTGATGCAGCAAAAACACTGCACACTGTGTAGCATCAATATAACTTGACACGTTAAATACAAATATCCATCTATTTGGGATTCTGGCAATGGGTTTTTGCTTGACAGCAGATGTGGATTTTCCTGGTTTACACTTTTATCACCTCTTTGAATGGATTTCAATTTCAAGCATGGCCAGCAAGTTTGGTCACTCATTGATCCCAATTGCAAGAAAATATGTTAAGTCTACCTCTAAAGGATGAAATTCCCACACTGCAGCATTGTTTTCCGTGTCATTCTTCAGGTTCTTTGAAAGCAGACAGTGCTTTGCCGCCCTCATCTGCATTTAAACCCAACTGAGCGTGCACAACCCGATATGGACTGTAAATGTGTTTGTGTTTAGCAGAGTCAATACACCAGGGAAGAATTGACATCACTTCCTTCTTCACAGATCTGCTGCCAAGTGTGAGAGCTCTAAACATTATTTTCCACTTTTTTCTTGTCCATCTTTGGGAGTTTGTAAAATATGGACAAGCAGTTTTTTGTGAAGAACTAGGCAGCAACGAGACAACTGCACCCCATTCCATGTGCTTACATTTCATGGATAAAACGCCTGCTCTTGCTGCCAGCCACTACCCAAGCCTCAGCCTGCCAAGCCCTGCATATGCATATGGCACTGGGGATTCATTACCATGAGTTTAGAATAGGACACTTATACCTGCACAATGAGAGTCAGAGCGAGGGCCACAATTTGATAGTTACGCATTGCTGTATGTGTCTTGATTTATGTGACCATGCTGCTGCTGTCCCTGAAAAGGACATGTTGCTTCTCACAGGGCTGACCTGTATAAATATGGTAGTGGTACAGTGCCCTGTAATAGGCAGGGGGTGAGTTAATAGACAGCTACATGTATTTAGCAAATATAAAAACAAGAAACCCAACTTACCAGCTCTCAGCTTCCCAGAGAGTGGGGGGGGGGGGGGGGGGGTGGGCGTTGCATCATGAGAAGAGCAGGAGCAGCCCAAAAATGCAAAGTAGATTCAATCAAAGCGCATCACAAAAAACATTCAACAGCTTGCTAGAAGAGCCCCAACACTAAGAGATTAGTTGGCAACTCAAAGATAAGTTCCAGACATTTGGTTCTCCCCCATGGTACCACTGTTGACCAGTCAAGGTGTAACGATGGTGGCTGAACACGGTTTGGATGTTGTGCCAAAAGACATTTGTAATACAAAACTATACAATACAATACAACACAACCTACTTTTATATAGCGCTTTTCATGCGAAGCATCCCAGGGCACTTTACAACAAAACCAAGAAAGAAAAAGAAACGGCCAAACCAATCCAGCAACTCACAAATAAGCTAACTCAAACAGATATGTTTTAAAAACGGTGCCAGCATTCCTGAAATTATTCTGCCACAACTTTAAATTATTAACTAAGCTAATTGGTTTGCCCTGATGTACAAGTGATCACAATGTGGCTACAAATTCCAGTTTGCTATACTGTTCAATGAAGTGCTGATGAATATGTGCCCTCTGCTGGATATTGAAAGTATTATTCCTGGTACTATCTCTGTTCCAGCACACTATGGGCCTCATTTACAATTTAAATTTGGAGTTAGTGCGCACGTAAAGTAGTGAGCCTAACGTGCGCGATAAATCTAAATACTGCCCCATTTACTAACAGAGAACGCATTAAAATATGTGCACAGTATTTGGCTAATTTACATCCCATACATGCACGCTACATGTATTGTTTGTGATAATTTAATGTGCACGATAATATCAGAGACTTACCCGTGACCACCGAGGTATCAAAAGCCCCAGCAGTCCAGGTGTATCTTTTGGTCAGAAGCTTATTGTGAAGGTGGAGGTGGCTTACATTGACCGAAAATGAGCGATCAACAGACACAGCACTCAGCAGGGGTCAGGCAGAGGCAACTTAAAGTGAAACTGCACTGCTTACCTTTTAATTTTAACATGTATTCCTTGTCTGATGGAAAAAGGCATTTAAACCGTCTCCTTTAATGCATACAGCCCGCCCATTAGTTTCTAAAATTGCATTGATGTACTGATTATTGGATCCTTTTGGAATTCTTCTTTAAAACAACCCGCCTCTAACACGCATATTCAACATGTGCAGTCTGCATTGTGACATTCCCATTAAGCCAATCACAACTCACAGAGGTAGTAAAATAGCCAATCAAAAAGAATAGCACACAGGATTTTGATTAGGGCAGCATAGCAAAAAAAGTAGGTCGTTGGAGATGTCACGGAAGCGAAAGCTGGAGGCAAACACAGAAGACTGTAAAATAAAGGTTTAATAATCACAGTACAGCCAAAATGAACTGATATTCACCAGTGCGGTAAGCACTGCATAGGAACCTGTATTGCTGTCTATCCACTAAAGGGCAGCATGGTTCTTTGAGTTTTAAAGCATTCATTATACCTGTGTATTCCTTTGACTAACACTAATAAACACATTAGCTGAAAATAAATAAATAATAAATAATAAATAAATAAATCATACATACATACACAATTTTAGCCAGATGATTATTTGTTCAATGAATAATTGACAGCAAGGCAATATGTCTAATTTGCAGTGCAACGGTTGCAGTTATGAAAGATTATAACATACAACGTCACTATGACATTTGCTGCACAAAGCAATGTATTTTGAGTTTACTGGAAATGAAAGCAGCTGTAGTTTTTCTGAAAAGTGCTGTGGACGCCATGAACAACACAACCACAGGAAAGGATTTTTCTTTTTTTTGTAACTTCAAGAAGCCATAAAAAGTGCAGTATTACCTTGGAAAAAAGTAACTGGGATTACAACTGAGGGTGCACTATATATGACTGGGCATAACTGAACTGGCTAGCAAAGTGCTGGGAAAAAATTAAAGAAAGAAATGCAGATTTTCTTACACTGGATTCTACAGCAGCAGCATTATGTGGAAAGGTTGGAGAATTAGAATATGTAATGAGCATTGTTATCAAGTATGCCAGAAAAGAAGTGCCAAGTGTCTGGACAGAAGTCATGAAAAGGTGCATTTCATAGGGGTACTGTTTACTAAATCGCATTTTCACAGCTTGTCAGTGTATTTTCTTATTGAGACTTTGCATTATTATACGCTGACATATTTTTTTTCTCTTTTTTTTTTTTTTTTTTACTGTTTGAGATTTCCATTGAAATAAAATACTCCATTTCCCATTATATTATATTTGTGATTTTAGTTTTTTTTGTCAGTGTTCAAGGATAGCTGCTTCCTGTTATATCTGCTATTTGTGTACTATAAAATACAAATATGGTAATATGGTGATTAATTGATTGAAACCCTGCATACTTATTGATGACTAGGAATGTGTTTGAGTAGTATATTTGAGTATATTGGCCTACATACAATTTATATAGACATTTTCACATACATTACGATATATATATATATATATATATTTTTTTTTTTTACGATGCGGCCCACCATGTGAAGAGTCTTAACTTAAATGACCCTTGCTGCAAGATTTTTCCGTTCAAACTCATTTTAATAATCAAGTAATTCAGCAAGATGTATTTATTTCGCATTAGTGAATCAAACAAACAAATCTCTTGAATTGATTCTCTAAACTGAATGAATCAAACAAATTGAGTCAGTAAAATGAAAATCGAACTGCACATCACTAGTTTTCAGGCCAGAAAAATAGCATGCCTGGTTCCCATACACACTAATAAATGATTACTTTAATGAGCGCACTAAAATTACCGTTCTTTAGTAAATACCATGTGAATACAGCTCATCTCATATTCTGAGCTGGATGCTCATTTAAATACATCAGCATGCATTACAATAAAAATCACATATTCATTCTGATTGCCATAGTATGACATTAGTGTGCACCATATCACTGGTGGCACTACAAATAATTAAACTATTTATCTATCACATTTTTAAATAGTAAAAGCCAAAATCATTTTTATAGCCTGTTTTTTTTTTTTTTTTGCATGTTTAACATGTTGTGGTCAGATGAGAATAAAAAGAAAACAATAATCTACAATAAATATCTGCAATAAATATACCAGATATTTAACTTTTTAATTATGATTGTGTTATTATATATAGTTATTTTAACTGCTTCAGAGTTACAATAGTGCTGATGAATTGAAGAAAAAAAGAAAAGGCCCAGGTTCACTCTGGAAATCAGGTAAGCCTAGATCAGCCCTGTACCAGACTGGCCCCGTTTTGCTTCTGTCCACAGTCTGTAAGGTTAGAGGGGATTGGGAATCAAGACTAAACTCTGTTCCAAAAAGAATTAAGAACAAAATCATGACTGTATACCCTTTAGTTTCCCCATAGCCAAAGTGTATAAAACCATGGTGAAAGGATGGCAAGTCGTAAGAAGGCATGGCAAAGCATATTAAGCGGAACTATGGTAATTGCATAGTACAACCATGGAAAACAACATGGGAAACGGATATTGAATTTAGAAGGGGTGGATCGTTTCTGGTTCTGGTTCCACATGGCTTAATTTGTGCCGGTGCCCAGCCCCGGAGCCTCTGGGCGTGCAGTCTCATATTCATTGTACCTCTAGTTAAAAATCTCACAAAATGCTTTCTTTTTAAATTCTCAACACAGTTGTATCAAGTCTGCAAGTTCTTGCGTGCTCGCTAAAGAGAGACAGTCCACTGCCACGTTTGTAGCCTACTTTAAATTACTTTACGATTTCAGCTTGAGTGCCTTTAAGTAAGATGACACTGGCTGCAACTCTATTGACGTTTTCTTATACACAAATAAGCCTACTTGATTTGAAAAACGTCATGAACAATACAAGCAACTTCTTACACTACTCGGTTTAATTAAATGAGTAGTACACAACAAAATATGAAAGCTGAACATTAATTTCAACAATGAACAATGACAACTTTTTAATGAAAAAAAAAATAATATTGTAGCCTACTTCAATAGGAACATTAAGCCTGCTATATTATATTAAACCAAAACAATAACAAATAATAACTATTTGGTTCTCTCTTGCCATTTTCAATGAATATAATGTAATTAATAGAGAATAAAAACATACTAAGATAACAACCTAGCCTGTTTAATTAATCGTTTTTTTAATCTACCACATCAATACATATCGCTGATAATAGTGCAGACCGTGGGTCAAACCAATGTTCGTGTTGGGGTGCGTGGTGTTTTTTTTTTTTTTTTTTTTTTTAATTAATGTCATCCTTCTGGAGTCCTCTGAATTGCAAAACCATAACAAAACATGTACATAGGCTTTTTTTAAAAAAAAATAATTATTTGTCCTGTGGTTGCCTTTAATTATTTTTTCTGCACGTACTACTATTTTGTATATGTTGTGGAATATGTGAATGTAAACATATAACACTAGTACGTACAATACTCTTTCAAATAAATGTGTTATGATTTTCAATGTGTGGTTCTTAAGACGGTATTATTGTCATTGCTTGCGCCCCGGTACCTCTTTCTTTACAAATTAAGCACTGGTAATATCTGTATACAGGATTAAATGTGCCACCACAAACTGTTAACAGAATGATTGATAGAGGATGCGTATTACTTGTGGCAGCAGCAGCGACATGATTGATTTAAAACACAACTTGAGATGGAGTTCACATGCTAAAGGAGTGCTTACCAACAGCATTAACACTAACACATGTTCTAGTTTAATCAGGACTGGGTAAAGCAGTAATCAGGACTGACATTTTCAACCCCGCTGGCTACAGTTGACTAGTAAAAGTGACAGAGCTGGTAGTCTAGCGTTTGTGAAGTCATGGGTCCATTCGTTTGTGGAGAAATGGCGGTTGAAATCCATTATCATATAAAATAACATTTTAGAACATTATTAAATAGATTTAAAAAATCCCAAGCAGTTTTAAAATAGTGCACAAAATAGCAGTGTTATGAATTAGTATGTTCACAAACAGAGCACCAGGCATTATCAAATACATGAATCATTGTACACCCTATTTGTTCTACCTTTAATTCAGGATGTGCAAATATCTCAAATGCAATTCCTTAGATAACCTGCTGCATAAATATGCTTGTGCTGTAGGCCATATGGTCTGACTGGAGCTTGACCATTAGATGCAACTTCAATATCTACAGCGCTGGATTTGTAATATCTGCACATCCCCTTATAAAAAAAAGCATAAAAGACAAAGACAGCTGCAAAGACTTAGTATATGAAAGTGCTGCTAGTGCGAAGAGGGAAGGAAATCAATTTGAAAACCTTGTTCAGCACTCCTTTAAGGGTACTGTCTGAACAAAATGAGGGCAAAGAATGCATTTAACCTGAAACAATTCACAATGAAAAACTATGCAAAAAACATGAAAATCGACCGCCGGTTATTGAGGAAGGTCTGACTAGTGATGTCTCCCATCAGTACCAGTTCCATGACCGTTCATTTGAAATAGTAAAACACAATGGTGACTCTGAGATTACAGGCTACGTGACCACACACCAAGTTATACATGTATGTGAATTGTTGCATCAGGGGGGGAAGTGCTGGGCTGTATCTGTTAAAGAACCCAGGGAAGGAGGGGAGGGGAAACTGAAAGAGGCTATACCTTACCAATGGGTTTCTGAAACTGTGGCTGTCCTGGTTGTTTAAAGAGAAGTAAAATCGGATGTGAACTCTACCCTGGAAAGATAAAGGCAGGGAAAGCCATTATAGGGAGTTCAACAGGGCACAATAAAATAGCTCTGTCTGTTTGCAGTGGTTTTCCTGCCACAGTCCCTGTTGCCCGTCTTGATTTTATATTTCTCCATGGGAACGCAATTGTCACCGTGGGCTGGTGGAGTCTGAGCAGTTTATTTTAGAGCCTGATGCAACTCCCATGTTAAAAGAATCAGAAGGCTTTTTACAGCTTCAGGACCACACTTACTCTATGTTAACATCTTAATCTCCACCCACTGCATTCTAGCTACACCCCTGCGAGTGAAACCTCATCCCCTGCGTTCTAGCTCCACCCCTGCAAGCGAAACCTCATCCCCTGCGAGTGAAACCTCATCCCCTGCGTTCTAGCTCCACCCCTGCAAGTGAAACCTCATCCCCTGCGTTCTAGCTCCACCCTTAGTGTTTTAGCCCTGCCTACTCACTCTGGGACAATGGCTCTGTTGCTTGGTAAGGGGTTCCACGTTTAGTCCTCTATACACGAACACACCAGTTAGTTTTTTTCAAGATCCTAAATATTGCTTTTGTATCTAAAATTCCTTTCCAGTGCACATGAAACAGCATGACAACTGGTGTTTCCTCTGTGCCCGTCACAGATTATAACACAAGCCTGTTCAGTTAGAAATCTCACACACAATTTTAGCATTTATAGGGTGGAATATCTATTAATTCCCAGGTGACAGTAGACACACATTCACCCTTTACATCAAGGACAAACATATACAATAATGCAGCTTGTAATGCAAATACAGTAATAACATAATAAATAAAACAAATAACTAAATACATACATAAAACCAGCATACAAACACATTGCTCACTTTAATAACCTTGGCACAGTCCCTTTATTTAAATAAGTTGCTGTTTTTTAAATGTACACAGAGCTAACAAAACATTGCCGATCGTATGCAAAGGAAAAGTCTGACAGTGACCAGTCTGTGATGCACTGTTTGGCCACCAGGGGGTTGTTTACTAAGGTCAGCATTTAATCTCTACATTTTATTGGAAAATATGAGATCTAAGAAATACATTGGCAATGACTTAGCTAGCTATGTGTGCTTTGAGACAGTTGTATAAGATGTGTCAGGCAACGTGGTGTGATGTCTGCAGCCTCACTCTCATGAATGAGTTAATGGACTGCAAGGAATTTTTGAATGTGGATCGAGAGTTTGGTGTTCTAGATACAGTTTGGAGATACCCAAAGGAAAGATCAGGACTGGGTTGTACAGTTACATAATTCACTATCAAAGACACATTGTAATCCTGCCAAGTCAAAACAAAAGCTACCAAGAATAATAAAATATATATATATATATCCATTTTGTATATGCATGAGTAGGATTAACAGGAACTCCTGTGGGAGTGTGGGGCCCTACCTCTGCTCCTCCTCCAGTTCCTTCCTGCTCATCATGGTCTCGTACTGACTGGCTCTCATCTTCCCCGGGCTGTACTTCAGGTTCACTTTGTATTCTTTTTCTTCATCGTCATCATGGTCATCACCATCCACTGAGAAACACAACGGGAACACACATTTAAACCTTCTCTAAAACAGCTGAAAAGATTTCCGGAGCTGCAAACTTGATTTAAGTTAGTCAAAATGGACTTTAAAAAAACATTAATTAAAAAACAAACAAACAAAGTCTTGAAAATAGGACCCCTAGATATCAGTGTGGTTTCAATCTCCTTCCTGCCTGATCCGGGACCACACTGCTTACAGTGATTTAAAACAATTGTTTTCAATATCAATTAATTAATTAATTAATTAATTAATTAATTAATTAATTTATTTATTTATTTAAAAAAAAGACTGAGGCTATAGGCACGTCAGTCTGTTTGAGAGAGGCCCAGAGTGAATGTTCAGGTCAGGATTAAGGGGATTCTTTGTACAGGGATCCTACCATGCCTAGCATGCCTGCTGGAAATTCTACCTTTCTCTTACTTCTACAATTTAACTTTGTTCATGTTTTTTTTCCCTTCCTTGCCTACATGACCAACTGCACCTATTGACAGTGGACCAATTCACATGTACTGTATACAAGGGTACGGTCTAATATGTGTAACATTAGCATAAACATGCCTCTCAACCTGGGACGGAGACCACATTACCAAAGAATATAGGAAGGTGAACTAAAACTCAGAGAGAGAGAGAGAGAGAGAGAGAGAGAGAGAGAGAGAGAGAGAGAGAGAGAGAGAGAGAGAGAGAGAGAGAGAGAGAGAGAGAGAGAGAGAGAGAGAGAGAGAGAGAGAGAGAGGAGAGAGGAGTGTTGAAGCTACACATACCCAGCTCTGGAGAAGCCTGCACTGACCCCACAGTCTCTGCCTCACTCTCTCGTTCCTGAAAGACAAAGAAAACAGGAGTTAATGAGGGTTTGATACACAGGACTCACACACAGTTACACCCTCTGCAAAGATACATTAAAACAATAAGGCTGATACTTCTTACTGCAAGTCTTACATTTGAACTGCAAACCACAAGTTAATAATCTTGTGTAGCGGTTCTTACTGTTCAAGGAGGACCAAGAGGACAAGCCTAGCTGTAAACTGTACAACCATGCACATTTAAAAAAAAAAATAAAAAATACTAAGGGGGAAATTCACAATGCCATTTACTTCAAATTGTGTTTAGCACATTTGTGTTTTAAGAAAAGAAAAAAACAGTTAGTTAAAAAGTACAGAACTAGAAATGAACAATGTAAAAATATTGAAAAGCCCTTGAATTAAATTCCAGAGAGTTGTTTATTTCTAATACTGACATAATGACACATTGGAGTATGTGACTGAATTCCCCCTTGCCATTTAAGTTGCTAACCGCTTAAACAT
This sequence comes from Acipenser ruthenus, assembly GCF_902713425.1. Taxonomy (NCBI): domain Eukaryota; kingdom Metazoa; phylum Chordata; class Actinopteri; order Acipenseriformes; family Acipenseridae; genus Acipenser; species Acipenser ruthenus. Next base: position 13,790,138 of record NC_081207.1, on the reverse strand, counting down.
GTAGACCTATACAGCCAGAATCAGGATTATAGCAAAATTGGCGATTTCTTTACACACAATGGTATGGGAAGGGTAGCAATGATTCCCCCTTTCAAAGACTGATGAGTTGATTTAGCGGATCTTAGTACCACCAAAAACACCTGAAGCCATTCAGCCCATCAATGCTCATCCGGTTTCTAGTAGCTGTTCGATGTCAAAACTTTTTCAAGGCCGGGTCCTAAAGGATCCCAGTGGATCAGTATCAACAACATGGCGAGGTATCCCATTCCATCCCTCATCACTCTCTGTGTAAAGAAGTGTCTCCTACCTCAACATTGAGAGGTATCCCATTCCATCCCTCATCACTCTCAGTGTAAAGAAGTGTCTCCTACCTCAACATTGCGAGGTATCCCATTCCATCCCTCATCACTCTCAGTGTAAAGAAGTGTCTCCTACCTTAACAACATGGCGAGGTATCCCATTCCATCCCTCATCACTCTCTGTGTAAAGAAGTGTCTCCTACCTTAACAACAACATGGCGAGGTATCCCATTCCATCCCTCATCACTCTCTGTGTAAAGAAGTGTCTCCTACCTCAACATGGTGAGGTATCCCATTCCATCCCTCATCACTCCTGTGTAAAGAAGTGTCTCCTACCTCAACATTGCGAGGTATCCCATTCCATCCCTCATCACTCTCTGTGTAAAGAAGTGTCTCCTACCTCAACATGGTGAGGTATCCCATTCCATCCCTCATCACTCTCTGTGTAAAGAAGTGTCTCCTACCTCAACATGGCGAGGTATCCCATTCCATCCCTCATCACTCTCTGTGTAAAGAAGTGTCTCCTACCTCAACATTGCGAGGTATCCCATTCCATCCCTCATCACTCTCTGTGTAAAGAAGTGTCTCCTACCTCAACATGGCGAGGTATCCCATTCCATCCCTCATCACTCTCTGTGTAAAGAAGTGTCTCCTACCTCAACATGGCGAGGTATCCCATTCCATCCCTCATCACTCTCTGTGTAAAGAAGTGTCTCCTACCTCAACATGGCGAGGTATCCCATTCCATCCCTCATCACTCTCTGTGTAAAGAAGTGTCTCCCACCTCAACAACATGGCGAGGTATCCCATTCCATCCCTCATCACTCTCTGTGTAAAGATGCATCTCCTGCCCTCTATCGCGACTTCATTTACAACTGTGTCCTCTGGTCCTAGTTTCTGTGCTGCACTTAGTGCAGATGAAAGGGTTAATTTTAAAGATTTTAAAGATTTCAAATCAAGTCATACGAAAGGCTGCATCCCTGGTGTGTGACCCAGATTGATAAGGAAGATGAGGATATGGCAGCGGTAATGAGAGTTTTGACCACACGGTTCGTTGACTCAGATCAATCTGCAGCTAAAGGGATTAAAGCCACAGACAGGGAGTCAGCAATAAGCCCTCCATTTCCCAGCTCTCTCCCAACTGCTGGAACAGAAACACTGTTGTTTTTGATTTCTTAAAGCATATATATATATATATATATATATATATATATATATATATATATATATATATAATAAATAAATAAATAATCTAAAATTATTAACTTAATCACAGGGTTTCTCATGCTCCTCCTCCCCCCCCCCCCCAAACAAGCTTGTGGCTGCCAGATTAAAAGTTCAAATAAAACCAGGCAGAGGTTTTTTTTTATTTGTTTTTTTATTTCCAGACCATCATATATTATGCATTTCCCATGCTTTATTTACGTGTGCTTTGATTCTCCACGCTTACTGTGCTGTGCTATACCAGCACCGCAGTAAATGTTACTAAAGCATGGGTATGCATCAAGCGCCATGACTAAAAACAACAGATACATGAAATAGTGTAACAGTGACCTGGTAAATGTGAGTGTAAACTGTGGCAGCAGAAACACCCAGAGAGCTGTCCTAATGTTATTAACCCTCGCAATAGATATATAGTACATACGTATGTCACACTTACATATCTGCATAGATCTGGAAAACCACTTACCTAATGGTGATGAAACTTGGTATGAACATCATGAAGCGGAAGTCACATTATTACATTATGGGGATATATGAGTGTGATTGTCTGTATATGTAAGCTATACAAGAAGTTATTCTACGAACATTTAAATACACTTAAGAATGATACCAACACCTTTGCCTTATAAAAAACTGTTAGACTGATTATTAATTAGCGCAATGTGACTGTCCATTGGGTATGCATATTATATTTTTTTGTTTAAATAATTGTAGATATAATTATTTATTTTATGAATCTTTTTCAATTCTTTCCAGGTAGGTATCTTTAATGGGAATTTAGTTTTTAACACAACGGTGCTGTTGAAGGTACAAAAGGATAGGCACCACTAGCTCACTGGGGATATGTATATAATATACTGTCTGCTATTTGTCAGCTGTTGCAGAGCCTCCAACCAAAGTATCTAAGTGTACAACATGGAACGCAAGACTAGAGATTGCAGGCTGAATAATATCTGTGGAATATATGAAAATGATCCAATGACTCATCCTGGAATGAACAACCCAGCCAACCTGCATCACCCCTCAACTTTCCACCAGTGGCAGCTGCACTGAACTGACACAAACAGTCTGAACACCACACACTTGGAAGCTGCTAGCTCAAAGCAGCTTTTAAAGTGATTGGTAGCTAACAAAATAATAACATACTTTTCTAATGTAATGCACATTGATTCACTATATAGGCACCAAACGTGTATTTCTAACTTGGTCAAATAAATGCTCTCTGGTACCACACTTGGTTAAATAAATCTCTGTTTTCATGCCTCGCTTTTACCTTGACAATAAAATTGTCTCCACCCCTTCAAGGCCTTCTTTCCTGTCCTTAATAAACCAGTGACTTCCCTCAACAACGGACATGCTTTGCAATATGCATAAACTCTAAAACCCCTTTTCCACCTGCCTGCACACCTGAGCCGAGCTGAGCTGGTGACGTGTCGAGCCAGCTTGGTACGGCTCGGGTAGCTTGAGCTGCGTTTACACTAGAGAAAGGCGAGCAGAGCTGAGAGACATCACACATAATGAACGTGCTGAGTCGCAAGTTTATGATGCATTGCACAGCGTTTAAAGTGGTTTGAAAAAGGTGCCGGTATGCACAAAAATGTAAAACAATTGGCATGGGTTGGATGATTTTACCACATTTCAGCCAGAGCTATGGATTATGTGTTGTTTTTCAATGCCATCTACAATATGTTAAGGTTTTCTAAAGGACCTGTTAGTGTTTTAATGTTATATATACAACGAAAACATCTAATTGTCAATTGCTTTTAGATTAAAATAATTGTTTTTATTACCATGTTCAAAATGAAACCGTACATATTTGTCTTCAATAATAAGAACGAGACGTTTGTGAATGGTTGTTTGAGTAGCTTGCTACAGCACTGCCCCTTTAAAAAAATAAATACACAAAACCAGAGCTGAAAGGTCACAGCACACACTTCTACAGTGTCCATGAAAGCTCAGAAAAAAAGACTAAAAAACAGATAAACCTCTCGTTTAACTACAGTTTGCATTAAATAAAAAATATGTTCAACGGCACATGTTAGTACTTTTTTTAGCCATGTTTAGTTTTGGAGAAAATATTTGTTTTCAAAAGACTACTTGGGTACATCGCATTGTGTGAAAAAAAGTTTCAAGAAATAAAATGTAAGTGTGCGCAAGCCCGCTTTCTTTAAAAAATAAATGAGCAGGCACTGTGTGTATACGAAGATCACAACTGGGAGTTCACAGTAACATACGATCTGTGTTCAGCAGGTAGAAAGCATGTTGTGCATGTCTGTGCTTTGAGGTCCTGCAGCAATATCCGGCACAATAATAATAACACTATGTAACACAATTTTTGTTCCTGGGTAAGAACATAAGAACATAAGAAAGTTTACAAACGAGAGGAGGCCATTCAGCCCATCTTGCTCGTTTGGTTGTTAGTAGCTTATTGATCCCAGAATCTCATCAAGCAGCTTCTTGAAGGATCCCAGGGTGTCAGCTTCAACAACATTACTGGGGAGTTGGTTCCAGACCCTCACAATTCTCTGTGTAAAAAAGTGCCTCCTATTTTCTGTTCTGAATGCCCCTTTATCTAATCTCCATTTATGACCCCTGGTCCTTTTTTCTTTTTTCAAGTCAAAAGAAGTCCCCCTGGTTGACATTGTCTATACCTTTTAGGATTTTGAATGTTTGAATCAGATCGCCGCGTAGTCTTCTTTGTTCAAGACTGAATAGATTCAATTTTTAGCCTGTCTGCATACGACATGCCTTTTAAACCTGGGATAACTCTGGTTGCTCTTCTTTGCACTCTTTCTAGAGCAGCAATATCCTTTTTGTAACGAGGTGACCAGAACTGAACACAATATTCTAGGTGAGGTCTTACTAATGCATTGTAGAGTTTTAACATTACTTCCCTTGATTTAAATTCAACACTTCTCACAATATATCCGAGCATCTTGTTAGCCTTTTTTATAGCTTCCCCACATTGTCTAGATGAAGACATTTCTGAGTCAACATAAACTCCTAGGTCTTTTTCATAGTTCCCTTCTTCAATTTCACTAGTGTTATTTCCTAATTGCTTAGGCCTCAAAAAGTATAGAAAATGGCTATTATTCCCCACAAACTTTGCTTTTGTGACCAGGACAGTGATATTTTGAAATTTACCTATTTCCAATGAGAAAACGGGCGAATTTGTGTTTTTTCGTTCACATAAAGTCCGAAAAAAACAACATATGAATCCAAATTAACACGTATTTATACTAAAGTAATACAAAAATGACTACAAAAGATTTAGAAGTGAGTAGTTTTTCGAGATTTACGATTATACTGTAAATCACTTTCACGTTCATGAATCAGCCCCCAAATGTAGTCTCCCATCATGTTCTCGTTATACTGTCCTTGGTAGCGGCGTTCAAAGTCCAGTATATCCTGGTGGAAGCGCTCGCCTTGCTCCTCCGAGTACGCTCCCATGTTCTCCTTGAATTTATCAAGATGAGCATCAAGGATATGGACTTTGAGCCGTAGTTCTTCACCAGAGTCTCAACCAGCTCCACATAGTTTTCGGCCTTGTGATTGCCCAGGAAGCCCCGAACCACTGCGACAAAGCTGTTCCAAGCCGCTTTCTCCTTACTAGTGAGTTTCTTTATCTGTGGTCCGACGAAGACACCGGCTTAGACCTTTGCCTCAGACAGCTTAGGGAAGAAGTCTTGAAGGTACTTGAAGGCTGCCAACTCCTTATCTAGAGCTCTGACAAATTGTTTCATAAGGCCCAATTTGATGTGCAGTGGTGGCATCAGCACCTTCCGGGGGTCCACCAGTGGCTCCCACTTGACGTTGTTCCTCCCCACAGAGAACTCGGTTCGCTGTGGCCAGTCCCGCCTGTGGTAGTGCGCCTTGGTGTCCCTGCTGTCCCAAAGGCAAAGATAGCAGGGAAACTTGGTAAAACCGCCTTGGAGACCCATCAGGAATGCCACCATTTTGAAGTCTCCTATGACCTTGATGCCATCTCAGAAAAATGCAGATATGTATCCACTTAGGCAGCTGGAACTAAACTGAACTGGTGGGCTTAAGGCCCCTGTATTTATACTACTATTTATATTACTGGAAAGTTCTAAAAAGTTCTAGAAGTTACTCCAAGTTTACTCAGCACTGAATCTATCTGGAATGTTCTGGAAAATAGGTACATTTCAAAATATCACTGTCCTGGTCACAAAAGCAAAGTTTGTGGGGAATAATAGCCATTTTCTATACTTTTGAGGCATAAGCAATTAGGAAATAACACTTACTACCCAGGAACCAAAAAAAAAAAAAATTGTTACACGGTGTAATCCCATTGTGAAACTAGAAAATCAAAGGTCTGCAGTATTGTGTCCCTGTAAATTCTGTTTGGTCAAAAGTGCAGTTGGAAACGACAGCTGACCGACAGAGGGATGACAACGATTGAAGAGGATTGTGACATCTGAACAGCATCAAATCAACAGTGCACAAGAACGCCAACACTGCCCGCACAGCTCTCTCCAGAGCCACTCCAGCACCAGCCTGACCCTGACACTCTCACAAAGAGCCCCCGGACTCCACCAGCTGACTGCTCAGAGTACCTGCTCACCCGGACAGCTGTATGTGAGTGGAGTCAGCCGTTCTACCTGCACAACGACTAGAGTGACCCCTGCCTACCCTTGAGATATACTGGTATCCCTGAATAGATCATTGTTCTATTTTCATATCAATGCCGAGAATGTGCTATTGTGCAATTACTACAATGCAAAAACTCTGTTAAGGTCTGGCAAGGCAAGTGGTTTGTTGATTATTATTATTTTATTATTTATTTCTTAGCAGACACCCTTACCCAGGGTGACTTACAGTTGTACACAAAAAATACATAAAGAATTACAGTACAATTAAGAACAAGATACAAAATACAATAACTTTAGTCCTAATAAGAGCAAATACAAAACACAGTACGATTTGATATTGCGGCAGTTCAAAAGCAGGTAACAGTGTTGATAGTTACATCAGGGTTAGATACGATTGCAGGTGAAATACAAAATACAACAGACTGGGTTAAGTGCAGGATTAAATACAGTAAACAAGGGAACAGATAAGTGCAAGTTGAAGTGCATTAAGGCAGAGTGCTATATTGTCCAGAAGGGACGAGTTGAGTTTTACAGGTTGTCGAAGAGGTGTGTCTTGAGGAGGCGCCAGAAGGTGGTGAGGGACTGGGCAGTCCTGACATCTGTAGGAAGGTCGTTCCACCACTGCGGGGGCGAGGGTGGAGAAGGAGCGGACTCTGGTGGCAGGGGAGCGTAGAGGAGGTACAGCCAGTCTTCTAGTACAGGTGGAGCAGAGAGGTCGAGTGGGGGTGTAGGGAGAGATGAGGGTCTGGAGGTAGCTGGGTGCAGTCTGGTCAAGGCATCTGTAGGCGAGTCTTGAACTGGATGCGAGCGTGATCGGGAGACAGTGGAGTGAGCGGAGGAGTGTAGCGTGGGAGAAGCGAGGCAGAGAGAACACTAGGCGAGCAGCGGAGTCCTGGATGAGTGGCGGACGGGATGCAGGGAGTTGCAGTAGTCTAGGCGGGAGAGTACCAGGGCCTGGACGAGGAGTTGCGTGGAGTAGTTGGCGAGGAAGGGTTGGATTCTTCGTATGTTGCTCAGGAAGAAATGGCAGGTGCGTGCTAGAGTGGAGATGTGCTGGGAGTAGGAGAGGAATGGAGATAGAGATCAGAGGAGGGAGAAGATGAGGAGGGGAAGAAAAGGAGGTCAGATTTAGACAGGTTGAGTTAGAGGTGATGCGAGTGCATCCAGGAGGAGACAGCAGACAGATAGGCAGAGATATGGGAGGGGATGGTGGGGTCAGAGGTGGGGAAGGAGAGGAAGATCTGAGCATCTTCAGCATAAAAATGGTATGAGAAACCATAGGATGCGATGAGGGGGTCCAGGGAGCAGTGTAAAGAGAGAACACGAGAGGACCCAAGACTGGTCCTTGGGGGACTCCTGTTGAGAGAGGGTGAGGTGTGGAGGTTGAGCAGCGCCAGGTTACCTGGTAGGTGCGGTCAGAAATGTAGAACCAGGCCAGAGCAGTGCCGGAGATTTAGCGAGTTATTGACAGACAGGAGAGCAGTTTCAGTGGAGTGAGCAGAGCGGAAACCAGATTGGAGAGAGTCGAGCAGAGAGTGGTTAGACAGGAAAGCAGAGAGCTGGCGGTGTACTGCCCGCTCGAGGGTTTTAGAGAGGAAGGGTAGCAGGGAGACAGGACGGTAGTTCTGGAGGGAGGTGGGGTCGAGGGTAGCTTTTTGAGGAGGGGGGTGAGAGACTTATTTGAAGGCATTGGGAAAGAGGCCAGAGAGGAGAGAGGTGTTGAGAAGGGAGGAGATGAAGGGGAGTAGAGCAGAAGCAGCAGCTTGAAAGAGGCAAGTAGGGAGAGGGTCCAGTGCGCACGTGGTTGGTTTGTGGCCCTGAAGGAGGGAAGAGAGGTCAGAGTCTGAGAGGGGAGGTCAGAGTCAGAGAGTCTGATTATATTGTAGCGCAGGCAGGCGCATCACATAGGGCGAGGCAATCCACACCACAGGCGGAGGGCGAGCGCGAACCCGGGACCTCTCGCACTAATGCATAGCGCCGATACCGCTGTACAAAAGAATTGGCTCCTTTGCAAGGAGCATATATCGGGCTTATGTCTTTGTGTGTGATTACGTCACCTACCAGCCCTACTGCTGCCTTCCCCCTTGCACGCTACAATATATTGAGGGACACCAAGACAGTTTGTCTACTTGCATCACATGCCTTTTAACATGGTATGATGCAGGGTGTGCTTTAATAAAGGAGCATCACTGAACAGGGCTCTGTATAAAATGCTGACTCTCTCTTCCCAGAGCCCAACTATGGACCTCCGCATTTGCTGGCCACAAAAACAAACTGTAACCATGACGGGATAGAAAGAATGCCATGCTTAAATAAGAAATAAAAGGCTGATCGTTTAACAAAATAGAAATGTTTGTTGAAACAACAGCAAGGGCTTGTGTTCTATCCAGCCCAGAGAATGGTGGCTCAGTGGGACAGAACTCAGGTTGGGTCTGTTTCTTAAAAGAATAAATTACATTTAAAAAAGAGTAAATCTGTTTTGCTGTTGGTCTATTTTTTTTACCCCCCCCCCCCCCCCGGAAACAAAATGAGTCCATGTCTCCCGAGGCCACCGTTAATAGGACCCCTCTGAGAAATAAGGCCCCAATGGGGCTTTCACGGCAGAAAGTCATAAGCTTGTCTAAATATTGCCCTGAAGTTTAGACAAAAATAATTGAAAATCAATTTGTTTTTTTACCACTCATGATAAAAAAAAAAAAAAAAAAAAATGTGGGGTCAGGTGGGGTTCTGTTACCTGTAACAGGAAGTGAATGGCAAGCTAAAACCAAGTACTTCCCACAAAATAAATGGAAAGAAAGACTGCAACAGCAAAAACAGATGTATGCAAACATGGTGTGATGTACAGATGGACAGACAGACAGACAGACTCGGATACTCTCAATAACATTACTACCACGTTTAGTGACAACTGAATAACCGGTTTTCCAGATGTATGCAAAAAAAACAAAAAAAAGGAGAGAGACATACAGACGCGTACAACCACCTCCATTCTATCCCTGTCACAGGGAATTTTATCCCCGGCTGGGAATAATAAGAGTCAAGAGTTACTCAACACAAACATCTTATTCTTGGAATTGATCTCTTGTGCTGGAACCTGTTTATAGTTCTAATTCTTCAACTCAGCCTGGTTATTCTTCTCCCCAATAACCATGTCTAGTTGATGATGGGGTTTTTTATTGGAATACACCAGAAGGATACGAATGCAACATGTAAATAATACACAAAGCAATGGCAGATATTGCAGCTACTGTGGCTAGGATGTTTGATGACAGAGATAATTGATATCCTGCTCTTTCCTCTACCAGTGTGCAAGCTTTTAGAGAAGTTTTGTGGGCATTTGAAGGCAGTCTTTTCGCAATGCTTTCCTTGCTGGTTATCAAGATTTGTTTCTTAACCCTTTCCATGCTTTCCATAAAACAAACAAACAAAACAAAAAAACAAATTGGATATATCCCAGCTTATCGAAAGCGGGTGGAGATCAGAATCCCAAATGATAACTCACTTTGTTGATAATTAAACATAGGTCACCAAAGCACCTCATTTATTTTTATTTTAATTTACTTCAAATAATAACAATAATATCAAAACCGATATAATTCTTAAAATCACCAAACGCAAAACAAGCTAGCTCCACAGAGTTCCTAACTAAATATCAAGTTGCAGCATCAACTGCTGCTCCTCTTTCCTTTTATTTGTTCAGATTCCAGAAAGGTAACTTATTCAGTTTGTTCTCCACTGTGTTATCCAACAGATGACGGACAACTATGCCTACACCCTGCGCTTTTAAAACAAGGATGCAACGTCAGCAATAAACTCTTAAAGGCACAGGCAGCCCTTAGGACTGCCTCAGTATGTATGTGGTTACAAATCTACACTAATAAAATACTAATAAAAAGTGCAAAAAAGTAATGCAAGTACAGAAATGTACAGTACAGGTAAGCTACATTACTGCAAATTACATATAGAGCTACTTATGGAGCTACATGAGTATCAAATAGAAATGGGTTACTCGAGAAGAAATAATTCAATTAATGTTGACAGATTAGTAAATGTGGTAAAAAAATCGGTATAGGGATAACCTTTTAAAATTACAGTGGGAAAAATAGCCAGTTCCCATATAGGTAACTTAGCATTCACTGAAAAGAATGGGTTCTATATTTCTGGCACTCATACACAGCTAAGGAGACCGGTCCCAGAGTTAAGTCGCGGAACCATTATTATTATTATTATTATTTATTTCTTAGCAGACGCCCTTATCCAGGGTGACTTACAATCGCAAGCAAATACATTCAAGTGTTACAATACAAGTAATACAATAAGAGCAAGAAATACAATAATTTTTGTTCAAGTGTGACAAACCACAATTCAATAATACAGCAGATAATAGTGATAGTTACATCAGGATATGATTAAATAGTGATAGTTACATCAGGATATGATTAAGTACAAAATACTACAGGTTAAACACTTACAATATTCTGAAGTACAGGATTAAATGCAGTAAAATAGGGGGCAGATAAGAGCAAAATAAAGCACATTTAAATGAAGGGTGATAGTGTCCCAGGATACAACAGAGGAGTTCTACAGGTGCTGTTTGAAGAGGTGAGTCTTAAGGAGGCGCCGGAATGTGGTCAGGGACTGGGCAGTCCTGACATCTGTAGGAAGGTCGTTCCACCACTGCGGAGCGATGGTGGAGAAGGAGCGGGCTCTGGAGGCAGGGGAACCATGCTGACTCCAGAGCAAACAAAGGAGTCCTTCAGATCCTTTATATATATATATATATTACACACACATACATACATACACACATATATACATACACACAGTGCTGTGAAAAAGTATTTGCCCCCTGTCTGATTTTCTGCATTTTTTCACATTTTTCACATTGTATTTGGTCAGATTTTTTTGTGGGTTGTAGTAGTATATAGAGGGAGTCCGAGAGAAAAAAATACACCAAAGTTTGGTGCTTCTTTCATTTATTTGGTGTGCAAGGTAATCAAAAATGCAATCTTCAGGTGTGAAAAAGTTATTGCCCACCCCCCCTAGTTAACTCAACCCAATTAAAGGGATAATTAGGGTCAGCTGTTTGAGTACTTTGGTTAACAACCAGGCCTGATTTGGGCCAGCCCTGCCCAATATAAATCTGACTAACTTTGGCCCTTACCATCAGAGTGAAGTTATCAGCACACAGGTTCTAGAGCAGGGGTGGGCAATTCCGGTCCTGGAGGGCCTGTGTCCCTCCTGGCTTTTGTTCCAACTGTGCTCTAAATTACTTAATTAGACCAATAATTGGTAATAAATTGGTCCAATTAAGTAATTTAGGGCAAAGTTGGAACAAAAGCCAGGAGGGACATAGGCCCTCCAGGACCGGAATTGCCCACCCCTGTTCTAAAGGCACATCATGCCACGAACAAAAGAAATTCCTGAAGACCTCCGGAAAAAAGTTGTTGATGCCTATCAGTCTGGAAAGGGTTACAATGCCATTTCTAAGGCTCTGGGTCTCCACCGAACCACAGTCAGAGCCATATTGTCCAAATGGAGAAAGTTTGGGACAGTAGTGAATCTTCCCAGGAGTGGCCATCCTGCCAAAATCTCTCCAAGAGCAAGCCGTAAAATTGTCCAGGAAGTCACAAAGAACCCTAGAACATCATCCACGGATCTGCAGGCCACTCTCGCCTCGGCTAAGGTCAGTGTTCATGACTCCACCATCAGAAAGACACTGGGCAAAAATGGGATTCATGGCTCACTAAGACGGAAACCTTTGCTCACTAAGAAGAACATGAATGCGCATCTCAAGTTTGCCAAAAAGCACCTGGATGATCCTCAAGAGTTCTGGAACAATGTTCTATGGACAGATGAGTCAAAAGTGGAACTTTTTGGCCGACATGGGCCCCGTTATGTCTGGCAAAAACCAAACACTGCATTCCACAGTAAGAACCTCATAGCAACGGTCAAGCATGGTGGTGGTAGTGTCATGGTGTGGGGATGCCTTGCCATCAGTGAAGGAACCATGAATTCTGCTCTGTATCAGAGAATTCTACAGGAGAATGTCAGGCCATCCGTCTGTGAGCTGAAGCTGAAGCGCAGCTGAGTCATGCAGCAAGACAATGATCCAAAACAGTTTTGGAATGGCCTAGTCAAAGTCCAGACCTAAACCCCATTGAGATGTTGAGGCAGGACCTGAAACGAGCAGTTCATGCTCGAAAACCCACAAATGTCACTGAGTTGAAGCAGTTCTGCATGGAGGAGTGGGCCAAAATTCCTCCACGGCGCTGTGAGAGACTAATCAGTAACTACAGGAAGCGTTTGGTTGCAGTTATTGCTGCTAAAGGTGGCGTAACCAGTTATTGAGTCTAAGGGGGCGATTTACATTTTCACACGGGGGCATTGGGTGTTGCATAACTTTCTTCAATAAATAAATGAAATATGTATCACATTTTTGTGTTATTTGTTCACTCAGGGACCCTTTTATCTAATATTAGGTTTTGGTTGAAGATCTGATAACATTCAGTGTCAAAAATATGCAAAAATGCAGACGGGGCAAATACTTTTTCACAGCACTATAATTTTTTTTTATATATATATATATATATATATATATATATATATATATATATATATATTTTACAAGTAAAATGCTTGCAAGCTGGTATCATTTTGGTGGATGTTATTTTCATTTCTTCCCACTTTGTGAATATGCAGAATATAGGGTTGCCCCTCCAGTCCAGTCGACCCAGCACAAGGGGAGGAGTTGTTTTTACAGTCAGTAAGAAGCAGAGACTATTCAAACAAACTCTAAATATAAAAACAACCACAAAAATGAGGCATGTCAAATTATGCAAAACATCTTGACGTGTTTTACTTTCCGTCTGGTCCTGTGTGATCATGTTTGACAGCAAAGAACAAACGCCAGTCATTACAGTAACAGATACAATGAGGTTAAGGCCTCACAAGCATGTGGCTTGTTACTGGGTTTGTAATGTTAATAGCTTGATTTTCCTTTTATAAATCACTGTACATTGTGTAAAGCCACTTCTGAATCTGTCCTCTTCTGCTTTATCATGCTACCGGATTGTGACTCTGCCATTTTAAGCCATCTTGATTTGATCGGTTTCTGTTTTTCCAACAAGCCATAAGTTTGAGAGAATGAATCTCCCACTGAGGACGCTGTCTCCTGTCAGGATCAACGATAAAACTTGATAGTAAAATGTGTGCAATATGGGAAGCCCTTATATATTATATAAAGCATTAAGTGGATGGAATTTAAAAAAAAAAAATCACAACAACCACCCACTTCTTGTGACGGAGTCATTACAAGCTTTTCATATCGGTAGATAATTGACCACCTCACTGAATCATGCATATCAAATCTCATTGATAAGCGTTTCTAATATCCCAAGTTTATGTGCTTGCTTTCAAAGCAGGATGTTGCAGTCACAGCTGTTTTATAAAGGCTTTCCATTGTCCCTGCAAATATTAAAAGCTGTCCTGTTCAAATGGAAATGCATGTTTGCTATAGCATGTGTTTCTTTCGAACTGCATATCTGAGACTTCTGGAGCGAATAGAAGAGCAAAATGGTAAGATTTATAGAATTATTGTTAGCTACAATTACTTTAAAACCAGAACAGCAAAAAACATGGGATCTAGTTACTGCAAGAACACCAACAATTAATTAATATGCTGCAGTGGCTAAGATTGTGGATTTATTATTATTATTAGTTTATTTAGCAGACGCCTTTATCCAAGGTGACTTACAGAGACTAGGGTGTGTGAACTATGCATCAGCTGCAGAGACACTTACAAATTACATCTCACCCGAAAGATGGAGCACAAGGAGGTTAAGTGACTTGCTCAGGGTCACACAATGAGTCAGTTGCTGAGGTGGGATTTGAACCGGGGACCTCCTGGTTACAAGCCCTTTTCTTTAACCACTGGACCACAAAGCCACCTATTTATTTAGCAACATGGTAAAAATCACAGTTGGTTTACTGATACTATCAGGGGAGAACACAAATCCTTCTCTTAGCATCAGTCACCTGGATAGGGATGTTGCAAATGCATTATGTTTTTAATTAATGTGTGCTCTTTATCATACATGTGCACTGGTGGCAAGGGTAAAAAAACCCCCCAAAAACCACAGATTAACTTTCTCTTGACTGCTTCTTTTACTGTTGTGCAATTATCCAGAGTTCTGCGGCTCCAGAGTTCTATAGCTCTTAGTCACGAGTTGTTAATGTCTTCCCCAACCTCACTGGAAAACAACAGTAATGGAACTTAATTGAGAAAATAGAATTCAGCAGTGTATCAAATACTATAGATGAATGAGTTCCATCTCTATAGCCCAGTGGTCTCCAATCCTGGTCCTGGAGGGCTGGTGACCCTCCTGGTTTTTGTTCTAACTGTAGACTAAATTATTTAATTGGACCAATTAAGCCTCTCATAAGCACTTAATTGCACCATTATCAGCGATGTATATGCAACAGAAGCCACTGGTAGATTACAAAAACGATTAATTAATAACTTAGGCTAGGTAGTTGTTATCTAAGTGTTTTTATTCTTTCAATTAAATTATATTCATTGAAAAAGGCAAGAGAGAACCAGATGGTTATTTTTTATTGTTTTGGTTTAATATAATATAGCAGGCTAATGTTCCTATTGAAGTAGGCTACAATATATTTTGTTCATTAAAAAGTTGTCATTGTTCATTGTTGAAATTAATGTTCACCTTTAATATTTTGTTGTGTACTACTCATTTAATCAAACCAAGTAGTGTAAGAAGTTGCTTGTATTGTTCATGACGTTTTTCAAATCAAGTAGGCTTATTTGTGTATAAAAAACGTTAATAGAGTTGCAGCCAGTGTCATCTTACTTAAAGGCACTCAAGCTGAAATTGTAAAGTAATTTAAAATAGGGTACAAACGTGGCAGCGGACTGTCTCTCTTTAGCGAGCACGCAAGAACTTCCAGACTTGATACAACTGTGTTGAGAATTTAAAAAGAAAGCATTTTGTGAGATTTTTAACTAGAGGTACAATGAATATGAGACTGCACGCCCAGAGGTTCCGGGGCTGGGCACCGGCACAAATTAAGCACTGGCTATATCCCATAAAACTTCCCAGGAGTTCAATATGGCAGCAATATAAAGTCCGAGGTCAAGGTCACTGTTGCTTACAGTGTTTGTATAGTCATGTAAAAACAAAGTCAGTACCGGAAATAGTCTGCGAGATATAAAGTCGTGGCAGCTTTGTAAAATGACTTCCACCGAAGGGTTCATTTTTCTTGTACAGAACACATGCTTGGTCATTTGGTTGGGGTCCTCAGTGGCCCAGTAAAAGAAGTGCAGCTTGGATCAATCTTGCTTACACCAAAACGGTGATCTTGACAGAATTAGGGACGTCCTCTACTGCAGTGGGGGGCAGTGGAGAGTCACTAAGGGGGGCGCGACTATGACTAAAGGGCCAGTTCTGTAAATAAAAAAAGCTAAAAACATAAATGTTAACAAACACATTCTTAAATGTCGGAGTGTAACCGCAGCTCTGCAACATACAATGCCAAATCAAACGCGTCAATAGGCATGGATTTGCATGTTAAAAGAGCTATGCACACCGGACTATTGATTTAAATTGAGTAATGCACAATGCAAGCGAAGCAAGCGGCATGAATGAAGCGAGCAAATATAGAAATACATTTGTTTTATTTGTATTTTGCTACGCGCTGTTCACGTCGCAATGGACCAATCAGAAATAAGGTCAAAGGTAGTGGCTGTCAGACTGTTAGTGTCTTGCACATGTAGACATTACCACAGAAATACAAAAAATCGACATCAATGAGAATTTAATTAAAGTCGAAAAATATAATGTTCTTTATGATGCCAGTGTTTGTGGTTAAAAGAAGGACGCCACGTGTCAAGAAATAGCAGAACAATTGGAAATTGATGGTATGTCTCTCTCTCTTTATTTCACCTTAATTTTAGTCAAAGTGACGCTTCTGTGTTTTAATAATGTTGACCAATAATAATAATAATAATCACATTAGCTCTTTCACAAGCCGGTGGTACTCCCTAAACTGTTTCCTTTTTTTAGTGTGTGGTGTTCCCATGTTCAGTGTTTTATTTATTTTATTTCATCTCCACAAAAGGAGACAGTCTTTTCTTTTCATGACTAGCTACATTTTGTTGTACTCGTGCTGTAATCGTGTCATGTGCTTCGCTCCTGATGTGCATACTGTATTTTGTGAAAATCTAAGATTTAATTGCTGAACGATAATGTTTTTCAGATGTATCTGTCAGGTAACTGTTGAATCACCAAGTTTAAACAAAACAAACAAAAAAAGAGTTACATGTATATTTTCACGGATTTATTTGTTAGAAACGTTAGCTAAATGTTGACTTGCCAAGTGTAAACAAAATATTTAAATTCACTGATTTATTTGTTAGAAACCCAAGTTTAACATGTCAAAATGTTCACTCAAAGTGTAAAAAAAAAAAAAAAAGATTTCTACACTGATTTTAAATGTTGAATTTGTGATACGCGTATGTATTTAGCTAAATATGGACTTTTTTGTGGTTAAGGAAAAAATATGCAATTTACACGAAATCGGGGGAAAAAAACTGTTAAAATATAAAGTTATGGTCTAACGTTTAATAGGGGGGAGGCGCGACAAAATGTATGCTAAAAAAGGGGGGCGGCATTTAAAAACTTTGCGCAACACTGCTCTATTGGTCAGATGCCCTGGGTGCTCTTCAATAGCTTAGTAACATCCATTGCTTAGGTTTGTGTTAGAGTCGCCATTCGATCTTTAGTCCTCCTGATCAGTAAGTGAGTTACAGCTGCCAGGCTACATTTCATATTGGATAGACAATGGGGTCAAATTGATTGGAAATCTCAGCCACCTATTGAATTTTGCATTTCCTTCCTATCATATCATAGGTTTGTCATGCAATACTGTGACAGAGAAAGAATGAATCTTGGTTATAAATCTCCCTCCCGACTTGTGAGTGCGCTGTGTAAAGGGAACAGCGTGCCCTGGACTGGATGGTCCGACAATTCATTCCAGGGAAAGGTGGAAGTCAGCCATCTAGAAAGGGGGCGGTGCCACGGTACACAAAGTTACCGCCCCAGACGGAAAGTGATGTGGCAACTGCGGATTGGCGGAGAAACAGTTGCACTCGCTAGCCAAGGGGGAGTGACTGATACGACTAAACGATCTGTTCCTTTGTTATGGTTGCAAGCGAACCCATGAAGGAGAATAATAAAGTAACCGTAAGTGTTTAGTGTTTGTTTGTTTTGTTGTTTCTAATTGTATCGTTTGTTCTGATTTGACGGCTAACACGTACTGATAGCTGTCACTAAAGGCCAGCACCAACCCAGACAACACTTCACCACTGTACACTAATAAATTGTATTTGACCACTTGCACGTTAGCACTCACTCTGGACTTGTGATCGTGTGTGTGTGTGTCTTTGTGTGTGTTATACTGTGTTTATTACTTCAGGACTGTAACTCATTGTTTGGAACAGTGCAATACACATTACTATGTATTGTCAGTCTTCTGTTTCATAATCACCTCTACACTTGCGCACTGCAAACCTCTTTGCCACAAATACTCATTACTTCATGGGTAATTTTGCCAAACAGACCTTTAATATAATAACAGAGGCCTCGGATTCAGCAGCATGGAATTCCTCTGCTTCACAGACGGCTAATGCCAAAACAATCCAGCTACACTGTATACTGGAGGGGTATATAGTGATGATGAGAAAATATCTCCCACACTGCATCCCATGGCCTTGGGAAGAGGAGTACTGAACAAAGCCATTTAAATTTAAATGAAATGTAGAAATTCATTACATTGCTTCTGTTATCACTGAGTGCTTAAAATCATGGATGAGTTTAGAGTTTCTGGTCACATGAAGAGTTGAATTCTCAGATTAGGGTGAGAATGCCATTGTTAGTTTTTTTAACAGGGTTCTAAAGACATTTACCTTTCCAACACCCCCTCCTCTGAGATGTGACAAGCGTCTTGTCTTCTTAAATTACTGGAGCAGAGAAGGCTGCTTGTGGTACAGCTAGTCTGAGAGCACTCCCAATCACTGTGTCACCTACCTCAACTGTGCCAATGGACAAGTCAACTGGACACCCAGCAATGCCAGTACTGTAGACGCAATGGGGCTCTGCTGGTACATTGCAAGTTTCAATTGAAATCAGGGGCACTGGAAATGTGATAGGGCAACAGTGCTGTAAACTAGAAGTGCTGGGAATAGGAGCCCAAACATTAGAGAACAGGAGTTTCATATTTTCCTCGCGTTAGTTTGTTATCTAGCCAGGAAAAAAAAAAAGAAAAAAAAATCCCTTCTGTGATATTTAATTTCATAAATTTAGAAAAAATGTGTTTGCCATGGAAAAAACATTGCCACTGAAATATAAATAAAAGTTAACTTTGTTAATGATCTGTTAAGAAATAAGACAACATGACTACGAGCATCTCTCTCTAATATGCAATAACATACTGCAATAACAGCATGGTGCAGATTGGACAAAGAAATGTCACAAAAGTGTCCACAGCCACACATTCCTACAGCTGAGCTGAATCCCTGGTTTAGTTCAACTCAGGAGCATCATCGAAGAAGCGCATACTTACTCTTATTAAAATCCAGGTCCAAAACATACCCTTGCAATACCCTTGCAATAACTAGAGCAAAAGAGCACATGAACTGTTTGTGGACACATGTCTTCTTCCTTGCTTGAACATTCTACAGGGATTTTATCAGCTGGGAAGAATTATTTCCCCGATATACTTGATGTTCCCTGACAGGTGCCATGTTCGGAATGGAATGCACGCATTTATTGAACATGTTCCAATCATTCACATCAGCAGTTTGACCAATGAAAGAAATGGCCAGTAAAGTGACATGTCAGTTATAGAGGGGTCCCGCTTCTATTAGATCACTTACCTCATGTAATACATGTTAATAACCCAAACTGATGTACAAGAGACTGTATAGGTGTTCAACAATCCTTTGCGATTACTACCACTAGTTTTCTTTTTTATATTCAACTATACTTTTACAGTTAAAAGAGGACAACTACTTGCCTATTTTGTATTACGTTTAGATGTAAAATTGAACAGTAGGTAAACATTCTTTACAAACTAAGTTTAAAAAGAAGTCAAAATGGTTAAAGGGAATTAAATGGTAGCTACACTGTACTGCCATTCCTCTTATCAGTCTCAATAAACAGCAAAAGGATGAATCAACAGAACAGCTTTATATACGTTGCTAGGTGACGCTAATTGTAGGTATATGTTTAAGTAAACATCAACTGAAAATAGCACATTGGTGCCTGAATAAAAACTGGGCTATTGCAGCACATTTTTCAGTCATGGAATTTATAAGCAAACACTGTATTGAAGGCAAGTATGGGGAAAGGAATCAGATTGTAACCCTTATGATGGCTGCGAAGGTTCACTTGGGTACTACCTTGGTTGGCAGTTGCAGTACCTGTCGTGATTCAGTATGACGTATGCCTCGTATTAAACAGCCACTGATATAGTATATAAACATCAGTGCATATGGTCAGGGCATCTCATAAGACATGCCCATTCACTGCAGGGGTTAAAGAAGAACCAGGGGGGTAGATTTCATGGCACAAACCTGAGGTTCAGCCTTTTGCTTCTAATCTACTCTATCCATATGAACTGTTGAGTAAACATTTGCACTGGTATAGACTAAATTAGTTTAGTCTTATTATTTCCAGTTGTGGGTGACCCCTGTAAGTTAAGACTGTGCTGTGCCGTCTGCTGTTCAGAAACATAAAAGTGTTCGCATCAGCTGCACATACCAACCAGCAAAAATTATTATTGTACTGAAAGTATTCACAATCACATTAAACCAGGGATTATTGTGTTTTGGCAGTCACTGGTGTATTGTTTTTCTCTCTTCCTGTATGTCTTAAAACGTTTTTCCTAGTAAAAGCAAATCAATGTTTAATAAAGCATAGTGAAAGCATAGGTACGAATTCTAAAGTCCAGAGAGGTATGGTAAAGTATATCTTTTTTTAAAAAAGCATGTGAAAACTGCAAATTTACTGTGGAAATGTACCATGGTAAATACACTTTTATAAAGAATAACCTACTTCTGAGATCCAATAAGCTGAAAAAAAAGTGTACAAAAGACAAAAATAACTATTAAAAGTGATCACCATGATCATCTTTAGTCAATACTCCATAACTAAATATTTAATCATCCAACCCTAGTTTGAGCCAGTTTCTCCACACTGGTTTGAAAGCTGTAGCTGCTTCACTCTGCCAGCCCTGGGTCTCTGGAACGTCTACACAACGCAGACAAGCAGGCTCTTTGTGAGAGAGAGAGAGAGAGGGTTTGAAGTGGTGTTCCTAGACCCAGTTACAGGGTTTGAGGCATGGACTTTCAGATGAGATGTTCAAAGGTCCTGTCTTCTAGGAACAAATCTAGACTATAACACTCTAAACGTGACTACAGCTGAAGCAGTGAGTCCAGAGGCTGGGTTTGCATTACTAGAGCGTATCTTTTGACCAGCCATTTAAAACTTGTAACCACACTTTTGTTAAGGGTTCGCTAGCTCAACACAAAAGATCTTCAGAGTCAATAATGGTTACTGTTTTATTTTTAAATAATCATATTGCATACAAAATCGACAGCCGGGTCTCCTTTCTATGTATGCTAAATGAATTCCAGAATGGGGTAATTGGCTCCTGCGTATTATAGTAATCCTAGAAGAATGGTATTTAATGACAACACGTCCTACCTAGGCTCAGTGGAATGGTGTTAGTCCCGAATCAGTGACAGCTCGCAAGCTTATAGTAGATGGGCAGTGGTAGCGATCTGCTCTCTGTTGTGTCTCAGTCCAAAAAAAGAGCGACTTCCTCCTCGCAGGCTGCTATATCCTTTAGAATTTCTCCCCCAGGGTGGGGCTTGCTAGCGAGCCTTCGCAAAGACTGGTCAATAGGGTGTGCCTATTACTGACGTGATCTACCCCCAATAACAGGAAACTGCGTTACAAACTGATGACATTTCTTGGTTTCAAAATACAGTAAAACTGGTGGGCTGGGAGCTCCAGACTTCTTTTTACAAGTACATAACTAATAGTTGAACTATAAATGTTTTCTTCTTCACAGAAAAGGTCTCCCTTGTGTAGGAAATAGTGGCCGAGTCAAGATGAAACCAAAGCCTGGAAAAGAATAAACTCAACCGCACAGGGGTAATGTTGTTACTTTAGGGAGCTTTTAAAACAAGGAAAGAGAAAGGGGAGCTCTATCCAGTCTCCCATAAGGCACATTTCCAGATTCTTTGTTTTCCTGTGCTAGAGCTTGTTGACCGCTGTATAAACTGGGAACGGAAACTCTCAGTGCCGATTGGCTGCTATGCATTGACATCCTGCTGAAAGAATTTCCCTTTGGAAGAGAGCTCAGCCTCTTCTTAACTCTCTACCTGCCCTGCACTGGCTGCTGCAAAGCCAAGGACATACAAATTACTAGAATGCCTGTCGCACACATTATTATGTTATGCATAAGACATCAATAAAAGGTATCATGCAGTATACAAAAGCTGCATCTCCCTGTTTTAGTCATGATGGGACAGCAAGCTAGCAAGCTAGACGAGAGGGCTGATAGCAGGAGCTTGGCTGTCAGGTGGAACAGGCTCAACATCAAGTAATATTTAGAGGCTGGCAGGGTACTAAGCTAAGTTTAACTTGCACTGAAAAACACATTAAGGGACCATTTACCATTAGAGAAAATCAGTTACACTGAACGGTGCTCTATGAATCAAAGATTCATTTTTTGCTGTCAAAATAAGCATTCTAAACAAGTTAATTGAGTGATGTCTATTTTTCTGTAGTTTAACTATTTATTCATGGCTTGAATTTCAGCGCGGGATTGCGGGAATCACACATTTTCCAAGTTGCTCCTGCATATCTGCAACTTTCAGTGCGGCAAAATCCCGCAGAGATATTTTAAGACACCAAGCTACTGTATTTTTCACCCAATTTAGAATGCCTGAAATGCTACAACAATCTATAAGGAAGTGGGTGTCAGTAACAAAAGCACTATGAGCCACATTCTGAGTAGTTCTGGTTAAAATAAATAAATAAATAAATAAAAGTAGTGCTGGATATTTTAAGTGCCGCAAGACTTTATTCTCTCGTACGTGATTCTCGGCCGCTATCTTTAAGGATTATAGAAACTCAGTACACTGCAGTAAGTAAACAGTTATGAAAAAAAACAACAACAAAAAAAACATTAAGTCTATCTAGGTGTTTTGCAAGCAGTGACTTTCGTTTTAACTCTCATTTTGGGGCGCCAGGGCACCAAAGGTTACGCACATATTACTCAGGCACCATAAAAGCCACCTACCTAGACATATATTCTCATCTCTACCACATATAGTATGCCTGATCCTGTTGCAACTTACATAATATGCAAGGACATTTTGTGGCCTTTCGTTTGATATGTTACATGCATGCAGTACAAACTATCCAGTAGCTAAACATACATTCATGAAAACTGTGAAAAACAGGCGGAAATAGGGCTGAGTGTAAAGAGTTTTAAAAAAAAATTGAGCGCTGGTTAAAAAGAAAAGCACCTTTTTATTCTGCTGCATGCAAAAACTTCAGGCAATGGAAAAAAGCAATGGAGAGTTCTCTGTCTCACAGTGATGAACAGCTGTAGGTCTCCTGAAAGCAGCTTATTTTAAAGCAACACCAGTGTGAACGATGATGCAGTAATATATATATAATATATATATATATATATATATATATATATATATATATATATAGTTTTTTATATGCAAAAGTGCCTTTTCTTTTGCCATTCCCCCCTTAAAATTTTGGAATCCCCCCCCCCCCCATTGGCTGCAGCATAGTGCGACAGTTAATGCAAATCTCTATACCTGCAGTTAAAAATAAAAGAGGTTCTCAGATAAGTTCCTGACACTTTCCTCCACAAAACAACATTTACAGTAGCCAAGAAAAAAAAAAAAAATAATTATATATATACACATTTTTTTATTATCATTATTTTTATTTACACATGGCTTGGAGAATTCTTAATTTAAATTTTAAAATAATAATTCTGAGTATTTAGTTTTAGATAAGATATCAATACAGGCATAAAATAGTTCATTGGACTAGATTCCTATTGGCAAAAACACTAAAATGACTTCAGGCAACTCACAAGCCACAAATATTGAATCCAAGTTGTTTCGAGTTTTGTATATTTATTAGATGCATTTTTACTTTCTGAAAAATCATGCCAATGACAATTTGGAGTTTATAATTGAGAGCCATTGTTCTAATAAAAACAAATGGGTGTTCGTGAAATACTATGTCTCGTTACAGTATTTAGAAAGTATGTTTTGGATGGGTATTAGTTATGGCTCCTGGTATATTAGAAAACGATTCAGAACCATCAGTCAATCAGCTTCCAGCTCTAGCAGGCTTTTATCAGACAGCAGATGCCCTCTGCTACGTCACAGCATCAACTGTGAATCAAATTTAAAATCAATCCGTGCAAGTACCCGCTTTTTCATTTTGACTTGCTGTATTGAAAGCTCAGTTCACATCTATTGGACAGCGGCTAGTAAAAAGACACAATTGATCCAAATTTACTGTATTTTATTATCCACCAAAACCAGTCAATCAATACTCTGCACCAACGAAAGCAACCCGTCCTGTACCCGCAACTGCAGAGTCAGCCAATCACAGCCTGTCAGATTGCTTTTGACTTGGGAAGCATAACTCCAGACGCAGTCAACTACCACATGGTAGATCCTTCGAGAGGGCTCTATCGCGCAAATAGTCTATAGAAGGTAAGCAGATAAAAGTAACACAATGCAACAAGGCTACAGCTTGAGGGGAAACATTGTTTAATTCAGAACTGAACTATTATATACAATACAAAATACTGGAGATTAAAACTTAATCAACTCATTCTTGTGCCAGTGTACACAAGTCATGAATATTGTAGCAGCCGACATAGCTGCAAGTTGTTCCAAAGGTCAGTGTGTGCATAAATATCTATAAAATGTCATATTTAGAGATAATGTCATAAAACACGGCTCTCACAAACCATGCTTCTTTCAGTTTCACAACAGTACACTACTGTACCTTTACTGCATTCTTCTAGAGGTTTAGGAATTAAGACACTACCAGACCGCAGACCATATCCATGGTATGGTTGGTTTAGTCCCCAAATGTAGTTACATCATTAAAGACCCCGCCTGAAACCTGCTTACTGCGATGTAACTGCATGCAAGTTATAAATGGTAAGTCTTTAAGTTATGGCAGCAACATATTTAAAGGAAAGCGCAATAAAGGAAAACCTTGTTCAACGCCTGCCTTGCTAGACCCAATGCAACAGTGGTATCAAAGGCAACACTCTAATTTGGATGTATGCCACAAATTGTAGAACACAATCAAGGACAGTGAAGGCCACTGCATCAGTACATCTGAGCCTTATTTGTGTTTCAACAAAATATCCACACAATATGACTGCACTGTTAGAAAGATGCAGACAGTAAGAAGGTAAAGGCCCAGCAGAGTCACAGATTAGGTGGAGAGATTATCCAAAACCACATGCCAAGACTGACACATACATGTAATCCAAAGGAGGCCCCTCAACACTCATTGAATCACTTGATACAGAAGCTGCAGCTCTGCTTCGTTCTTTTCTCTGTGTTCTCAATGGGCCCTGCCTTTAGCTCCCTTCTGCCTGAAGATCCTGATGCTGCCGCAAGTTTCAAGCTGCAATGAAACATCATGATCGATGTAGTTTTTAAATATAAAAAAACACCGATTCTAATAATACCCTCCAACAAATATTTGGACAGATGAGTACATGCAGAGTAACTGGGGCTGGGGTGTTTGTTGGACAGGTGAGTACATGCAGAGTAACTGGGGCTGGGGTGTTTGTTGGACAGGTGAGTACATGCAGAGTAACTGGGGCTGGGGTGTTTGTTGGACAGGTGAGTACATGCAGAGTAACTGGGGCTGGGGTGTTTGTTGCCTTTATTATCCCACGTATTTGCTGTTTACATCATTAACTCTTTCAGTACTGATGAGGTTGATTTGATCAACCTAAATCTTACAGGAGACAGGCAAGCTGGATTTTTTTGTGTTAAATCAGGGTGATTCCCCAGTGTTTTAAAGTCAAGCTGTGAAATATCCTTGAAGGGTACAAGTAACGTTACAGAAAGACAATAGTTTCAGTGTCTTGTACAAAAAAACATGCATGCAAACCCTGTGTTTTTACTCATGCAAGTAAAAGGTCATCTCGAACAACTTTGTGTTACAGAAGCCCTGCAGGGTTTACAAGAAATACATTTTTTATCTTTGCTGTTCACTGTACAACTCACCCTGCATGCCGCCCAGCCCAGCTTTTACCAGGGGATCCCCTCGGAGACTGTATGCGTTATTAATACATTACTGTTATCAGTGTAACCTTCGTTTTTGTGGTTTATTCCTTTTCAGAAGTCTCTTGCCGATTTAACGTTTTCCTACATACTGTTATGATTTACTGAGATGAACGGTAGTTTCTTGCACAAAGTTATCAGCGAAGCGCGAGAACTGCCAGACTCTCTATACAGCAAGGATAGTTTACGTGTTTTCAGGGTATTGGCGCAGCAAAAGTAAATCAGACAAAAGCACCATTTCACTTTTAATTTGTAGTTCCCAACACTCTTAGGTGAAATGTTGGGAAAAAAAATCAATACCTGTCATGCAGTAAGAGTTTTTGCAGACCCCAGGGAGTTTTAATCCACGCATATGTACATTACAAGACATCCAGTTTTAATGACAATTAACTTGTTTTGTCAACATCAAAATATACTAGGGAACGCACTTATTGTGACTATATATATTAAATGACTTATTTCTGTTTTAAAATTGAACATTTGCCTGCAAAAAAATCTTTATATAAATATAAAAAAAAAGATCTGATCTACATGGGACTTGAACCTTCAGTTTGCAAGCGTGTTGTATTAACGGTCAGTGCTACACGATTAGTTGAGACAAACAGTATTTTGAAAGATGAAGTCAGCCAGCTAGCTGAGAATTCTTGGGGCAGTTATTTTTTAGATTTTCCAAGTAATCATTCATCTTCATCATGACATTCCGATCTTGAGCTCTGAAAATGTTTGGTTTCCTGTCAGTGTAACGCTCATTGTGGTCCCTATTGGCGCAAGGAAGTACGGTTTCCTCTCTCGATACTAGTTGATGGGAATAACGCTATTTGTGGTTCCTTTTTGTCCAGTGGGGACATTCATTTCTGAGAATTAGCTATGCTAAAGGATAGCCTATATATTTGGCAATAAAGTCAAACAAATAAAAATATTAATACAAAATACTTAAATAAATGAATACATAATTGTATATTAGAAGATTTTTGTACAATAAGGTCGTCATACTTTCATATATTTTTATTTTAAAATAAAAATATATTGTAACGACCCGGACAATTGCTTTGTTGTAGGACTTGTTGTCTGTTCAGTTTGTCTTGTCTGTCTTCATATTATATATATATATATATATATATATATATATATAATAAAGAAAAAAAGGATATTTCTTTCTCAAACTTTATCTATCTATCTATCTATCTATCTATCTATCTATCTATATATAGATACACATACAGTGCCTTGCAAAAGTATTCAGACCCCTGACCAATTCTCTCATATTACTGAATTACAAATGGTACATTGAAATTTCGTTCTGTTTGATATTTTATTTTAAAACACTGAAACTCAAAATCAATTATTGTAAGGTGACATTGTAAGGTTTTATGTTGGGAAATATTTTTAAGAAATAAAAAACTGAAATATCTTGCTTGCACAAGTATTCAACCCCCACACATTAATATTTGGTAGAGCCACCTTTCATTGCAATAACACCTTTAAGTCTTTTGGGGTGAGTATGTACCAGTGATTTTGGCCCATTCTTCTTGGCAGATTTGCTCCAAGTTGTTCAGGTTGGTTGGACGACGCTTGTGGACTGCAATTTTCAAATAGTGCCACAGATTCTCAGTGGGATTGAGATCAGCACTTTGACTGGGTCACTGTAGGACATTCACCTTTTTGTTCTTGAGCCACTCCAATGTTGATTTGGCCTAGTGCTTGGGATCATTGTCCTGCTGAACGGTGAATTTCCTCCCAAGCTTCAGTTTTTTAGCGGACTGAAGCAGGTTCTCTTGCAGTATTTCCCTGTATTTTGCTCCATCCATTCTTCCTTCAATTTTAACAAGATGCCCAGTCCCTGCTGATGAGAAACATCCCCACAGCATGATGCTGCCACCACCATACTTCACTGTAGGGATGGTGTGTCTTGAGGCATGGGCAGTGTGAGGTTTGCGCCACACATAACGTTTTGAGTTTTGGCCAAAAAGCTCTATCTTGGTCTCATCTGACCACAAAACCTATTCCCACATCACAGCTGGGTCACTCTCATGCTTTCTGGCAAACTCCAGACGTGCTTTCAGATGGTACATTTTGAGTAACGGCTTCTTTCTTGCCACCCTCCCATACAGGCCAGTGTTATGCAGAACTCTTGATATGGTTGACTGGTGCACCATTACTCCACTCCCAGCCACTGAACTCTGTAGCTCCTTCAAAGTGATTGTTGGCCTCTCTGTGGCTTCTCTCACAAGTCTCCTTCTTGTCTGAGCGCTGAGTTTTGAGGGACACCCTTTTCTTGGCAGTGCCTGGGTGGTGTGATGCAGCTTCCACTTCCTGATTATTGATCCAACTGTGCTCAGTGGGATATCCAAACACTTGGATATTATTTTGTACCCTTTCCTTAATCTATGCATTTGTATTACTTTATCTCTAACTTCTGTAGAATGCTCTTTGGTCTTCATTTTCCTTCAGATTCACAGCCTGACCAATGATCCTTCAACAGTGGGGTTTGTGACAGCAGAAAATGTGACAGCAACTTTAATGGTTCCCAGGTGGAGGCCAATGGTAAGGTAATTGTGTCCTCGTTAGGGCAATTTCTTTCATCTGTGTAAACTGGGAGCTTCCACAGCACAGGGGTTGAATACTTATGCAAGCAAGATATTTCAGTTTTTTATTTTTCTTAAAAATATTTCCCAACATAAAACCAATGTCACCTTACAATAATTGATTTTGAGTTTCAGTGTTTTAA
Organism: Acipenser ruthenus; assembly: GCF_902713425.1. Taxonomy (NCBI): domain Eukaryota; kingdom Metazoa; phylum Chordata; class Actinopteri; order Acipenseriformes; family Acipenseridae; genus Acipenser; species Acipenser ruthenus. The sequence goes on along the minus strand of NC_081207.1, from coordinate 13,761,827 downwards.
AATAAAATATCAAACAGAACAAAATTTCAATGTACCTGTGACAAGATTGGCAGAGGTTGAGGCTCCGAGACAGTTTTAAAGTTCAAAATAAAGCTTTTTAATAAACAAAAAATACAAAATAAACAGGCACAAGTTTTAAACAGAAATAATAAACACAAAACAAAACTTACAAATAAAGTTTCCAGGCTGGGCATTGCCTTCACTGGTTTTCAAACACTAACAAACCACACAGCACACACAAAAACACTCTTCTCCTTCTAGAACTCTCTCCCCAAATGAGAGGCTGAGGCCTCCTTTTATGCCAGGTGGCTGGGTCCTTAATTGGATGATTAATTAACTGATTGCTCCCACCTGACACAATCAATCTGGGCAGGGAGGAGAATTTAACTCCTTCCTTGCCAGTATTTCTAAGGGCAGAGCCCTGCTCTGCCACAGTACCATTTGTAATTCAGTAATATGAGAGAATTTGTCAGGGGTCTGAATACTTTTGCAAGGCACTGTATATAAAAGTCGACCCTTTTACAGAAATCCACACTGTATCCTTTTAAGGCCCAAATATAGCTCAGTGGTCACAATGAAAAAGAGCTTCCAAGCTGTTGCCCAGGAATTTCAATTCATACCAGAAGAAAGCAGCAGCATATGTCCAGCCCATGACACACGCACTAAAAATAATTCTTCAGTGAGCGGCTTTGTCATTAGACAGCGGGCTACAGGATTACCTGTAACAATGCTTCAATACTGGTCTACAGCACGCTACAGGATTACCTGTAACAATGCTTCAATACTGGTCTACAGCATGCTATAGGATTACCTGTAACAATGCTTCAATACTGGTCTACAGCACGCTATAGGATTACCTGTAACAATGCTTCAATACTGGTCTACAGCATGCTATAGGATTACCTGTAACAATGCTTCAATACCGTCTGCACTGGTTGTTTGGGTTTATATAACGTGGCAATAGCCACACCCTGCTGAAAATGACAGTAACAGCTGGTGAGATGATGAATTGGAACATTATCTGGTTTCTTTATAAAACTCCAGCACCAGTACTATACTATACCGCTTTATGCTTAATGAGGACTATAAATTTACAGAATCTCTTGACTTCAGAATTGAAATGAACTTCCAAAAGGTTTTTGCTTTTAAATCAACAATCAACCAGTCTCTTGACCCAGGATGGCCAGTTGAAACAAACCCACGCAAATAACAGTTCTGGTAGGGATAAACAGTGCTGCTTTTTACATTTGACAACACAGGGAGGTACCAAATGCAAACGTTTGATAAATGGAGAAACTGATGTACAAATGACAACAAAACAATAAGTACTATGCATTGATATAAAAAGACAGAAACTACTTCAAACCAGTATGTAGCCATAGCTCCTGTTTGCAATAATGAGAAGTCACGATCATTCTAGAATAAACACTGACTGCACATTAGGTGCCCTTTCTTCATCCACAACATACAATAGTGCAAATGTATATAGAGCACCCCATTGCTTCTGTAGTTCTGATTTGTTGTGCATATGAAATCAAACCACTGTCACAGAATCGTCAAACTAGTCAAATTAGTGACTGTCTAATTTAACTGACAACTTTAATAGGCCACACATGCAGTTAATTTTAAATAGTAAGAAAAAGGGACACATAGCTACAAATGGTAAAATGCATGAGACTTTAGAAGTTGTTTGTTTCTATATCATTGAAATTCTCACACCCTTAGGTTTTCATGCAGGTATGTATAAAAGGATATAATATGACCAATCTCGAGAGCTGTTCTGTAAAACAAGTTATAGCTTCTGCTTATTGTAAAATAGTTTATTTATTTATTATATATTTTATATAAACAACTCTTAACTAAGTAAGTAAACTGCCAATAGTTTACACCGTGGCTGGCATTCTCAGTAATCTTACCCCAGCGTTGACTGTGGCATTATTTTCTTGATGGGGGTGACTTTGCTCTTCAGACTCGCCAACTTTGTCCACGTTTGTTTTCAGATTACCCCCCTCCTCTACTCCGATTTCTTCCACAACCAGCGTATCTCCCCCAGCATCACCCCCGTCTTTCCCCTTCGCGTCCCCCGAGTCTCTGCTCTCTGTCGCCGCTGCATCTGCTTCGTTAAATTTGTCCTTCACATTAACATCTTCCCCTTTAATCTCTGTGGCTTTATTCGCCTCCACAGGTTCTCCATCCTCGCTCGTCTTTGTTTTGTCCCCGTCTACGGTCTTTAAATCTCCATCCAGTTTCTCCGAAATCTTTGCACAGTCTGTGGCGTCGTTGGATTTGGTTGCATCTTGGTCTGAGGGGATTGCTAATTTCATTTTTAGAAATACAGCTGCCAAAATAATGGCTAGGACGCTGAATATCATTGCGGGTACCGCGTAACTCATTTCTGTGGCAACATCCATTATTATGTTTGTTTTTATTTTATTTTCAACTAGATTTTTTTGTTTGTTTAATAGATTAACACTTGCAGCTTTCTCTTGCATACAAAAATCTCCAGTTAGGTAGCTCCCGCTCTGCTCCGAGGTTCCGTCGATATTACTCCTGCACAATTGCACAGAGCTCCAGACTAATACTGGGAATCAGGTTTCAAAACAGAGCGTCATAATCAAAACCACGCCCAACGGTCATACCTCGACCTTTCTCTTTAAAAACGTTTTATTCACGTGACGCAACAAAAGACAGCGTCCCCTGAAGTGATACACTGAAGAAAAAAAAAATATTGTATGTTTTTAGAATTGTTATATGTCTGTATGTAAGTACACTACAAAATTGTACTGTAACGTATTGGCAATATACTTCCGTATTGTATGTATCCAACAGGATAAGTAAAATGTTATTCCGGGCTACAGCCAATTCTGGTTACATTGTACAGACCAACATAGCCTCGTGATTCCCAGCATGAATACAATTTCAAAATCTTGCATACTCGCATTAAATAAGTACTGACAGATCATTGTTGTCCAATTCATATAGGCGTTATTATACTGCAGCAGTGGATCATTGCATTGCACTGCTGTTTATTGCATCTTGTAAATTAAATACAAAAGTTAAATCAGCCCCCCTGGTGTGCTATTCTGGTCGATACAGCGTCTCACTCACTACCTCAATTTCTTGCGTTATTGCGCATACCGATTGACACTTTTCAACATTCTAAAACCTGTGCAGCCCCACCCTCCCTGTCAGGCAGTTGCTTGAGTTTGATCACTAATTGTCTGGGACGTTTGCCATACCCAAAACACATAGCCGAATGATTGCATTGGCGTTGTTGTGAGATCAGCAGTTTAGATGGTCTCCTCATATGGTTCAGCTGCAGTGTTGTCAAAAAGGACAAGAGTGACTGGCCAGTAGATACAGTAAGACATATAACTGTTAGCAGTTACTGGGCTGTAAAAAAAAAATATGTTGTAGAATCTTGTCCTAGTAGACAATTATCAATCACTCTGGGAGCACCCAGAAGCCACAAATGACTGATAGGGAAATGATAATGGTTGCAGAAGACAGTAGCATCTGAAAGGCTAGATTCAAGTTGAATCAACTAGAGCCTGCACAGAGTTAGGATGGATTCATCAAATACTGAGATAGTGTTTGTTCCTTTATTAGGCAGGAGCTGCTGTCTAAATTCTCTAGGAATTGCCAGGAGTAATAACCCTGCAACTCAGATAGGACAAGAACTTCATATATTTCCTATGGGGTTACATTATTATTATTTATTTATTAGCAGACGCCCTTATCCAGGGCAACTTACAATTGTTACAAGATATCACATTATTTTTACATACAATTACATTATTTTTTACACATTATTTTTTATATACAATTACCCATTTATACAGTTGGGTTTTTACTGGAGCAATGTCCCCCACCTGGGATTGAACCCACGACCCTCAGCTTAAGAGTCCAGAGCCCTAACCACTAATCCACACTGACTGCCTAACCACCGCCTAACTGGGCTTGATAAACCTGCACCTCAAATAGGACCAGAGCTTTATGTATAATGTTAAAAGCCAGCACAGCCCCCCACACCATGTTAGGGTACAGTGTGAAAAATTATAAAGGAGGTTTGCACACCAATAAGTAGTGAGGTGCTGGTTCACAAGGCTGTGCCAAAACTACATTTAAAAAAAGAAAATAAACTGCACCCTCAAAAAGCAATCACTTTAAAATAAAATCATTTTGTTTTATTAACCAGTGTTTCGGTAGGTGCCTTCATCAGTGTATTACCATGCTACCTATTACAGCAGCACACCTTTCCAGTCAAAGTTAAACAGCAGATGAGTGCACAGGCATAAAATAGTGCTAGCATTGGGTAGATGCATATCACCAGTAACAGGATTGTAATGAAACTTGGTAAGGTAATTCAGTAATGCTTTATATTGCGTGGCATAAATTCATATTAAATAGCTATGCAATTGCATATTAAATTAATATGTAATAAATGCAATAGCTGGTTTCTTGCTAAATGTTAACCAAATGTAGATTGAAAATGTAATTTCATATCACGTCCATTTATATTACGTTTTGTTACCCTTGAAAATATGTAATGATTTCCCATTGTTTACATGTTTTTAATTGAAAATCCAGTTAATCTGAGTTAAACGTCAATGGAAAGTAACAAGGAATAATTGAACGTAAATTTAATATCAATTGCATATCTATTAAATATTAATTTAACATTAATTTAATATGCAATTGCATATCTATTTAATATTATTTTACGCCACGCAATATAAAGCGTTACCGGTATTTCTTTAGCTCAAATTGAGATGATCGGATTTTGTGTACATGTCAAATTTGGCATTAATTTCTCTGGAAGACTGAACTAATTTACTTGAGCATGGAATCATGTCCACCCAACGATGCTGCACGTACCCTGCCAGCAATGCACCCATCAACTGCGCCAGAATTTTGCAGGACTGGTTTGAGGAGCATGCCATATTTCAATCCATTTCAGCATGTTTGGGATGAACTTGAACCACACATCTGACAGCACAATCCTCTACCGTACGGTGACCATATTAGGACATCGTTATTTTTCACGTCTCAGCGTCAGTTTTCAGGAATTTCTTTGTCATGGATTATTTAGTTTGGCGAGCAGTCGTTATTTTTCAGTCATTTTTTCTGTCATCCCTCTTTTTTTATGTCAGCCATTATTTGTATCAGGTATCATTTGTATTTTGTGTCCGCCGTTACTCAAATTTCGAGTCACGGAAAACCTCTGTCAATGAAATTCTCCGTCAACCATCAGACAGCATTTCTTCTGGGACTTAATGTAACAACCAATCACGTGTCTAAGTTTGCATATCCTATGATTTCATTGGCTACTGCGAATGTCAATCAACTGGAAACAAAAACTTTTCTACATGATTGTTGTGGGGATTAGTTATTAGCTGTGGGTTGTATTTAATGTATTTATTTGTTTGCTACGAGCCTAATTTATTTGAACATCTACAAATACCCTGGCTTAAACCTCTTTCATGAATTGAAAATATGAAGACAACAAAAAAACACGAAGTAAATGTTAGTATTGCCACGTGAACGAATAAAACGCAAAATAACGCTCTATTCCTTAAGTGTCATAGAGGGCCGGAGGGTTGGGGGTGGGTGAGAGTTAATACACTATACTTACGATTTTCGTAATGGCTTCAGTGAGCCTTGCAATTTCTTTATGGGTGTATCCACGCGTAAATACATTTCTAATAATAGAGTCTCCTAATGACACTTAAGGAATAAAGTGTGATTTAACAATACAAACATGTACTTAAAGTTATTTTTTATTTCTTTTTGTGGTCCTAATATGGCCACCGGTGAAATATTAATGTGAAGTCTATACCACATTGCATGAGAAAGCTGTGATCAGGTGAAATGGTGTCCCAACCCGATATTATGTACAGGTCTTGTTTTTTATAAATTTAGACGTTGCCAATTATTTTATTATTTTCTCCCAATTTAGAATGGCCAATTATTTTTTAAGCTCAGCTCACCGCTACCACCCCTGTGCTGACTCGGGGGGGGGGGGGGGGCGAAGACGAACACACACTGTCCTCCCGCGCATGTGCCGTCAGCCTACCGCTTTCTTTCACACTGCGGACTCACCATGCAGCCACCCAAGAGCTACAGCGTCGGAGGACAACGCAGCTCTCCGGCAGCAGTTTACAGGCAAGCCTGCAGGCGCCCGGCCAGACTACAGGGGTCGCTGATGCGCGGTGAGCCGAGGACACCCTGGCCGACCAAACCTCCCTTCGGGCGACGCTCGGCCATTTGTGGGCAGCCCCCTGGAGCTCCAGTTGTCGGTCGGCTGTGGAATAGCCTGGTCTCGAACTCGCGACGTCCAGACTATAGAGCGCATCCTGCACTCCACGTGGAGTTTATGTACAGGTCTTAATATCACACTTACAGTTTTACATGAACATATTGTGGATGTGAGTCATAAATACTGCATCCATCTTATTACAGTTACAGCTATGGTAGAGGATGTGTGTTAGTTACAGCTATGGTAGAGGATGTGTGTTACAGTTATAGCTATGGTAAAGGATGTGTGTTACTTGAATACGTTTTACATTTGGATAACCAAGGTCTTTATCGTTGTTTTTTCTGAATTCCTTTCCACACCTATTGCTAAATCCAAAACTATTGTACATGCCAGTCCTTTCTGCCCGTGGTTCCAGGACCTTAACCTTAATTTTCCCAGGGGGCCGCAGCAACTGTTTTCCAGGAATGATGACTAGGAGGGTTGGCTGCTGTTGGAGACAGACGGTTCTGTCATTCTGGCTCTGTAAAATACACCCTCAGCAAGGGAATAATGCAGAATGCAGCTCTCAATGGATTAGGAAGCCCTGTCAAGACTCTTCATTTTCTGTTCAGCAACAGCTTACCTTACAATAAAAAGGGAAACTGCATAGCAGCCCAGAGCTTATGACCGAGATACTGTACAGTATGCTGTCCCATGTCTTCACATACATTTACAATACTGTGCACTCAAAAGCTATATGGAGGTAGCAGTACTGTGGTACTGTACATCCAATATGACCTAATTCATTTTATATACTGATGCACAATGAAAACACAACAGTCTAAGTTTTACATCAATAGCTCATTGTGCACATACATAATGTTATTTACATTTTAATTAGTGAGCAGATAGGTGTGTTGATTGTTTGAGAAGTATTGTTCCTTGGGATAACAAAATACTGAGCTCAAGTCATGCAAGTTCATAAAAATGGCAGGTGCTCAGTGTTTGGTATTTGAGTTGAGTTAAAATTGCCAAAATGAGTTGATTAAGAATCTGTATAAATAGCCATTCGAAGAGACATGATTTTAATTAACGCAAGAACAGCGAAAGATACAACCATGCCCTGTGTAAGACAGCAGGGAGGGGGTTAATATCCTCCCTGCATAAAACATGTGCGTATGCACATTTGGTTTAATTGTCAATTGTTTTATTGTTTATTATCCCCTGCACCTGGTGGTAATTGTAAATTAGAACCAGGTGCAGGGTATTTAAGAGAGGCAGTCAGTCTGCTCGAGGCTGCTGAGTAGAAGGAGACAGATGGTGTGTTCTGTGTCCGAGCAGGCTATCAAAAAAGTAGGCGTTGTGTACAACGGTATAGTTTATTTTGTTTATGCCAGGTAAACAGCTTAGCCATCCTGCGAGCTAGTCAGGGACCTGCATACTGTGTAGTCAGCTCTCCGAAGGAGCTAGGTGTTTGTTTTGTTTATTTTGTTTTTGTGTTTATTAAAAAAATAGCGTGTCGGTTTTTAAACGGGCAACGAACCGAGAGTGAGTTGCAGCTCGTTTACACCTGCTTGAGTAATCAAGATCGCCTGGTTGCTATCGGCATGATTGAAGGTGGCATGTCTGACAGAAGTTGCCCGGGGAATGAGATGTTCTGCTTCAGCAATCAGCAGACTAGTCCAGAGAAACCAGGAAACTGGCTCTGTGAGGGACAGGCCATGTCCTGGATGGCAGAGGGTCACCATACTGGCCCACCACATCATGGTTTGTGTTATGCTGACTGTTGCATTGTTCAAGCCAACCGGTGGGGTGGTGGAAGTGTGATGATGTGAGGAGGAATCTCCTTTAACACAAGAACACCTTTGGTGCAGATTGAGGGCAATCTTACTGCTCAGCGATACATTGACGAAGTCCTTGAGGCAACAGTTTTTCCGTTCCTGTAAGCCAATCCAGAAGTGTCGATTTTCCAGCAGGACAATGCAAGACCACACAGTGCTAAGATTACAATTGCACGACTTCAAGAAAACAATGTCGACGTCTTGCTGTGGCCAGCTAGAACATCTGTCGGACCAAATCGCCCTCCCTCCTGTGGGCGAGAGATGGGGAGCGCTGGGAAGCCTGGGAACAGAAACACCACCCAGCATCCCTCCCAGACATCGCAGTCATGGTGCTCAACTACCTGGCTGCAGATATGGGAGGGGCCCCGCTGCTGTGTTCCACGCCAGAGGGAGAGGATCCCTCGCCACTGTTTCCAGCACCAGAAGGAGAGGAGCCATCGCTGCCATCTCCAGTGCCAGAGGGTGCGGAGCCATCGCTGCCGTCTCCAGCGCCAGAGGGAGAGGAGCCATTGCTGCCGTCTCCAGCGCCAGAGGGAGAGGAGCCATTGCTGCCGTCTCGAACGCCAGAGGGAGAGGAGCCATTGCTGCCGTCTCGAACGCCAGAGGGAGAGGAGCCATTGCTGCCGTCTCCAACGCCAGAGGGAGAGGAGCCATTGCTGCGGTCTCCAACGCCAGAGGGAGTGGAGCCATTGCTGCCGTCTCCAGCGCCAGAGGGAGAGGAGCCATTGCTGCCATCTCCAGCGTTCGAGGGAGAGGTCCCATCGCTGACATCTCCAACGCCCGAGGGTGAGGAGCCCTCGCCTCTGTCTCCACCACCACTACCAGCAGAAGGTGAATGCCTGCTGGTTCCGCCTCAGCTGCCGTGGGAGGACTGCTTGCCCCCCCCCACCTCCACAAGCAGAGGGTGAATACCTGCTGGTTATGTCTCAAACGCCGTGGGAGGACAGCTTACCGCTCCCAGCTCCACCAGCAGAGGGTGAATGCCCACTGGTTCTGCCTCAACCGCCGTGGGAGGACTGCTTGCCCCTCCCACCTCCACCAGCAGAGGGTGAATACCTGCTGGTTCCGCCTCAACCGCCGTGGGAGGACTGCTTGCCGCTCCCACCTCCACCAGCAGAGGGTGAATACCTACTGGTTAAATTTCCACCTCCACCAGCAGAGGGTGAATACCTGCTGGTTCTACATCCACCGTCATGGGAAGGACTGCTCCTGCCCTGCCTCGCACCACCTAAGGATGCCTGCCTCGCACCGCCCAAGGATGCCTGCCTCGCACCGCCCAAGGATGCCTGCCTCGCACCGCCCAAGGATGCCTGCTTCGCACCGCCCAAGGATGCCTGCTTCGCACCGCCTGGGGCTGCCTGTTGCTCCGCATCGCCTGGGGCTGCCTGTTGCTCCGCATCGCCTGGAGAGCCACCAGTTACAGGGTACGAGGGAGAAGTGGTGCTCCAGCTGCCGCTCCATGGCCAGGAGTTCCCCTCCCGAGTTCGCCTCCGAAGGGTCCACTGCTGCTGCCTTCTCCTCCTGAGGGTCCGCTGCTGCTGCCGTCGCCTCCTGAGGGTCCTGCTTTGCCTGGGGTCGCTACCAGTCCTGCCATGCGGCAGGAAATACTGTGGCTGGAGCCCCATGAAGGGGAGCTGCCAGCCACGAAGAAGGGGGAGGGGGGGTCAGGAGACCAGCTCCCCCCGCAGCAATTTCGCTGCAGGAGAACGGGTGGCCGGCCATGAAAAAGGGGGGGTAGGTCAGGAGACCAGCTCCCCCCGCAGCAATTTCGCTGCAGGAGAATGGGTGGCCGGAGCCCCACGGAGGGGAGCTGCCAGCCATGAAGAAGGGGGTGGAGGTCTGGAGACCACCCCCAAAATTTCCTTGGCCGGAGAAGCCGGCCTGTGCGCGGTCCATCGGAACGCTACGGCTGTTTGGGTGGGAGGAGGACATCCCACCGTGGCCGCTACCTTTGGCCCGTTGCTGCCCCTGTTCCTGGGCTGGGACTGCTAGCCAGGACTTTGGGGACTAAGGGGGGAGGTGGCCGAAAAGGCCATGAGTGCTGCACACAAGGGGTGGCATGTGTGGCGGAGTGTCCCGCCCCTATATATTTATTTATTATTATTTGTATTTTTGTTTGCAGCGCAGTTCAAAGCGCCGCGTATTTGTTGTTGTTTTTATATTTTAAAAACCTCGTGAGGATGCGTTGCTGATCAGCTACTGATTATTTAACTAGCTGACAGTCACGCATCTGTAGGATATATGAGGGCAGCAGTGTGGAGTAGTGGTTAGGGCTCTGGACTCTTGACCGGAGGGTCATGGGTTCAATCCCCGGTGGGGACACTGCTGCTCATCTAACATTTCCCCTTGTTCTAGGCTTGGATTTCCTGGAGAAAACTCATACCCAGATTGACATTGTCAATAGGCAGTATGGTGTCAAACATCAGAAGGATTTCTCCTACCATCCTTTTTTGCCACGGTATGAGGGGGAAGCTTCCTGGGACAGGTCCTTATCGAGTGTCAGCCTCTACTTCCATACATCTTGCCAGCCAATTCACATGCTACATAATGTGGGTGTAAGTCTCACCCACCTGTCCCTTTAATTAGGGTCAGTAGCCTGGCCAGGTTAAAATTTCATTTCCCACAGTTCCTTGCAACCACCCTCTGTTCATCCTCTCTCCCCATTGGCTCATTCAGATTTCCACCCCTCCAATCTCAGAGCTCCTTAGTAGCCATCACTTGTATTAAAGCTGGCTAATCAGGCCTGAGGGAAACTCCCTTTCTCAGAGGAATCCATTAAGCTACAGCATTTTCTCTACTTAAATTTCAGTGAATCCATTACCATCCTTAGATAATTCCAGTGCATTCGTTCATTTTCTTTTGTTGCTGCGCTTTGTCTAAACTGCTCTTTTTGTTTTCACTGTTACTTGTTTAAGTTTAGCTGTTTTTCTAGGTCTGTTTAGTGTTTGTTGTTTTATGTTTGACAGCCTCCATTTTTTCCTGATCCTCCTGATTTTTTCCAAACAACTGTTCACCATTCAACTCAACACTACTGGACAGTCTCAACAATTTCAATGTACTCAATGTTTTCAACCTTCTGCAATCACCATCATTTCGGGACACTTTGCTGGACTGCCTTATTTGTGGGTGAGATCATTTTTTTTTTGTTTGGATTTTTTCTACTTTAATTTGATACTTTGTTTCCCGTATTTTTTCTGTTACTTTGTTATTTTGTTACTTTGTATGGATTTCAATTACCCTGCTATTACTGGACTTGTTGGGCCTACCTGTCATTCTCCCACCATTGCCACAGAGACTGTTAAATGTAATTGTTTCCACAAGACACTGTTTTCATCTGTATCTATTTATTTATCTTTTGTCTATCTGTGTGGGTTGTGTTTGTGAGTGGGTTTATTGGAGACCCTCCGGACACCATTCATTTCTACTTTGTGAAACTGTTTAGCCTTCTGTTTGTCCCTACATACTTATCTGTACCATCTTATTTCTTACCTGTTACCTGCAATTATTTGAATTCCTTTCTTATCATTATTCATTTCATTCATTTGTTCATTTTTTCATTTGTTGACATTATTGTTCACAATAATAAACCAATTGTTTGTGAAATTGACACCTCTGACGTCCCTGCTTTTGCTGTCTATCACTCTTGCTGACTTATTTAGCTATAGGAATAGGGCCAGTAGTATCTCCTTAGGGAGGACAGTGCAACTGCTTCTCAGTTGTGCAGAGTGATCGTTACAATATAAGTGTTAGATGCTAGATTTTAGATAAATTAGGACAGAAGAAGATGTCAGCATCACATTTTTGATAAATGTACATAAAAGTAAAACTGTTAATATTTTGTGAAATGTTAATATTAACGCCTTTACACTAATATCATTGATGCTCTCATTTTTATAAATATATATTTTAAACACATTTCTGTTATTTTCTATCACTACACACTTCCTCTATCGCCTTCCTAATAAATATTCGGGTTTGCCTACAAAGGTTCAACGAAATTCTCCTGTCAGGACTATCTCCTAACAGGACACAAATGCTGAGGACAAAGACATGGCATGGAATACAGTGGAAGAGACAAGGTTGTCTAGCCCTGTTGTACAGAATGTAATGTTGTGTCTTTGGTCTGTGATCAAATAAAAAAAAAATTATATATATATAGACGTGCTCAAATTTGTTGGTACCCCGCCACAAAAAATGAAGAATGCACAATTTTCTCTGAAATAACTTGAAACTGACAAAAGTAATTTGCATCCACCATTGTTTATTCCATATTTAATAGAAATCAGACTTTGCTTTTGATTTTTTTATTCAACATAATATTGTAAATAATAAAACAAATGAAAATGGCATGGACAAAAATGATGGGACCCCTAACCTAATATTTTGTTGCACAACCTTTAGAGGCAATCACTACAATCAAACGTTTTCTGTAGCTCTCAATGAGACTTCTGCACCTGTTAACAGGTAGTTTGGCCCACTCTTCCTGAGCAAACTGCTCCAGCTGTCTCAGGTTTGATGGGTGCCTTCTCCAGACTGCAAGTTTCAGCTCTTTCCATAGATGTTTGATAGGATTCAGATCAGGACTCATAGAAGGCCACTTCAGAATAGTCGAATGTGTTGTTCTTATCCATTCTTGGGTGATTTTAGCTGTGTGTTTTGGGTCATTATCCTGTTGGAGGACCCATGACCTGCAACTGAGACAGAGCTTTCTGACACTGGGCAGTACGTTTCGCTCCAGAATGCCTTGATAGTCTTGAGATTTCATTGTGCCCTGCACAGATTCAAGGCACCCTGTGCCAGGCGCAGCAAAGCAGCCCCAAAACATAACCGAGCCTCCTCCATGTTTCACTGTAGGTATGGTGTTCTTTTCTTTGAAAGCTTCATTTTTTCATCTATGAACATAGAGCTGATGTGACTTGCCAAAAAGCTCCAGTTTTGACTCATCTGTCCAAAGAACATTCTCCCAGAAGGATTGTGGCTTGTCAATATGCATTTTAGCAAATTCCAGTCTGGCTTTTTTATGTTTTTCTGTCAAAAGTGGAGTCCTCCTGGGTCTTCTTCCATGGAGCCCACTTTCGCTCAAAAAGCGACGGATGGTGCGATCAGAAACTGACGTACCTTCACCTTGGAGTTCAGCTTGTATCTCTTTGGCAGTTATCCTTGGTTCTTTTTCTACCATTCGCACTATCCTTCTGTTCAGTCTGGGGTCGATTTTCCTCTTGCGGCCGCGCCCAGGGAGGTTTGCTACAGTTCCATGGACCTTAAACTTCTTAATAATATTTGCAACTGTTGTCACAGGAACATCAAGCTGCTTGGAGATGGTCTTGTAGCCTTTACCTTTACCATGCTTGTCTATTATTTTCTTTCTGATCTCCTCAGACAACTCTCTCCTTTGCTTTCTCTGGTCCATGTTCAGTGTGGTGCACACAATGATACCAAACAGCACAGTGACTACTTTTCTCCATTTAAATAGGCTGAATGACTGATTACAAGATTGGAGACATGTGTGATACTAATTAAATAAACTAATTAGTTTGAAATATCACTATAATCCAATTATTTATTATCTTTTCTAAGGGGTACCAACAAATGTGTCCAGGCCATTTTAGAATATCTTTGTAGAATAAGCAATAATTCATCTCTTTTCAGAGCTTCTTTGCTTTATTCTATGACATACCAAAGGCATGCAAGTATACATGATAAAATAGCTTTTAATTTCATCACTTTTCAGGAGGAATGAAGCATTATATCAATGAGCTGTAAGGGTACCAACAAATTTGAGCACGTCTGTATATATATATATATATATATATATATATATATATATATATATATATATATATATACACAGTATATATATATATATATATATATATATATATATATATATATATATATATATATATCAGTGCCTTGAAAAAGTCGTAACACCCCTTGAGTCAATACTTGGTGCAAGCCCCTTTTGCAGCAATAAGAGCCATGAGTCGTTTTGGATAAGTGTCTACCAACTTAGCACAGCACGAAGGTGCAGTTTTTGCCCATTCTTCTTGGCAGAATAGCTCAAGCTCTTTCAAGTTGGCTGGGGATCGTCTGTGGACTGCAGTCTTCAAGTCCTGCCACAGATTTTCTATAGGATTCAGGTCCGGGATTTGACTAGGCCACTCGAGGACATTCACTTTCTCCTTGCTGAGCCACTCCACTGTTGCTTTTGCTTTGTGCTTAGGATCATTGTCCCGCTGAAAGGTGAATCTTCTCCCCAGTCCCAGGTCTCTGGCAGACTGGAACAGGTTTTCCTCCAGGATCTGCCTGTACTTTGCACCATCCATCTTTCCCTCGATCTTCACAAGCCTCCCAGTCCCCGCTGCTGCAAAGCATCCCCAAAACATAATGCTGCCACCACCATGCTTTACTGTAGGGATGGTGTTAGCAGGGTGATGTGCCGTGTTTGGTTTATGCCACACATATCGCTTAGCATTGAGACCAAAAAGTTGCACTTCGGTCTCATCAGACAACAAAACCTTCTCCCACATGCGTGCAGTGTCTCCTAAGTGTTTCTTTGCAAAAGCTATGCGGCACATCATATGGCTTTTTTTCAGCAGTGACTTCCTTCTTGCCACCCTCCCATACAGGCCATGTTTGTGGAGTACTCTTGAAATTGGGGAAAATGTTGACTGTTCAACAATCTCAGCCAGAGACCTCTGTAGTTCTTTTAAAGTAATCTTAGGCCTCACAGTGACCTCCCTCAGCAGTATCCTTAAGCCATGGCTACTGTCTTTGGAGGGACAGCCTGATCGAGGCAGTGTCTTGGTAGTGCCAAATTGTTTCCACTTTACAATGATGGACCTGACAGTGCCCCAAGATATATTCAAAGACATTGAAAGTTTCTTATAGCCTTCCCCCAATCTGTACTTTTCAATAACTTTATCCTGGAGTTCTTTCGGCAGCTCCTTGTTCGGCATGTTTTGCCATTTGCTTCAAATTCATTTCATACAACAGAAACAGCTTGATTCTTCATCCAGGAGTATTTGAATCAGTTGAACTACTGTGATTGGACACAGGTGGGCTCTATTTAACTTATTATGTGCCTTGTTAAGGCAATCTGTTGTACCTCAGCTAATTTGGGTTTGCTATGACAAAGGGTGCAATCAAGACTTTTTGTTTTTTTTTATTTTTAATTATTTTTGAATATTTCTATAATTGTTATTTCACGTTGAAAGTGTAGATGATGTTGTGTAGATCAGTGAAACAAACTCCTACTTTAATGCATTTTGAATTGTATTTTTTAGGCAGTAGAATGTGAAAAATGTTCAAGGGTGTAAAGACTTTTTCAAGGCACTGTATATATATATATATATATATACAGTGCCTTGCGAAAGTATTCGGCCCCCTTGAACTTTGCGACCTTTTGCCACATTTCAGGCTTCAAACATAAAGATATGAAACTGTAATTTTTTGTGAAGAATCAACAACAAGTGGGACACAATCATGAAGTGGAACGAAATTTATTGGATATTTCAAACTTTTTTAACAAATAAAAAACTGAAAAATTGGGCGTGCAAAATTATTCAGCCCCTTTACTTTCAGTGCAGCAAACTCTCTCCAGAAGTTCAGTGAGGATCTCTGAATGATCCAATGTTGACCTAAATGACTAATGATGATAAATAGAATCCACCTGTGTGTAATCAAGTCTCCGTATAAATGCACCCCCCTTGGACGTTTTCACAGTTTGTTGTGTTACAACCTGAAATCTTGATGCATTTGAATGGGATTTGTTTTCCTTTGATTTACACAACCTACTCAACACTTTCAATGTTATATACACCTGTCTCTGTAAGCAAAGATACTACCATGAAGACCAAGGAGCTTTCCAAACAACTCCGGGATAAAGTTGTGGAAAGGCACAGATCAGGGGAGGGGTATAAAAAGATTTCAAAGGCATTGAATATCCCTTGGAACACAGTCAAGTCGATCATTAGGAAGTGGAAGGTATACGGCACCACCCAGAATCTGCTTAGAGTAGACCGTCCTCCCAAACTGAGCAGCAGGGTAAGAAAGAGATTGGTCAGAGAAGCCAGCAAGAGGCCAATGACAACTCTGAAAGCGTTCCATGGCTGAGATGGAAGAAACTGTCCATGTGTCAACAATAGCAAAGGTACTCCACAAATCTGGCCTGTATGGAAGAGTGGCAAGAAGGAAGCCATTTCTGAAAAAAGCCCATGTCAAATCCCGCTTGGAATTTGCAAAAAGGCATGTGGGAGATTCTGAAAAGATGTGACAAAAGATTCTGTGGTCCTATGAAACAAAAATTGAACTATTTGGGCTAAATGCAAAGCATTATGTCTGGCGCAAACCCAACACAGCACATCACCCAGGTAACACCATCCCTACTGTGAAGCATGGTGGTGGCAGCATCATGCTATGGGGATGCTTTTCATTGGCAGGGATTGGGAAGCTTGTCAGGGTAGATGGCAAAATGGATGGAGCTAAATACAGGCAAATCCTTGAGGAAAACCTGCTTCAGTCTGCAAAAGACCTAAGACTGGGACCGGGATTCATCTTTCAGCATGACAATGACCCCAAGCACACAGCCAAAGCGACACTGGAGTGGCTTAAAAACAAGAAAGTGAATGTCCTAGAGTAGCCCAGTCAAAGCCCAGACTTGAATCCGATTGAGAATCTGTGGCAAGACTTGAAGATTGGTAGAGACTTACCCCAAACCTGGTAGAATCTTACCCCAAACCTGGTAGAGACTTACCCCAAAAGACTCACAGCTGTAATTGCTGCCAAAGGTGGTTCTACCAAGTATTGACTCAGGGGGGTGAATACTTATCTAACCAAGACATTTCATTTTTTTTATTTTTCATTAACTGTTATTTCACAACAGAAATTCTCTTGCCTCTTCAAAGTGTTGAGTAGGTTGTGTAAATCAAAGGCAAAAAAATCCCATTTAAATGCATCAAGATTTCAGGTTCTAACACAACAAACTGTGAAAACGTCCAAGGGGGGTGAATACTTACTATAGGAACTGTACTGTATGTGTGTGTGTGTGTGTATGTATGTATATATATATATATATATATATATATATATATATATATATATAAAATGCAGGTTGAGGAGTGTCCCAAGTACCAAATGACAGATAATAGAAAAACAATGGCACCAACACTGCATCCAAGTTGCCAGCGCCAGCCAACAGAAGAGCCTCAACAAAAGAGCCGGGAGTCTAGCTGTGGGAGTCCAGCGAGGGGAGACCTGCGCTGAGACGCTATTCCAATAGATCCAAACCTAACGGGGCTCTAGAAGAAGCTATCTACTAGTCAGGTCTGTACCCTCCACCCTACTGCTCCTACTGTGCCTTTTGTCCTGCTTGCCCTGCTATGACTGTCTCTCACATCCCTGTTCTGTCCTCTCGTCCTCGCCCTCTGCCCTCCCTCCGCTGCTGCTCCTCCAACTCCTCTAACCTCATTTCTCTGCCTCTCCCCCCCTCCCGCACACTCTCTGGTGCACTCTGGAACTGTCACTCTTCTGCTAACAAAGCTGATTTCATCTCTGCCTTTGCCTCCCACCTCTCGCTCGATTTCCTTGCTCTCACTGAAACCTGGCTGTCCCCTGATAACACTGTTACTCCTGCTGCCCTGTCCTCTCTCTACGTCCTGTCCCATACCCCGCGTCTCACTGGACGGGGAGGTGGGACGGGTCTTCTCCTCTCTCCCTCCTTACTCTTTTCTGTCCCCTACGATCTCATCTCACTCTCTGTCAATACCTTTGAATTTCATGCAGTCCAACTAACCTTTCCCTGTCAACTCCTGCTCATTGTTCTGTACCGCCCCCCTGGGCCTCTCACTCACTTTCTGGATGAACTCGACTATGTACTCTCCTCCCTCCCCTCTCTGTCTACCCCGACTGTCCTGTTGGGTGACTTCAACATCCATCTCTCCAACCCCAGCCACTCTGCTGGATTCCTCCCTCTCCTGCACTCCTTCGACTTCTGTCTCTCTCCGTCCCCTCCTACCCACAAAGCTGGCCGTCAACTGGACCTCACCTTCTCCAGGGCCTGCTGCCCCTCCACCCTCTCTGTCACCCCCCTGGACCTCTCTGATCACTATTTCATCTCTTTTTCTCTGTCTCTCCCCCCTCTCCCTGCTCCTCCTACCCCCACTGTCACCTCTCGCCGTAACCTCCGCTCTCTCTCCCCCTCTGTCCTTGCCTCCACTGCTCTCTCTCACCTCCCTCCTATCGACTCCTTTTCACAACTCTCCGTAGACTCTGCTACCTCCACCCTCTTCTCCTCACTCACCTCCTCCCTCGACTCCCTCTGTCCCCTCACCTCCCGTCCTGCTCGCCCCTCCCCTCCCCATCCCTGGCTCTCCTCTGCGCTCCGCTCGGCAAGAATCACACTGCGATCTGCTGAAAAGAAATGGAAGAGAACCAAACTCCCTGCTGCCCTAGACCTTTACCGCACTCTCCTCTCCTCCTTCTCCTCTACTCTCTCCTCTGCTAAATGTGCTTATTTCCAATCTGTAATCCAAGCCTCCACTATCAACCCACGTAAACTATTCTCTACCTTCTCCTCCCTCCTAAACCCTCCCCCCCTCCTCCTCCCTCCTCTATCTCCCCTGATGACTTTGCCTCCTTCTTCTAAAATCTCAGATATCCGCAAACTCTTTAACACCTCTCCCTCCCCCGCACCCCCTCCCACTCCAACTCCTACTAACTCACCCTCCTTCTCCACCTTCTTGCCCCTCTCAGACTCTGACCTCTCCTCCCTGCTCCAGGGTCACAAACCCACCACTTGTGCCTTGGACCCCCTCCCCACTCACCTCTTTCAAGCTGCTGCTCCTGCTCTACTCCCCTTCATCTCCTCCCTCTTCAATACCTCTCTACTTTCTGGTATTTTTCCCTCTGCCTTCAAAAAAGCCTCTATCACTCCCCTCCTCAAAAAACCTACCCTCGACCCCACCTCCCTCCAGAGCTACCGTCCTGTCTCCCTCCTACCCTTCCTCTCCAAAACCCTCGAGCGGACTGTACACCGCCAGCTCTCTGCTTTCCTGTCCAACCACTCTCTGCTTGACCCTCTCCAATCTAGCTTCCGCTCTGCTCACTCCACTGAAACCGCCCTCCTGTCTGTCACCAACTCACTTAAGTGTGCCCGAGCTGCCTCTCTCTCCTCTGTCCTAATTCTCCTTGACCTCTCTGCTGCCTTTGACACTGTTGATCACTCTATTCTACTATCATCTCTTGCTGACCTGGGGATCTCTGGCACTGCTCTGGCCTGGTTCTCCTCCTACCTCTCCAACCGCACTTACCAGGTAACCTGGCGTGGAGCAACCTCCACACCTCACCCTCTCTTAACTGGAGTCCCCCAAGGGTCAGTCTTGGGTCCTCTCCTGTTCTCTCTCTACACCCGCTCCCTGGGCCCCCTCATCGCGTCCTATGGTTTCTCATACCATTTCTATGTTGATGATGCTCAGATTTTCCTCTCCTTCCCCACCTCTGACTCCACCATCTCCTTCCGTATCTCTACCTGTCTGTCTGCTATTTCCTCCTGGATGCACTCGCATCACCTCAAACTCAACCTCTCTAAATCTGACCTCCTTTTCTTTCCCTCCTCCTCCCCCTCCTCTGATCTCTCTATCTGTTCCTCTGGAATCTACCACACTCTCTCCCTCTTCCTCAGCTAAGAACCTTGGAGTCACCCTGGACCCCTGCCTCTCTTATTCCCAGCACATCTCCACTCTGGCACGCACTTGCCGATTCTTCCTGAGCAACATCCGAAGAATCCGACCCTTCCTCACCAACTATGCTACCCAGCTCCTGGTCCAGGCCCTGGTACTCTCCCGCCTAGACTACTGCAACTCCCTCCTGGCTGGCCTCCCTGCGTCCGCCACCCGTCCGCTCCAGCTCATCCAGAACTCTGCTGCCCGCCTGGTGTTCTCTCTACCTCGCTTCGCCCACGCTACTCCACTACTCTGCTCGCTCCACTGGCTCCCGATCACCGCTCGCATCCAGTTCAAGACTCTTGTACTAGCCTACAGATGCCTTGACCAGACTGCACCCAGCTACCTCCAGACCCTCATCTCTCCCTACACCCCCACTCGACCTCTCCGCTCCGCCTGCACTAGAAGACTAGCTCCACCTCCGCTACGCTCCCCTGCCTCCAGAGCCCGCTCCTTCTCCACCCTTGCGCCGCAGTGGTGGAATGACCTTCCTACAGATGTCAGGACTGCCCAGTCCCTGACCACATTCCGGCGCCTCCTCAAGACTCACCTCTTCAAAGAGCACCTGTAGAACTCCTCTGTTTGTATCCTGGGACACTATCACCCTTCATGTAAATGTGCTTTATTTTGCTCTTATCTGCCCCCTATTTCACTGCATTTAATCCTGTACTTCAGAATACTGTAATCTGCCAAGTGTTTAACCTGTAGTACTTTGTATTTAATCACATCCTGATGTAACTATCACTATTTAATCATATCCTGATGTAACTATCACTATTATCTGCTGTATTATTGAATTGTGGTTTGTCACACTTGTACTTTGCTTGAACAAAAGTTATTGTATTTCTTGCTCTTATTGTATTACTTGTATTGTAACACTTGAAATGTATTTGCTTACGATTGTAAGTCGCCCTGGATAAGGGCATCTGCTAAGAAATAAATAATAATAATAATAATAAGTTGAGGAAGCCTGGAATTTGTTGGGCATGGACCCAATCGGTCCTTTTACCCGCACACAAAAAGGTCATGTATATGCATTGACAGTAACAGACCTGTTCACCAAGTGGGTGGTTGGTGTCCCACTTAAAAAGTCATCAGCTGAGGTGTCAAAGGCACTTGGTGACACATTTTACATGTATGGGGCGCCTAAGAAAATCATTACAGATCACGGAAGGGAATTTGTCAATCAGGTACATACAATATTTTCCATATAATCTGATGATTTTGGCATCACTTAAAAAACAC
The DNA here is from genome assembly GCF_902713425.1 of Acipenser ruthenus. Lineage (NCBI taxonomy): Eukaryota > Metazoa > Chordata > Actinopteri > Acipenseriformes > Acipenseridae > Acipenser > Acipenser ruthenus. Next base: position 13,740,783 of record NC_081207.1, on the reverse strand, counting down.
ATTACGAACTTATTCATATTTTACAGTTGAATGGTGACATTTTTAAAATCTTTGGGGTTGAGCAAGCTGTGTCCTCTGCGTATCATCCACAAACACTGCAACGACAAACAGGATGACTGGGATGTCCATTTAGTGCTATTATATACACAATTAACACAGCTAAGCAGGTTTGTATTTTATGTACTTAACTACAGAGGCCCGGCATGATAAAATGACCAGATACAAACACAGCAGAATCTAGTAGCTTGGCCTTGTGCAACATATAGGGCCTGATGCATATGCTCATGCAAGGTGGCTGATATTCATGCCAGGGACGCAGATAAATGGGACAATCCCACTCTGTTTGATGTGATCATTTTATTTTGCCATGTCCTGATAGCCAATGTTAATGTCAGCTGACACAATGTATTAATTAATATTGCTTTTGTTTTTTCAGACGTCAACCAAACACACCCCATGATGCAGGTTAAAATAAAAATTGAAAGGACAGATGTTAATAGCGTTATTGAAAACAAAATAAAAGAAGTTGCTGCTTTGAACACAGAGGTGAGTGAAATTTGTTAATTTACTCTATGTGCAGATTTGCACAATGCTTATATTATATCAAAACTTTGTAATATATTAATAAGTCAAATTGCATTCGAGAAAAATAAGTGAATAACAAAAACATACGCCAAAGTTATGTAGTTTTGTATATATATATCTATGTTTTTATACACTGAGTATACAAAACATTAGACACCTGCTTTTTCCATGAAATAGAATGACGAGGTGAATCCAGGTGAAAGCTATGATCCCTTATTGATGTAACCTGTTAAATCCACTGGATTGTGTATGTGTGCCATTCAGAGGGTAAATGGGCAAGACAAAAGATTTAAGTGCCTTTGAACAGGGTATGGTAGTAGGTGCCAGGCGCGCTGACTAACTGACTAACTAATTACTTTAACAGGCGGATTGTTCTGTATCACCATATTGCAGTTTAAAGAGTGTAATTTTAATGAAAGCAATTATTAATAAATGTGATTCGTCATCAGATCTCCCTACACATTATGAATGCGACTAATTTCTTTAGAAATTTGTTTTTTTTTCTTTTTCTACAGATGCATGCTTTTTAAAGTACATTGTTAAAATGGCCAACCACCCAGGACGAGTGACCATCACGTGGGTTAAAATGCAGCGACAAGTTGGCGACAGTGACTGTGGCTTATTTGCTGCAGCAACAGCGACAGCCCTGTGTTACACCAAAGGCACCATACCTCACTGGAAGCAGGACATGATGAGGATTCATTTAAAAAAATGCTTTGTAAACAAGAAAATGCAACCCTTCCCTGAACAACCTTAACTAGAATGGAAGTTTCAGGTGAAACTTCGTCTGCGTTGTACAGTGTCCTTGTATACGTTGGTAAAATGTGTAACTTTTGCACGTTAACAGTGTGGTAGAAGTTGGTGTGATGGTGCAAAGACCTTACATAGTGCAAAATTAATCTCTATTCTGCACTAAGTAATACGTTTTAATCTGTAAACCACAGTCTGTCCTTCCAGGAGATATTTTTGCAAAGGTCTTAGTTGGTTTCATATACGTGCTCTATAGTAAATATGAGTCTATCTTCACTCTGTAAGGAGATATATACTGTCAAAACAGTATATTGTCTAGTTTGACCATGAACAAGAGGTCAAAGGTCCAAATCCAAAACATGTTTGGAAAGGTCTTAGTTGGTTTGCTATACATTTTCAATTGTAAATATGAGTATTTGCAGTCTGTTAGGAGATATAAGCTGTCAAGCATTTGTTGAGGTCAAAGGTCAAGGTCCTGTACATTTTTGGATAGGGCACACTTGATTTCCTATACATGTTCTATTGTAAATATGACTATTTCTTGATATTAGGGCAGGGCTGCACAACTCAGATCCTGGAGGGCTACAGCCAAGCAGGTTTTATAGGTCTTTCTGAAAACCTGAAGACATTGTGTCCCGCCAGGACGGAGTTGTGCAGCCCTGATTTAGGGAACGCTTTTATTTTAGCACCACATGCTGACAGGGTGACCACCTGGCCCCACAATCTAATGAAACATTTTTTTATTAATCCATTTTGACAATTGTAAGAAAGAAGTAACGTCGCCTTTAAGAAATGGCGGCGCTACTGAGGAAAATGAAACAAACAGCACCCAGGAACCGGAGCACTAATTAGTAGGGCGGGGTTCCTGGGGTATATAAGGAAGTAGGGTAGGACAGGACGGGGGTGATCGTGGGGAGCACCGCCGGATTGTCCTGCAGAAAATACCTAGAAAAATAGAGAGTGTTATAAAACTTCGCAAGGTAAAGTGAACGTGTTTTGTTTCGTGAATAAGAGTTTTGTTTTGGTTTATACTGTGAGCGTTTTTCCTCTTGGTGAGGTAGCCTTTTTGTTTGACGAGGGTAATTTGTTTTATTTAAACGTTTGGATGAACGCCGCTCCTCAGTGTTAAGTAAAGCAGTTCCGCAGCTTCCGTGACGGTTGAGCACCGTCACAGCGGCCGTCTGTGTGACTGTGTGGAGTATCCGGGACCTGGAAGGGGATTGTGTGAGCACGCGCTGCAGGAGCAGCGGGTAAAAATAAAAGGAAACGAAAGCGGACTGAGACAACAGTGTGGTTTGCAGGACGCAGTTTATTGTGACATAAAATAACCACGTTTTACACAGGGGTGCTCTGGAACCTCCCAGGACATTGGCTGTCGGGGTTCTTCCCCACAGTCTGGATATATTCATCAACGCCGTTGGGCACGTCTTGCTCGGGAGGTGGGACACAGGAGTGGCCTTGCAGGAGCTGTTATTCAGGGCCCCATTACATACTCCAGCCAAGAGTCTTCCCGTTGTTGTTACCTGTGTTACAGCGAGACTCCAGCAGAGAGAGTCGGCGCTGTCCTTACCTGTGCTGCAGCGAGACTCCAGCAGAGGGAGTCGGCGCTGTCCTTACCTGTGTTGCAGCGAGACTCCAGCAGAGGGAGTCGGCGCTGTCCTTACCTGTTACCTGTGTTGCAGCGAGACTCCAGCAGAGGGAGTCGGCGCTGTCCTTACCTGTGTTGCAGCGAGACTCCAGCAGAGGGAGTCGGCGCTGTCCTTACCTGTGTTTCAGAGAGACTGCAGTGAGTGAGGAGTCTGTGGATACTTACCCGTGTTGCAGGACTACACCAGCGGAGGGAGCGGTTGGACTACGTGGATTACAAAGCTCCTACCGCTGGGAGAGCCTACGCTGACTCTTCCTCGGGAGCGGACTTCTACAGGCTCCGACCTGTAGGACTTGGTATTCTATAGTAGTTAGAGAGGGGCGAAGAAGTGAGACAGTTAGTGACCCGCACAGGGCATTAAGTGATTTAAAGAGTCTGTTGTGTCTGAATATTGTAAATAAAAGTTACTTGCCTGAAAGCTCTACGTGTCTGTGCTCGTCGGTGGAAGCCGTGGAAAGGAGTATCCCGCAGGGTACCCCTCCAGTTTGTTACACAATGTTAGGCTTGTAATTAATTTATTTTATATTTTTGTTAATAAAACGTAATTTTTCGACATGAAAACATTGTCTATGCTGTTAATTATATATTTTGCCACGATTGTAGCGTGGTACTAAAATCTGAGTATTAATAAACAAAAAGGTAAATTAAGAATTTAAGGTTTTGACTATGCCACCCTCAAGAAAGGTGAGGGACCTTTATCTCTCGCACAGGCAATTGTCTTTGTAGAACATCAGTGACTGACAAGAAGTATACAAAACAAAAAGGAGGCAGATATATAAATATAATTGGGTATTTATTGTTAAAATTCAGTTAAAACAGAACTCATAGACCCTGAAGGCTTCTGGAAGTTTTAGTTATTATTAGAATTATGCATAGTGAGAGATTCAATTCTAATAGAAATTGAGGAGGTAAACTTAAAGAAAAACCCAAGTGTAACACACCAAGAACATAAGTGAAATAACCAAATAATTGAATACTTTAACACAATAGCAAACACATGAAAGAGAATTAAACACAATCTAATTTGAACACAATACAAAATAATCACAGCAAAAGCAAAAGCAACACCATTTCTTCTTCAAAACAGAAATTAAATAAACTCCAACAAAATAATAAAAACCCCACTGTATGACCTGGGTCCACTATATATATCAGTCAGGTAGTAAGCTTTTTACTCTCAATTAATTCCCATTCAAATATTCAGAGACAGAAAGAGTAGAATTGATTATGCTAATTTAAGTTAAACAGATATTAAAGTTAAACAAAGCTCCTTTTCAAAGACGCCGTGCTTGAATTTCTGCAAAAAAAGAAAAGAAAGCACTACACGCAATACTTAAATAAGATAAAAATTACACACTAAATTATGAGATATAGGATGAATAATAATTTAAAAATGCACACCATCACACTCATCATATACACACACAAATTAATGAACACCTTGCAATTTTGTTAAAACATTGTACTTGTTTCCGATAGCGTTGCTTCTTTTACACGGGATAAAGTGTGAGTACATTGCTCAACACACCGTTTCGGCGATTGATTCACTTTCCCTTGCCGCAAAAAAAATCCTGCGACGGAACCGGAAGTTGGGGTGGGAAAATTTGTATATGACACCGGTTGACTGTAAAACAGCGCGAAGTTTTAAATTGACAAGCAGCTTTTTCTTAAATTTACCAACAGCAGAAAGAAAACGCTACCTTAAAAAATGAGCGATTAATACAAGCACACTACCTGATCCATTTGACAGCGATGTCAGGACAAGATTATTTTCTAATGATTTTAAAAGGCTCCAGAGATAACATACCCAGACGACTTGGTAGAGTGCCGTTACACCCGAGAAGCAGTAAAGGCGTAGAAGCTTAGATGATTACAATAACGTTTTTAATGGGAAAGTACGCACAATGTGTACATATCGATGAGAGGACAGTGATATGTGTGTGTGTTGTACGGACAAGTTGGGGCAAGTCAGGGTGTTTCGGAAATCGTATTGTGCCTGGGTTGTGGCTAAAAAGTAGTGGTGAGGTGTGCAGTTCTCTCCCTCTAGACTCTTGACCGGAGGGTTGTGGGTTCAATCCCCAGTGGGGGACACTGCTGTTGTACCCTTGAGCAAGGTACTTTACCTAGATTGCTCCAGTAAAAACCCAACTGTATAAATGGGTAATTGTATGTAAAAATAATGTGATATCTGTATAATGTGAAATAATGTATAATGTGATATCTTGTAACAATTGTAAGTCGCCCTGGATAAGGGCATCTGCTAAGAAATAAATAATAATATAATTGTATACGTAACACCAGCAGTAATATATTACACGCATGTGTCTTAATCACATTTTAGGCTCGTTGAGGTAAGTCACACGTGTAACTGGTTAAACGACAAGTGACCACTAATGGGAAGTCTAACAACTATTTCTATATTTGTAGCCGACCACGCCAATTTTTTTTTTTTTTTTCTTGGCGGGCAAGGTCCTTCCCTTAGCAGGCTCTTTAGATTCCCAGGATGCACCACAACAAACACAGGGGTAAGCATAATCAAAGTTACAATTTTTATTAGGTTAACAAGGCAAAAATAAATAGAGATTACTCAACCAGCAAATATACACCAAAAAAAAATTTAAAACTATTTAAAAGCAACATCCTTCACAAAAGTCTCTGCTTAACTAGTAGAAATGAGATCGTAGGGTCATAGACGTAGATGTCTATTAATGCTTTTGGTACGGTTGTTGTCCGAGGGCGGAGTCATGGAGTGACATCACTGAGGATGAAGGCCTCCTCTAGCGTCCGAACCGAAGCTGGAGTGGGAGATCCCAGGAAACCTGGGAGGGGGCAAAACAGTAAAGACCTTCAGGGTCCAGCACACTCACAGGTAAGTGGGTTACTTATTTCACACACACTCCCAGTTAGGCTGGGTCACCTCCCATTTCACAGTCTTTAACCTGTGTATATCTCCCTTGCTCTCCATCCATGCTGGGCCTCCACTCTCGATGCGGACGCCACCCGTTGCTCCTCGTCTCTCGCCCTACACCCAGGGATGATCAACTCCACTGCTGCTGATCACAGCTGAAGAAGCCTTATTTAACACACAAAAGGCTGGCTCAGCACAGAGTAAGTATTCACTAACCAGACACAGGATCAAATGGATTTAATGGGTAAGTAGTTCAACCAGGCTGGTCAAACCACTTCTCTCTCCTAAGGTATCCACCCTTTTCCACGCTGCAACTCAAGGATGGCAGACAATTTCCCAGACCGGAACAATACAATCCACCCTACACAGTAACTCTCTAGTTACTATTGTCAAAGACTCAATGAGCGATCCAGTTCCTGCTAAACCAAAGGATTTGTTAACGTGGAGAAAAAAAATGAGAGTCCCAAAATAAAATACAGTTCTCAATGTAATTCCTAAAAAATAATTCCTTATTTTTCAATTGCAGCGTACAACCATCAACCAGCAGTAAAACAATAATACCCCAACAAGGAAAGGAGTAAAAAATCCCATTCTCTGTAAAATCTATAACAAAAACATTGTCAATGTAAAAAAACAAGTTAGAAAAACGCAATAGCCATTTAAAGTGGTGATATCAAACACAAAGCCCAAGTTAGGAGAAGCAATTGGGGCAACCTGGTCAAGCATCAAGCAAATAGGCACAATTGGAAAAATGCTGGGGCCCAACATTCACACAATTGTTGCTTCTAACTTGGCTTCTTTTTTTCATCGCTCCACTTTATCGCTCCACTTTACATTGAAATGCTCATTCCCTTATCAGCTGGGTTGTAACCAGAATAAAGATACTAAGACACATGTGAAAAGGAAAGTGCTCAACACAGACTGAAGTGTTCTTGGTTATCCTTACAAGCACTACTACAGAGAGAAAGACAGTCAGGGAATGGGAGAGGCGTCATCACATAGACAGATAGACAAGACAAGAGAGTAATAAGTAGAGTAATATAAGAGAAATGAGAAAAGATTTGAAAGTACAATAATGGTAGAAGGGACTTTTGGAAAGTATTGAAAGTGTAAACATTGTATTCTTTTAGTTGCAAATGTACATCCATCAGTAGTGAAAACAATATGTCTATTTTGGAAGGTATTAATATATTGATATTTACGTAGGTACAAAACTACAATGTTATGAATGGTTACAAGGTACATATGCATGTCAGTGCTAAAGGGTAGTATACTAACACATTTTAATACCGAAAAAAACATTATTCTCCTTGTTATAGAGATGTTATGAACTTAGGCCAATGTAAGGCATTTGTAAAGCATTTGATCTCTTCATAAAAGGCCATATCCATGTCCTTTGCCTTTCTTGGTCATGGTTTGACTTCTGTGAGTGCATCATTTGCATGCACCCATTTTCCAGTAGCACCCACAGCAAGAAGAGACACGCACACACACAAAGAACACGCTGTCCAGTGGCCACGCCCCCCTGCTCGCGCCACAGTTCTGACTGAGGTCTCAGCTGTCAGTCTCACGCGCAGGAACACCCAGAGTGTGAGCATAGCGGAGCGAGCCAATTGTATATGGAGCAGGGCAGCGGAGCGGTGTAGTTCCTTGAGCAGACGTTTCCACCCCGCTCCTTTACAGCACTGAGAAGAACTGAGCATGGTTTTATTTTTCTTAAATACATGTTCGGCCATGGATTTTGGACAAAAGAGGTGACGAATACAGATGCAGTCACTTTACAGTATTTTCCATCATGCCTGTGCATGGTAACCACTCATTTTCCAGTTTCAACCCACAATTAGGCACTTTTATGTTTTGCAGACTTGAGAATTGCATTTTTTTAAAAATAATGCATATTCCATAATGCATCACTGTAACACGGACTCAGTGCGTGGCTGAGGTCAGGGACCAGCAGAGTGTGTTGTTTCCTATCCAGGCGGCTAAATAAATACACTATATTATATAGGCAGTAATAAAAAAATATATATATTAAAAAGACGACGACAAATATACAAATAAATCTCAGTGGGGCGTGAGTAAAAAAAGGTTGAAAACCGCTGGCTTAGGCTGGACTGTGGAAAGACGCTCATCTGATGTTGCCGCTTGCCGGTCAGTCTGATAGGAGTGTGAGCCACTGACTGAATGAAAGCCAGGTTGCCGGGGCTGAAGATATTGTCAGCTCGTCAGCAACATAGTTTGAGTGAATAAACCTACCGACCTACCTACCTACCTATTACGTTAGCGACCCATTGCTAGCTGCTAACCCCACGTCCTAGCTAAATCATTATGTGTGTGTGTGTGTGTGTGTGTGAGAGAGAGAGAGAGAGAGAGAGAGAGAGAGAGAGAGAGAGAGAGAGAGAGATAGCGTGAGCGTGAGCATGTTTTGATATGGTCATCCAACTAACGTTAGCTAATCACTTCAATTTGGCTTTAGGTGACTAAAGCATAATAGCAACCAAAAAAAGAAAGATGGACATAAGGAAGTTTTTTTTTTACAAAAAGTCAAAGTGTAAGTAGGAAGATGTTATTAAAGTAATAAACACAATTGATAATGATTCTCATAGCAAATGTAAAAATAATTTACTAATGAAGATAGCAGAGTCATACTTTCTCTCTAAACAGCATGCATCAATTAATCATTTTATCAGGCGAGTGAAGCAGTGCAACCTGGTAAAAGCAGTACAGAGGCAGGTGGAGCAACAGGGTCGCCGGTGAGGTCTGTAATGGCTTAGTGATTATAACAGTGAAAGTGTTAGACTCAGTTTTGAGATATATTATTGTTTGAGGCACATTGTGATATAATAGTAGGCTAATGCTGTATAGTAATACTCAGCAAATAAAGTTAGCATAGCCATATATGTTCTCTCTATATGACATGCATCAATTTATTATTTTATCAGGTGAATGAAGCAATGCACCCAGGTTCGAGCAGCAGCACAGACACAGGAGAGGCAGGCAGAGCACGTAAGCGTGCATGTGCTCATGTTTGTAGCGCCAGGGGTATTGGTAGCTTACAGTAAGGCTGGGATAGTTTATAATTCAGGTTATTAGTAATTCTATAGCAGGGATGTCAAACCAGCTTCCAGGAGGGACACTATCATAGTGTTTTAAGTGTATACCAGCCAACTTCATGTCAATCAGATTGTCCTCGATTCATGTCCAGCATTCATTTCAAGCCACCAGAAGTTACCATTTAACAGCTGTCTCCTAAAAAATTTCTTCCCGGGGGGGCATGCCCCCGAACCCCCCTAGCGACCGTGACTCCGCCCCCCTAAAAAATTGTGTCCCCACCAATGTTCAAACCAAACCTACGCCCTTGTTTCAGGGGTTTCTTAAATCAACACAAATGATTAATAATAGCTTTTACCCACCTGTCAGTAAATTACTTCGCGTTGTTAAGAAGGTATCAAACATTCTGCAGCAGTTGAAGAACAACTTCGTGGACCAGCGTGCGCTGTTACTTTAAAAAATCTCAACTGTCCTTTGGCAGCGATATACAGTAAACAAATAGCAGAAAGTGTTTAATGTATGTGCTTAAATACGGAATATATAACACGCATACATATAATAGTATGCATTTGTATTTTATTCTATTTGGCAAAACATTATCTTCTCACTTTTTTTTTTTTTTTTTTTAGAACCTATGCTATACAAGTATTAACAGACTTCTTTCTTTTTTCGTATCCAGCAGGCAGTATGTATTTATTTTATGTGAATCAAGGTGTTCCTCGACGAACAAGAGTTTTGTTCAAGCCGGGCCATGTAAAGCTGTCAGTCAGATCATTAGTTTAACAAAGCAAATTACAACTTTGATAGAAACAAATAATCACAAACCCAATAACAACGATCTTCAATAAACAAAAAAGCACTGGAGTTTAAAATAGGGGGTGTCATAACAAATACATTGTAGTCTTTATTATTTTTTATCTATATGGTAGACGCCTTTATCGGAGGCTTACATTTTATTATTTAACTAGTGCTTAATTTGTGCCACGGCTCTCCAGGGCTGAGCCACGGCACCTCTTTCCCCCTTTAGTTATGAAAGTTTTTTTTTTTTTTTTTTTTTTTGCTGGTGAGCAACAATACAACCCAGCTAACAGGGTAATACTGTAAAGTGCCACTGCATTCTCTGTTTCACGTGTTCGTTTCTCTGACCGCTGACGCTGTGTGTGTGGAATGGAACACGGACAGTTTCGATGAACTCCCGACTGTATCATAAAGTGAGGGGGGAGGAGAAAAACGTATTTCCTAAATGAACAAATTATTATTAGTTTCCCCAGTACTGAAGGCACAAACACTAATTATTATCACTGATTACCAGTTTTATCCAGACAGAAACACAGATCTGACCCGTGAGGAGCTGACACACCCACAATTCATGGAAGTCTGCACCCCTAGCAGACTGAAAGCCACCAGGGAGATGGAAGAGAGTCGAAACAGCTGGGTTCAGATAGGCAGAAGCAGGGAAAAAAAGAAACTTCGTCAAACACAACCACCAGAAATCCAGACAGCCAACACATTTGAGCCACTTCAACATTTAGATGACCAAAACCAACATCAAGAGAATGAAAGAAACAACACCCAGGACCCTATAAACAGTGCTGACCAGGCAGCAAAAAGAAGGGAGGTCATGATTGTTGGGGACTCCATACTGAGAAACACAGCAAGTTCAGTTCGCAGTTTGGACCCCCTTACTACAACAGTGTGCTTCCATCCAGGAGCCTCAGTCAAGCACATCACTGAGAATGTGGACAGGCTCCTAGAACGAACAAGAGATGACCCGGTAGTAGTTGTCCACATTGGTACAAACAACATTGGAAGAGACAGGCCAAGATCCCTGCAAAACAAATTCAGAGAGCTAGGAAGGAAATTAAAAGACAAGACCAAAACTGTGGTATTTTCTGGGATACTGCTGGCGCCTTGCAAAGGACCATATGGACAGCTGGAAATACAAAATCAAAATGCATGGCTGAAATCGTGGTGCACACAGGAAGGCTTCACCTTTCTTGAACATTGAAGCACTTTCTACAACAAGGACTATCTATACAGGTGGGGCGGACTGCACTTAAACAGAAAGGGAACCAATCTACTCGGAGAAAGGATCCTTCAGGCGGTACAGAAGCATTTAAACTAGAAAGGAAGGGGGAGAAAACAAAAAAACAGAAGGGAGACTACATCAAAACAAGGGCAACAACTCAGGTAAGACCACTATTAAATGTATTTATCTTAATGCTAGAAGTCTCAGAAACAAAATGTCAGAACTTGAAGCTACTGCACTAACAAGTAACTACGATGTGATAGGTGTTACAGAAACTTGGTTGTCTGAGAGTGATGGAGACGAATATAATATTAGTGGGTACACACTGTATAGGAAAGACAGGCAGGACAGAAGGAGGCGGAGGGGTAGCGCTATACATAAGAAATAGTCTTCAAGCCCAGGTGTTAAATCAGGACAAAGAAAACAATGCAGAATCAATATGGGTCAGAATAATGGACACAAATTCAAAGGGCATAATAATAGGAGCATGCTATAGACCGCCAAATTCAGACACTGGGCAAAATAATCTGTTGTACAATGACATTTGAAGTGCGTGTAGAAAAGGAGAAGCCATACTAATGGTGAATTTCAACTTCCCCTGTATAAAATGGGAAAACCCGATGGGGGGCACGACGGACGAAATTGAAATGGTGGAAATGACAAATGACTGCTTCCTAACGCAATTTGTCAAGGCACCGACTAGAGGGGAGGCATGCCTTGACTTAGTCTTTTCAAATAATGAAGACAGAATAACTAAAACAGAGGTCAGAGAGCCATTGGCAAACTCAGACCACAACATGGTCTCATTTGAAATATTTTTTAAAACCCCAAAAGTAATGACTAAAGCTAAGGTTTACAATTTTAGAAAAGCAATTTACGAAGGTATGAAACAGAGACTAATAGAAGTAGATTGGAGTAAAATAGAGAAAACATCCACAGAAAAAGGGTGGCTGTTTTTTAAAAATGTAGTACTAGAGGCACAAAACAATTACATCCCAAAAGTAGACAAATATAAATCTAAAACAAAATGGCCAAAATGGTTTAATAGATCAATTAAAAAAAATATTCAGCAAAAAAAGGCACTTTACAGAGCGTTTAAAAGGGACCAAAAACAAAGCACACAGAAAGAGTACTTGGAACTGCAAACACAAGCCAAAAAGGAAGTTAGAAAGGCCAAGAGAGAGATAGAAATCAATATTGCTAAGGGGGCTAAAACCAATTCCAAAATGTTTTTCCAATATTATAACAGCAAGAGAACATTCAAAGAGGAGGTTAAATGTCTAAGAGACACAAATGGCAAAATCATAGATGAAGAAAAAAAAATATAGCAAATATATTAAATGATTACTTTTCACAGGTTTTTACAAAGGAGGACACGGACAACATGCCCGACATGTCGACCTGTTCCTATCCAATTTTAAATAACTTTAGCATAACAGAGGCAGAAGTGTTAAAGGGACTAGGAGCTCTTAAAATAAACAAATCCCCTGGGCCAGATGAGATCCTCCCAATAGTACTCAAAGAAATGAAAGAAGTTATTTACAAACCGCTAACCAAGATCATGCAACAGTCTCTTGACACAGGGGTTGTACCAACAGACTGGAAAATAGCAAACGTAATACCAATCCACAAAAAGGGAGACAAAACCGAACCAGGTAACTACAGACCAATAAGCCTGACTTCTATTATATGTAAACTTATGGAAACTATAATAAGATCCAAAATGGAAAATTACCTATATGGTAATATCCTGGGAGACAGCCAGCATGGTTTTAGGAAAGGGAGATCATGTCTAACTAACCTACTTGACTTTTTTGAGGATGCAACATTGAAAATGGATAACTGCAAAGCATACGACATGGTTTATTTAGATTTCCAGAAAGCTTTTGACAAAGTCCCGCATAAAAGATTAATTCTCAAACTGAACGCAGTAGGGATTCAAGGAAATGCATGCACATGGATTGGTTAACAGGTAGAAAACAGAAAGTACTGATTAGAGGAGAAACCTCGAAATGGAGTGAGGTAACCAGTGGTGTACCACAGGGATCAGTATTAGGTCCTCTGCTATTCCTAATCTACATTAATGATTTAGACTCTGATATAGTAAGCAAACTCGTTAAATTTGCAGACGACACAAAAATAGGAGGAGTGGCAGACACTGTTGAAGCAGCAAAGGTCATTCAAAATGATCTAGACAGCATTCAAAATTGGGCAGACACATGGCAAATGAAATTTAATAGAGAAAAGTGTAAAGTATTGCATGCGGGCAATAAAAATGTGCATTATAAATATCATATGGGAGATAGTGAAATTGAAGAAGGGAACTATGAAAAAGACCTAGGAGTTTATGTTGACTCAGAAATGTCTTCATCTAGACAATGTGGGGAAGCTATAAAAAAGGCTAACAAGATGCTTGGATATATTGTGAGTAGTGTTGAATTTAAATCAAGGGAAGTAATGTTAAAACTCTACAATGCATTAGTAAGACCTCACCTAGAATATTGTGTTCAGTTCTGGTCACCTCGTTACAAAAAGGATATTGCTGCTCTAGAAAGAGTGCAAAGAAGAGCAACCAGAATTATCCCAGGTTTAAAAGGCATGTCGTATGCAGACAGGCTAAAAGAATTGAATCTATTCAGTCTTGAACAAAGAAGACTACGCAGCGATCTGATTCAAACATTCAAAATCCTAAAAGGTATAGACAATGTCAACCCGGGGGACTTCTTTGACTTGAAAAAAGAAAAAAGGACCAGGGGTCATAAATGGAGATTAGATAAAGGGGCATTCAGAACAGAAAATAGGAGGCACTTTTTTACACAGAGAATTGTGAGGGTCTGGAACCAACTCCCCAGTAATGTTGTTGAAGCTGACACCCTGAGATCCTTCAAGAAGCTGCTTGATGAGATTCTGGGATCAATAAGCTACTAACAACCAAACGAGCAAGATGGGCTGAATGGCCTCCTCTCATTTGTAAACTTTCTTATGTTCTTATGTTCTTATGTTTTCTTTCTGAGCGGTCTTTAATGTTGTAATTAGCGTCATTAAACCATCTCAGTTTCATAAGTTAATCATGGAAAGATGATAATGACAAAATAAGCTCAACTATTTTTTTTTTTTTTTTACCTATACATTCCTAAAGATGATCGCATTACCGTCGCTGCTTGGAGGTTGTAGCTACATAAATGTTTCATAAAACAAAGACTTCACCCTCGCTAAACTAGTCATATAAAATGAGTAATGATTGCGATGATTAATTATGTGTTTGCTTTATAAGAGCAGTACTTAAAACGCAGAGCAATTCATTTTATTCTGCCTCCTTTATTATGCACGTTAAGTTATTCGCTGGAGTGAAAGAAGTCTTAAAAGTTAATCGGCTCGTTTTAATTTTAAATTATTATTATTATTATTATTATTATTATTATTATTATTATTATTATTATTATTATTATTTGCAGACGCCCTTATCCAGGTAAAAATAATGTGATATCTTGTAACAATTGTTACAAGATATCACATTATTTTTACGTACAATTACATTATTTTTTACACATTATTTTTACATACAATTACCCATTTATACAGTTGGGTTTTTACTGGAGTAATTCCCCACCTGGGATTGAACCCACGACCTTCCAGTCAAGAGTCCAGAGCCCTAAAACAGTAGACATAAAACTTATTTAAAAGCAGGGACATCGTCAGAAAAAATAGAGAAAAATAAATAAAAAAACGATATTAAATTGAAAGACAGTAGCCTACTACACACATCAATTACACGTTATGAGTAAATAGTAAAGATGTTGAAAAGCACAGTGGCTGTAGATATCAGCGGGACTCAGTCCAGGATTCGTGTATGCACGACGGATTAAATGCGTTTTATTTTGCGGCAAAGCAACGTGTATAAGAGCCTAGATAAGTAATTATTAATATGCTTTTTTAATTTTTTTTTTTTATTTTTTACCGAGGCCCGTGCCTCTGGTGCCTTGGCTGGCTACAGCCTTGAGCACTCACTAGCCCACTTTTTACACTGACTCACAATGTGTCCATAAAATTGAACTCAACTGTACCTTAAGTATATTGTACGACATGCACACATAAAATTCGCATTTTTATTTTTTAATGCATGCTGAAATAATAATAATAATAATAATAATAATAATAATAATAATAATAATAATAATAATAATAATAATAATAACCTATTATTTTTCACACAAATATAATCGTTAAACACCTACAACGGAAAGATGTGCAGTCGCCGTCATGTACCGACCGTATTCGATTTTCCTTTTGTTATGTCAGATCGGGACATGAATTGCATCAAAATAAAGGGGACGAATTGCTATTTAATAAATTACATAATACGTTATTGAGATATTTTGATTTTACACACGATAAGTTTCGTTTCCACCTTTCTGTTGATAAAGGGAATGCAGTATATATCATATACCCTGTTGTTCAATGACGCGTTTGGTCACGTGACTGTACAGGCCCGCACTATCTCATGGGATGCAGTTTCTCATGCTATACCGGTATTGTACTACGTTTTGGTTTTTTTAAGTAAACACTAAAACATGAAAAGTTTTATTTTGTAAACATTTTATACGACTTTATATCTAATTATTCTTGTAGTTCTGCTAATCTTACCTATTTTTGTGAACAATTAAAATAGTTATTTATTAGCATTGAGACCCTATAAATACTGAGTTTCCTGAGCAAGAAAGCGCCATTTTGCAGACAGGGAAGGTGTGTGTTTCTTTGTTAGTTTGTGCGCAGTGTCTGTAAAACTGCATAACAGTCGACGTGGTTGGATACGGTCGTAATTTTCAGGTTAAAGTTAATTCATAGTTGAAGAACCTCGAATGTTATTTTTTTAAACGTTTGTTTTGACTTTCAAGTCGATATTTTCCGTCAGTTTGTGTTTTATTATAAGTGGTAAACATGAGTTACGGTAGGCCGCCGCCCGATGTTGAGGGCATGACTTCCCTCAAGGTGGATAACCTGACGTACCGGACCTCGCCGGAGACCCTGCGGCGGGTTTTTGAGAAGTACGGGCGGGTCGGGGATGTGTATATTCCCCGAGACCGCTACACTAAGGAGAGCCGCGGGTTTGCCTTTGTGCGGTTTCACGACAAGCGTGATGCGGAGGACGCGATGGACGCCATGGATGGCGCGGTGCTGGATGGGCGGGAGCTGCGCGTGCAGATGGCACGCTATGGACGGCCGCCCGAGTCACATCACGGGCGCCGAGGAGGCCCGCCACGAAGGTATGGGAGCTCCGGGAGGAGAAGCAGGAGGTAAGGGCGCCGGGGTGGGGGTATTTAATGCGGGGCTTCAGACTGTTAATTGGGTGTGGCAGACAAAGGTAGAGGGATACTTGGTGGTTGTGCTGGTAAACTACAGTCTGAAGCGCTAGTTTAACACGCTGCGGTTTGCCGTTTCAGTTGCATTGTTATTATGTGTGTATAATCAATACTTTGTTAGATCTGCCGTCGTTTGCATAGTTTTCTTAATCTAATTCAAATTCGACAATCCTTTGAAGAAAATGGCAGCTATTGATTTGAGTACTTCACTAGTGGACGCAAATAATACAATTTTGGGGACGCTTTTTAAGCCCTTCTGGGTTGTGATGGTGCTGTTCGTTATTGAAACACATGGCGATGCAACTGATGCAGACTATCGTTAACCTTAATTTTCACTTGGAAGTGAGTAAATGTTGTGTGTGGCTTATTTTGTTTTTCTCCAGCCCTCGACGACGCAGGCGCAGTCGCTCCCGAAGCAGGAGTCGTTCTAGGTCCCGTAGCCGCTCGCGGTACAGCAGATCAAGGTCCCGTTCCTACTCCCGCTCCAGGTCTCGGTCCAAAACTCGTTCCCCACGCAGAATCAAGTCCAAATCCAAGTCGAAGTCTTTGTCCAGGTCTAAGTCCAAGTCACGCTCCAGATCTAAGTCCAAGTCTAAGTCCCGCTCCAGGTCCCGAAGCCGCACACCAGCCTCTGCCAGAAACTCCAAGTCCAGGTCGAGGTCCAAGAGCCTACCCAAGTCTCCAGAGGAGGAGGGAGCAGTGTCTTCATAACTCAATGGTAAATAGAACCTGGCGCAGTGTTGCAGACTAAAATAAATGCATGTACTTTAGTCTGATCACCTAAAGCATGAAGTTATTTACCCTGTTTCCTCTATGTGAATATGAGTGCCCCATTAATCTTGTGTTTTTGGGGTGATTTCAAGGCAGTTAATGCAAACTGGTATTGTATTGCTAGGATTTATAAATGGATTTCTTTACCCTTAAACCTACTGTAGTGTGGTGTGTGTGTAGTTTTTTTTTTTTTTTTTAAAGCATGACTCGATACCCCTGCCTGTGAAACCACTTGTTACACCAGTGCTCTCCAACCTGTTTGCACCCAAAGGCCTAATGCCACTGCAGTACACATTTGGATAGCTAAAGAGAAGGATCTTCTTTACTGCTATGCCAGTTGTGCCAAAACTTTATTTTCTTCATTTGGTCACTAGTCTAATCATTACAGCACTAAAATTCTCCCTTTTTGTATTAAAAGGGACTGTAATTGCTAGGGGAGAAGCATAATGTCTCTGAGGTGACGGTTGGAGAATGCTGCCCTCTATATATATATATATATATATATATATATATATCTTGGTATTCTATTTGTCCAAACAGTTAGGAATTGTATCTTTCTTTCTCCTTGATGTACAATTTAGAACACTTTAAAGGAGTGCATTTTGTGCAGTATTGAGACTGATTCGGAAGTAAGAAATATTCACCCAAATGTGGAATTTTCTCCTCAAGCTGCTGTTTCCTGTTTGCAAAAAAGGAGATTGGTGCAGTTTGTGCAGAGTTAGAGATTGTGTGATCCGCCCTGGGGCCGCCTCCTGCTGTTGGGGTATGCTTTGGAGCAGGTTGGTCAGAATCAGTAATGAGTTGGTGTTGAGGTACGTGTGCAGGACAATGGAGAGAAGCCTTGCATTGTCCTGGTCATGTGTTGTCCATGACCTTGGGCTCACATACTTAAAACAGGAGGGGGGGAAAAAAAAGGTTTGTCTGCTTTTTGTTTGGGATTAACTAAATGTTTTAAATTTGAACGATTCTGTTAGAAAGCTACCATTTTTTTGGTGTTCCCAGTAGTTTACACAAATACCAAAGAAGCATTTAATGCAACATGGTTGGGTTGGGCCCTGCACTGTGGTGATAACTTGCTTTTATTTTGAATGTTTGGCTCATTTTGGCCAAGGACAATAACATTTTGTAGCAAGTACTAGCTGACCCAAGTTGATTTGTTAGGTAAATCCATCCTTTTAAATGTAGTTCTTGTGGGGATGTCACTTACCTGCCAAACTATTTGGAGGCATTTGCTTATTGAAAAGACAATTGTATGAAGTGGCAATAAACACAAACTGAACCTTTTTAATGTTGCAGAGAAATTGTCTGGCTCCCACTAGCACACTTGATCAAAAGATCATGTTTGTTCTTTGTGCCCTCTGCACGGTCTTGAGTGCGGTAAAAAGGTGGGGTGAAGAGGTCCCATTCCAAAACTATTTTACACATTCTTTATGCGGTCAGCCTGAAATCAAGCACTTTCTAGTAGAGTATTTTAGAATGTGCTGAAATGCTAGGTGCTAAACCCGCTCAATAAGAAGTGGTGTAATAAATTCAGATTTGGCCCAGACAAACAAGAAATGTCATGCAGAATTTGTAGTGATATCTGCAGTTGTAGAAATTAACTGGTAGTGTTTTGATTTACTCCAGCTTGTTCAATTGTTTTCTTTCTTTTACTTTAGACTTCTCGGATGAACAACCAAACCCAGTGAAGGCATCACTTTGAAAGTAAGATCTCTCTGAAAGTGAAGGAGAGATCCCCAAAACAAACTGGCTGATTACAAAAAAAAGGTTAATATTGTAACAATTTATGGCCTATAAAGATTTAAGTGTTTTTTTTTTTGTTTTTTTTTGTGTTCTGCATAGAAAATGAGGTTAATTTTGTATGTGCCATCTTGTTCCAATTTCTTAACTATTAAATAGGAAGGACTACAGATACATTTTGGGCTTGTATAAGTGAGGTAAAGCAAAAATGTTTGAGCTGTTTATTTTTTCTGTTAAGTGCTTTAATCTAGTGCTGGGGTTTCCTTAATTTAGTAATTTGTTAAAGGTTTTAAAATGTCCATAATGGAACATTTGCTATTGCTAACTAGTTGAGATCACAGTTGCTTTGAGATTTTAGTCGACTAAAATTGCATTCTGGCTTTGCTACACCAAGTAAGGTTTTAAAATTCTTTAGTGGTAACCATCAACCAGTTGCCTGTTAGTCTAACAACAGATTAAAGTGTTGGTTTTAGGTTTATTTTTTAATTCTGAAGTTTTGGTTAATACATAGACATCATATTAGACATTTCATTAAAATTAAAATAATTGGTATAAATTCTGAAATACTAGGTGTGTGTGTGGTGACCTAAAGTAGTTGCATTTGAAACCCAGCACTGACTTCATTTATTTGATTTTATTTAATGTTTCATCTGATTTGCAATTCTAATCTTTTCTCTTGTGTATTTTTTGTGCACTAGGCGCAGTTGTGTAGCAGTTGTATTGCTGGTTAGCTGTTAAGGTGGCGTGTTGCAGAGTGCTTGGCTGTTTCCAGTTTTCTCCTGATTGCTCCTGTGTAACGATGCCTTGGCGTGCCAGTGTTTTTTATTTTTATTTTAAAATCTGGTCTGCTGCACTTTCTGAAACCAGGGTCACGTGAATTGCTTTTTATTTTTTGTAAAATTTAAAATTGGAGCATACAGTGAGCACATCTAGCCATTTATTACACACCTTATGGTAATGGTAACATGGAGTACATTTAACTAATTGCATTTAAGACTGCTCTTGGTACAATCTTTTTGTAATTTGTATGTTCTGCTAAAATTTCTGTACTTGTAACTACTGTTCTGTGAATGCTAATAAAATATTCTTTTGGTGTATTTGTTTGTGTAACTGTGGTCAAGAATTCCACTGATACTGTGAGCATTGGGGAATCTGCATCCCAAATCTGTCCTTGCTGTGCAAGGAGGTGCAGATAGGGTGGTTTTGCTCACACTAACATCCCTTACCAAATTACATTTTACATAGAATACATTGACAAATTGCAAATGTATTAAATTATATACACCAATGGAAGATTCTGCCTTAAACATTGGGATACCAATGCAAATAAACCATGATCCTAAACAGCTTTCAGCTGTGACTAATGGGGGTTTCTAGCTTAGTGTTCCACTCATTACATAAACTTTTTTTACAAGATATATTTTCCAGCAGTTTTTTTTTTTTTTAAATATAAAAATATGCCCAGGGATTTGAGTTGTGAATCAATTGCTAATTCAAATAATGCAATATGAAAATTAGGATTTTAAATAAATGCCACAAAGTGGGTTTGGGTAGTGTTACAACCATATTGAACTCAAGTTGCAGGGTCCCACAATCCTTTTTAATTTCACAATGATCCCAGGGTGATTACTATATTCATTATTCATACTCCAGTGCACAGCTGTGAAACACTCAATGGGCACTACAAATTATCTCCAGTGATGGGAAATAAAGTCGGACAATATGTATACAAAGATGCCAAAAAAACAAATAGGTACCTCTTGAAAACAAGTTGACTGCCAACTTAATCAGTTTTGTGGTGTGTCATTTTTCCAAATAAAAAAAAATGTAGGTTTATGCCCACTGATACACATGTATGTAACACCACATCTAATTTTGATTAAACATGGTTAGCATGTACTCAAGAGTGGTAGAATGTTGGACTATATGGAGGTGCCTGCACTTCAGTGCCATTTTTATGCATTGCTAGAGAGCCACTCATAGCTGTGATGAAATGGTAAGGACATTTTTCAGTACAAAGTTGAGTATCAAAACCTGGGGATAAAAAGGTTTATGAATATACGTAATGCATACATTTTGCTTATATCTTCAGAATCTACACTGAGTCATTTCAAATAAAAAAAACTGCTCCCCTATCTTTGAAATTTCAAATGACTTTGTTTTGTTTTTGTAATAAGTCTGCTAATGCCTTGACTGAGCTCAGAGGTTGCCTGGCAGTGACGTAATGCAGACAAGGTCAGACGTTTTTATTGTACTGGTATTTAGCACTCAACACCGTTAAGTTCACTGCATTGCCTATATATAATATTACCAAAATAAAGGAAAACGATCCAAAATGGCAGATCTAGCCTTCACAATTGAAAATTTCCCCTTAAAGTTATTTATTATACAACAAATTTCACAGAAATCGTGAAATCTGTGATAACCGTGAAAGAAATACAGCCATAGACACGTATTGTGTGATAGATAAAAAAAAATCTTTTAGTTTCTCAAGGTTTGAAGTACTGCTGGCATTAGGTGGCTCCTGGTTGACAAAAAACTTGAAAACCCCCATTGAATGCAGTGCTGCAGAGAATCCCAGAGTGCTGTCATGGTCAGGGGTGCAGAAGCAGTGGTGTTTGCAGTCCTGGTCAGGCGTACAGAAGCAGTGGTGTTTGCCGTCCTGATCAGGTGTGCAGAAGCAGTGGTGTTTGCAGCAGGGTTTTCTACAGTCCCGTCCAGCAGCATCAGTCGAGGTGAGCATGATTGAAAGGTTCTCTTGCTATTCATCATTCATTGTGGAGTTGCTGTTGACACTAGCAAGGTTTATGTGGCATGTAACCTGGATCAGCTGCTGGGATGTTATAGTTTTTGCACTAGATGCTTTCTGGCTGAATGATTTGCTATTTTGTCAGTAGAAATTTCAAAGTTTTGCAGCAGTACTGCAATGTACAAAATTGAAGGCATATGAAAGAAAATGTTTTTTAAAAAAAAGAACAAAATCTTTTATTTTCAGGACGATTTGGGCAAAAGCCCTTCTTCAGCTGTTCAGGCTTTTGCCCGACACATCATTATATATATATATATATATATATATATATATATATATATATATATATATATATATATACTGTATATACACACACACATTATCATTGTTTATTATGCAGTTTTTTTCCTTACATTAGAATTGTAGTGATTCAAAATGGGTTCTTTTTGTTAAAGTTCTGATGCCACCTTTGAATGTAAACATCAATCTCTCTTTCCTACTTTCACCTAAAGAAGTGACCTTGAGGTCTCGAAAGCTTGTGATTAATTATTATTTAGTTAGTCCAATAAAAGGTATCACATCTCCTTTTATTTGTCAAAGATTTCTTTTTATAAAAAAAAAAAAAAAAAAAAAAAAATTAGTCGTTGCCAATTATTTTCTCCCAATTTAGAATGGCCAATTATTTTTTAAGCTCAGCTCACCACTACCACCCCTGCGCTGACTTGGGAGGGCGAAGACGAACACACACTGTCCTCCAAAGCGTGTGCCGTCAGCCGACTGCTTTTTTTCACACTGCGGACTCACCATGCAGCCACCCAAGAGCTACAGCTTCGGAGGACAACGCAGCTCTCGGGTAGCTTGCAGGCAAGCCTGCAGGCGCCCGGCCAGACTACAGGGGTCGCTGGTGCACGGTGAGCCAAGGACACCCTGTCCGACCTAACCCACCCTCCCTCCCCCCTGGCGACGCTCAGCCAATTGTGCGCCGCCCCCTGAGAGCTCCCCTCCACGGTCGGCTGTGGAGTAGCTTGGACTCGAACTCGCGACGTCCAGACTATTGTGCGCATTCTGCACGTGGAGCGCTATTA
Source organism: Acipenser ruthenus (assembly GCF_902713425.1). NCBI lineage: Eukaryota > Metazoa > Chordata > Actinopteri > Acipenseriformes > Acipenseridae > Acipenser > Acipenser ruthenus. Next base: position 13,718,107 of record NC_081207.1, on the reverse strand, counting down.
CTGGATGTGCCACTCGGGAGCCCCCCTGTCAAAGATTTCTATGCAAATTCTAAAATGTTATTAATTCTCCATTTGCACACAACATGCGGTAAAGCAAGACATAACAAATGTTACATTTCAGAGTTCTGATTTAAGCGTTGCACTCGACATTAATGTCCTATTTCTAAACTGATTTAAAATGAAGTTATGAACTGCCAGGTCATTAGTAATGTTTTGTAAAGGATGCTCGCAGAATGAATTCTTGAATTCTTAGTCGTTATAGACTTGTGTAGAACTGTGACCAGTGCAAGAATGTATATCATTTCATAGACATTAAAAAATGAAAAACGAAAACACTGTAATCATATATAATATAATAACCCAATTCCGTAAGAAGGGGTTCTCTTATTTGTTCAAGTAACTTGACAGGGTACATTTTTTCCCTCAGTCTCATGTCTAATATTATACTGTTTCTTGGCTAAATGAAAATACAATATTATTTAAATATAAGAATTTTGCTGCACTGTCACTGGAAATCGGCTCTTATTATCGTGTCAATGTATTCTGATATACGACTGCTGTCAAACTAAGATTAACACAGCGCTTGTAATTTATTTAGCGTAAAATTCACAATCTTGAGTCAGGTTTCAAATCAAACTTATTACAGCTTCCGGCATAACAACCTCAGGAATGGAAGCGAGCAATGTACATGCTTCTTCACTTCTGCTCTGGTCTTCCTCCTTGAAATTAAAATGCTTCAAATAGACGCCACTGAGATCGCCCCGTTTACACATTGGTCCTCTTCACTGCGAACTCTAACCTAACTATAGGTAACCTCACCCACATCTGAGGGCGCCAAACGAAATCGCAGAATTGGCGACAGTTGCCCTAACGGACCAATCACGAGTCTGAAAGGTGTGGCTTCAGGATGAACTATCACCGCCATCATAAACGAGGAAAGCAGCAGGTAAATATTGTTCTGTATTGTTATTGTAAAAAGACAGTGCCTTGTTTTTGTGTTATTTAAAAGCCTTTCTTAATGAATAAACAAAAATATACTGAAATGTTTGGAATCTACATTGTCACTGTATTTGTTGTTTAAATTGTCTAATTTAGTGTAAACCATCGTGTTTGTATAAAAAAGATATTCGAAACTTCCAAGTAACTATTAATTTGCTGTACAAAAAAAAAAAAAAAACCATAGTTGCAGCTGTCAATATGGCGGCAGGGGGTGACGTTTAGCTCATAGACATATACAGTCAGCACTCACATATCCAACACTATAAAATGTTGACTTCAGTGACGGTCAAACGCAAGTGACGCATATCTGATTATTTAATTTTGGCCTGTTCCAACCCATGTCCGTTTTTCAGGGAACACAAAAAAATATACAATATCAAAAATACATTGCTGAAAGGACAGTGTTTTAAAATAAGTAGGCTTCTATTTAGATGTACTGTATTGGTTTTGTTGGTACAGTACTATATTTTTAACAGAAGTAGTATTTTAATTCAGAACGATATGATTCTGAAAATACCACTTGCCAAAACTAAAGAGACAACATGTTAACTGTAATACAGTACATACTTTTAAATCCATACGTATTGTAGCGGTATGTAAAACTCCCCATTAACGACACAACAGCAAAATGAAATCTAAAGGCTATGTGGTCCAGTGGTTAAAGAAAAGGGCTTGTTACCAGGAGGTCCCCGGTTCAAATCCCATCTCAGCCACTGACTCATTGTGTGACCCTGAGCAAGTCACTTAACCTCCTTGTGATCCGTCTTTCGGGTGAAACGTAATTGTAAGTGACTCTGCAGCTGATGCATAGTTCACACACCTTAGTCTCTGTAGGTCACCTTGGATAAAGGCGTTTGCTAAATAAACAAATAATAAAACATAAAAAGCAATGCAATTTAGCAAAAGATTAATATATATATATACTCTACCGGTCAAAAGTTTTAGAACACCTCAGTTTTTCCAGTTTTTATTGAAATTTACACAGTTTAATGTCTCAATGTACTCTGAAATTAAAGCATAGAACAAATAAACAATTGGAGATGAAAAAAGAAATCATGGAATCGTTTTGTTTAACAAAATTTAATCTAAATTTTTGACTCATCAAAGTAGCCACTTTTGCAGATATAACAGCCGAACACACTCGTGGAATTCATTCTACAATGGAAATCAAATATTGTTCGGAAAGTTCTTCCCAACACTGTTGCAGAAGTTCTCACAAATGTGTTGCACTTGTAGGTTGCTTTGCTTTCACCCTTCTGTCCAGTTCATCCCAATCCAGCTCGATGGGGTTTAAGTCTGGAGACTGTGCTGGCCATTCCATGATTTGAAGCCTACCGTCTTGTTCTTTTCTTTTGAGGTAGTTCTGACATAGCCTGGAGGTATGTTTTGGGTCATTATCTTGCTGTAGGATGAACCCCTGACCAACTAGGCGTATACCAGAGGGTATTGCATGGCGCTGCAAAATGCTGTGGTAGCAGTTTTGGTTCAGGGTGCCACTCACTCTGCAAGTCGCCGACTCTGGATCCAGCAAAAGAGCCCCAGACCATCACGCTTCCTCCTCCATGTTTGACAGTTGGTGTCACACACCGAGGAACCATCCTTTCGCCTACTCGACGGCGTACAAAAACCCTGCGTGATGAACCGAAGATTTCAAATTTTGATTCATCGGTCCATAAGACCTTCTTCCAGTCTTCAGTAGTCCACTGGCGGTGCTTCATGGCCCAGGCAAGCCTCTTTTTCTTATTTTGCCATCTTAGCAATGGCTTTCTTACTGCCACTCGACCTGTCAAACCTGCAGCTTGAAGTCTTCTCTTCACAGTTGAAACTGAGACTTGCTTACTTTGACCAGTGTTAAGCTGTGCTTGAAGCTGTTGTCCTGTGAGCCGCCTATCATGCAAGCTGTTGACTCTCAGAAACTTGTCTTCTGATTCTGTTGTGGCTTTGGGTCTGCCAGACCTCTTCCTGTCAGAGTTTCCTCCAGTTTCTAAGTGCCTTTTGATGGTGTAGGAAACTGTACTCACTGACACCTTGGCTTTCTTTGCAATTTCTCTAAAGGAAAGACCTACACTTTTAAGGGTTATAATGGTCTGTCTGTCTTCCTTTAATTGCCTTTTTCTCGCCATTATGAGAGCAATATACTACTTCCTGCAGTACAATACTGTCCAAATAATGCTTAAGAGGGTGTAGTAACACAGTCTGTTCCAACACTGCTTTTATACAGACAGAGGGTTTGTAAATCAACAAAAGTTGGGACACCTGTAGGAATTGTTAGCATCAACTTTCAAGGCTTAATTTACTTCCATTGCTGCAGAACAGCTGTAAGTTGTTAACCCATTACTTGTTCCCTGAAAAAGGCCTTTTTGTATAACTCTGAAATGTACATTATTTTTCAGTTTTTGGTAACCTAAACTTTTTTTTTTAACCTCTGGCAGTTTACAGCTTACCTTTGTACCATTTCAGGTTATTCACTGGACTTGAACTGCTTAAATTTCAATAAAAACTGGAAAAATGGGGGGTGTTCTAAAACTTTTGGTGTATATATATATATATATATATATATATATATATATATATATATATATATATATATAGTGCTGGATAAGGCCCTTATGTCACAGTTCACTTGTAAATGAAAATGCACAAAGATCACAGATAAATAATAAAAAACCCACATCACAGTATCTAAAACTGTTTAATGATTAATTGTTACATTACCCTAGCTTGTCTCGTTCGCTTTGTTTTGACTGCATTTTCGTCAGGTGAAACTGGATGTAACTGCACAATATAAGACAGACAGATTTGGCATTAGAGAGAATTAAAAAAAAAACGCAGGCTGTGACATATTTAGATAAATTGTAACATTGAAGAGAGTGACAGAGTCGGAAATCGCATGTGACGAGTAAGTGCATTCATTTATTACATATATATAACAGGGATTGATTTTATTCTTAATGCAAGAATGGTAAAACACGACTAAAGTATATCAGGGTAACGGATATCCGAGTGCTGACTTTATAGAACTAGACCCGCCATAGCTGAGTTCGAGTGAGCAATCGTGCCACAATCTTGGATGATAATAAGAGAGAGTACAGCGAAGACACAAGTGAGTTTAACAAATATATTAATATATTAATATTTAGCCAGCTTCAATAGATTTTCAATTAAATGATTATGTTGTGAAAAACAAATAGAACCAAAGTGATTCAGTACATTACAGTACATCTAACCATATATATAGAAACAGACATCGAAGAGTAACCTTACATGTATGTATGGAGCACCATTTGTGCCAAAACTATCCAGCCATTAATTTGTCAATTCATGAATTGGTCCATTTCTCCAGGAATTCGTCCATAAATTCATCAAATCATACAGTAATTCATAAACATATTTGTTAATTCATCTAACAATTAATTAATTAATTTGTCAATTCATTAATACGAAAGGCTGTACGGACTTTAGTGTAAAGCGTTTGCTCGGCGCTGGACCTGCAAATTTCCAATCAACCAGATGAATTTGCCTGCAATCTTCCCAACAAACAGACAAACTTCCAACTGTCAATCTCGCACTGTGCCAAAAACACTGCAACCTTTCTAGCCAATGGGAGCACACATATTTTAACCAATGAAAATCCAGCCTCACTCAAAACTGCTTCAGCCAATAATATTACAGTTCATTAGAAAGGGCGTTTCCAAAGATATTCTATTTAAAAAGATACTCGACTCTGCTCATTTTCAATGCACACAAAGCATTGTGCTATATACAGAGAGCTCGGCAGAATTTTTTCTATGGAGAGAAATTATGGCTGGATAGTTTTGGAACAAATGGCGCTCCATATATATGTCTTGTATATGTAGCCTTGTGGACAGGCTGGCTTGTAGTGGTGACATCAGACCTAGAAGAAACACAGCACTGCGAGGTGAAACAGTACTGCGAGTTGAAACAGTACTGCGAGTTAAAATGGTGAAGGCGCTTGCTTGCGCCGGTTTATTGCAAATAAGGTAAAAATGTTTGACACAAAACAATGCTCACAGAGCAAAATAAAAGGTTGAAACAAAAACTGACACCAACTAAACAAACAGGGACAAACATTCCACAAACAAGTACCGTGCTGGTCCTCTGGCAAGAAGTAGCAATTGCTATTATTTTAATTATTGTTCTCCTTCTCACTCCCGTTCTTTCTCCCTGAACACACAACCCCAAGTGAGTGAATTGTGCAACTATTTATACAGCTGTGCTGGGATTCAGTTACTAATTAATTATTCACTTCAACCCCAGCACGTGAACTAATTTGTGCATTCCCCGTGCTCACATATTATTACATACTTTAGCTGCACATGAAGTGATTGTGCAATCCCTGTGCCCAAAAAAACAACTATATATTTTAAATCACTTGTACTACACAGACCCATTTATATCCTGTACAACAGTACCTATACACCAACATTAACACACCACACACAACATATAGCACTGTGGCAAATTAACTGTGTACAGGTGCAGGAGTGATGCAGTGTGTAATGAACCAGACAGATAGTTATTCCAAGGGAAAAAAACTGAGCTTTTATTTTCAAAAGTCCAGGTCTGGTGACCAAAAGAAAAAGTCCCTGGCAATATACAACAATGTGTAAAGCGCAGGGAAAATAACACGGGTTGCAGTCACAAATAATAATAAACAATATCTCTCCCACAATATACAGTCACGGTCAGCAGTCCTGGGTGCGTGCTGTAGTGCTCGTGGTGGGTGATACAATTTATCTGGTGACAATCCGTGTAGTGTTTTTTAGTACAAAACAAATAAACACTCATGAACAGCAATCACAGATGTTTTTTCCGTCCTTCTCGGTTATTTATGTTTTTAACCAAAGCGAAGGAACAGATTACGATTCTCCATCCCCCTTATATGCTGTCACGCATGACCCCTTGGTAGGCAAATGCAATTGCCTTTCGGCAGTTTCACTTCCGGGTCAATATATTCTTGCAACGGAGTCTCGCCTTCTTCCAGACTGACTGACTTCCCGACCCGGGGAAAGAACTGTCAGGCCAGCCTGTCCAAAGAAATCTGTCCTCGCTGCTTAGCGCCCTCATAGGTTGGGAGGGGGATTTACAACCAAGATTCATTATATTTCTGTCACAAGCACATAATATATACATGGGCGGGGCACATTGTCACAAGCCTATATAACCTCATTCTATTTTTTTCAGGTCATAGACCAGTTGTTTGACATATTGAACACTAGAACCCCTAAAGCTAAAGGATGCAAGTGCCCAATCGGAGATATAAACTGGGAAAAAGTTTCAGAGTAAAAAACCAAAAGCTTACTTGGTTTGTTTGAAAAGACAAGATCGTACACCACTATGTGTCTCTAACTTTACATTCAAAATCCTTTTGTAGAAAGATGCAACCATACATATTAACTTCAGTTTTCTTCAATATTAACTAAGTTCAGTCAGGATCATATTGAACTGCTTTTTAACAACATTAGAAGAGAAGGTACAGTTTATTTTTGCTAAAATCTATTGTTATTTTTATATATGCTTGTAGCAGGGCAATTGCCCTGCACATGTGTAAATTAGTGTTGGTATAATTTGTATGGGGAAATGGGTTTATTGTGTTTCTTTTTGGAGTTGATTTGTATGATTGAATTATTGTTTACAGACGGGCGCTCGATTGAGACTTGCTGCCTGCTAGGCTTGGTTGAGGGGAAGGGCAGCAAGTGATTAGCTGTGCTGGTCCTCAATCAGCAGGTGGGCAGATCTTGACCGAGTGTCCGTCAGTTCAGAAGCATCCGCGGGAGATGGCTCGTGGCGACTGCAACGCCATGCCAGAGGGGAGCGGTGTATACTCGGGAGGAGAGGGTCCGTTCTGCAGGAACGACAGCTACGCAACCCTGAGACTGCAAGCGGTGCTTGTGAAGGCAATGCCCAGCCAAGGCCGTATGAAGCAGGAGTTGTTGTATGAATACTGGCTCATCAGTAGGTTAGTTTAGGGGATAGTGATCCCATGTGATGTATAGCGAGGGTTACGTAGTGTAGCCATTTTCTGGAGCGGGACGCCTCGTTTTATAAGGCTAGCGCTCGCCCTCTGTGGCACCTTTTATTTGTAGTTTTTGTACTGTGTTTTATTTTGTATTTTTGTACAGCTTGCTGTATGAGTCCTCTGTGCGTTACCATGGCTGGTAACGTCACATGACCACTTTTATTTACCTTCGTTTCTGTTTTGTATTAATAAATCCTGCGCGTCTGTGCCGGCATTTCAACTCCACCTCCCATGTCTCTCTGTATTGCTTAAACAGCGGCTACCCACACACGTGACACGAGCGAGACCCTGTCACAATGCTTCTTAGTAGCCAGCTTTACTATAAACTGCATTTGTATACTGTGACAGAAATACAATGAGTTTTGGTTGTAAATCTCTCTCCCGACCTGTGAGGGCGCTAAGCAGCGAAAGTAGAGTTCTTTTGACGGGCTGGCCTGACAGTTCTTTCCTCAGGCTGGGAAGTCGGTCAGTCTGGAAGTAGGCGAGACTCTGTTGCAGGAACGTATTGACCCAGAAGGGAAACGACGTAGCTGCTGCAGATAGTAAAGACAGCTGCACTCGTTTACCAAGGGGTCATGCGTGATAGCATAAAAAGGGGACAGAGAATCGCAATCTATTCCTTCGCTTTGGGACTGAAACATAACCCGGAAACATCATCCACCACGAGCACTACAGCACGCACCCAGGACTGGTGACTGTGTGTGTATATTTTGGGAGGGATACCTGTGTTTATTGTTTGGGACTGCAACCCGTTATTATTTAACCCTGTGCATTACACATTGCTGTGGATCATTGTTTTGGTTACCAGACCTGGAGTATAAAAATAAAATACCCCTTTTCCATACCGGATTACAATCTCTGTCTGTGTTATTCCTGCACTGCATCACCTCTGCACCTGTTCACAATCAACCACTTTGCCACAATACCTATAGACATAAATGCATTCACTTAATTTAAAGGTGTGTGGGTGGTGTCTAAAAAGTAAAAAGTGGGTCATCCTGGAGATTCCTTTCAGTTATTACAACATATTTATAATTATAATGTGCTTTTTTAGGTTTAACGCTGCTTTCAAGAAGATCCTGGCTAGGTGTGGTGTGCTTCCAAATTCAAATGGGAATGTAGTACAGCTTGATGAAACCACAAATGTTACTCTTTCATCAGCTGTATTTTCTGGTTCACAAGTACTTTGCAATGGTGATGAAGATACTCTTATGACAGAGGATGGTGATCTGTTTGTACAAGACACACACCTTAGAACTGCACTTGACTACTCAGACCATGTCCCTAGAGGATGCCTTACAACAGTAGAAAATGCTGTAACTTACATTGCAGGCTGGGTTGTATGTAATGTGTGCAAAATCATCAGCTGTAGTACTTTCTGGAATTGGAATTGGAATTGGAATTGAAAAATATCATAGTTATGGAATTGGAATTGGAATTGACATTTTGAAAGGAATGGAATGTATCAATGTCATTTCAATTCCATTTAATTCCACCCATTTTTGTACAAATAAGTTTCACTGAATTGCTTGAAACAACATCAGTTTCACCCATTTTCATATCAATATTAATTGTGCTGAATTGGATAAATGTATTTTTAATGTATAGTCTATATATTCATAAAGTACTAAAGCATGACATTTGCAAAGCTTTGAAAATTTTTATTATGAAGAGTTTAAGTTTCATGGTATTCCTGGTGAAGCCTGGCTTAATAGTGTCAAGTTAACACATCTGCATGTACTTAACATAATCCCCAGAAACAACAGGTGTCATGACTGATAAGCAGATTTCAGCTGGAGTTGCCATTAAGAAGATGCGCTTCAGTTAGATGGATCATTTATAGCCACTTCTACTGATGAATTGCTCATTGGCCTCTTGACAGGTGAGTCAGTTAGTACGACACTATATAACCCTTGCTCATGGCATTTTGGCCCATATCTTCATAGCTGCAAATGTGAGACAACTGCTTGCAAGTACTTCTGAGTTAAATCATATTATCAGTAATTTCACTGTTTTTCATTACTAAATGAAAAACAAATTCCATATTTATTTTGTTTTTCTGAGGCTGCATCTGGCTACCTTTTGAGCAGAGCAGTCGCCTTTCTCATCTGACGCTTATATTTTGACTGTAGTGGGTTTGTCAGCTCCCTTTCCTTCTGCAGCGGGAGAGGAGGGCACTGCACTTTGAGTTGCAACGTCTAAAACCTAGACGGAACGCATCACTTCCTGTTGATCTGCATACATTGTAATATGCAAAAGTAATTTATATAGACGGCTAGCTGACCAATGTCTAAATATTTGAAAATCACTCCCTTCTCTTGACGTCTAACTCCGATGTGCGTCGATGCCACGAATAGTAAACTTAGATGTAGATGAACGTCATTTATCCAAGTCATTTTTGAAAATCTTACTGTAACTTTGAAAATCTACACCAATGTGGCATAATGTCTAGGAAGACTCATCGATTACTTTGATGAGCTAAGTGCAAGTGGTACAGTGGGGAACCGTCGTGCTACATGTAAGCATTGCAATACATCTGTCTCTGGTTCGACCAAGGCAACCTCCAACTTCAGAAGACACCTTCAAGTAAGTATATGCTGTCATAATTCACATCAGTCATGTTTTGAGACAGATAAATTAATTAAATTAATAAAGAATGTTTAGTGTATAATAAAAAGTTTTCTATTTTGCATTTTTAGAGAACGCACCCTGAGGTCCTGAATGAGCTTGAGGCCACCATCATGCTTACCCAATCTGACCAGACCACAGTGGATAGCTTTATGCCTGACCCTCAACCCAAGAAGTGGAAGGCCACAGATTCTTGCCAAGTGAAACTGACCAACAGCATCGTTAGCTTCACAGCTAACGATCGCCTGCCCCTGTCTATCGTAGACAGCACAGACTTGCGCAACGTCCTCATCAAGGCTGAACAAACTATGCTTTTCCATGCCCAGTATGAAGCATATTAGCTAGAAATATATTCCTCAGCACACTGCCAGTTTCCAAGATCAACTGAGGAGTCAAATGCAGCAAGCCCAAGACATCTGCCTAACCATAGATCTGTGGTTAAGCCGAGATATGAGGTCATTTATCCGCATCACGGGCCACTTCATCCTGGATTATACACTACAAAGTGTCATGTTGGCCTATCGGCATTTTAAGGTCAAACACACTGCAGAAAACATTTTTAGAATGTATGATGAAATGATGGAATGCTACAGCATAGCTAACAAGGTATCAGGCATAGTAACTGACAATGCCGCCAACATGCTGAAGGCATTCACCTTGTTCCCACAATCGGATGTCCAGGACAGTGACACAAATCAGGATGTGGCAACTGATGATGAATTGGTCAGTGTAAGTGATCAGTTTCTGTGAAGTGGGCATGTAGACACAGATGTTGGAAAAAATGTTGCATATCATTGATGGTTGTGAATTCATCAGCTACTTTTTTTGTTGGTACAAATCTTAGTCCCTTACACAAAACTGATTGTTCAGCGCTGAGTGGCAAGTTTTCAGGAATAGTAACTAGTTTCTTTAGTTGTGTTCTAGTTGTGATGTTCTGATCAGAGTTAGAAAGTGTATGCTGCTTTACATTTTTCAGTGCACACCATTTCTTACTTTTGGTAATCTTCATAAAATCATAAATATCAGCATTCAGTTCATGAATAAGGCGACGTGCATTGTAATACATGTTGATATTGTTGCTAAGAGCATTTTTTAAAGATGTTCTAAAGTCGGTCAATTCTTGATCTAGTTTTAGTATTTTTTCTTGGTAGCATTTTACTGCCGTCCTCAGGGAATGAACATTCTTTTCTAATAATCATGACATCATCCACAGAATTTTTGTATAATTCAATTCTTGAATAAAAACAAGTTTACTGCACTGTGTTTACTTTTCTTTTTAAACAGCTGAAGAAGGGCTTTTGCCCGAAACATCCTGAGAATAAAATATCTTTTAAACTTTTTGTGTACATCTTTTAAAAAAAAAACCTTCTTTTGCACTGTTATGCAAAAGTCTTAGACATGTTGCATTTTTCTACTCTGATGCATCCACTAGTGTTTTCTACTATTATAACAACCTTGACTTCCATAAAGAAGGAAAAACACTGAGTGAAATAGCTCACATCACTGTGTGTGCTGATGCGCTAGAGAGGCAAATAAGCTGATCCCTGGAGCCACCATTACACTTCAGCCATCAACACCACGCAGAAGGATATCTATATCATCATATGGAAGGAAACGCAAATGGATGGAGACACAGATGGATCACATTAGTTTACTGTAAAGCTACGTCTTAGTTAGTGCTTATCTTGGCGAGAGCTGAGTTCAAATCAGCATGAAGTTTTAACATCTACTCTCATGTAATGGAAATCATGAAGATCTGGATACGTCCAGTGACTGCTGTGAATAGTGCAGCTGGCAACAAGGGAGACCCCATTGTGGCTGGCAAGGGTTAGCTACCCTTGTCGGCAGTATCCAGCTCTGTGTTTACAGGATGCTGGAGACACCCGCCCAAGGCTTCTAAGAAATTAAAGAGAAAAATACCCCTAGAGTCTGCGAGAGCGGGGGCGGAAGATGAGTCAACATTGGACAACATGGTTAACGACTTAGGAACGGAAGCGGATATGAGTATGGAGAGTACTTCACAAAAGACTTGTTCAAGATCTGCAGTTAACAAAGACATGGAACTCCAGGTTTGTGTCTGCAGCTGGAGCAAGGCGACAACGGTCAGGGGTTTGAAGATTCATCAATGAAATGCTTGAGGGAGAAGAGACAAGGACTTGCGTTGATCAGTACTTCTTACGAAGTCAGTCAAGTCAGTCGAATGAAATCCAGCGACAGGAAGCAAACCACAGTTCGCAGGATATCAGCACCCCTGTCATAGACGTGAGGAGGACTTGCATGGACACAGTTAGTGATGAACCTAATGATCCTTGTGAACCCGGTCAGACAAACCAGCATAAGAGAGAAAAGAACCTCAATGGACACAAGCCTGGAGTTAAATGGCCAAGAGCTTGTGAGAAAACTGCATGGGACACAGTAAACACAGATCTCTGCTTTGCGTTGGAAAGGTTAAGTGGAACAGTTGAAAAGAAGCTGGATAAATTTGGGGACATCATCTACGCATATGGAAGCGAGAGGTTAGGAGTTGAAAAAAGGAAGGAAAAAGTACAAAATATTCCTGGAAAGTCTAGACGGCAGCAGGAAATTGAACGCTTAGTTAGAGAAAGGAGACAGCTGAGGAAGCAATGGAGAAGAGCAGAACAAAGTCAGAAGGAGGGACTCAATCTCTTAAAAAGGGTCATAAAACATAAGCTTGCAACATTGCGCAGAGCTGAGCGCCTACGGAAACGCTACAAAAAGAAGGAGTGTGCGAGAACTAACTTTTATAAAGACCCATTCAAATTTGAAAAGAAGTTATTCACTAGTGAGAAGAATGGCACACTAAAAGCATCTACGTTTGAGCTGGAGAGATATTTGGAGGAAACACATATAGATTCAAAAAGGCAGGAGCCTATGTCAATTCCTTCAGACATCCCACCTATCAATCCACCAGAATACCAAATGGAGGACTGTGCACCTGTGGAGAGAAGTGTACAAGAGTGCTTCAGGAGTTCTACGAATCCTGTGGAAATTGATGAAAGTGGCATGGGAAAAACAGGTTGTACCAAGAGCATGGTGCTGAGCAGGTGGAGTCTTTATACCTAAAGAATAAGATTCTACAAGCATCAGTCAGTTTCGCCCTATTTCCCTATTAAACGTAGAAGGCAAGATTTTCTTCAGCATTATTGCTCAGAGATTGTCAACTTACCTATTAAAGAACTGCTTCATTGACACTTTATTACAAAAAGCGGGCATTCCAGGTTTCCCAGGATGCTTAGAACACATCAATGTGATCTGGCAACAAATTTAATCAGCTAAAAAGGAGAGGAAGGAGCTCCATGTGACATTCCTGGATTTGGCTAATGCATATGGTTCAGTGCCACATGAACTTCTTTGGGCAGCATTTGATTTTTTCAGTGTACCGATGACAATAACAAATTTAGTGAAAGCCTACTTTGGAGATTTGCAATTTAGTTTTTCAACTTCAGAATTCAGCACTACATGGCAATGCCTAGAAGTTGGAATAATGGCAGGATGCACCATTTCTCCACTGGAAGTAATCATTAGGGCATCAAAATGGGTAGTGGGAGGAGAGCACTTGGCTTCTGGAATGCGACTACCACCAATTCGAGCATACATGGATGACATGACAACCATGACTACAACAGTAGCCTGCTGTCTGAATTCTGAGAGTTCAGATTTTATACATACTCTTTTTATTTGCTCTGCACACACTCTTAAACTCAGGGGAGACGTTTAGGAGGACAGAGATGTTAATAACTCCTAGTGGTTCATGTTCGTGCACTGGACCCACAACATATCCAGATGACCTTTAACAAAGAAATTCACACAGACTCATGTATTTGAAGTTTTACGAATCAGAGTATGATCAGTAGTCATTCGGTTTATTAACTGCTAAATATTGGATCGAGTAGTTACAGTCTACGTCGAATCCCAGCTGACAGACAATCTGGACAGTCCAGTGTCTTAACAGATATTAGCATTAACACTTCAATACAATTATATGTATTTGCAAGGCCCGCAGGCCAGCCAAGAACACATCACCTAAAGCACCCACTGCTATATCTCAGCACATTCAACAGAATACTCAAAATAAAAGATTTGAATGGATGGTCCAGTTATTTATATCTAAATACAGGCCAGTATTAATACATTAAACTTCTATAGTATTATAATGACTGAACTAAGTCTGACTCTGTCCTCTGTTCACACAAAATCCAGCCAAAACAGGTTTTTCTAAGACCTCGGCTGTTGCCAATTTCGGTGTTAATTAATATGTTTCAAAAAGTCCCTCTCTATGCTGCTTTCTCACACATATATCTAGAAAATAATACTATATATTTTCTATATCTAGAAAATAGTGTCTGCTTTTTCAGCTGAAATTGTACCTTTTTTATCAAGCGTCATGCTTTTCTGAAGATAAAGATATAATATAAATCCAGAAGACATGCAAGCGGTAAATCGTTATTCTACATTTTTTCTTTAAACTCCCTGTGACAGGCTGGCTGCAGGGAGGAACTCAGACCAGAGAGAGAAACACACAGACAGACGGTGGTGATGAGAAGCTGAGTGCAAATGGTAGCACTCAGCGTTTATTAACAAAGTAAAAGGTTTAAACAGAACACAAAACAGGACACGGCACTTGCGGCCAAAATAAACAGGTAAACACGATGAGTACCAAACACTTATTATATTAATTTACTTTACTTTAACGTTTCTCACCCGTTCTCCACTCTCGAACACCCAACCCCGAGTGAGTGAAAACATGCTGCTTTTATGCAGTTGTACCGAGACTCGATTGCTAGTCAATCATTCAGTTGGAATCTCGGTACAACTGCACATGAATTAATTACGTGCAACCTCGTGTTCACATATTAAATACTTTAAATGCACGTGAAGTGATGTGCAATCCCGTGCCTAAATACAATTCTACATTTTAAATAACTCATGCTGCACACACCCATTTATATCCCATGCAGCCATATCTATACACCAACATTAACACACGAACGCAACATAACACAGAAATGCACACAGGGGCGGGGCATATTGCCACACTCCCTCTTCTAACTTCAAAGCTACCTAACCATGTTCATTAAAGCCTTTTAAATCAAGTTTTACTTATTTATCTAACCAACACTAAATCACAAGCTTTCATCTTAATGTTTGAATGAAACAACGGGTGAACTGACCTATTTCATGCAGCAAGGGAGACATCTACTGGCGATGCAAGGGTACTCTCTCTTTATCCTTTTTCTGTTTTCTCTTTAAAGGACCCCTAACCCTTCATTTTACATATCAGAAAGTCTATATTATTCAAAACAACCATAAAAACACATATAATTTCATCAATACGACACAAAAATAGCAGGAGTGGCAAACGCTGTTGAAGCAGCAAAGGTCATTCAAAATGATCTAGATAGCATTCAGAATTGGGCAGACACATGGCAAATGAAATTTAATAGAGAAAAGTGTAAAGTATTGCATGCGGGCAATAAAAATGTGCATTATAAATATCATATGGGAGATAGTGAAATTGAAGAAGGGAACTATGAGAAAGACCTAGGAGTTTATGTTGACTCAGAAATGTCTTCATCTAGACAATGTGGGGAAGCTATAAAAAAGGCTAACAAGATGCTCGGATATATTGTGAAAAGTGTTGAATTTAAATCAAGGGAAGTAATGTTAAAACTCTACAATGCATTAGTAAGACCTCACCTAGAATATTGTGTTCAGTTCTGGTCACCTCTTTACAAAAAGGATATTGCTGCTCTAGAAAGAGTGCAAAGAAGAGCAACCAGAATTATCCTGGGTTTAAAAGGCATGTCGTATGCAGACAGGCTAAAAGAATTGAATCTATTCAGTCTTATGTTCTTAATACATTTCATATTTGAAATCGTCTAGTACATGTCTAGCATATCAGCACGTTTCCAGGAGGATTCAAATTCTGTGTCAGGTTCAGCTTGAGTTGGTTCTGCAAACACCACAACAGGTCCCTTGATCCAAAGCTTTGCATCACAGGTGTGGGTTGCCATGGTCTTGACTTCATACCTACAAGATACTTGGACATGTTTAGCTGGGATACCTTCTACACATTCCAACTTGCCTAAATGTGCCCATTTCACTAAGTGACCGCCTGCACAGTATATGCATTCAATCCTTTTAACATCCTGTGGGTCTATATTCAGATGAGAGAAAGAAAATCCTTCAGAATCATTACATTCAAACAAGATCCAACAGTGTCTAGCTAAATGACTGCAAGCTGGACAAGGTTTGGGCCCAATCACTGGTGATTTACCTCTGCACCTATTACATGCACACATGACAAGAGGATTACTTTTCATTTCACGAGTCAGGGTTAGCTCTGCAACTTTTACAATAGTTCTGGATCTGTACATATTGTTTCTATACATTTCATTTTGTTCACATAGGGTCACTTTGCAAGGTGTGCCCTCCATCCAGAATACTGAAGGAGGCCAAAACTCACTGTTGTTCATATTTTCAGGCACCCAGTTGCTGTTTTGCTTTACATCATCAGTTGGCAGACTTAACACAACTGAATCTGAATCAATTGATGAACCGTGAACCTTAGCTACTGAAATCCGCCACGCAAAAGGGTCCAATGTTTTACTGCACAGAATAACTGGTTCAGGGCCAGCTGCGACACTGCACTAAATCGGTTATTGGGCAAATTAACCAATAACATTGAATGAGCTTGAATGCAATTCAAGTCCACTAAATCAAGGAGCATCTCTATAATTAAAGGTAAAGTAGTAGATAAAATGTTCTACATTAACAGTGAGGCAATACCAACAGTGTCTGAGAAGCCAGTGAAAAGTCTTGGGAGATGGTACAACGGGGATCTAAAGGACACAGTTTGTGTGGGAGAAGTTAGACAACAAGCAGTGGAAAGGTTGAAGAGCATAGACAGCAGCGCTTTACCAGGCAAACTAAAACTTTGGTTCTTTCAGTTTGGTCTACTGTCAAGGCTGCTGTGGCCACTGACTGTGTACGAGGTTTATTTGACAACAGTAGAGAAGCTGGAAGCTTTAATCAGTTCATACATCAGGAAATGGTTGGGAGTTCCACGCTGCCTCAGCAGAGTGGGACTTTATGGTAAAGGAATACTGCAGCTACCAGTCTCCGCTCTAACCGAGGAGTTTAAGTGTGCCAAGGTCAGACTGGAAATGAAATTAGTAGAGTCACGCGACAAATGCGTTAGGGAGGCAACACCTGTGTTGAAAACTGGAAGAAAGTGGGAGGCAAAGAAAGCTGTGGAGGATGCAAAGGCTGCCCTTCAAATTGGTGAAATCATGGGGCAAGTTCAGCATGGGAGAGGGGGTCTTGGTCTCAGTTCAGCTCCTCCTACATGGCACAAGGCAGCCCCAGCTCAACGGAGGACGCTGGTAGTCAACGAGGTGCAAAAGCAGGAGGAGAGGATGAGGTGCATAAAAGCTGTTTCCCAGGCCAAGCAGGGAGAATGGATGAGATGGGAGTGTGGAACAACGCAAGATTGGCTGGCAAGACCTTTGGTCAATGGAACAGAGCAGGATCAGTTTCCTCATCAGGTCAACATAAGATGTTCTCCCATCACCACAGAACCTAAACCTCTGGGTAGGAGAGGATCCCTCATGTCCTTTGTGTTCATCACCTGCAACATTAAGGCACATTTTGACAGGATGTAAGGTGGCTCTTAGCCAAGGACGGTTTACTTGGTGCCATGACAAGGTGCTGCGATGTTTGGCCTTAGCATTGGAAGACAAGCGTAACATGACCAATAAGTTGCCACCAGTCCCATCAAAACATTACACACAAAAGACAACATTCCTCCGCCCAGGAGAGCAACCACCAAGAAAAGGTGTTAAAACCAAGCCTCGCCCAGGATAACTGGAAGCTGCTAGAGACTGGAAAATGCTGGCAGATGTTGGTCAACGACTTATTTTTCCACCGGAGATTGCCACTACTAACCTTAGACTAGATATTGTCTTGTGGTCTGGATCAATACGCCTTGTTCACCTGGTAGAGTTAACAGTGCCATGGGAGGATGCTGTAGATGAGGCGTATGAGAGGAAGAAACTGTGGTATGTTCAACTGCCGCTGAAGCGGAACAGCGAGGATGGAGAGTCCGGGTTTACCCAGTGGAGGTGGGTTGTCGAGGATTTGTGGCACACTCCACAACCCGGTTCCTCAGAGATGTTGGATTCAGTGGCCAAGAGTTGCGTCGCACAGTGAAGAACTTATCTGAAGCAGCAGAGAGGAGCAGCAACTAGCTGTGGTTGAGACGGAAAGATTCTGGCTGCGGATCTCAAGCACAATAGAAAGAAAGAAACGCTGATGTACAGGTAAGTAAGCTAGGCTGAGTTGAGTGGGGGACGGAGGGGGTGATGCTGGGACGCCAGAATCACCGACGAGCCCTCTTGAGGTGTTGTGGGCTAGTCAACGAAACACCGAGGATGGAAGGTGCCCACTTGAAGACCCCAGAGATGTACCCTACTTAGCGCAATCCAGGGGGTTGTCATGCTGATGCGCTGGGGAGGCCGCACTGTGGTTGATCCCCGGAGCCAGCATCGCAGCCGTTGTGTGTGCTGATGCGCTAGGGAGGCAAATAAGCTGATCCCTGGAGCCAGCATTACAATTCAGCCATCAACATCACGCAGAAGGATATCTACATCATCATATGGAAACAAATGCAAATGGATGGAGACACAGATGGATCACATTAGTTTACTGTAAAGCTACGTCTTAGTTAGTGCTTATTTTGGCGAGTGCCAAGTTCAAATCAGCATGAAGTTTTAACATCTACTCTTGTGTAATGGAAATCAAACAAGACATCTTTAGAATACATAAGCTACATGGGTGACATTTTCGGAATATGGACACATGGAGAGGAATCTCTTTTCCAGTTTCATGAATTACCAAATAATATCCATCCTAATATTTCGGTAGATCTAAAGTGGACTGGGCCACTCAAGGACATTTACCTTTTTGTTCTTTAGCCACTCCAGTGTAGCTTTGGCTGTGTGCTTTGGGTTGTTGTCATGCTGAAAGGTGAATCCTGCGAGCTCCTCGGGACGCCGCTGCGGGCGGTCAGCCGCCGGGCTTGTCCAGTAACGTATTTGCTTACGATTGTAAGTCGCCCTGGATAAGGGCTTCTGCTAAGAAATAAATAATAATAATAATAACAACTTCCGTCACAGTTTCAGCTTTCTTGCAGAGGGCAGCAGGTTTTCCTCAAGGACTTCTCTATACTTTGCTCCATTCATTTTCCCTTCTATCCTGACAAGTGCCCCAGTCCCTGCCAATGAGAAACATCCCCATAACATGATGCTGCCACCACCATGCTTCACAGTAGGGATGGTGTTCTTTGGGTGATGCGCTGTGTTGGGTTTGCGCCAAACATAACGCTTTGCATTTAGGCCAAAAAGTTCAATTTTAGTTTCGTCAGACCACAAAACTTCTTGCAACATGGCTACAGAATCTCCTGAGTGTTTTTTTGCATACTTCAAACGGGATTCAAGGTGGGCTTTCTTGAGTAATGGATTCCTTCTTGCCACCCTACCATACAGGCCAGATTTGTGGAGTGCTTGGGATATTGTTGTCACATGCACACTTTGACCAGTCTTGGCCATAAAAGCCTGTAGCTCTTGCAAAGTTGCCATTGGCCTCTTGGTAGCCACTCTGATCAGTCTCCTTCTTGCTCGTTCATCCAGTCTGGAGGGACGGTCTGATCTAGGCAGGGTCTTGGTGGTGCAATACACCTTCCACTTCTTAATAATCGCCTTGACCGTGCTCTAAGGGATATTCAAGGCCTTTGATATTTTTTTATACCCATCCCCTGATCTGTGCCTTTCAACAACTTTGTCCCGGAGTTCTTCTGAAAGCGCCTTGGTGCTCATGGTTGAGTCTTTGCTTTGAAATGCACTACCCAGCAGAGGGAACCTACATGAACTGCTGAATTTATCCTGAAATCATGTGAATCACTACAATTTAACACAGGTGGAGGCCACTTAACTTGGTGTGTGATTTTGAAGGCGATTGGTTACACCTGAGCTAATTTAGGATTGCTATTACAAGGGGGGTGGACACTTATCCAACCAAGCTATTTCAGTTTTTATTTTTAATTAATTTTCTACAAATTTCTAGAATATTTTTTTCACTTGGAAGTTGTGGGGTAGGATGTGTAGATCAATGAAAAAATATATATTTTAATGCATTTTAATTCCAGGCTATAAGGCAACAAAAGGTGAACATTTTGAAAGGGGGTGTAGACTTTATATAGGCACTGTATGTAATCTACACATCCTAGCCATACAAAAAGAGAAATTCCTAAAGGACTGGGCATAAAATAAAAATAATCTGTTCTGTTGAAAATTACTATAAAAAACAGAGAAAGGAATTAAAAATAAATCTTAAAAAAGAGGATATAAAGAACAGATTATTGAGAAAGAATTGAGCAAAGTTGACAGACTCAACAGAAATGAACTACTTCCGAGTATAATAAAAGGAAAAAGAAGGTTAAAAGAGTACCATTAATAATTACATATTCTAAATTATTACCCAACATTTCAAAAATAGTTTGGAAGCATTTACGTATACTTCATAATTCAGAGAAAATTGAAAAATATTTCTGAAAGCGCCGATTGTGGCTTTTAGAAGGGATGCAAATTTAGCTGACATTTTGGTACATAGTAGACATAAACAGACTGTAAACACATTACAGGACATTAAAACCTGTAAGAGCACATGTAAGGTATGCAAATATATTTGTAAAGATCAAATTGAAGTCACAAATAGAGAAAAAAAGTACTCAATCTTAAAAAAAATCCCCCATGCAAAACTAGCAACCTTGTTTATGGTATAGTTTGCCAAAAATGTAATAAAATGAAATATGTAGGAGAGACATGTACAACATTATACAAACACATATAGAACCACCTGTCAAACATAAGAAATACAAAAGTAAATGAACCAGTGGTTCAGCACTTTACAAAGAACAAGCATAACATGAATGACCTCAAATTCATAGTTTTAGAAAAAATGTAATTAGACAATGTACAATATAAAAGACTAAAAGAAAATAAATGGATAAACTAACTCAGTACCATGATGCCTGAAGGTTTAAATAGAAATAAATAGTAGATAATTACATCATCAACTACAGTATGGCTGTGTTCCTGAATTCAACGCTGAGAAGCAACAACTCTCAAAATCGTTCCTAAACTCACCGTTGTGAGCTGGTGACACGCAGCGTTGACGCAACGCTGACACAACGAACTCACTGACTCTCAGAGCTAGTGAGCTGATCAACAGAAAGGGGGCGGGAGTGTGGAGTAGTAGTTAGGGCTCTGGACCCTTGACCGGAGCGTCATGGGTTCAATCCTAGGTGGGGGACACTGCTGCTGTACCCTTGAGCAAGGTACTTTACCTAGATTGCGCCAGTAAAAACCCAACTGTATAATGGATAATTGTATGTAAAAAATTATATAATTGTATGTAAAAATAATGTGATATCTTGTAATAATTGTAAGTCGCCCTGGATAAGGTCGTCTGCTAAGAAATAAATAATAATAATAACAGAAAGATGGTGACATCCACACAAATTATGATGGGATTTAAATGTAGATACTGATACCGCAATCCGCCGAAGTAATGCAGCATATTTAATACAAACTTGTATTTAAGATTTTGTAATATTCTTTTTTGACTCTGAAGCTGCAGGCCGATATGCAGAATCGTTCGTTTTAAATTTTACCGTTTAGTTTAGGAATGCAACGAAGCGTTCCTAAATACCTGGAGGCTGAAGTGACAATAGTGACATTTTTGTTGAATCAACGCTCAACAGTACCGTTGAATTTAGGTACGCACACTATGTGGTGAATGACATCACAATCACATTAATAGATTTAAATACAAATAAATGAGTGTAGTCCATGACATTCAAAGCCTATAAGCACCTCCACTGTTTGTTTTCAAGCACACTTTCCCTTGACAAAGGTATGTAAAATACCGAAACGTTGGGAAGTTGGATCTTTTGAGCAATATATATATATATATATATATATATATATATATATATATATATATATATATATATATATATATATATATATTGTAGCGTTCTGTGCTATGGGGATGAGACAGACTCGGGAGAGACCAGATGAGGTTCCACGTACTTTTATTTTTTTAATTTCTTTAATAACACAACGAAACCCTGTTTGGGCCGGGGTTCACGCCAAAATAACAAATAGCTGTCTCTCTCTCTTTTACACCGCAGACTCACCGACAAGCACTCTCTCAGCCGGTACTCTGTCTCTCGTAATCGCTCTCCAGTCAGACATTCACACGCATTCTCCCGCTCGCGGCTTCCCCCCCCTCCTACTTATAGCCTCTGGGGGAACCGCCCACTGCACACACACGCATGCACTCACGCAGACACACACCAACGGCGTGCCCCGTACCCTCACAATACATGGAACCTTAAACAGGACGTAACAAACAAGACAAACACAATGTCCAGGATGCTGCCATCGCCAGGGTCGTTACAATATATATATATATATATATATATATATATATATATATATATATATATATATATATATATATATATATATATATATATATAATTAGAAATAGACATCGAAGACTAACAACCTTACATATATGTCTTGATTTTTGCTTTCGCGGCAAAATAGATCAATTAATTAGAGATATCAAGAGTTGGAGAGTAATTTAATAGTTTTGATCGCTCTGTGGACCCAGCTTAAAGTCGCTGAGTTGGAGTACGTATGTCAATGGTTTAGCTCTTGTTAAATGACTTATACTGCCTAACCAATCACGGCTCAGGAGGCGTGTCCGGTGACGATCATTGAAACGCGCAAAAGGTTCGAAGGCGTCGTCTCCAGGACAGCAAATCACATTGCTGGAAAACAGGAAAAAAATATGGTTTTCGCCAATCGTTTCCACGCCTCAGGTTGGAGGCGGGGATAGCGCAAGGTCAGTTGAGGACGCTGAGCGGGGAGCCAGAGAGCAGTGGGGTGACATTTCTAGAAAAACAAAACAAAACCAAATATATATATATATATATATATATATATATATATATATATATATATATATATATATATATTGTGTGTGTGTGTATGTCTGCGCGTAGCGCAGACATAGTTAAGGTTTGAACGAAGGTTCTGTTTCAAGTCGATTTTACAACCAGCTCAAAAGGGGGATAAATCCCCATCGATATGCATGAAAATTGGTGTGTGTGGTCGGATAGACAGGCTCAACAAACCCTGTGAACGGGGTACATTTGGTGAAATACTTTCTGAGATACAGCGTGGCGATAAAAAACACTTGTTTAAAAATAAAAAATAAATAAAGACGCTTTTACATACAAACGTTTCTCAAAAAGTACTGCTAATTGAGGAACCACACTTGGCATACACATAGTCCCAGGAGTGTAGACGTGCAACGGGGTATTTATATTTTCAGGGGGGAGGTCCTGGTTTTACCAAAATTGAACCAAAATAGATAACAGTCTGACGTCACTTCTGTCTGACGTCAGTGGCTGGTATCATTGCTTTCGACCGTTCCATTTCACTGAATAGGGAGACATTGAATAGCCAGTAGTTAAGAACATAAGAACATAAAAAAGTTTGCAAACGAGAGGAGGCCATTCAGCCCATCTTGCTCGTTTGGTTGTTAGTAGCTTATTGATCCCAGAATCTCATCAAGCAGCTTCTTGAAGGATCCCAGGGTGTCAGCTTCAACAACATTACTGGGGAGTTGGTTCCAGACCCTCACAATTCTCTGTGTAAAAAAGTGCCTCCTATTTTCTGTTCTGAATGCCCCTTTATCTAATCTCCATTTATGACCCCTGGTCCTTTTTTCTTTTTTCAAGTCAAAGAAGTCCCCTGGGTCGACATTGTCTATACCTTTTAGGATTTTGGATGTTTGAATCAGATCGCCGCGTAGTCTTCTTTGTTCAAGACTGAATAGATTCAATTCTTTTAGCCTGTCTGCATACGACATGCCTTTTAAACCTGGGATAATTCTGGTCGCTCTTCTTTGCACTCTTTCTAGAGCAGCAATATCCTTTCTGTAACGAGGTGACCAGAACTGAACACAATATTCTAGGTGAGGTCTTACTAATGCATTGTAGAGTTTTAACATTACTTCCCTTGATTTAAATTCAACACTTCTCACAATACATCCGAGCATCTTGTTAGCCTTTTTTATAGCTTCCCCACATTGTCTAGATGAAGACATTTCTGAGTCAACATAAACTCCTAGGTCTTTCTCATAGTTCCCTTCTTCAATTTCACTATCTCCCATATGATATTTATAATGCACATTTTTATTGCCCATATGCAATACTTTACACTTTTCTCTATTAAATTTCATTTGCCATGTGTCTGCCCAATTTTGAATGCTGTCTAGATCATTTTGAATGACCTTTGCTGCTTCAACAGTGTCTGCCACTCCTCCTATTTTTGTGTCGTCTGCAAATTTAACGAGTTTGCTTACTATATCAGAGTCTAAATCATTAATGTAGATTAGGAATAGCAGAGGACCTAATACTGATCCCTGTGGTACACCACTGGTTACCTCACTCCATTTCGAGGTTTCTCCTCTAATCAGTACTTTCTGTTTTCTACCTGTTAACCACTCCCTAATCCATGTGCATGCATTTCCTTGAATCCCTACTGCGTTCAGTTTGAGAATTAATCTTTTATGCGGGACTTTGTCAAAAGCTTTCTGGAAATCTAAATAAACCATGTCGTATGCTTTGCAGTTATCCATTTTCAATGTTGCATCCTCAAAAAAGTCAAGTAGGTTAGTTAGACATGATCTCCCTTTCCTAAAACCATGCTGGCTGTCTCCCAGGATATTGTTACCATATAGGTAATTTTCCATTTTGGATCTTATTATAGTTTCCATAAGTTTACATATAATAGAAGTCAGGCTTATTGGTCTGTAGTTACCTGGTTCGGTTTTGTCTCCCTTTTTGTGGATTGGTATTACGTTTGCTATTTTCCAGTCTGTTGGTACAACCCCTGTGTCAAGAGACTGTTGCATGATCTTGGTTAGCGGTTTGTAAATAACTTCTTTCATTTCTTTGAGTACTATTGGGAGGATCTCATCTGGCCCAGGGGATTTGTTTATTTCAAGAACTCCTAGTCCCTTTAACACTTCTGCCTCTGTTATGCTAAAGTTATTTGAAATTGGATAGGAACAGGTCGACATGTCGGGCATGTTGTCCGTGTCCTCCTTTGTAAAAACCTGTGAAAAGTAATCATTTAATATATTTGCTATTTTTTTTTCTTCACCTATGATTTTGCCATTTGTGTCTCTTAGACATTTAGCCTCCTCTTTGGATGTTCTCTTGCTGTTATAATATTGGAAAAACATTTTGGAATTGGTTTTAGCCCCCTTAGCAATATTGATTTCTATCTCTCTCTTGGCCTTTCTAACTTCCTTTTTGACTTGTGTTTGCAGTTCCAAGTACTCTTTCTGTGTGCTTTGTTTTTGGTCCCTTTTAAACGCTCTGTAAAGTGCCTTTTTTCGCTGAATATTTTTTTAAATTGATCTATTAAACCATTTTGGCCATTTTGTTTTAGATTTATATTTGTCTACTTTTGGGATGTAATTGTTTTGTGCCTCTAGTACTACATTTTTAAAAAACATCCACCCTTTTTCTGTGGATGTTTTCTCTATTTTACTCCAATCTACTTCTATTAGTCTCTGTTTCATACCTTCGTAGTTTGCTTTTCTAAAATTGTAAACCTTAGTTTTAGTCATTACTTTTGGGGTTTTAAAAAATATTTCAAATGAGACCATGTTGTGGTCTGAGTTTGCCAATGGCTCTGACCTCTGTTTTAGTTATTCTGTCTTCATTATTTGAAAAGACTAAATCAAGGCATGCCTCCCCTCTAGTCGGTGCCTTGACAAATTGCGTTAGGAAGCAGTCATTTGTCATTTCCACCATTTCAATTTCGTCCGTCGTGCCCCCCATCGGGTTTTCCCATTTTATACAGGGGAAGTTGAAATTCACCATTAGTATGGCTTCTCCTTTTCTACACGCACTTCAAATGTCATTGTACAACAGATTATTTTGCCCAGCGTCTGAATTTGGCGGTCTATAGCATGCTCCTATTATTATGCCCTTTGAATTTGTGTCCATTATTCTGACCCATATTGATTCTGCATTGTTTTCTTTGTCCTGATTTAACACCTGGGCTTGAAGACTATTTCTTATGTATAGCGCTACCCCTCCGCCTCTTCTGTCCTGCCTGTCTTTCCTATACAGTGTGTACCCACTGATATTATATTCGTCTCCATCACTCTCAGACAACCAAGTTTCTGTAACACCTATCACATCGTAGTTACTTGTTAGTGCAGTAGCTTCAAGTTCTAACATTTTATTTCTGAGACTTCTAGCATTAAGATAAATACATTTAATAGTGGTCTTACCTGAGTTGTTGCCCTTGTTTTGATGTAGTCTCCCTTCTGTTTTTTTGTTTTCTCCCCCCTTCCTTTCTAGTTTAAATGCTTCTGTACCGCCTGAAGGATCCTTTCTGACAACCAGAAACCTTAACTATCCCTACTGGTTTATTAGAAGAATTTGACATTTCCATTTGAAGTAAGTGGGTTACTTCAGGCTTGATATTCAGACAGTGCGTGTTTGACTGGTAGTAGTTGAGTTGGGGGTTTTGTCGAGTTCAGGGCTGTGCGGTTTGCAAGGAGCCTGGCAGCGGATCACATTAAATAAGTAAAATGCATATTCATGAGTATAGTTAGAACACGGCCAAACATCCAATCAAATCGACTAGTCAGCCGAAAAGCTTGAGCTGCAACCCTCTGAACTACATATTTGTTATGATGTGCTGACAACTCACACAGCTGAACTCTCGCCTACCTGCTTATGAGATACTGCACCCCTTAGAAAAGGTGTTTTCATAGCTATGACATACTGTACCCCCTCAGAAAAGGTGTTTTCATAGCTATGAGATACTGCACCCCCTTAGAAAAGGTGTTTTCATAGCTATGACATACCGCACCCCCTCAGAAAAGGTGTTTTCATAGCTATGAGATACTGCACCCCCTCAGAAAAGGTGTTTTCATAGCTATGAGATACTGCACCCCCTCAGAAAAGGTGTTTTCATAGCTATGAGATACTGCACCCCCTCAGAAAAAGGTGTTTTCATAGCTATGAGATACTGCACCCCCTCAGAAAAGGTGTTTTCATAGCTATGATAACAAATATCAAATAAAAATAATAACAATGAAGCAAACTGCACTCAAACTCGTGATAAATGTAGAACGAGGGGAAACATGCATTTTTCAATCATCATTAGCAGTCTAATGTAATGTCTGCTGTTAGGTTGCTATGAAGTTTTGATTTGAGAAGAGGAGGGATGACGAGACACAGATACAGGCGCTTGTAATAAAATCCACTGCGTTGTGCTCAATCTTAGTAATAAATGTCCATCTTCTCCTCATAGCAAATAAGCAGCTTTTTCTTTGCAACATTCAAATTCAATATATAACAAAATATGAAATGCAAGAATGCCAGAATATAGACAATATGCTTAGTTTTAAATCCTAATCTATCAAACTTGAATTTTAACAGTGATGTCATTATCCAAATACTGAGAAGGCAAGAGTGCTTGCATGTATAAAGTTATATTAATTGATATTAATCACATTCAGCAATAAAATGAGCTTAAAACACCCTTTCTAAGGGGGTGCAGTATCTCATAGCTACTAAAACACCCTTTCTGAGGGGGTGCAGTATCTCATAGCTACTAAAACACCCTTTCTGAGGGGGTGCAGTATCTCATAGCTACTAAAACACCCTTTCTAAGGGGGTGCAGTATCTCATAGCTACTAAAACACCCTTTCTGAGGGGGTGCAGTATCTCATAGCTACTAAAACACCCTTTCTGAGGGGGTGCAGTATCTCATAGCTACTAAAACACCCTTTCTAAGGGGGTGCAGTATCTCATAGCTACTAAAACACCCTTTCTGAGGGGGTGCAGTATCTCATAGCTACTAAAACACCCTTTCTGAAGGGGTGCAGTATCTCATAGCTACTAAAACACCCTTTCTGAGGGGATGCAGTATATCATAGCTACTAAAACACCCTTTCTGAGGGGGTGCAGTATCTCATAGCTACTAAAACACCCTTTCTGAGGGGGTGCAGTATCTCATAGCTACTAAAACACCCTTTCTGAGGGGATGCAGTATATCATAGCTACTAAAACACCCTTTCTGAGGGGGTGCAGTATCTCATAGCTACTAAAACACCCTTTCTGAGGGGGTGCAGTATCTCATAGCTATGAAAACACCTTTTGTAAAGGATGCAATATCTCATAGCTACTAAAACACCCTTTCTAAGGGGGTGCAATATCTCATAGCTACTAAAACACCCTTTCTGAGGGGGTGCAGTATCTCATAGCTACTAAAACACCCTTTCTGAGGGGGTGCAGTATCTCATAGCTACTAAAACACCCTTTCTAAGGGGGTGCAGTATCTCATAGCTACTAAAACACCCTTTCTGAGGGGGTGCAGTATCTCATAGCTACTAAAACACCCTTTCTGAGGGGATGCAGTATATCATAGCTACTAAAACACCCTTTCTGAGGGGATGCAGTATATCATAGCTACTAAAACACCCTTTCTGAGGGGGTGCAGTATCTCATAGCTACTAAAACACCCTTTCTGAGGGGGTGCAGTATCTCATAGCTACTAAAACACCCTTTCTGAGGGGGTGAAGTATCTCATAGCTACTAAAACACCCTTTCTGAGGGGGTGCAGTATCTCATAGCTATGAAAACACCTTTTGTAAAGGATGCAATATCTCATAGCTATTAAAACACCTTTTCTGAGGGGGTGCAGTATCTTATAGCTACTAAAAAACATTTTTGGGGGGTGGGCAGTATCTCATAACTATGAAAACACCTTTTTCTGAGGGGGTGCAGTATCTCACAGCTATCAAAACACCTTTTCTGAGGGGGTGCAGTATGTCATAGCTATGAAAACACCTTTAATTTTATTGAAGAATGCTGTAAATAAATGAACAACTGATACACGTTCCAGCAAACAAATATTAAAATATCAACTACAACAGAAAATAGATATAAACCGTATTCACGAAAGTAAAAATTTGCGCACAATACAACAATCCACAATGACATAGTTTTAAGGCACAGCATGAACTGCAGTACCTATTGTTTGCAATAGTTATTTATACATCCAATGTTTTCAACTGCAAATTGTTGAATTTAAAATATATAGGCCTATCCAACATCTTTATGTATTTTAATAACATTTTACCTGAAGTTGCGATATATTCATATAGTGTTACTCCGAGGTTGGAAAAACCGCTAAACCTGCTGGATGGACTACAATAGACTGCAACATGAGTTAAATTAAGCCACTGCTGGCAGGTTGAAATTGAAATAGCTTACATAGCATCTGTAAAACAACAACCCCCCCCCCCCCCCCTAAAAAAAAAAAAAACTTGTTAAGGTGTAAAAATACACTCAAACGTGGAATGGAAATCACGTGAATTGTTCGCATTACTAACAGTGTGAAAAAACAGGAAGCAGAACAACCTATTTATTAATAAAATAACATATTTTATTAAAGGTAAACAGCTAAATGTCAATATCAATATAATAAAGTAGGGGTGCACAATTGCACGTGATGCAGTTTCTCGTAGGTATAGCTATGCTAAAGTGAATCCCTTGTACTTCACATAACGTGCGCATGTGTGGTAAAATCAACGGCGCTGAAGGCCCGCACAATCTCATGGGGTGCAGTTTCTCCTGCTATACCTGTAATGGCCTCGGAAGTATTTTAAATTAGATTAAACTTCATTTTTAAAGTATTTTGTTTTTTCAGAAAGTTTGATACAATATCCTACAACTGAGAAATATAGCGTTAAATGATGATGTAATTTTTATTTGTAATTGTTATCCTTTTTATTTTTTTATTAAATTGTTATTAAAATAACATACTGCCGTTATTTTACATATTTCATTGGCTTTTGAAAATTTAGAAGTTAGAAAGCATTCGCGATTAAAGATTTGGTGGAATTCAGAACACGCTTAAAATCAAGTACGTCGTATATTTTTATAGATCATTTCTTAAATAAGAAATTAAACTGCAGTTTCGTTGTTAACAGTCCATTTGAAAGTGCGACTGAATCTACATTACACGTTTCCTTTTTTTAGATTGAGCCCTAAAATGTAACAAACAAAATTGTCGGGTTACAAAGTAAACGTTTGGAGTAGAAGTAGCCGAACACGTGGGGTTGCGAAAGGTAAACTGTATGCAAATCTTTAACCTACAATAAATGCAACCCCTTAATTATACCATTTTTTTTGCTGGTTTATGTTTATGTGCGATGTCGCGCTGTAAAACCAAGGCTAGTGCGAGTGAAACACGGCAATAACACACACAGATTGCTCTGTATGTTAAACTGTCAAGGAGCACGAAAAAAATAACATTGCATTTTGTACCAAGTCATTCGTGGTACAAAACAATACAGTTAAAGAAGTACAGAAGGGGTATACTGTATGTTGGTAGTGTGGTCTTTGCTTGAAGTCAGGGTTTTATGTTTTGATCACATCAAGAGTTTGCAGCAGAAGCCACAGAGGGTTCTCAATAGGGTGACCAGATGTCCCAATAAAAGGGGGATCATCCCGATATTAGGGGATTTGTCCCGCGTCCCGATCGAGGTACTGTCGGGGCGCCATTTGTCCCGATTTTTAGAGTAAATGTTGAAAACCCAGGCGTAAAATGTTTAATTTTTATTTTCTCATTAGGAAATTTCATATATGTGGCTGCTGTACTGTCTCGCGGTGCAA
Organism: Acipenser ruthenus; assembly: GCF_902713425.1. NCBI lineage: Eukaryota > Metazoa > Chordata > Actinopteri > Acipenseriformes > Acipenseridae > Acipenser > Acipenser ruthenus. Next base: position 13,687,568 of record NC_081207.1, on the reverse strand, counting down.
CAGCATCTGTTATACAATGACAATAGAAATGCATGTAGCAAAGGAGAGGCCATACTACTGAGGGATTTCAACTTCCCCCATATAAAATGGGAAAACCCGGTGGGGAGCACAAAGAACGAAACTGAAATGGTGGAAATGACAAATGACTGCTTCCTATCGCAATTTGTCAAGGCACCGACTAGAGGGGAGGCATGGCTTGATTTAGTCTTTTCAGATAATGAAGACAGAATAACTAAAACAGAGGTCAAAGAACCATTGGCAAACTCAGACCACAACATGGTCTCATTTGAAGTTATTTTTAAAACCCAAAAAGTAATGACTAGAGCTAAGGTTTACAATTTTAGAAAAGCAAACTATGAAGGTATGAAAATGAGACTAACAGAAGTAGATTGGAGTAAAATAGAAAAAACATGCACAGAAAAAGGATGGCTGCTTTTTAAAAATGTAGTACTAGAGGTGCAAATCAATTACATCCCAAAAGTAGACAAATCTAAATCTAAAACAAAATGGCCAAAATGATTTAATAGACCAATTAAAAAAATATTCAGTGAAAAAAGTCACTTTACAGAGTGTTTAAAAGGGACCAAAAACAAAGTACACAGAAAGAGTACTTGGAACTGCAAACGCAAGTCAAAAAGGAAGTTAGAAAGGCCAAGAGAGAGATAGAAATGAACATTGCCAAGGGGGCTAAAATCAATTCTAAAATGATTTTCCAATATTATAACAGCAAGAGAACATTCAAAGAGGAGGTTAAATGTCTAGGAGATACAAATGGCAAAATCATAGACGAAGAAAAAAAAACCAGCAAATATATTAAATGATTACTTTTCACAAGTTTTTACAAAGGAGGTGTGGCGGAGTGTCCCGCCCCTATTTATTATTATTTGTATTTTTGTCTCTTGACCGGAGGGTCGTGGGTTCAATCCCCGATGGGGGGACACTGCTGCTGTACCCTTGAGCAAGGTACTTTACCTAGATTGCTCCAGTAAAAACCCAACTGTATAAATGGGTAATTGTATGTAAAAAAAAAATAATGTGATATCTGTATAATGTGAAATAATGTATAATGTGATATCTTGTAACAATTGTAAGTCGCCCTGGATAAGGGTGTCTGCTAAGAAATAAATAATAATAATAATAATAATACAGCCCAGCCTGACCTGTATTATTTTGTGTTCGTGATTATTTTTGTTTACCTTTTTTATTTCGCTCTGTGAGCAAGTCTTTTTTGTTAAAACATTTTATTTATTTTTGCTTAATTAAAACGGCGCCGCCGCGTCTCTCAATATTATTTTGAAACTGCAGTGCCTGGTGTCAGTATTTTCAGTTCCTGCTTCTGTCTGACATCACCGCCCAGCCAGCCTGTCACAGCTACACATACTCATTTGGACCAATCAGAGCACAGAAATGACTGTGTACCAATTTTAATTGGTACTTGTTCTATAAAAATGACACGTGTTACATATTTCCTATGTTGGTGGATAGTCATTTTACATTAGTGGCTTGTCATGACAATGTATTCGCTTGTAATTGCTTTTTATGCACAATGTAATTGGCACAGTATCCAATAACCTTTGGTGTATCATTTAGACAAGAAGACATCAATTTAAAATAAGGAATATTGCATATATGGCTGTGAGAGATTTTCTTCTGTGCTGCAAGCATACATTTGCTGAGTGCAGCCGTCTCATTGAGGTTTTGCATTTGTTATTTGACATGGCGTGGTCCTGGCCCGGACAGGGACCTTGTTTATTATCAAGTATAATAGATTTGTTAATAATTGTTATCTCTCTCAGTCTCCTGCTTTACTGTAAAAAATAGTAAGGGTCAACACAATTTATTATTATTATTATTATTATTATATTATTATTATTATTATTATTATTATTATTATTATTATTATTATTAATAATAATAATAATAATAATAATAATAATAATAATAATAATAATAATAATAATAATAATTTTATTTTGTACAGCACCGGGGGCGTTTCTTTACAATATTTGCCAGAAGCCCCGCCGACTATTGAGACCCAGCGTTTATTATCTAACATCACTAACATCTTCAAATACTTCAGATGCAGTCATGGAGAAGCCACTAACATACAACCTTATAGCATTAACATAACTACATTGCAACATTCCACCAACATCGTTAAAAGGTTGTGTCAGTAAGTATTAAGTAACAGTTTTATTTTATAACAATGCCACTGTATTGTACACCCCCAAAGTATAAAGCAAAAGTAAACAAGGATATGCAAAACGTTAGAAAATTAATAAGCAGAAGAACGCATCTGCATTGAAAAACTGAATTGCATCTACCACTGTTAATAATAATAAAAGCAATAAAATCCACTAAAAAGACCACATTCAGTGTAACACGCATTGTATTATTATTCATAACTTGTCGTTTACAAAAGACCAGTTGATTATTGGAAGTTTTACGGTGACAGAAAACAAAACAAAACAAACAAACAAAACATTCTACAGGAAAAGTAAAGGCATATAAAAAAACATTGTACAAACAGAATTTAAATAATTGGAAAGGCAAGTTTAAAAAATTATGTTTTGAGATGGCTTTTAAAAATATTCAAAGGCTCAGATTCCCTGATCACTTTTGGAACAGCATGGAAAATGTGAAGTGACTTTTCATTGGATCATTTAGTACACATACTATTTTCTTTAAATTCATTGACTCTTATTTAATTTCTAAAGATCTGACTGCCCCAAATGTGTACGTGTAGTAAAAACAGTACGTGTAGTTAACAAAGTAGAACACATAGTATATCGCAGTACTACACATAGTAATTTATTTGAACCCAGAAGGCCTTCCATAGCATTGCCTCTATGCGGCTATCCAGTCACGTTAACCTGCAGTCATATGATGCAGTATGTGTCTTGTGTTTTTCTTAGTGCATGCGCCGCCTGTGAGTCAGGTTTTACTGGCAAAGTGTCATGTCAGCTGGTGTATTATTATTAATATTCAGATATCTATTCTAAAGGTTTAAACATGTAAATAAAATAAAGCTAAACGGTTGAAATGAACCTAAAACTGCTCTGTTATTTTCAGCAGGTGTAATTGGTTATTGATGAAAGGCTATCAGGGACAGGGAATAACCTACTTTGAATTAAGGAGAATAAATCAGCTTTAATAACAGGTAGTTGAAGTGAGATATGTGACCATATGTGCAAGTATTTGAACTATTTTTGCCCCAGATCAAAATACAGTATTGCCTAACAACCCCTTTGTGAGAGGACAGGAGGGAATCCTGCCCGTTATAATACTCATTAATTTGTCTCACATCACAAAACCTACGTTTATATTGTCTCTTTATAGCAGGGACTGTTTCTACTATACATTTTCTGATTATGAAGCTGGTGGCGCACAAAGGGAACTTTGATTGCATCCACTTCTTCTGTGATTAGCATTTCTCTCAACACCACCTCCATTTTGGTTCTGCTCAGAACGTTAGGTTACTTACCGTAACCCTGGTTCCCTGAAAGAGAAGACAACCACCAACATTATGTATGGGATATTCCCTGCCCTTGAGGTAGGTAATACTGAGCTCTCTATATCAGAGCTGCCGAAGGCCCCTTCCTGTGATGACGCACTCGGTCCCGCCCACCGAGGGTATACAACCGTCACTCACTTTTTCCATCGAACCCGTGAGGGCGACCGAAGCGACCTCATGGTTGGTGGTCGTCTTCTCTTTCAGGGAACCAGGGTTACGGTAAGTAACCTAATGTTCCCTTTCAAGTCGAAGACGACCACCAACATTATGTATGGGATAATGTATACCAGAGCCGTCGTGAGGGAGAAGGAACGGCAGCCTATGAGGGACGCACAAGTACTGCCTAACCCAGAGGTTAGCGGTGTGAACTTACACCATCAAGGACCCTTGTGCCTACAGAAGGCACAGCAGGATCTACCACATTAATGCGGTAGAATCTGGTGAAATTATGCGGCGTAGCCCAGCTAGCCGCAGTACAAATATCAGACATCGAAGCACCCTTAAAAAGGGCCCAAGATGTAGCCAACCCTCTAGTTGAATGTGCAGCTACTCTACCAGGTGGGGGCAAGCCAGCACCATTATATGCGGTCAACACTCCAGTGTGACAAACGCTGCTTAGAGAGGGGCTGTCCTATAGTCCGTGTACCGTAACAAACAAAAAGCTGGTCCGATTTACGCAAAGCTTTTGTCTTAAGTACATAATACCTCAATGCCTGCACTGGGCAGAGGAAGTTTAATCTCTCATCCTCCGATGAAGTAAATGGAGGCGGATGAAAAGACTCCAGTTCCACAGATTGGTTAATATGAAAAGCTGTGATCACCTTGGGGAGGGTTGGTGCGCAGTGAAACTCTGCTTCCATCCTCCCATACACGCATGCAGGAGCTGTGCACGGACAGCGCCTGCAGCTCATTGATCCGCTTAGCAGAGGTGATAGCTAAAAGGAAGGCTGTCTTCATAGACAGGTACTTCAGCTAGATGGAGTTCAAGGGCTCCTAGGAGGATGTAATCTCTGTGCGCCTTTAAGAAAACGCGTTGCCAAAAAATGCACACCCGGAGACACAGAATCTACGGAGGCATGGCAAGCAGATATAGCCTCTAAATACACCTTCAAGGTGGAAGGTGAACTCCCAGCATCAAGCAGTTCCTGCAGGAACTGCAATATAACTGGCATAAGTAGGGGTCTACTTATATTGCGGTAAATTTACGTATTTTTCACGGGTATGTTGTGGAATAAAATTAGGATTTCGCCGACATTTCGCGGACCTGTTTAAACATTAAATAAACCTAAGTAGACAGTATTTCAGAACACTATAAAGCCTAAAAATAGAGGTACTTGCTTCCTTACTAGAAATGAGCGCTGTCATTTGTTAATAAAGGCAAGCATGCAGCATCCATCCCCCTGCAGTTGAATTGCCCATACATTGAGACTGCACGTTCTGCATCCACTGAATTGGTTGGGAATTTACGGCAAAGCTTTGCCAAGTTATACATATATATTAATCGATTAGAAACAGCCCAAAAACTCGGTTACCCAAGGCCATCTGGCATACTTTAATAAAGGCAATGTATGCAGCATGTTCTTTGTCATTTTATTTGTCCCATCCAATAATTTATTTTATTAGTATCCATTCAAAACAAAGAAAACGTGGCTATTCGGGTCTAAAATTCCAACTGCGAAAAAAGTAAGCAGCAGGTTGAAGCGAGGTGGCTGTGTTGGATCGTTTTAGTACTGATTTAACTTGCAGACAGGAATACTTCTTGTCTGGGCTGACTTTGCAGTTTGGTTTCTGAAAGCTGTTTATTTTACGTTCTGTTCAGCAGCCTCTGTAGTAGCCTTTTGTTTAATGTGTGATTCTGAAGCTAAATAGCGATCGATCGTATTTTCTCCAAAGACACATTACCTCAGTCTGCATGTACAGTTTCTTTGGGAAATACAGACGTGCTCAAATTTGTTGGTACCCTTACAGCTCATTGAAATAATGCTTCATTCCTCCTGAAAAGTGATGAAATTAAAAGCTATTTTATCATGTATACTTGCATGCCTTTGGTATGTCATAGAATAAAGCAAAGAAGCTGTGAAAAGAGATGAATTATTGCTTATTCTACAAAGATATTCTAAAATGGCCTGGACACATTTGTTGGTACCCCTTAGAAAAGATAATAAATAATTGGATTATAGTGATATTTCAAACTAATTAGTTTCTTTAATTAGTATCACACATGTCTCCAATCTTGTAATCAGTCATTCAGCCTATTTAAATGGAGAAAAGCAGTCACTGTGCTGTTTGGTATCATTGTGTGCACCACACTGAACATGGACCAGAGAAAGCAAAGGAGAGAGTTGTCTGAGGAGATCAGAAAGAAAATAATAGACAAGCATGGTAAAGGTAAAGGCTACAAGACCATCTCCAAGCAGCTTGATGTTCCTGTGACAACAGTTGCAAATATTATTAAGAAGTTTAAGGTCCATGGAACTGTAGCCAACCTCCCTGGGCGCGGCCGCAAGAGGAAAATCGACCCCAGATTGAACAGAAGGATAGTGCGAATGGTAGAAAAAGAACCAAGGATAACTGCCAAAGAGATACAAACTGAACTCCAAGGTGAAGGTACGTCAGTTTCTGATCGCACCATCCGTCGCTTTTTGAGCGAAAGTGGGCTCCATGGAAGAAGACCCAGGAGGACTCCACTTTTGAAAGAAAAACATAAAAAAGCCAGACTGGAATTTGCTAAAATGCATATTGACAAGCCACAATCCTTCTGGGAGAATGTCCTTTGGACAGATGAGTCAAAACTGGAGCTTTTTGGCAAGTCACATCAGCTCTATGTTCACAGGCGAAAAAATGAAGCTTTCAAAGAAAATAACACCATACCCACAGTGAAACATGGAGGAGGCTCGGTTATGTTTTGTGGCTGCTTTGCTGCGCCTGGCACAGGGTGCCTTGAATCTGTGCAGGGCACAATGAAATCTCAAGACTATCAAGGCATTCTGGAGTGAAATGTACTGCCTAGTGTCAGAAAGCTCTGTCTCAGTCGCAGGTCATGGGTCCTCCAACAGGATAATGACCCAAAACACACAACTAAAAGCACCCAAGAATGGATAAGAACAAAACATTGGACTATTCTGAAGTGGCCTTCTATGAGTCCTGATCTGAATCCTATCGAACATCTATGGAAAGAGCTGAAACTTGCAGTCTGGAGAAGGCACCCATCAAACCTGAGACAGCTGGAGCAGTTTGCTCAGGAAGAGTGGGCCAAACTACCTGTTAACAGGTCTCATTGTCACAAGTCTCATTGAGAGCTACAGAAAACGTTTGATTGCAGTGATTGCCTCTAAAGGTTGTGCAACAAAATATTAGGTTAGCGGTCCCATCATTTTTGTCCATGCCATTTTCATTTGTTTTATTATTTACAATATTATGTTGAATAAAAAATCAAAAGCAAAGTTTGATTTCTATTAAATATGGAATAAACAATGGTGGATGCCAATTACTTTTGTCAGTTTCAAGTTATTTCAGAGAAAATTGTGCATTCTTCGTTTTTTGTGGAGGGGTACCAACAAATTTGAGCACGTCTGTATCTTGAAACGATCATCAGCCAAAATATACTTTGCTTTTTTTGTCGTCCATTTCTACTATTTTACCTCCAATGTTGAAAACTAGATTTTAGCAACCTAAATCAAAACAATGCAGCACCAACTTTGTCCCACCCCCTACTGTACAGTACAGATCACATAAAAGCAGTAAAGATGCACTGATAGGCTGATTAAAACTTTGTCATTTGAATAGTAAACAAGAATGTTAACTGCTTTGGAGAATTTATTTTGAAAATGTTACTTGTGGACGTTTTTTGTTTGTTTGTTTTTTACTTAAGTGCAATGCACACGGGACGGCGAAGGAATCAAAAAGGGCTATCTAGAGAAGGAAGATACGTAGTTTACGTCGCTTGCGTTGTGCAGTAGTTCATTTAAACAAGTTTTTTTTCCTCTCCGTACTTGTTTGTATGCATTGGCCCCTAAGAGGTGAATTTTGCGGCGATCCCTCAAATCCGCAAAATCGCGATTTAGATAGATCCCTAGGCATAAGGCAACTAATGGGGTCATGGCTCCTAGTCAGACACCAGGCTTGAAAACACTTCCACTTGTAAGTATACAAAGACCTAGTGGAGTCTGCCCTAGCATTCTGCATAGTGCTCACAACCGCGTCCAACAGCTTTAGGGCTAACCAGCAGTCCCTTTCAGGGGCTAGACCCATAACCGGAACCTGCCTGGATCCGGGTGCCAAAGGGAGCCCTGTGCCTGAGTGAGGAGATCCAGACGAAGTGGAATCTCCCAGGGTTGGCCGTACAACAGCTGGCACAGGTTCGCAAACCATATCCTCCTGGGCCACCTGGGGGCCACTAGGAGAATTGATGCTTTCTCTGACCGGACCAATGGGGGGCACGACGGACGAAATTGAAATGGTGGAAATGACAAATGACTGCTTCCTAACGCAATTTGCCAACGCACCGACTAGAGGGGAGGCATGCCTTGATTTAGTCTTGATTTAGTCTTTTCAAATAATGAAGACAGAATAACTAAAACAGAGGTCAGAGAGCCATTGGCAAACTCAGACCACAACATGGTCTCATTTGAAATATTTTTTAAAACCCCAAAAGTAATGACTAAAGCTAAGGTTTACAATTTTAGAAAAGCAAACTACAAAGGTATGAAACAGAGATTAATAGAAGTAGATTGGAGTAAAATAGAGAAAACATCCACAGAAAAAGGGTGGCTGTTTTTTAAAAATGTAGTACTAGAGGCACAAAACAATTACATCCCAAAAGTAGACAAATCTAAATCTAAAACAAAATGGCCAAAATGGTTTAATAGATCAATTAAAAAAAATATTCAGCGAAAAAAGGCACTTTACAGAGCGTTTAAAAGGGACCAAAAACAAAGCACACAGAAAGAGTACTTGGAACTGCAAACGCAAGTCAAAAAGTAAGTTAGAAAGGCCAAGAGAAAGATAGAAATCAATATTGCTAAGGGGGCTAAAACCAATTCCAAAATGTTTTTCCAATATTATAACAGCAAGAGAACATTCAAAGAGGAGGTTAAATGTCTAAGAGACACAAATGGCAAAATCATAGATGAAGAAAAAAAAAATAGCAAATATATTAAATGATTACTTTTCACAGGTTTTTACAAAGGAGGACACGGACAACATGCCCCACATGTCGACCTGTTCATATCCAATTTTAAATAACTTTAGCATAACAGAGGCAGAAGTGTTAAAGGGACTAGGAGCTCTTAAAATAAACAAACCCCCTGGGCCAGATGAGATCCTCCCAATAGTACTCAAAGAAATGAAAGAAGTTATTTACAAACCACTAACCAAGATCATGCAACAGTCTCTTGACACAGGGGTTGTACCAACAGACTGGAAAATAGCAAACGTAATACCAATCCACAAAAAGGGAGACAAAACTGAACCAGGTAACTACAAACCAATAAGCCTGACTTCTATTATATGTAAACTTATGGAAACTATAATAAGATCCAAAATGGAAAATTACCTATATGGTAACAATATCCTGGGAGACAGCCAGCATGGTTTTAGGAAAGGGAGATCATGTCTAACTAACCTACTTGACTTTTTTGAGGATGCAACATTGAAAATGGATAACTGCAAAGCATACAACATGGTTTATTTAGATTTCCAGAAAGCTTTTGACAAAGTCCCGCATAAAAGATTAATTCTCAAACTGAACGCAGTAGGGATTCAAGGAAATGCATGCACATGGATTAGGGAGTGGTTAACAGGTAGAAAACAGAAAGTACTGATTAGAGGAGAAACCTCGAAATGGAGTGAGGTAACCAGTGGTGTACCACAGGGATCAGTATTAGGTCCTCTGCTATTCCTAACCTACATTAATGATTTAGACTCTGATATAGTAAGCAAACTCGTTAAATTTGCAGACGACACAAAAATAGGAGGAGTGGCAGACACTGTTGAAGCAGCAAAGGTCATTCAAAATGATCTAGACCGCATTCAAAATTGGGCAGACACATGGCAAATGAAATTTAATAGAGAAAAGTGTAAAGTATTGCATGCGGGCAATAAAAATGTTCATTATAAATATCATATGGGAGATAGTGAAATTGAAGAAGGGAACTATGAAAAAGACCTAGGAATTTATGTTGACTCAGAAATGTCTTCATCTAGACAATGTGGGGAAGCTATAAAAAAGGCTAACAAGATGCTCGGATATATTGTGAGAAGTGTTGAATTTAAATCAAGGGAAGTAATGTTAAAACTCTACAATGCATTAGTAAGACCTCACCTAGATTATTGTGTTCAGTTCTGGTCACCTCGTTACAAAAAGGATATTGCTGCTCTAGAAAGAGTGCAAAGAAGAGCAACCAGAATTATCCCAGGTTTAAAAGGCATGTCGTATGCAGACAGGCTAAAAGAATTGAATCTATTCAGTCTTGAACAAAGAAGACTACGCGGCGATCTGATTCAAACATTCAAAATCCTAAAAGGTATAGACAATGTCAACCCAGGGGACTTTTTTGACCTGAAAAAAGAAACAAGGACCAGGGGTCACAAATGGAGATTAGATAAAGGGGCACTCAGAACAGAAAATAGGAGGCACTTTTTTACACAGAGAATTGTGAGGGTCTGGAACCAACTCCCCAGTAATGTTGTTGAAGCTGACACCCTGGGATCCTTCAAGAACCTGCTTGATGAGATTCTGGGATCAATAAGCTACTAACAACCAAACGAGCAATATGGGCTGAATGGCCTCCTCTCGTTTGTAAACTTTCTTATGTTCTTATGTTCTCCAGAAAAGCCAGGAGCAAAGGTACAGGAGGAAAAGCGTACAAAAACGCTTTGGCCCAAACGTGCGCTAGGGCGTCTACGCCGAGTGGACCGCCTAAGCGATGAAGGGAGTACCATAGGGGGCAATGTGTCATCTCTGCCGAAGCAAACAGATCGACCTGCGCCTTCCCGAACCGTTCCCAAATGCGCTCCACCGTCTGAGGGTGGAGAAGTTATACTCGACAACGGGGATATGGCAGTACCTAGCCCCAAGGAGGAGAGCGCGGCTGGGTTACTCGACAGCGGGGATACGGCCAGGCTTGGCCCCGAGGAGGATACTTGTGTACTCTCAGGAATAGACAACTCACTCGCGGATGACTGCACAGACAGTCGCTCACATATGACAGACAGTAAAAAGAGAACGTCCCACCAAGGGGGGCCACTGAAAGACAGAAAGATAAGACTCGGTCCTTTTCAAGAGTCGTTGATTCCAGGAAAGCGGCAAGCCAGATTCAGCACGAATGCTAGGGAAATACAACTGACCCGAATCGACTCGAGGGCTCTTCCTATCAACACGCTCAGTCTAGACACAGAGGTTTTACCTTACCGTCTTGAGAAGGAAAAAGAGGGAGATCTTCCTGTGAGTGACGGTTTTATACCCTCGGTGGGCGCGACCAAGTGCGTCATCCCAGGAAGGGGCCTTCGGCAGCTCTGATATAGAGAGCTCAGTATTACCTACCTCAAGGGCAGGGAATATCCCATACTTAATGTTGGTGGTATTGGTGGCTGTTGTTCATCTACCAAAGCTGTCCACGCCCCGTCTGCACAGACCATGGCGTTAGGCGCAGACTCCTGTTTGCATTCTAGCCGGCAAAAAAGTGTTGTGAACGCACTCTATATCTATGGCGCTTAGGGTTCAATGATGCCAATTCTCACGAGAAAAAAAAAAAAAAACCGCACTGCCTTTCAAAACAAGCCCAACCCTTTTCAGAGGGAGGGGAGGGGAGTGGGGTATTTATACAAATTCCATTTTTTTAAGCAGTTCTAGTGTTTTTTTTTTTTTTTTGAAGTAGTTATTTTCTTAGTTGAACTGGAGTGGGAATAGGTGGATTCTAAAATTCTAATGACGTGCATATTGACACCAGTCAATCACACTACCTGTGAATTAAAGCGACTTTTTCTAAGCGGACTTGGCAACGTATGGGGGACGGTTTTAGAAAATAGCTGAACCTGAAGTCATAGCAAAACGTGAAACTAGAAATCCAATTACATGAGTTCAATATGTTCTTATCAGTGCTCGATGCAGGTGTACGCTAATGCCTATGTAAACACGTGTTGCTATTGCATGTTCTTATGAAACCAATTGCAGCTGCATTTCCTCAGAGACCAGCACTTGAATATAACGGTAAACGGAAACTGTAACCCGATACCAGGACACGGCTGTTCACTGCAGCGTGGAGTTTGCACCATTTTCTTGTTCTCTTAACACGGTTGTTTTGTAGCCAAGGGTTAATACAAATGTATATTGCTACACTTTTAACTGCATTCACTGGTTCAAAACAATATTTACAAATACTAAAATATATATATATATATATATATATATATATATATATATATATATATATATATATATGCATGCACATGGTTGTATTTTGTTTTACAGTCTTTAAAAAAAAAAAAAGTTTCCTAAATGTTTATATCCACAGAATAAACTGTTTTCTTGTAAAGACTGTTGAGTCTAACTAACATTCATAAAAAATATCCTTTTTCGATGATGTACTTACATTTAGGACAAACATAACTTCATTTGACACATTAAGAAAAGGTGGCGCGAAAACATCTTCCTGTCGTTGGAGGTATGACACAGACCCGATTTTTGGGATGGAACCGCATAACAGTCTCGCGTTTTGATTGGTCCATGTCTGTCACATGAATATATCGTCACACGAGTGGAAAAGCTTGCAGGCATTTTTAACATTGTAATCAGAGAGAGAGAGAGAGTGATCTGCTTTCCACAACCTTACCATTAAAATATAATGTGGTATTACGCTGTACTGATATAACAAACTATGGGCGATTACTTTATATAAATTATCATGTTATGCACGAATGTAAGAATTGGCTTTCTGTAATGGCGTACTTTTTAGCATATATCTATAATCGTTTACGCGATATATTTTAATATCAAATATATGTCTTCCACAATATTACAGTTTTGTTAGAGGATGTATTAGTTTAGATCTAATGTAATCACAGTTGTACATATAGACTGCCCATGTTTTCATTCACGTCCCAAATTCTGGGCCGATTTGGTTTGCAGACAACGTCCCAAATTCTGGGCTGCTTTGGTTTTTAGATAACGTCCCAAATTCTGGGCCGCTCTGATAACATCACAATTTCTGGGCTGCTCTGGTTTTTAGATAACGTCCCAAAATCTGCATTTTCGAATTCAGGCCAGTTTTTGAGATATTCTGCTTAGCTGACCTCCGAGTTTCTAAGTCATGCATGCACAGTTTAACATAAACTGGACCGTTAATTCATTTAAGAGTAACCCTTAGTACATGAATCAAAGTTAATGTATTTTTTACTCTCCCATAAAACATTTAGGAACATTGTATACCAAAAAAAAAAGGACATCTCATTTGCTTATGTAATGTCCATCAATATATAGTGAGGCGTAGGGGTTTATCAGAACTTCTGGGTTTAAGAGACCAGTGCCCTTCAACAACTTCAAATAAATCCTATTGTATTGTATTAGTCAACATTTCCTTTATCTATTCCTGATAGTTTATACTGTAGGTCAGGGGTTTTCAACCTTTTTTTGAAACTGTACCCCTTCTATCTGGAGGTTTCAGCTCGAGTACACCTTTACAATTTTCGCTCAACTGAACGGTACCTCAGTTACAATAAAATTGAGAATTTAGGAGGCTGTGTGGTCCAGTGGTTAAAGAAAAGGGCTTGTAACCAGGAGTGACTCATTGTGCAAGTCACTTAACCTCCTTGTGCTCCGTCTTTCGGGTGAGACGTTGTTGTAAGTGACTCTGCAGCTGTTGCACTGTTCACACACCTTAGTCTCTGTAAGTCGCCTTGGATAAAGGTGTCTGCTAAATAAACAAATAATACTAAAGTGTTAGAAAATATATCCTTTTAATACTAAAGAATAATCTGATGACCCCCCCCTGTTTATTTAATAAATTTGGGTGACAAACTGCTGGTTTAGGGCAGAACAACAAACAGTAGACTTAATTCTTAAAACTTTTAACTACAAGTATTTGGATGCACAGAATTAAAAAGACACCTATTTTTTTGTAACTTTGATGGCCTTTTTTAAATTTTGACAGCCTTTTGTAAAAGTGAAGGCCTTTTGATACCCAGCATACACTGCAATACCCAGCAAAGTTATACACTGATATTCTGATAGCACAGCAATTCAAATGAAGTTTGTAATTGGTTGTGTTCCTCAAATACACAATAAAAAGTGATATTTATAGGGTATACAGTTATACAGTGATACAGTGATTTCGGACATCTAAGAACAGGTACTGCGAGCATCTGGATTCATACCCAGAGGTACTCTGTAGCCTCCTAGGACATTCGCAGCTTGTTTGACACCCTCTTGTAGTTGCCCGTTTCTGCATATAAAGCAAATTGCTGTTTGTCATTCTCTCTTTTTTCTTATAAATCAGTCTTTGCAAAAATCATTCCAAAAACACTTGAATCAGTTAGGGACTACCAGTCTGACACTACAGGCCTTTAAATTGCAGTACCAATTTGCAAGTTGCTAAGTGGTTGCGTTCCTCAAATTTGCACTGCAAAGTGATATCTTAAAGAATAAGGTATATAGTGCTTTTTTTCGCCTCTGCTCGCTTTTGGTGCAAAACTATGCTCCGATACACTCAAGCTGATACTGTGATCACAAAACACTTGGAATGGAGTTAAATTGGTGCTTCTGTTGCATAAATACTCTACAAAATATGCACATTTCAGGTCTTATATATAATGGACATTTTTTGTATGTATTTTGCTATAGGAAATCGCGGTCGGGGGGGGGGGTCTTCCTGTTATACCCCATGAGTCCACAAATCCTGGGCCAACAAACTCGCTAGTACTCTCTTTAGATGCACAACAGTCTTGGCTAAAGAAAATGGGCTCCTTCGAGTTCGTACGACCCACGACCACCATTGGCCGAGCCTTACCCCAATGGTGTTTTTATAATGGGATTTGCCATAGGGAAGGGGGTGGTCACTTATCGTACCCGTATTTCCACGACCCCTGGGCCAACTAACTCAGAAAGGCACTCTTTGCGTGCACAAGAGTCTTAGCTAAAGAAAGACATCGACCACGGGTTCAAACGCCACCCCACCGCCAGATGGTGGGCGTTGCCCCAAAGGGGTTTTATAATGGGATTTCCCATAGACATTTTTCAGGGTGCTGTATCTCGGGTTCCGGGGGTCCGCGAGACTTGAAAATCGGTACGGAGGTCCACCTCAGGGCTCCTGTCTATCCCTCCAAGCGACGTGTCCCCAGCTAGAAAGGACACCAGTTTAGACTTTTTTGCCAACCTGGAGCTCAAAAGCTATTGGAAATGCAACCTTGACATGCCATCATGCTGAAAATGTGTACATTTGTTGAAAATGTAGCATTTGAAAATGGGTGGCTCCCTGTGAAAGAGGGCCCCCTGACATGACCCTAGGAACCCGGTTTCTAGGCCCTGGGGTTATGGAGATATGACCCCGAAAAGGGTAGTTTTTGGACATTTTTGACAGGGCGTATCTCGGGTTCTGTAGGGGTTAGGAACTGGCGCCAGGGGTTAGGAACTGCCCCATGGCGCCCCGCACAAGGAGTCACCATTTTCATGGTTCAGATGCCAGGACGGCTTGGCAAAGTTAATTTTTTCGTCATGACATGAATTTTTGGGTGAACCACCACACCGTTTTAGGGGGTGGTTTGGGGTGCTCCCCTGAGTCTATATCACTTTGAATGGTGGTTCTACGTGCTCGGGTTCGAGAGATATGCCTGAAATGTGTTTTTCAACCCTGCCATAGACATGAGTGAGGCTGAACACCCTGAACGCCCTGAAAATATTTTTTGCAAAGAACTGCTACGAAACTGGGCATGTTACATTCAGGCTGGTCTAGAACCCTTCAGGTGGTTGTAGGTGCTCTGGTTCGAGAGATATGACTGAAAATGTGTTTTATAACACTGCCATAGACATGAATGGGGCTGAATACCCGAAAATATATTTTGCAAAGAATTGCTACAGTGGGTGTATGTGTGCAGGGGTTGCATGGTGGTGTGTGCCTGCAGGGGTTGCATGGTGGTGTCTGCATGCAGGGATTGCATGGTGGTGTGTGCGTGCAGGGGTTGCATGGTGGTGTGTGCATGTAGGGGTTGCATGGTAGTGTGTGCATGTAGGGGTTGCATGGTGGTGTGTGCATGCAGTGGTTGCATGGTGGTGTGCATGCAGGGGTTGCATATTTGTGTGTGCATGTAGGGGTTGCATGGTGGTGTGTGCGTGCAGGGATTGCATAGTGGTGTGTGCGTGCAGGGGTTGCATGGTGGTGTGTGTGTGCAGGGGTTGCATGGTGGTGTGTGTATGTAGGGGTTGCATGGTAGTGTGTGCATGTAGGGGTTGCATGGTGGTGTGTGCATGCAGGGGTTGCATGGTGGTGTGCATGCAGGGGTTGCATATTGGTGTGTGCATGTAGGGGTTGCATGGTGGTGTGTGCATGTAGGGGTTGCATGGTGGTGTGTGCATGTAGGGGTTGCATGGTGGTGTGTGCATGTAGGGGTTGCATGGTGGTGTGTGCGTGTAGGGGTTGCATGGTGGTGTGTGCGTGCAGGGGTTGCATGGTGGTGTGTGCGTTCAGGGGTCACATGGTGGGTGTATACATGTAGGGGTTGCATGGTGGTGTGTGTGTGCAGGGGTCTTATGGTGGTGTGTGTGTGCAGGGGTCACATGGTGGGTGTATACATGTAGGGGTCTTATGGTGGTGTGTGTGTGCAGGGGTCTTATGGTGGTGTGCGTGCAGGGGTTGCATGGTGGGTGTATGTGCGCAGGGGTTGCATGATGGTGTGTGCGTGCCATGGTTGCATGGTGGTACACGTGTGTGGAGGGGAATTGGAGTTCAGGTTTTGCGCAAAAGAAGGGCGGGGAAAAGACTGGGAAGGGTAGGGTAAAAGAAATATTACAACAATCATTTATTTTCACTTTCGACTCCCAGTCTCCTTTCCCTCACTTTATGATTTTATTTTGTGATTATTTAATTATTGTCAAAATAAACAGCCTTCATCTACTCACAGTTGCAGTCTCATTTCTGTCCAAAAAGAACCTGAAACACTACAATATATTGATGGACGTTACATAAGAAAATGAGATGTCCTTTTTTTCGGAATACCATGTTCCTTCCCAAAAATGTGTTTTAATATTAATATTAATTTTCATGTATCTATTTCAGTGCAATGTAGTTTCTTCATGTAATAAGAAATACGTTTTTTTAAACATTTACATTTTATTTCTGTTTTTTCATAAAAAAAAAAAAAGATTTCTGGGGAGAGTAAAAAATACATTAACTTTGATTCATGTACTAAGGGTTACTCTCAAATGAATTCACGATCCAGTTTATGGTAAACTGTGCATGGATGACTTAGGATCGCTGTCAGCGGAGTCCCCAAAACTGGGCTGAATTCGAAAATGCAAAGCGGCCCAGAATTTGGGATGTTATCTCAAGGCTGCCCAGAATTTGGGACGTTATCTGCAAACCAAATCGGCCCAGAATTTGGGACTTTAACTGAAAAGCAAAGGGCCCAAAATTTGCGACGTAAATGAAAACAGAGGCAGTCTATATGTAAAACTGTGATTACATTAGAGATAAACTAATGTATCCTGTAACAAAACTGCAATAGTGTATACATTTTATATTAAAATACATCGCAAAAACGATTATAGATATATGCTACTTGAAAGAAAAAAGTACACCACCACAGAAAGCCAATTCTTACATTCGTGCATAACATGATAATTTATATAAAGTAATTCCTCATAGTTTGTTACATCAGTACAACGTAATACCACATTATATTTTAATGGTAACGTTGTGGAAAGCAGACCACTCTCTCTCTCTGATCACAATGTTAAAAATGCCTGCAAGCTTTTCCACTCGTGTGACGACATATTCATGTGACAGACATGGACCAATCAAAACGCGAGACTGTTATGCGGTTCCATCCCAAAAATCAGGCCTGTGTCATACCTCTGTCGTTGTGCTTCCTTGCGTGACACGTGAACTCCATTTCCCAGAAGCCCTTGTCGTAGTTTCCCGAGTCATATGATCACCTCAGCTGACAGTGAGTTTGTCAGCTTTCACCAGTCTTAACATACAGTAAACCCACAATACATTGCTACTGTACTTAGGAGTGTTTGGTATTGCAGTCTTGAGACTAACCATAGATACAGATTTATCAGCTGACTTTTTGTTCTTTGGACAGAGACGGATTCAGGATGGTTACCAGGAAATCACTATAAACTGTTTATATCCGCCATACAACTTGGGAAACACTGTCTCAGACGTACATTTCTTATAGGTAAGTTCTGGTTTTGTGATATTTACAGGGTATGTATGATGTTAATGCTATTTTGTAATTAAAGTAAAACCATAAAACGTTTATTAAAAGCGGAAGACTCGCATTTTGTCTGCGTTGTATTTAGAACAAACGAGAAAGTAATACTTTTACAAAATAATCTGCGCTATATGTGTACGTATGAGTACATAAACCAATCTCATAATTATAACCTATTATACTTGCAATATATTTACACTTTTTCTCTTCCTGCATAGGATCTGCCAAGGAGCTTCACGCAACGAGTTTTAACATCCGAAGATACAGTCATGTCTCCGGAAGGGAAAAGGCTCCTCAATATTATAATCTTAGGGTTTGCTTTTATGTTTATGTTTACAGCTTTCCAGACCTGCGGCAATGTGGAAGTAAGTATGCAAGCGAGAAGAAAGTCGTTTTTTCAACCCCCCTACGTAATTGTACTGTTTGTTGAATACTAACACTAACTGTATTCCACGTCTGTTGCTTTTAGTTTACTGAGTGACAGTACAGCTAGAATGAAACACGTTATAGTCTGAATCCTTTGTATATCAATACACATGTTGGCTCTTCACAGGCCCTTTCAAAGTCTGTTCTTATTAATGAAATATAGTTTGATGTACTGACCTGTTCTGCTTCATTCACTGTTGGTGCAGCTCTGTGAATATCCTGCTTTATACATTCCTGGCTATTTGATTAAGGTTTAGTTTTTTAAAGTTAATTATATTTGGTGTTTACCACTAAACCTAACTGCACCTGACCAGAGCTTCAGGAAATATGCACAACCAACACACTGTTGGCAAGTCCATATTGAGCTTGAATGTTTCTTCTTGTTCCAGCAAACCGTGATTAAGAGTTTCAACAGCTCCAAATTCCATGGGAGTGGATATACTAGGTATTTATTTTGCTGACCATTTCTAGCAGTGTAATACTATCCTTTAGGGTGCTGTACAGTACAAGCTGAAATTCACTACATGAGAGCTGAGAGAGGCTAGCCATGAGTGGAATTACTGGCCACTGACCCTGAGTGGGTGAAAATCATGTTGTATCTTATACAGCACCTAATGCTATATAATGTTATATAGTTAAATAAGAATAATGAACCAGTACAGATTATTTAATGTGATGTAATTTCCATATACATGTATTTTATATTTACTGTATTTTATATACATATAATATATAATCACATTTATACATATGTCTAGAGACCTGCTTATCCAACACAAATATAAAAATGCAGCAGGATGAAGCACCAGTAAAACGATAATGTTAAACAATGCTTTAACCATTTTTAAAGTCAGCTGTTATTTTCCAGTCTGGAAGAAACTAGAGTGCATCCATGTGTATGTGTGTGTTTTTTGGTGACTCAGTGTTAGTTTGATTTTGCTGTGGCAGCCAAAACGGCCCCCACCACACCCACACACACTCACACACAGGCATACCATTTTAGATTTTATTATAATTTGTTATTTCTAACTAAGTCAAAGAAAGAATATGGGAAACTAAGGACTTTCTCATTTCGAAGTGAATGTGCAGTGTGTTGGGTGGCTGTTATTGTTATAAGAGATGTCACTGAGTGAGGCTCTGGCTGCTCAAGCTGTGAGAAATGATTTATGTTATAATAAGACACCTGCATGTGACATATTAACTTATACAATTAAAAAGATTGTGCTCAGGAACTGCTTTTTAGCCTCTCAGTGGAGCATATAAAATCAACTTTCTTCTCTAGATGGGCACTCCACATAATAACAAAAGGTCCTGTACAGAAACTTGTAGATGTTAGTGGCTCCTCACAATATAAGTACACATTCTGAGCATTATTATTTATTTTGTGGCTGTGAATCCCACTGTGCTGCTAGTATTCAATTACTTCATACGAAGTAATATTTTCTGTCTTCTATTCCCAGCATGTCCATTATTTATGGGGTTTTCTCAGCGTCTAACCTCATCGCCCCGTCTGTAGTCGCTGTAATTGGCCCCCAAATATCAATGTTCATCAGTGGCTTGTTTTACAGGTAAGCAGTACCTTCACAGGAACCAATACACTGGGGTCCTTTCTAAACTAGAAGAATCATCTTGGTGTTCTACTTTTTCATGATACTCCTAGCTCCTGTGTTGTATTGACAGTCATGGGGTGGGGTTGGGGGGATCCAGACTTTTTAAAATCTCTGCTACTGTAACATTGTGCATCTTCTCCTCTCACAGTGCCTATATTGCTGTGTTTATTTATCCGTTAACCTGGTCCTTCTACACGGCTTCAGTGTTGGTTGGGATAGCAGCTGCAGGTAGGAAAGAATTGTTTATGTACGGCACATGAGAGCTGGGGGTGTAAAAATGAATCGTGATACTTTCTTTACATAATATATTGTATTATACAAGAGATATGTGTAGATTGGATCATTATATAAGACCAACAGCACACAAGAACTCATTGTAGTTCACCAAGTGATTATTGAATGAATTTTGTAATTGATATGAAAACACGCTCTCTGTTACTCATTTATTTCTTGTCTTTTAACAAAGTAGTTCTTCATTAAATGATCATTTGATCTTATTATACATCAATGACCTGGAAAATCACAACATCACATTCTGTTCAGTTTCCTGAATATTTCAACTTTAACAATAGAACAGTTTCATTGTCCAGACTTGATCATATTTGGAATGTTTGTAACCAATCAGAGGTGCCTTCCATTTATGTATAGTGGGCTATTACTTTTGTGTGTATTTCTACAACCTTCATGTGTGTGTGATATTTTTGAGTATAAAAATAATGTAACCGTTCACTGTACACTTACTGCTGTATACTAAGGGAACAGCCATTTAATATGCACATTATTGATAATGATTAGGCAAAATTCTACTTTTCAAGATTTAAACTACAAACTGTTAACACCCCAAATAAGAGCCTAACATTTTATTAAATCCTTTCTTATAAAAATAATTCTGGGGGAAGGTTTTTACCAGAATACATAAAGACACTGCTTCAGTACTTTTGTGCAAGATTTTACAAGCGTAACACAGTTTTGTTGCATTTTTACTCTAGTGCCTTAATTGTACCAGAGACCCGGGGGACTTCTTTGACTTGAAAAAAGGACCAGGGGTCATAAATGGAGATTTGATAAAGGGGCATTCAGAACAGAAAATAGGAGGCACTTTTTTACACAGAGAATTGTGAGGGAATGGAACCAACTCCCCAGTAATGTTGTTGAAGCTGACACCCTGGGATCCTTCAAGAAGCTGCTTGATGAGATTCTGGGATCAATAAGCTACTAACAACCAAACGAGCAAGATGGGCTGAATGGCCTCCTCTCGTTTGTAAACTTTCTTATGTTCTTATGTTCTTATGACCCCATGACCATTACCACTGAATGGGATACTGCATCTACATTAAAAGACCTTAGTCAGTTTATTCACTATGGTTTTCCCACCTTTCATAAACCCCAACCTCCCTGATATCTTTGAATCAGGAGATGGCTTGAATTGCCGGGGTCTCCCTCCTGTAGTGACAGTAAGAGGTGCTAGACCAGACAAAGGCCAGGGCAGTGAGGTGATCAACACCTCTCCACTGTCATAGAGTGTACACACAAACAGGAGGCTCAGCTCTATAGCACTCATTCATATAGCAATGCATTGCCTGGGAACTCACAGTCTGACTGTAAACTCCATAGCCTCTTTTCCACTGTACAAGCGAGCCGCGCCAGGGCCGTACCGAGCCCTCACAGTGCGGTTAAGGGGAGCCTGGGTTGTTTTTCCACTGTAGAGCTGAGCCGTGCTACTGACGTCACACGCTACGAAAGACAGTTGCTATTAATTATTGCTATTAATTATTGTTATTAATTAACTCAGTTTGCTACAAGATGCGCAAACAAATGGTGTTCAAAAATTAATAGACCAACGGTACAGCTGTATCTTGTATCGCTATGTTTTGTAAATATATTTAGGAATGTCTTTATAATCCACAAATTTTACTGATTTATATCGACTTACTAAAAATCAATTAGTTCTGTTGAAGGGGAAAAAAGAAAGTTTTAAAAATATGATTTGCCAAATATATCCTGTTATGTTTTTTGTTTGGGTGCTTAAAAAAAAAAAAAAAAAAAAAAAAAAAAAAAAAAGCTGCGCGAGAGCACCGACAGCCACAGTTGTATGTGTGGTACAGCACTATTTTTGTAAATACCGGTAAGTTTAGAATTGTCTTAGTTTTGCTTTTTTCTCTTTATATTAATACAGTGCCTTGCGAAAGTATTCGGCCCCCTTGAACTTTGCGACCTTTTGCCACATTTCAGGCTTCAAACATAAAGATATGAAACTGTAATTTTTTGTGAAGAATCAACAACAAGTGGGACACAATCATGAAGTGGAACGAAATTTATTGGATATTTCAAACTTTTTTAACAAATAAAAAACTGAAAAATTGGGCGTGCAAAATTATTCAGCCCCCTTAAGTTAATACTTTGTAGCGCCACCTTTTGCTGCGATTACAGCTGTAAGTCGCTTGGGGTATGTCTCTATCAGTTTTGCACATCGAGAGACTGAAATTTTTGCCCATTCCTCCTTGCAAAACAGCTCGAGCTCAGTGAGGTTGGATGGAGAGCATTTGTGAACAGCAGTTTTCAGTTCTTTCCACAGATTCTCGATTGGATTCAGGTCTGGACTTTGACTTGGCCATTCTAACACCTGGATATGTTTATTTGTGAACCATTCCATTGTAGATTTTGCTTTATGTTTTGGATCATTGTCTTGTTGGAAGACAAATCTCCGTCCCAGTCTCAGGTCTTTTGCAGACTCCATCAGGTTTTCTTCCAGAATGGTCCTGTATTTGGCTCCATCCATCTTCCCATCAATTTTAACCATCTTCCCTGTCCCTGCTGAAGAAAAGCAGGCCCAAACCATGATGCTGCCACCACCATGTTTGACAGTGGGGATGGTGTGTTCAGGGTGATGAGCTGTGTTGCTTTTACTCCAAACATAACGTTTTGCATTGTTGCCAAAAAGTTCAATTTTGGTTTTATCTGACCAGAGCACCTTCTTCCACATGTTTGGTGTGTCTCCCAGGTGGCTTGTGGCAAACTGTAAACGACACTTTTTATGGATATCTTTAAGAAATGGCTTTCTTCTTGCCACTCTTCCATAAAGGCCAGATTTGTGCAGTATACTGATTGTTGTCCTATGGACAGAGTCTCCCACCTCAGCTGTAGATCTCTGCAGTTCATCCAGAGTGATCATGGGCCTCTTGGCTGCATCTCTGATCAGTCTTCTCCTTGTATGAGCTGAAAGTTTAGAGGGACGGCCAGGTCTTGGTAGATTTGCAGTGGTCTGATACTCCTTCCATTTCAATATTATCGCTTGCACAGTGCTCCTTGGGATGTTTAAAGCTTGGGAAATCTTTTTGTATCCAAATCCGGCTTTAAACTTCTCCACAACAGTATCTCGGACCTGCCTGGTGTGTTCCTTGTTCTTCATGATGCTCTCTGCGCTTTAAACGGACCTCTGAGACTATCACAGTGCAGGTGCATTTATACGGAGACTTGATTACACACAGGTGGATTCTATTTATCATCATTAGTCATTTAGGTCAACATTGGATCATTCAGAGATCCTCACTGAACTTCTGGAGAGAGTTTGCTGCACTGAAAGTAAAGGGGCTGAATAATTTTGCACGCCCAATTTTTCAGTTTTTTATTTGTTAAAAAAGTTTGAAATATCCAATAAATTTCGTTCCACTTCATGATTGTGTCCCACTTGTTGTTGATTCTTCACAAAAAATTACAGTTTCATATCTTTATGTTTGAAGCCTGAAATGTGGCAAAAGGTCGCAAAGTTCAAGGGGGCCGAATACTTTCGCAAGGCACTGTATAATAAAGGTAAAGGATAATAAATTTGGTAGAATTTTGTGTTTCTAAGTGTGAGTTAAATGTACCGTACCTGCGGTTTATGTCCATTTTGCTTCAAATTGTCACAAATTCGGGCATAAACTTTCTCATTTCTGACGCACGACTCCAGATCTTCCTGAAGTATGGAAGGCCGTCTGGGTCAAAAACGTGTGTTATTAGTACACGCTTCAAATAAATTATGTGTAGTACTGCGATACACTACAAATTCTATTTTGTTAACTACATGTACTATTTTTACTACACGTACACATTTGGTCCAATCAGTTCTTTAGAAATGAAATAAGAGCCAATGAATTTAAAGCAAATAGTACGCGTAAATGATCAAATGAAAAGTTGCCTCACATTTTCCATGCTCTTCCAAAAGTGATCAGAGAATCTCAGCCTTTGAATATTTTTTGATTGTCTTGATAAAGGCTAAACACCAAAATGTTGATATATTTTTCCGAGGTCTCTATGGGTCTCAGATTTTACACCATGGATTTTAAATAATAAAGAACCTGTTTTTTTTTAAATATTCTTTGTGCTCCCTCAATTTTTTCTAAAAGCTGTCTCAAAACATACTTTTTTAAACTTGCCTTTCCAATTTTTTAACTTCTGTTTGTACAGTGTTTTTCATGTGCGTTTACTTTTCCTGTACTGTGCTATGTTATTTTTATTATTTTTTTATTTCTGTCACCGTAAAACTTCCAGTAATCGCCAGGTCTTTTTTAAAGGGTGAGCTATGAATAATAATGCAATGTGGTCTTTTTAGTGGGTTGTATTGCTTTTATTATTATTAACAGTGGTAGATGCAATTCAGTTTTTCAATGCAGATTCGTTCTTCTGCTTGTTAATTTTCTAACGTTTTGCATATCCTTGTTTACTTTTGCTTTATACTTTGGGGGTGTACAATACAGTGGCATTGTTATAAAATAAAACTGTTACTTAATACTTACTGACACAACCTTTTAATGATGTTGCTGGAATGTCGCAATTTAGTTATGTTAATGCTATAAGGTTGTATGTTAGTGGCTTCTCCATGATTGCATCTGAAGTATTTGAAGATGTTAGTGATGTTACATAATAAACACTGGGTCTCAATAGTCAGCAGGGCTTCTGGCAAATATTGTAAAGAAACGCCCTTCGCTATACAAAATACAGTTATTATTATTATTATTATTATTATTATTATTATTATTATTATTATTATTATTAATAATAATATTGTGATGACCCTTACTATTTTTGACGGTTAGACTGAGAGTTAACAATTATTAACAAATGTATTATACTTGATAATAAATAAAGTCCCTGTCCGGGCCAGGACCACGCCATGTCAAATAACAATGAGACGGCTGCACTCAGCAAACGTATGCTTGCATCACAGAAGAAAATCTCTCACAGCCATATTTGCAATATTCCTTATTTTAAATTGATGTCTTCTTGTCTAAATGATACACCAAAGGTTATTGGATACTGTGCCAATTACATTGTGCATAAAAAGCGAATACATTGTCATGACAAGCCACTAATGTAAAATGACTATCCACCAACATAGGAAATATGTAACACGTGTCATCTTTTTAGAACACGTACCAATTAAAATTGGTACATCTAATCATTTCTGTGCTCTGATTGCTACACTTACTCATTTGGACCAAATATTTGAGATGTGTTCTACACAATGCATTTTTGACCCAGGTGGCCTTCCATACTGAAGTAACACTTCAATCTGCCCACAGATAAACTAGAGCCTGCACTTCCTCAGCGTTCCAAGCCTATCTTTTCTCTCATCACACTTGCTGTCCGCCATGTTTGTTGTTTTTCTTTCTGGAGTGTACTGACTGATTCAGTGTAATGACGAAAATCCTTAACCCCGCCCTGGCTTGGCTTGGCTCGCAGCCGGATTCAGATTTTTGCAGAATTTTTCGGTATGAATGTTCCAGTTAATGCTCTATTTCTTAATCAGGTTCCCGTAACAAGCCTGCATGTGAACTTCATTTTCGGTTAAACCGTGATTATGCAGTGCTCCCCCTTCATAAGGCAGCTCTTTGTACCATGGAATGGGTTATATGGCAGTGTGGTCGTGGCTCCTAGTTTCCCTATAATACCATTCCAGCTTAATTGATAGGGTAATTTTCAGTTCATACACACAGTTCCCATCTAAATGTAAACCTTGGATGTCACTAAGTCATTTATTATATTCACACCACACTTACTATGGACAGAAGTAGCCAATTGGAGTGGTTTCTCTCTCAAATGCAGTCTAAAAATACAAATAAAACCTTATCTTCAACAGGAGATCTTTTTAAATTACCGGGAAGTTGTAAGCAATAGAACTCTTCAGGTTTATAATAATAATAATGATGCAGTGCTCCCTCTTTATAAGGTGGCCCTTCATACCGTGGAACCAGTTATAATGCGGTATGGTCCTGGCTATAGCACTGTAATAATACATGAAGTCTACGATCCAGCAGTAATTGGAAGCTTAGCTATTGCATGTGCAGAGCTAGTCAGTAAGCACTATTCTTTTCCTTGCATGAGCCGAATATTCCAGAGTTTGTGTTTGTGTTGCAGTGCTCTGGACTGCACAGGGAAACGTCTTGACTATCAACTCTACAGACACTACCATCGGGAGGAACAGTGGGATATTCTGGGCCCTCCTGCAGTTCAGGTAATAGCTAGTGAAGATTCACAGTTTCTCACTTCATTCAACCTTGTGTGTGTTCTCATTGAAGAGAGTGTTTCCATGATTACTCTTCAAAGCAAATCACCATTAAAACTCCATTGGGTTGAGCAAATTAGCTCTGTTTCTTCTGACACCTTGGCTATATGAGAAATACAATCCAGAATGGGAATGGAGGTTCCCAGGCATGTGAAAAACCTCGCTACCATCGTCAAAGAGCAAGAGGCTTAAAAAAAACGCTGCGTTCCCTTTCCTCCTTGTATTTGCAATCCTAACCTTGATTTTTTGTTGCTTTGTTTTTTAATGCTGAGCCTCTACAATGTTTGTTGCATATTTATTCAAGTACAATACTAAGAATTGACTTCTAGTTTCTTAGGAGTTTTACATTGGTTCTTTCTCTTCCTTTTACAGTCTGTTCTTTGGGAACCTATATATATATTTTGCTTGGCATGGCAAAGCCCACATTTCAGGTATGTTTCAAGTGACTTATTTTCCTATTCCAATTGACCTCTTGGCTTGTTGCACTTGCTAACCATACAACAGGGTTCGTACGCTAGTCTGGAAGTCTGGAAAAAGTATGGAAAAATGCCAAACTAATTTCCAGGGCTTGAAAATGCTTGAGAAATCATGTCTCCGTTATGAAAGTCTTGAAAGTCTGGAATTTTACTAGTATCATGGGAAAAGGAAAATAATTTCCCGATTTGATTTTTTAAAAATTATTATTATTTTATCAAAATGGATCTCGAATGCGGCGGCTCCGCTAAAGTGGCAACTGTAAGCCTTATGTCAGGGGTTCTCAACCTTTTTTTTTTTTTTTTTTTTTTACTCATGTCCGGCCCCGGGGATTGGTGAAAGCGGTCGGGAAGTTATATAGGGGGGTGTCTGCTAGTGATGCACGGGTCAGTCATATTTTGACCCGAACTTGCTAAGCCTTGACCCGCACCCGACCCGACCCAAATTAGGTTATATTGATATTCATCCGAACCCGACCCAAACCCGACACAACTATTAGTTTTGTGATCATTACCCTTCTATTACTATCGTTTTATAACTACTCATATACAACTCCTGCATTTAGCTAAACCAGTCATTCATTTACATGTGTAAAATATATTTAAAAAATATACAGGCTTACCTTTCGATGCATAATGAAGATAATGAATCCCAAAACTGCTGTTCAACATTTAGTCTTTAATTCATGTTCATGAAAGTACACTATTTCAACCGTCAATTTATCTGACATCCAAAATCCATTATTCATCATCCATAAACGTTCCATAGTCAAAAGTCCTTTAACACAGTATCATTAGGCAGTTATGTATATCATTTAGTTGGTAACTTTGCAGCGCTATGGAGGAACAAAATAGAGTCCACTGTCCCTGGATTGAGGCGATACCTTCAGGATTCAATCACTCGACCAGCTGAGCTAAAATTGCGCTCACTTGTTGTACTTGATGCAGGAATGCACACTATCATACGTGCTAACTTTCTTAGCTGGGGAAACGTGGTTTGTTGTTTTTTCCAAAATCTGATAATCTTTGTCAGCTTCGTCACTTGAAAATGTTAGTTTACCTACCGTAAGAAAGAGAAGACGACCACCAACTTTTTGGATATGCCTGCCTATTGGGTAGGTATTACTGAGCTCTTTATATCAGAGCTGCCAATAGGTCCCTTCCTTGGGATGACGCACTCGGTCCCGCCCACAGAGGGATTAAAACCGTCATACTGAAGAAGCCATTTCTCTTTTTGCATCGAACCTGTAAGGGCAACCGATGCAACCTTGTGGTTGGTGGTCGTCTTCCCTTTCAGGGAACCAGGGTTACGGTAGGTAACCTAACATACCCTTTCAATTTGAAGACGACCACCAACATTACTTATGGGAAAGTATACCAGAGCAGTCGCGAGGGAGAAGGAACGGCAGCATATGAGCTGGTTAGCTGTGTGAGCTTACAACCTCAAGGACCCTCATGTAGGGAAGGATCTACCACATTAAGGCGGTAGAACCTGGAGAAAGTATGTGGTGTAGCCCAGCTAGCCGCAGTACAGATATCGGACAGTGAGGCTCCTCTGAAGAGGGCCCAAGATGTAGCTAACCCTCTAGTGAAATGTGCGGCTGAAAGGGGCTGAAAAGCTGCGCAGATGCTACAGGCCACCTCACTCTCAAGGGCCAACGTGGCATGCTGGACGCCCAAGAATCGCACACACGGTATGCCTGTCTTCCTGAGGGATTTTAGTTCTATAGGCCTTGCTTATCATCACGTTGGAGTGTTCAACACCAATTGCACCATGTGTTTTGTGCACAGTATGCACCGAGCACCGCGTTGACTGACCACTGCGTGCACCGGTTATACCGAGCACCGTGCGTATCAGGCACTGATTGCATCGTGTATCATGTGCACTACGTATACCGAACACCGAGTGCACCGAGCACCGCTTGCACCGAGCACTGTGCGTACCAGAAAGCCGAGGGTGATATATGCACCAAGGCACTAGCACCATGTGCTTTGGGCGCCGTGCACACCAGGCACCATGTGCACAGAGTACCGTGCAGCAGAAGTCTCTGAACTGAATGTTGGGTTTGTCACAGACAAATTGCTCAATAACTTAAAGGCCAAAAAGACTATCTCAGAAAAAAAGTGTCTTTGCAGTGAAATTACATACAAAAAAGTTCCTCAATGCTGCAGTGACAAAACTACTCAAAATGCCCTCTTAGGTAGTCTCTCGTCAGAAACATGGGATGGCTGGATCCAAGGCAAATAGTTAAGGATGCTGATGTGAAAGGCAGTTAAAGAGATCACTCCAGACTACAAGTACTAGACAAGACCAATTTAATCACTCCCAGACAAGACTAGATTTGTTTTTTCCATGAGCGCCTGGCAAAGAACGAGGGTTGGCAGGAGCTGTGGGAGGTGGCGAAGAAGGTCCTTCTCTCACGTGGACAGGCCTCTGTAGAGAGAGACCTTTCAGTGAACAAAGAAATAACTATTGAAAATATGAAAAAGAAAACTCTTGTTGCTCAGCGGGTGATCTCAGACCATGTCAAGAATGTTGGTGAAGTGAAGAGCATCAAGATCACCAAAGAGCTTTTGCTGTCGGCTGGCTCGGGAAGGCAGAAGTATCATGCATACTTAGATGAAGAAAAGCGCAAGCAAGATGAGATGCAGAGAGGACAAAAGAGAAAAGCTATCACAGAGAGGAAAAGAAGGATTGAGACACACATTAATGCTCTCATTGTGTCTGCTGATAATTTCGCAGAGAAAGCTGAGGCTACAGGGCACATAGCATTTATTTCAAAATCAAATGCATTGAGGAGGTCTGTGAAAGAGAAACAGCTAGAGCTGAAGGCTGTTGAGAAGGAGCTGGACAGCAAGCTGCTTGAGTTGAAAAATTGAAGCAGGAACTTGTATACTTTGTAAATAGTATAAATAAATGTTTCAGAAGAGTTTGAATCAGACTTTTTGGTTTGTTTATTAACCCTGTCTATAGCAATGTTCTTTAACTTGGCATTATGAAAGGGCAACTTGCTACGGATCTGCAATATCACACTTACCTTCACAATGCATTCTTGTTGTTGTTTGGATTCGCTTTCAGTCACTGTACCGCTGTTAAATCATGTTTTAAATGTTAATGTGTGCCCCTGCAACACTTCTGCCCCTAGTGGATGTAAGCAATACCATACTTATTCAACGTGATATTTCTTACTGCTGTACTTGTTACTTCCGCTGCAGGCAGATAGTTGTTCAGTATTGAGAGAACCCATGGTGGCTGGGGGCACATTAACACACTGCTTCCTGCCCTCTCACTCTATTTGATTCATCTAAATGAAGGATCTCAACACAACTGCTGATTTAATTTTAAATTATATACATTTAAAAAATGACCACTACCACTGCACACCCCTAATACACCACTAGTGGTCATTGTGGTCTCATTACACAAATTACACCTTGCCCAAAAGGTAAAATATGCTCGTGACTTTGAGATAGGTGAGGATTAAGAAAAAAAAATCCACAGAGAAAAATTGTGAATTGCATTATCAGTACTAAGTAATTACCACATTTTTCAAAAGGCTTGTTTGGGTTACATTTAATACTTGCCAATTTTTGAGTATTTACACAGCCCTAATAAATCTGCATATAAGTATCTATGTTCAGTGGTGTGGTGTTGTCACACTTGTGCAGACTGCAGGTTCGAGTTCTCTTCCCTGGCCTTGCATTCAGTTCTGCAGTGGAGGTGCTGTAGCAGATCTGTTGCATTGACCCCTCTGTCTGTCTCTCTCTCTGTCCTCTCTCAGAATGGGACACCAGGAGAGTCTTCATCTCCCTGACAGTCATCAGTCTTGTGGGCAGCTTCCTGTTCTTCCTGATACGGAGGCCAGAGCCGGAGAGCGTGGCCCCTGACGGGACTGAGGCCCTCCTGCAGGCTGACCTGGGGGACAGCAGCAGTGGCAGCACCACCCCGTGAGTCTGACTCCTCACTGCACCGGCCAGGCCCTGTGTTTATACCACAAGGGACGTGAATCTTTCACCCGTTGAGACCGAGGCCTCATTTATAAGTACAAGCAACACAATAAAAATGTGTGTGCTTCAAACTTAATCAACAGCAGACAGAGATCAAAGAACAGAATAATGTATCTAATTATTAATGTGGACTGAAGGAGAAGCATTGGCATGAGGTTCTAAACAATTCCCAAATACAGTCTTTATAACCAGAGAAAGATGCTGTGATGGAAACAATTCCAACTTGTATGATTAATTTTGGACTAAAGTTAAAAGCCATCTATTCTTTCCTTTCGCAGAAAATGGGAAACTACACATTGCACATTGATTTCTATATTTATTCATTTATTTTCTTTATATTAGACAAAAAATCTATTCTGTGTTTCAATTGTTTTCCATTTATTTTATTTTTGTTCATAAAAAGTGTTCTAGGTGTTGCCAAAGTATCCATCTTTTTGTATTTAATGTATTTAGTCCAGTGTATCTGCAGAACAAATTTAATTGGCCTTTGTGTTTTTAAATGTGAAACAATAACCTACAGTATTAATAGCTTATAAGCTGGGCCACTGAAGGCTATAAATTGGGAATGCTTTTTAAATAAAAAATCATAATGTCTGTCACTCACACTTCTACTAAACAATCATAAAATCCATTCATAGTTTTAATTGATTGTGGATTTGGAGCTTTATGAAGCTAGGATTCAGAACCAATGTCAACGCAAGCACATCATAAGGCACCTTGATTTAGCTGGCTGTTGGAAAGTTGCTTG
Organism: Acipenser ruthenus; assembly: GCF_902713425.1. Taxonomy (NCBI): domain Eukaryota; kingdom Metazoa; phylum Chordata; class Actinopteri; order Acipenseriformes; family Acipenseridae; genus Acipenser; species Acipenser ruthenus. The sequence goes on along the minus strand of NC_081207.1, from coordinate 13,655,818 downwards.
ACTGACTTTGTTTTTGTTCTCGTAGGTTAGCACAAGGAAGGAGTGCACAAGCTCTAGATGCATTCAGTAAGTGGCAACTTCAGTGTGCAAATATGTATAGAGATGCATCTCAGAAAGAACACATGTATCTAACTTCATTGTTCTTATAAATGTGTATATAGTTAAACCCCTTATAACTTATTTTACATTTCTTAGTGAACTACCCTCTTGAGTATTCAATAAGATCCTGTATTGCTGTTTCTGCTCAGATCATAATTTACCAGGCTTGCTAACTATTCCAGAAAACAAAACTCCTGTAAGGTGATTTTTGAAATGACCGCCAGAAGTGTGCAACTGTAGTTTCTTACTCCTGTGCAACTATGGCAACTGTGAGTTTAGCAAAGCGCAAATCTCCATAGAAACCTTCAGGCACACCTTACATAGGCATTACAACGAGCCCCCTCAATCCTTTGAAAAGAGATCATTGTTTTATTACATCCAGCTGAAGTGCCCACTTGTATGCTGGACAGACGCCTGAATTGAAGCCATCATTGTTAGTCATTGATATCACCCGGAGTGATCTGAGTCTAAAAGCAAGTGGCCGAAGTACCAAATCATATCTATTATTATTATTATTATTATTATTATTATTATTATTATTGTTATTATTATTTGTTAACAATTTTTTAGGCTCACAGAAGTAAGACTTCTTCATTACTTACACTGCTGGCCCAATTATTGTGTAGTGAACAAGACCCTATAATTTGTGCAAAATAACCAGGCATCTTTTTATAAATGTAAAGCTTGTTAAATATGACACCACCTGGACCTCCTTCCTCAATGTCCAGCATGTGTGCTGCACCACGGGGGTGAGCGGTGTCAGTGATCTGATCGGTGTGGTGTGTTTGCTCTTTTAACAGAGAAAGCTGTCCAGCTGTCTGGCACAAAGGAGATGCTGCTGCTGAGTATTTCCATCGCATACACAGGTAAAAGCTGTGCTCAACATGCTTACAAAGGCAGGCCTGGTCCTGGTTACCCTCCATACAGGTCTCTGCTTTGTCTGAGACACACATTTCAACTGCTTCTGGTTCCAATTGGGAGAATGTAATACATTTCCTATGACAGATCTTCTACAAAGTGGCCTAGTTATTGGAATTCTTAGATTCTTTTTTTTTAACAGCTCTGTATTGATATCGGCAGTCATTCTGAGTGGCTCTCATTGCAGTTACTCAAATTCTGTGTTTTTTATTTCTACTAGGCCTGTGTTAAGGTGATTTCACCTGAGTTCAGTTGCGTGCCATAGATATAAGAAATATATGCTAGACTGGCTAAAGTGTCTTTTTATGGAAGTAAGAGCAGCACCATCTAGTGATCTTCCCCTTCAGGTTTCCTTTAGTTTTGCTGATAATGCACTGGCTGTGCACTAGATGGAGCTGGTGCTTACTGATATAAACACACTGGATGATCTAGCCTATGTTACACATGTCTATGGCAGGGTCAGCTAGAACTGAAGAGCAGCTGTTCCTGAACTCAAAGTGAAAGCACCGCAACACAGGCTTATCAAAAACAATATTTGAGTGATTGCAATAAGAAGCACTCAGAATAGTTGGAAACAACATAGAAAGTTAAGGGACTTTTGAAGCTGCATACTTAATCTGGGGATCTATAGAGGTGCTTATCCTACTGTATGTATTCTCCTACTGTAGAACCGCCCTCGCCCATTGTAATGGAGCTTGGTACGAACATTCTTTATCACAGGTTATTGAGAGTTTCAGGAACGGGATGTAAGGCGGTACCTATTTTCATATATACATAGTTAGGTATGTCAAACCTTTTTACTTACCGTACAGTAAACCCAGAGAACTGCACAATAATGATGGTTCTTGGTACAGGCATTCTTTAGCACAAGGTTTTGAAATTGGGGATATTGCATCCGTCGACATGCATTTCACACTTACACAAAAAATGATAGCGTGTTCCTGTCCTAGTACTGTTGTTACAGGGTACTCGAGTCACGTGTGTGGGTAACCTCTGATATGCAAGACAGAGAGACATGGGAGTTGGAGTTGAAACGCCGCTCAGGTGCACAGGATTTATTAACACACACAAAAAGTAAACAAACAGGTCATGTGATACTACCAGTGATGGTAACGCACAGAGGACACATACAGCAAGCTGTACAAAAGGCAAAATTAAAACACAGTACAAAAACTACAAATAAAAGGTGCCACACAGGGCGAGCGCCAGCCTTATAAAACGTGGCGTCCCGCTCCAGCAACCTGCTACACTACGTAACCCTCGCTATACATTACTTGGGATCAATATCCCCTAAACTAACCTACTTGTGAGCCGGTATTCTTACGGCGGCTCCTGCTTCTTCATACGGCCTCAGCTGGGCACTGCTTTCACAAGCACCGTGTTGCAGTTTAAGGGTTGCATAGATGTAGTTCCTGCAGAGCGGACGCTGTCCTCCGGAGTGTACGCAATGCCCCTCTGGTATTGCAGTCGCCCAGAATGATCCCCACCGGATGTTTTTATGTTGACAGACACTCGGTCGAGACCCGCCCACCTGCTGGTTGAGGACCGGCACACCCTTCATCCAACCAAACCTAGCAGGCAAAAAGTCTCAATTGAGCACCCACCTGTAAACAATCATTCAATCAAACATAACAACTCCAAAAAGGCACACAGAATTTCCACATATAAATTACACCAACACACATTCACCCTGCTACACTTGGCAGTTTATTTTACATGTGATTAATTGTACTATAAAGTTTATCTAACTTTTTTTTAACCAGGAAAGTCCTGTTGAGATATAATAATCTTTTTTTCAGGGGTGGCCTGGTCAAGAAGGAGGCATATATTACAGAAAAACACAGAAATTCAAATGAGCACAACCAATACAAACAAGTTAATCACATTACAAGAAACAATTTAGGAGCACTGTACTCCTCAAGACAGTTTATTCCAAGACCATGGAGCAAGAAAAATTCTGTTCAAACTTTAGGAACTGAAAAACTTAGAACAGTCTAAGATGAAGAATAGAAGTACTACTCGAGGGAATTAGCAATTGAGTTTTAGCATTTGAGTTTTGCAAAGGATAGCCTTATAAACAATTATGTACCAGTGTTTCAATCTTAGCGAAGATAAAGAAGTCAGACCAGCCAATCCATATAAGTTGTACATCATGTCGGAAAAGGAGGTTGTCTTTCAAATGTCTGCATCACAGTGTTATTGGTGCTTCAATCATGGTTTGGTTTCCAGGGCAACCTTAATATACCAGCCAATCCCTGTCCTCTGGTTTAAATTGAAATGTTTCTTGACAAGCATAATAAATACACTGCTAATAAAATTGGCGCATGCCCTTCAGTAAAGCACAGGCTCAGTTTGAAAGACACCAGTTTGCATTTAGAATGCTAACCAAGGTTTCAAAATCAATTTTCTAGCAACGTTACCTATTGTGCTTAAGACTTTTTGGTTCTTGGTTGCATTTATCCTGCAAGTGTAGATGTTTCAAATACAATGCTATTGATTATTGGTAACCAATTACTTCCTCTGCTGTAGGTCACACGATCCAATTGCAATTAGAACACTGAAGTAAATATGCCCCACCAACAGGAAGTGATTAGGTTTCCAGGAAGCAACAACAACATTTCATCTATCTGCATTAAAGTAAAACAAGCAAGCAGGGTTAGGCAGATACCTTCCCAGGGTTGGGCCTCTCCTCCAGGGCTGGTATCAGCCGTTGCTCAGATTTGGCGGGTATGTTGGACAGTGAGATTGACTGGATTGCCCTGTATTTCTGGTTGGGTAATTGCTGATTTCTCCTGTCTTGTGGCAGGTCTGGAGCTCACCTTCTACAGCGGAGTGTACGGGACCTGCATCGGGGCCATGAACCAGTTCGGAGATGATGCCAAGAGTCTCATCGGACTCTCAGGCATTTTCATTGGCATGGGAGAGATCCTGGGTGAGTGAACGGCACGAGGCCACTGTCCTGCAGGGCCAAGCTGATACCTGTCCATGCTCCATCCCTCTCCCCCTTTCCTGTTCCCTCCTTCTCTCCCTCCCCTGTCCTGTTCTCCCTCTCTCTCTCTCTCTCTCTCTGTCCTCTCCTGTCCTGTCCCCTCATCCCCCTCTCTCTCACCAGTCCTCCCCCTGTGTGTGCAGGAGGGGGGGTGTTCGGCATGCTCAACACGCGCAGTCGTTTCGGGAGGAACCCTGTGGTGCTGCTGGGGCTGCTGACTCACTTTGTGGCATTCTACCTCATCTTCCTGAACATCGCGGCTGACGCGCCCATCGCCCCCGAGCAGGGCACAGACCTGCAGGCCTTCATGATCCCCAGGTAGCTTTCTGTTCAGCAGGGCTAATCGACAGGGAATGGATAGAAAACAATGTGTATATCAACAATCTGTACAGAATATAGACTAAGAAATTGCAATGAATAGTGCTATTTAAGACCATTCGTTTTTTTCCAAGGTGTCTTGAAAAAGATTTCTTATCAATGTTTGTAATTGAACTTCTGAAGTTTCTTTCAGTACTTCTATATGTAGCACTATTGAGTGTTAATAGCTGGGGTTGTTTTTCAATTCAGTGTGGAGGTGGCGCTCCTGTGCAGCTTCCTGTTGGGTCTGGGTGACAGTTGCTTCAACACCCAGCTCCTCAGCATCGTGGGCTTCATGTTCCCTCAGGACAGCGCGCCTGCCTTCGCCGTCTTCAAATTCATACAGGTGAGGGAGAGACAGCCTGCTACACCTTGATTACACAAACTACCATCATTTAAACACCTCTGTTACCCTGCCCGCTCGTGTGTAGTGCTCTTCTGCCCCTTTCTCATAAAGAGAGTGCGCTATCCATGATATGTACTGTGCTGTACAGGACTGTATGATACATATTTAAAGGCACAGTGGTTGTACTGCAGTTGTTTCTGGTGATTACTTAACATTTCACAGACACTCCTGGATCAAAATTGTTCATTGTGTTTTATCCATATTTAATTTGACCAGTTTCTTTTAGTATTACTACATATGCCATCATAGACCGTTTTATAGTTCTGGATGAGGATTTATTTAACCCACATTTCTACTCCAGTGTTGCATGGCTGCACAATCTTTTATCTTATAGGTTTGCTGTGCAATAATTTCAATTAGTAAAAGAGCTGTCTAGTAACATTTAAAATTGTAAAACTGTAGTAAAGCACATCTGTGTGATTCATAAGGCCTTTGGCTTGAAACCATCTAAATTATACCTTAATATAAAAGCATTCAGGGTCATTCATTTATATAATGTTTTATTTTACTGCTTTTGTATTTTAATCATTTCAAACACAGCACAAACAGAAATAAATGTTGCTGCAGCTTTCTGGTACGAAATCACTTCCTAAGCTGTAGGTCAGCTTTACTCCAATAATCTAAAAGTTCATGCTATGAACCAAAAGGCAATAGGGAGTTTGAAAAGGTATCTATAAAGCGTCAGTTCTCACTTCCTTTACAGAAGATTGCTGTAATTTGGTATTTCTGTCCCTCTGTGTTTTAGTCCATCAGTGCAGCAGTCGCCTTCTTCTACAGTAACTACCTCCTGCTGCACTGGCAGCTGCTGATCATGGTGCTGACAGGGTTCCTGGGGACGCTCACCTTCTTCACAGCGGAGCGGGTGGCCACGGCCAAACGCCACGACTCTGATTATGACAGCATCTGAGCAGGCGTGGGGGCAAGCCAGTGAGCCACCAGTGTCTTGTTTCCCCGTCTCCAAACTCTCTCTCGTTTCACGATTCTTCACAAACTCTGGTCATTCTCAGTTAGTTGCACTGTACTGCTTAAGGACTCTTATTCACCACTCACAGTCCCTGTTCCCAAACTCAGATCTGTTAGATATTCCTCCAACCTTTCTACACTGTTGTGGACATCTTTACAAATATCTAGAATGGTTTCATGAAAACTTGGTTTGAGTCATAAAAACAGTAAGATGAAAATATTCTTTCAATAACAAGGGAGCACTTTATTTAGGTTCCACAACCATGACTTAGGCTGCTTGAATCCAGTTCATAAGAAACACAAACACTTTGGTCAGGCACATGGGAACCAGGCACATCGCTAAACAGGCAGAGAAGTCCAGACACAACCAGCTGCTCTTAGGTTCATGTACCTTTATAAATGTTTACTATAGAAAAATCACAGCACAGTGAAAGCATAGTAAAGCATATATAAAGTTGGGTAAACTATGGTAAATGCATAACATAAAGATGGGAGAAAACTACTGTGCACATTTACTGTGGTAAACTTTTATAAGGGGACACTTGAAGTAATGATAAGATTTACTACTCCCCTATAATAAACAATGGTTTCAGGACATTTTCATATATTCTTTTACTGTAAGTAACACTGTCAGTAGATTTGTTATCTGGATAATTCGATTTATAGGCTTTCTCTATCACTGGTTTGCTAGTTCTCCAAATGGTTTCTCCACATTACTAAATGTATTGAACTTTCCGTACAGTACATTCAAGAATGTGCCAAAGCAATACATCAGGTTTGAAGGCTGGGGACACAGACACACAGTGGAACCAAAATGATTACACACTTACTCCAAAACAACTGTTTCAAGCCTGTGTTATAACCAAGGTTTTAAAACACATTCCCCTAACCTTAATGAACTTCAGTACCATTTTCACTGCACCCTCATCATTGTGGAGCTGAACCTTGAAATACTATCAATACTATAGAGCAGCCCTCGTCTCCATGTTAGTCTGCATCTATTGCCGTTCCCCATGAAGATACTGTGGTATGGTACAAACTGGCGCATACAAAAGGCTAAGGAAACTGTTTTGGAGTTGTTCACAGTTGTTCAAGATCATACGGTTTTGCTGAAAACATTGGAAATTAAGTTAAACTACACAATGATTTGAGAGCAGTGACGCTAATTAAAGGTATGGAAAATATTTAAACTGTGGGGAACTTGAAATTGTTGCTGATTTTTTTCTTTTTTTTTCTTTGAGATTATCTCATCTGTTTTTTATTTTCATCAAAAGTATTTTTAGTTGCATGTTGTAAGACTTTTTCAATTCTAATAAGGATGTTTATTATGCATCCAAGCTGCTATTGGATTGAGACCAGGGCTGCGTCCTCATTTTTTTACACGCATACTACAAATGGGTGAAAACAAACTCCTAGACATGAAGAGATCCCCAACCCCTACAAGATGGCCAGACAGGTGCACTTCTCAAAGGGGTAGCCAGGGGGCACTATAAGACACAGTCCTTATGTATATACTTACTAAGAGTCAGGAGGCAGGTGAATGTGTTTACATGCTGTTATTCTGAGCTTAGGAAAGAGCGAGTCCCCTGTCAATTAGAATTCGAAAGACTGCTCACAATGAGGTATTCCATCTGCAAAAAAACACAGCCTGTAAAAGTCTGTTTCATCTGAACTGAACTCAAGCACTGTCAGATACCAACTGGTTTGTAATCTAATCTGTAACTGGATGTTACACAGAGATCGTTCTTTTAAGAAACGGGAAGTTTGAATATTGTCAGACTGTCAAAGTGTTGTGTTGTGTAGCATGTTTACAGTAGCTAACAGGTCTGTAGTTTGTTTATTTGTAACTATTTGCTTTTTGCACATCAGCATTTTTTTTCTACTGATGAAAACCTAAGAGACTTCGAAACTTTTCCAATTCACCTCTGACCATTGATGGTAAAGTAAAACAAATCATTTGACTTGTAGGTGTCCATGAAGGTAAAGACTAACTTGTTTAATGTGTTGCAGAAAAAGCAGTTGAACTGAAATTAGTTATATGCTTCATAAATCAAATTGCTAAAGAATATAAAATGCAATATGCAGCAAAGAAAGGATTTTTTTATAAGGACAGATTTGTTTTAATACATTGTTTTCTATAATTAAATCCCAGCTAACCTTTGATTAATTTAAAACTGGTATTAGGATTGTGGCGCCGTAATTGAAAATTAGTTGATTTCTTCAACATGTGGGAATATCTCAATGTGTGCAAATATCTTCCTTTATATGGAGCCAAATCTACCCATGTGCACTATGGGCTGATTTGTATAATCAGAACATGCTCTGTGGGGACTCCAAGCACTCCCCATCTCGACCATTAGGAGTCACTATGACTCAAAAGGAAACATTGCAAGTAGAAGAGTGGGCTGTTTAAGAAAGGAATTGCAATATGTAGGATGAATAGGGAATACTGCAAACTGTGATTTGCCATGTATATTTAAGTTGGATACATTTTTTATGTCATTGATTATAATGTTATGCATTTTAAACGCAGAGAATTGTATCAGCTTTCTAGATTGATTTAAAGTTGCTCCACTTTTGGGCTAGATACATTGTTTTTACTTTATGTAACCATATTTTTTTATATAAATCTATTTCACAGTGTTGATTTAATTGTAAAAGGGAATCCTTTCAATTCTGCATTCTGTTCCACCTAATGAAAAACATGTTACACATGTATTCCAAATGTTTTTGTTGGCTCTGCTCCAATAAATAATATACAAATATTTCTAAGGCATATATTATTATATATTTACACATGTCTATTTCACACACACATTATATATATATATATATATATATATATATATATATATATATATATATATATATATATATATATATATATATATACATACAGTACTGTGCAAAAGTTTTAGGCAGGTGTGAAAAAATGCTGTAAAGTAAGAATGCTTTCAAAAATAGACATGTTAATAGATTATATTTATCAATTAACTAAATGCAAAGTGAGTGAACAGAAGAAAAATCTACATCAAATCCATATTTGGTGTGACCACCTTTTGCCTTCAAAACAGCATCAATTCTTCTAGGTACACTTGCACAAAGTCAGGGATTTTGTAGGCATATAGTCAGGTGTATGATTAAACAATTATACCAAACAGGTGCTAATGATCATCAATTCAATATGTAGGTTGAAACACAATCATTATTATTATTATTATTATTATTTATTTTTTAGCAGACGCCCTTATCCAGGGCGACTTACAATTGTTACAAGATATCACATTATTTTTACATACAATTACCCATTTATACAGTTGGGTTTTTACTGGAGCAATTTAGGTAAAGTACCTTGCTCAAGGGTACAACAGCAGTGTCCCCCACTGGGGATTGAACCCACAACCCTCCGGTCAAGAGTCCAGAGCCCTAACCACTACTCCACACTGCTGCCCATTAACTGAAACAGAAACAGCTGTGTAGGAGGAATAAAACTGGGTGAGGAACAGCCAAACTCGGCTAACAAGGTGAGGTTGCTGAAGACAGTTTACTGTCAAAAGTCATACACCATGGCAAGTCTGAGCACAGCAACAAGACACAAGGTAGTTCTACTGCATCAGCAAGGTCTCTCCCAGGCAGAAATTTCAAGGCAGACAGGGGTTTCCAGATGTGCTGTCCAAGCTCTTTTGAAGAAGCACAAAGAAACGTTGAGGACCGTAGACGCAGTGGTCGGCCAAGGAAACTTACTGCAGCAGATGAAAGACACATCATGCTTACTTCCTTTCGCAATCGGAAGATGTCCAGCAGTGCCATCAGCTCAGAATTGGCAGAAAACAGTGGTACCCTGGTACACCCATCTACTGTCCGGAGAAGTCTGGTCAGAAGTGGCCTTCATGGAAGACTTGCGGCCAAAAAGCCATACCTCCGACGTAGAAACAAGGCCAAGTGACTCAACTATGCATGAAAACACAGGAACTGGGGTGCAGAAAAATGGCAGCAGGTGCTCTGGACTGATGAGTCAAAATTTGAAATATTTGGCTGTAGCAGAAGGCAGTTTGTTCACCGAAGGGCTGGAGAGCGGTACACGAATGAGTGTCTGCAGGCAACAGTGAAGCATGGTGGAGGTTCCTTGCAAGTTTGGGGCTGCATTTCTGCAAATGGAGTTGGGGATTTGGTCAGAATTAATGGTCTCCTCAATGCTGAGAAGTACAGGCAGATACTTATCCATCATGCAATACCATCAGGGAGGCATCTGATTGGCCCCAAATTTATTCTGCAGCATGACAATGACCCCAAACATACAGCGAAAGTCATTAAGAACTATCTTCAGCGTAAAGAAGAACAAGGAGTCCTGGAAGTGATGGTATGGCCCCCACAGAGCCCTGATCTCAACATCATCGAGTCTGTCTGGGATTACATGAAGAGAGAGAAGCAACTGAGGCTGCCTAAATCCACAGAAGAACTGTGGGTAGTTCTCCAAGATGTTTGGGCCAACCTACCTGCCGAGTTGGTGGTCACACCAAATATTGATTTGATGTAGATTTTTCTTCTGTTCACTCACTTTGCATTTTGTTAATTGATAAATATAATCTATTAACATGTCTATTTTTGAAAGCATTCTTACTATTTTTTCACACCTGCCTAAAACTTTTGCATAGTACTGTATATATATATATACACTACCGGTCAAAAGTTTTAGAACACCTCCATTTTTCCAGTTTTTATTGAAATTTACGCAGTTTAATGTCTCAATGTACTCTGAAATTAAAGCATAGAACAATAAACAATTGGAGATAAAAAAGAAATCATGGAATCGCTTTGTTCAACAAAATTATGACTCATCAAAGTAGCCACCTTTTGCAGATATAACAGCCGAACACACTCGTGGCATTCTTTCTACAATGGAAATCAAATATTGTTCGGAAAGTTCTTCCCAACACTGTTGCAGAAGTTCCCACAAATGTATTGCACTTGTAGGTTGCTTTGTTTTCACCCTTCTGTCCAGTTCATCCCAAACCAGCTCGATGGGGTTTAAGTCTGGAGACTGTGCTGGCCATTCCATGATTTGAAGCCTACCGTCTTGTTCTTTTCTTCTAAGGTAGTTCTGACATAGCCTGGAGGTATGTTTTGGGTTATTATCTTGCTGTAGGATGAACCCCTGACCAACTAGGCGTATACCAGAGGGTATTGCATGGCGCTGCAAAATGCTGTGGTAGCAGTTTTGGTTCAGGGTGCCACTCACTCTGTTCAAGTCGCCGACTCTGGATCCAGCAAAAGAGCCCTAGACCATCACGCTTCCTCCTCCATGTTTGACAGTTGGTGTCACACACCGAGGAACCATCCTTTCGCCTACTCGACGGCGTACAAAAACCCTGCGTGATGAACCGAAGATTTCAAATTTTGATTCATCTGTCCATAAGACCTTCTTTGTCTTCAGTAGTCCACTGGCAGTGCTTCATGGCCCAGGCAAGCCTCTTTTTCTTATTTTGCCATCTTAGCAATGGCTTTCTTACTGCCACTTGACCTGTCAAACCTGCATCTCGAAGTCTTCTCTTCACAGTTGAAACTGAGACTTGCTTACTTCGACCAGTGTTAAGCTGTGCTTGAAGCTGTTGTCCTGTGAGCCGCCTATCACGCAAGCTGTTGACTCTCAGAAACTTGTCTTCTGATTCTGTTGTGGCTTTGGGTCTGCCAGACCTCTTCCTGTCAGAGTTTCCTCCAGTTTCCAAGTGCCTTTTGATGGTGTAGGAAACTGTACTCACTGACACCTTGGCTTTCTTTGCAATTTCTCTAAAGGAAAGACCTACACTTTTAAGGGTTATAATGGTCTGTCTGTCTTCCTTTGTTAATTGCCTTTTTCTCGCCATTATAAGAGCAATATACTACTTCCTGCAGTACAATACTGTCCAAATAATGCTTAAGAGGGTGTAGTAACACAGTCTGTTCCAACACTGCTTTTATACAGACAGAGGGTTTGTAAATAATCAACAAAAGTTGGGACACCTGTAGGAATTGTTAGCATCAACTTTCAAGGCTTAATTTACTTCCATTGCTGCAGAACAGCTGTAAGTTGTTAACCCATCACTTGTTCCCTGAAAAAGGCCTTTTTGTATAACTCTGAAATGTACATTATTTTTCAGTTTTTGGTAACCAAAACTTTTTTTTTAACCTCAGTTTACCGCTTACCTTTGTACCATTTCAGGTTATTCACTGGACTTGAACTGCTTAAATTTCAATAAAAACTGGAAAAATGGGGGTGTTCTAAAACTTTTGACCGGTAGTGTGTATATATATATATATATATATATATATATATATATATATATATATATATATATATATAGGGCATTGATTACTCCTAAAATATCAAAGTTTTTCTAAAATATCACACACAATGCACACCTGCCATTAAAGTAAGTACCTATCAAAATAATTACATCTTACCCATTTTGCATTTCTGTTAGATGCATAGGCTTTAGATCGAGGTGCAGTTTTTTAAACAACACATATTATAACAATCCTGTATTTTCATTTTTAAACAGATATACACTGAGTTCTCAGTTTGCTTTCCTTGCCTTCCAGGCAGTCAGTTACTGCATTATTACTTCCTCGGTTATTTCATCCCAGCAGTGTCTTCTGAGTCAAAGCATGGCTTGTAAACAGAGACTTCTTTAACATGCAGTGTAGTAACAGATACCATGTTTTAAAATGAAAATACATGTTTGCTAAAACGAGTTGCTTTCAAAACTGCACATTTGAGACTTGTACAATGAATAGGTGTGCATGGCAGATAACTGTTAAGTATGGAACTACTTGAAGGGCAGCTTTTGACCCACCAAACAATATTTTTGGAAATGCCCCTTTTATCACTACATTACTACACCAGTCCCACTTTCTCTTGGCATGTTATTTTTGTTTTTTGGTTCATCGGTACTGTGGACACAGAACGAAGAATCCAGCAACACACTGAGACATGCACACTAAAACGCACGGAAGATGTCAATAGAAAACTGTAATTTTGTGTAACTGTAATTTTGCTTGCATGCAAACCAGCCACTTTAGGGCCCCATTTTCAAACGAGATGCGACGGCGCAGCAGGGCTTGCGCTGATTTTTTTGTGCTCAAGGACAGAGTCGCAGCTGCGTCCGATTTTCAATATTAGAGTTGCACTGAAAAAGTAGCCTTGCGTTTGATTCAAGGTTTTGTTGGAACTTTGTTGGCGTTTCAGGGCGTTCTCTGTTTTTTTGGCCCACCTCCCAGCTTTGCCGCCTAGGTAGAATGATCATATATGGGCTTAAATATGACCACTTTGTGCTTAGCGCTTGTAGTTCGGCAAAAATTACATCAAAAATTAAAAACGGCCAATTTTGACCCCCTTCCAAGTTAAATATAAAAAATTCTCAGCATGTGACAGATGCAAACTTTTATGAGGATTTCAAGTAAAAAATCAGATTTAAAATATCTTGAGGAGCTACAAGATTTTGTCCGAGCCATGGTCTGTATGCCAAAATTCACCAAAAGGTACCTATTTTTCAGAACTGTCAGCTATCTTATGAAAGTAGTCCAGACTAAACAAAATATCACAAATTACATTGCCGGATCTTATGTAAAACCTTTTATCATGATAATGTATGACCAAAACAAGGGAAAATGAAGCTGTTTTTATTAAAAAGTAGTTTTTATTTTAAATTAGGTAATTTATTACCTGTCATGTATTACCTGTTGAAAATGAACTGTGGGACAAATTAACAGTATAACTAAACATTTATAGCGACTTAGCATTCCTGCAAAGAAAATCAAAAACAAGATTTAAAACATGAATTATAACACTGTGGTGGATACCTACTGTCTCAGGTGTTTCATCGACAAGCCCAGCTAACTTATTTTGGCTGTCCATTTTGGTTCAGCCCAATCCATCTGCTGCTGTCTTTTTTGACTAGCGCTGCGATGTTTATCAGCATCTGAAGAGTGGCAAATTTAGAAGCAAGGCAGTTCCCGAATCATACATAATGGTTTCCCGTTGCATTCGGGAGTGAAGCATGCAACAAACGTCTTATGTTCTATTTTAGCCGTTCAGTAACAAAGCCAGCGGTTCTTATGCTTCTCTAGGTAGCCAGGAACATGTAATGTATGGAACGATGAGGGAGGCTGACTTAATTTGGTTGTTGGCTCATATAGCAGTATGTCGTCATCTATTCTCGCTAGCTGCCAGCAAAGATTTTCTCTAAAATGAAGATGAGAATAGTTTCTGCATCTTTCAAAACTGGCTGTTCCCTCATTTTTTTCTGTGCAACTCTTGGAAGAAAGGGAAACTGTTGGTGACCGCTATGTCAATTAAGTGGTTTATTACAAAATTACATTTTGGTTTGGCTGATCAAGTTTAAAGCTTTTAGGTGATCAAGAAGGTAGCACAGTTTGTGTAACCAATCAGTGTTATTTTCAGTGGCGGGATCGACGATATGTTGCACAGTCATTATTGCCTTGAATCGATTGTGTGTCATGAACACCCTAGCCCATAAACCGTGCTCCAATACCGATGAACGTCAGGTAACCCTACAATGCCCATGTAAATTACAAGGCCAATAAATCACATTAACTCCTCTGGGGTAACTTCGTTCCAACCACCTTGACTATTACCATAGCTAGGTTTTTCTACAACTAAATGCCATCCCTGGGCATTCGTAAATTTGCAGATATCAGCGATGATTACCTGCTTGAAAAAGAGGAGGAAAAAATCTATTTTGTGGGTAAACGTAGCTGGTTTGGATCAAAGAGCGCGGGTAACCATGGGGATGTCAACTCCTACAGGACGACTAGGTCTAAAATGGAGCGGTTTCGGTGCCTTGTGGTCTGCGTCTTCATATGTAAAGAAACCTGACTCTGCGTCACTCTCTTCATCGACAAAGTAGACTGGAGCAGGTTCTGCAGAAGCATCGGGTGTGGAGGCAGTAGTGTGAGCAAGTGTGTAGCGAGCGGGTGAGTAGCGAGCGGGTGCAGACCTGTCTGGTGACAGCGATCCGGTGCGTTGCGACGATGTGTACAGCGGCGTTTGGTGGGCGAGGAGTGTGCATGGTCTGCATCTGTGGTGGCCATACTATAAAAGAAAGACAAACAATTAGGAATACATGAAAATAAATGAGGGATTGTGGCAATGTGCCCCGTCCCTGTGTGCATTTGTGTGTTGCGTGCGTGTGTTAATGTTGGTGTATAGTCATTGGTACACGGGTGTGGCAAAGTGCCCCGCCCCTGTGTGCATTTGTGTGTTCTGTGTATGTATGTATGGGTGCGTATGTTAATGTCGGTGTATAGATTGGTACACGGGATATAAACGGGTCTGTGTTTCACGTGTATTTAGAAAGTGTAGATTTATATTTAGGCACGAGGATGGCACATCACTTCACGTGCAGATAAAATGTGTATAATGTGTGGCACGGGGTTGCACGTAATGAATTCACGTGCTGGGATTCAAGTGAGTAATTAATTAGTAATTGAATCCCAGCACAACAGTATATATAGATGCACGTTTTAGTCACTTGTGGTTGGGTGTTCGGAAGAGGAGAACGGGTGAGAGAGAGAGTAGTGAAAGTAAAGTAAATAGAAAGCGTATAATAAGTGTTTTGTTTGTACTCACCGTGTTTGTTTGTCTCCGTGCACCGTTTGTTAAGTGTTTAGTCCGTTTTGTATGTCTGTTTCTTTTGGCTACCAGTGCCGTGTCCAGTGTTTTTGTGTTTCAAACCTTTTATTTTCTGTTAATAAACGCTGAGTGCAGCCATTGCGGGGCTGGTTCCTGGAGAATGCTGGGCTGGAGGCCCAGTCTCTGCCCATAGTCGTCCGGGTCCTGTGGATGATGGACAGTGAGAGATGGGAGGCATATCAGCAGGAACACACCCCAAACACCTTGGAGGAGGGTGTGGAGTTTGTCCTCAACTACCTGGAGGCAACTATAAATGGAACAGCAGCCCAGGTAGCAGGACCACCAGCAGAGGAGTACCTGCTGTCCCCATCTCCACCAGCAGAGGGTGAGTACCTGCTGTCCCCATCTCCACCAGCAGAGGGTGAATGCCTGCTGGTTTTGCCTCCACAGCCCAAATGGGAGGAGCCTGAGCATCCACAGCCCAAATGGGAGGAGCCCGAGTGGGAGGAGCCCGAACGTCCTACGCCTGAGTGGGAGGAGCCCGAACGTCCTACGCCTGAGTGGGGGGAGCCCGAACGTCCACTGCCCAACAGGGAGGAGTCAGGGCGTCCACAGCCCAACAGGGAGGAGTCGGGGTGTCCACAGCCCAACAGGGAGGAGTCGGGGTGTCCACAGCCCAACAGGGAGGAGTCGGGGCGTCCACAGCCCAACAGGGAGGAGTCGGGGCGTCCACAGCCCAAAGGGAGGCAAGTCGGGGCTTCCACAGCCCTGGGACCCAAGCCACCAGCAGAGGGAAAATGCCTGCTGGTTCAGCCCCAGGAGCCAGAAGGGGAGGAGTTACAGGCTCAACCCCCTGAAAATTTTTTGGGGGGAGAAGGGCAGGATGCTGGTGTCCCCCAGCAGCCTCTCGCTATGCTGCTGAAGGCAGCACGGCGCGCACATGCCCAGCCGCCACAGCAGAGGGAGCCAGCACCGCCAGGAGCAGAGGAGCTGGAGCTGCCTCTGCCTCCACCACCTCCAGGAGCAGAGGAGCAGGAGCTGCCTCTGCCTCCACCACCTCCAGGAGCAGAGGAGCAGGAGCTGCCTCTGCCTCTGCCTCCACCACCTCCAGGAGCAGAGGAGCAGGAGCTGCCTCTGCCTCCGCCACCACCACCACAAGGAGCAGAGGAGCAGGAGCTGCCTCTGCCTCCGCCACCACCACCTCCAGGAGCAGAGGAGCAGGAGCTGCCTCTGCCTCCACCACCTCCAGGAGCAGAGGAGCAGGAGCTGCCTCTGCCTCCGCCACCACCGCCAGGAGCAGAGGAGCTGGAGCTGCCTCTGCCTCCGCCACCGCCAGGAGCAGAGGAGCTGGAGCTGCCTCTGCTGCCTGTACCTCCGCAGGGAGTACGGTGGCCGGAGCCCCAGAAAGGGGAGCTGCCGGCCACGAAGAAGGGGGAGGAGGTCTGGAGACCACTTTCCCCAGCAGCAGTTTCGCTGCAGGAGTTCTTGTGGCCGGAGCCCCACAGGAGGGAGCTGCCGGCTATGAAGAAGGGGGAGGTCGGGGGACCACCTGCCCCCGCAGCTTTTTCGCTGCAGGACGGGACCAGCATGCTGTCAGCCGTGCCACTACCGGCAGGGGAGCTGACAGCATTTCCAGCCATGGGCCCACTGAAGCCTCCCTTCCCAGCCCGAGACTTTGGCCTGGACTGCTGGGTATTTAAGGGGGGAGGTGGCCGTTGAGGCCATGTGTGCTGCGCACAAGGGGGGGTATATGTGGCAAAGTGCCCCGCCCCTGTGTGCATTTGTGTGTTCTGTGTATGTATGTATGGGTGCGTATGTTAATGTCGGTGTATAGATTGGTACACGGGATATAAACGGGTCTGTGTTTCACGTGTATTTAGAAAGTGTAGATTTATATTTAGGCACGAGGATGGCACATCACTTCACGTGCAGATAAAATGTGTATAATGTGTGGCACGGGGTTGCACGTAATGAATTCACGTGCTGGGATTCAAGTGAGTAATTAATTAGTAATTGAATCCCAGCACAACAGTATATATAGATGCACGTTTTAGTCACTTGTGGTTGGGTGTTCGGAAGAGGAGAACGGGTGAGAGAGAGAGTAGTGAAAGTAAAGTAAATAGAAAGCGTATAATAAGTGTTTTGTTTGTACTCACCGTGTTTCTTTGTCTCCGTGCACCGTTTGTTAAGTGTTTAGTCCGTTTTGTATGTCTGTTTCTTTTGGCTACCAGTGCCGTGTCCAGTGTTTTTGTGTTTCAAACCTTTTATTTTCTGTTAATAAACGCTGAGTGCAGCCATTGCACTCAGCTCATCACCATCACCGTCTCTGTCGTTTGTGTTCCTTTTCTGGTCTGACGCCACCCACTCTGGCCGTCTTTGTGACAACGGGATATAAACGGGTCTGTGTTTCACGTGTATTTAAATTGTATATTTGTATTTAGGCACGGGATTGCACATCACGCACGTGCATTTAAAATATAATATGCGAGCACGGGGTTGCACAGAATTAATTCACGTGCTGGGATTCAAGTGAATAATTAATTAGTAATTGAATCCCAGCACAACAGTATATATAGATGCACGTTTCATTCAGTCGGGGTTAGGTGTTCGGTGAGTGGAGAACGGGTTTGGAGACGGAGGTAATTGTAAAAGTAAAGTAAATAGTTAAATCTGCTCACCGTGTTTTGTTCGTCTGTCTGTCCTGCACCGTCTGTTTAGTGTTTAGTCATTTTGTATGTCTGTTTATTTTGGCGTCAAGTGCCGTGTCCTGTTTTGTATTCAGTTGTTCAAATGCTTTTATTTTGTTATTAAATGCTGAGTGCCACCATTGCACTCAGCTCATCACAACCACTGTCTGTGTCTGTATTCCTTCCTGCTTCTGGTCTGACGCCACCCACTCTGGCCGTCTTTGTGACACGTGGTGTCATCGTGGGATAATAGCGCCTCCAAGCGTCAGACCAGGAGAGGGGGTTCTGTGAAAAAAAAAAAAAAAAAAAAATAGTAAAGCGAGGATGGGAAGAAAGAGCTGCAGGAAGCAGCAGAAGCAGCAGCAGCAACAACAGCTGCAGCCCTCATCCTGCATGCCGGGCTGGGAGGAGGACAGCCACAACGGGGCAGTAGCCACCCCTCTACCCCCACTGCCACCGGGTTCCCCACCGTCCCGGGAAATATGGGACTGGCTGGTGCACCCCGAGGGGAACTTCGCCAGTGACCTCCCCATGGTTATTCACGCACTGCAGATGCGAGATGGGAAACGATGGGAGGACTGGGAGCAACAGCACAACCCGGCATCCGTTCGTGACCTCACCATGGTGGTGCTGGGTTACCTAGCTGCAGACATGGGAGGGATGCCTTCCAGTGAGCAAGAGGGAGAGGAGCAGTCGCTGCCCTCTCCAGTACCTGAGCGGGAGGAGCCTGAGCGTCCACAGCCCGAGTGGGAGGAGCCTGAGCGTCCACAGCCCGAGTGGGAGGAGCCTGAGCGTCCACAGCCCGAGTGGGAGGAGCCTGAGCATCCACAGCCCGAGTGGGAGGAGCCTGAGCGTCCACAGCCCGAGTGGGAGGAGCCTGAGCGTCCACAGCCCGAGTGGGAGGAGCCTGAGCGTCCCACGCCTGAGTGGGAGGAGCCCGAGCGTCCTACGCCTGAGTGGGAGGGACCCGAACGTCCTACGCCTGAGTGGGAGGAACCCGAACGTCCTACGCCTGAGTGGGGGGAACCCGAGTGTCCACAGCCCAAAAGGGAGGAGTCGGGGCGTCCACAGCCCAAAAGGGAGGAGGTCGGGGATGATGGCTGGGAGGTTTTTTTAAAGAACCTCGCAGCAGCGTTATGCCCTGGCTGTGGGGCTTATGGGCACACGTTGGCCATATGCCCCACCCAGTATGAAGAGGAGGAACTAGCGCCCAGACGGGGGGACCGCGAGCGTCCAGCGCCCAGACGGGGGGGACCGCGGGAATCCGAAGCCTGAGAGGCAGCTGTTCCCACCTTCACCAGCAGAGCAAGAATGCCTGCTGGTTTCCCCATCCCAACCAGCAGAGGTAGAATGCCTGCTGGTTTCCCCAGCACAACCAGCAGAGGTAGAATGCCTGCTGGTTTCCCCAGCCCAACCAGCAGAGGAAGAATGCCTGCTGGTTTCCCCAGCCCAACCAGCAGAGGAAGAATGCCTGCTGGTTTCCCCAGCACAACCAGCAGAGGAAGAATGCCTGCTGATTTCCCCAGCACAACCAGCAGAGGAAGAATGCCTGCTGGTTTCCCCTTCAGAGGCAGAGCCGCACCAGTCCGCTGCAAGAGAGGCAGAGCAGCACCAGTCCCCTGAAAAAGGGGGAGACTACACGCTGCTCCCACCTCCATCGGCAGGAGACTACACGCTGCTCCCACCTTCACCGGCAGGAGCAGAGCAGCCGGAGCTGCCTCTGCCTCCGCCACCTACATCGGCAGGAGCAGAGCAGCCGGAGCTGCCTCTGCCTCCGCCACCTACACCGGCAGGAGCAAAGGAGCAGGAGCTGCCTCTGCCACTTCCAGGAGCAGAGGAGCAGGAGCTGCCTCTGCCACTTCCAGGAGCAGAGGAGCAGGAGCTGCCTCTGCCACTTCCAGGAGCAGAGGAGCAGGATCTGCCTCTGCCTCTGCCACTGCCAGAAGCAGAACAGCAGGAGCTGTCTCTGCTTCCCATACTTCCACCACGGGCAGTACGGTGGCCGGAGCCCCAGAAAGGGGAGCTGTCGGCCACGAAGAAGGGGGAGGAGGTCTGGAGACCACCAACCCCAGCAGCAGTTTCGCTGCAAGCATGGACCAGAAGGCTGTCAGCCGTGCCACTACCGGCAGGGGTGCTGACAGCATTGCCAGCCATGGGCCCACTGAAGCCTCCCTTCCCAGCCCGAGACTTTGGCCTGGATTGCTGGATTTTTAAGGGGGGAGGTGGCCGTTGAGGCCATGTGTGCTGCGCACAAGGGGGGGTATATGTGGCAATGTGCCCCGTCCCTGTGTGCATTTGTGTGTTGCGTGCGTGTGTTAATGTTGGTGTATAGTCATTGGTACACGGGATATAAACGGGTCTGTGTTTCACGTGTATTTAAATTGTATATTTGTATTTAGGCACGGGATTGCACATCACGCACGTGCATTTAAAATATAATATGCGAGCATGGGGTTGCACAGAATTAATTCACGTGCTGGGATTCAAGTGAATAATTAATTAGTAATTGAATCCCAGCACAACAGTATATATAGATGCACGTTTCATTCAGTCGGGGTTAGGTGTTCGGTGAGTGGAGAACGGGTTTGGAGACGGAGGTAATTGTAAAAGTAAAGTAAATAGTTAAATCTGCTCACCGTGTTTTGTTCGTCTGTCTGTCCTGCACCGTCTGTTTAGTGTTTAGTCGTTTTGTATGTCTGTTTATTTTGGCGTCAAGTGCTGTGTCCTGTTTTGTATTCAGTTGTTTAAATGCTTTTATTTTGTTATTAAATGCTGAGTGCCACCATTGCACTCAGCTCATCACAACCACTGTCTGTGTCTGTATTCCTTCCTGCTTCTGGTCTGACGCCACCCACTCTGGCCGCCTTTGTGACAGGGATACATAAAAAGCTATTTTGAAATATGAAACAATGAATAATGTAAACAATGCACTTACTTGACAGTGGAGGTGCTGGGCTGGGGCTCATCTGAAACGGCTTCTTCCTCCTCATCTCTACCCTCTTCCATCATCAGCTCCTCATCCAGCTGGTCCTCCTCCAGTGGATCCATCCCCTTGTGGTTCTCAAGGAAAAAGGTGTTGATATCATCGAGATCAATGGGCTTTCTGGTGGTCTTCAGGGACTCCATCAGTTTCTTGTAGCTTCTTCCAGCAATCTTTCAAACCTGCAAACTCCACACCCACACACAAAACAATTCAACAATCAATCAATCAAACCATTTATTTTTATATAGTGCCTATCATAGCAATGCCATGCCAAAGCACTTTACAGGAAAAATACAAAAAACACAAATTACAATGTCATAACAAAAACTACAAACAGGATTACAAAATTACAAAAACTATTCACCTCAAAAAAAAAAATGAATGAGGACACGTATTTAATTTTTGACATATAAATATATGTACTGAATATTACCAGACTTTCAATAATTTGGTATCATGGAGAATATAATATTTATATACAAAAGTTACAGAAGTCAACAAGTCAACAGCTGCAAAAAAAAAAAAATATATATATATATATATATATATATATATATATATATAAAAACGAACGATATGGTGATAAAGCAGCAAACGTAAAAATCCAAGGTGGCAGATTGGTTGCCGATTGCCAATTGCTTTTTGGTTTACAGGCATTTCAGTGTATAAGGAGTGACAAATCAATTTCAGATTTTCCGATTCCTTTTCATTTAAACGGCTGCTGCTGCCGATTGTCGATTGCCTTTTCATTTACAGATAGTGAGTGTGCAAGGAGAGATGAATAGATTTAAAATTTGCGACTGCTTTTTCAGAGATATCAGTTAACATGAAGAGAACATAGATAAGACCCGTTTAAGTAGTTAGCCACCTCAAAGTTATTTTTTAATCACCCCAGGAACGTTATTATTCACACTGTACATAGAAAAACTACATGAAATCAGCTTTACATAGTTTTAGCCACCTCAAAAAAGTTTTAGCCACCCCATGAATGTTACTATTCACATTATACATAGGCAAATTACATGAAAATCAGCTTTAAAAAGTTTTAGCCACCTCAGGACTGACAGACATGACTTTAACAAGGGAAGGAGGCTATACAGGTGTACGGAATACCGGATTAACGGGGCGGGGCTTGGTACATATAAGGGAACTGTGTAGATGTGCTCGGAGCTCGGAGCAGACCACGGTTGTCTCAGTGCTGACAGTTGCTTTCCCAGGAGGATTAGGAACTGCCACAGGATGGAGAACCAAGGCTGCCGTCGAGGCAAGAGACACCATGTGGGTTTTGTATATACTTGCTGTGCACTAGTACTGTAAAGACATGTGTGTGTTAAGAACATAAGAACATAAGAAAGATTACAAACGAGAGAGGCCATTCGGCCCATCTTGCTCGTTTGGTTGTTAGTAGCTTATTGATCCCAGAATCTCATCAAGCAGCTCTTGAAGGATCCCAGGGTGTCAGCTTCAACAACATTATTTTCTGTCTTGAATGCCCCTTTATCTAATCTCCATTTGTAACCTCTGGTCCTTGTTTCTTTTTTCAGGTCGAAAAAGTCACCTGGGTCGACATTGTCAATACCTTTTAGAATTTTGAATGCCTGAATTAGATCACCGCATAGTCTTTTAGCCTGTCTGCATACAACATGCCTTTTAAACCCGGGATAATTCTGGTCGCTCTTCTTTGCACTCTTTCTAGAGCAGCAATATCCTTTTATGTAACGAGGCGACCAGAACTGAACACAATATTCTAGGTGAGGTCTTACTAATGCATTGTAGAGTTTTAACATTACTTCCCTTGATTTAAATTCAACAATTCTCACAATATATCCAAGCATCTTGTTGGCCTTTTTTATAGCTTCCCCACATTGTCTAGATGAAGACATTTCTGAGTCAACATAAACTCCTAGGTCTTTTTCATAGTTCCCTTCTTCAATTTCAGTATCTCCCATATGATATTTATAATGCACATTTTTATTGCCCGCATGCAATACTTTACACTTTTCTCTATTAAATTTCATTTGCCATGTGTCTGCCCAATTTTGAATGCTGTCTAGATAATTTTGAATGACCTTTGCTGCTTCAACAGTGTCTGCCACTCCTCCTATTTTTGTGTCGTCTGCAAATTTAACGAGTTTGCTTACTATATCAGAGTCTAAATCATTAATGTAGATTAGGAATAGCAGAGGACCTAATACTGATCCCTGTGGTACACCACTGGTTACCTCGCTGTACTTTCTGTTTTCTACCTGTTAACCACTCCCTAATCCATGTGCATGCATTTCCTTGAATCCCTACTGCGTTCAGTTTGAGAATTAATCTTTTATGCGGGACTTTGTCAAAAGCTTTCTGGAAACCTAAATAAACCATGTTGTATGCTTTGCAGTTATCCATTTTCAATGTTGCATCCTCAAAAAAGTCAAGTAGGTTAGTTAGACATGATCTCCCTTTCCTAAAACCATGCTGGCTGTCTCCCAGGATATTGTTACCATATAGGTAATTTACCATTTTGGATCTTATTATAGTTTCCATAAGTTTACATATAATAGAAGTCAGGCTTATTGGTCTGTAGTTACCTGGTTCGGTTTTGTCTCCCTTTTTGTGGATTGGTATTACGTTTGCTATTTTCCAGTCTGTTGGTACAACCCCTGTGTCAAGAGACTGTTGCATGATCTTGGTCAGTAAATAACTTCTTTCATTTCTTTGAGTACTATTGGGAGGATCTCGTCTGGCCCAGGGGATTTGTTTATTTTAAGAGCTCCTAGTCCCTTTAACACTTCTGCCTCTGTTATGCTAAAGTTATTTAAAATTGGATAGGAACAGGTCGACATGTCGGGCATGTTGTCCGTGTCCTCCTTTGTAAAAACCTGTGAAAAGTAATCATTTAATATATTTGCTATTTTTTTTTCTACATCTATGATTTTGCAATTTGTGTCTCTTAAACATTTAACCTCCTCTTTGAATGTTCTCTTGCTGTTATAATATTGGAAAAACATTTTGGAATTGGTTTTAGCCACCTTAGCAATATTGATTTCTATCTCTCTCTTGGCCTTTCTAACTTCCTTTTTGACTTGTGTTTGCAGTTCCAAGTACTCTTTCTGTGTGCTTTGTTTTTGGTCCCTTTTAAACGCTCTGTAAAGTGCCTTTTTTCGCTGAATATTTTTTTAAATTGATCTATTAAACCATTTTGGCCATTTTGTTTTAGATTTAGATTTGTCTACTTTTGGGATGTAATTGTTTTGTGCCTCTAGTACTACTTTTTTAAAAGACAGCCATCCTTTTTCTGTGGATGTTTTCTCTATTTTACTCCAATCTACTTCTATTAGTCTCTGTTTCATACCTTTGTAGTTTGCTTTTTTAAAATTGTAAACCTTAGCATTAGTCATTACTTTTGGGGTTTTAAAAAATATTTCAAATGAGACCATGTTGTGGTCTGAGTTTGCCAATGGCTCTCTGACCTCTGTTTTAGTTATTCGGTCTTCATTATTTGAAAAGACTAAATCAAGGCATGCCTCCCCTCTAGTCGGTGCGTTGACAAATTGCGTTAGGAAGCAGTCATTTGTCATTTCCACCATTTCAATTTCGTCCGTCGTGCCCCCCATTGGGTTTTCCCATTTTATACAGGGGAAGTTTAAATCCCCCATTAGTATGGCTTCTCCTTTTCTACACGCATTTCTAATGTCATTGTACAACAGATTATTTTGCTCAGCGTCTGAATTTGGCGGTCTATAGCATGCTCCTATTATTATGCCCTTTGAATTTGTGTCCATTATTCTGACCCATATTGATTCTGCATTGTTTTCTTTGTCCTGATTTAACACCTGGGCTTCAAGGCTATTTCTTATGTATAGTGCTACCCCTCCGCCTCTTCTGTTATTTTATTATTATTATTATTTATTTCTTAGCAGACGCCCTTATCCAGGGCGACTTACAATCGTAAGCAAAAACATTTCAAGCGTTACAATACAAGTAATACAATAAGAGCAAGAAATACAATAAAACAAGTAAAGTACAAGTTTGACAAACCACAATTCAATAATACAGCAGGTAATAGTGATAGTTACATCAGGATATGATTAAATAGTGATAGTTACATCAGGATGTGATTAAATACAAAGTACTACAGGTTAAAAACTTGGCAGATTACAGTATTCTGAAGTACAGGATTAAATGCAGTAAAATAGGGGCTGATAAGAGCAAAATAAAGCACATTTACATGAAGGGTGATAGTGTCCCAGGATACAAACAGAGGAGTTCTACAGGTGCTCTTTGAAGAGGTGAGTCTTAAGGAGGCGCCGGAATGTGGTCAGGGACTGGGCAGTCCTGGGCAGTCTGTCCTGCCTGTCTTTCCTATACAGTGTGTACCCACTAATATTATATTCGTCTCCATCACTCTCAGACAACCAAGTTTCTGTAACACCTATCACATCGTAGTTACTTGTTAGTGCAGTAGCTTCAAGTTCTAACATTTTGTTTCTGAGACTTCTAGCATTAAGATAAATACATTTAATAGTGGTCTTACCTGAGTTGTTGCCCTTGTTTTGATGTAGTCTCCCTTCTGTTTTTTTGTTTTCTCCCCCCTTCCTTTCTAGTTTAAATGCTTCTGTACCACCTGAAGGATCCTTTCTCCGAGTAGATTGGTTCCCTTTCTGTTTAAGTGCAGTCCATCCCACCTGTATAGATCGTCCTTGTTGTAGAAAGTGCTCCAATGTTCAAGAAAGGTGAAGCCTTCCTGTGTGCATCCCGATTTCAGCCATGCATTTTGATTTTGTATTTCCAGCTGTCCATATGGTCCTTTACAAGGAGCCGGCAGTATCCCAGAAAATACCACAGTTTTGGTCTTGTCTTTTAATTTCCTGCTTGTTTATTTACCAGGCTTACTAGCTTCTCCAGCATGTCATCTTTCAACTAATGGGTCTGCATCTATGAAAGACTCCTAAACACAGAATTTCTGACTGCTAACATTGTGCATCTATAAATATTGTCCCCTCTCTAACTGGGATTTTGTATAGGGATTTACTAACTCAGTTACCACAATTACAATGGAGGAAAAATTACAGACAGTGAAAAAATGATGTACTGTAACTGAAAACAGCATTAGAGAATTATACAGAACACAATGGGATATAAAACAAGTCACCTAGAAAAATAAATTAAATGACAATGTAGATGATATCCATTTAATACAGCTGACCAAAACTGATTAACTTTTTCCACATTAGCATGTACTGTCATTAGTTTAGTTTAACACATTATTTTTGCAGTTTTACCTTGCTTCCCCCCCCCCCCCCCCCATGATTATACTATACCATACCTTTACCATAGTTTACCCTGGTTTGCCATATTTATTAATATGTCTTCCCATATCTCGCTGGTCTTTACAATGCTTACCTATGCTTTACCATGCTTTCACTGTGCTTTATTACACTTTGCTTTGCTTTTACTATGGTAAACTTTTACAAGGGTAGTAAGAAGGGCAATACATGAAATCTGTAATACAGATGGAGCTGTAGGAAATGTACTGTAGTTAGTGCCTTGTAACCCTGTCTCTCTTGATTACAAGAGAGTAAGGTGCAGTTGTTTTTGATATAAAGTGAACAATATAGAACACACTATCCATTCAGGTTACAGAAGTAGGGGAAGAGGCACATGCAGGAGACAGAGTTTGAATTAAGACCCGGTCTGGAGACATAGCCTAGTGTAGCTCTTATGAAGTGTAACCCTGTTCTGCTCTTGTGGTTTTAGCTGGACTTTATGGATTCCACGGAAGAACTAAGGTCAGGAAATTATGTCTGTCTAGAGTAACTTTACAGCTAGGGTACCTTATTTAATCATGACCGTCTACCAAGATAAAGAAGCAAAGCAATTTCTGAGACCGCAACCAGGAATGGACAGTTATATCTCTATTACAAACCAGAAATAACTTTATTTTAAACAACTCATTCATTAACAGCAGCTCCTGCAGCGCAGAGATGTGTCCTTCGTTGGCTGTGGCATAGGAACTGTGTGTTTAATCAAAGAATTGTCCCAAATTTCACTTTAAAAGTCATGCATATATTTATTACTACTATATAGAAAATACTAAAAGAAACTTAATAGATTCAATGGAAGGTTACATTGACTTTCACCTCATTCAAAGTTCAAATGAGCACTTAGGGAAATAGGTTGAAATATCCTTATGCTAATTCAAGAAAGGAGTAAGATTTAGCTATGATGCACTGAGGTAAGATTAGGACTGTATTGTGGCAAAATACTCTCTTAGCATCTACTTGAAACCTAAACTGACAAGATCCAAGGACATCGGCGTCTCTGATGCTGCTGACTGCTCTTCTCCCTTTGCCTGGTGCTTAGGAGAAAAGTGGAGGCCATGGGGAAGGAGTCCCAGAAGCTGAGAGCGATGGCGGAGCAGACCATGAGTGAGACAGGGGTGCACCTGCAAAGCGAGGTCAGACAGGGACACTCTACTCTGTATAAGGGACAGATACAATAAGGTTTATTCAGGGATGCCACAATATTAAAGTAGCACCATGCAGTAATCAGTACAATAAATACCATGATGAGACCGTATATCACAATTGCAAATATTTAATCTTGCTCACTGCTGGTATAGTTCCGCTTACCCCTGGATTTTGAGGTTTTGAAAGCTAGTGTTTGTATCACAGTTTATCTTATAAGCCGTATCAACTCTTCAAATTCATGGTGCCCTTGATTAACACAGATGTGTTTTGTGATTGTAATATGTTGTGTATGGGAGTCTCTTTTTATAAGAGACATCATTTCGAACAGTTTAACCAAATTGCATGAGATGACATATCTTATAAAACAAGAGACTAATTACCTTATCGTATAAGATCCTGAAACTATTTCATTCGTTATTTTTGTGTTATTCTTCTGCATTTTGCTTATCGTATAATTAATGAGGGCCCTTTATCATGTGTATCTATTTAAAAATGAATATCCACAATATGATTAATCTATACAGTGTATGATTGTGGCATCTCTAGTGCTGTGTTTAAATGCATTTCTACAAAAGCCACCATCCCTTTAAACAAAGGGATAAATGAAGTCACCCTTACATTTTGCCCCATTTGCTCACAGAGCATTCAAAATGTATTTCAAATAGGTGCAATGAATTGCATTTCTTTTCCAGAATATGTTAAATAGAACAGTGTATTCTAGCAGAATGCTTTTAAAATATTTATCAATGCATTTCTTCAAGGATACAAAATATGTTTCATAAATCTCAGCATGTAAAACACGGAATGTCAAATTTATTGCAATATATACTTCAGATATTTTTATTTATTGGTGGAACGTATTACAAAAATATCTCCATTTAATAAAATATATATATTTGGCATTTTTTAAAATACGTGTCTCAATTCAGAATGTTATATTCGTCTCCATCACTCTCAGACAACCAAGTTTCACACCTATCACATCGTAGTTACTTGTTAGTGCAGTAGCTTCAAGTTCTAACATTTTGTTTCTGAGACTTCTAGCATTAAGATAAATACATTTAATAGTTGTCTTACCTGAGTTGTTGCCCTTGTTTTGATGTGGTCTCCCTTCTGTTTTTTTGTTTTCTCCCCCCTTCCTTTTTCTAGTTTAAATGCTTCTGGACCTCCTCAAGGATCCTTTCTCCGAGTAGATTGGTTCCCTTTCTGTTTAACTGCAGTCCGTCCCACCTATATAGATAGTCCTTGTTGCAAAATGTGCTCCAATGTTCAAGAAAGGTGAAGCCTTCCTGTGTGCACCACGATTTTAACCATGCATTTTGATTTTGTATTTCCAGCTGTCCATATGGTCCTTTGCAAGGTGCCGGCAGTATCCCAGAAAATACCACAGTTTTGGTCTTGTCTTTTAATTTCCTTCCTAGCTCTCTGAATTTGTTTTGCAGGGATCTTGGTCTGTCTCTTCCAATGTTGTTTGTACAGATGTGGACGACTACTACCGGGTTGTCTCCTGTTCGTTCTTGGAGCCTGTCCACGTTGTCAGTGATGTGCTTGACAGAGGCTCCTGGAAGGCAGCACACTGTTGTAGTAAGGGGGTCCAGACTGCGAACTGAACTTGCTGTATTTCTCAATATGGAGTCCCCAACAATCATGACCTCCCTTCTTTTTGCTGCCTGGTCAGCACTGTTTATAGGGTCCTGGATGTTGTTTCTTTCATTCTCTTGATGTTGGTTATGTCATCTAAATGTTGAAGTGGCTCAAATTTGTTGGATGTTTGGATTTCTGGTGGTTGTGTTTGACGAAGTTTCTTTTTTTCCCTGCTTCTGCCTATCTGAACCCAGCTGTTTTGACTCTCTTCCATCTCCCTGGTGGCTTTCAGTCTGCTAGGGGTGCAGACTTCCATGAATTGTGGGTGTGTCAGCTCCTCAAGCTCCTGTTGCTGTCTCGTTTCCTCCAGCTCCTTTTCTAGCAGACTTACTCGTTGAAGCAAGTCCTGGATAGTGCGGCACTTTACACAAATTTGGTTGAGCTCTGTTGTGTTTTCTTAGATTTCCCACATCATGCAGTTGTCACAGATTACTGGCTTGAAGGCCATGTTGAAATTTTTTTTTTTTTTTGGAAGTTTAGTTTAGCTTCTGCAGCTGTCAACCTGCTTTCAAACTGCTTCTGACTGCCCTGTACTTGTCCACTCGTACTTCTCCCACGCTGTCGCCTCACTCCCAGTAACATGTAAAAACAGTAACATGTACACAGCATCGAGCACCACATCCCCTCACACCTGGCTCTCTGATTAAAAAGTTGCTCATCAGCGTTGTTGTAGGAGGGCGCTTGTATTTTGATACAAAGTGCTGTGCCAAAACCATTACATTGCAATGTGGTGGAATGTGTTCCCCAGTGCCAAATTTTACTGACCCTCTTTTATAAGGTTGTTTTAATCATTCTAAGTGGTTGTTATTACCCTTTTCAATGCTTTGACATGTGTGTGTTAAGAGTTGAGGAGCAGCAGTTCAGTTCCAGTTAACTGGCATATATACATGTACCACAGGACACAGCAGACAACGTGTCTGTATAGAACTGGTCTGCATATATACATGTACCACAGGACACAGCAGACAACGTGTCTGTATAGAACTGGACTGCATATATACATGTACCACAGGACACAGCAGACAACGTGTCTGTATAGAACTGGACTGCATATATACATGTACCACAGGACACAGCAGACAACGTGTCTGTATAGAACTGGTCTGCATATATACATGTACCACAGGACACAGCAGACAACGTGTCTGTATAGAACTGGACTGCATATATACATGTACCACAGGACACAGCAGACAACGTGTCTGTATAGAACTGGACTGCATATATACATGTACCACAGGACACAGCAGACAACGTGTCTGTATAGAACTATACTGCATATATACATGTACCACAGGACACAGCAGACAACGTGTCTGTATAGAACTGGACTGCATATATACATGTACAACAGGACACAGCAGACAACGTCTCTGTATAGAACTGGTCTGCATATATACATGTACCACAGGACACAGCAGACAACGTCTCTGTATAGAACTGGACTGCATAGATACATGTACCACAGGACACAGCAGACAATGTGTCTGTATAGAACTGGTCTGCATATATACATGTACCACAGGACACAGCAGACAACGTGTCTGTATAGAACTGGACTGCATAGATACATGTACCACAGGACACAGCAGACAACGTGTCTGTATAGAACTGGACTGCATAGATACATGTACCACAGGACACAGCAGACAACGTGTCTGTATAGAACTGGACTGCATAGATACATGTACCACAGGACACAGCAGACAACGTGTCTGTATAGAACTGGACTGCATATATACATGTACCACAGGACACAGCAGACAACGTGTCTGTATAGAACTGGACTGCATATATACATGTACCACAGGACACAGCAGACAACGTGTCTGTATAGAACTGGACTGCATATATACATGTACCACAGGACACAGCAGACAACGTGTCTGTATAGAACTGGACTGCATAGATACATGTTGACAACAAAAAAGGCAAAGCCAAAATGGCCTTCAGCTCAGTAAATTTGTAGAGGGCACCAAGGCCACTAAACTTAAGTCAAGGCCAAAATGTAGGATGTTCTGTAATGTTATTGAGGATTCATATATAAAGCTAATTATTGGCCACAGAAAGAAAAACACAGTTTTTGGTAAAATTTAGAGTGACCAATTGGTATTTTTATTTATTTTTTCCCAAAATTTGAAATATCCAATTATGTTTTTTCTCCTCACCGCAGAGGGTCCTCACATAGCACAGACATTCTGAGAGCGTGTGAGCATCCTCCAATCTCACAGGCCTAAAGTCAGAATTGCTTTTGCGCCAAGCAATCCAGAGCAGAGACCAGCCTTGCTTTTATCCACTCTGAATATGCTCTGTGTCTGGCCAGTAGGGTTTGCTGTTGCGTGTTGAGGAAAAATGGTCCCAGCCGGTTTTCCATCCCCACCACCCCTGGGAGTGTCAGAGCCAATGTGACGCCCCCTTCGGAGTCCCCAGCAAAATTTGGCCTCTTTGCACAGCCCAGACACAAACTGTTGCCGTCCAAGCTGTGTGACTCATCCTGCGCTCCTGGTGGCAGCGCTTTAACTGGATGAGCCACTCGGGGACCAGAAAAGCCTAGACAGGGCTCCAGACTAACTTTTGGCCTTAAAAAAATTGGTCGCCAAGTCCAAATGTTGGTGCCACTTTAGGAGCAAGTTGGTTTCTCCCATATTCAACTGCTTAAAATACAACAACCTGTTAAGACACTAAAGTGATAGTAAAACAGTAACATGTTATTACTCACTTGTTTGTTGCCTCATTCTGTTGAATGCATGTAACACAGCCAGCTCTTATGTTTGTTTTTGTTTTTGTTTTTTTTTACTGTACCACTAACCATTTATTGTTTCAGTAAAAAACAAGTTTCAGTGAGTTTGTTCTGTTATTTACGATATTAAATACACCACAGTAAACATAGTATCATACTTCCAAACCATCCTTTTCATTACCACAATCTGAAAGCTAAGTTTAGTGAATTGCAGTTTTTCAAGTAAGCTGCAGTACATTTAATTTTTTATTCCCTTAATGTTTATTTTCCATATACTTAATGAAAAACTGACACAAATTATAAAATGTGACATTTCGAAATCTAACATGAAATACTGTACTACTATTATGGCTTCCGGTATACTTCTACAATATAATTTTGCTGTTTTTTTGATTACATGATGTTAAATAAAAGATCTAAATTATATATATATATATATATATATATATATATATATATATATATATATATAGTAACAAACGGTCAGTTTGGAACACTAGGGGAAGATATCAGGAACGTGGGGATTCTGATATCTGGCCCCTGAGTTCAAAACAAAAACGATGTTTGTTGGTAGAAGACAACAGCGTACACTGTAAAATGGGAGCAGTTAGAAACTTCAATCCCCATAATCCTGAGAGGTAGATTCAGGTGATCGGTCCGCGGTAAGGTTTAAAAAGCGGACAGAACAGGTGAGGGGGGTTCTACAAGGAGTGCATAGTGTGTGTGTATCAAGACGGTGGAAAATGCAGCTGTAAGTACGCTGTTTCATAATAACAAGTTTGAGCTACCGAGTGGTGTTGTCGGTGGAGCAAAGAATAAAGAAAGAGCAGCGGTGTTTCCAAAAGCTGTACAGAGACCAGGGATCGATAGGGCGGCAGTATTCAGAGTCCATAACCCACGGGACGGATACAAATATATAGCGAGCAAAGCTTTGTTTGGTCTGACGGTGGAGCTGCAACGTGTCTGCAGTTTGGACTCTGAAGTGAGCTGGTATATGCGTCATACAAAGACCCTAACATGAGTAACCCAAGCCGCATGCTGACGGGATTCAATATTATGTATTGTTTTGAAAGAAAGGCAGCGTTCTGTGTTGCACCTGTTTTAAAAACAAGATAGCCACAAGGATACTAGGACTGTGTTCGTGATGTGTATACTTACCTGCTGTGTGCAACGTTTAATCTGATTATTATTATTATTATTATTATGTATTTCTTAGCAGACGCCCTTATCCAGGGCGACTTAAAATTGTTACAACATATCACTTTTTTTTTCACATACAATTACATTTTTTTTTTTTTACACATTATTTTTTACATACAATTACCCATTTATACAGTTGGGTTTTTACTGGAGCAATCTAGGTAAAGTACCTTGCTCAAGGGTACAGCAGCAGTATACCCCACCTGGGATTGAACCCACGACCCTTCGGTCCAGAGTCCAGAGCCCTAACCACTACACCACACTGCTGTGACAAACGGCACTCTTGATTTCAGCTTTATTTTAGAGAGTTTAGTGTGTGCACGCACTGAGGATATAAACGCTAGTTATTTGTGGACTGGTCTTTCCATTTGTTTAAGCACCAGCCTAATTCCTGGGACTGTGTTAATATAATGAAGGCTGGTTGCATCAACGAAATTAAAAGAAACGCCATTTTTATTTTACGGTCGAGGTGACTGTGAGATGGCTATAATTGTCTGGAGTTTGTGAATTGAAGGCTCAGACGCGTTTGTTTTGTGCATTTAAATTAACGTTTGTTTAAATGGACTGTGTGAGTGGGAAAGAACAAGCAAACCATACGGACTGTGGAAGTTTGTTTTATTACGAACCAGCCAGGGGCCTACCAAGCAGTAGGCTGCGCTTCCCAGTGCTCCCCAGCAGAGGGTGCTCAAGGACCACACAGGGTTGCAATCGTTCTGATTTAAGAGGGAAAAATCAACCTTGGATTACGTACCACGTGCATTCAACAGCCTTGTGGATTGCTATAAATGATCCAAGGCCAGATTAACCCTTGGCCAGCTGGCACTGGATAAATAAAAACCCTGGACTGATTGTACCATTGCTGGAAGCAATACCAGCTATTACTTGCCCTGAGGTCAGCTCGGGCAAGATACTAGAGAGGGGTGAAGAAGTGAGTTTAACAGACAGGTTTTCTTTTGTTTTCTTTTATTATTTTCATTAAGGGTGATAACTGAAAATAATTGCTTTAAAATAAGTGTCTTTACTTTCACTCCGAACTTCTGTCTACTTGTCACCTTTCATACTGTCAGTTGGCTACCACAATCAAACTCAGACCGTATCGTTCACAATATATATTGTAATGGATGTAGCAGGACAGGGGGCCTGCGATATGAAAAATGTTTTGTTTTATGGTAGGGACAGATGTAAAGCCTCCCTGACAAGGTAATTGGTTTTGTTTGATTTAATTGTTTTATTGTTTGTTTAATTATCACTGGCACCTGGCAATGATTGGAAATTAGAGCCAGGTGCAGAGTATAAAAAAGAAGCAGTCAGTCTGCTCTAAGCTGCTGAGTAGGACATGGGAAGGAGTACTCTGTGTCCGAGCAGTCACTTTGTAAGTAGTATATACTGTTTGTAATAAAGTGTTGTGTGTTGGAATTATATGTCAGGTAAACAGCTTAGCTGTCCTGCATGTTAGTCAGGGACCTGCACATGTGTAGTGAGTGCTCTACGTTTGAGCTAGGTTTTTGTTTTGTTTGTTTATTTTTGTTTTGTAATAAAAGTGCACGAAAGTGCTTCACTGTGCAGTTCTGTGTTTGGGTCTATGTTTTTAAAGGGCAAACAAGCAGATAACAGAGAGGCAACGTTACATGTGGTGGAGAATGCGGGCAAAAACGCGCCCTACTGACCCAGCACAGTAAAATAAATAAATAAAAATGGAAGAGCTGCGTGAGATGATCCGGGCAATGAAAGTAGCCACCGCTGTTCAGGATTAACTGAACAGAAAATGGAGACAGGAGCGGGGACTTCCAGACCCAGAACCAACGGAGCTGAAGCTAATGTTCCAGAGATGGGTGAGGTCAACAGAAGCCCTGCTGTCTCCAGCGCCCGATGGAAAAGCAACAATCAAGGGGGAGGAGGTGAAGAAACTACTTCCTCCACAGCCCCAACCACCAGCCCCACAAACAACTCCGGCGCTGACTGGTGCGGTCCCTTGCCCCGACGTCGTGGTTCCCCTACCGGAATGCCCAGACCTCCCTCCGCTGGTCCCGACTCCCGGGTCGCAGCATTGCCAGGCACAGTTGCTTGCCTGGTCCCCTACTCTGCTCCTCCTGGACTTGCAGACGTCACAACGTGAAGGTCAGACGTCGTGTGCGCTCCCCCTTTCCCTCACTCTGTTCCCCCTGAAGCTCCAGACGTCGCTGCGTGGGTCCACAGTCGCACACCTCTGCCTGTCGCTGCTTGCTCCCGGTTACCGGCCTGCACTCCAGTCGCCCTGGTCAAGCCATCCAGGTTCCCCCTCGCTGGTTCGCAGTCCCTTCCAGAAGACGCTGGAGGGACCGACCCATTCTCGAGCCCGCCCGGAGGAAGGGGCGAAAATTAAAATTTGTAGATTGAGGGTGGGTGGTTGTGTTTTAGGGGGGGGGGGAGGTGGCCTTGGAATGGCCGGTGTGTGTTACACAAGGGGGAGGATATGTAACGGATGTAGCAGTACAGGGGGCCTGCGATATGAAAAATGCTTTGTTTTATGGCAGGGACAGAAGTAAAGCCTCCCTGACAAGGTAATTGGTTTTGTTTTGATTGAATTGTTTTATTGTTTGTTTAATTATCACCGGCACCTGGCAATGATTGGGAAATTAGAGCCAGGTGCAGAGTATAAAAAAGAAGCAGTCAGTCTGCTCTAAGCTGCTGAGTAGAAGGACATGGGAAGGAGTACTCTGTGTCCGAGCAGTCACTTTGTAAGTAGTATATACTGTTTGTAATAAAGTGTTGTGTGTTGGAATTATGTGTCCGGTAAACAGCTTAGCTGTCCTGCATGTTAGTCAGGGACCTGCACATGTGTAGTGAGTGCTCTACGTTTGAGCTCGGTTTTTGTTGTTTGTTTATTTTTGTTTTGTAATAAGTGCACGAAAGTGCTTCACTGTGCAGTTCTGTGTCTGGGTCTATGGTTTTTAAAGGGCAAACAAGCCGATAAGAGAGGCAATGTTACTATATATATATATATATATATATATATATATATATATATATTTAATTGTCTCAATCCTAACATTCTAGG
This sequence comes from Acipenser ruthenus, assembly GCF_902713425.1. NCBI lineage: Eukaryota > Metazoa > Chordata > Actinopteri > Acipenseriformes > Acipenseridae > Acipenser > Acipenser ruthenus. The sequence continues at coordinate 13,619,709 of NC_081207.1, read as the reverse complement.
TGATGCAAAACTTTTGGAAAGAGCTGTACATTGTTATTTGAGTAAATAGTCTACTGTGTGGTACTGACAAATACCATTCATTTTTTTCTACAATATTGTAGCATGCCTGTCAACATTGAGTTTTTAAAATAAGGGAGCTTTTGTGAACGGAAATCTTAATGGTCTGAATTGAAGTGAATACCTACATAAGACAAAGGCATACAACTATTCCACTTTATTACTTGGTAGACTGTGATATGGTGCTCCTTTTAATTGCTTTTAAAAAGGAGAAATATCAAACAGAAAAAACAACCATGAGATGCTTCACAATCAAATTCTCTCTTGGCCCCTGTGGTTCTTATTGTACTGTAGTTGTAGGTGGCTGATTTGGCAGCAGCCAATACTTCAGGTACAGGTCCACTGTAGTTGATTTTGCACGACAGCAAAGCATACACAGTTGCCGTTGTTACTTTCATAACAAACCTAAAGGCTGAGTTTGTAACTGCACATTGACCTTGTCAGCAAAGGATGAGCTATGGCACCTACTTCATAAAAAAAAAAAAAAAAAAAAAAAACTAAATTCAAGTCCATGTGGTAAAGTGGTTGATTGTGTACAGGTGCAGGAATGATGCAGTGCGCAATGAACAGACAGAGAATTGTAATCCAGTTGGAAAGGGGTTTTATTAATTATAATCCCGGTCTGGCGACCAAACAATAACTCCAGGCAATACACAACAATGTGTAATGCACTGGAAATAAATAAACGGGTTACAGTCTCAAATAATACACACGTATCCTTCCCACAATGTAAACACGGTCACCAGTCCGGGGTGTGTGCTGTAGTGCTCGTGGTGGATGATACAAGTTTATTTGTGACAAAAGTGAAGTGCTGTTCTGGGTTTTGTGCTGGCCCTTGGCGACAGCTCCAGAACGTGTTAGCCATCTAATAATAACAAATAAACAACTATAGACAAACAAAACAAAACACTCACGGTACTTTTTATCACTGGGTCTCTCACGGGTCCTTTCAGGTTCAATAACAAAATCCAAAGCGAAGGAACAGATTGCGATTCTCCGCCCCCTTTTATGCCGTCACACATGACCCCTTGGTAAACGAGTGCAGCCAGCCCTCCAATCTGCGACGGCCACGTTGTTTCCCTTCCGGGTCAATGCGTTAATGCAACACAGTTCCACTCCCTTCCTAGCTGTCCGACTTCCCTTGAACCCTGGGAAAGAACTGTCAGGCCAGCCCGTCCAGGGAACTCTGTTCTCGCTGCTTAGTGCCCTCACAGGTCGGGAGGGAGATTTACAACCAAGAATCATTGTATTTCTGTCACAGTCCATCATAAAAAATAATAAAATAAATACATATAAAAAAGCCAAAATACACAACACCATGGTATTGCAACATTATCCATACACTGTATATATGGCGGATCAATAATACCACTGTCAGTAACATTTCATTAAATCATCAACCTTCTATTTTGAATGAACACACTATTGCTGTATATAAACACATAGTAGAAGAAGAAAAGTAATTGCTAAACTTAAAACCTGTTATTGTAATAATTAGCTACAACGTTTCGGCTTCTGTCTTCTTCAGATAGCATGGTAGAAATAGCCGGGTAGACTGATACTGTTTAAGTTTGAAAGCTGCACAGTGACTTACAGATGAATGTTGTATAAGAACATTGTGACACAGACAGCTCTGAGGTGCAGTTCCAATCCTAAAAGGATGCATTGTCTTCCAGGTTCAGTCCATGGGGAAATAAAGTCTTCGGTCTGTGAATGCAGATTTTCCCTTGTATCTAACATGTTAGGATTGTACACTTTTTCTATTGGAAGAATCTTCATATCGGCAAGGCTGTGGTTTTGAGAGTTGCAGTGCTTTGCAGCAGGTGGATCCAGCTCATTGGTAATTCCAGCCGACTTGTGGTTTCTAAGATGAGTACCCACATACTGTTTGGTAGATCTACAGGAGACGGTGTGTTTTATACTGTAGGCTCTACTTGTTGTGGTACTATTGACAGTAACAGTTTCTTCAAGATGATCACCGGTAGTGCATCTGTTTGAGGTGCAGTGGTGAGATCCAAGATTTATGATGGGTTGTTTTATTATTATTATTTATTTCTTGGCAGACACCCTTATCCAGGGCGACTTACAATCATAAGCAAATACATTTCAAGTGTTACAATACAAGTAATACAATAAGAGCAAGACAGTACAAGTGTGACAAACCACAATTCAATAATACAGCAGATAATAGTGATAGTTACATCAGGATATGATTAAATACAAAGTACTACAGGTTAAACACTTGGCAGATTACAGTATTCTGAAGTACAGGATTAAATGCAGTAAAATAGGGGGCAGATAAAAGCAAAATAAAGCACATTTAAATGAAGGGTGATAGTGTCCCAGGATACAAACAGAGGAGTTCTACAGGTGCTGTTTTGAAGAGGTGAGTCTTAAGGAGGCGCCAGAATGTGGTCAGGGACTGGGCAGTCCTGACATCTGTAGGAAGGTCATTCCACCACTCCGGAGCAAGGGTTGAGAAGGAGCGGGCTCTGGAGGCAGGGGAGCGTAGCGGAGGTAGAGCTAGTCTTCTAGTGCAGGCGGAGCGGAGAGGTCGAGTGGGGGTGGGGGTCCAAGGCACACGTGGTGGGTTTGTTACCCTGGAGCAGGGAGGAGAGGTCAGAGTCTGAGAGGGGCAAGAAGGTGGAGAAGGAGGGAGAGTTAGTAGGGGATGTAGTGGGTGTAGGGGTTGGAGCAGGAGGGGGTGCGGGGGAGGGAGAGGTGTTAAAGAGTTTGCAGATATCTGAGATTTTATAAGAGAAGGAGGCAAAGTCATCAGGGGAGATGGAGGAGGGAGAAGGTAGAGAATAGTTTACGTGGGTTGTTAGTGGAGGCTTGGATTACAGATTGGAAATAAGCACATTTAGCAGAGGAGAAGGAGGAGAGTGCGGTAAAGGTCTAGGGCAGCAGGGAGTTTGGTTCTCTTCCATTTCTTTTCAGCAGATCGCAGTGTGATTCTTGCCGAGCGGAGAGCAGAGGAGAGCCAGGGATGGGGAGGGGAGGGGCGAGCAGGTCGGGAGGTGAGGGGACAGAGGGAGTCGAGGGAGGAGGTGAGTGAGGAGAAGAGGGTGGAGGTAGCAGAGTCTACGGAGAGTTGTGAGGAGGAGTTGATAGGAGGGAGGTGAGAGAGAGCAGTGGAGGCAAGGACAGAGGGGGAGAGAGCGGAGGTTATGGCGAGAGGTGATAGTGGGGGTAGGAGGAGAGGGGGGAGACAGAGAAAAAGAGATGAAATAGTGATCAGAGAGGTCCAGGGGGGTGACAGAGAGGGTGGAGGGGCAGCAGGTCCTGGAGAAGGTGAGGTCCAGTTGACGGCCAGCTTTGTGGGTAAGAGGGGACGGAGAGAGACAGAAGTCGAAGGAGTGAAGGAGAGGGAGGAATCCAGCAGAGTGGCTGGGGTTGGAGAGATGGATGTTGAAGTCACCCAACAGGACAGTCGGGGTAGACAGAGAGGGGAGGGAGGAGAGTAGATAGTCGAGTTCATCCAGAAAATGAGCGAGAGGCCCAGGGGGGCGGTACAGAACAATGAGCAGGAGTTGACAGGGAGAGGTTAGTTGGACTGCATGAAATTCAAAGGTATTGACAGAGAGTGAGGTGAGATCGGAGGGGACAGAAAAGAGTAAGGAGGGAGAGAGGAGAAGACCCGTCCCACCTCCCCGTCCAGTGAGACGCGGGGTATGGGACAGGACGTAGAGAGAGGACAGGGCAGCAGGAGTAACAGTGTTATCAGGGGACAGCCAGGTTTCAGTGAGAGCAAGGAAATCGAGCGAGAGGTGGGAGGCAAAGGCAGAGATGAAATCAGCTTTGTTAGCAGAAGAGTGACAGTTCCAGAGTGCACCAGAGAGTGTGCGGGAGGGGGGGGGGGAGAGAGAGGCAGAGAAATGAGGTTAGAGGGGTTGGAGGAGCAGCAGCGGAGGGAGGGCAGAGGACGAGGACGGGAGGACAGAACAGGGATGTGAGAGACAGTCATAGCAGGACAAGCAAGACAAAAGGCACAGTAGGAGGAGGAGGTGCCAGAAGTACCCGTCCGATCCAAGGTACAGTCCGTCTCAATGAAAGCTTGGGAGCCATTTCACTTCTGAACGCCTTTTGGGTTGATCTAGAATTTTGTACACAGGTTCATAATAATGGGGGAACAAAACGGCACTGTTCCACATTATAATAACAAAGGTTTCCCCAAAACAGCCCAAAGCCCCACTCGGCTGACTAGAAGCAGATGTGTGAGCAGAATCATTTGGGAGCGCACAGCGGTGTGGTTTGCCATGCTACCGCTTCTACACGTTGACTTCAGTATTCTTGCTGTTTTCCCATGGTTATTCCATGCATTCACTATAGTTTACCTGTTTGCTTCACCATACTTCTCTGTGCTTTGCAATGCTTTCACTACGCTTTGTTATACTTTGCTATGCTTCTTTCACTATTTTTGCCGGATAAGGCTGGAAACAGCCTTCTAGTTTTGAAGCGTTATTTCTCAGGCTTTCCAACACAAAGGAATCGCACAGTTTTATTTCTTATCTGGAGGGATGGTAAAGAGTATATATGGTAAAGCAGCGTGCGAGGCAGCACATTTACAAAGGGGTTGCTTTCCCAGGAGGAGATTGACATCCTGGGGCTGGATGGAGTCATCTACAAAGGCCAGCTGGACCAGTGGCAGCAGGCCTCCATGCTGGAACCCAGGCAGGACTCACAACTAGACTGACATCGCAGCGGCAGATGATAAGCAGTTCTTCAGAACAGGGGGCTCATAGAACACAACTACAGGGAGAACCTGTTCTGGGAATTCTTTAGTGTATCAGAATCGGAAACTATATAAAGGTCTGCAAGTACAGTATCAGGGATACTGGAAGACTCCTAGCTGTACATGCTGTAAATCCAGATGTAACACTTAAATTTGATCAAGTTACAAAATGAGAAATAAACTACCTAACTTACTTAAACTGCCTTAAATGAAACACTGGGTGTCTTTATTTCTATTTTTGTAACTTAACCAGTGTTTTTCTTCTCTAAAAAAATAGAGTAATACTGTTTTGAGTAAAAGGCCCAAATAACCAGCCCCTAAAAACCAGCCCCAATGTCTCAGAATGTGTCACAATCATTAAGCAAACACAGACCGGCATCTCCTCCAAGTGGTGAAAGACAGTAGCACATCTTTCTTATTTTTGTCCCCATTATTACTGGTGATATTTTCGACGGGGTGCAGTAGAGCAGAGGTAGGCAACTCCTGTCCTGGCTGACTGCTCTATAACAGCATTATAATTTCATTAGGAAGTGTTTTAGTACCTGATCTACAGTTGAATGTGTTCAAGTCATTTAGAACAGTGTTGTAACAAACCAGCTTAAATGAACTGGTGTTCGTAAAAATCTCTTTCTAAATCTGAGTTTTTGTATTCAAACCCCCCAACCCCCGCCTATTAATACCCATATTGTGTTTTACCCTACATAAGCTGTCTTTGAAGCATGTTTGTAAAGATGTTGAAAATGACAGCAGCACGCGAAGTGAAGAGCAAAATAAGTAACAAATAGCGTTTTTTGAGCGATCTAGAGATAGATATATACATATTCCTTAGGTTAAAAACAAATCTACCCTACAAAGAAACAGTAACTTGACCTGATATCATTTCATCAACAGTGTTATTAATAAAATAATGGAAGTACATCATCTAATATTTCAAAGAAGAATAGCCGCTGCAGATCCCTAACACTAACAATAAAGAAAGAATGTAAGCTTATCTCACAGTGTCTGTTGGCTAACACTGATGATCATACACAGCATGCGTGTGTAGAATCCCACAACAGCTTTCTCTGTTTATGAATACTGCACAGTACACATGCTTCTGAACGGGACATTTGTGTATTCACATTTGATAAATAGGGGCAGAGTTGCAAATCCTGGTAAGAAATTGCGACAATTGGGGCTCCCGAGTGGCGCATCCAGTAAAGGCGCTCTGTGTGGAGTGCAGGATGTGCCCTATATCTGTACGTCACAAGTTCGACCAGGCTATTCCTTTGCCGACTGAGGACGGGAACTTCCAGGGTGCGGCGCTCAATTGGCCGAGTGCCGCCTGGGGGGAGGGAGGGTTAAGTCGGCCAGGGTGTCCTTGGCTCACCGCGCACCAGCGACCCCTGTAGTCTGGCTGGGCGCCTGCGTTGCTTGCCTGTAAGCTGCCCGAGAGCTGCGTTGTGTTCGTCTTCGCCCTCCCGAGTCAGTGGGTGGTAGCGGTGAGCTGAGCCTAAAAATAATTGGCCATTCCAAATTGGGAGAAAATAATAAATTGGCAACGACTAAATTTATTTAAAAAAATTACAAATAAGAAATTGCAACAATACCCGGCCAGCCCCAGAAAGGACCTCACCTGTGTTTTGGACTTGGGGACGGAATAACCCGACAATGCCATGACTTTGTTAACTAGTGGTCGGACTTGTCCCTTCCCCAAGAGGTACCCCAAATATTTTGTCTCCCCCTTTCCAATGGCACATTTCTCTGGGTTAGCTGTAAGCCCTGCAGCCCTCAGGACTCAGCCACCTTACCCAAATGTGAATTCCAGTCAGAACTGAAGATTACAACATCATCTAAATAGGCGGCTGCATATCCCTTGTGGGGCTGAAGGATTTTATCCATCATTATTTGGAATGTGGCGGTGGCCCTGTGTAACCAAAAGGAATAGTGCGGAATTGGTACAACCCAAAGGGGGTAGAAAAAGCCATTTTCTCCTTAGACTCTGGTGTGAGGGGAATCTGCCAGTAACCTTTGGTTAGGTACAGTGTCGTGAAAAATTAAGCCTTGCCTAGCCGATCCAGTAAGTCGTCTACTCGAGGCATGGGGTAGGCATTGAATCTGGACACTGCATTGAGCTTTCGAAAATCAACACAGAATCTCATTGAGCCATTTGGCTTGGGGACAAGGACAAAGGGGCTGCACCAATCGCAGATCATCTCTTTTAATGTTTTATTAAAGCACTCCACCAGGCAGTCCATTTCAGGGTGATAAACAGAAGACCTGATGGTGCGTATTTTAACAGCGTTCATAGTTCACCCCAGACATAAAAGGAGTTCCTTGGTCTGCCAATATTTCTCGAGGAATGCCTACTAGGGAGAAAACTTTAAAAAGTTCCTCCGCTATCACCCGGGCAGACATAGATAGTAGGGGAACAACCCCTGGGTAACACATGGCATAGTCCATAATGACTAACATGTACTAGTACCCAGCTGCAGATTTCTCCAGAGGCCCTATCAAGTCCATCCCGATGCACTCAAAAGGAGCCTCTACTAGTGGCAATGGCACCAGATGAGCCCTTGGGACGACCCCGCTACTTGCCAGTTGACACCCAGGGCAGCGCTCACACCAGCGAGAGACCTCTCCCTAGATGCCTGGCCAGTAGAATCGGGCCTCCAACGCTCTAAAGTTTTGTCCTGTCCTAAATACCCCGCCACGGGGATTGCATGAGCCAAATTAAATAGTTGGAACCTCAACAGTTGTGGCACCAACAATTGTTTCTTGATCTCCCTGTTTTGGAATTTTTATGTCCTCGCCCGTTGTCCATCAGCCACCCACAACCGTCAGTTGGTCATACAGTCGGCACAAGGTCGCGTCTCTGGACTGTTCTACCTGAATGTTTGCTCGACCGGTGAGGAGGTCCCACCCAGACCCAGGGTTAATGAGCCCACATAGCTTTGTGGAGACTCAGGGTTAGCACCCTGTGAACAGGATGTGAGTGGTGATAATAAAGGCAATGTCCAGACCAGAGTTCTCCCAAAAACGTCTGTGTTTTAATTTCAATAATTATAATAAATAATAATAATAAACACCACCCCCCCTTTTGCCAGCGATGGTATCGGGGGGAACACGGCAGGTTTACAGTCCTTATTAACAAAAAGAATGACACTCCTGAACCTCAATCCTCCGTGCACGAAACTGTGCTCTTTCTTCCGGGGTCGTGGTGAGTGCTGGTGCTGTGCTGTGTTGTGCTGTGAGGGACGTGCTCCGGGTCTAATGCTGGCTCCGCGGCTGCAGCTCCCGACTCTCACTCCTCCTCTGTCAGAGACAAAACAAAACAATAACAGAGACACAGGCTCCGGCTGGATACCGTCATCAGCGCAAGGGGGCCGTACTAACGTAACTGCTTCCCCTTTGTACCCAGAACCTCCTCCTTGCAAACAACCCGTTGCCATGGTTTCTCCAATAGGGGCCCGCCCCGCAGCTGATTGCAATGGAATCCTTCCAGGTACATGCAACTACGCGCTCCCCCTAATATGGTCACCTTCCGGTTTCCGCCTACCGTCAAGGCAGTCCATCTAGGAGGAAGCATACGATCCACCTTACCAAGCGCCTTCTTTGGTCGGGAGGGAGATTTACAGTTTGAATTCTTTCTCTCTCTGTCACACATCTCACCCCTCAGAGTGATGCCGAAGGCACACTCGGCCAATTCTAAGTTCCCCAATGGGCCCCCCTCCCTTGAAAAAAAATCTGCATTTTGATGCTGCTTACCCGCACGATGTTTCACTGTATAGTGGAAGGGTTGCAGCGCCAGATACCACCGAGTTATCCGAGCGTTATTGTCCTTCATTGTATGCAACCACCTTAAAGGAGCATGATCAGTGACAAGAGTGAAAGAACGCCCCAGCAAGTAATAGCGAAGGGCATGAGTGGCCCATTTGATGGCCAAACACTCCTTCTCAATGACGGAGTAGTTAATCTCCCGTGGAGCCAATTTTTTGCTCATGTAAATAATCGGGTGTTCTACCCCGTCAGCTTGCTGGGACAGGACCGCCCCCAGACCAATCTGGGAGGCATCGGTCTGGAGGATGAACTCCTTACTGAAATCTGGTGAAATAAGTGCTGGGGCCTGGCATAGTCTCCTCTTAATCGTGTCAAAGGCCCCCTGACACTCCCCTGTCCACTTAACTATTTTTGGAGCCGTCTTTTTGGTGAGCTCTACCAAGGGGTTAACTATGGTGGCATACTCGGGGATAAAGCGGCGATAATAGCCTGCTAACCCCAATAGTGATCTCACCTGCGGTTTGGTTCTCGGGATCGCCGTCTCCACTAGAGCCTGGACTTTAGAAGCGATCGGCTTTACCCACCCATTACCCATAAGGAAGCCAAGATACTGGGTTTCTTGTTTGCCGAATGCACACTTGCCCAGGTTAGCCGTCAGCCCCGCCTCCCAGAGACTGTAGGACGGCCGAAAGTCTAATAATATGCTCTCTCCAGGTAGAGCTGAAAATCACCACGTCATCAATGTATGCAGCGGCATACTGCTGATGGGGCGCTAGGACCTGGTCCATCAGTCTCTGAAAGGTGGCCGGGGCTCCATGCAACCCAAAGGGCATGGTCTGGAAATGGAACAAGCCACCCGGGGTAGAGAAAGCAGTTTTCTCTTGCGAACTCTGGGTCAGTGGAATTTGCCAGTATCCCTTCGTCAGATCCAAAGTCGAAATCAACCGCGCTCCTCCCAGTCGGTCGAGGAGCTCGTCTACCCGAGGCATGGGATATGCATCAAACTTGGAGATGGCATTAACCTTTCTGAAATCCACGCAGAACCGAGTGGAGCCGTCCTTCTTAGGCACCATCACTATCGGGCTGCTCCACTCGCTCCGGGAAGGCTCAATGACTCCAAGCTCGAACATATCCCTCACCTCCCGGCCAACGGCACCCCTGCGACTCTCCGGGATTCGATACGGTCTCTTCATGCCTACGTGCCTGAGCCTCCATCATGGTGTTCAGTGCTGCAGGGTCCATTGTAAAATCCCGTTTCTGACACCACTTGTGAACAGGATGTGAGTGGTGATAATAAAGGCAATGTCCAGACCAGAGTTCTCCCAAAAACGTCTGTGTTTTAATTTCAATAATTATAATAAATAATAATAATAAACACCACCCCCCCTTTTGCCAGCGATGGTATCGGGGGGAACACGGCAGGTTTACAGTCCTTATTAACAAAAAGAATGACACTCCTGAACCTCAATCCTCCGTGCACGAAACTGTGCTCTTTCTTCCGGGGTCGTGGTGAGTGCTGGTGCTGTGCTGTGTTGTGCTGTGAGGGACGTGCTCCGGGTCTAATGCTGGCTCCGCGGCTGCAGCTCCCGACTCTCACTCCTCCTCTGTCAGAGACAAAACAAAACAATAACAGAGACACAGGCTCCGGCTGGATACCGTCATCAGCGCAAGGGGGCCGTACTAACGTAACTGCTTCCCCTTTGTACCCAGAACCTCCTCCTTGCAAACAACCCTGTTACCATGGTTTCTCCAATAGGGGCCCGCCCCGCAGCTGATTGCAATGGAATCCTTCCAGGTACATGCAACTACGCGCTCCCCCTAATATGGTCACCTTCCGGTTTCCGCCTACCGTCAAGGCAGTCCATCTAGGAGGAAGCATACGATCCACCTTACCAAGCGCCTTCTTTGGTCGGGAGGGAGATTTACAGTTTGAATTCTTTCTCTCTCTGTCACACACCCCCACCGGTGGAGCCATCACTATTAGAGGAGAGCCCCAAACAACTGGGCCTCCTCCTCCCCAGTTCCACACGATCGTGTACGTCCACTGGCCTACCCTCAATCTCAGCGAGCCTCTTCTCGTGCCTGCTTTTCCTTGGTTTAAAGCGAGTTTAAAACAACGAAGCCTCAGAGTTTTCCCTGCTAACCTCATCCTTGGGACTGGCCTCAGTAGGTGTCAACAAGGGCCAAAACAGTTGCCAATCCCTTCCTAAAATTACAGGGTAGGGTAGCGAGGTGGATAAAGCTACCCTCAGTCGAGCGTTTTTTTGTGCCAATTTGAATTTTTAGCCAGGCCGTAGGGTAAGTATGAACATCCCCATGAATACAGTGCACGCTCACCTTCTCCCCATCCCTTCCCTTCCCCAGTGGAACCAGGCTGTCCTGGACAAAGGTTTGACCACACCCAGAGTCAAGGAGAGCCCTGGTTTCATGCCCCCTCAATTCTTATTGGTACCGTGAGGACTGCTTTCGGATCACTGGGGCACCAGACAGGATCCCGCAAACTCCACCTCCATTACAGGGCAATCTGCCTGCCAGTGTCCTAATTGTCCACAACCCCAGCAGACCCCAGGAGCTTTTAGAGGAGACCAAGGTCCCTGTTGGACGGGTTGAGAAAAAACAGGAGCCAGTTTTGGTAGTTGTCTTGGGTAATCCCGAGGTCCCGACGGGGTTGCTGGTACGGTTGTTGTGTCCCCGACTCCCCGACCAGCCTGCCTGACTGCTTGCTTCAGCCGGAACCTCGGAGAGCGGGAGAGGCGGGGCCAGACACCTTTGGAGTTCCGAACGGTCCTTGGCCCTCTGCTGGGGTTGTGGACTTGTTAGGTTCCGGTGCTCCAAGTCTGATGCTTCGAGGTGGTCTTCAGCCAGTCGACTGACTTCAGCAAGGGTAGGAGGCCGATGACATTGGATCCAGGTAGATGTTGGTTTTGGCAGACCCTGGATGAACTGTTTCAGGGCCACCTGCTCTGCACTCCGGTCCTCGGTATGTAACCAGTGCCGACAGGCATCCCTGACCTTCTGGGTGTATGAGCGAGGTCGGTCACCCTCTTAGAAGGCCAAGCGACGGAGGTGGCATCGATACCCATCTTTGGAAAGGCATACTTGGTCCAGGATGCTGGCCTTGACAGTCCAACAGTTGCGAGCCTCATCGTTTGCTCAGAGCCTGACATGCTGCTTGAGCTTCCCCGGTTAGTAGGGGTGCGAGACAGATGGCCCACTGGTCAGCTGGCCAACCACAGCTCTGAGAGGTCTGCTCAAAGATGGTTAGAAATGCCTCTTGGTCATCGTCCATGGTCATCTTTGGTATCTTGACCTTGGCCCAAGCGAGGATCTTTGGTATCTCCGACTGCCATTGTAGGAGCTGCTTTAGGACGTCCCGAACCTCCTCTTAGGAGGACCTCGTCAGGTCCAAAGCCTGACTCAGCTGTTGCTGCAGTTCCAAAACTGCCTGCCACAGGCACTACCCAACAGACATTCAGTAGTTCGGGACAAACACCAATCACTAAATGTTTTACTACAAATATTTATTGTGGAGAATGCGGAGTATACGATTTTACAGAGAAGTATGTTGTATATACACATTAATTTGGCATCAAACCTAACTTGGTTTGAGGGCTCGCCGACTGGACGAGGCGGAGACCCCCAAAAAGAACAAGCCGGTCTCAATGCCGCGATTTAGTATTGAATATAGCCCACTTGAAGGTTTAGCCAACCTTAATCAAATGATCATCAGCACGCAGGAGAGGAAAGCATAACCCATTTTTGGGAAATAAACCTCTAGGAATCCATGGCTGATTCAATTGCCCTTTCTCCGGGCAGGCTACTAACGCTTAAGAGCACATTTTTGTAAAAGCATTTTTAGGATCTGTAATATTTGTTCTTATGTCAACTTGGTAAGCACTGGAGGACCAACAACCTAACTGTTTGATAATGGAGTCTGGAACTCCGTGGCGAGAAGCTGCTACGATTCTAATGGAATGACCAGAGAACTGCTCAGCTGCTAATCCAGACCTGGAAAGAATCTGGTGAAGGTGAAAGAACCAATGTCAAGTGATTGTTCCGTTTTCGTTAAACAGCGGGTCTGAGGGTGATGCACCCTGAGAAAGACGGAGCTGGATAAGAGAGAAAGGGGTCATATGGGCTAACATGGGAAGTTAATTTAAAATCATACAATCATCCAACTTGCTCTGGTGGTCGGGATAGAACTTGCATATGATGTCCCTGAAATGGCTGAGAGCTAGAATGAACTCGGAAATGGAAGTGTTTTGAATAAGCGGGGGTTGGAGGTTTTAAGTTTAACTGAGAGGTCGGCGCGCTGGACCACCCTGTTACTGACGGAATCTAGTGTGTTAGTGAGTAGTGAAGAGAGGTTAATAGCTGCACCTGCTAAAATCTGGTTGTGTAGGTCAAGTTTTTAGGGAAAAACCAGACACTGCAGAGGGAGAATGTAAAGGGTGGTTATTGAAAAATTGGAGTGCTGGGGGAATTGAGGGGTCCCGGCAAAAAAGGCCGGTAGGAGGAGGGAGCAGCTATGGGGGAGAAAAAGAGCACTGGGTCCAGCTGAGGTGAGATCACTGAACCTGCTAATGGGGCTTGCTGGGAACCCAACGTAGAAGTAAGGAATGCAGGTACTTGCTGTGAGCCTGGGAAAGAGAAAGCAGGGGCCTGCTGTACCACTGGGAAGGAAGGAAGAGTGGACAGAAAAGCAGGGCCCTGCTGGGCAGCCATTTGATATAAGGAATAGACAGGCTGTGTTGCCCTGTTGAAAGCTTGTAGCTGAAAAGGTAGAAGGAATATTAGAAAGAGAGGGAACCACAATGGGGGCCTGCTGGATGCCCATAGTGGCCAGAGAGATCACTGCAGGGGCCTGCTGGACGCCTGCACTGAGGGTGGGGGGTGTAACCTGAAAGGTTACAGTTGCTTGTTGGACAACAGTGGCGGATGTCGAAACCCCGGGATGGATCACGGGAGCAGCCGCTCCTAACTGTAAGAACAGTCTCTGGATCCAAATGCTCAATACTGCTGATGAGCCGAAAGAAGAAAAGCATTTCACAGAGAAAGGACCACTATGGGGGGCTGCTGGACGCTCCTAGTGGCCAGGAGGTCACTGCAGGGGCCTGCTGGATGCTTGCAGTGAGGGGGGGGGGGGGTAACCTAAAAAAATTAAGTTTGGAGGACCGCTGGGAAGTGCGGAAGAGTGGATTTAAAATCAGAGCCCTGCTGGGCAACCGTTTGAGGTAAGGAATAGAAGGGGGCTGCAGGGCCTGTTGAAGCCTGCAGCTGGAAGAAAACCGTTTGACAGAGAAGGGACCACTATGGGGGCCTGCTGGACTACAGTGAGGGGGGGGGGACCACTATGGGGGCCTGCTGGACGCCTGCAGAGGGTAGGTAACCTGAAAGGTTATAGTTGGAGCCAGAATGCTCAGGAACTGCTGAATGAGCCTTTGATTGGCAGTTTTCCGGATGTAGACGCGCTTTGTGGAGATGCAGTGGGTGCGGGGCGAGGTGTTTCAAGTCTGCTTATAATAAGCATGAATCGTGCTTGTTTTTTGAGAGTCGGAATGTTGGAATTTGTAGAAACACCCATTCAGACATGGGTTGGGCTTGTTTTGTCGTGAGACTTGGCAACACTGGGCGCAAGTTGTAAAGCAACGATCTGTGCCGACGTCATAGCGCCTGTGACGGGAAGGATGCTGCAGAATGGAGAGAAATAAAGTAAACAGATTCTCCTTAAGAGCTGTAGATTTGAATGGGATGTTGTTCCTACGAAGATCATGCTGGAGCCGGGAGATCGTTCAGTCTCTGATGTCAGGAGTTGCGGAGGAACGAGTGGCCAGGCAGGAGCCACGGCAGACAGGAGAAGCAGACATCTGGGCAGAGAAGTTTGGAGTGGTAAATACCGCCGAGCGAAGTTGTCGTGGAGTTGGCCCGGGAAGGACTGGTTGAACTGGCTGAGTGGATCTTCAAACCAACAGAAAAGTCGAATGCTGCTCAAAATTACAATATCCACAAACCAAAAGAAAATAAATAAAATAAAGTTCAACAAACAAGAGGGATTCTTCCCTTTTCCTCTTGTCCCTCCAGCTTACAAGATGTTTTTTGCATCATCTTTCTGGCTGTGGAAACTGGCAACAGCTTTCAGCAAGTGGACAGCTCCGCAGCAATTTCAGCACTCTTCCCACACTCTATTTCGGACAGTACCTCTGGTGTCCTCCTGGTTCAGCAGCCCTGCCTGAAATGAACAGACACCTTTTATACACAGTTTAAGGGCTGGGCAGCCAATTTACACATCACATACTTGGATTTTTACATGGCTGTCAGGGCTGGCCAATTTCTTAAAAAGACTTGTTGTCCAAAGGACAAAATGCTAGAAAAATCTACTTGTCCTTCTTAAAAATACTTGCCCCCTCCCCGTCGCACAAAGCACACACAAAATAAGTAGACTATAACTCGTAGTATTTTAGTTTAATTTAACAGTGAACACAATCAATCAATTAGTGATTTAAGAGGGGCGGGTCTAGCCTTATAGCTTGACTGGTTCATTAAATTCACAAAAGGTTCCCTGTGACCCGACCTCACCTCAACAAATGTATACCATACTTTAAGGAAATGTTTCTTTCAGTGCAGTTTAGAACACATTTGCTAGTACATTTAAGTAACATACTAAGAGTACAACTATAGTAAGCAATACTTAGGAGTTATTCAAATATAAAAATAGCTTCTGCCTGTTTTTTCCACTCTTTATAAGCTGATTTCAACTTCTGATGTACAGGTGTTTTAGTTTGTTGCATCACAGACACAAATTAATTGCCAACTATAATTCTGATTTTCTTAATGTTCTACTGTAAATAGTTTTATAACTGCTGAACCCCAGATTTATAAAAAAAAACTTGTATAACCTGTCAAGTTTCTCTGATTTTTGTTTCCGTTTTTAAAATGCACGCAATATTTACAATAGGCTCCATCAAATACTGCAGACATAAAATATGTGTTTTTTTGTTTATTTCTATGATATATTTATTTTACTTAATAGTACTATACTATACTTATAATTATATATATATATATATATATATATATATATATATATAATAAACTTTAGTTTTTTTTTAAACATATTCCAAACAAGTACACACTTGACCACGAGTGTTATAAATTACACAATCCGATTTTTTCAAATCCGCTAATACCTCAGCAACTATGCTGTATTTTTATTTTTTTTTAAACTTTAATAGATTGCTGAATTTAAATGTCAGGTTAATGTTTAGAAAGCAGTATAACTTATTTGATCATTTACAAAAAACATAAATAATACCTTAAGTTTAAAAGATTAGCGTGTGTCTTGACAGAGGCTCTCATCCTCAGGCAGCCATTTCTGGGTTTCTTTGTAACCAACAGAAGATCAGCTTCTGATTTGCTAGCTGTGGAAGAAGTAATAGGGGTGGAATGTAAACACATTTTAAAATGTTTGTGTATGTGCTAGACTTCTGCAATTCAGTTTTCAGAAACGTGGCTCTTACAAATATACCCAGAGTGCCTTTCTAGCAACAGAGGGAACATAGAAAAATTAAATAAATAAAAACTACTTGTCCGACGGGCAAAGTATAATGGCAAAACTTGTTGTCCGTCCTACAAATCGGGTTGTTCCGGGCGTTGGGCGATACGAATTGACCACCCCTGGTTGTCCAGCCCTTATGCAGTGAGGCAGCCTGTAGCGCTGCCTCCCTGTCACACATATATAATATATTACAGATATATACCAATGTTTTAATCTTTTGCTTTTTGCAAAATGTCATTGCACTATAATTGCAAATGCCAGACCATGTTCACATGTTAGTAATGACAGATATGGAACTGGTAAATAGCGAGGCACACATTGTTCATTTGCTGTGTTATGTGCTGAGCTGCAGATTGGGTTATTATTATTTATTTCTTAGCAGACACCCTTATCCAGGGCGACTTACAGTCGTTGTGCTGAGTTTAGAAATGCAGTAGATTATTATTAACTAATCAATAAACACTCAATAGAGCCTGTAACAGGATGACATCATTGGCAAGCTGTTTCTACCAGGAAGGAGACTCAAGAAAGCTACAGGTTTAAACTCGCTTTTGCACACTTTAATAATAAACAAATAACAAAACAAAACAAACAGGCACAATTGCCAAACAAACAGTTTAAACAAAACAGTATATATAAACACCAATGATAATTTCTCTATATATGCACAGCACACAAAACTAACCTCCACCACGAACATAGACATCAATTCAACCCACATTCTAAATTACCACCCATGAACACCTATTTTATACACCCGTGGCTGGAGCCTTAATTAATCATTTAAACATTTATTCAATTGACGGCTCCAGCCACATTCCCACCTATGTTTGCAGGGAGGATTTTAAATCCCTCCCTGCCACCCAATAACTCCCCACACAGCACACACCCTGCCGTGCTGCCACACACCTATACTAACAATAATACAAAAATACATTTAAATGATAACAATTATAATCGAGAGGAACGGTAGTTAAAAAAGACAGCGAAAACTGCCAGTGACTCTATACAGCATGGACACTTTACGTGTACTGAGGAGGCAAAACAAAAGTCAATACTTGTCATACAGTAAGAGAAATAAGTCACCAAAGTAAGGTAAAAATGTCCTTCTCCTTCTTTTTCTTGTTCTTCCGCCGTATTTCTGCAGACCCCAGGCACTTTTATCCACGCATATGTATATTACAGAACATCCGAGTTTAATGACAATGAACTTGTTTTGTCAAAATGGAAATATGCTAAGGAACACACTTATTGTGACGTCTATATCATTTATATTAAATTATTTATTAATGTTTTAAAATTGAAAATTTGCCTGCAAAAAAAATATTTATATATATAAAAACGGTCTGGAATACATGGGATTTGAACCTACAACCTTCAGTTTACAAGCGTGTTGTGTTATACTGTCAGTGCAGTATTTTGAAAGATGAAGTCAGCCAGCTGAGAATTCTCGGGACATTGAGATTTTTCAAGTTCTTCGTCGTCTTCATTCTGAGATTCTGATCTTGAGCTCAGGTTTCCTTGTGGTCCCTATTGGCGCTAGGAAGTACGGTTACTCTCGATACTGGTTGATGAGAGTAACGCTATTTGTGGTCCCCACTGGACAAAAAGGAACATTCATTTTCTGAGAATTAGCTATGCTGAAGGATAGCCTATATATTTGGTAAAAGTAAAACATAAATAAATAAATGCATTAATATAAATATTGAAATAAATTAATATACACATGAATACATAGATATTTATTTATTTATCTTGATATTTATTTATTTTTCACTAGCATATAAAAACTGCTATTTAATACTGTATGAAACGAAAATAAATACTCAACAGTTCTTGTTCAATTGTATATTAGTGAAGATTTTTGTACAATAAGGTCGTCATGCTTTCATATATTTTTACTTTCAAATTAAAAAATACTTTGTAACGCCCCGGACAATTGCTTTGTTGTTGTCTCTTCAGTTTGTCTTGTCTGTCTCTTATATATGTTACATGTATTGTGAGGGGAACGGGTCACGCCATTAGCATGGGAATGAGAAGTGAGTGAATGAGTGGGGAGCATGTGTGTTGTTGTTTATACTGGGGTTGCAGAGCATTTGAGAATTCAACACCATCTCCCAGAGTTAGGGTTGCCACCGGTCTGGTTTGACCGGACAGTCCGGGAATTGGCATCTGTGTCCGGGTGGCAGGAATTAACAAACCCAGACGCCCTAATGTCCGTTTAAGTGAAACGCATAAGAAACACCAACCTTCCTATAATATTTTCTTTGCCATACATTAGCTGCTTAAACAATTTCCACTATTAGAAATGTACTGTTTAGTACTGATCTGTACATTCTACTTTGACAAATTTGGACTTGCATGCGCTCCACGTGGAAATCATGGGATAAGTAGCTGGGTGGTTATAAGGAAAAAATAAACTTGATCAAATCCCGTCAAAGTGTGCTCGCTCACTGGTGTGGTGCACAGTAGGGGCCACAAATTCCAAGTTTCTGGGACATCATAAATTATATCTTTCTAATTCCTGTGACCTGGAGGTAAGAAGTATGCTATGTTGTTACCGCCAGTCAGTGCTTAATTTGTAAATCGGGAGGTCCCGGAACACATAGTGAGCGCGAGAGGGGGGGGGTGTTCCGGGGGGCTCTGAGGTACCGGAACGCATGAGAAAAAAAGTGACACACAATGTAGCCAGACAATGTAACTATAACCTGTGTTAAGGTGTCATCTTTAGCCTTGGCTACAATGCTTGCTGCCGCTAAATGGGCCTTGGTTCGGGCATGTTCAAAAACCTTTTTTCTGAGGGCTCTTTGTTGTTTTTTTACGTCAGAGGCAGAGGACGTTACTGTACATTCCACCCACTCTTTTGCTAGTTTCATCCCTCCAGTCTTTTCCAGACCCAAGCTCCCTACCTTTTTGCATGTTGTACAGCCCAGCTTTGAATTTTGCATGACAAGCCAGGGGTTATACGTTTGCTTTTTCTTGAACTGAGCCTCCGTTCAAACTGCACCTGCTCCGGACACTTCGTCGGTGGATGCACTGTCCTCCCTAGTGATGTGTAGTTCGTGAACGAATCGTTCTTTTTGAACGACTCACTAAGGTGAACGATGGGAATCGGAACAGATTCCCCATTGAATCTGTTCTTTTGGTTCACCCTACCCTATGAACAACCTGCGTGGCACACAGGAGTCGAGTTACCAGCCTATCAAAAGTCATGAAATGATTCCTTACCTCTCGAGTCTGGCTGATTTGTTCATTGTAACAAGGAAACCGGGTTGTTTCTCAACTCGTTGAGTGTTATGAAACTGAAGACCGTATGTGCCATATTGGATCCAAATTCCCGCTTACTTAGTGCATGATAAGAACTCTGTGTGAGCCAAAATGGCGTCAGTTACATCCTCCTGACCATAGCTATCTATGATCCAGACGGTGTGTACTTTCTAGAGTGCTGCTTCACGCTGTCAGTAACTCAGATTACAAGTTTGTGCACCAGAATTAATTTTTTTAATTTTTCTTACAGTTCTTCTTACTATGTACGTAACCTTGTGTAAGTCTTCCAAACAAATAAATAATAAAATGAATCACTACTAGTTGTAGCCTATGTGTGTTTGTTATTTTTTATACACATACAAAATTAATCATATCTATAGTTAACTATTTTGCACAAATTATGATTAATACTTCTAAGTCATCTTGAGTAAAGTCAGCCAAATTACTAAATAATATTAATAATAATAATAATTGAGATATATACACCTCATTTCCAAATAAATACAAACATCTACTGGTATTGTAACGTTATTATACCCAAGGCTTAATTATATAACTTGTGATTATATATTTGACCTTGAGGAATGAATGTATTTTATACATGACAATTTACAACTACGGTTAAATATTTTATAATTTAATAATGACGACGATTCACCTTAGTCCACAAGGTGAAACGTAGTATCAGCTACGATACAACGACCTTTTAGGAGGATATTGCACATTCTAAACGTCTATTATATTTTACACGCACATTAAATATACATTTTCTAAATGTTATTTTACTGTGTTAAACACTAAAAAATACTAAATATATACACGTTTAAACTTTGTTCATATACAATGTACATGTTGCGGTTCTGGGTGTGCTTCAACGTGTGATTGATTACATGACTAATCCCAAAGGTTTACTGGATAGAAGAGGAATTGGGTAAACAGCGTTTTGCTATGTGCTGAATAAATACCACGGATTAGTTCCACAAATACCACTCATTCGAGCCTCTCTTTTTTGTTGTTGTAAAAAACAATGGGTGACTCCAAATGTATAGAAAAAAAAAACACGTAAGAAATGCAATTGACTTTTTTTTTTTTAAAGATTAAATTAAATTAGTTGATACTGATGGCTAAACAATGCTAATGGTTCAAACTGTTATGTTATCTCCAGTATTCTAAATATATATTATTATTTTTTTGTTAAACTATATTTAATTTAATGTTTATGAACCAAGTCAACCAAATATAGATTCTCCCTAGATTTTGTGATGTGCAGTTCGTCTCGTTCGACTCGTTCTTTCCGGTTCAAATAAACCTACGTAAACAATCTTAATGCGGTCTACATTGATTGGTTTTGTGTCATTGAATCAGTGAATCAAATGAACGAAATGAATCGATTCACCAAACTGAACTGAATCAAATGAATCGAGTCACTACAAAGAATTGAACTGCCCATCACTAGTCCTCCCCGAACCCGTCCCCTTCTCCTGCCGAGTCTGACTCACTAGTGGCCTGCTAGCTAGTGGAGGACATGCCGGTGGTGATGCTGAACTGGTGGGATTAGCAGCGCAGACAGCGCTGCTAACTAAGGCATCGCCATCAGGAGCAGTTTCCCCCTCATTTTTGATTTGGCTTTCCTTTCCCACGACACGGTTCAAATTCAGTAGCGACGACTAGCGTAGGCTACGTGACGTGATTACGTAGGGACCTCTCACTAGCTGACCACCACTGTTTCAAGATCATAACCTCTATGTACAAATAAGAGAGCAGGTCTGGAATCGGTGTGGCGGGATAGGATGCGCTTTTACGGGGGGCGGGAGAAATAACAAGGAGGCAGAGGCAACTTTAACTAGAATGCTTACAGTGCAAACAGTGGAAAAAATAATAAATCATGCAGTGAGAGGTACCGGATCCGGACAAATTAGGTGCTGGAACGAAAAAAGTCAAATCTGAGAGGCGCTGGATCCTGTTCCAGCAGGATCCGGCTCAAATTAAGCACTGCCGCCAGTATGTAGCCTGCTTGAGGTCACGTGACTGCAACCCCTCACTTGGATTGTTTATATCACGTGGATATGTTCGTTGTCCTCAGTAATCGGATAAGGTGTTAAATGACAATGAGTACCGGGTGCATTTAATAGATCTAATGAGTCCTGCTTTCAATACACTCTGATGAAGACAACATGTCGAAACACATCAGCGTACCTGTTTTTACCTTGTTTTAATGAATAAAGTATGAATAATTGAAACACACATTTGGGATATAGACTTTTATTTAGCAGGAGTTGCCGTCTTTTGTCTTCGGCGGTGGCAACAGGTCTAATGGATTTCATCAAATATTTTAAACAGAGCTATCAAACAAAATCACAATCATAGAATCATAATAAGTTTTCAGTATAAAACGTGACACACTGTCAAAATGAAAACATTACAAAGTTAGTATCGGGTATGACCTCCCTGAGCATTAATACAATCCTGGCAGCATTGACGCATAGACCTGATCAGCCTCTGGATAGACTGCTGTAGTATGTTCCGACACTCTTCCTGTGCAGCTGCAGCCAGCTGGTGAAGGTTGGCTGGACACGGTTGCCCCACTGGTTGGATTGAATAACGCAACAGTCAGCATAACGGTCCTGGGCCGGTGTGGTGACGCTCTGCCTTCCAGGACATGGCCTGTCCCTCACAGAACTGGTTTCCTGGTTTCACTGGACTAGTCTGCTGATTGTTGAAGCAGAACATTTCATTCTCCGGGCAACTTCTCTCACAGACCGGCCTCCTTCAATCATGCCGATAGCAACCAGGAAATCTTCATTACTCAAGCGAGGCGTAGTCGTATCTTTCGCTGTTCTTGTGTTAATTAAAATCATGTATTTTCAAATGGCTATTTATACAAATTCTTAATCAACTAATTTTGGCAATTTTAAATCAACTCAAATAACAAACACGGAGCACCTGGCATTTTTATGAAATCACGTGACTTGAGCTCAGTATTTTGTTATCCCAAGGAACAATACTACTCAAACAATCTACAAACATAGCTGCTCACTATTTAAAATGTAAATAACATTACGTATGTGCTCAATGATCTGTTGATGTAAAACTTAGACTGTTGCATTCATTGTGCATCAATATTATATATATATAAGTACTCCAACTACATAACCGCTACACTACACATATTCACATCTTAACCCTTTCAACAGACTAGGCTACTATTTACACGTACCCTATCCAAATGGCAATACATTGCCTCAATGTAGGTTGAACGATTTTGCTATTCTCGTAACGTGTGTGTGTGTTATAAGTGAATAAAGAAGTGATATCTGAAACAAAAACACGTTTTCAACGTGAAAAAAACAACAACTATTAAAGTGGAGGGGGCCAAGGTTGCCCCAATTGTTTCTACTAACTTGGTTTGTGTTTTTCAGGCACAATAAAAGCGGATCAACTGCATGAAAAACACAAGCCAAGTTAGTAGAAACAATTGGGGCAGCCTTGACCCCCATCGCTTTTACAGTTGTGCCTATTTGCTTTGTGTTGGCCAAGGTTGCCCCAATTGTTTTTTCTAACTTAGCTTGTGTTTGTGATAATTCCACTTTAAATGGCTTGTCCCTTTTTATAACTTGGCGTTTTTTCACATTGTTTCAGATACAAAAATACAAGTAAACATGGGTGGGGCAGGGCTGGGGGCAGATATCAAAAACACATTCCAAATCTCAACTCTGGGTAGTTGATCTGTAGGCAAAAAGGGAAAGGAGAAGAAAAGAAAGTAAAAATAAATAACATTAAATAAAGACGTGAGAAATAGAAAAGTTGGTACGAGGGAAATCAAATCAAAATAATAATAATAATAATGACAAGGGGGGAACATAGAAGTTGACTTTTTCCAGTATTACTCTTATGCTTGGCTGTTAGTTCAGGTTTTGAATGTGCACTGTAACTAGCCAGGATATACAGTACAAGAACATACGTTCTCTTGCTTTCTTTGTTTGCTCGTGGGCAAAGAGTGTGCGAGAAATGCACTCTCCACTTGATTAGTGGAATTTATATAGCATCCCACTCTACTCAAGCCACTCCTTAAAATCAAGCTGTGGTCAGCACACATGTTTTTCTTTCTCTCAATAATAATGAAAACAAGCTGTGCATTTTTTAAAGTGTGACGGGGTGAAGGAGTCTTTGAGTCGCGGTGTAATGCATGTTCATGTTGAAAGAATCTGTGCCTCAGGGGGCTTTGGTTGGTCTTGTTTTTTAAGCTATTTCAAAACCAGAACACAGTTGCTCAAACTGTCCCAGTAGGTAAAAGTTATGAGATAGATGGAGACTTTATAAGTTGTAAGTAAAGTTCAATGTATGCAAATTTACAGTGTCATGTGATCCAATAAGCTGTGTGAGAGTGGTGTGCAGCTATTCCGCAACAGTCATGGGAAAGCAGGGACATCTCAGGGAGGTGGCTCAAATGACAGAAACCATCAACACCTGGTTCCAGCCCAGCACTGCTTTAAACACAAAGCAGGGTTGTATAAAAGTCTAACAGTAATGAAGGAGAAAGGGTACTAGTCGGAGAAAGAGAGCACTGATATTGGTGATTCACACCACACTGTCTCAGTCTCCACTAGCATTCCTTAGTATCTGCTCAGATTGCCCCAAGCTCAGGGCTAGATTAAAGGACGTGGGGGCCCTGCGCTAACCCATATTTTGGGGGTCTGTGATGGGGTACTCCCCGCCCCTGTGCATATTTCGTGTTTTGTGCCACAGGTGTATAAATAAGGTGATCACAGGTGGTGAAATAGTTAGTGATGGTGAGAATTAATGTTGGTGAAGGTATGCTCTAGAAAGAGTGCAAAGAAGAGCGACCAGAATTATCCCGGGTTTAAAAGGCATGTCGTATGCAGACAGGCTAAAAGAATTGAATCTATTCAGTCTTGAACAAAGAAGACTACGCGGTGATCTGATTCAAACATTCAAAATCCTAAAAGCTATAGACAATGTCAACCCGGGGGACTTCTTTGACTTGAAAAAAGAAAAAAGGACCAGGGGTCATAAATGGAGATTAGATAAAGGGGCATTCAGAACAGAAAATAGGAGGCACTTTTTTACACAGAGAATTGTGAGGGTCTGGAACCAACTCCCCAGTAATGTTGTTGAAGCTGACACCCTGGGATCCTTCAAGAAGCTGCTTGATGAGATTCTGGGATCAATAAGCTACTAACAACCAAACGAGCAAGATGGGCTGAATGGCCTCCTCTCGTTTGTAAACTTTCTTATGTTCTTATGTTTTTATCTGTATTTGTCAACTTCTTTTTTATTTTTTGTGCAAACTCCATGGCAGGATCTTGAAGGATCCCAGGGTGTCAGCTTCAACAACATTACATTACATCCATTTGCAACCCATGGTGCAGTCACGTTACAGTATTTTCCATCATGCCTGTGCATGGTAACCATTTATTTTCCAGTTTCAAACCAAAATTAGACACTTTTATGTTTTGCAGACTTGAGAATTGCATAAAAAAAGCTTTTATATTCGATGTGATTGGCGTTGTAGTTTATAAAGTCATTATGAAGGGAAAAATATATACAGTGCCTTGCGAAAGTATTCGGCCCCCTTGAACTTTGCGACCTTTTGCCACATTTCAGGCTTCAAACATAAAGATATGAAACTGTAATTTTTTGTGAAGAATCAACAACAAGTGGGACACAATCATGAAGTGGAACGAAATTTATTGGATATTTCAAACTTTTTTAACAAATAAAAAACTGAAAAATTGGGCGTGCAAAATTATTCAGCCCCTTTACTTTCAGTGCAGCAAACTCTCTCCAGAAGTTCAGTGAGGATCTCTGAATGATCCAATGTTGACCTAAATGACTAATGATGATAAATAGAATCCACCTGTGTGTAATCAAGTCTCCGTATAAATGCACCTGCACTGTGATAGTCTCAGAGGTCCGTTTAAAGCGCAGAGAGCATCATGAAGAACAAGGAACACACCAGGCAGGTCCGAGATACTGTTGTGGAGAAGTTTAAAGCTGGATTTGGATACAAAAAGATTTCCCAAGCTTTAAACATCCCAAGGAGCACTGTGCAAGCGATAATATTGAAATGGAAGGAGTATCAGACCACTGCAAATCTACCAAGACCTGGCCGTCCCTCTAAACTTTCAGCTCATACAAGGAGAAGACTGATCAGAGATGCAGCCAAGAGGCCCATGATCACTCTGGATGAACTGCAGAGATCTACAGCTGAGGTGGGAGACTCTGTCCATAGGACAACAATCAGTCGTATACTGCACAAATCTGGCCTTTATGGAAGAGTGGCAAGAAGAAAGCCATTTCTTAAAGATATCCATAAAAAGTGTCGTTTACAGTTTGCCACAAGCCACCTGGGAGACACACCAAACATGTGGAAGAAGGTGCTCTGGTCAGATGAAACCAAAATCGAACTTTTTGGCAACAATGCAAAACGTTATGTTTGGCGTAAAAGCAACACAGCTCATCACCCTGAACGCACCATCCCCACTGTCAAACATGGTGGTGGCAGCATCATGGTTTGGGCCTGCTTTTCTTCAGCAGGGACAGGGAAGATGGTTAAAATTGATGGGAAGATGGATGGAGCCAAATACAGGACCATTCTGGAAGAAAACCTGATGGAGTCTGCAAAAGACCTGAGACTGGGACGGAGATTTGTCTTCCAACAAGACAATGATCCAAAACATAAAGCAAAATCTACAATGGAATGGTTCACAAATAAACATATCCAGGTGTTAGAATGGCCAAGTCAAAGTCCAGACCTGAATCCAATCGAGAATCTGTGGAAAGAACTGAAAACTGCTGTTCACAAATGCTCTCCATCCAACCTCACTGAGCTCGAGCTGTTTTGCAAGGAGGAATGGACAAAAATTTCAGTCTCTCGATGTGCAAAACTGATAGAGACATACCCCAAGCGACTTACAGCTGTAATCGCAGCAAAAGGTGGCGCTACAAAGTATTAACTTAAGGGGGCTGAATAATTTTGCACGGCCAATTTTTCAGTTTTTTATTTGTTAAAAAAGTTTGAAATATCCAATAAATTTCGTTCCACTTCATGATTGTGTCCCACTTGTTGTTGATTCTTCACAAAAAATTACAGTTTCATATCTTTATGTTTGAAGCCTGAAATGTGGCAAAAGGTCGCAAAGTTCAAGGGGGCCGAATACTTTCGCAAGGCACTGTATTCTTCCGATTGTGGAGCTGCCATAAAAAAATGTGAGAAACACATTGTGTGTCCATCTGTCTGCGTTTGTTACATAGCCTATATTGTTTTTATACAGTTCTACGGTTATGCACCAATACAGTGCTGTGAACACGGTTTATATTTTCTGCACTCTTAAGTTCATACACTACAGGGTGGTCCGTCAGTCCTGTTGAGACTCATATGTGTTTGTGGGTTGCTTTGAGCTCCCTATGAGATATTCGGATACAAACAAGCCCAGCATGAAGTTAATTTGACAGCTGATGAAACTGTGGGTTTGCACAACCGAAGAATTTTTGCACAAACTGTCAGAAACCGTCTCAGCGAAGCTCATCTGCGTGCTCGTCGTCCTCACCAGGGTCTTGACCTGACTGCAGTTCGGCGTCGTAACCGACTTCAGTGGGCAAATACTCACCTTCGATGGCCACTGTCACGCTGGAGAAGTGTGCTCTTCACGGATGAGTGCCCAATAGTGGCGGTGGGGTTATGGTATGGGCATGCATAAGCTACGGACAACGAACACAATTGCATTTTATCGATGGCAATTTGAATGCACACAGATACCGTGACGAGATCCTGAGGCCCATTGTCGTGCCATTCATCCGCCGCCATCACCTCATGTTTCAGCATGATAATGCACGGCCCCATGTCGCAAGGATCTGTACACAATTCCTGGAAGCTGAAAATGTCCCAGTTCTTCCATGGCCTGCATACTCACCAGACATGTCACCCATTGAGCATGTTTGGGATGCTCTGGATCGACATGTACGACAGCGTGTTCCAGTTCCCGCCAATATCCAGCAACTTTGCACAGCCATTGAAGAGGAGTGGGGCAACATTCCACAGGCCACAATCAACAGCCTGATCAACTCTATGCGAAGGAGATGTGTCGTGCTGCATGAGGCAAATGGTGGTCACACCAGATACTGACTGGTTTTCTGATCCACACCCCTACCTTTTTTTTTAAGGTATCTGTGACAAACAGATGTGTATCTGTATTCCCAGTCATGTGAAATCCATAGATTAGGGCCTAATGAATTTATTTGAATTGACTGATTTCCTTATATGAACTGTAACTCAGTAAAATCTTTGAAATTGTTACATGTTGCATTTATATTTTTGTTCAGTGTGTGTGTATATATGTATATATATATATATATAATATATATATACTGTTTGTGTATATATAGGTATGCCGTAATCGAGAAAGCCGTCACAAAATTAACCAAAAGCAAGCTTCTGTGCGCCTCTCTTCATGTGTGTGTGGGCCCATCCAGCAGCATGCAGGTTTGTAAAATGTCCCAAACAAACGGCAACCTCGTGGGGGTTCTGCTGCATATAGGTTAATCCGGCCCTGCTCAAGCTAACAGATTGGTTGTTTCCAACACAAAACATGAGAAACAGCCTTGTTCACCTTTATTATGCCAACAGAGTAATGCAACAACTCTGAGGCCTTTACAATGATAATGATCCGATCAGTTGTTTGCAACATGAGGCAAATGGAAACTCTGTTGAACAGCATAGAGATTGTAAGCTTTGGATAAGGGGAAGCAGCACTCCCTAAGGGCAACAGTGGAAATGGTAACAATGTGGACAATGCAGTAACTTTACCAGCCACATTCCAGCACAGTTTATAGCCCATAAATATAAAGCAGCTGCTTCTCATCCAATGAGATCCTCCTTATAGGTGGCGTGAGTCTGCACACCATTGGGCACTCACCTGTATCCGATGCCACATCTGTCAACACATTTCTCTAGGAGACTAAGCTGTTTTGTCTCTGTTAGGCTTCATTAATGGCTCCACTGTGGTGTTAAGGCAGTGTGTCACTCTTGCAAATGAAATGTTTAGTCTTAGTGAGTCATCTCCTATATAAAGAATTTAATTAAATATATGAAGGCTAATTAATTTTGGCAGCCACCTTCCTGCTCCCTGCTCTCTGCTTGTGGTTAGCTAACTGTAGAGAAATGTGCTGATTCTGTGCATTGCTTTTTACCCTCATTTCTCCAGACAGACAGACTACACTAATTCGCAATCTTTTCACATGGTTTATTATTACCATACTGGGATCTTTTGAAATGAAGAGCCAAGCAAATAAATGCAACTCCCTTTACACCTCA
Organism: Acipenser ruthenus; assembly: GCF_902713425.1. Lineage (NCBI taxonomy): Eukaryota > Metazoa > Chordata > Actinopteri > Acipenseriformes > Acipenseridae > Acipenser > Acipenser ruthenus. The sequence goes on along the minus strand of NC_081207.1, from coordinate 13,591,002 downwards.
TTCATTGCACTTCAGCTGAGAATTACACTACCTCTTGGTAATTACAATAGTTACTCCAACACAGTTAGAATAAGCTATGGAGGAAAACTACTAGAGTATTGCCTAAGGTAGCCCAGTTGTTTCAGTGCCATTCAAATATTTTTTTCTGGACAACTCTGACATCACATACAGCTAGTGGATATATGAGGATAGAAAGTGCACACAACCTCGTTACTGCTCTTCTTGTTCTCCTTGTTTGAATTATAACACTGTAGTCACAATTGGGCTACTAGTTCCTACTGCAATTAAAATGGGGGTCCAAGAGTGCCCCAGTTGTGTCTTGTTTAACTTTGCCAATTGTACATCTTTACACGGTTGATCCTTTTTTGTATATAACGTGGATATGTAGGTATAACATCTTCATATGGCTTGTGCCTTTATTAACTGGGCAGTTTGTGTACATGTGGAATGTTTGTGAACAGGTGAAATGTATTGATTCTAACCTGCTGGGGTTCCAAACATACAGTAGGTTGAACTAAAAAGGTAAATAAGTGTGGGCTTTAATAGTTAATGTTATGAGGGTGTCCGTGTCATCCGAGCTCATTTTAAAGGCAGGCTAACCAATGCTTTAATAGCCACTTAAGGCTTGAACACAAACTGTCTTGTCTTTGAAATATCTGCAAATTATAAAATACAAGCAAAGAGCCAGAAATGGCTATGAAGAGGTAAAAGCAGTGGATTTTAAAAGCTTGTTTAGCACTCCTTGATTGTAGCTCACAACATAATTCCAGAACCCTTACTGTAGTGCACTTCCATTTGTTATATGGGTCTCAAGTGTGCAATTTTGAAAGAAACACGTGTCATAGTAAAGATAGATTTTTATTTTAGTATACACTTGGCAGGGCCAGCCTGTTTGGCCAATTGTGCGCCGCCCCCTGGGAGCTCCCGTCTACGGTCCGCTGTGGAATAGCCTGGACTCGAACCGATGACGTCCAGGCTATAGAGCGCATCCTGCACTCCACCCGGAGCACCTTTACCGGATGCGCCACTCGGGAGCCCCCCCAGCTGCAAGATTCTAGCCTGAACTCTCTTGCGCTCTCCCCTCATATTTGCCCCATTATCATACCCCTGACCTCTGCAGTTTTGCAATGACAATCCATGTTTTTCCAATAGCTCTAGGAAGGAGTTTGTCAAACCTTCACCAGAACAATCTGTAATGACTAAGAAGTCCAAAAAGTGTTCCTGAATTTCAGTTGTACTGCCTGAAAAATCCACTATTCAAATGACCACAGTCATTTGCTCCTGATGGCTCAAATCTGGTGTACAATCAATAATCACTGAGTAGTACTTGGCTTTTTTGACATGATCAACAATGTTCTTCCATTAAATGTATTAGTTCATTTTGAACTGTCTTGCCAAGATAATGATCATGGGTCTCCTGTGCATTAATTCTCCTTATATGTTCCTACATCACAGGGTCAAACCTTCCAAGCCTTTCAATCAGTCCCAAAAAGCTGCCATTATTGTGAACACCAAGTTTGTCAACACTACCACGAAATGCTAAGTTATGCTCTCCTAAATACTGTGTGATTGCTATAACATTTCGCCAGTGCTGTTTTTCAAGCTGAAGCCTCTGCTGATGTTACTGATCAATGGTTGCACATGTTCTGCTTCCAAGTATGCATGCATGCTATTAAAATGGCTATGGGAAGTATCATGCTCTTTTAGCTGTACTGACATATTCTGCCAGTTTCTGTAACCAGATGTGGTTAGCTGAATTGATGTTCTTCCACACAATTTACAGCAAAAATAGTACAAAGCATCTTTACTCTTTGAATATACTAGCCAGCTCCTGTCTACAATCTCTCCATTTGGAAGTTGCGTCTGTAGTTTTGAACAGAAAAACTCCTATTTGAGTCATCTTTAGGGAAGCAGTAGTTTTTCTGCTGCACTGGACCCTTTCCCACTAACAAGTCTTTTAATCGCTGAGTAATAACATTTAGCCACATTCCAGGATCATCCAAATCAGTCATGCAGGAATACTCAGATTCAACATTCCTAATCATCCAAATCAGTCATGCAGGAATACTCAGATTCAACATTCCTAATCATCCAAATCAGTCATGCAGGAATACTCAGATTCAACATTCCTAATCATCCAAATCAGTCATGCAGGAATACTCAGATTCAACATTCCTAATCATCCAAATCAGTCATGCAGGAATACTCAGATTCAACATTCCTAATCATCCAAATCAGTCATGCAGGAATACTCAGATTCAACATTCCTAATCATCCAAATCAGTCATGCAGGAATACTCAGATCAACATCCCTAATCATTCAAATCAGTCATGCAGGAATACTCAGATCAACATCCCTAATCATTCAAATCAGTCATGCAGGAATACTCAGATTCAGCATGGACTTCTTTAACTGCCTAATTTGCCAAATTAATGCCACAAAGTAGATATGGAGTTTCTGTATCATCATTAGGCCAACTTATATTAAGCTCAATACTTTCAGAAGAAGTAGTTGGAGGTTAATTCCTACCTCCTTGGTCCAACTTCACAAACTTTAACATTGCATTTTCCTGGCTTTTCTGCATTGCAGGACGGTCTGCTTTCACCTTTCTCTTCTGAGCTCCGGAGGAGTATTTCAGGACGGTCTGCGTTCACCTGTCTCTTTTGAGCTCCAGAGGGGTATTTCATGACGGTCTGCTTTCACCTTTCTCTTCTGAGCTCCAGAGGGGTATTTCATGACGGTCTGCTTTCACCTTTCTCTTCTGAGCTCCAGAGGGGTATTTCATGACGGTCTGCGTTCACCTTTCTCTTCTGAGCTCCAGAGGGGTATTTCATGACGGTCTGCGTTCACCTTTCTCTTCTGAGCTCCGGAGGGGTATTTCATGACGGTCTGCTTTCACCTTTCTCTTCTGAGCTCCGGAGGGGTATTTACGCCCCTTGTCCCTGTCCCTGCTACTACCGGCTGCACTCATAATTATTGTGGTGATTCCCTGTCAATTAAAATAAAATTAAATACAAATATGATTGATTTTATTTTCAACATTATTATAAATTTAAAATATTTATTTGTAATTATATATTTATATTAATGTTGAAATGTAAAAACTTATTTTGAAACAGATTAAATATGGTAAAGTTAATTCTATCAATTCATGGCAGTATTTGGTAAGTTTCTGTTTTAATGCACCGTGGATTTAGTTTGCACTTGTGTTTTTCTGGTGAATATATACCTTGATAAACTGATAGAGGAGCAGGAAGAAAAACACACACACATTCCAAATTATGAACATGACGGCTAAGTAAAGAAGCACTCATTTAAAAACGTAATGTCCATTATGAAAAAAGTTTGCAGCATCTGCATGCAAATAATAAAAAAATGAACAATCACTGCCTCCCAAACAACACAAGAAATGCACTGAATTCCTAACAAAAATGCAAAAGTAATATTTGTAATAATTCATGATAAAAAGGCAGTAAAAGGCAGTAAACTGGAAAGATTGTACGCAAAATTCAGTTAGGGTTGCCACTAATTTAAAATCATTTTAAACAATGCAGCAAAAACGTAACGGTCCTCTCTCCTTTCAACAGTGTCAAAATATGCAGTTCCCTTTCAATTCGAAGACAACCACCACTACATTAGGTATGGGATATTCCTGCCCTTGAGGTAGGTATTGCTGAGCTCTGTATACCAGAGCTGCCGAAGGCCCCTTCCTGGGATGACGCACTCGGTCCCGCCCACCGAGGGGATAAAACCATCACTCACAGGAAGATCTCCCTCTTTTTCCCTCTGAAGACGGTATGGTAAGATAGAAAAGAGATTGATAGAAAAGAGCTTCTCGAGTCAATTCGAGTCAGTTGTATTCCCCTGGCATTCGTGCTGAAAGCTGGCTTGCAGCTTTCCTGGAATCAACGACTTAAAAAAGTCCTTTTATCTTTCTGTGTTTCAGCTGCCTCCCCGCTTGCGTGGTAGGCCGCTCTTTATATCTGTCTGTCGTATGTGAGCGACTGCCTGTGCAGTCATCCGCGAATGATTGTCTATTTTTCCTGAGTACACTTGTCCTCCTCAGGGCTAGGCCTTGCCGTATCCCCGCTGTCGAGTGACCCCCCCAGCTACGCTCTCCTCCACGGGGCTAGGCCTTGCCGCATCCCCACTGTCGAGTAGACCCTATCGGCCGAGCCCAACCTCTGCGTTGAGTCGGGCCGTGTAAACAAACGGTGTACTCTCTCTCTCCTTTACTATCTTTCTAAGAATGTGTTTTACTGTCTGCTTAAACACACCCCCCACAGCTTCGGACCTGCATCCCCCCCTAATACACGCTTCGCGCTGACCAGGTGTGTGTGTTGACCACACGGTTAGGGTATGCACTTTGCATAGCGGCCTCCCAAGTGCTGCGGTATCGCGGCGCACGCATAGCCCATGATAGATATTATCTCAGTGCACAAGTGCTCAGTGTAAGCGGCATATAGTGCCCAGCGCCTCAGCGGTAGTGCAGGATATCATCGCACGGTACGTGGTGTACGTAGTGCGCAGTGCTCGGTACGCACAGTGCACGTGGTGTGCAAGTGCTAGTACCTCTTCCACTCTAGTGCGGTTAGGCACGGTGCGCACGGTACGCAGTTCACGTAGTGTACAGAACCCACTGCGCATGGCGCTTGGGACGCACGGGGCAAGCAGTGCACGTTGCGCTAGTTGCGTAAGCACTGCTCAACCTAGCGCATAACCCGCAGTGCTGCACGGTACCTAGTGAAATAGGATACTCGGTGTGCACGGGGCTCAGCATATGCGTTGCACGTGGTGTACATAGTACACGCTGCATACGTAGACTGGTTCTACACTAGTGCCCATACTCTGCACGGTACGCGGTGCACTATGTGCCCACGGTACTCAGCACACGGTACGCAGTGTTATTACCTCTGCTGTAGCGCTTTAGTGAGTGTACACACTACGTTAGCACTTACCAGTGTTAAAACGCAGTGCCCAGTGCTAATGCACAAAGCCAGGCCCATGTCAGGGTCCCACCCCTGTACGGCCTGTAACACCATCATCCCACAGGAGGATAAACATACCCTCTGCGTGCGGTGCTTGGGTGTCCCACATGCCACCATGGCCCTTGAGAGGGACGGGGCATGTAGTGTCTGCAAGGCTTTTCAGCCCCGACTGAAAGAGGCTAGTTTAGAGAGAGCCATGAGGGAGAGCTCTGTGTCCTCCACGGCAGGACCGTCAGCGGCCCTGGGTGCCCCAGATATCCTGTCCCAGGACTCCCTACTGGACATTCCGAAAAATGCGCAGGCCGCCCACAGCCCTTCCCCGTCTCCGCAAGCGAGGGACATTATGGACCTCAAGACCTAGATGGCCCAGGTCCTGGAGCTCTTGACCAAGCAGGCACCAAAGGCCCAGGCCCCTGTCCAGGCCCCGCTGCAGTCTCAATTGCCATACCCTCCCTCCCCCAAGGGAGTGCAGGGGGGTGGGAAGGGTCGCCTCAGCTGGCACAAGAGGATACGCTATCCACAGCAGCCTCGGGTGACGGAGCTTCTTTCTCCACCGATATGCAAGTGGGTGAGACCCTTGCAGAGGAAGGGCCTGGTCTCGGCACTCGTGGAACGTGCTGCAGCTTTCCTGCAGGTTCCCTGGACGCCAGCGGCAGAACCACGCCAGTCGGTTTTCCGGACACAGTCGCTGGTTCCTCGCCCTCAGAGATTCCTGGCTTTCCCAGACTTCATGGAGGAAGTACGCTCCTCCTAGGATCGCCCGGCTTCGGGTCCTAGCGTACTTAAACAGGCCGCACCGCTCGCCTCCTTTGAAGGCGCAGATAAGCTCGGCCTGGCGGTAGACTCCACCATCGCGGCCCTTGTTAAGGCCCAGCCGGTGGGTGGTGTTGCTAGAGACCTGGCGTGCCTGAACCCTCAGTGCAGGGTGACGGATACGCATTTAAAATGAGCTTACACAGCAGAAGCGCAGGCAACTCGCTTAGCTAATACAGCGAGTGTGCTGACGGCGTATTTGGATGGTGTACTGTGTGAGGCCCCACTCCCTGAGCCTGTGGCCTCGGAGCTGCGTCTCCTGTCCGGTACACTGCTGCAGATCTCTGGCCCCCAAGCCTTGGGCTGGAGCCTGGCTAGCTTAATCGTGGCTCGTAGACATCTGTGGCTGTCACAGGCCAGAGTCCCTGATGCGAATAAGGCTGTGCTTCTGGACGCGCCCAAATCCCCGGGACATACTTTTGGGCCAGCTGTGGAGGAGATTTTGCAAAAATCCCACCGGAAACGCGAGGCGTCCTGTCAGGTGGCCGCGTTGCTCCCTCCCTGCGCCTTCGCCTGGGGCAGGTCAAGCCACTGGCGAGCTTCTCAGACTTGAACTGTCACCAGAACAGTTCCAGTCCCCATAGCTCCGCTGGGTGACATAAGACATCGCCTTCAGGGCACATCAGCAGGTAACCGAGCCCAACCGGCGGGCAGAGGGAATGCAGGTCGTGGTCGGTCCACAAACCAGCATCTCAGGAGTCGTTTTCAAGGCTAACGCCCTAAACGCTCACCCCAAACTGTCCAGCCTCAGCCTCAGCAGCAACAGCAGGCACAACAGCTGGCACGCTTGCACTTCAGAGTCCTGGGTGCTCGCCACCATGCAACGTGCACGTCCACTGTGCTACGATGCCCGCATACCTGTCAAACGACAGAGTTGCAGCTATTCGGGGTTGCCTCTCCCTGTTTTGACAGGGATCGCAGGTCACCCTCAGGTTGTGCCAGAAACTATTGGGTCTGATGGCCGTAGCTACAGCAGCCATTCAGCTGGGTCTGCTTTGCATGCGACCGCTACAAGCGTGCCTCAATGTGTTTCACCTCAATGCCAAATGCGACAGGCACCATCGGGTAACTGTGTCTTATGCGTGCTCAGCAGCCCTATGCTGATGGAGGGTCCCCTCTCACCTGCGCAAAGGTGTGCAAATGGGAGTAGTACTGAACCGCCAGGTGGTGACGACAGACGCTTCCAACCTGGGTTGGGAAGCGGTCTAGGAAGGCAGGGGAGTCTGCGGATTCTGGTCGGACCGCTGGGCATCCCTGCACGTGAACATGCTGGAGTTGCAAGCGGTATTCCTTGCTCTCCAGCACTTCCTCCCAGTGCTGAGTGGCACACATGTGCTGATCTGGACGGATAGCACAACAGTGGTAGCATATGTCAACCACCAGGTAGGCCTACGGTCCCTGGGGTTGCATCGTATAGCTTTCAAACTATTGATCTGGGCTCAGAGGAACCTGCTGTCCCTGCAGGCGACGCACCTCCTCTCCAGGAGCAGCCCGCATCCGTCAGAGTGGCGACTCCACCCTCAGACGATGGAGCTCATTTGGGAACGGTTCGGGAAGGCCCAGGTCGATCTCTTTGCTTCGGCAGAGACGACACATTGCCCTCTGTGGTACTCCCTCCACCGCTTAGGCGGTCCACTCGGCGTAGATGCCCTAGCACACGAATGACCCAAAGCGTTTTTGTACGGTTTCCCGCCTGTACCGTTGCTCCTGGCTTTTCTGGAGAAAGTCCGGTTAGAGAAAGCGTCAGTTCTCCTAGTGGCTCCCAAGTGACCCAGGAGAATATGGTTTTCGACCCTGTGCCAGCTGTTGCACGGCCAGCCCTGGGAGATTCCACTTTGTTTGGATCTCCTCAGTCAGGCAAAGGGCTCTCTTTGGCATCCGGAACCAGGCAGGTTCTAGTTATGGGTCTGGCCCCTGAAAGGGACCGCTGGCTAGCCCTAGGGCTATCTGACATGGTTGTGAGTACGATGCAGAGCGCTAGGGCGGACTCCACTAGGTCTTTATATACCTGTAAGTGGAAGTTTTTTCAAGCTTGGTGTCTGGCTAGAAACCATGACCCCCATTACTTGCCCTATACCAGTCATTTTGCAGTTCTTGCAAGAACTGCTTGGTGCTGGAAGGTCACCTTCCACCTTGAAGGTGTATTTAGCGGCTATATCTGCTTGCCATGCCCCCGTAGATTCTATGTCTCCAGGTGGGCATTTTTTGGCTACCCGTTTCCTTAAAGGCGCATGCCAATTACGCCCTCCTAGGAGGACTGTTCTCCCCGAATGGAGCCTTACTATTGTACTAGAGGCTCTTACAAAGACGTTTGAGCTCTTACACTCCATAGAGCTGTACTATAGTACCTGTCTATGAAGACAGCCTTCCTCTTGGCTATCACCTCCGCTAAGCGGATCAGTGAGCTGCAGGCGCTGTCTGTGCACAGCTCCTGCATGTGTATTTTGGAGGATGGCAGCAGGGTGTCGCTGCGCACCAACCCCGCTTTCCTCCCCAAGGTGATCACAGCCTTCCAAGTCTGTGGAACTGGAGTCTTTTCATCCGCCTCCGTTAGCTTGAAATGTATTTTTGTTTACGACTGTAAGTCGCCCTGGATAAGGGCGTCTGCTAAGAAATAAATAATAATAATAATAATAATAATAATAATAATAATAATAATAATTGAGATGCTACGTACTTAGGACAAGAGCTTTGTGTCAATCTGACCAGCTCTTCGTCTGTCACAGAACACGGACCCTAGGACAGCCCCTCTCTAAGCAGTGTCTGTCACACTGGATTGTGGACACAGTCTCGACTGCGTATAATGGTGCTGGCTTGCCCCACCTGGTAGGGTAGCTGCCCATTCAACTAGAGGGTTGGATACATCTTGGGCCCTTTTCAAATGTGCCTCGATGTCTGACATTTGTACTGCGGCTAGCTGGGCTACGCCGCATACTTTCTCCAGGTTCTACCGTATTAATGTGGTAGACCCTGCCTTGTCTTCTGTAGGCACAAGGGTCCTTGAGGGTGTAAGTTCACACCGCTAACCTCTGGGTTAGGCAGTGCTTGTGCGTCCCTCATAGGCTGCCGTTCCTTCTACCTCATGACGGCTCTGGTATACATTATCCCATACATAATGTTGGTGGTCGTCTTCGACTTGAAAGGGAACGTTAGGTTACTTACCGTAACCCTGGTTCCCTGAAAGAGAAGACGACCACCAACCATGAGGTCGCTCCGGTCACCCTCACGGGTTTGATGGAAAAAGAGGAGGATCTCCCTGCGAGTGACGGTTTTATCCCCTTGGTGGGCAGGACCGAGTGCATCATACCAGGAAGGGGCCTTCGGCAGCTCTGGTATAGAGAGCTCAGCAATACCTACCTCAAGGGCAGAAATATCCCACACTTAATGTAGTGGTGGTCGTCTTCTCTTTCAGGGAACCAGGGTTAGGGTAAGTAACCTAACATTCAGACATTTTCAATGCAATATTATTTTCAATGATGTAGCAGGATTTCATTATTTGAATTTCACTTACAGTTTGAACCCGCTCATACCTCTTTCGGACATCTAATCACTCGCTTCTTGATTGACACAAGACACACACTAGCTGCTGTATCTTTTGTAGTTTTATTTTAGTCTGCATTTTCGGTCGCTTAAACTGGGTAATATACTGCAGCAGAACCGACATAGTATCATCTAGACTGCACAGTGATAGCAATGTACAGTACAGTGCACCTTTACAAAAATGTACTTCATTGAATGAATAATTCTCAATATACAGTGCATTGAAAGAGAATCTTTCTATGACATTAACGGCAGCTAAATTGCAAACCTCTCAATTTATTTATACTCCAATTGCACCACCTGACAACTCGGAACAAGGAGACAAGTAAACTATTTTATGGGAAATCAATTTACACACGATGTGTCGCTTACTTACCTGTGTATAGCTTTACACAGAAATGTGTAAGAGGGGGTGGGCGGGGTATGGGAAGTACTGTCTGTAGCAATGTACACTACTGTGCTTTAAAGCTGTAGCGTACCCATAGTGCCAGCATGTGCAAGACAACAGAACTAGCATTTAAATTCAAAATCGGAAGGGAAAGACTTTTCAGCCACGGGGCCCTATGCGACTGCATAGGCAAGGCCGGTCCTGATACTTGTTTAAAGAATTCTCTGTTTACAAGCCATGCTTTCAGTTAGTGATAAACTTGCTTGGTGCTTTCATTCACTTGGTGTCATTAATTATCAGCTGCTTCCCCTTATGACTGACATTTTTTCAGCTAGTGGCATGACCCAGACAACACTGCTGAGGTGAAACAATGTAGGAAGTGCAAGTGTAACAGATATCTAAGAATAAGGCATAGAAACTGAGAACTTTCTTTAATTTAAAATAGTACCAGATATCATGTTTTACCGTAATATCACCGCGATTTTACGAACACAGTAAATTACTGCTCATTATACAGGAGAGATCAGAATTTGCATCACGTTATAAATAAATTATCAATGCTGAAAGTCAGGAACCATCTGGCAAAGATAAATGTGTGGTATAGTGAACAGGAAGAAGTAGGAGGCAAATATAATAGGATCGAGCTATGACTTCTGAGACTCCGACCTTGATGCATCTATAGAACTGGCTAAAAAGAAAAGGAAAACAAATTTCCACAAAGACGAAATTGACCTGTTAGTGAAATGGAACAAAATCAAGAAACATTATTTAACACTTTGCAGGGCCAAAAAACATTAAGAAAAGAAACATGGAAAGAAATAACTAACAAAATAAATTCACTGGGACACTGTAAGCGACAGACATTGGACATTAAAATAAAATGGCACGACCTTAGGAGGATTACGAAAAAGAAAGCAGCAGAAAATAAAAAACAAACAGGACAAACTGAATGTGATGTGTTAAACGTAGCGCAGACCCTGGGCACAGCAAAAACAAACCAAAAGCAAATTCCTACACTACTTGTGTGATTGAGTACTTACACAACAAGATTCAACATGAAAGTCAAACATTAATTTCAATAAACAAGTTTTTAAAGAAAAAAATATTGTAGCCTACTTCACTAAAGTGAAAACTGGCTGATGTTATTTTTAAATTTACCACTGCTTCCAGTTATACTACTGCTTAATAACAGGAACAATATTTTATTTAGGGTTAGTGTTGAACTTAAACGCGTTCATGCCTGCCTGTACCCCTACCCCCACACACGAACATTACCCTGCTGACTTCCCCTATTCAAAAAATATATAAAAACAATAATAATGGTCTGGTTCTCTCTCTCGTTTTTTTAAGGAATATAATGTAATTAATAGAGAATAAACCAAGCTAACAACTAGCTAGCCTAAATAGAAATCTTTTTTGCATCTCCACAAACGCCGGGTTCTGTTACATTCACAGCGCTGATAATGTTAGATATAGCTAGGTATTACTTGAGTGCGGACCATGGGTCAAACAAATGTTTGTGTAGGGTGTGGTGGAATTTTATTTATTTATTTATGTATTTATTTATATTATCAATGTCGGCCTTCTGGAGTCCTCTGAATGACTTACCACTTTTTATTTCATTTTAAACTGTTTAAATGCCAAACCATAAAAAAACAGCAGGTGGCACTGTCCCCTCTGCCCTAATATATAGGGCATTTGGCTTTTTTGTTTGTTTGTCCTGCATTTGTTTTTCTGCACATACTACAACTTTGCATATGATGTAGAATATGTGATTATAAAATCTAACACTAGTAGGTATGATACTGTCACAAAGACGGCCGGAGTGGGTGGCGTCAGACCAGATGCAGGAAATAAACAGACAGAGATTTGGGGTTTGGTGAAGCTGAGCGAAAGCATTCGCTCAGCATTTAATAACAGAACGGAAAATAAAAGGTTTGAAACAACAAAACACAGCACACGGCACTTGAGGCCAAAATAAATAGACGAACAAAACGGACTAGACAGACAAACGAACACAGTGAGCAGATAACAATATTTCCGTTATTTTATATTTACTTTACTCCTTCTCTCTCTCCCGTTCTCCACTCACCGAACACCCAACCCCGACTGAATGAACGTGTCTCTATATATACTGTTGCGCTGGGATTCAATTACTAATTAATTATTCACTTGAATCCCAGCACGTGAATTAATTCTGTGCAACCCCGTGCTCACATATTACATTTAACCAGCACATTTGTGCCCTCCTCGTGCCTAAATACAAATCTAGCTTTTTAAATCACATGTGAAACACAGACCCGTTTATATCCCGTGCAACATACAACACATAATATGCACACAGGGGCGGGGCACATTGCCACAGATACTCTTTCAAATAAACTTGTTATGATTTTGAATATGCCCTTCTTAAAACGGTATTATTGTCATTGCTTGTGCCCCAGCACCTCTTTCTTTACAAATTAAGCACTGGTTTCAGTTGTCTATGCACTACTTAATTAATTATTGAGAATAATTAGTTTCCCTTCCATTATTAATGTGAAGTTTAAAATAAAGCACCTTACAATATAAAAGAAACAAAAACAAAATATATTTGTTGCCATTGTTATTTAATATAGACTATTAATAAATTAAAAAAAGTTTATTTTATATTTTAAGGTGCTTTATTTTAATGCAACTAAAAGCCCATAAACGTTTAAACAGGAAGTTTCACATACAAACAGCTAGTTGAATCTATGCCAGTCAGAGGCATGTGTAAAATAACAAGCACAAACTGAAGTCGTAAATCAGGACAAAATGATAATACATCAAGAGTAAGTGCGAAACTTCGATATTATAATGAGATTCATACATTTGCATACGAAAGTAGTTTGAAAAGAACAGTCATAACTAAACTACGGCAGCAGGGATGAAACTAAGTTACGGGAGTGAAAATGACTTTAATACATGGCGGGTAGGTCTACGAAGTCACAAAGCCAATGAAAAGTCAAGATATGAAAGAAAAATCAATGATACATAGAGCCCTATGACTTCAGGACGGTCATATTTAATGTGGTCTTACTCAGCCACTTTTGCTGTGGGGGGAAAAAAAAAAAAAAAACATTCGTCATGATTTGAAGGATACCATCACTCTACAGTTTCTAGTGCTGGAAGAATGGCTGGCTACATTTTACTCACTTAAAGCATCTATATCTGTTTGTGATTGGGCAGCTCTGAGGTCATCTTAAAAAAAAAAAAAAAATTACATTAACTTATTAACATTAAATTGAATCACATAATACAGCACTGCTTTATGCTTTATCATGGCACTATTCATGCAACCTACCCGGATATAGGCAGACACTGCCAAACACGCCACTGTAATAGCAATAGAGTAAAAAACTTCACGTGGCCAGAGAGCAGAGAGGACGTGTGTACTTGTGACATACAGCACATTCAATGTGTTTCATGCCAGCCTTCTGTTACCCCAGCCAAGGCTGCAGCGATTGGGAATGTTCTACTTGCAATACACTTTAATCTCAGTGGGGTTCAGTTTTAATGATGGAAACCGTGGCAGAGTCTAATACCACTACACTAGAACTCATTACTCTGCTATTTACAGACCTTGCTTCACAGTAATGTCGTATTCATTTAAAATACAAGGACTCAATCAATCCCCCAGTCTGCAGGATGAAGGGTGCGTTTCTGCAGAGTATATTCTGAGCAGATCGAATTGGCTCAGAATACACACCGTGTATAATTTCTATACTGTATTTAGACCCGTAACTGTTTAAAATAAACCCCAAAACCACCTCCTGAATGCTAGCTGTGTGGTGCTCTTTTAACACTTACATTAATACATTAATAAATTAATACTTTGTGGTAAGACTGCTTACATTTTTTTTCCTGAATGTGCAACAGAGCCCCCTTCAAGCTTCCAAAGTTTACACTATGACACAGTGGCAGCGTGGAGACACCCCCCTCCCCCGCGAGAGACCAGTGGGAGACTGTGCTCCACTAATTAAAGGTTATGGGGTTAGAGCAGTTTACATTTTCACAACACAGACTTCCGTCTGGTTTAGTCAGTTTGGCTTTGGGCATTTGTACACTCGCTCAAAGGTGTGCTAACCATAGTTTTAAGATGCTAATCTCTTATTAGGACTTAGTCATTATTATCGCTGCTCTACCTTTTCTGCTGTTGGAGATCTTTTGATTTCATACTTCAGTTTGCTACAGCAATGCTGTAGAACTAAAAGTTGCTGCTGCTTCCTGGTATGAAGTCACTTCCTGTGCTGTATAGCACAGTTTCCCTGCTAGCTGTCATCAGATCATATGACCTACAGCTCAGTCAGGGAGACGCAGTTAGGTGTTTTTTTTTAATGCACAGTGTTTTACTTTAAAAGTCTTGAAGTCGTGAATATAATAACAAGCAACCAACCAAAAGATCTTAAACACAATGCTTCTAATGCAAAAAAAGAGGCATTAAAAAATACATTAAAAAATGTAGCACTCCTTTAATCTACAAAGGGGAAGATGTGTAACCTTGAGACTGCAAACTCTATGCACACTGCCTTCACATTTATACACTTTGACAATCAGCCATGTCAGTATGGGTTGTTCTGATATGTGTGTATTACACCCTCTGTCTTGAGCACTTGAATCCCTGCCTTAGCATCACCGGGGTGGTGAATTCAAAAAACATTCAAACTCGTGGGAGTAAAGTGACGAACATGCTGTAGTATGGTTTTGTTTGGATTGCACTTTGCTTTTTGCTGCACTTTAATTGAATTCATTTCTTTGCTTAATAATAAATATTTTACCCAATGATGTCATGTGTGTGCCGTGATTTTTCTTTTATTGAGAGTCCTGCATACAGAACTTTAGCACTCACATTATAAGACTGTGTACCAGCTTTCTCTTTTGTTTCCTTTGACTTATTATATAATAATAACCATGTATTTACCAACAAGTCATCAGAGCATAATTTCTATACTAACTCTTTGCAGTGCGGCTATGTGGTTTCAAACCCACATTTCAAAATGTCCTTTTTGAACATAAAGCTATGTGAAGTTTCACGCAGGGAACTCTAAATACAGTGCCTTGCGAAAGTATTCGTCCCCCTTGAACTTTGCGACCTTTTGCCACATTTCAGGCTTCAAACATAAAGATATGAAACTGTAATTTTTTGTGAAGAATCAACAACAAGTGGGACACAATCATGAAGTGGAACGAAATTTATTGGATATTTCAAACTTTTTTAACAAATAAAAAACTGAAAAATTGGGCGTGCAAAATTATTCAGCCCCCTTAAGTTAATACTTTGTAGCGCCACCTTTTGCTGCGATTACAGCTGTAAGTCGCTTGGGGTATGTCTCTATCAGTTTTGCACATCGAGAGACTGAAATTTGTGCCCATTCCTCCTTGCAAAACAGCTCGAGCTCAGTGAGGTTGGATGGAGAGCATTTGTGAACAGCAGTTTTCAGTTCTTTCCACAGATTCTCGATTGGATTCAGGTCTGGACTTTGACTTGGCCATTCTAACACCTGGATATGTTTATTTGTGAACCATTCCATTGTAGATTTTGCTTTATGTTTTGGATCATTGTCTTGTTGGAAGACAAATCTCCGTCCCAGTCTCAGGTCTTTTGCAGACTCCATCAGGTTTTCTTCCAGAATGGTCCTGTATTTGGCTCCATCCATCTTCCCATCAATTTCAACCATCTTCCCTGTCCCTGCTGAAGAAAAGCAGGACCAAACCATGATGCTGCCACCACCATGTTTGACAGTGGGGATGGTGTGTTCAGGGTGATGAGCTGTGTTGCTTTTACGCCAAACATAACGTTTTGCATTGTTGCCAAAAAGTTCGATTTTGGTTTCATCTGACCAGAGCACCTTCTTCCACATGTTTGGTGTGTCTCCCAGGTGGCTTGTGGCAAACTGTAAACGACACTTTTCATGGATATCTTTAAGAAATGGCTTTCTTCTTGCCACTCTTCCATAAAGGCCAGATTTGTGCAGTATACGACCGATTGTTGTCCTATGGACAGAGTCTCCCACCTCAGCTGTAGATCTCTGCAGTTCATCCAGAGTGATCATGGGCCTCTTGGCTGCATCTCTGATCAGTCTTCTCCTTGTATGAGCTGAAAGTTTAGAGGGACGGCCAGGCCTTGGTAGATTTGCAGTGGTCTGATACTCCTTCCATTTCAATATTATCGCTTGCACAGTGCTCCTTGGGATGTTTAAAGCTTGGGAAATCTTTTTGTATCCAAATCCGGCTTTAAACTTCTCCACAACAGTATCTCGGACCTGCCTGGTGTGTTCCTTGTTCTTCATGATGCTCTCTGCGCTTTAAACGGACCTCTGAGACTATCACAGTGCAGGTGCATTTATACGGAGACTTGATTACACACAGGTGGATTCTATTTATCATCATTAGTCATTTAGGTCAACATTGGATCATTCAGAGATCCTCACTGAACTTCTGGAGAGAGTTTGCTGCACTGAAAGTAAAGGGGCTGAATAATTTTGCACGCCCAATTTTTCAGTTTTTTATTTGTTAAAAAAGTTTTAAATATCCAATAAATTTCGTTCCACTTCATGATTGTGTCCCACTTGTTGTTGATTCTTCACAAAAAATTACAGTTTCATATCTTTATGTTTGAAGCCTGAAATGTGGTCAAAGGTCGCAAAGTTCAAGGGGGCCGAATACTTTCGCAAGGCACTGTACATTGACTGTGATAATTCTACAGAAAAACCTTTGTAACCACCATGAAAAGTCAAGCAGACGTTGGACAAAAGAGGTGACTCCCACATCAGACACCTTCAATCAGTGGTATTCAAGCCATGTACATTTAAACCCACTTCTCAAAACTGAACAAAACTGAATGAGCGTCCCTCTAATACGTGTGCCAATCCAACGCCATTACATCTGACCTCCATCATTAATATTTCTAAAAACAAGCAACGTTAACTTATTATCCCCGGAGGCACCCTTACAGACATGTTTACATTGCATACAGTAACTGAGCTGCACTCCCTGATACTGAAGCCTCTAATTTAGTATTTCAGCCATGGTGGGAGACGTATGTCTATACTGTTACAAAGAGGACATGTGGTCACTTTTCAAACCAGCTCACTGTCTTTTCAGTGGCTGAAAGAGGAATTAGTAGGTGGAGAGTAGTTAGTAGGCACAGTAAACAATGGCCTAAGCAAAAAAGAGAATGATAGAAATCACACATACTGGATCAAGATAACAAACAACTAATACAGTGCAGTCCGCTTACAAGAATCACATCCGTCCCGGGTGTTTTGATTCTTAAAAGCGGACCGATATGATTACTGTGGTACAGAATCAAACTTACTATGAGAATGATATGAGCTTGTTCCCTGGCTGTAGTGTAACGGGTTAACCACTAGATGTCACGAGTTCCCGCATGAAAAATCCACAGCTGCTTTCCTTAACGAATTATGTATAATAGTCCATTGGTTATCTGCTTGTTAAAGTTAATGACACCTCGATAGAAATGGCTTAGCCGATAGCTTTGTGATGGAGGTATATAGGCGTAAGAAAGCAGAAGTAACAAAAATAAACCAAAACTCGAGTAAGAGATCTAGTGTTTGTTCCACACTAAGTACTGTTAGTTAGTGATCCAGCTGAGAGCTAGGTTTATTTGGTTTGTTTTATTAGCGGTTGTTTCGCCACCGCAGTGTAAGAAAAATAAAACCAACACCGGTTTAAAACTGTAAATCAAGACTCCAGCCTGACAATTTACACGGTCCTCGGTCACTCTGTCGCATTACAATTAGCAAAAGCGTGCCATCAGCAGTTTAAATACAGTATACAGATGTCAATGGTGTTCAATCATTGAAGAAAATACAAAACAAGTCCTCGTGGATATGATCACGGTTATGTTTACTCAGGGCTGCAGAATCCTATTTTACTACAGTATACTTGAGAAGCGATAGTCTCGTGAGGGAGCCTAGTTTAAATGCCGTGCGGTGTTACTTGTAATGACCTTTGAATTAAAATGATATTACAGTACAGTATTTTACTGTCAGGACTACCACTGCATTTAAGCATCTGTGGCTTGCTTATTTTCTGTTGCGATGCAAATCTCACAGTTTTTCATTAAACGGAGATGCAAAGCTCTGCAATCCCCCCCCCCCCCCTCCTCCTCCTCCTCACCGCGCCGCAATCCCACTCCCTCACATGCATATCACACAATAACACCGCTGTACTAAAATTGAAGTCTCAATATGTATTCAATGAATGTGTATTCACTTTATTGAAACACATTTTCACTAACAGAGAACACAAAAAACATACCTGCACAATGCAGTGGCGCAGTCATGTTTGATTACAAACAATGCAGTGTTTCCTGCATCATTGCACTATCCACGCTGCGTACGTGCCTAATCACGTGAGATGTGATCAAATTCAAATTCAGAAACAGCTTTATTGGCTATACACGTCATCGCACTTGATCATGTACCCATGCAGTCAGTTTGCCCCGAAATGATACTATAAACGGATTGCTTGATTCTTACATGCAGATTATTTTATATTGGTTAGTATAGGAATGCTTTCGTCCCAGTGGTTTTGATCAATATGCGGTTGATTCTTATATCAGTGATTCTTATAAACGGACAGCACTGTATATAGCAGTGCTGTAAAGCTGTTAAGGAGCCATGCTTTGAGTAAAATAGCTTCTTAAAACACATAGGCACACTTAGTACCTGTCTGTCCCAGATTGAGCTGACTGTACTAATCTAACAGGATAGAAGAAGCTACTTTGTATATGTGTGCGAGGAAGTTCTGAGGTTGTGTTATTAGAAATATGCTAATCTGGGGTTGAGAAGGCTACAGCGTCCCGCTGCTATCTCTTCAGTTTAGCCACAGTTTCCTCTTCTACCAAAAACTAAATGCTCTTGTGAGTACCACAAGCACACATTGTACAAGAAGCTCTGTTATTGCTCCATTTGCAACTATGTTCTTTTTGCAATACAAAATATACTTCTGATTTCTCATAAAATGCATTTGTAAGTAACCCTGAGAAGTAATACATACGCAGTACTTTAAATGACCAGTCACATCACAAAACAACTCAATATATATATATTTTTTACAGAAATGTATGCACAGGATGATTCATAAACAGATAGGGATAGCTGATGGAAACACACACAGTGTTGATGAATGTGTGGACTTGGTGTTCCAGTTTGCAAGTCAAGGCCAATGCAGAGGCCGTTCATATAAAGACATTCAGACAAGCCAAAGCTGTCACACCACAGATTTCCAGAGTGCAAAACTGACTTTTTCTATTCTTCAATTCACTGGCAACCCTGAAGCTGAAAATCACAGTATATAATAATACAATCATAATTTAAAAATGAAACATCAGGTGTATTTGTTACAGATCATAACAACACATAGTTTTTTTTATATATTCTCATCTAATCAAAACATGTTAAATCTACAAAAAGCCAGATTAGAAAAAAATAGATCAATAACCTAATTAATTACTTTGCTGTTAACTTGCTGAGCACACTGATAGTTTTGTAATGTGAATGCAATAGCAACACCGGGACGATCTCACTGTTTTACTGAGGCTGGAAACGAGAACAATCCCAGTTTTCCTGGGACGCCTGGTAACCCGACACCACAGCAGTGTTCCATGCAGCTGCCAGGTTTGTGAATCACTGTTGATGTCACCATATTGTATTTTCATTAAAACATGTTTAGGTTCATTAATCTTCATGCATCATGTAGATTTTTTTACAGACAGAAATACCCTGATTAAAACAATAACATTTATATTACCCTGACCCCCAAAGTAAGATAGGGGTTGGTAACACTTTAGGTGTCTAATTACTGTGCATTTACACATAATTACAATGTTATTATGCAGACTAACCCTAACCCTAACCTTATCCCTAACTCTTTTCTGATACAATTGTGTAGTTACATATACACGTTAAGTACATTGTAACTACACATAATAACATTGTAATTATGTTAAGTACACATGTATTTACTAAGTAACTACCATGTAAATACACAGTAATTAGAGACACAATGTAGAGTTACCTAGGGGGTTTACAACAGCAGCAGCAACTTCAATCTATATATATTTTAAAAGACAGAAATACACTGAAGAGACCGTGGGGTTCAATGTTTGATTTTCATAACCCTGGTTTACAAAGCAGGGCCCAATCATAGCAATCATAGCAGCAGTGGCTTTGTTTGTTTACTAATATCGCTCTTGTATGACTCATTCCTTTTGAAGAGTAATAAACAGAAAGCCTCAGTGGAGATAGGCCCGCCCTGCCTGATTATGGCTGGGCTGTGATTGGCTCTTGCTGTTGTGGTGCAATTGCATGCTGTGTTCTTACTGACACAGGAGAAAACCACAGGCTTTCAACATGACATGACTGCCAGGATGTTGGGTAAGAGAGTGGGGTAAAGACAAATAGGTCATCTGTCAAACAGCCCAGTTAAACATTATGGCAGGACAGTAATAGTGACGAAGAATTTCTGCTTTCATTTTGAGGTCAGGATAAATATTTCCGCACAGTTTGAGGAGTTTTTTTTTTTTCATTCCAAATTCACTGACAAAGCTTTTTCACCAAAATCGTTACCCATTATAATGTTATTTGCCACCTATACACTTTTTACAGTTAAATATTTACCACAAACATTTTTTTCTTGTGAGGTAGAAATAGAAGTAGATAAACAGCCAGTGATGAAGGCTTTAACCAGAGCAGGATAACATACCCGGTACCCAGTGCAGCTGAGCTCCAGTGTTATCTGCTTAGCCTTCCAGGATCCTTACATAATCATTCAGAGTGGTCTCTAGTGCAAATATTGTTTTATTTTTGACAAGTCTGCAGTATTAAGATGCTTTCATCTGAGCTCAGGAGCTGCTCTTCCAGTCTAGTTTTCTGGATAGTGTCTAATTCAAAGGAACCGTATAAATATGCAAATTGAACATTCCTTTGTGTAAAAGCAAATGGGCTTGTATTAGAAAAGTGTATTAGAAAAGGGCTGAAGAGAAAGAACAAAAACTGAAAATCTATCAGTTTACTATGTGGTCTTTATAAATGTTCCTATCACACTGTACCATGCTGGGGTATATTAATGCTTATACTGGGAGACAAGCGGTGCAAAAGTAACTGAAAACAGTACCCGAGAATCAGCCGACCAGCCTAGTTATGCTACTGTTTTATTTATGACTCTTGAATTGTTGAATTACTGTACAGTATAGTGTAACTCCTGCTGCTGTTTTACCAGAGGTCACTGGATGATGTAATATTTTAACAGTGTGTGGTACTGTGTGCTTAGCTTGGCTTATTTTCACTAGTTCTTGTTTAATGTGTAGCTTATGTTCTGTGTAAATGCTTGTCATTTTAACCCATACAATGTGGTGTAGAGTAAATCATTTAATCACAGACTGACAGGTTCCAAAACACAGTCAAATTAGTGGTGTAAACAGCAAAGTCGAGGCTATTTCAAATTGGACTGTCTCGCAACACTCTTCAGTTTAACACTGTTTATTACTGTCCTCTATAGTCTTCTCTGCTTCCTCCTTGTCAGAAAGCAGGTTGGTTTGTAGGCCAATACGTACATTCCTGAAGGGTAGTTTTAAATGTAGGGACACAAGCTTCCTCCTGCCTGCCTATTGATTGCAGCAGTAGGAGGTTATGAATACCAGCTCTGCTATAGCTAAAGAGCAGAGTCGGTTCCATTTCAATAAGAAGACGTCCACCAAAACAATACTTATGGGATATGCCTTCCTATTGGTCGATATTTACTGAGCTCTTTATATCAGACCTGCTGATAGGCCACTTCCTGGGGTGACATGCTCGGTCCCGCCTACCAAGGGGTTAAAACCATCAGCCCACGGAAGCCATTTCTCTTTTTGCCTCTCAAGACAGTAAGGTAAGACCTCTGTGTTGAACTGAGCATGTTTTGAAAAATAGCTTTTCTGAGTTGACTGTAGTTCCCCTGCATTTGTGCTGAAAGCTGGCTTGTCGCTTTCATGGAATCAGTGGCTCCAAATCAAAGCCTCTTTTTTCCTTTCTCCTTCAGCAGCCTGCTCGCTTGCATTGCAGGCTGCCTTTTCTTACTGTCTGTCGTATTTGAGCGACTGCCTGTGCAGTATTGTTTTAAAGGAGTGCGTGTGTTGTCTTTTCTACACTCTTGGGGAGAACGCAGTTCCTCCACCGGGGCTAGGCTTTGTTGTACTCCGCTGTCAAGTGATTCCGTCAGCTGCCGTGTGTGCAGTTGGACGAAATAAAAGTATTTATTGTTGTTATGTGCCTGTTGTTGACTCTTTCGTGCAACCCCGCTTTGCCTGTGTTGTGCTGTGTTTTCACCTACCCCACTATACAGTAGACCTCGCCGGCCACTTCGGCCAGCCCACGCCGGTGTGTCGGGCATTAAAAAAAACAAAACAAAAAAAAAAACAACGTGTGTTCTCCCCCAGTTGCTTTGCAGCTCTCCCACCGTGGTTTTAGTCTGTGTGTCTCACTGGTGTATGCTGTGCGGTGAACAGGTGTGTGACTACACATGGTTAGGGTAGGCACCGCTGCTTTAGGTGCCCCCCGGTGCTTTGGTACTTCAGTGCATGCTCAGCCCTTGGTACTTCGGAGCCCTTAGTACTTGGTACTCGGTGCACACGCAGTGCTCAGTGCACGCCATGCTTGGTGCACATGGTGTCTTGTGGTCATGGTGCTCGGTGCACACGCAGTGCTCAGTGCACGCCATGCTTGGTGCACATGGTGTCTTGTGGTCATGGTGCTCGGTGCATACTGTACTCTGTGCGTGCGGTGCCCACGGTGAGCAGTGCGCAGTGTTTAATACCTCGGTGCTAGTTACATCCAGAGCACGGTATGCTCGGTGAAAGCGTGCACAGTACTTGATACACTCAGTGTACGCGGTGCTTGTTGCACTAGGCGCGCGTGTTTGGTGCATGAGGCGTCCACCACCTTGACGCGCTTAGCGGTCGCGGTACTTGGTAAGCCCTGTACATATAGTACCGGTGCACGTGGTGCTTGGTGCACTTGGTGCACGTGATGACAAGCAGGTCCGGGTTCCATGCTTGCATGTCCTGCAGGGCTAACATATCCCAGGAGGACAGGCATATCCAGTGTGCACAATGCTTGGGCATCCAGCACGCCACCTTGGCCCTTGGGGATGAGGTGGCTTGCGACATCTGCGCGCCTTTTCAGCCCCGGGTGCATCAGAATAGGATGGAGAGGGCCAAGGAGACGGTTTCTGCATCCCTTGTGGTCGGGCCGTCGGCGGCCCTTGGAGCCCCAGAGCACCTGCTCCTCCGGCTGTCCCAGAGCCCCTCGCAGGGCATCCCCTGCATGCAGGCTCAGGTGTCGACCCCTGGTAGCCGCTTCCCATCTCCGCAAGTGAGATGGGTTAAGCACTTAAAACAGGCGAGGGACATAATGGACCTCATGGCGCAGATGGCCCAGGCCCTGGAGCTCCTGACAAGACAGCAGGCACCTGCGCCTCTGGCTGCAGCCCCAGCTTCGCCATCACCTGCTTGGGTTGGGGGGTGGTCTGGGAAGGCAGAGGAATCTGCGGGACCTGGTCGGTCTGTTGGATGTCCCTGCACTTAAACATGCTGGAGTTGCAGGCCGTTTTACTTGCCCTCCAGCACTTCCTCCCGATGCTGCAAAGGACACGTATTGATCCGGACGGACAACACAGCAGTGGTGGCATATGTCAACCACCAGGGTGGCCTACGGTCCCCGAGGTTGCATCGCATTGCCTTCCGGCTCTTTATTTGGGCTCAAAGGAACCTGCTGTCCTACGGGCAGACGCATGTTCCTGGAGTGGTGAACTGGGCAGCGGACCTCCTTTCGAGGGAGGGTGCGCATCCATCAGAATGGCGGCTGCCCCCTGTGGTACTCTCTCCACTGTTCAGGAGGTCAACTTGGCGTTGACGTCCTAGCCCACGAGTGGCCCAGAAAGCTTCTCTACGCGTTCCCGCCAACACCGTTGATCCCGGCCTTTCTAGAAAAGGTCAGGTTAGGGAAAGTGACAGTTCTCCTAGTGCCCCCCCGGTGTCACAGGAGAATCTGGTTCTCAACCCTGTGCCAGCTCTTACAAGGCCAGCCCTGGGAGATCCCGCTTCGCCTGGATCTCCTCAGTCAGGCGAGAGGCACTCTTTGGCATCCGGAAGCGGGCAGGTTCCAATTATGGGTCTGGCCCCTGAACGGGACCACTGATCAGTCCAAGGGCTGTCTGACACAGACGTGGATATGTTGCAGAATGCTAGGGCAGACTCCACTAGGTCATTATATGCCTACAAGTGGAGATATTTTCAGAACTAGTGTCTGACTAAGGGTCATGACCCAGTCTTTTGCCCTATAGCCAGTTATCTTGCAGTTTCTGCAGGAACTGCTCAATGCTGGTAGGTCACCTTCTACATTGAAGGTGTACTTAGCGGCTATTGCTGCATGCCATGCCCCCGTAGACTCGGTATCTCCGGGTGCGCATGTTTTGGCAACGCAGTTTCTTAAAGGTGCTCACGGTGACGCCCTCCCAGGAGAGTCATTCTCCCCAAATGGAGCCTTGATGTTGTACTGGAGGCTCTCACGAAGGCCCAGTTTGAGCCCATACACTCCATAGAGTTGAAGCATCTGTCTATGAAGACAGCCTTCCTCATGGCTATCACCTCCGCAAAGTGGGTCAGTGAGCTGCAAGCGCTGTTGGTGCACAGCTCCTGTATGCGTATTTGAGACGATGGTAGCAGGGTGTCACTGCGTACAAATTCTGTTCCTCAATAAGATGATCACAGCCTTCCACATGAATCAGTCTGTGGAACTGGAGTCTTTCCATCCACCTCTCGCTCTCTCTCTTTCTCTGTTAGGAAAACTCTCCTGGCCCATCTTTCTCTGTGTCTGATTGTAGCCAGCACTGTTTATTTGACTTGCAGTAAGAGAAAGGTTTGATAAAGCCCATTATAATCCTAGTGTTTCACCCTGAAGAAACTCTAGTTTCCAGAACCATTAGCCAACCACAGCATTACCAGCAATGGCAACACAGTGGATTTGGAACAAATATCATACAGTACGGTACTGATCTGTTTTAATTAATTAAAAATGGTGTGCATTGGTCATACCATTGGTATATCAACAAAGTAAATAGTTCCCAGAACGGTGCCGGTACACCATTGTAGCTGCCCTGGCGTTACCCCTTGTACAGAGTCACTGCATTGCCAATGAAGATCACCTGGGAAGAGGATTGTGGGGACAGAGAACCAAACCACATGAAATAACTATCTATGGCACAGCTAGGGCTACATTATTTGCATACCGAAGTCATATTTACTTTCTGAGTTGGTTACACGAGAGAATTTTTATGAGAAACATAAAACGATACAGTTTCTGAGAACAGCTAGGCAGGAAAGGTGTGTCATTCTACCCATTGAAATAAAAAAAGAACAAAAAAATCCACAGAACAAATTTACACAATTTCCTTAGCTGTGGCTTTCAGCAGAAACAATTATTATCAAACTGCCCATAATAGGAGGCTGTGTGGTCCAGTGGTTAAAGAAAAGGGCTTGAAACCAGGAGGTCCCCGGTTCAAATCCCACCGCAGCCACTGACTCATTGTGCGACTCTGAGCATGTCACTTCACCTCCTTGTGCTCCGTCTTTCGGGTGAGATGTTGTTGTGACTCTGCAGCTGATGCATAGTTCACACACCCTAGTCTCTGTAAGTTGCCTTGGATAAAGGCGTCTGCTAAATAAACAAATAAAAATCATCATAAAAATAAATTGAGATGGCAGATAAAGCTGCACTCCCTATCAAGGGGTTCTTGGTACATAAAACCACAAGAGCAAACCTTTTGAATTACAACCTTCTAGTGCAGTTTGAGTGTATTTTATTGGTTATAATACATTTGGTGTATTCCCTGATAGAATGACAAATTGGTCTTCATTAAGTAGTTTTACCTGTAGTAATGAATGTTGATTTTGAATGAATGCTTTAAAACTAAAATATATTGGGCGCCAATACATTAGATAGTATGCATGTGTGTTCCTGCATTCTGCTGTGGAATTGTGGAGTTAATGCCTTGCTTCATCCTCTGGGTGTTGAAGGTCGTAGGAGACACAATTCAATCAGACAGAAGCCCCTGCCATCGATCAGCTCTCACATTCAATTACATCAGAGAATGAGATATGAAAGCATACTTCAGGAAGTTACTGTATGATGTGACAGGGGAACCAAATGATCTGCAATGGCAATGCAGACAAACAGTAGCACTGCAATGGCAATGCACACACTGGCACTACAATGGCAATGCAGACAGACAGTGGCACTACAATGGCAATGCAGACAGACAGTGGCACTACAATGGCAATGCAGACAGTGGCACTACAATGGCAATGCAGATAGACAGTGGCACTACAATGGCAATGCAGATAGACAGTGGCACTACAATGGCAATGCAGACAGACAGTGGCACTACAATGGCAATGCAGACAGTGGCACTACAATGGCAATGCAGATAGACAGTGGCACTACAATGGCAATGCAGACAGACAGTGGCACTACAATGGCAATGCAGACAGTGGCACTACAATGGCAATGCAGACAGTGGCACTACAATGGCAATGCAGACAGACAGTGGCACTACAATGGCAATGCAGACAGTGGCACTACAATGGCAATGCAGACAAACAGTGGCACTACAATGGCAATGCAGACAGTGGCACTACAATGGCAATGCAGACAAACAGTGGCACTACAATGGCAATGCAAAGAGGTAGTCAAGTAATCACATCGTTGTAATGTTGAAGAAGGTGCAGATTGACTGACATATAGACAAACAGACAGACAGATACATACATAGATATACAGACAGACACTGCACATTGAAGCTACCGAGAGGGAGCTCATAAGGTTGAGAGAGACACAGTAACCTCTTTGCTCTTAGTTTTTACACTAACAGCCAGGGCACCTGTCGCTGTGTAGATCACACTGCCAGCCCTGAAGACTGGGAGTTCATAGGATTGCATCTGACCCCCTGCCCTTCTCCTGATAACGGAGTGCAACCCGTTCCTCTTCTAGAGACATACTGACCCCCAACTCAGAGGATTTATTTGGACAGTTCAGAGAGGATTATGTACAGGTCACCCTGCCTCTCAGGAGCACATACACACCACAGTATTTTTCAAATCCCTTTAGCTGAAAGGAGCTCAGTTGTGAACCCCTGGCCAAACAAAGACAGCTCCTCACAGTGCACAGCCTGCCAGTGTTTACAAGTACCCCCACCCCCTCACCCCACAAGCAGAATGATTACACACATGAACCCGGCTTAACACTTTCCTAAACATGGCAGAGTAACTGCTGATAATAACAACTCCAGAACAGTCTCACAGTGAGCAAAACATAAACAAAACCCACTCCAGCCCCCCGGCCTACCACCCGATCTCCCTGCCTGCCTCTGACTCTCAAAACAACCCTTTATCTGCTTGCTTTGTAACTGACTATAAGGAACATCCATGAAGGTACGCTGATGTCCTTAACATAAAATATAACCAGTGGGGTGGGGGTTAGCTTTATCAGAATGCCTTTTTTTTGCAAACACTTTAAGACAGGGGTTCAGTCCTAATAATGTGGGCAGGGAATGGTCAGGATTTATTTAGCTCAGTTGAGCTTTACTTTACACTGAGGAACGAATGGCCCTAACTTAACCTAAAGCAGTTTGCTGGGGCACAGCTCTCTATCTCAGTGAAAACAACCCAGTAACAGAATGTAAATAGTTTAGAAGGGCCTATTCCTGAACCAGCCAAGCCTGAAAACAAAGTCTGCTGACTCTATAGAGGAAGTGACAGAGAATCGAACCAGGTTCATTTCACCCTATATTATTCTATATTACCTTTATTACAGTTTCATGAAGCAGTTCCAGACTCTTGTTTGTTTCCTTACTTATACTTAGTTTAGAAACTAAAGGTCGGGAGGGAAAACCCCCAACACATGTTACTAACCTAATTGGACAGACAGATGCCCTCCTCCTTTTGTGTTTGATTCCTCTACCTCCACCCTTGCAGTGACCCTGAGGCTGACTTGTTTTCATAGTGGGTTCAATGCAAAATTATTAACATACAAATCCTATCAATAAAAATCAATTCATTTCATGCATGCAGTTTTTCTGATGTCCAGTGTAGTAAAGTTTCACATGTACAAAATGTATGTTTCGATTTTATTATTTATTTATTGCACACTCTTTGTTGTGTCGTGTCTGTCATACAAAGAGTGCACGAGGTAGCCACCAAACACTTAGAAACATATTAAAAGTCCCCATAGTGTAAATAAAAAAGAGATGGAAAGTTTACATAATAAACAGGAATTCCCCTGATCTCTTGACATGGTATAGGTCTATTGTGGTGAAAACGTTTAGAAGGTTTTGTCATTGACATTCTGAGTATGAGATTTACACTCTCTGCTTTGTTGTAAGTGTTAATAGGTTCTAATGGGTACAGGATTGTGGCAAAGTGCCCCGCCCCTGTGTGCATTTGTGTGTTTTGTGTATGTATGCGTGCGTATGTTAATGTTGGTGTATAGATTGGTACACGGGATATTAACGGGTCTGTGTTTCACGTATATTTAAAGTGTATAATTATATTTAGGCACGAGGATGGCACATCACTTCACGTGCAGATAAAATGTGTATAATGTGTGGCACGGGGTTGCACGTAATGAATTCACGTGCTGGGATTCAAGTGAGTAATTAATTAGTAATTGAATCCCAGCACAACAGTATAAATAGGCACATTTTTAGTCAGTCAGGGTTGGGTGTTCGGTGAGTGGAGAACGGGATTGGAGACGGAGGTAGTAATTGTTAGAATAAGAGTAATAGTTAACGTGTTTTCACTCACCGTGTTTGTTCGTCTGTCTGTCCTGCACCGTCTGTTTAGTGTTTAGTCGTTTTGTATGTCTGTTTATTTTTGCGTCAAGTGCCATGTCCTGTTTTTGTGCTGTTTGAAACCTTTTATTTTGTTAATAAACGCTGAGTGCAGCCATTGCACTCAGCTCATCACCATCACCGTCTGTCTGTGTTTGAATTCCTTCCTGCTTCCGGTCTGACGCCACCCACTCTGGCCGTCTTTGTGACAAGGATTTACACAGTTATAAGACAGATAACGTCTGTGCTTGTGAGTAATATTGGCATGGATGGACCAAGGCTGAGGTTTGTTTACACACTGCAAGTGTTGATATAAGCCATACAGACTCCTAAATAACTCCATACTCCTTTATTGTTGATATACAAGTTAACAAATCAAACTATATTTCTTCTGAGACAGCTTGTCCTCTGTCTGGCCATCTGTTTGAACCACACCTCCAACTCTGAACGGCTGTGGAATGTTAACCTGTATGACCACAATCAAACACAGCTCAGATCGCACCATGGCAACAGGTGACAGGTTCTTAACATAGAACAGAAGAGCTATGTAGCAGCTTGTAGGAGTTATCGGATATGCTTGATGGGCTGTACGTTATTGCTCATAGATAGTAACTAGAAACTTCTTGTTAAAAATGAAAGGCCCCTTTTGAGATCTGCACTACGACACTGCTGGTAAACTCGTAAGCACACTGTGAAATAACTTGCTTTACTATACCTTTTATGATGTTTGTAATTGTAAGGAAACTCATTTAATTTGGTGTCTCCAAATGAATGCATGCAATACCAATGGCTATGTTAGTAAGTTTCCATTTATTGACTCCAGTATTCAAACGTTACACACCTATAGCGTAAACATTTATCATTCAGCACAACGAATGTGGCACCTAGTTCAAACAAAAATCAGATAATGATCAGTTACTTAATTCTTTGGGAGACAGTTCAGGACCGGAGATGGTCTGTCGTCAGGAGAAGATTCAGGTAAGCTTGTCCACCTCACACTCATAAGTGCCTGTCTTATATATCCTACCTAACTGCGTGTGTGTGAAGCTGAACTTTGTGAAGTCTGCTTCCACCATGTTCATCTAAACTAGCAATTTCTTGGCGGGAGTTATGGTGTCGTTCCAGACACAGATCATAATGCCAGGTCACAATGTACCCAGTTTATCAGTCCCTTCTCCCTGCATCCGGGCTGGTCCAGCAGAATAACAAGCAGGATAACAGACTGCCCCTATATGCCAGATATGAACCAAAACCTCTGTGTCTTGTCATATAGAAAAGAATAATGAAATGGGATTGCTATTTTCCATTCAAAGCGCACATTCTGTGAGGTGAGGAGACTGATCCAGAAACCTATTTGTGGGGTAAAATAAAGAACAGATATTCCATCCAGCACATCTGCAGTCTGCATTTATTCCCCTGCCCTGTTCTGGGAGGGTAGTGTATATTACATTATACAACAACCAGACGCTGCGATCCCATTGTTTTCAATGGAGGTTAGCCATTCTGTTATTGCTCAGTAACGGAAAATATGACACTAATTAATGAAACCTGTAAAACTACTGCTTACTGATGAAACACTTCACAGGGACGCTCGAGCCCTGCTCTCAAAGTGAACCCTTTCAGTGACTACAGGGATTATTTCAGACAAACACAGGTAAATAAACGACTGTCGGTCAGGGCCGCCAGGGGCCCTGGGGAAGGATTGGTATGTCCCGCTGCCACCCCCCCACCCCCCCCAAACTAAACCAAGCTATGATACTTGCAACCTTAGCAGTGTCTGAGGAAGATCATTTCAACCGATACAGTATTTTGATAATAGGTTTGAAGGAAACTGTCAACGACGCCTGGAAGTTTCAATATCTCAATTTTATTTACAGTATCCAAACTTCTTTTTTAGATAAGTGAATAAATATTTTTTTGTAGAAACTCCACGTGTATTAGTCATTAATCGGAAGCTTACTTAACATCAAATAACATACATTTTTAGCATAAACTACATTTTAATGGTGTTGCTATACACTATTTTATTTATCCCGTGCAAAAACAAACCACTCCTCTCTGCTCTTAACTAATAGCCTGTATTGGTAAGTATATTTGTATTTTAAGCAATATAACCGATCATTCTCTAATTGTGTTTACCACCAGCTAAAGAAAGTACTTTATTTATTTTACACAATGCAATTTTTCAAAAGTTCAAATCATTGTGTGAAAGGAAGTGTTTGACAGCACCTGGATACACAATCATTACACAACAGAAGCACATCGGCTCGGTGTGCAGTACGGGAGTTCTTTTTATTGTGGTGGTGGGAACACAAAGGGTCTTGTGCAGGGCTAGTTGTTTTAAAATATTTTATATATATTTAAAAAAATGAATAAATAAAAAGTTCCCCCTTCATCAGGGCCCCGGGGAAATTTCCCCATCCTCCTGGCCCTCGCGGTGGGCCTGCCATCAGTCTCAGGCTTTATTGACTCGGGAGTTCCGTTATTACCATGTGACACACCACAGCCGTGCCATTATCCCTTAATTATCTTGCAACTATTTACTATTACCATCAAATAAAGACTTGGAGAGACAGAGACACCATTCCAGTGCGGTCAGGCTTGGTTAGCATGAAAGAGTTTTCGAATGGTCACACGCAAACCAGTTGGATATAATCTTGAAGCCTATGAAACACAAATCCTAAAAGCAATTGAAATAATTCAAAAGGTTATTGTTGGATACATCAGGCCTACGAATCTCAAGGTTCTACACACAATTCACATGCACAGTTACACCAAGTGCAAGGAAGGGTTTATAAATGCACAGCAACCGGGGGAGGGTATTGCCCGCTTCACCACTCAAGACCTCTTGCTCACTCATTAAATGTTGTACATGTCTTGGCATTCACCACTGCTGAAACACGTTCTGGTAGAACATTGCACCATGAAGCCAGTCCGTAAAACCTGTTTCATCAAACCTCAGTAAAGACGGCCCATGGTTTCATCTGCAGTCTACAATCAAGACCAATATGTAGTACTTTTTGTATAATTCACACATCTACATTTTTCCACCTGCCTCCTGATAATAAATTTCATTAGCATCCCTTTTCCTCCCCCCCAGTCAAGTTTAAGACCCGCCTCTAGCGTTGTTCACATGGTTCATGTAGTGCGATAGCTGATGAGACAAGAGTTTTGAGTTAATTCTGTCAGTGTCAAGTGGAAACATGCTGCAAAACAATTCTATATATGAAACCCATTATTTAAGTTTATTCCCTATTAACCCAGGTTGAGAAATGAATGATCGAATACACTATTTGGGCTCTATTTTGAAGCAAGTGCAACTGGTACTGCATACAACTAATTTGCTTCTTGCTAGTAATTTACTGTTATTCCATTAAGAAAATTGCCTTTACCTTTGCACTTGTTCCTAAATAAGATCCTTAGTCCTCTAGTGCAATTGGAGTCTTATTTCTATCCCCATCTCTTATTGTTAACCCCAGAAACAAATAAAACATGATGCTAACAGGACTCAAACAAACACAGACACATTAGGATGGTAGCAAATAATACTTTTTTATTTTAAAAATATACAAATACAAATTTCAATAGGGGGAAAAAAAAAACCAACCAAAAAAACAGGAAAGATGGTACTTTTTTTTTTTTTTTTTTTTTTTACATATATACAAAAGGAATTCGGCATTTGATTAAACGTTTTTTTTCCTGCAGTTCATAACCATATCATACAACAGAACAGGTCACCGAAATGTCAGGCTGCTAACTAGGGCGTGCACAGATTATCTACAGTACGGCGGTCCATGGCAAAAGTTGAAAGTCCATAAAACATGATCCAACTAGACTGATATAAACCATTTGGAGCCCCTATTTGTGAGAAATGCCTTGGGTGGCAAAATGCCATTCTGCACTGTGGTGTATGTTACCAATACAGCACACATTGAAGAGTGCATTTTGCTATTGTCACAGAGGGGCCCTTTTGAACAGATGAACAATCCGCTGTCACTAGGCAACAGAACTAAGCAACAATAAATGGGTCTATTTCAATGATGTAATCTGCAGCAAATCTCAATAGCCCATAACCCTGCTCTAATGCAGACCTATTTTCACTGTACCGTTAATGAAGTTGTGAAACCTTCAGGTCTGGGAAGGACCCCTTCACACATCACCTTATCTAAGTAAAGGTATTAAGATCCCTTTCTGTTTAGATCACAAATCAATTCCTAAGACATCAACATGCAAAGCTTCCTATATCAAGGTTTGTGTAGAAAAATATCGTATTCTTTAAAACAGAAAATCCACAATGCAGGAGGTCACACCAGAGTTATTGTAAACAGACAATTCCGTAGGTCTCCAAAAAAAAAAAAAAAAAAAAAGAGAGAGAGGAGTAATTTGTGCTCTGCATCGGCTGACTTGGAGTCCCAGTACAGGTCACGATCTAACCAACTGCACAATTTCACTAGACTCCAGGCACTTTGTTATGAGACTGGTACACATTATACATTGCAAAGGTTTGAATGGACAGCTGATATCCAGGAAACTATTGATGACTGATTCCTGGACTATCACGCCTATGTGATTTCATCCCCAGCATTAAAAAAAAACAAACAAAACAAACAAACAAACAAACAAAATCACACCACAGAAAAGTCCTAGCGCCTGAACAATGATGAGTGTACAGCACTGCGCTTTCAAATGCACCTCAATGTGCTCCCAGTGTGTTGCATACAATGGTGATTTGTAATGCAATATACAGCAGTGTACTACCTACAGGGGCTTCATTCAATTAAGACTTGTTGCACAAGCTGCTTATAACGTGTCAACTGCCTATTATGGTGACACAGCACAAAAGCTAAAAACATACTAACCTTTTTGTTCACCAAACCGCTGCTGGCAGATTAAAAATCAAAACATAAAAAAATAATTTAAATGACAATGTAAAATACAATCTGCAGCATCGACCTGAATAAAACCATATTGCTGACACGGCTTTGATGAAGATCAGTGTATTATTCTGAATGCAGGTTAGGACAGCACACCCTGTGCATACATATCATTTCAGGAATTGTTTCTTTCTCTCTGCATGATTACCATTCAATTTCAGCCAATAAATCATCGAACACAAACACCTGCTGGAAAGCATACTTGTTAAGTTACTAGAATGCAAAACACCAACCTTTCTAAGCAGTAGTTCCGGTGTTGTAGGGAATTAGTAGACCGGGGAAGTGGATCGCGCAAGCCCAGGAAGGCAAAAGGAAGGCACGGTTTGATTAAAGGGGAGGTTAACTATATCAATCAACATTTTCTATCTGGTCATTTTATTTGCCAGATCGTATAGTAATGTGTTCACAAACCACTTTCTTTTTTATTTATTTATTTTCGGTCTGACTTATACTAGGCCTAGTATTAAACGCTAGTCAGCTTTTTTCTGCCTGTAAAAATGTTGTTGTTAATCAGATGTAGATGATGTGTTATCACAAAGATTTATTTACTGTATATTAAGTTTTACATGTCAAAATGTTGTCAATCTTTAATCAGAATTAAAATGTTTTAGTAATATATTCTAAATGACATACAATATTATTGTAGTATTGCAAGGTCTATTACCTAGCATAAACTATCACAGTTTACAAAGACGAAACGTTAACATCCTAGTTTAAAAAAAAAAAAAAACAAAAAAAAAAACACACAAACATGACACCTAAATTAGTAAACACATTTCATTTTTTTGTTTGAATAGGAAAATGAGCACGGTCTGTAAAAATAAATGAAAGAACAGAGCGCATAAATAATACAAGGGCATCAGTGATTGCTGTGCATCGTGGCCTAAGTTAGTAATTGCAGCATGGAGCTCAATTTTGTCCATGACTGAAAATCGTCCTTTAATTTTGATAATTGCTCGCATACCTATCCTTACAGTACTGCTTACACATTAATGTAACAAAAACATCTCCAATTGCTATAACGTTTGTTAAACAAACAGATATATAAATGACACTTACAAAGTTCATTTAAAATGATTTATTTGTAGTTAATATATCCAACTTATTCTCTGGGCTCGATCTACTAATTCCCCAGACGTAGTACTAGTAGGCGTAAACCTTAGAAACAATGGAACCTTCCCTTTAAATTCTAGAGACGGCGATCCACTTTTTACCCAGTCTACTTATTCCCCAGGACACCGGCATCAGACTAAAACACTAAAGAGAAATGTGCGGCATGAAGAAAACCCTTGCAGGATTTGTTTTTGTGATGACAGGTGAAAGTGTGATCAGTCAGTCACTCAGTGTGCCCTGGATTCTTAGCAGAGTATACCCTGTATACTTATGGTTGGGTAGTGGATTATATTCAGGCAATGCTGTAAACTGACCACCCAATTCAAACCCCTAAAGCATGCAAATCCAAACAGGGAAATCCTGAAATCCCCAGAAACCCATCTTGGTGAACTGTAGCTTTGAGAAGTCTAGTGGGGAGGTCGTGCCCAAAGTGAATCCATCTGCAGTCGTTTCAAGCCTCAATGGCTCTGATAAACAGAGCGGTAGTCAAACATTTCTGCTGAAGGAGTTTGTTGAACTGTTTGTCCGCTCAACCTTGTTCCTTATAGTTTAAAAGGTGCTCCATATATGTCTACAACTCTTTCAGTTTAACAGGAGTGTGAGAGAGTGAATGAACTGAGCCCCTAGCTGGCGATTTGACTATGCAGGTGAGTTGCAAGATGCCAGTTCTGCATTATTATTATTACAACAGTGCAAAGTAAGGGCTGCAAATCCACATGAACTGCAATTACCCATTGCTTTACATTCCAATCCCTCTTATTCATTTGTTAAACTGTTTAAATCCAGGTGCATTCATTAACATCAGGAAAGTATTTTGGTGGTATTTTTCCTATGAAATTATGATGGATGTTCATACACTTGCTGCCATTATTTTATAGTCTTTTTAAATGTAATTGTACTGAAAGCAGAGCTGAGCAGCACACGAGAGGTTATGCTGTTGTAGTGTTCTCTGTAAAACATTACTGAGAGATGCCCTGACCCTGCGTTTTCATTCAGCTGCTATGGTTATAACAAAGCTAGCTTATAGACAACCTTGGTATAAGACCAGTCATCCATGGGCAGTTTGTTTGATGTATTGAGAGCGGAGAATGTATAGGCTTTTGTCAGGAATTTCAAATAAAATAAAAATAAATAAAATAAAAATAAATAAAGTATATATATATATATATATATATATATATATATATATATATATATATATATATATATATATATATATGCTAAAGCTGGCAATTATCCAACCAAGTAATCAGTAATCAAAATCTGTAATTTCATATATAGACACGTGTGTAGTACAGATTCAATATAAAAGAGAAGGTGAGAAAGTAGTCCCTGAAGAACACAGTGTGGTTGTGGTGTGTTTCTAACCACGGTGAACACCAACCTTCAGGATGGGTGTGCTGTGTAGCTTCACCCTCCCACTGCATGGACAGGGGGCTCAGAGGAGCCGAGGAACCCTGCGGTAAGGCAATGCAGTATTGGGGTGGTTCTTTGCATCATGTAAATAAACCCTGACATTTTCTGCAAGTTAGGATACCAGACAGGATGTTGTATTCTGAGGTTTAGGCATAATTGCCTTTTCCCGCTCAACCTGTCGTCACATGGTAGGTCTGGAAGTGGCAGGAGTTGTTGATGTGAACATGGATATATCTTTCATTACTGGGACCATGCACAGTTCAGTTGGAGATGTAGCCAACATGTCTATCTGGTGGTGTAGAGAGGAGTCAGACACCAGTTTGATGGAAGGAAGTTAGGAATGAAAAACTGAAGAACTGAGTTTTTCTAAATTGCTGGTATCAATTAAAAAAAAGAATCTCAAAAGAACGGAGACACGCTGAGGGTTTGCTGTAGAAATAAGCAGTGCATTACCATCATTTGCTTGTTTAATGCAATCCAAACCAGGACAACAAAAGAGCATGTTATTGAAGGTATTATTGCCCGCTAATCAATAACATCTGTCCTGGGCTGTGCTATAGAGGTTTGTACAGTAAAAAAAAAAACTTGTTCTTGAGGCTGGTGTTAAGAATAGTTGTGCAAAGACGATTAGGAAAAGTGCTGACTGTTCTCACCTAATAAGCAGTACCATCCACGCTCTATGTAATTAATGTGATCCTGAACAATGGAAACGCTTTTCAATTTCAATGAAGAGTATCTTGTTGATATCATGTTGGGGAGGGGAACAAAAATACAAAAAACAAACAAAAAAAAAAAATCGGCATCTATTCCAGCCCAGTAGGGGTGCCACTCTTGCTGCTACACCAACACATTTTCCAGTGCTTTTAAGTCCACGTGCTCTAGTAGTAGTCCTCAGAAATAACGTTTGTATCCAATTGTGATTAGTGGTTCTCTCCCCTGTTTTAGTGTGATTATTGTACTGCACATGAATATGCACACACCAAAAAAAAAAAAAAACTTCATTTGACAGTTCATCATTAATTATTATTATTATAATAATAACATAAAAAAGGGTTCTTGCTCCCTCGCCACAGCAGGCCAGTCTGCTGTTGGAGTTTGTGAGGCTCATCTCTGGCCGTGGATGGCAGTCACACTTTTCTGCTGTGTGCGGCCGGGCTGGGAGACTGGGGGCCACATGGGCTGGTGGAGGTGGTGCTGCAAGTGGAGGTGGTGGCCGGTGGGGGAGGAGGGGGGCAGCCAGGCGGGCTGGTGGCTGGGGGGCGAGGAGGCCCAGAAGGGGCTGAAGTTTCCTGGCGGGGAGCAGGCCATGGAACCTGGGACTGGGCTGTTGCTGCTGTGCATGCTCTCCGAGGCACGCAGCTTGGAGAACATGGTGATGGCATCCGGGAAGTTGGGAGGGGTGGCTGGGGTGTTGCGTGGGGTACACATCTAAAAAGGAAGAGGAGGCAAAGAAAACGCAGGGTTACTGAAACATTAGAAAACAGGTATAACAAGAGACTGTACACAGGGCTATCCAATTCATCTTTAAAATACATCACATGTTAACATTATTGTATTGTGCCCAAGAATCTTGTTACTTATTTTAAAATAAGGCTATGCAAATATTTGATATAATGATACTGTAGGAGACTGAAATCAGCTGGTAGTGTAGTGCAAACTATGATTAGCAGCAGCAACTTTCCATCTGTACCTGCATGTCTCACATTAAAGACTAAAAAGAAAACAATAAAAAAGATCTTCAATGCAACATAAAAATAGCTAAGAAAATTGATTTTAAACCCTTAGTTATCTCCTTTAAGACTGTTAGACTGCTCACTATGAACATAATAATTCAGGGCGCGAAATAACCGACGGCACCGGTGGCAATTGCCACTGTGCCCAAGCCACTTGCCGCAATGCCTCTCAAATTAAAAACAAACTTACGCCTGCCCGTCATTGCTGACTGTGTCCATCAACACCAGCACATCTGATCTACAACCCATTCACAAACCTGATCAGCGTCAGCTGGCCCGTTCTGTCACAATTCAATTGAATTCCGTTTAATCTCATCCTGTGAGAAAATTACTCATTATCATAATGTATTATTGTTGCCATTCTTTTTACTGTGCACCTTACAGCACTAAGCCACGAGAAAGGTGTACTGTATCATTGGTTAATGATGGGCAAACAGAGGGAGGGACGCTGTTAGACTGAGCTCAGTATGACCGCGCCTCCAGGAATTTTCAAATGACAAGTGTTCACTGGCAGTGTCACTGTGTGATTTTTCTCATCTGTCAGCGCCATGCTAACTCAAAAAACCTTTAAAAAGAAAGATGGAAGAAGAGCTGTCTAAAGCGGCAGCGAAGTGTTCTAGGATGTACCTACTGTTCAGGTAAGAAAGGGTGCCCAACAACTGGGACATCGTTCAAGTAGCAGCTGCCTGCGTTAAGAAACAAGTAGGAGAGAGATAAACACGAAATAGAGAAGTGGATCGTTCTCAGTTTTCATTTATTTTTGTGTAATCCCTTCTCACTACCTTACGTAGTTCTGCTTTTTAAACTAGTAAAACGTGTGCTTTCACAAAAGGGGTTACAATGTTAGCTCTTGTTAACAGGGTGACAGACTTTAGTAAAAATAACCTGAATATTTATTTTTTCCCAAATTACCCTTTGTATTTTTTCATTAGGAAAGTTTGTTTTTAAAAGTTGGATATTTTTAGACCATTTTATTTTTACAATGGAAAAAAGTGACCTATATTTTATTTTTGTTTAATTAGTGTGTGTATCACCCAGAAAACATTGATTTTTGTTTGTTTGAATTAACTTATTTGTATTTATTTTTTGTTGTTTTATGAATTAATATGAAATTGCCTTGGTGCCCTTGGATTGGATTTATATTTTGCCTTTCTGACCCTTCGAACTGCCTTGATGCCCCT
This sequence comes from Acipenser ruthenus, assembly GCF_902713425.1. Taxonomy (NCBI): domain Eukaryota; kingdom Metazoa; phylum Chordata; class Actinopteri; order Acipenseriformes; family Acipenseridae; genus Acipenser; species Acipenser ruthenus. The sequence goes on along the minus strand of NC_081207.1, from coordinate 13,551,986 downwards.
GAATTTTCACGCCCAATGAAGGCAACATTGTCTTGCCCTTCATGACTTAACTTAATGCCCTGATAATACAAGCACCCTGGAGTGCTGAAGTGCAGCCACTGAGTACTATGATACCACTGTTGGGTTTTCATGTTCTACACCAAATGTTTAAACACTTATTTTTTTTATTTTGGGCCAAATATTTATTTATTATAAAATCAAAAACATATTGATCTTCCCATGACAAGACTGAAGTCATGACTGCTGTCCAGAACCTAGCATAAAAAACAAACTAATAAAAACTGCAAAATATCATAAAATCAGCAGAGACTGCAGCCTGTGGTGCATGTTAATGAAGCTTTGCACACAGGGGTTACAAGGAGACCAGTGCACTGCATCGTGTGAAACAGATGCCTATTTCTCATGCAAGGGGTCCCCTAGAAGCAGTTTGAAAGCTGCAGAAACTAAACTGAACTTCCAAAAAAAAAAAAAAAAAAAAAAAAACACACACATGGTCTTCAAGCCAGTAATCTGTGACAACTGCATGATGTGGGAAATCCGAGAAAACCCAACAGAGCTCAACCAAGTGTGTGTAAAGTGCCGCACGATCCAGGGCTTGCTTCAACGAGTAAGTCTGTTAGAAATGCAGCTGGAGGAAATGAGACAGCAACAGGAGTTTGAGGAGCTGACACACCCACAATTCATGGAAGTCTGCACCCCTAGCAGACTGAATGCCACCAGGGAGATGGAAGAGAGTCGAAACAGCTGGGTTCAGATAGGCAGAAGCAGGGAAAAAAAGAAACTTCGTCAAGCACAAACACAAGAAATCCAAACATCCAACAAATTTGAGCCACTTCAACATTTAGATGACCAAAACCAACATGAAGAGAATGAAAGGAACAACATCCAGGACCCTATAAACAGTGCTGACCAGGCAGCAAAAAGAAGGGAGGTCATGATTGTTGGGGACTCCATAGTGAGAAACACAGCAAGTTCAGTTCGCAGTCTGGACCCCCTTACTACAACAGTGTGCTGCCTTCCAGGAGCCTCTGTCAAGCACATCACTGACAACGTGGACAGGCTCCTAGAACGAACAGGAGACGACCCGGTAGTAGTCGTCCACATCGGTACAAACACCATTGGAAGAGACAGACCAAGATCCCTGCAAAGCAAATTCAGAGAGCAAGGAAGGAAACTGAAAGACAAGACCAAAACTGTGGTATTTTCTGGGATACTGCCGGCACCTTGCAAAGGACCATATGGACAGCTGGAAATACAAAATCAAAATGCATGTCTGAAATCGTGGTGCACACAGGAAGGCTCCACCTTTCTTGAACATTGGAGCACATTCTACAACAAGGACTATCTATATAGGTGGGACGGACTGCACTTAAAACAGAAAGGGAACCAATCTACTTGGAGAAAAGGATCCTGATGTAACTTAAAAAAGAGGATGGTGAGTAAGTAGATTCAAGAAACTGCACAGAGTCCTTTTCTTCAGTCAGTTGTTAGGTTTATTGAAATATGCAGGGAGTCTGGTCCCAGGTACAGGACAAACAGAATACTCGTTCTTACAATTGTTGCATGACATTAAATACCCTTCTGCATAGGTGTCTCTCTCCTCCTCTTTCTCTGACACTTAACCAATAGAAAAGGTACAACTCATTATCCTGTTAACATATATTTCATTTAGTGTGAGTGTGTGTGTGTGTGTGTGTGTAGTCCAGTGTGACGACCTCTGAACTCAGTGCATTCCTCAAACCCCTGGTGCCCCAAAAAGGTCCATACATCTGGTTTTTGTCATCTTCCTTGTAACTATCTCTCCGTTTTGCCTTAGACCCTTTGAGTCCAGTGGCATTATCTCTTACTCTCCCTGTGAACCTTTGGGTCCAACGGCAGTCCCTGGGAGCCTTTTAGCCCCTTTATGCTTTGTATTCCCAAAAGTCTTAGAGCCTGGCCCCTTCTGGTCCTTAGCACTGTTATCTTGTTAGCTTGCAGTCAATGTTGGACAAGAAGCTTGTAGACACAAGGTCTCTTATCAATTGTTAGCAGTACATGCAATTTGAACCAAACAGTCTGCTATCTGCAATATTAGTTTCTTTTCAGAAAAGAACACCAGTATAGCTCTGCCAGTCCACATGCGTAGCAAACTGCTAATCAATTCTCGATCCATGTTTTCCAACAGATCCTTAAGGAGGTCCAGAAGCATTTAAACTAGAAAGGAAGGCGGGAGAAAACAAAAAAACAGAAGGGAGACCACATCAAAACAAGGGCTACAACTCAGGTAAGACCACTATTAAATGTATTTATCTTAATGCTAGAAGTCTCAGAAACAAAATGTTAGAACTTGAAGCTACTGCACTAACAAGTAACTACGATGCGATAGGTGTTACAGAAACTTGGTTGTCTGAGAGTGATGGAGACGAATATTACTGGGTACACACTGTATAGGAAAGACAGGCAGGACAGAAGAGGCGGAGGGGTAGCACTACACATAAGAAATAGAAGACCAGGTGTTAAATCAGGACAAAGAAAACAATGCCGAATCAATATGGGTCAGAATAAATGGACACAAATTCAAAGGGCATAATAATAGGAGCATGCTATAGACCGCCAAATTCAGACGCTGAGAAAAAAAAAAAAAAAATCTGTTATACAATGACATTCGAAATGCGTGTAGAAAAGGAGAAGCCATACTAATGGGGATTTCAACTTCCCCCATATAAATGGGAGAACCCGGTGGGGAGCACGACAGATGAAATTGAAATGGTGGAAATGACAAATGACTGCTTCCTAATGCAATTTGTCAAGGCACCGACTAGAGGGGAGGCATGCCTTGATTTAGTCTTTTCAAATAATGAAGACAGAATAACTAAAACAGAGGTCAGAGAGCCATTAGCAAACTCAGACCACAACATGGTCTCATTTGAAGTATTTTTTAAAACCCCAAAAGTAATGACTAAAGCTAAGGTTTACAATTTTAGAAAACCAAAATATGAAGGTATGAAACAGAGACTAACAGAAGTTGATTGGAGTTAAATAGAGAAAACATCCACAGAAAAAGGATGGCTGTTTTTGAAAAGATGTAGTACTAGAGGCGCAAAACAATTACATCCCAAAAGTAGACAAATGTAAAATCTAAAACAAAATGGCCAAACTGGTTTAAAAGATTAATTTAAAAAAATATTCAGCAAAAAAGGCATTTTACAGAGCGCTTAAAAGGGACCAAAAACAAAAGTACACAGAAAAAGAGTAGTTGGAACTGCAAACACAAGTCAAAAAGGAAGTTAGAAAGGCCAAGACAGAGATAGAAATCAGTATTGCTAAAACCAATTCCAAAATGTGTTTCCAATATTATAACAGCAAGAGAACATTCAAAGAGGAGATTAAATGTCTGAGAGACACAAATGGCAAAATCATAGATGAAGAAAAAAAAATAGCAAATACATTAAATGATTACTTTTCACAGGTTTTTACAAAGGAGGACACGGACAACATGCCCCACATGTCGACCTGTTCCTATCCAATTTTAAATAACTTTAGCATAACAGAGGCAGAAGTGTTAAAGGGACTAGGAGCTCTTAAAATAAACAAATCCCCTGGGCCAGATGAGATCCTCCCAATAGTACTCAGAGAAATGAAAGAAGTTATTTACAAACCGCTAACAAAGATCATGCAATAGTCTCTTGACATAGGGGTTGTACCGACAGACTGGAAAATTGCAAACGTAATACAGATCCACAAAAAGGGAGAAAAAACCGAACCAGGTAACTGCTGACCAATAAGCCTGACTTCTATTATATGTAAACTTATGGAAACTATAATAAGAACCAAAATGGAAAATTACCTATATGGTAACAATATCCTGGGAGACAGTCAGCATGGTTTTAGGAAAGGGAGATCGTGTCTAACTAACCTGCTTGACTTTTTTGAGGATGCAACATTGACAATGGATAATTGCAAAGTATACAACATGGTTTATTTAGATTTCCAGAAAGCTTTTGACAAAGTCCCGCATAAAAGATTAATTCTCAAACTGAACGCAGTAGGGATTCAAGGAAATGCATGCACATGGATTAGGGAGTGGTTAACATATAGAAAACAGAAAGTACTGATTAAAGGAGAAACCTCAAAATGGAGCGAGGTAACCAGTGGTGTACCACAGGGATCAGTATTAGGTCCTCTGCTATTCCAAATCTACATTAATGATTTAGATTCTGGTCTAGTAAGCAAACTTGTTAAATTTGCAGACGACACAAAAATAGGAGGAGTGGCAAACACTGTTGCAGCAGCAAAGGTCATTCAAATTGATTTAGACAGCATTCAGAGTATTGCATGCAGGCAATAAAAATGTGCATTATAAATATCATATGGGAGATACTGAAATTGAAGAAGGGAACTATGAAAAAGACCTAGGAGTTTATGTTGACAATGTGGGGAAGCTATAAAAAGGCCAACAAGATGCTCGGATATATTGTGAGAAGTGTTGAATTTAAATCAAGGGAATCAATGTTAAAACTTTACAATGCATTAGTAAGACCTCACCTAGAATATTGTGTTCAGTTCTGGTCACCTCGTTACAAAAAGGATATTGCTGCTCTAGAAAGAGTGCAAAGAAGAGCAACCAGAATTATCCCGGGTTTAAAAGGCATGTCGTATGCAGACAGGCTAAAAGAATTGAATCTATTCAGTCTTGAACAAAGACTATGCGGCGATCTGATTCAAACATTCAAAATCCTAAAAGGTATAGACAATGTCGACCCAGGGGACTTTGACATGAAAAAAGAAACATGGACCAGATGGAGATAAGATAAAGGGGCATTCAGAACAGAAAATAGGAGGCACTTTTTTACACAGAGAATTGTGAGGGTCTGGAACCAACTCCCCAGTAATGTTGTTGAAGCCGACACCCTGGGATCCTTCAAGAAGCTGCTTGATGAGATTCTGGGATCAATAAGCTACTAACAACCAAACGAGCAAATGGGCTGAATGCCCTCCTCTCGTTTGTAAACTCTTATGTTCTTATGTTCTAAGGGGAAAAAAAACACAGCAATCAATCACTTCCTTACTGGAGATTTTACTGAGCAGCGTTTGTTTTGTAGAATTTGATTTCCACAGCCCGTGATTTGGAGCCGTGTGTCCCAGCAGCACCAGTTCATAGCAGCGCTGTGGGATGGCAGCTGCTCAGGAAGGAAGGGGCTCGTTTTAAGCAATATCAGAGGCTTAGCACCTATAAATAGCACTGGAATAGCTACAGTAGACTGTTTAAAAGGTTGCTGCTACATTGAAGGCTTTGTGCATGAAGTGTATGCGTCTGTGTAGATCTTCAGTATACACCACCTTCTCGTAAGCACTTTACTGTACTCTAGGTGGGCAACAGGAACAGCTGTGATCCCAAAACATGGCATTTTTTTTGGTACAAAATGTAGACTACATTTGGGGGCTGATTCGTGAAAGTGATTTACAGTATAATCGTAAATCTCGAAAAACTACTCACTTCTAAATCTTTTGTAGTCATTTTTGTATTACTTTAGTATAAATACATGTTAATTTGGATTCATATGTTGTTTTTTTCTGACTATGTGAACGAAAAGACACAAATTCGCCCGTTTTCTCATTGGAAATAGGTGAATTTCAAAATATCACTGTCCTGGTCACAAAAGCAAAGTTCGTGGGGAATAATAGCCATTTTCTATACTTTTGAGGCATAAGCAATTAGGAAATAGCACTTACTACCCAGGAACCAAAAAAAAAAAAAAAAATTGTTACACTGTTATAATCTACGCTGTCACTAACCTGTCTGAATTATTTGAAGAGGTCAGGGTGCCTGTCCGCCAAATGCTTTGCTAAATTTGAGGTGTTGCCTCCTTTTGTTTGTACCGTCTTAAAGCACCGTTTGCATATGGGCTTGGATGGATCTTTTGTTTTGCCCTGCTCATTCGCTTCATAAACGAAATATTTCCTAACAGCACTCTGCTGTTCTCTTTTTCTAAGAGCGCAGGCCGCTAGGCTTGTGTGCCTTCCATCTTAACCTTTTACTCCTAAATCCTGTCTCGTCGTTGTTTCCACCTGGAGTGTATGGTGTCCCTGCGCTGACATAAAGGGAAGCTTTTTTTTTTTAGTAAGACTCCGTCTTTCACATGATTACCGAATGCATAATTAATGAAGCTCAGAACCGTTTTTGAAATTTGGTATCGCGGTAGTATCAAAAGTATCGGTATTTGACAACCCCAGATACCACTACTACCTCCCTCTCCCCCTGTACTGCCTGCTACATACTGTAAATTCTCCTTCCTAAATTGCCGTTCTCCGAGTAACAAATCTCTGCTTCTCAATGAACTTATAACTGATACTAATCTTGATCTAGCAGAAACCTGGTACTATGTAAGTAACACTCGCTACATCTATCCACTCCAAATGGCAACTCGCTCTTTGGCAAGCCACACCTCACTGGTAGAGGTGGGGACACTGCTGTTATTGCCAACCCTGTGCTTGCCGCTTCAACTCTCTAGGACAGGCTTCTCTTCGTTTGAGCATCTTGCTCTAAAGCTCCTCTCTCCCATGTCCCTCACCCTTGCTGTTATCTATCGTTCACCAAAGAATAACTCTGCTTTTATTGCGGAGTTCTCGCAATTCCTCTCCCTAATCTGCACTTCAACTGACAAAATTCTACTCCTAGGCGATTTCAACATCCATGTCGATTTGCCTCCTTCCCCTCTAGTGACCGACTTTGTCACGCTGCTGGACTGCCTTGGACTCTCTCAATCTGTCAATTTTCCGACTCACACCCGTGGACACACCCTGGATCTGCTCATCACCAGGGGTCTTGATATCTCCAATCAGTCACAGATCTCTCTCTCTGACCATTTCTTAAATCACTGCCAATATTAATCTTCCTGCACTTTCAGCTACTACTGATACTGTTATTTCCTTCCGTCCCAAAAACCTGCTAAATCCTATAATACTCTTGGAATGTGTCTCTTCTTCCCCTCTGACTGGTACTCTTCCGTCTTCGGTCGATGATGCGGTGGCCCTCTACAACGCAGCCCTTACTCAGATCATTGACACTGTTGCCCCGCTTACAACCAAAATAGTCAAGAAACACATCGATCGACCGATCACCTTAGTAGCTACAGGCGTGCGCTCGCTGCTGCCAGGGTGAGGTACTTCTCAGAAATCATATCTATGGGACACGGTAAACCAAATATTCTCTTCAAAACCACTGACCAAATCCTGCATCCAGCCATCGGTAAATCCACCTCCCATTCATCCTCTTCTCTTACCTGCCATGATTTCTCTCCATGATTTTTTTCTTTCGGAACAAAATCGACACCATTTATTCTACGCTCTCCTGCCACAAACCCAGTGTAGTAGTTGACCACCTTGACTCTCCACTGATTGCCCCTCCTGCTCTCTCTTCCTTCTTTCCTCTCTCCATTACTGATGTCTCCATCCTACTGCTGAAATCAACAACTACCACGTGCCCCTTGGACCCCTGGCCAACAAATCTCGTCTGTCTCTCTGCTCCTGACCTTGCTCCTTCCATTATGCACACTCTCAACCTGTCCCTGGTTTCTGCTACCCTCAAGACTGCCCGAGTAACACCAGTGCTCAACAAACCCTCCCTTGACCCGGCTGTCTTATCCAACTTCCGTTCCATATCCAACCTTTTCTCTCCAAAACTCTTGAAATGGCTGTAGCCAGCCAGCTGACAAAACATCTCACAGACAACAATCTGCTTGAATCTCTGCAGTCTGGCTTCCGGCCAGATCACAGTACCGAAACTGCTCTGCTCCAGATTAGGTCACTAGGAAAAGGAACACATGATGAAGAAAGGGACTGATTACTCCCAAAGAACTCCTTTAATTCCCTAACCAGCGAAAACAAATCATGCATAACAAAGTCAGAAGAAAAAAAAAATCAATACTTTCACAATTCTGCTGGGACAAACACAGATTCTTCTTGTTCAAATTCTCACATCAACAAATTCTCTTTTTTTGTTTCTGATTAGCTTTATACCACAAGCATGGTATATCTAGTGTGGGAAACATTTGTGCTATCCCACTCTAATGTGATAAGAGTGAGATAACATGAGTTTCAAACGTGTGTTTGTTTACATTCCAATCCAGTGGTGTGCTGCTGAAATTCAGGACGGAGCTGCGCTTTGGTGCTTCAATACAATACTGCTACTGATATGTGCTTTATAAAACTTTAAAATGTCTGAAAATTTATAATTTCTATTGTTGTTTTGATTTGGACTCCTTGAGAATGAGTTAACTCAAGAAATGCCAGTTACCAATCTGCCTGCGTCTGACTTATCTGAACAGCCTGTAGCTCCTTCATTACACTAGTAATGGTAGTAAACAACAGAGAGGCTTCAAATTAACAGACTGAGCTCAAGGTTCTATCTAAACATGGGTGAAATTAATCCAGTCTGTTGACAATGGAAGTAAAGATCCACCAGGTAAAATGTAATGCTATTTATTTTAAATACATCGCTGTGCAGGGTTAGAAACTAACAATTGTGGTAATAGTCAATTGGACTATGTAGAGTCTGGCATTTAAATAACTACGTGTTTTCAAATAAAATACACTTTGCCTTGTGAAACAGTATGTTTAACTTGTTTACAGTATTGTTAAGTGGATTAAATTTTTCCAGTGTGGCTAAAAATGTTAAGTTACTTTAGCCACAGTGGCTAACTGCAATTCTAAAACTGCCTCCACGTTGTACTCGAGCGATGCAAGCAAGCAAAGTCGCCGAATGTCAATCCACACCAGACACGACTTGGAAACTATCCAAAAGACTGGAAATAAATACATGACCCTGCCCATGCATTCCTATTGGACATACTAGAGATGCGGTGTCCCACTACAAAACAGGTCTTGTTTTAATAAAAGGTTACCACCCTGACCTCCGGCAACTCCATTGTAAAATAATGGTTGGACTTGTAAAATCTACAGATCTGAGTTATTGAACATCCTTATATATCCAACAGTTTTATTGTTATCATTTATTAGTAGTAATTGTACAGTTGTAGTATTCTTTCCGTGGTACCAGTAGTAGTTGTCTGATTTGAAGCCCAGTACGAAGACAGCAGGACGATAGTAGTATAGTTGAACTGATATTTTCAACAAAATTATTTTATTGTTATACATTTTATATATACAACTTACTGCAATTCCTTCTTTAATCCTTTTTGTTTATTAACTTTTTAAAGTACTTTAAAGTGCAACATTATTATTATTATTATTATTATTATTATTATGATGATGTGTTGTTATGCGCAGGTCACCACTTGCCTTGTATTATTTACTTGTATTTTGTTTTTCCTTTTAAAACAGTCCAGTGAACTTGACAGAAAATGATTTGTAAATATAGCTCATATAATCTTCAAAACAATGTATGAGCTTGGTAATGTTGGGATGTGTCACAGACAAACGGATTGCTGGCTTTGTTTTAGATTGTATAGAATAGTAGGACCTCAACATTATTTTTGTTTGTTTGGTGACTCTCCACAAAACTTCGATGTATGCGTATGTAAAGACCTTGTGGCACAGAACAATTTAGTGAACAAAATGTTATTTACCATAAAAAAAACCGAAAAAAAAAAAAAAAAGCCATAGCTTAAAATTAGGTCACATGTTCAAGTTGTGTGAATGCTGGACCTTTTTTCTGTCATTTTTAAGAGCCAGCAGAAGTGCACATTATGCATTTAAATGCTGGATAGACTGCATGTATGCTCTGGTTTATTTTTGCTTGTTAACCAACCTATTTTTATGCAACTTCCATAAATCGGAAAGAAAATGCCTTGGTGCTGCTAAATGCACCACCTGCAAGCCACCCAGGCATTGTCTTTCTTCTGGATGTCTTTAGTCGTTCAATTTGCAATTATATAATAAAGGATACTGCTACACCTCAAAATAATTTTTCTGTTATGAGGCGTAAAAAACCTGGTCACTGGAAAATCATACTGCACACATATTTACTCATGATTTACTCCAGGATTAATCACAAGGCTTGCACATGCACACCAACGCTGTCTCATTCTTACCAACTCGCATATGCTCTGCGCTTATATTAGCATTTTCCGCTTGAAGCATAGTATCTCAATTACTTAGGGACAGATTTCCGAAACACAACAGTACCCCCTCCACCTAGTTTTTCTGTTTTTGTAGGTCTTTCTTAAACGCCCTCCACCCACCCCCTCTGTTTCTCTCTCACTCTGTCCATTCAGTCTCCAGTTGCAGTGTAACATTAACAAGGCTCAAAAAGATCTTGTGTTTTTAAAGTAGCTGACAGAAGACACATTGTTCCTTTCCCCCCCCATGATATAATCCATCCCTTCAGCACCGCTGGCTTTACCACTCATGCGCACGTTATGGGACGTACAGGGGATTCACTTTTGTGTAGCTATACCTATGAGAAACTGCATCCTGTGCAATTGTGCACCCTCACTCTAATATATTAATATTCACATTTAGCTGTTTATTTTTCAATAAAATGTTGTTTTATTAATAAATGGTTTTTCACACTGTGTTAGTAATGCAAACAATTCACGTGATTTTCCATGGCAGGCAACTAAAGTTGAAATTTAAATGTATTTTTATGCCTTACCAAGGTTTTTTTTTTATGTTTATTTTATTTTTTACAACGGGCTTGTAATGCAAACTGCATGTTTATGACAAAATAAATTACAAAAAAAAAACACACACAATTGTTAAAAGCAAACGATACACATAACATAGTATTTAGTTATTCAGTTTACTTGGAATAAAGCATGACGTTTACTACTGTTGTCAGCGATTACATTTTAAAAAAAGATTTAAAAACAAAAAGCATCGATCTCAGCCTCTATTTACTGTAATTTTATTCCACAGAGACAGGGAGAATGGAGACAGGAGAGGCGATGAAAAAAAAAAACATGGGTTAATTGCAGCGTAACAAATTTAATCCAATTGATAGGTGAATTGCAACATTCTATTTAAACCGGTTTAACTGAGGTTTAAATCTGAAAATGAATGTTCAAGAAGACAGGTCAAAAAGGGTTTTTCAATTTCAACATGTCAGCAGTGGTTTAATTTAACCCACGTTGCAGTCTACTGTAGTCTACCAGCAGTAGTGAATATGTTGCAACGTCAGGTAAAATGTTATTAAAATACATAATCACCTATATATATATTTTTTTAAATTCATCAATTTGCAGTTGAAAACACTGGATGACATAAATAACTATTGCAAACAATAGGTACTGCAGTTCATGCTGTGCCTTAAAACTATGTAATTGTGGATGTTTGTATTGTGCGCAAATTTTTACTTTCATGGATGATTTATTTTCTGTTGAATTTTACATTTTAACATTTGGTTCCTGGAATGTGTATCAATTGTTCATTTATTTACAGTATTTTTTCAATAAATTACATATTATGAGTAAAATAGTTAAATGTAGATCTTCAAAAATGTTTAATGTTTTTACTTTCTTTAACATAAGTCCATCATGGATCCCATATTATATATATAAATATATATAAAATTATTGCTTAATGTCAAATTAAGCCTATATATACACACACACACACACTCATATGCCTGTGAGCTAGTGCATCTCTCAGATACATAGCTATTAAAACACCTTTTCTGAGGGGGTACAGTTTCTCATAGCTATTAAAACACCTTTTTCTGTGTGGGTGCAGTATCTCACAGCTATTAAAACAATAAAACTAGGCTTATTGGGACAACATTGAGTTAATAAATAACAATAGGGAAAAAAAGAAACTTCATCAAACACAACCACCAGAAATCCAGACATCCAACAAATTTGAGCCACTTCAACATTTAGATGACCAAAACCAACATCAAGAGAATGAAAGGAACAACATCCAGGACCCTATAAACACTGCTGACCAGTTTGGACCCCCTTATTACAACAGTGTGCTGCCTTCCAGGAGCCTCTGTCAAGCACATCACGGAGAAAGTGGACAGGCTCCTAGAACGAACAGGAGACGACTCTGTAGTAGTCGTCCACATCGGTACAAACAACATTGGAAGAGACAGACCAAGATCCCTGCAAAACAAATTAAAAGACAAGACCAAAACTGTGGTATTTTCTGGGATACTGCCGGCACCTTACAAAGGGCCATATGGACAGCTGGAAATACAAAATCAAAATGCATGGCTAAAATCGTGGTGCACACAGGAAGGCTTCACCTTTCTTGAACATTGGAGCACATTCTACAACAAGGACTATCTATATAGGTGGGACGGACTGCACTTAAAACAGAAAGGGAATCAATCTACTCGGAGAAAGGATCCTTGAGGAGGTCCAGAAGCATTTAAACTAGAAAGGAAGGGGGGAGAAAACAAAAAAATAGAAGGGAGACCACATCAAAACAAGGGCAACAACTCAGGTAAGACCACTATTAAAATGTATTTATCTTAACCCTTTGCGGTCCATTTATTAATTGCGCGTCAGGTCTAGTTAATTTTCACACGCGCAGTTGATTTTAGACGCGCTGTTTAAAAGTATTTTTTTTCCACAGTCAAACGGGTTTAAATGGCCCTGCATATCAACAAAGCACTCACTAGGCATCTCCAGCCCCGCCCCACCCTTTCGTTTGCTATAGCGTTCACCTATGTAAGAAATAAATAATAATAATAATAATAATAATAATAATAAGTCGTACATACCGATCGATCATCTCCGGATCACTCGTTTTATCACCAAACTCCTCAATAATGCGATCCAAGTCATTATTTTATTACTATAACATCTCAAAAAAGCTCTGCAAATGTCCGTGTTTTCTGTGCGCTGATTCAGTCAGCCAACTTGTTTACTTCAGACCGCCCCCGTTATCTGATACCTGATACCATGTATGACTATTCATGAGATTTTTTTTTTTTTTTTTTTCGACTTGTCTCGGCTCCTGTCGCTCCCACTCGGCAATTGAATGGTTTTCTCGGCTTTTTCCGGAGAAAAAACGACTAGACACCCGTTTATTGCGTTGCTATAATGATGTCGGACCCAGTCCAACAAAGGACCTGTGAGGAATAATTGCAATGTCGGACCCAGTCCGACAATGGACCGCAAAGGGTTAATGCTAGAAGTCTCAGAAACAAAATGTTAGAACTTGAAGCTACTGCACTAACAAGTAACTACGATGTAATAGGTGTTACAGAAACTTGGTTGTCTGAGAGTGATGGAGACAAATATAATATTAGTGGGTACACACTGTATAGGATAGTCAGGCAGGTCAGAAGAGGCGGAGGGGTAGCGCTATACATAAGAAATAGTCTTGAAGACCAAGTGTTAAATCAGGACAAAGAAAACAATGCAGAATCAATATGGGTCAGAATAATGGACACAATTTCAAAGGGCATAATAATAGTAGCATGCTATAGACCGCCAAATTCAGACGCTGAGCAAAATAATCTGTTATACAATAACATTCGAAATGCGTGTAGAAAAGGAGAAGCCATACTAATGGGGGATTTCAACTTCCCCTGTATAAAATGGGAAAACCCGGTGGGGAGCACAACGGACGAAATTGAAATGGTGGAAATGACAAATGACTGCTTCCTAACGCAATTTGTCAAGGCACCGACTAGAGGGGAGGCATGCCTTGATTTAGTCTTTTCAAATAATGAAGACCGAATAACTAAAACAGAGGTCAGAGAGCCATTGGCAAACTCAGACCACAACATGGTCTCATTTGAAGTATTTTTTAAAACCCCAAAAGTAATGACTAAAGCTAAGGTTTACAATTTTAGAAAAGCAAACTATGAAGGTATGAAACAGAGACTAACAGAAGTCGATTGGAGTAAAATAGAGAAAACATCCACAGAAAAAGGATGGCCGTTTAAAAATGTAGTACTAGAGGCGCAAAACAATTACATCCCAAAAGTAGACAAATCTAAATCTAAAAAAAAAATGGCCAAAATGGTTTAATAGATCAATTAAAAAAAATTATTCAGCGAAAAAAGGCACTTTACAGAGCATTTAAAATGGACCAAAAACAAAGTACCCAGAAAGAGTACTTGGAAATGCAAACACAAGTCAAAAGGAAGTTAGAAAGGCCAAGCGAGATAGAAATCAATATTGCTAAGGGGGCTAAAACCAATTCCAAAATGTTTTTCCAATATTATAACAGCAAGAGAACATTCAAAGAGGAGATTAAATGTCTAAGAGACACAAATGGCAAAATCATAGATGAAGAAAAAAAAATAGCAAATATATTAAAAATGGATTACTTTTCACAGGTTTTTACAAAGGAGGACACGGACAACATGCCCGACATGGCGACCTGTTCCTATCCAATTTTAAATAACTTTAGCATAACAGAGGCAGAAGTGTTAAAGGGACTAGGAGTTCTTAAAATAAACAAATCCCCTGGGCCGGATGAGATCCTCCCAATAGTACTCAAAGAAATGAAAGAAGTTATTTACAAACCGCTAACCAAGATCATGCAACAGTCTCTTGACACAGGGGTTGTACCGACAGACTGGGAAACAGCAAACGTAATACCGATCCACAAAAAGTGAGACAAAACCGAACCAGGTAACTACAGACCAATAAGCCTGACTTCTATTATATGGAAACTTATGGAAAGTATAATAAGATCCAAAATGGAAAATTACCTGGTAACAATATCCTGGGAGACAGTCAGCATGGTTTTAGGAAAGGGAGATCATGTCTAACTAACCTGCTTGACTTTTTTGAGGATGCAACATTGAAAATGGATAATTGCAAAGCATACGACATGGTTTATTTAGATTTCCAGAAAGCTTTTGACAAAGTCCCGCATAAAAGATTAATTCTCAAACTGAATGCAGTAGGGATTCAAGGAAATGCATGCACATGGATTAAGGAGTGGTTAACATGTACTGATTAGAGGAGAAACCTCAAAATGGAGCGAGGTAACCAGTGGTGTACCACAGGGATCAGTATTAGGTCCTCTGCTATTCCTAATCTACATTAATGATTTAGATTCTGGTCTAGTAAGCAAACTCGTTAAATTTGCAGACGACACAAAAATAGGAGGAGTGGCAAACACTGTTGCCAGGTCATTCAAAATGATCTAGACAGCATTCAGAACTGGGCAGACACATGGCAAATAACATTTAATGGAGAAAAGTGTAAAGTATTGCATGCAGGCAAAAAAATGTGCATTATAAATATCATATGGGAGATACTGAAATTGAAGAAGGAATCTATGAAAAAGACTTAGGAATTTATGTTGACTCAGAAATGTCTTCATCTAGACAATGTGGGGAAGGTATAAAAAAGGCCAACATGATGCTCGGATATATTGTGAGACGTGTTGAATTTAAATCAAGGGAAGTAATGTTGAAGTAATGTTTTTGAAGCGGACAACCTAAGATCCTTCAAGAAGCTGCTTGATGAGATTCTGGGATCAATAAGCTACTAACAACCAAACGAGCAAGATGAGCTGAATGGCCTCCTCTCGTTTGTAAACTTTCTTATGTTCTTCTTATGTTCTTAATAATTAATAACAATTATCTTTTGTTTCGTGTGAGGTCAGCTCGGCTCTACAGTAGAAAAATAACCCAGGCTCCTCTTAACCGCACCGTGAGGGCTCGGTACGGCCCTGGGCCGGCTCGCTTGTACAGAGGTATATGAGTCCACATTTGAATTCTCAAAGCTTTTCACTCCAGTCTATACATTGTATTTTTTAACTCAAGGTACCTTAAAATGTACCCAAGTTTTTGTGGCGAAATGTACAAAAATGCCTACACACACAAAAACCGCAGAAGAATGTGCCCGTGACCATAGGGATTTCGTTGTGGGAGACAGCAAAGGAAAGAAGGTACAACTTAAATGTGCAAGTACTGTCAGTTACTACTATACATATTTTGACAGAAGAAAAAAAAAATGCTCAAGCATTTTGGAAAATAACTGAAAACACTAATTTCATACAGTATATCAAAAACGAAAGCCCCGAAAAAAAACAGGTTTACATAAAACTCAAATAGCTAAATATAAAAGCACTGAAAAATACAATTAATAAAACCCAAAAAACAGAAGTACTAAACAGTCATATGTTTTGGCTAACACTGTACTTAATTTATTTTTTAAGAATTGTTATGTTTTATGTACAGTACTGTGCAAAAGTTTTAGGCAGGTGTGAAAAAATGCTGTAAAGTAAGAATGCTTTCAAAAATAGACATGTTAATAGTATATATTTATCAATTAACAAAATGCAAAGTGAGTGAACAGAAGAAAAATCTACATCAAATTATTATTTGGTGTGACCACCTTTTGCCTTCAAAACAGCATCAATTCTTCTAGGTACACTTGCACACAGTTTTTGAAGGAACTCGGCAGGTAGGTTGGCCCAAACATCTTGGAGAACTAACCACAGTTCTTCTGTGGATTTAGGCAGCCTCAGTTGCTTCTCTCTCTTCATGTAATCCCAGACAGACTCGATGATGTTGAGATCAGGGCTCTGTGGGGGCCATACCATCACTTCCAGGACTCCTTGGTCTTCTTTACACTGAAGATAGTTCTTAATGACTTTCGCTGTATGTTTGGGGTCGTTGTCATGCTGCAGAATAAATTTGGGGCCAATCAGATGCCTCCCTGATGGTATTGCATGATGGATAAGTATCTGCCTGTACTTCTCAGCATTGAGGAGACCATTAATTCTGACCAAATCCCCAACTCCATTTGCAGAAATGCAGCCCCAAACTTGCAAGGAACCTCCACCATGCTTCACTGTTGCCTGCACACTCATTCGTGTACCGCTCTCCAGCCCTTGGGCGAACAAACTGCCTTCTGCTGCAGCCAAATATTTCAAATTTTGACTCATCAGTCCAGAGCACCTGCTGCCATTTTTCTGCACCCCAGTTCCTGTGTTTGTGCATAGTTGAGTCACTTGGCCTTGTTTCTACGTCGGAGGTATGGCTTTTTGGCCGCAAGTCTTCCATGAAGGCCACTTCTGACCAGACTTCTCCGGACAGTAGATGGGTGTACCAGGGTCCCACTGTTTTCTGCCAATTCTGAGCTGATGGCACTGCTGGACACATTCCGATTGTGAAGGGAAGTAAGCATGATGTGTCTTTCATCTGCTGCAGTAAGTTTCCTTGGCCGACCACTGCGTCTACGGTCCTCAACGTTGCCCGTTTCTTTGTGCTTCTTCAAAAGAGCTTGGACAGCACATCTGGAAACCCCTGTCTGCCTTGAAATTTCTGCCTGGGAGAGACCTTGCTGATGCAGTATAAATACATTGTGTCTTGTTGCTGTGCTCAGTCTTGCCATGGTGTATGACTTTTGACAGTAAACTGTCTTCAGCAACCTCACCTTGTTAGCTGAGTTTGGCTGTTCCTCACCCAGTTTTATTCCTCCTACACAGCTGTTTCTGTTTCAGTTAATGATTGTGTTTCAACCTACATATTGAATTGATGTTCATTAGCACCTGTTTGGTATAATTGTTTAATCATACACCTGACTATATGCCTACAAAATCCCTGACTTTGTGCAAGTGTACCTACAAGAATTGATGCTGTTTTGAAGGCAAAGGGTGGTCACACCAAATATGGATTTGATTTAGATTTTTCTTCTGTTCACTCACTTTGCATTTAGTTAATTGATAAATATAATCTATTAACATGTCTATTTTTGAAAGCATTCTTACTTTACAGCATTTTTTCACACCTGCCTAAAATTTTTGCACAGTACTGTATATTTTAAAAAATGGCACCCAAGTCAGTGCTGTAGAGTTGTTTTTTTTTTGTTTGTTTGTTTGTTTTTTTAAAGTGAACTCTGCTTTATTGTATCAGAGTTTTTTCTTCTTTGATTTCCATAAAATATGGCAAGTATTTTTTTCTAGATTTTAGTGATGTGATTTAATACAAAAAATGAATATAAAACTGACTGACTTTTTCTTATTTATTTATACTCATTAACACTGTTTTTCATTAAAAAGTCATTGCTGCAGAATTTTGCAGAAAACACTTCTCGTTGCAGATTTTAGGAAATTTTACCGCAGATTTCCATGGGGACTATACAATGTGCTGCTGATCATATTATTATTTCTTTATTTATTTATTTCTTTATTTTTGGCAGGCGCCTTTATCCAGGGCGACAGAGGTAACAAGTTATTACAATATCTTACGGCCTGAAGTGCTCAGACCAAGCTTTTTGAAATCAGTTTGTACAGAAATGATGCTGCACACATTTATAATTTGAAATATCAGAGGTTTAAAATGTCAGGGGGGAGGGGTAGGCTGACATCGGGAGAGAATGCTGTGCGGAATCCACAGTCTAAAGCAGAGCTTCTCAGACTCGGTCCTGGGGACCCCGTGTCTGCTGGTTTTCATTCCAACCGAGCTCTCAGTTACTTAACTAGACCCTTAATTGAACTGATCATTTGCTTAATTAGACCGTTTTACTTGTTTTCAGCTCTTGAACAGTTCACATTTCAAGTTAGCCGTGACAGTTGATAAGTAACTTGTAAACTGCAACTGTTTAAGAGCTGAAAACAAGTAAAAATGTCAAATTAGGCAAATTATTAGTTCATTTCTCTGTCTAGTAAGTAATTGAGAGCTCAGCTGGAATGAAAACCAGCAGCCACATGGGGTCCCCAGGACCGAGTTTGAGAAGCTCTGGTCTAAAGCATACACCCACTCACAGACAGCCAGAGTTCAGGTTGAGATTAAAAATAAAATTATTAAAATGGACTATCATTAACCAAATATTTTTTATGTTTTATTTTACGACAGGAAAAGCAAGGACTCCCCTCACGGTGTCTTTTTTCGTAAGCCTTTCACAGTCTTTTGGTCTGCTGACAAGCTGTCATGGGTGACCCCGCCGACACATCTGGGTTTTCGTCTTCATTTTTTTATTTTGATTTACCAAAAGCACAGAATATTGTTGGTATAGCATCTGGTTTTAACTTATTGTAGCCTCCATGGTAGCCAATTCCAGCCAGATCGTCAGCATACCTTTCGTAG
Source organism: Acipenser ruthenus (assembly GCF_902713425.1). Classification (NCBI taxonomy): domain Eukaryota; kingdom Metazoa; phylum Chordata; class Actinopteri; order Acipenseriformes; family Acipenseridae; genus Acipenser; species Acipenser ruthenus. The sequence goes on along the minus strand of NC_081207.1, from coordinate 13,533,040 downwards.
CAGTCATGTTCAAAGTGGTCAGAACATACCTTGCTGTATTTGCTTGGAGTGAAGTTAGTCTGTTTAATTTTATGGGTCCAAGCCTTTCTTTGCAAAGGATCCTCCGGGAAATGAAAAAAACTAATCCTAAATCCCTTTTGCTTCTATTAGAGCACCCATAAGCAACACAATACACCATCATGCCACTTAATTCTCAAAATACTCAAAGCACTGCGTAGACTCCTCAGACTTAAGTCAATGGTAATTATGGCAAGTAGCTTGTGTAGGACTTCTTATAATGTCACACGCCGAGGATAGCAGAGTGTTTCCAAAGAATATGCGTAAATACCGACAGGTTTGCCCTATTTTTTGGCCTTTAGGTTACTTTTAACATTTTTTTTTTTACATTACATTATAATAGAGCCTAAACTTTACATTTCTGCAAAAAAAACCAAAAACGAATGTTCACAAATGCTTTAAGAGGTGGATCCACTTCACAATAAAAATCGCTCTTGCCCACAAACTGGTTACCACTTTTTAGACATGAAAAATAGCCTGACCTCTCACCACATACAAGATGCTTCCAACCCCACAAGGCTAGTAAAAGCCATGCCTCCATTTACACAAACACACACGCATTCATGAAAGCACTCATAATGCAGGTAGACACACGTCTGCAGAAGGCAAGTACATGCATGCACTCGTGACTCCAACTCCACACAAACAGAAATACATTTCCTCTAAGGCTTGGAAACTACAGAGGAACATAAACACGTCCACTAAATGCAAGCAAAATACACACAGAGTACAGCGCAAGCGGAGTCGGCTCTACAGTACGCAGAGGCTACATGATGGTTCTATGCAGGTATCTACGAAAACAAATCAATGCGAGTATTATTTGTGTGTCACCCACACAGAGCCAGGGATGGAGATAAGACTCTTTACTGCGAGTTTGATTAGCCACAGTGTACAGGTAACAAGGTCAGGTGTACTTTTATTAAACTCATAGTAAAACCAGGAATGAAACAAACTGCTGTGCAATGAGAGTCTTATTTCCATTCCTGCAGAGCCATGACATTCTCTTTTTATCCTACTCAGAATCAATGATTCTTCAGCAGTTACGCAAAAGACAGCACTGTAATGTTTTGATTCGATTCGTGCATTGAAAGAGGCAAAAGTGGATTGTTAAATACTGTATTTATAAGAGGATGGAAAATAAATTTGCTTTTGAACACCTGCACACGTAGGATAAATATAAAAAAAGTCATAAAACCCTTTACATAATAAACCATTCTGTAAATTCAGGGTAAGCTTGGGTTTTCATTACTGAGGCAATAACCAAGCAATCATTCTCCTGATCAGAACTACAATTAAATGAACAAAATCTCAAAGAGTAAATTACAACATGGGGATTGATTAAGGAAACCTTATATTTATGCAAACCTTGTTAGATAAATGAAGTGGCAGTTCACTTCAAAGCAATGTACAATAGCGACCCCATGCAAGCTACACTTTTTCAGGCGTTTCGTTTGGTTGCTAGGTTAGCTTTCATAACTGTGATTCCTCTGCTCTGCCATACTGGGATCAGGTACATGCTCAAACCCATTCCCATAGAGTAGCCCGTTACAGGGATGTGCTTTTGGTAAATTTTTATGAACGATTAAATTATTATTATTATTTATTTCTTAGCAGATATCCTTATCCAGGGCGACTTACAGTTGTTACAAGATATCACATTATTTTTACATACAATTACATTATTTTTTACACATTATTTTTACATACAATTACCCATTTATACAGTTGGGTTTTTACTGGAGAAATCTAGGTAAAGTACCTTGCTCAAAGGTACAGCAGCAGTGTCCCCCCACCTGGGATTGAACCCACAACCCTCCAGTCAAGAGTCCAGAGTCCTAACCACTACTCCACACTGCTGCCCTAAATGATTAAATGCTATGCAGGTGTCAGCGTTTAAACCATATCTACAAACACACACTCTACATTATATTCCGATGTATACGGATAGCCCTGGTTAGTAGTTCCCAAGCAAATAACCCCTAAATAAGCAAATAACATTTTAACATCAAAAAGACTGAACTACAAAGTTAAAAAAAAATAAAACGCACACAAAGTTTATATTGAAATTAGGGCTGTCACTCAATTCAAATTTTTGATCAGTTAATTTATGACCATTAGTTGATAATTAAAAATAAAAGCCCAGTGGAAATTTGGTCTTTTAAAAAGCATTTGTATTATTATTTTCCATATTGGTAAATGTCTCTATTTGTATTTGTACTGCGCTATTGAATGAATAAAGTAAACTAAACCTTTTTTTCCACATTATATTGTATTGAAAGAACAAAATAAACCCAAATATAATAAAAAACAAAAACACAGCTTGCATGCATTACAGAATCTATCAAATGCACAGATTCCAATATATATCTATATATTATATATATATTATATCTATATATATATATATATATATATATATATATATATATATATATATATATATATATAGTTTTTAACAAATGATTTGTGTAACAGTGTACTGGTAAATTAAAGCCTAAATATACATTTATGCATTCTCCGAATTAATATTGGAAAAAAAAATCCTTTTAAAATTATACGTATTCACAGTCGCCATCTAGAGTGTTCTGTTTATTAATATCCACTCTTACTGTGGCATCACAGTAGTTGGATACGCAACAGAATGCTGTATATCATATAATGCTGTATATGATGATACGTCTAGCATATTATTAAATGTTTAACCATTTGGGGGCTCCCGAGTGGCGCATCTAGTAAAGGTGCTCCGCGCGGAGTGCAGGATGTGCCCTATAGCCTGGAGATCGCAAGTTCAAATCCAGGCTATGTCACAGCCGACTATGACCGGGAGTTCCTAGGGGGCGGCGCACAATTGGCTGAGCGCTGCCCGGGTAGGGAGGGCTTAGGTCGGCAGGGAAATCCACGGCTCACCGCGCATCAGCAACCCCTGTGGCCGATAGGGCGCCTGTGGTTCTGCAGTGGAGCTGCCAGATCTGTGTTGTCCTCCGGCACTATAGGTCTGGTGGCATCGCTGTGGATCCGCAGTGCGAAAAATGACGGCTTGGCAGGAGCACGTTTTGGAGGACGTGTGTTCCAGCCGCCGTTTCCCCAAGTCGGCGGGGGGGTTGCAAGTGGCGAGCCGAGGATACAGATAATAATTGGGCATGCTAAATGGGGAGAAAACGGGGGTAAAAAAATTGGCGACGACTAAATTAAAAAAAAAAAAAAAAAAAAAAATGTTTAACCACTTCTTTCGAGTTTATACGTTTAAAATTCCCATCCCTAGCCTGTTATTAAATATAATTGTTTCCATCTTCTATTAATTGTAGCTCTTGATTTTTAGCACACGCCTGTGCTTGGTGGAAAGCAGCTGGCTAGGTGTTGTACAGGTGCTCATATTGACAACATGAACTGAACTGAACTGTGAGATCACTGGTCTAAGAACCACACTCAAGGCACACATTACTGGGTTCTGGTGAAAGTCTGGCATGTACCGACGTTTCTGTTTTGTTAGCTTATTGCACTGTCATGACCTTTGAGCTAGTAAGGAGTATCCTTACCAAGTTGCAGCAGTGTGGAGTAGTGGTTAGGGCTCTGGACTCTTGACCGCAGGGTCGTGAGTTCAATCCCAGGTGGGGGACACTGCTGCTGTACCCTTGAGCAAAGTACTTTACCTAGATTGCTCCAGTAAAAACCCAACTGTATAAATGGGTAATTGTATGTAAAAAATAATGCAATTGTATGTAAAAATAATGTGATATCTTGTAACAATTGTAAGTCGCCCTGGATAAGGGTGTCTGCTAAGAAATAAATAATATTAATAATAAAGTTGCAGAACAATGGGAGACGTAGAACACTGTAAGGAGTGTGAAATCTCAGATGTAAATAATTTGAGTTTACAGTAAAATCTGGAATGGCTCAAAATACTATCCACTGGGAGTTACCACCTCTGCACATTATTATGATGGGGATCTATTTGTTTTGATATTCATGTCAAACTTGTATTTGTATTCATTTTTAATTGTGTGAACTACTCATTCAATTGTGATGAAGCTTTGTTTGGACATTCCTTGACAGTAAGACTCGACTGGAATGCCCATTGTACTTGTGTTGTACAGACCAACCAGGTGACAGAAATAAAACAATCTTACCATTTGATGGTGGTGACTGGGAACATTGGCTTCCTGGAAGAAAGTGCTTAATGCCGTCTGGATTAAAAGAGAAAAAGAGAGAAGATGTTTTAGAATAAGAAAGTAACACATTGCCCTTCATTGTCATCAGAAACTCACTCATGCTCTAGTCTGTCGTCGTCGTCCCCCCCCCCCCCATCTTTGGGGCCACTTTTTTTTATGTTATGTAAATTTTAAATTCTGTGCAATAAACTGCTTTTCTGTAGACCGCATAGTCTGATTGCAGCTAGACCACTGGAGCTCCCAAATTAAAGTATAGCAGAGAAACAGAAGATCTTCAACACAAGAAAAGAGGGGGCAGTGAATGTTGCTCAGAGCTAGGACAAGGCAAAGGAATGGATTTTAAAAGCTCAGTTATAACTCCTTTAGTGATTGTGTGGGATGTCTTCATAACAGCAATTTCTAAATTACCATCTTACAATTGTTACAATTATATCATATTATTTTTAACATACAATTACCCATTTATACAGTTGGGTTTTTACTGGAGCAATCTAGGTAAAGTACCTTGCTCAAGGGTACAGCAGCAGTATACCCCACCTGGGATTGAACCCACGACCTTTCGGTCAAGAGTCCAGAGCCAATCAATCACAGTGCGAGGGGTAGCCAAGCATTGAGTTTCTTTTTTACAGTGTGCTTTTTATTGCCCTTTTACAAACACGCCGTCGCCAGGTTTCAGGGACATGCAATCTTTGAGAGATAGTGTACAGGACAATTCCACCACTACCTTCAATATCAATGAGTATGTCATTAACATACAGCACAGCCAGTTGATCTGAACACAGCAGGTTATAAATAAAAGATCCACCAGTGCATGGTAGGCTCTAGTCTACAGTGCACAGTGTTCCTGTCTGGATCCAGATCTATCCAGTCTAAATTCTACAGACATGCCATTCCTAACGGTCATCCACCAAATCGAATGTCGCTACTGTATCACAACAAAAAAAGGCGAAATCCACAACAGTGAAATTAAGAAAGGTTTTGATTGGTGGGACAAATATAATCAAAAACCTGCAGATTAATTACAAAATTGAAACATTAATCAATCATAGGCATCAATTGTATTTAAATGTTATCAAGCACAAAACTTAGTATGAAAACGTTTCTAAAAAATAAATAAATAAATAAATAAAAACCACACACGTGTCTGCATCTCAAAACTTAGCCCACAGTACACATGCATTCGTTACAACTCTTAAGCGAAAACATGATTCTATAAACACAATTAACTTAATATCCCAAAAGCATGTCATTTTTGTTTTTTGTTTTTAAACAGAATTTTTACCTTCAGTTGTTAAGGCGGAATTTCGTGAGGCGCACAGACTCGAACACTTTCAGCTTGTTTGTGGAAACTGAACAGGTTTTATTTAACCTTTTCGCTAAATCATTTAGTTCATTGCCTCATGGGGACGCTGTTGTGAATTGTGATGTTTTTTTTTTCAAACAGAAAGTTCCAAGCAGTAGTTATATCATATGTAATAAACTATAACATTAATATTATTGGTCAAAAATATATATAAAAAAAATCTCGCTATACAGACCCTCGTAAATCGAGGCTACTTGTACTGCATGCAGTTGTGTAATTTATCTATAGAATACAGTGAATTAGCAGTACAGCTATGGGAAAAGGTTTTGGATCTCCCTATATAATTAAACAATTTTGCGTCATATCATGATCGAATGAAGTCTGCTGAACAATGTTACGTAAACATATTGAATTACATACCGTTTTGTGTTTTCCATACTTAACTAAAAATTGACAATTAGAAAATGTGACATTTCGAAATCCAACATGAAATACTGTACAACTATTATGCTGCAACACCGAGGATTTGACAATTCCGACTGTGTATCTTATCCCCTCATTGGTCATTAGTAGGGGTCTACTTAAATCGGATACATTTTTAATTTTTCGCGGGTCTATTACGGCATAAATGGCAAAATTCGCGGATATTTCACGGCTGTATTTATACAATATAAAAAACAATGTATACTATATATACACAGTGCCTTGCAAAAGTATTCAGACCCCTGACCAATTCTCTCATATTACTGAATTACAAATGGTACATTGAAATTTCGTTCTGTTTGATATTTTATTTTAAAACACTGAAACTCAAAATCAATTATTGTAAGGCGACATTGGTTTTATGTTGGGAAATATTTAAGAAAAATAAAAAAATGAAATATCTTGCTTGCATAAGTATTCAACCCCTGTGCTGTGGAAGCTCCCAGTTTACACCGATGAAAGAAATTGCCCTAACGAGGACACAATTACCTTACCATTGGCCTCCACCTGTGAATCATTAAAGTTGCTGTCACATTTTCTGGATAAAAACCCCACTGTTGAAGGATCATTGGTCAGGCAAATCTGCCAAGAAGAATGGGCCAAAATCACTCCGACACTGTGTGCAAAGCTGGTAACATACTTACCCCAAAAGACTTAAAGCTGTTATTGCAGCGAAAGATGGCTCTAACAAATATTAAATGTGTGGGGGTTGAATACTTATACAAGCAAGATATTTCACTTTTTTATTTCTTAAAAATATTTCCCAACATAAAACCAATGTCACCTTACAATAATTGATTTTGAGTTTCAGTGCTTTAAAATAAAATATCACACAGAACGAAATTTCAATGTACCATTTGTAATTCAGTAATATGAGAGAATTGGTCAGGGGTCTGAATACTTTTGCAAGGCACTGTGTGTGTGTGTGTATATATATATATATATATATATATATATATATATATATATATATATATATATATATATATATATATATATATATATATATAAAATGTACCTCCAAAGCTCAGGAATACACATGTATCCTTACCTTCATAAAACGCGCCGTCGTATTTGTTAAATGTCAGCATGCAGCATGCACCAGCAATTACAGCTGACATCCTCTGTCTCTGGGGTGTGAATACTTACTTGACCATTCATTGATATGGCACGTTCGGCATCCACTGAATTCACCAGAATTGTAAGGCGGCGCTTTGCCAACTGTAGAGACATGGAAAGCGTGTGCCAAAGCTCAGTCACTTTTACTGGCATCAGTCAGAAGCTGCACGAACCTGCTTGCATTTTAGCCACAAATTTCACTTGGTCAGCAATGTCACTTTGTTTTAAAAGATCACGGATTTTAAGCAAAGACTGTGTGTCTGGTTGATTTCAAGCACGTCACCAACAAATTGCTGGTAGTACTGTATATTCTTTGCATGGTAACTCACTGCATTAAACCACGAATTCCACCTTGTAATCCGGTGGAAGCGACACTGCTGCATGTACTTTGTCACTTTGATTGGCAATTGACTCCCGGCACCATAATTTACGACTTGGACAATGCTTAAATGTTTTTTTTTTTTTTTGTTTGTTTGTTTTTTAAAGAAGAAACCAGGATATCCACATCAGTGAAACTTGTACGCCAGACATCACTAGTCAAGGAAAGAATATGTGCATTGCTGGTAAGGTGAATTGCATTCGGCATCATTCCATGCAGCACATCAGAAAAAGCTTTATTCATGTACATCGCAATGTCAAGAGATAAATGCGGAGACCTTGCTGAATTCCAAGCCATAGTTTACAACAGCCTTTACTGTGGCTTGCGGTACAGTTGAGTAATTTACAGACTCAAGCTGAACAGGCTCTGTTAAAAACACGGTCAGGTCGTTGTCGTTCCAGCTGCCAGGTACAAATAAAATGTGGAGTATATAGTTATCCTGTGCGTCTGTTGCTTCGTCGGCTACAACTGAAACGGAATCGCATTCCGCCAGTGCAGATTTAACAGACTCAACGTGCAAAGCAATTAATTCTGGTAAATAATCCTGGCGGAAGTTTGTTTGCACACGGAAAACTTCCAGCGTTTGCTACGTGTTTGTTGAAGTACTCCCTTAGTTTGGGATTATCCATTTTTCCAAAGATATGTTAGCAGCAGTGAAGGCCTCCACTAGCTCGAACGTTTCTTCTCTTCTTCAAGTTCTTGCTGAACTGCTTTGAGTTGCTCTTTTAAAACATCGATGCCACTGTCGCTTGCTTTTTATTTTGGGCAGTAGCTTCTGCAGTAGATTTACGTTTGATATGCGATTCTGAAGCAAAATGTCGACCGATCGTGTATTTTCTTGAAAAATCTAGTCACATTGCAAGATGAACAAAACAATTTATCGCCGTCTGCATGTAAGGTTCCTGTCGGGAACTCTTTCACCCGCTCCTGAGCTGAAATGTATTTAGATTTTTTTGATTTGTACGTCATATTCCGGGTATTTTAAGTAATGCCACCTTCGATATGTTTTAGAGTTCAACCAAACTGATGTCGCATATACTGTAACGTTATGTCACACAAAGTAGACGACGCTAATTCAGCAAGCCAGTGATTGGATTTAATTATCACGTGGCAATATAAAGAAGGAAGTAAAGTGCTTTTGCAGCGCAGTGACCGCGGAGAAGTTTTGAAACAAACTATTTTATCAGTAATTCACATTTTATTTTGAATAATACTTTTAAGGTTAATTTCGCGGACAATCCTGTATTTCACGATTTCCCCTAGTCATTAGGTACTTCGAAGTGATACTCAAAAGATTTAGTAATGTTTAAGAAACCTTTTTCCATGAACATTTTCCGACAGATCGCGTCTGCCCTAAAAGCAGTTGAATAGTGTTCTCCATAGGAACTGCACATTGTAATTGTAAACATGAATTTATGTGCTGGTGTTGCATGTATGAGCAATGCTGTCGCTGTTGCTGGCATCGCCGCTAATATTGCTGCAATAATGACGATCGAGTTCAGTCTTTGCACCACGAGCCCGCAGCACTGCTTAACGAAATGTCAGACCGGGGCACATTAAATAATTGATAAATCTAATGAAACCATTTACATATACAATAGTCTTTTAATGGTTATTTAAATACACATTCTCTCTTAGTATTATATATATTTTTCTTTTGCACATTTTCAATTGTTCATTTTTTGGGGGGTTGCTTTTGGTCCCTTTTGTATATATGGCCATCATTCCTTTATTTATTATCCAATTTGTTCAATTTTCCATGTTCCATACATATTGAAGTTTCATTGTACAGTCATATTTGAGCTGACCATACTAAAAGAAATTGTATAAACAATAAATCTTTTTTTTTTCTAAAAAGCGTCTCGTTTTGTGTTTTTTGTTATCTGTATTAAACATGGCGAGTCTCAGACTATTTCACTTTTTAAAAATGAAAGCCCAGTGTGTGCACATTCATTTCATGTATGACATGTATCAGTAACCTTTACAGCTAAAGAGTTATAGGCACAAACCTAACAGTAAAAAATAAAAATAAACACAGGCGGAAATGGCTTGGATTTTAACTAAACATTATAATGGCTTTTACAGACCAGCAACTTTAACCATCCCAAAATATTCCTATTTCCTACTACAATACATGTACATATAATAGTAAATGCTGACAAGATAGAGAGAAGTACAGAGCCACATTATGTATGTTATTGGACAGTAATGTGCTAAGACATGTAACATGTATGTAAGACATGCATGTGTGACATAAACCCAGTGCAATCCAGAATTGTATTTGAACAGTCATTTTATTGACCTCTAATACATAATATGCATGAAACAGTTTATGGCTCATTTGTTTAGCTACATAACTACTCATTTGTTTAGCTACATAACTACTCATCTGTTTAACTACTGGAGCATAACTACAGATTGCTCCAGTAAATCCAACTGTATAAATGGGTACCAGAATGTGTATGTATATATATATAAAAAAAAAAAAAAGCTTTGGATAAAAGCAACAGCCAAATAAATAATAATAATAATATACTGTACACATTTTATATAATACATTAACCTGCAATTAATGGGTTACATAGCCATATATTTTTTACATTTTATTTTAAACAATACAGTGCATCAACATGCATACTTCTTATTACACCTAAGATAAATAACATCTGGAACAAAATAACTCTTCATGTTTTAGAAACGTATTTATACAGGATTAATGGTTAGAAGACAAATGTACCACTTGCTTCTTAGATAAATGTTTCCCCAGAGCCTGGCGCATGCAAAAAAACAGCTGCTTTTCTGTGGGTTCCTGTCATTAGTAAAACCCGGCATAAAAGTTATCTTTTGAAACTGTTTGTTACCTCGTATTTCTAGATATTCGATTGGTTTTCAACTGCTTTTCCCTGGGAGGACCATCATCTGCCTGTTACTCCGTATTTAATACATTTCCTTTTTACAGATTAAATCCTTAATTGACTGATTGCACAGGGGATTTAAGGGGGGATAAGTGCTCACCAAATTTCCTTATTTTAGGGGATTATGTTTGTGTATCACTTCGACTTTCTGACAAAATGGTAAGAAATTCGCTTTGGTAAAACACACTGAAATACCAATGTTTTTTTTTTTTTAGTATAGAGCCAATGATTCTGTAGTTTCTTTGATTACATGATGTTAAAGTGTCTCAATCCAACAAAAAGAAAATGTAGGTGATGCAAACCTTTTGGCCATAGCTGTACCTGCGGGGCTCCACCATGTTTCATCTTGTGCAGACTGGGCTGTTCGACCAAACATGTTCCACGGTAGGAAGGTGGATCAGTTTTGCCAAATCAGGTTTGTTCAGTCTCACGAAATTATGCCTTTAGGATCACATCTCCCAACAGAGCAATCACATGACTAACACTGACCTATTGCCCCCCAAAGACTGGTTCAAATTCTCTCAAGTTTTTTTTGTTTGTTTGTTGGTATCGATCACCTGCTTAACCTTTTCCCTGCTATATATTTTCTTAACAGCGTAAACAGCATTACAACTAGAAACTGGATGTTTTTACAAACAAAACAAAAACAAAGCATGTGCAAGGGCATAATGCAAGGGGAATTGCATGTAAACGAAGTAAAATTGAAATTTAAAAAAGATCTGCATCACTGATAAGCCCAGAGGGTAGAATTACGTGGCAAACAATGCTTTACTGGACACCACCTGACATTGAGAGATCTGTAAAGACACAATCTATGTGCGGTCTGCATCAAAAAGAGAACATTGCAATTTTCCCCCTGGAACGATCCAATTTGATCAGCAGAATCACAAAATGTACAAAACACAAAGTTAAAATTTCAAAGCATTAAATCCTCATTATGGCAGCCATCTTAGGTCACAGGATGCTGATAGATTTCCACTGTGGAGTTTCTATAACACTTTAAATAAGAAGTTGGGCTCTGAAACGGTTTAAGAGAAATTTGCAATTGAAGGACAGGCAGATTAACAAAAACATATCTGCAAGTTCCCCTCATGGGGATATTTAATTACCTGATACATAAACTGAAATTCCATTTTAGACCAGCCAGCTCTCATGTAGAGCACAAGAACCAGGAAATACATTTTACTGTGTCATTTTATCCCACTATCTGCTGTTAATGTTTGTGTACAGCATGAACCAGAGACACATAGATATGGGCATATTAACCAGCCAACGAGAAACTGGGATGTCATAGTGAGAGCCAATCAGTGAAGGCGTGCCGAGAGAAATCCAATGCATACAGCTCCTGCCGCTCACATCCATTTTAAGAAGCTTTCTCTGAGTGCAACAGATTTCCTTCTGCTTTGGTTGGTCTAGTCTCACCTGTGACAGGGGACGGGAAACACAAGGCACATCTTCCTTCCAAACTGGCATAATAAGACACTCGTGTCAATACTGTTGAACCGTCACCATGCTGTTACATTACATCTGGATAGCGGATCAACATCAGCAAGAAGAACCAGTAATTACAACTATGCTGCATCCCTGGAGGCACCTAACTTTCAACCGCTACGTTTCTCAATGAAAGATTAGCAGGAGGATAATTCATTTGATACTGGACTAGATAGATTTTTTTATATATCCATATGTCCTGGATTATTATTCAACTGATGCAGCTGCTTGCTACTAAAAATGTCTTCAATTTTGTATTCTGTGTCTCAAGTAGTATTCAACATTTTCACACAGCAAACTGTATACACAGTGAAATCTGCAGAATGGCTATATGCTTCTGGGTGGCTTTGCAAGTAAAATTATTGGTTAGTTTATTATTCACTGGTTTGTATACCACCCGAACCCAAACTAAATCGATTTTTTTGTTAATCAATAAATATTATTATCACAGAATATAAAAATTGATAGAAATGAGAGACAGCTCCTAACTCATATGAACCTGCTTTAGCATCCAATTTTGCTTTTTAAAGATTGATCAGTTGTGGAAGTGGAAATAGGTCCAAACTAATTTATGACAAAGGTTATGTGTATACAAAAAACAAAGTAATCAGAATAATACTGAAAGGGATTCAGGGGAACTCATCCCACACACCAGACAGCAATGTTAAGAAACGTGTTGTGTTGTAAACTAGGGTTGGAACAATAATCGATTATCGTGATATTATCGATAATGTTTTTGCATCGATAATTGTACTGGGTTGAAAAATAGTTATTGATAATCATTTTATCGTCCGTTACCCACTATGATATGTTTGTGTGTAAGAGTAGCTCTGCATTGAAGCAGTAAGACAGGACTTAACTGTCTGAGTGAGGCGCAACACGTGATCTGCGCGCGCTGCGTAGTGGGAAGTTGTAACATGTGACGTAAGATTCACCGAGTAAAGGCAAACGTTTGAGCTAATGGCGATGGCAACTGCAGAAACTACCAAACCTTCCGAAAACATTTTAGAAAAAAGAAACAGCATCAGTCCTGTGTGGCAGTTTTTTGGAGTGACAGAAAGTGATCCGCAAGGTAAGAAGCCCGTCTGTAGGCAGTGTGGGAAAAAAATACCATGCAAAGGGAATACCACTAGTCTTCACCCATCTATGAGATCACCATCCAGATTCATACACATATTTCTACAAGAACCAAAAATGACGGAGGCAGAGTGAAATCGAAATCTGAACAGAGAAGCTCAAACATAAAAATTGAGTTTCTGGAACGTAAATCTAAATACAGCACGGATCACCCAAAACACTGTGAAATTACAAATGCCATCGTCTGTTTTATGTGCAAGGATATGCAGCCATTCCGTGACGTAGCTGAGAAACCTGGAATTACGACATATGATGAACACATAGGACAAAATATATGGAGATTCCATCAAGAAAATACTTCAGTGGTGCTCACATACCAGCAATGTATGAGACCAAAGTCTCCCGTTTGAGGGCGGAATTGGATGGACTTACTTTTTTTTTCCTGTACTACCAACCTGTGGACAAGCAGGGACAACGATGCATACATGTCGTTTACCTGTCGTTTTGTTAATAAAGAGTGGGCGTTAAAATCCAAGTGCTTAGGGGTTGTACCAATGACAGCAGATCACACTGCAAACAATATTGCTGAAGCAGTTTGTAATGTCTTGGATCAGTGGGGCCTGAAAAAAAGAGTCAATTGTGTGTGCTGTAACAGACAACGGGAGCAACTATGTAAAGGCATTTCGGGATATGGAGGTTCAAAGGCTGAGTTGTTTTGGCCACTATTTAGATTTGGCAATAAACCATGGACTTAAGATTGATTCGGTACAGAGAGATGTTCGAGTGTGCTGTCTTGTCATTGCTCATTTTCATAGAAGCTGGAAGAAAAAACGAGATCTGAAGAAGGAGCAACAGAAACTGGGGCTTCCAGACCATAAGTTGATACATGTAAGTATTGACTTTAAACAGTTGCTTTTAACTTCATGTCATGGTTTCACTTTGACCCAAAAATTTCCTGGTTTCCTAACATTAAAACACAATTATTGGTACTTGTAAACAGGGGGTGGAAACAGATGGTATCGCATCGCAATTTGCAAACCAAAAATACATGATAAATGCCATGCATATGTATGTATGGATCGCTAAAAAGTGAAGCAACTATTTCAGTTTATCTGTTTTGAAACACGCGTAAAATAAAGTACTGCAGGCAGCGGTACTTCTTTCTTTTCTTTTTTTAAAATGCAAAGGTACTTATATTCTAATCAGGCTACAAATAGTGTTGCTATGTGGTTTACATAAGCTATATCCAGCAAAGCTCCATCATATAAACACCTTAAGTAAAACATAAAGCTTTCTAGACTAGTGTATTGAAACATCACTGCGACACACAACTGACTGACGACACTCACACAGCCCGCCTCTCAAAGTGGAACGCGCCAAAAAGCTTTCTTAATGTTTCCAACGCTGACGCTATCTTAATCATCGGTACGTGTTTTTTCATACAAGACAGATCAGACAGTACAAATATTGGCACTGGGAAACACATTTGGTTTTGTGACCAGCATTTTCAGTACAGTACAAGGGCTTGTGGTTAGTAAAACCTGAAATGGACCAAACTGCTATGCATTCGTCTCACTTCCGTCCCTCATTTACAAAGTAATTTAAAAAAAGTACATAAATAAAAACTGCTACACAAATCCCAAGTTTTGCTACGCAATTTATATTTTGAGTCACAGAATTGCTATACATCCCTGTTGTAATAAAAATATGTAGCTCACTGTAAATCTCATTATTTTGTCTGTTTAACATTGACAGTTTACATACATTAAATGTAATTGCAATTATTACAATGCAACCCCCCCCCCCCACCCAAAAAAAAAAGTTTAATATTAGCCTAAATTTATTTTTAGGCTAATATTATAGTTGTTTATTTTAAACTACAATCATAAGTACAGTACTAAATACTGTATGTAGGCTTGTTTTAATTTTATAAATTGTATTGCTACCAAGTTGTTTTTTTTTTCTTCTACTCATGTATCTCAATTAGATAATTACCATAAACAGAAACACTTGTATTAAAATCTTACATATTTAAATATGTGGTGTGTTTTTGATTGAAAGTGTTTTGATATTTTTGCAGGATGTTCCTACCAGATGGGGGTCAACTGCATCAATGGTCATCAGATTTATTGAGCAGCAGCAGGCAATCTCTGCCACGCTGGCACAGGACTGCAAAAACTGGCACTTATGCCAGATGATGGAGCAATTACAGTCTTATAAGATATAGCACAAGTAATGGAACCACTACTGCAGTTTACAGATTCTCTCAGTGGAGAAGAACATGTAATTATATCTGCTTTAAGTCCCCTTCTGCAGCACTTGCATAGGGATATTCTGGACGTGAATGCTGACCAAGACCGAGAAATGAGGCTGTGTGGTCCAGTGGTTAAAGAAAAGGGCTTGTAACCATTTGGTCCCCGGTTCAAATCCCACCTCAGCCACTGACTCATTGTGTGACCCTGAGCAAGTCACTTAACCTCCTTGTGCTCCGTCTTTCGGGTGAGACGTAATTGTAAGTGACTC
This sequence comes from Acipenser ruthenus, assembly GCF_902713425.1. NCBI lineage: Eukaryota > Metazoa > Chordata > Actinopteri > Acipenseriformes > Acipenseridae > Acipenser > Acipenser ruthenus. The sequence continues at coordinate 13,517,524 of NC_081207.1, read as the reverse complement.
TGCAGCTGATGCATAGTTCACACACCCTAGTCTCTGTAAGTCGCCTTGGATAAAGGCGTCTGCTAAATAAACAAATAATAATAAAAATGGTTAAGCAGCTCAAGCATACCATATCAGAGGACTTGCAGTCTCAGTACTTAGCTGAAGGCATGAAACAGTTGGTGAGTGTGTGCTCATTTCTGGATCCCTGTTTTAGACAGGAGTATCTTGAAAATAAAGATGCTACTCTTGCAACAGTTAAGCAGGAAGCTGTGGAAGTGGCCAAAGTGGCTTTTAATGGATCTGGTGGCTCTCGCCAGGCCCAGGGTGAGGAAGAGGCAGTCTCTTTGGATCCTTTGAGTTGAGGACAGCCATGGTGAAAGCAGCACCCACACTTTGCTTACCTCAAGAAAAAGGAAAACCAAGGGAGGCTTAACCTCACTTTTGAAACAGGCAGTCAAAATCAAGAAGAGAAAACTTGAAGTACTTGCAAGAAACCTGTCTGTGTCAGAAGCTGTTCAGCGTGAGATTCTCGGTTATCTCAGCTTACCTGAAAGTAATATCGAGGTTGATCCACTAAACTGGTGGAAGATGCATGCCCAGTCATTTACACATCTTTCCATGTTAGCTTGCAAGTATCTGTGTTTGCCAGCCACGAGCGTTCCGTCTGAAAGGCTGTTCAGTGGATGTGGACTGATAGTGACACCGCAACGTAATCGATTCAGTGCTGAAACTGTTCAAAAGCTGATATTTTTGAATCGCAATTTATAAATTTCTTTTTTTTTTTTTTTTTTAAACACTTTTAATAAGTAGCTTATAGTTCAAAAGTTGAAAAGCTACCAAACAAACATTTGGTTATATTATTTGTGCTTTTTGTAACCAACCATTGTTTCATAACTTTTATTAAAGATGCTGGTCTTTTTCAAAATTGTCTAGTTTTATTTCTTCTAAACTCGTAGAGGCAGTTGTCATATTGCTCAAGTATATATAGCTTTAAATTTGATAAATTCCAACACATTTTACATATGTTATTTTTTCAGCCGATAATCATGATTATCGTGATCATTTACAGCCGATAATTGATAACTGAAAATGTCATTATCATCCAACCCTATTGTAAACCCCACATCCTATTCTGTTTAACACAATGTTTTTGGATCCTTTGTAAATGCACCATACTTTGCTGCAATAACAAACACAGCCCTTTCTTCCATCAGATCAGAGAAGCCTAAAGCATTCCAGACAGAGAAGCTAGGGGAGAATCTGAATGGCCTGTGCAGTTTTCTTTCTTGCAGAGTTCCAAATATAGGACCTTGCCACACCAAAATGCCCACATAGTAGGAGCTGGGGAGCAAGTCGACACCCTTTGTATTGGTTTGTGCATGTGGTTCATTATAACAGGGTTACAGTTAGGTGCACAATACAACATTTTATTTTTAAAAGAGTAGAAGATAATAATGGACCCAAGAAGTGGACCACTCATGCAACCTCACTGTATATTGCCAGCATGTCTTCACTGTTCAAAACGGTTCTGTATTAATAAGACACATAACTGCCTTCATTATTGATTTTAATCCCCAAATGCTTGCATCACTAGAAAAGGCGATATTATCTCCTGTAAGGGACAGGGAGAGATGATGATAGGGAGTGCCATCGAAATACAAAGCTTGTTTAAACCCATTCAAAATAAACAAAGAGACAAAAGCGAACCTACCAGTTCTACCTGTGCAGACATTCACTTTAGGGAGTGTAAATTTGCACAAACAAAAATCCATTTCCAAACAGCACAGAGGAGAGAAGCCATACACATCTACAAATCTGAACGTGCTGGAATGTGTAGAATTGAGTCTCTCAGAGGAAGCTGTTTTGGAGTATATGTCTACAAGCTACAAAGATACAGCCAAAGAGACTCTGGCATTCCTGTTGGTTTCACACCTTTGCATACCGAGGATATTATAAGTATTTAGACCTGCTGCTGTTTAGTTAAATGAAAATATTCATTTGTAGATGGTCTATTTATTTGAGAAATACCCTTGTTCTACCTTTATGCAACATAGATGACAAGCTCATTTTTACATGTTTTAAAACATTCTGCATTGTGGATCATACGTGGGGTACCACAGCTCTTGTGGGAGAGATTGTTCATTTAAATTTCTTGCATATTTCTAAAGAGGGGACGATTTTCTATTCAGGGATACCAAGATATTCAGTGAGAAAGTTGTCAGAGTGAAGTTATCCAGCAACAAACTCCCCGTCCCCAGGCTGTACTCCTTTCCTAGAAAAAGGAGAACATTTTGGGGGACCACTGTACTTGTGAGATGTCTTGCTTATTACAATATTTAGCATATTTTTAAAGAGAAGATGGTTATCTATTCAGAGATACCAGGGTATTTAGTAAGCAAGGGGTGTGAGTGAGTCTTGCTGTTTCCAAATTTTTGGACATTACTGTACAATAATTTTATATATATATATATATATATATATATATATATATATATATATATATATATATATATCAAGCTACAACATACATATAGTATCTTAATAGAATAGTTGTTATGTACAGTGTTTTTTTTTTTTTTTTTTTTACTTGTGGGAGACTTGCATTATGTTTTTTTTATTTATCTTTTATTATTTATTTTCTGTTTTTGTCTAAATTCAATAATTCGAAAAGTACAATTGCGTAACCTTCAAAAAATGTGAACTGCACCCCTCTGTGAGACAGAATTGTAGCTACTGTAAACAAGGAACAATGTCGTTCAACTGTAGGCATACAGCCTAACCCTGGCCCACTCCAACCCCTCGGCTCAAATTATTATTATTATTATTATTATTATTATAATAAACAACTTTTCATGTCAGAGATGTGCCAACACGAGAACCAGTATACCTCTCATCTGTACTCCCGTCCCCCGTCCCCCGTCCCCAACTCACACACACACACACCTCAAACTGCCAGTGAGCCGATTGTAGTAGCTGTTTCGCTTGGTCCGCCGCACAGCCAGCAGTCAAAACGAACTGATTTATCATCACTTGGTGCCGGAGCTCGTCCATATTCACCGACATGGCTATTTTTTTAATTGCTGGGATAAAACAAAGACGCAGCTGCGACGGGTCTTCCGTATGTAACAAACGTCAATAAATAAACAAGCAAGTAAGCTTTCGACTAGACCCCTGCGTCTATCTAAACTCTATCCTGTTCTCTACTAGCAACAGAACTATTTTCATGCGTCACCACCAATAACACAGCTGACCGATGCCACTGATTGGCTGCCAGGAATAATATCAACGGTCTTTATACTCGATTCAGGCGATCCTATTGGCCGTCCACGGAGATCTGAGCGTACTGAAGTGATGTAATATTTTGGGGAAATACCAAACCTGGTTGGACAACAGTTTTGTTTGGGTGTAATGTCATTGGATAGTGGGCATTCAAAGTTCCATATTTGTCAAATCATTTACTGAGCCCCCACCACAATTACTATGGGCGATTAGGGATTTGATTGGACAACATTTGTCTTGCTGTGTTCATTGAATGTTGGAATTGGATACAAATTAAAAAGGTTTGCGTTTTCATTCGTCGAGAGGCACTAATTATGGTCTGCTAACCCTACAGAGGGGCGATTGGGAGCTATATGTTTTTGTTTTGGTCGGGGGACGTTCAGTGAGTTGATTGATTGGCGAGGATTTGTGGTACTCTGAGGCCCACAAAGTATTTCGCCAGTCGTATCCGAAGAGCGGCTGTACTCTACTGGTATTGTTGTGATGGTATGTTTTGTCTTGAGTATTTAGAAGGCGGATAACAAATAATATTTAATTAAGCACATTTAGTAAACATTTTTTACCATGCAATACTAAAACTACAACAAACTACTAAAATAATGTGTGTGTGTGTGTATATATACATACACGTATACATAGACAAAGAATAAGGAAGCCCTGTTTTAAATACGAAGGCACAATAGAAACTATTAAAAATAAGAACGATCCAATTAATCTTTTATACAACAATAACCATTTCTCAGTTATTGTATTTAAAGACAATGAAACCGGAATAAAATCTGAATACGGTGGCATAATTAAGAAAGATACATCGATAAAGATAAACAGGCCACTGAATTAAAGGAGTGGGAGAGACACATGAGATTAGCGGAATATTTTTTCAATGAAAATATCTCAGATTCAGAGGGTAATTAAGAGCATGGGATTAATAGTACAAGCACATGGACTCCTCCGGATGGAAGAGATAAATGGTTAGATATGTATATTGAAGTAGTTAAACAAGAAATAATAGTAGGACTAAAGAAAAGATGTAAACTTAATTTAACCAATATTGAAGAACAAGCTATGACTGAGTTGTTAAATGATGATGATATAATGATAAGACCAGCAGATAAAGGTTCAGGAATAGTGATAATGAACACAGATGACTATATGAAATCTGTAGAATGTGAATTAAATACTACATATGAAGAAGTTAAAAGCAATAAGATCAATAAATCGGTAAAAGAGGTTAAGGAAATTGCGGAGAGACTATACAATAAAGGCATTATATCAAAAGAATTTTAAAAAATACATGCAGCCACATAATGCAAGAACAGGCCTAGCAAGAGGAAATCCTAAAATGCACAAAGAAAATCACACTATGGGAATGATAGTCAGTACAATTGATAATCCAATACACATAATAGCTGCATGGATGTAAAATCCTTGTACCCAAGTGTCCCTCGTAAAGAAACTTTAGAAGCTTGTCAAAAAGCACTAGATAATAGACTAGATAAATCAATACCACCAGCAGAGGTGCTGAACATGATCAACATAGTTTAAGAAAACAGTTATTTTACATTTGTTAATAAGAATTACAAACAAAACGGTGGATAACTTTTTCACACCTGAAGATTGCATGTTCGATTACCTTGTATTCAGACCCCTGACCAATTCTCTAGTACTGAATTACAAATGGTACAATGAAATTTCGTTCTGTTTGATAATTTATTTTAAAACACTGAAACTCAAAATCAATTATTGTAAGGTGACATTGGTTTTATGTTGGGAAATATTTTTAAGAAAAATAAAAAAGTGAAATATCTTGCTTGTATAAGTATTCAACCCCCACACATTTAATATTTGGTAGCGCCACCTTTCGCTGCAATAACAGCTTTAAGTCTTTTGGGGTAAGTATGTACCAGCTTTGCACACAGTGTCGGAGTGATTTTGGCCCATTCTTCTTGGCAGATTTGCCTGACCAATGATCCTTCAACAGTGGGGTTTTTATCCAGAAAATGTGACAGCAACTTTAATGGTTCACAGGTGGAGGCCAATGGTAAGGTAATTGTGTCCTCGTTAGGGCAATTTCTTTCATCGGTGTAAACTGAGAGCTTCCACAGCACAGGGGTTGAATACTTATGCAAGCAAGATATTTCAGTTTTTTATTTTTCTTAAAAATATTTCCCAACATAAAACCAATGTCACCATACAATAATTGATTTTGAGTTTCAGTGTTTTAAAATAAAATATCAAACAGAACGAAATTTCAATGTACCATTTGTAATTCAGTAATATGAGAGAATTGGTCAGGGGTCTGAATACTTTTGCAAGGCCCTGTATGTATACATATATATGTGTATATATATATAATTTAAGTTATTAATACCAGCATATACACAATATTATCTGTAAATATGTATTTATTAGATAAATTAAATAATTAAATTTATAATAATATATTTTTTGTAACTTTCAATGTTTCCAATTTTTTAAATTTAATTATATATGTAAGATTTTATGACATTCTGAGGGGGGAATTAGCATTACAAAAGCTAAATATTATTATAGCCAACACACAAACATGCAATTTTCACTGTCTACAGCAAAGTAAATACATACTCCCGTAGCGCCATCTACCGTGGAAAGACAGATATTACATCCACAGAGAAGTCATATGACCAATGTAATGGTGTGTACAGTCACTGTACTGCAGTGTGTGTTCCTAGGTGGTACTGCTGTTAAGGTACAATACAAGCAGAATGGGTGGCATGGATGTCAAGTCTCAAGGTTTACCCGTGAAACTCACAGTTTTTCACAATTTTGAGAGTCTCATGGGCGTGCAATGGATTCTCACGTTTGTGTATAAGTGTGTTATTGTTTGTGAGGCTGAGAAACCCTTTATACATGATACAGCGGTAAATCCAATACACATGTCCAAGCGTATTATTTCACTTTGTGGGAGTGGGGGTCACCATGAAGAGGTGTACATTACCATTCTATATCCCTGTAGCTGCTACGCAAACTCCCCCCCTTACTCCAAAGATAGAGTTGCCTTGTTGTCTCAAACTGACGGTTTGTTTGCGCAAGCCTTCTATGTTTCTGTACACACACGTCATTACTCAGTCTCGAAGGAGAGGCTGTCACTGTCACTGTCTTGTTCACGCAGAAATTACCACAGAAATAAAATTGAAATAGACATTATAGGAGGCTGTGTGGTCCAGTGGTTAAAGAAACAGGCTTATAACCAGGAGGTCCCCTGTTCAAATCAGAGCTCAGCCACTGACTCATTGTGTGACCCTGAACAAGTCACTTAACCTCCTTGTGCTCTGTCTTTCGGGTGAGATGTTGTTGTAAGTGACGCTGCAGCTGATGCATAGTTCACACGCCCTAGTCTCGTATCTCGTATCATATTTACAAAGAAATATGTGTAGATGTATTCTTTTTGAATAATTTACATGTTAAACCAGATCACATATAAACATTCACTGTTAAATGATATTTTTTTTAGTGTGTGGTGTAAGCAGACTATTTCTTTATTTTATTTCGTCTCCACAAAAGGAGCAAAAGCAGAGTATTTTCCTTTCAAGACTAGCTACAGTTTTTTTTATGTACTCGTGCTGTATTTGTGTTTGCTTCGCTCCCGGTGTGCATAGCCCTTAAGTCTAGATCAGTGGCATAGCTATCAGCCATGTGCAAAAATCTCGATCCATTACCAGCACCACCCCCCCACTCCCCCCAAAAACAAAATCTAGTGGTCTAGGTTAAGGTTTTTCATCAATCCCGTTTTTCAGCAGGGGTCTCACTGGTGTGAACACTTACATGTTGACATGTCTGGGGTGGGTTTGTTTACATTGAATCTGGCCAAAACATTTCACTTATAGTAAAGCACTACAGGTAAAAATGATACCTGACCGGTACCGTACACCTTAAGTCCCGTCCGATAAATTTGACAGTGTTCATAACCTACTGCTATTTTTATTTTCTGTTGGTATGAGTAAGACTTTTTTTGCAAATGCAATTAAAGACTTCAGATTCAGAATTATAAGTCCACATCTTGCGTTTTGACCCACTGGAGTCCATCAATATTTCTGAAAGCTTCTCATCCCTTTCCAACTGATCGATCTAGTTTAAATTCTGTAGAGACTAGAGTATAAGTTTATAGGCCCTCTTTTAATCACGTATTTCATTTTTGCGATTTAGTAGGTAACTTATATCTGTTCTTCCGTTTATCCTATTCCTGCCTTTGCTGTCAGTATATCAGCATTTGTGTGTGTGTGTGTGTCTCTTTGCGACCTAGTGTCACACTTAATTGGAGGTTATTGGGGTGCATACATTGTGACACCATGTGGCAAAGTGGTTAATAGTGTACAGGTGCAGGTGATTAAAGAACAGACAGACAATTGTAATCCAGGTGCAAAGGTTTGTTTTATTTGTTTTTGTCCAGTGCCTGACGGCAAAACAAATAGTAAACAATAATGATGGTAAGTAATACAACAGCGTGTATTACTTAATTTATAATCCCCGGGTTTGCCCTGCAAATAATAGTCCTGTTTTTTATATACACCCACACAAAACACATACACAAGTCTGTTAGTGCATGAATTAGTGCTAGTGGTGCAAATACAGTTATAGTGATACAAGTGCAGTGCTGTTCCAGGTTTTTGCTGGCCTCTGGCGACAGCTCTGGAACGTGTTAGTTGCCTAGTGAACAAAACAAACACTCAAGATTATTTCACCAAACACAGGTCCTTCCGGGTCACTTATTAAATAAACAAAATGAAGGAACAAATAACATTGCTTTGACTCCTATTTATACCATCACTCATGACCCCTTGGTAAACGATTGCAGCTGCTTTTTATGATCTGCAGCTGCCACATCATTTCCCCTCTGGGTCAATGAGTTAGTGTACCGAAGCTCTGTCTCTTTTCTACATGACTTCCTTTTAACCCTCGGAACAAAGTGTCAGGCCATGTAATCCAGAATACTCTGTTCCAGTTACTTAGCACCCTAACAGGTCCAGAGGGAGATTTACCACCAAGAGTCATTGTCTTTCTGTCACATATCCCACCGCTCAGAGTGGATCCGAAGGAGCACTCGGCTGAATCTACCTTTCCCATTACTCCCCCCTCCCAGGAAAAATAATCCGCATTTTAGTGGTCTTTCCCTGCACGATGTAGTACATAATGTGGTACATAAAGGGCTGCAATGCCAGATACCACCGAGTTATCTGGGCATTGCTATCCTTCATTGTGCTTAACCACTTGAGTGGGGCGTGGTCTGTGAATGTCCCAGCAGGTAGTATCGTAAGGAGTGAATAGCCCATTTAATGGCCAAACACTCCTTTTCGACTATGGAGTAGTTGCGCTCCCAAGGGAGCATCTTTTTGCTGATATACAATATCGGGTGTTCTACTTTTTGGGACAAGACCGCACCCAAACCTACATCCGACGCATCGGCGTGGAGGATGAATCTCTTGGTGAAATCTGGGGTCTGGCAGAGTCTTCGTTTAACAGTATCAAACGCCCCGACACTCAGCTGAATTTTTAAATTTGGAGCACTCTTTTTGGTGAGGTCAGCTAAGGGTTAACGACTGTGGCATACTCGGGGATAAAGCGGCAATATACGGCTATTCCCAGTAGCGACCTCACCTGAGTCTTGGTTTTGGGGATCGCCACGTCTACCAAAGCCTAGATTTAGGTGACAACAGGTTTCACCCTTCCATTACCCATTAAAAATCCCAAACATTGAGTTTCTGATTTGGCAAACGCGCATTTTCGCAAGTTAGCTGTCAGCCGGGCTACCCTTAGAGACTGAAGGATGGCTGTAACCCTAGCCAAATGCTCTCGCCAGGTGGAGCTGTAAATGACCACGTCATCAATATACTGGTCCATCAGTCTCTGAAAGGCAGTGGGCGCACCATGTAACCCAAACAGCATGGTTTTAAAGTGAAACAGCCCTTCTGGTGTTGAAAATACGATTTTCTCTCTAGAACTGTGGGTTAAGGGGTTCTGCTCGTACCCCTTTGTCAAGTCCAGACTAGAGATAAACTTTCCCAGTGTATCTAGAAGTTCGTTGACCCAAGGCATAGGGTACGCATCGAACTTGGCAATAGCGTTTACCTTCCAGAAATCTACACAGAAGCGGTTGGTGCCGTCTTTCTTGGCCACTATGACAATAGGACTGCACCACTCGCTCCTGGAAGGTTCAATCACCCCAAGTTCGAGCATGTCCCATATCTCTTTGCGAACGCCACTTCATCGACTTTCTGGGATCCGGTAAGGTCTCTCTCGTACTGTGACACCTGGTGGAGAGATAATGTCATATTCAACTAAATTAGTTCTGCCGGGCAAGTCAGAAAAAAACATTGTTGAACTCCTCAATAAGCTTACGCAGCTCCCATTGCTGATCTGGAACCAATTGCTCCCCCATCGAAATTATTTTAATGTTAGGAATCTCTGGACAGGGGCCTAAATCATCCTCTATATTGTCTGGGGCTATAAAAAAGACCTCCCTTGTCTGCCAGGGCTTTAATAAATTTACATGATAAATTTCACGTTCATTACGGCGATCGGTCTGTCTAATTTCATAATTCACCTTTCCTATAGCCCGAATCACTTCATATGGCCCCTGCCATTTAACACATCATTTCGATTCTGAGGAGGGAAGCAGCAGCATTACCTTGTCTCCTGGTCGAAAGGTTCGAATTAATGCATTTTTATTGTAATGCTGCTGTTGCTGGTTGTCACAAAGACGGCCAGAGTGGTTGGCGTCAGACCAGACAGGAATTCAAACAAAGACAGTGGTTGTGATGAGCTGAGTGCAATGGCTGCACTCAGCGTTTATTTACAAATAAAAGGTTTTAAACAGTACACAAAACAGGACACGGCACTTGCGCCAAAATAAACAGACATACAAAACGGACTAACACTAAACAGACGGTGCAGGACAGACGAACAAACACGGTGAGTGAAAACACTTATCTTTATGATCTTTTCGCTTATTTTAACTCTCCTTCTCCACACCCGTTCTCCACTCCCGAACACCTAACCCACCACTGAGTGAAAATGTGCATCTATATATACTGTTGTGCTGGGATTCAATTACTAATTAATTATTCACTTGAATCCCAGCACGTGAATTAATTCTGTGCAACCCCGTGCTCACATATTACATTTAACCAGCACGTGAAGTGATTTGTGCTCTCCTCGTGCCTAAATACAAATCTACACTTTAAATACACGTGAAACACAGACCCGTTTATATCCCGTGTACCAATGACTATACACCAACATTTACACACGCACGCAACATACAAATGCACACAGGGACGGGGCACATTGCCACATATACCCCCCCTTGTGCGCAGCACACTTGGCCTCAACGGCCACCTCCCCCCTTAAAAATCCAGCAGTCCAGGACAAAGTCTCGGGCTGGGAAGGGAGGCTTCAGTGGGCCCATGGCTGGCCATGCTGTCAGCACCCCTGCCGGTAGTGGCACGGCTGACAGCCTGTTGGTCCCGTCCTGCAGCCAAAAAGCTGCGGGGGCAGGTGGTCCCCCGACCTCCCCCTTCTTCGTAGCCGGCAGCTCCCTCCTGTGGGGCTCCGGCCACAAGAACTCCTGCAGCGAAACTGCTGCTGGGGAAAGTGGTCTCCAGACCTCGTCCCCCTTCTTTGTAGCCGGTAGCTCCCTTTGGTGGGGCTCCGACCACAGTACTGCCGGCAGCGAAGAAGCTGCAGTGGGAGCAGGTCTCCGGACCTCCCCCACGATCTCCGGCAGCGAAACTGCTGCAGTGGGAGCAGGTCTCCTGACCTCCCCCACTTTCTTCGTGGCCGACAGCTCCCCTTGGTGGGGTTCCGGCCACAGTACTTCCTGCTGCGATGCGGAGCAACTAGCAGCCCCAGGCGATGCGGCACGGCTGGCAGCCCCAGGCGAGGGTGAAGCATGGCAGGGAGTCAGGACCAGCCGGGATGCGGGTGTTGGCCCTCTTCTCGGCCTCTGCGACCAGGCGATTCTTACCCATGCTTCCCTCAGCAGCCTATGCAAGGGCTGCGGAGGGCCGCCAGCTTCACGCCCTGGTCTTTCTGGTGAAGGGAGAGGCAGCTCCTGCTTCTCTCCTCGTGATGGTGGGGAAAGTGATACCAGCAGGCATTCATCCTCTGCTGGTGGGGGAAGTGATACCAGCAGGCATTCATCCTCTGCTGGTGGGGGAAGTGATACCAGCAGGCATTCACCCTCTGCTGGTCGACAGGGACCCAGCAGGCATTCACCCTCTGCTGGTGGACATGGCGGAGGCAGAGGCAGCTCCTGCTGCTCTGCTCCTGCCGGTGGAGGTGGCGGAGGCAGAGGCAGCTCCTGCTGCTCTGCTCCTGCCGGTGGAGGTGGCGGAGGCAGAGACAGCTCCGGCTGCTCTGCTCCTGCCGGTGAAGGTGGGAGCAGCGTGTAGTCTCCTGGCGACGGAGGTGGGAGCAGCATGTCGTCTCCCCCTTTTTCAGGGGACTGGTGCTGCTCTGCCTCTCTTGCAGGGGACTGGTGCGGCTCTGCCTCGGAAGGGGAAACCAGCAGGCATTCTTCCTCTGCTGGTGGAGGTGGGACCAGCAGGCATTCTCCCTCTGCTGGCAGCTTGGTTCCTAGGGTTATGGAAGCCCCGACTTTCCTCTCTTTGGGCTGTGGACGCACCGACTCCTCCCTTTTGGGCTGTGGACGCACCGACTCCTCCCTTTTGGGCTGTGGACGCACCGACTCCTCCCTTTTGGGCTGTGGACGCACCGACTCCTCCCTTTTGGGCTGTGGACGCACCGACTCCTCCCTTTTGGGCTGTGGACGCACCGACTCCCCCCTCTTGGGCTGTGGACGTTCGGGCTCCCCCCACTCAGGCGTAGGACGTTCGGGCTCCTCCCACTCAGGCGTAGGACGCTCGGGCTCCTCCCACTCGGGCGTAGGACGCTCGGGCTCCTCCCACTCGGGCGTAGGACGCTCGGGCTCCTCCCACTCGGGCGTAGGACGCTCGGGCTCCTCCCACTTGGGCTGTGGACGCTCAGGCTCCTCCCACTTGGGCTGTGGACGCTCAGGCTCCTCCCACTTGGGCTGTGGACGCTCAGGCTCCTCCCACTTGGGCTGTGGACGCTCAGGCTCCTCCCACTTGGGCTGTGGACGCTCAGGCTCCTCCTCATAACTGCGGAAGGGACAGTTGGCGAACAGATGATCCTGGTCGCAGAGGAGGCACCCCGGCGTTGGCTTGTTAGATCGCCGTGGATGTCTGGCCCTTAGGCGGCACTCCTCCTCCCTGTCCTTCACCTCTTTATCCTCCTTCCATCCCATTTTATTTATATATATATATATATTTTTTTTGTAATCCAACACTTTTTTTTTTTTTCCACAAAATGCGGTTCCTGCTCTGGCCTGAGTCCTGGAGGCGCTGTCGATCCCACGCAGGACACCACGTCACAAAGACGGCCAGAGTGGGTGGCGTCAGACCAGACAGGAATTCAAACAAAGACAGTGGTTGTGATGAGCTGAGTGCAATGGCTGCACTCAGCGTTTATTTACAAATAAAAGGTTTTAAACAGTACACAAAACAGGACACGGCACTTGCGCCAAAATAAACAGACATACAAAACGGACTAACACTAAACAGACGGTGCAGGACAGACGAACAAACACGGTGAGTGAAAACACTTATCTTTACGATCTTTTTGCTTATTTTAACTCTCCTTCTCCACACCCGTTCTCCACTCCCGAACACCTAACCCACCACTGAGTGAAAATGTGCATCTATATATACTGTTGTGCTGGGATTCAATTACTAATTAATTATTCACTTGAATCCCAGCACGTGAATTAATTCTGTGCAACCCCGTGCTCACATATTACATTTAACCAGCACGTGAAGTGATTTGTGCTCTCCTCGTGCCTAAATACAAATCTACACTTTAAATACACGTGAAACACAGACCCGTTTATATCCCGTGTACCAATGACTATACACCAACATTTACACACGCACGCAACATACAAATGCACACAGGGACGGGGCACATTGCCACACTGGTGCTGAGCTGATCTGAGGTTGTCCTGGGCCAAACAACTGACCAAATCCAGACGATCTCTCAGTAGGAGCACATGCTTCACTACGTTTTTGGACAAGCCTTTGTGCTCCTCCCACCCTCTCTCAACAGATCGAGGATGCCTCGAGGCTGTCGGCCGTACAAGAGCTTGAAGGGGGAGAACCCTGTTGAGCTCTGCGGCACCTCTCTCACTGCAAAAAGGAGATAGGGAAGAAGCGATGCCCAATGTTTTTGCTCTTGCTTTACAAAACGTCTCAGCATCTACTTCAAAATCTGATTAAATCATTCCACCAAACCGTCTGTCTGTGGATGATAAACAGATGTTCTGATGGGATGTATTTTAAAAATTTTTATACCTGCGTAACGTTAGACAAAAAGTTGGTCCCATGATCAGTCAAAATCTCCTTGGGGATCCCAACTCTAGCCATAATCTGCACTAACTCTATGGCTATTGCAGCGGCACTAGTGGACCTCAATGAAACTGCCTCTGGATATCACGTTGCATAATCTACCACTACTAATATATGCGTATACCCAGAGTCAGAAGGTAGTAAAGGGCCCACTATGTCCATTGCAATGCATTCAAAGGGAGTGGAAATAATCGGCAGTGCTACTCGCTGGCAGTCTAGGCATGTGGCTACATATTTCGATACATCAGTATGAAGACATACCCAATAGAATCGAGCCAATATCCGCTCCCTTGTTTTGTCAGCTCTGAGGTGCCCCGCAAAAGGGACATCACGCGCCAGCCGCATGCCCTCGGTCCAACAAGGCGGGGGAATCAATAATTGTGTTACAGGCTGTCCTGTGTCCGCGTCTAGATTTACCCTATACAGTAATTGCCCCTTGATACTGAAGTGCGGATATACTAGTGCCCCAGAGCCATCAACATCCTTACCTTCAACAGACCAGACCTGTCCCCAAGCGTGCACTAGTGACAGGTCATTATATTGGTCCCACACTATGTCCGCGTTTGAGTACCACATGTCCGGTATATTGAGAGGGGCTGGAGTAGCATCTGCCCTAGATGGTCCAGTAACCTCGCCCTCTCGGTCACACTGCGTTCCAACTCCCTTTGACTGCCGTTTGTTACCATCCGAGCGCTCTCCCACCAGACCCCAGCCTTGCCTTAGTGATGCTCCCTCCCATTTTGCTGTCTTTCTTTTTTTATTCGTTTTTCTAGGACGGAAAATAGGAGAAAACAATTCAGCTGGAAAGGGAAACACATCACCAATTTGTTCCTTTTTCCTTTTTTCTGCCACGTTTACGTGTGCGGTCGAGACTGCCATTAATTTAACAATTCTCTATAAATTGGCAAGTCTCGACCCAGAATTATTGGGTGTGGTGGCCTTTCCGCCACCCCAACTACTAGGTGGCGTTTTATCGATCCTACCAATAAATATACTTTTAGGGTGGGGTATGTCACCGTATTTCCATGTGCGCAGGAGATCGCCACCTGGCCTCGTGGCTGTCACGACACACCGCCCAAGAGAGCTGCTTTAATTAAGGTCTGCTCACACCCGGTGTCTACTAATGGGTGGGTTGTCACCTTGCCTAAAACTGCATTAACAATACAAGGCCCCTCCTGACCATTTCCCCGCGTTTACCCGCTCCAGATGCCCAATTGCACGCCGCCACGTCACACTCCATTGCCGATGGACATGCCCTGGCCTGGTGCCCCTGTTGGTTGCATCTAAAACAGATAGGGGAGAAGGAGGGAACATTGATTATACATTTGTCTCGTTGCTGGTATGGCAACGGGGCTGGGGTAGCAGCTTTACCCCCGCTGGGGGCCAACCTTGACCTCCATGGAGAGGAGGCAAGGTTGCCCATTGGGGCCGGAGATCTAGGAGGTCTCGTTCCTGGTGTTGTAGGTGGAGCATAGAGAAGAGGTGGTGTGCCGCTGCTCCGGTGCACGGGAGCTGTGGCCAGGTTGGTGTGGGCTGAGACCAGGGAGTCCTCAAAATCCTCCGCCAGTTTTATTGCTGCTTCCAGGGTGGCGGGGTTTTGGCGCCGTATACATACATGGGTTTCGGCACCGACCACATGGCAGAATTGCTCCACTGCTATGGCTTCGCCCATTTGCAGACCCGTTTTCTGGGCAGGGCTTAGCCAGTGCACCATGTGGTCACACAACTGCTGCGCAACCACTATGGGGCATGTATCTGGGGATCTTCGGTACTCCCGGAATCGTACCCTGTGCATTTCCCCTGTGATGCTGAGCCCAGCGTAGGATGACTTGCTTTACCAGGTCGTAGTCGGCGGCATCGGTGTCTGTCATGGCCTGATGCACTGCCTGAGCTTCCCCGATCAGGCAGGATCCCAGATGGCTCGCCCAGTACATTTTGGGCCATGGCGCGGTGGTTGCCAGCCGCTCGAAAATGACCAGGTAAGCATCGGGGTCATCCTCCGTCGTCATTTTCATTGCCCGTGCCCTTGGGGCCATCATCACAGGTGCCGTAGGTACTGTGGTCTGGACCGCCAGACCGACCTTCTCCACCAACACTGTGTACCGCTCCTCTCTCCGTATCTCCGCAGCCTCCTGTCTGCTGTCCAGCGCATGCAGCAGCTCTGAAAATACTGCATGATCCATAGTCCTGTGTTCTGACACCACGTGTGGCAAAGTGATTAATAGTGTACAGGTGCAAGTGATTAAAGAACAGACAGACAATTGTAATCCAGGTGCAAAGGTTTGTTTTATTTGTTTTTGTCCAGTGCCTGACGGCGAAACAAATAGTAAACAATAATGATGGTAAGTAATACAACAGCGTGTATTACTTAATTTATAATCCCCGGGTTTGCCCCGCAAATAATAGTCCTGTTTTTTATTTTCACCCACACAAAACACAAAACACATACACAAGTCTGTTAGTGCTTGAATTAGTGTTATTGGTGCAAATACAGTTATAGTGATATACGTGCAGTGCTGTTCCAGGTTTTTGCTGGCCTCTGGCGACAGCTCTGGAACGTGTTAGCTGTCTAGTGAATACAAACAGACAAATAGACAGAACAAAACAAACACTCATGATTATTTTACCAAACACAGGTCCTTCCGGGTCACTTATTAAATAACCAAAACGAAGGAACAGATAATATTGCTTCGACCCCTATTTATACACTCATGACCCCTTGGTAAACGATTGCAGCTGCTTTTTATGATCTGTAGCTGCCACATCATTTCCCCTCTGGGTCAATGAATTACTGTACCGAAGCTCTGTCTCTTTTCTACATGACCGACTTCCTTTTAACCCTCGGAATGAAGTGTCAGGCCAAGTAGTCCAGAGTACTCTGTTCCCGTTACTTAGCACCCTCACAGGTCAGGAGGGAGATTTACCACCAAGAATCATTGTCTTTCTGTCTGTAGCGAGAGACTACTGACTGTATTACTAATACTTTTAGGTTTTAGCCTAGGTCACAGCTAGATACATGTTTGAACTTGCAAGTGGGAGCACCGTTGCTGCCTTTATGAAAAAGGCTTTCTTGTTAAAAATGTCCTGACGGGTATGCCTTTGCGTCTTAAAAATAATATTGAAATCTGCATTTTTTTTTTGTTGGTGCGCATGCGTACCTCTGTACCAGTTATGTGAACACCCTGCTTATAATAAATACATTCATTAATTAATCTGTAAATAAAGGCCTACATCTCTGCTGTTATTTATTAATATTTATTGTTATTCATTCTTATATACACTGCTGTGCAAAAGTCTTAGACACATTCAGGAGTTACAATATAAGGATGTTATGAGCATCAACAATTTACTCAAGTGACAAATCAAACAGTGAATCAACTACAAACCATCGTTAATAAAACATGCCTAATTAAATTGATGTGAGCAACCCTGTTACATATTGTGACAGAAATATAATGAGTTTTGGTTGTAAATCTCCCTCCCGACCTGTGAGGGCGCTAAGCAGCGAAAGGGAAAGACTTTGGACGGGCTGGCCTGACAGTTCTTTCCCTGGGCCGGGAATTCGGTCAGTCTGGAAGAAGGCGAAACTCTGTTGCAGGAACGTATTGACCCGGAAGGGAAACGATGTAGCAGCTGCAGACAGTAGTGACAGCTGCAATCATTTACCAAGGGGTCATGCGTAATGGCATAAAGGGACCAGAGAATCGTAAATTTTTTCCTTCGCTTGGTTTCAGAGCAACATACGGAACTGGAAGGACCGGGAGAGATTCCCTTTAAACTGTGTTAAAAGAATTTGTGAGTGTTTTGTTTGTTTGTAACACTGTTAGTAATTGTCTTTTGTTTTGTGAATTCATTAGACGGCTAACACGTCTCCGGAGCTGTCGCCTTGGGCCAGCACTACCCGGAACAACAACACCACAGTCACTGTTATTTGTTATCACCCACCTCGAGCACTACTGCACGCACCCGGACTGGTGATTGTGTTAGTATTATTGTGGGGCGGATAACGTGTTATTATTTGTTTTGTTTTGCAAATCATTATTATAATTTTCCTGCCGAGCTTTACACATTGGTGTGTATGTTGACTCAGAAATGTCTTCATCTAGACAATGTGGGTAAGCTATAAAAAAGGCCAACAAGATGCTCGGATATATTGTGAGAAGTGTTGAATTTAAATCAAGGGAAGTAATGTTAAAACTCTACAATGCATTAGTAAGACCTCACCTAGATTATTGTGTTCAGTTCTGGTCACCTTGTTACAAAAAGGATATTGCTGCTCTAGAAAGAGTGCAAAGAAGAGCAACCAGAATTATCCCGGGTTTAAAAGGCATGTTGTATGCAGACAGGCTAAAATAATTGAATCTGTTCAGTCTTGAACAAAGAAGACTACGCGACGATCTGATTCAAACATTCAAAATCCTATGGTATAGACAATGTCAACCCAGGGGACTTCTTTGACCTGAAAAAAGAAACAAGGACCAGGGGTCACAAATGGAGATTAGATAAAGGGGCATTCAGAACAGAAAATAGGAGGCACTTTTTTACACAGAGAATTGTGAGGGTCTGGAACCAACTCCCCAGTAATGTTGTTGAAGCTGACACCCTGGGATCCTTCAAGAAGCTGCTTGATGAGCTTCTGGGATCATTAAGCTACTAACAACCAAAAGAGCAAGATGGGCTGAATGGCCTCCTCTCGTTTGTAAACTTTCTTATGTTCTTATGTATTGCCGGAGGATTATTGTTTGGTCGCCAGACCGGGATTTGTACAAAATAAAGATCCCTTTTCCAAATCGGATTACAGTTTCCATTTGTGATTATTCCTGCACTGCATCACCTCTGCGCCTGTTCTACTCCGCAGCCACTTTGCCACACATATATAAAGATTACTTTTGATAACATTGTGCAAATGTTATACATTGTAGCCTACTGAAAATTTGGTAATTTTAAAAAAATATGAGAATATGAATAATAAATAACAGAGATGTATATTTACAGATTAATTAATGAATTATTATGTAAACAGATAAGTAGGTTCATCTACCTCTCATTCAGAACCATGAACAGCTCGTGTTCGCAACGTTCCTACTTTGAGTTCTGCCACTGCAAAAACTAGGCTATGTAAAATATATCAGATAATCTTTAAATATACATCTGTATCTGTAAGAAGCTATGGCTCTGTATTTACTCTAAAGCCCCTTTGCGGGGACATTGTAGCAAGAAAACCAAGGTAGTGTTAATCATTTGAAACTGTGTTTCTTTTACTCTGACATGCTGTGACAGAAATACAATGAGTTTTGGTTGTAAATCTCCCTCCCGACCTGTGAGGGCACTAAACAGTGAAAGTAGAGTTCTTTGGACAGGCTGGCCTGACAGTTCTTTCCCCGGGCCGGGAAGTCAGTCAGTCTGGAAGAAGGAGAGACTCTGTTGCAGGAACGTATTGACCCGGAAGGGAAACGACGTAGCAGCTGCAGACAGTAGAGACAGCTGCAGTTGTTTATCAAGGGTCATGCGTGATAGCATAAAAGGGGACAGAGAATCACAATCTACTCCTTTGCTTGGTTTGAGAGGACTGGGAGAAACCCCTAGAATATAAAAAAAGGATTTGTGAGTGTTTTGTTTGTTTTGTCGCTGTTAATTATTGTCTTTTGTTTTTGTAAATCACTAGACGGCTAACACGTCTCCGGAGCTGTCGCCTTGGGCCAGCACTACCCAGAACAACACAACACCACAGTCACTGTATAATTGTTATCACCCACCACGAGCACTACTGCACGGTCGCCAGACAACATTCCTCCACCCAGGAGAGCAACCACCAAGAAAAGGTGTTAAAACCAATCCTCACCCAGGACAACTGGAAGCTGCTAGAGACTGGAAAATGCTGGCAGATGTTGGTCAACTGCTTATTTTTCCACCTGAGATTGCCACCACTAAACTTCGACCAGATATTGTCTTGTGGTCTGGATCAGCACGCCTTGTTCACCTGGTAGAGTTAACAGTGCCATGGGAGGATGCTGTAGATGAGGCGTATGAGAGGAAGAAATGGCGGTATGCTCAACTAGTCACTGAAGCGGAACAGCGAGGATGGAGAGTCCGGGTTTACCCAGTGGAGGTGGGTTGTCGAGGATTTGTGGCACACTCTACAACCTGGTTTCTCAGAGACATCGGATTAAGTGGCCAAGAGTTGCGTCGCACAGTGAAGAACTTATCTGAAGCAGCAGAGAGGATCAGCAACTGGCAGTGGTTGAGAAGGAAAGATTCTGGCTGGGGATCTCAAGCACAATAGAAAGAAAGAGACGCTGATGTACGGGTAAGTAAGCTGGGCTGAGTTGAGTGGGGGATGGAGGGGGGTGATGCTGGGACGCCAGAATCACAGTCGAGCCCTCTTGAGGTGTCGTGGGCTAGTCGACGAAACACAGAGGATGGAAGGTGCCCACTTGAACACCCCAGAGATGTACCCTACTTAGTTCAATTCAGACGGTTGTCATGCTGATGCGCTGGGGAGACCGCACTATGGTTGATCCCCGGAGCCAGTATCGCAGCCGTTGTGTGTGCTGATGCGCTAGGGAGGCAATAAGCTGATCCCTGGAGCCAGCATTACACTTCAGCCATCAACACCAGACAGAAGGATATCTACATCATCGTATGGAAGGAAGCGCAAATGGATGGAGACACATATGGATCACATTAGTTTACTGTAAAGCTACGTCTTAGTTGGTGCTTATCTTGGCGAGAGCCAAGTTCAAATCAGCATGAAGTTTTAACATCTGCTCTCGTGTAATGGAAATCAATTATGAAATTGTAAATTATTAAAGCAAAATTAGAATGTAGAATATATATTACCGAGAATTTTTAGGCAATTCCTCTTCCTCACGGAACTGGACTATCTCACGTAACTAGCGGACAGACTGAAAACGTTCACAAATTACCGGCACTTCTCCTCAGCATACACCTTAAAAAGGCTATCATTTGAAAGCCTGCCTTGAAAACGAGCGGATTTACACATCGCTTCACAGTGGAAATTTCCATTGAGAGCTATATGAGCTGCAAGAGAAATTCACGTAACATCTGGGAGCTCGGACGGACAGAGGTATCTGATCCACATTATCTCTTAGATCTCAGTTTTAACTAATAAAAGCCACCCTTTTTCTACACGAATGTAAACAATAGAATTTATAAACTAGTTGTGTTATTTGTGAAACTGGTATTCTTATTTCTATCTCACAAGAGACTTTTGTTTTCACGTAACATGTTGGAACAGTTACGTGAAAACATACGACACCTTCTCATGTTGATTTATCATATTGTGCTTCCTCTATTAACATAAATAAAGATTTACACAGATTCTCCACTTATGTTTCTCAGAACATGTTAGCAATTAGTTGTATCAGACAGGACTAAAAGTGTATCGGACGGGACTAAAAGTGTACCGGACGGTATCGGACGGGTTTTAGTCACACCTGTTTATTTGCTTGATTTCCTAGATGTTGTATTTTGTGTTAATGTAAGTTTTAAAAGAATGTACAGTAGACAGCAGGTGGTACATACTGTAACTACTGGTAGCGGGCAGCGAGTGTGATGAGAGAAAAGTACAGCCTTGGGACGCTGAGGAAATGCATGTGTCCTGACAATCTATACCGCTCAGGATAAGCTACCTACCCAAACTACGCATGCCCACACAAAATTCGCATGCGCTGTGACATTTTTTTTACTTTACTTCCTCCCTCTTCGATACACGCCCATAAATCTGAGCTACCATTTTTGGTAAGTTATAATATTAGCTTATAACTTTGTACAGGTATCAAATACGGTCAATATTGCTATTAACTATAAATAGGAACGCATGTATGGGCTATCCAAAACTATAGGTTACGGATGTAACCCTGGTTCCCTGATAGAGAAGATGACCGCCAAATTGAATACTTTTGGGATATGCCTGCTTGTCAGATATTCACTGAGCATTTTATATCAAAGCTCCCCTCCGCGGAGTGACGTCCTCGGTCCCTCCTCACCGAGGTAATAAATAGTCACTGAGCGGAGATCTCAGCCTCTTTTGCATTGAACTTGCGAATGCAACTGATGCAACCTCACAAGGTTGGCGGTCATCTTCTCCTTCAGGGAACCGGGATTACATCTGTAACCTAACATTCCCTTTCAATTCAAAGATGACCACCAAATTGAATACTTTTGGGAAAGTATACCAGAGACGTTGTGAGGGAGAATGAGCGGACAGCATCTGAGGGACATCTTGTTATTGCCATCTAGTGTTGGTGGTGTAAGCGTGCAACCTCAAGGACCCTAGTGCCTATTAAAGGCATAGAGGGATCTACAACATTAAGTCAGTAGAACCTGGTAAACATATGCAGGGTAGTCCAGCTAGCCGCTGTACATATATCGGTCAACTAGGCACCTCTGAAGGCCCATGACGTAGCCACACCTCTGCTTGAGTGCACGACCAGGTGGGGGTAGGCCGGCATAGCATACACAGTCGAAACCGTGTCCACAATCCAATGGGACAGTTGCTGCTTAGAGAGGGCTTGACCTCGGGTCCGTTTACCATGACAAACGAAGAGCTGGTCAGACTGACACAGCGACCTCGTTCTATTCACATAGCATCTCAATACCCAAACTGGGCAGAGGGAATCTAATCTCCTATCTGACTCCTCCGTGAAGGGAGGGGGATGGAAAGCCTCTAGTTCTACTGATTGATTCAAGTGAAACACTGTAATCACCTCAGTGAGGAAAGCAGGATTCGTGCGTAACAATACCGTTTCCATTGTCCCAAACGTGTATACAGGAACTGTGCATGGACCATGCCTGTAGCTCACAGACCCGTTTAGCTAACAGAAAGGCTGTCTTCATAGAGAGATATTTCAGCTATGGTATCTATGGGTTCAAACAGGGCCTTCGTGAGAGCCTCCAGTACCACGTCTAGACTCCATTTGGGGAGGAAGTTCTTTATAGGAGGTCGTAACCGGCAAGCACCATTTAGAAAACGGGTCGCCAGAGTATGAGCGCCTGGGGATACTGAGTCGATGGGGACATGGCATGCAGATATGGCTGCTAGGTACACTTTCAACGCAGAGAGGGATTTACCCGCCTCTAGTAGATCTTGCAGAAACTGTAAAATAACTGCTACAGGGCAATACACGGGATCATGGCCTCTGGCCATGCACCAGTTTTGAAAATATTTCCACTTATAAGCGTACAACGCTCTTGTGGAAGAAGCCCTAGTGTTCTGCAGTGTGCTCACTACTGCGTCTGAGAGCCCTAGGTCGGACAGACGGTAACCGTTCAGTGGACAGACCCACAGCTGGAGTCTGCTTGGTTCTGGGTGCCAGAGGGTGCCTTTCGCCTGGCTGAGGAGATCCATACGAAGCCGGATCTCCCAGGTCTGGCTCTGCAGCAGCTGGCAGAGTTTCGAAAACCGGGTTCTCCTGGGCCATCTAGTGGCCACCAGGAGAACTGTTGCTTCTTCTCTCCTGAAGGCAGGAAGGCAGGGAGCAGCAGTATAGGTGGGAAAGTGTATAAAGGCGCTTTGGGCCATTCATGCACTAGGGCGTCGACGCCTAGTGGACCTCCGCAGCTGTGGAGAGAGAACCACAAAGGGCAATGAATCGTCTCTGCTGTGGCAAAGACGTCGACCTGGGCTTCCCCGAAGTATTCCCAAATGCACTGCACCACCTGAGGGTGCAGTCGCCATTCTGACGGATGAGGACCCTCCTGGGAGAGGAGGTCCGACGCCCAGTTCACCACTCCCGGGAGATGTACAGCCCGGAGGGACAGTAAGGGCCTCTGTGCCCAGATCAGCAGCCGAAAGGCTATGCGGTGTAACCCCGGGGACCGAAGCCCTCCCTGGTGGTTCACATATGCAACCACTGACATGTTGTCCATGCAGACAAGGACATGTTTGTTGCAGAGCACAGGGAGAAAATATTGTAGCGCGAAGTGGACTGCTCTCAGCTCTAGTGCATTTATGTGCAGGGACATCCAGTGGCCCAACCAGGATCAACCGGAGTTGGATGCGTCTGTCGTCGCCACTTGACGGTTGTAAATAACTCCCATCCTTATGCCTTCGCTCAGGTGAGGGGCTTGCCTCCACCAGTGTACTGCATTCCAGCACAGACGAGACACTGTCAGCCAATTGTGTCTGTCACGCTTGGGGTGTAGCGGGCACATGTGAATTAACACCAGTTGAATAGCTGAGGACGCTGTGTCCATCAGACCCAGTAGTTTCTGGCACAACACTAATTGCACTGTGGACCCTGGTTGAAACGGGGCCAGGCAGTTGCGAACAGCAACTACCCTGTCGTCTGACAGGTAGGCTCGCATTGTAAGGGAATTCAGCCGGAGACCCAAATAAACCGTGTTAATTGGCTTTTTTGCATCGTTGAGGGTGAGACCCAGCCTTGACAGATGTTCCATCACAATCGCTGTGTGTGCCACTGCTCCTGCCTGGGACTGGGAACAAATCAGCCATCCAGGTAATTCATCACCCTGATCCCTTGCAGCCGCAAGGGAGCTAGGATGCCATCCATGCACTTTGAAAACGTGCAGGGGCTAAGGAGAGGCTGAATTGCAGCACGAAGAACTCGAAGACGCTCCCCTGAAAGGCGAAGCGGAGATATTTCCTGTGCACTGGACGGATAGGAACGTGAAAATACGCGTCCTTCAGGTCCACTGTGTAAACCAGTCGCCCTGCAGGACAGACTGGAGGATGTGGCAATGTGTGACCATCTGGAACCTCCTCTCCCTCAAGAACCCATTGAGGTATCTCAGGTCTAGGACGGGGCGAAGGCCGGTGACCTCCTTTGGCACCAAGAAATGCGTTGACTAGAACCCCTCTTTTTGAAAACAGACTGAAAACAGACCTGCGCTGCTCTGAACTTGCCTTCCAGGGTACCTGGAGGAAGTTGGTGGCCCTTTCCATCAGTGCCTGAATCAAGTTCAAGGGTGCTGGAAGCTGGGGGCCGTTATCTGAGTCAGGTCTGGCTCCTGAGTCTCCATTTGCAAGAAGGACTCCTCATCCCAGGAAGCCGCTAAGGAAAGCGCATCCTGTTCCTCCTCGCTCATCACCATGTCCTGTTGCTCAACCTCTGTAGCAATCACTGGCGAAGCTGGGGTATGCTCTGGGGCAGGCGCTGGTGGAGCTGGGGCAGGCGCAGGGGGAACCTGCTGTCTGCTTAAGTACTCGAGTATCCGGGCCATTTGGCCCTTTAACTCGGCAATATCCCTCGCCTGGTCTGCGTTTCTAGCTCTCGCCTGAGAAAAGTGCCAGTCTTTTTTGTAGGGTGCTCTCCTTGGACCTGGCGCAAAGGGAGCAGGATGACCTGTCTGCCAAGGCAGCAGAGACGTGCTCAATGCCCAGGCACCTCGCACACAGTGTGTGCTTGACCTGCAGAGCCAACTTCCGCCTGCAGGACACAAACATTTGGAAATTAGACATTTCAGTTGAGGTGTGTAGCTCTGGAACGTCGACGGAACCAAAGCATCGAGGCATCGAGGCTGTATAACACCGAGACACCGAAAAAAAACCCAGGGGATTGAGTGTGCTGGTAAAATGCCACAGGCATCGAAGTGCCGAAGCGGCAAGTCCTCTAGGCACCGAGGGTGTCGAAGCACAGAGCTACCGAGGCTAATGAGCACCAGGGGCCCGAGGGTCTCAAGGGTAGTGGGGCACAAGACTACAAAGACCTCGAAGCGTCGAAGTGCTGAGGCATACAGTCCTCAAGATGCTGAGGGCGCTGAAGCACCGAGGCACAGAGGCTATGGAGCACAGGGGCCCGAGGCCACCGAGGGTGCAATGTGCGGAGCTCAAAAAACCTTGAGACGTCAAAGCGCCGAGGGGTAGAGTCCTCGAGGGCGTCGAAGTGCTGAGGTACTGAGCCTCTGGGGCAGCGTGCCACCAAAGGCGCCGCTGCACAAACTTGAAGAACTTCGAGGTGTCGAGGTGCCAAGGCGTGTAGCTCTCGAGGCACTGAGGATGCCGAAGCACCGAGGTACCGAGGCTCTGGGGCAGCATGGCACCAAGGGCACCGCTGCACAGGGCTCAAAAGGCCTTGAGGCATTGAAGCTCTTGAGGCACCGAAGCGCCGAGGCTATCGAGGGGCCGAGGCACCAAGGAACCGAGGGTACCATGGGC
Source organism: Acipenser ruthenus (assembly GCF_902713425.1). NCBI lineage: Eukaryota > Metazoa > Chordata > Actinopteri > Acipenseriformes > Acipenseridae > Acipenser > Acipenser ruthenus. The sequence goes on along the minus strand of NC_081207.1, from coordinate 13,491,664 downwards.
GTCGAGGCCCAGACACGGGGGCGCCGAAGCACCGAGCACCAAGTACCGTGGGCAAAGCACCAAGCTACTGGGCTGCATGTCTGTGTCTGGGCTGCTTGCAGTTATACAACCAGGAACAGCATGTAGCTTGCAACGGTGTGGAGCGTAGCCTGCAGACAGTTGCAGTGCAGTCACGGCGCGAAGCTTGCAGTGGAGTGGAGCACCCAAGATGGCGTCTGGACCGTGTGGAGCCCTCAACCGGTGCAGCGCGTAGCTTGCAGCAGGGTAGTGCAGTCACGAACTTGGAGAAAGGAGAGAGACAGAAGAAAGAAAAAGAAGACACACCTTTCCCCCCTTTTTTTTGGGTGGTGGGTAACTCACTGATACACACGGGAGACAGAAGTAATTTGCAAACACCGCACTGGTGCCCAGTTTTATTATTTCACGTTTGCCCACAGAGGGTGCTGTTATCCGACAACGGTACACAGGACTACAGGAATATCTATACTGGTAAAACAGTTAAAAGCTGGTGCACTCACAGGTGCTCAAAATAATAATGAAAACAAAAGGCGAAATGAAAAGGGAAAATAAAACACAGTAATAAAACTACAAAATAAAGGTGCTGCTTACGCAGTGCCCCCACTGCCGGTCAGCTGGGGTTGTCCTTCCTACGCTGATATGCACTATACACTAGGGTGGCCAAGGTTCCCCTATTACTACACACGTCCCCTTGGGTACATAACTGGCTGTTTTCCTCAGCCGTGCTTGCCTGTTTTGGTCGCTCGCTCCAACCACTGGCCTTCTCAGCCAGCATCTCTGTGTGTTTTCCAATTACGGCCACCCGAATGCACAACCAAGCGCAGTTCTTATGGGCCGAGCAATCCTCCAAGGGAAAGCCAACACACCATCTTCCCCACCTCTCTGTGTCATCGCCATGACTGACAGGCGGATCTTGCGAGACTGCTGCCCTCTTTTTCAGACTAGTCTGACAATCTGAGCTACCAGGTAGCTCATCCTGAGGAGGTAGCTCAGATTGTCAGAACACATGCTCTAGTTTCTCTGTAGATAGAAGTGTTCAAATGAGAAAGTTTATGCCCGAATTTCTGACGATTTTAAGCAAATGAACATAAACCACGGTAAGGTAGTCCTACAATTAACTAACACTCAAAATTCTATCAAAAAAGGGCAAATAAAACTATTCTAAACGTATTTACAAAAATATTGTAAAACAAAATACAGTGTACCATTGCGCTAGCGCAGCATTTTTTTTTAAGCACCCAAACAAAAAAAAACAACTATAGAAACAACAACTATCCTTAAACGGGATATCTTTGGCAAATCATATTTTTAAAACTTGTTTCCCATTCAGCAGAACTAATTGAACTTTATTAAGTCGATATCAGTAACATTTGTGGATTATAAAGAAACAAATATATTTACAAAATATACCCATACAAGATACAGCTGTACCTTTGGTCTATTCATTTTTTAACACCATTTGTTTGCGCATCTTTTGGCAAACTGAGTTAATTAATAACAATAATTAATAACAACTTCCTTACGTTGCGTGTGACATCAGTAGCACAGCTCGGCTCTGCAGTGGTAAAACCACCCAGGACCACCTTAACCGCACTGTGAGGGATCGCTTCGTCCCTGACACGTCTGGGTTGTACAGTGGAAAAGAGGCACTTCTGTTTAATGAATTACACCTGGACCGGCTTTGGAAAACGTGGAACTGGATTCTGGCAGAAGCCCGGAGCTGTGCCAAGCAATCTGGCTGCAAAGTCGAGGCTCGCTGGAGCGATACTTGACGTCAGAGGTAGCCATTTGCCTTCTCTCCTCTCCTGCTCCGTTTGTAAATAGAGCGGAGAGATTCAGCATTGTGTAAGCTCGGTAACAGCAATTGCTTCCAATTACTACAAAGTAGCATTCTGTTGCTTTCAATGGATGGAGGGCCGTACTGCAACAAAAGGCGTATGTACGTCACATTCCAAAGACCTTCGGGAGATCAACACTTAAGAGCATCGGCTTTGTTTTACGCAGTGAATAATTTTGCATGTCTTATAACTGATTAGTTGTAACCGGTACCGTATGTAGCTGCCCGGTTTTGCAGCAACTAAAGAAAACTGCCCTATTCAATAGCGGTAACTAGGACTCACAACCAAACGGGATTGTACAATGATGACGGTGGGGCTTTTATTATGTTATTAGTGAGAAGATCTTGGCGGTTGCAGTACACGGTTGGATTACTATAACTTTTTTGGTTTGCCTTGAAATGGGAGCATTAACAAGCAGACAGAATGCAGGAGTCGAGGAGCTTGACATTCCTTCTAATTCGGTCTACAGATATCCTCCAAAATCCGGTAAGTCCTTGATACAGACAGGGCATCGACACATGGAGCAGAGTGTGACCATGCAAATCACCATTTCAAACGCATTGAAAAAAAATGATGTTTTAATTGTACGAATGTCATTTTGCACAAGATCGAGCCTTCTGTCCAGCATTTCATTTTTACTTTCTTAAAAACAAAGTAACTACTAATCTCACTGTTTTACTTTTATTTGTTGTAATGATTTCAACCTTAATTCTAAGGAAAAATAAACAGGAATTATGATAATTTTCGGGGTTTTACTTTATAACCAGGTCAATTATTTACTGCATAAAATTAATGATGATAGTAATACAAAAACACAAGTTCTACTACGTTGCTTTTAAATTAAAACGTAAAAAAGAGTCCTGCAAATCCTGACGTCTGTAGCAAAATACAGTAAGTTTTAATGTAACATGTTTTACACCGTCATTGTTTAATGTAACCACAACTGCCGTACAGAATATAATTTCTAGCCTACAATATTATAACAGTTCTAGAATTCTGCCTTGTTTTAATATTTGTTTGCCAGCTCTGCTACGCTGCGAGTTGTGCACCCCCTCAGGTATTAATAGGTCACATATTGAATTTGATTAAACGTGACCTTGTTAACGTAGTCCAGCCTTTGTTTGTTAGGAAAAAGCCAGGGACAGTATCCTGTCTGACGCTGAAAAAAAGCTTCTTTGGTCACCGCTGTTACTGCCATTCACACACGGTCTAAAGTCTAGGTCAAGTTGTCCGGTTTAAGCAGTACTGTACACCGACCACGATACCAGTCTAGTTGTAACATCAATATTTTAACCTGACTTATTAAGTGAATCCTTCTGACCTGTCATCTTCTCAAAAAGGTATGGGAGGTCATTGGGGTACACTGTAATGAATCGAGGAAAGGGATACCTAAAGTTCATGTATATTCTATTGTAGTCCTTGGGGGACAAGTTGAAAAAGGGGTTTAATCCATAAACTTTATGTTTTCACCTCTGGAGGCCTGGGTTCAAATCCAGCTACTCGGGTCACATGTAAAATGAGTTTGGTTTCTCAGCCTGCCCCCTATGGATGTTGGTGTGTTCCATATCACAGTCACCTCATAAACTCCTTCAGGTGAGAAGAAAGACCATCACCTTTGTGGTCTTCAAAAACTAGTGTATTGATTTTAATATGTATTTATAAAAAAATGTATTGCCTAAAAACCTGGCTTACAAATATTTTGGACATCTTATTGTTGCCACCCAGTTGTAATGTCAGCTGTTTTTCCTGCACTAAGAACATAAGAATGTTTACAAACGAGAGGAGGCCATTCGGCCCATCTTGCTCGTTTGGTTGTTAGTAGCTTATTGATCCCAGAATCAACATTACTGGGGAGTTGGTTCCAGACCCTCACAATTCTCTGTGGAAAAAAGTACCTCCTATTTTCTGTTCTGAATGCCCCTTTATCTAAACTCAGTTTGTGACCCCTGGTCCTTGTCGAAAAAGTCCCTTGGGTTGAGATTGTCAATACCTTTTAGAATTTTGAATGCTTGAATCAGATTGCCATGTAGTCTTCTTTGTTCAAGACTGAATAGATTCAATTCTTGAAGCCTGTCTGCATATGACATGCCTTTTAAACCCGGAATAATTCTGGTTGCTCTTCTTTGCACTCTTTCTAGAGTAGCAATATCCTTTTTGTAGCGAGGTGACCAGAACTGAACACAGTATTCTAGGTGAGGTCTTACTAATGCATTGTAAAGTTTTAACATTACTTTCCTTGATTTAAATTCAACACTTTTCACTATATATCCGAGCATCTTGTTGGCCTTTTTTATAGCTTCCCCACATTGTCTAGATGAAGACATTTCTGAGTCAACATAAACTCCTAGGTCTTTTTCATAGTTCCCTTCTTCAATTTCAGTATCTCCCATATGATATTTTATAATGATATTTTTATATGAATAGTTTGTCTGGGGATGGATTAGCTCACCTCCATAACGGTGCCACTGCAGTCTTGTCTACTCCCTTTTTGCTGAGCAGCATTCTGCGGGCTGTGTCTCAGTGGAGGGCTCAGTATACTGCAAGTGCTAGTGCTGAGCAACAGCAACTCCCCTCTGCAGAGCTGTGGAGAGAATCGCTTGCCTTGCACCTAGTAAAAGAGCCATTTTAAGAGTCACAACCACACTAATCCCAGGGCTTAAAGGAATGAGCTGCAAACTATGAAGGAACTGAATTTACTTAGAATTATGGGAGTTTGATTGAAGTCTTTAAAATCTTAAAAGGAGTTGAATAGTTAACCCAAACCAATACTTTAATCACAGAAACCAGGACCAGAGGACACAGAAACATAGAAAGTCTTAGGTCAGAGGGAAGGAGACCTTCACACAGAGAGGAATGAGGGGATGGAATGGGTTACCTTGTCATGATGTTGATGATGATCAGTCAACAGCCTTTAAGGACTTGACAAATACTCTCTTTTCCACTGGCACATCTGAGTCATGAGGGCCCCAGTGCAGGTGGTTTTACACTGGCTGTTTGTTGAGTGAGAAACAGACCATGAAACTTACAATACATCTGAATCTGGCTCAGAGCCGAGCAGGGCCAGGGGCGAGTTTAATGATTTTCATCATTACGTTGTGCAGTTGTGAGTTTTGTCATCAATCTGCTACCAGCTACCAGCCAATTTTCTCTTTTAAGTTCTTCTGTTCTAATGCTTTAATATTAATTGTAGAAGCCCCAGTAACATTACCACTAGTCTTGTAATCTTTATGCCGATGTTTTCCACAAATTGTTCTTCCTGGTACTGTATAACTTCCTGTGTCACACTCAAATGGTCTGCTAGTGTAAGGCTCTTTGACAGTGGAAATGGACCTTTACCACAGGCAGTGGTATGGAATTGAGTCTATTAGAATATACAGACGTGCTCAAATTTGTAGGTACCCTTACAGCTCATTGAAATAATGCTTCATTCCTCCTGAAAAGTGGTGAAATTAAAAGCTATTTTATCATGTATACTTGCATGCCTTTGGTATGTCATAGAATAAAGCAAAGAAGCTATGAAAAGAGATGAATTATTGCTGATTCTACAAAGATATTCTAAAATGGCGTGGACACATTTGTTGTTACCCCTTAGAAAAGATAATAAATAATTGGATTATAGTGATATTTCAAACTAATTAGTTTCTTTAATTAGTATCACACATGTCTCCAATCTTGTAATCAGTCATTCAGCCTATTTAAATGGAGAAAAGTAGTCACTGTGCTGTTTGGTATCATTGTGTGCACCACACTGAAAATGGACCAGAGAAAGCAAAGGAGAGAGTTGTCTGAGGAGATCAGAAAGAAAATAATAGACAAGCATGGTAAAGGTAAAGGCTACAAGACCATCTCCAAGCAGCTTGATGTTCCTGTGACAACAGTTGCAAATATTATTAAGAAGTTTAAGGTCCATGGAACTGTAGCCAACCTCCCTGGGCGCAGCCGCAAGAGGAAAATCGACCCCAGATTAAACAGAAGGATAGTGCGAATGGTAGAAAAAGAACCAAGGATAACTGCCAAAGAGATACAAGCTGAACTCCAAGGTGAAGGTACGTCAGTTTCTGATCGCACCATCCGTCGCTTTTTGAGCGAAAGTGGGCTCCATGGAAGAAGACCCAGGAGGACTCCACTTTTGAAAGAAAAACATAAAAAAGCCAGACTGGAATTTGCTAAAATGCATATTGACAAGCCACAATCCTTCTGGGAGAATGTCCTTTGGACAGATGAGTCAAAACTGGAGCTTTTTGGCAAGTCACATCAGCTCTATGTTCACAGATGAAAAAATGAAGCTTTCAATGAAAAGAACACCATACCTACAGTGAAACATGGAGGAGGCTCGGTTATGTTTTGGGGCTGCTTTGCTGCGCCTGGCACAGGGTGCCTTGAATCTGTGCAGGGCACAATGAAATCTCAAGACTATCAAGGCATTCTGGAGCGAAACGTACTGCCCAGTGTCAGAAAGCTCTGTCTCAGTCGCAGGTCATGGGTCCTCCAACAGGATAATGACCCAAAACACACAGCTAAAAGCACCCAAGAATGGATAAGAACAAAACATTGGACTATTCTGAAGTGGCCTTCTATGAGTCCTGATCTGAATCCTATCGAACATCTATGGAAAGAGCTGAAACTTGCAGTCTGGAGAAGGCACCCATCAAACCTGAGACAGCTGGAGCAGTTTGCTCAGGAAGAGTGGGCCAAACTACCTGTTACCAGGTGCAGAAGTCTCATTGAGAGCTACAGAAAACGTTTGATTGCAGTGATTGCCTCTAAAGGTTGTGCAACAAAATATTAGGTTAGCGGTCCCATCATTTTTGTCCATGCCATTTTCATTTGTTTTCTTATTTACAATATTATGTTGAATAAAAAATCAAAAGCAAAGTCTGATTTCTATTAAATATGGAATAAACAATGGTGGATGCCAATTACTTTTGTCAGTTTCAAGTTATTTCAGAGAAAATTGTGCATTCTTTGTTTTTTGTGGAGGGGTACCAACAAATTTGAGCACGTCTGTATATAGATATTTGTCCCAGCACGTTATTACACATAAACAGAATCAATCACAAGTGACTTGAGAACTTTTATTAACATTTATAGGATTAAACGGTGGTGGGCAGAGTGTCTCATACTGTTATGAGTGATGCCATCTTGTGCGGTTTTGGCTTCTAAAACTAAAATGTATTAATTAAAATAAAATAATACACACAATGTATTAATTAACAATAAATCACAAAATACTCAGGACTACTATTATTATTTGTTTTATTTAGCAGACGCCTTTATCCAAGGTGACTTACAGAGAATAGGGTGTGTGAACTATGCATCAGCTGTATAGTCACTTACAATTACATCTCACCTGAAACACAGAGCACAGGGAGGTTAAGTGACTTGCTCAAGGTCACACAGTGAGTCAGTGGCTGAGGTGGGATTTGAACCGGGGACCTCCTGGTTACAAGCCCTTTTCTTTAACCACTGGACCACACAGCCTCCTGTGTGAACATAAACGGGTAGTTTCACAGACCTCGATTTATCACTAAACTTGGACTACTCTGTTAATTTAGGTAAAGTAATCCAAGATTAGAGTTTATCTGGGTCTGTGAAAGTAGCTGTAAGTCTTGTTCATATTACTTTAGAACTGTGTTCTATGTACAGGATGACTAAAAAAGCCTAAAATAACTCACACTTTTTCCTGCAGGAAAAACAAATGTGCTGCCTTCGCTTAGAGTCTGGATCTCAAATAGAAACCGTTAGACAAGGAATGACCAGGTCCACCAGACGTGTCGCTCCAGTAAATGGAAACCCCTTCAGCAGCAGCACTGTTTCTGAGACACAGTCTTCCGTAGTCTCTCTCTCTCTCTCTCTCTCTCTCTCTCTCTCTCTCTCTCTCTCTCTCTCTCTCTCTCTCTCTCTCTCTCTCTCTCTCTCTCTCTCTCTCTCTCTCTCTCTCTCTCTCTCCTCTGAATGTGGCTGCCCTCCATTTCTCTCCTACAGGAGAAGAAGAGCAAAATGCCAGTCCCTGTGTTTCGCTGCTTTCCCCTGCCACCATCCCTGTTCTGAACACTATTGAAACGATATTATTTCAGTATTCAGCACTGTGAACACTGTGCTGTTCCAGTGATTGTCCTCCCCTTCCTCTACAAGCAGTATGTCACTCTTCACATTTTGCTTTGTATTTGGAGAACCACTTATCCAATTGGCATGAAACTTGGTAGTAACATTATTTAGCTTAATATAGACCCGAGAATATTAGATTCTGGGAATATATGGGGATAGCTGTCTGTCCATACATCCATCTGACTATATGTCATACATGTTCAGAATTGCTTATCAAATTGGTATTAAACATGTCATTGTTCATTCTTATGGTATACTGTTCTGTGCTGTTGATAGCTCTAATTTTTAATTTATATACATGGTGGGGTTGTATTTTATTGATCTGCTTGTTATTTATATTTTAAAAATGTTTTTTAAATGTATGTTATGGTACTGATTCTATGTATGTTAGGGGAATAATCATTACAAAAAAATCTTAAGCGTGACCCATCAGCTTCACATGTAACTTCCAATACTAGTTTCTAATAAATTAACAAGTTTGAGTATCACTGTCAGTGATAATGATTACTAGTCACAAGAGCCCGATCTAGGATAGTTAATTAAATCTCAGGTTGTCTGAAAAATTCCCAGAGCTTCTGAACAACACTGTCTCCAAACACCTCCGTCAAAGCCCTCCCTAAACCAGCTGTGTGCCTCCTAAAAACACGCCAGCTCTTGATCCTTCTATGCTGGACATGAGTCAAATTTCTCATGCTAGTATTGACCAGAAGCCACATATAAAAGCAATACACAGTAGATTAGGTTACATTATTAATCTGCAGCTAAAGCTGGTAGGCAGTTAGACCTTTAGTTAAGGTTGCTGTTATAACGCTAATGCTTTCTGCTTTCTTTCAGTTTATGTATTAAAAGATAAATTCCCTTTTTTTAATGTCAAATGAAGCACAAAAACAGTCCGACAGACAAGCAGCCTCCATACCGTATGCCCTGGGATTTTACATTTTAAAACTTGTGTGAAAGAAGGTCCTTCTGCGGTTCTCGAGACTCATGCAGATCTCTAGTGTGTGACATGTATGTTTGTAAGCTCCCATTGATAATATCCCTTGACAGGATGATAACCGTAAATAAACAGGCTTGCTTGCTTACAGAGTTAAACACTTTGAACTGCCCGTGCTTGCTGGTACAGCATCATCCAGTCCAGGTTTTTAATTTAATCAAAAAGGGTTTTAAAATAAGTCATGCTTGATAAACAAGTCGGTGGGCCTCTGCCTCTGTATCTCCTCTCATTGGTCGGTGGATGTGCTGTGCAGCACTGGCTCACACAGGCCTCCTCTCCAGAAAGTGGATTACTGCAGCCTCCTTAAGCCCTATACATACTCTGGATGTAGGGCCTGGTGACAGGCAGGTGTGGAAAAAGTATTCAAATGTGTTACTTGAGTAAAAGTACTGTTACTTGGAAAAAAAATGTAATTTAATAAAAGTCAAAGTATCCTTCTAGAAAACTACTTGAGGTAAAAGTACGAAAGTATCAGATCTTAAAAGTACTCAAGTATCAGAAGCAAAAAGTAGCCGCCCTTAAATTCTACCCGTGGAAATCTGCTGTTACCCTGAGTTACACACCAAGTATATTTCTCAGGGGGCACTACTATTAAACATACACCAATATTAATATACATTGAAATTATATTTTTTGCACAACCTTTATCCATAAATAAAACACAATTCATGAAACAATTCTAGGATCAAATGTTAAAACTGTGAAATCCTGTTATGAAACTGCTTGTAGATTCCCGTTACTCTTCTAAACTACTAAATGCATCCTCTGAGGGAGGGACCACAATAAACAGAGGGACCACAATAATCAGAGATGAGTCAAATTACTCAAAAGCAGTGGGTGCATTCATGGAGATCATTCTGCGCAGATTCTGTGCAGAATCTGACCAGTTAATTAGCCAATGATCTTCTAAGAATTGGTCAGATTCTTCGCAGAATGATCTGCGTGAATGCACCCAGTATCATTTTCTTCGTTGGGGGGTTTCGTTGTGTTTGTTGATTGGTTGTTTTAAAAAATCAAAACGATCAGGTCTCTGGTTGGACATCAACATACTATGTCAGGGATGGCAAACGTTTTTTTAGCTGGAGTTCCCAAAGTCACATACATATATATACAGTGCTGTGAAAAAAGTATTTGCTCCTGTGACCGAGCTGTTGTTGTAGTGACGTGTGGGTAGTGATGTCACGGACCAGGAAGTAAACAAAGGCAATGAATGGATGGAATGGCGGTGGTGAAGCTGAACGCTACGGCGCTCAGCGTATTTATTAAATGAATAAACCAAAGATTTAAACAAACAAAAAGGCGCATTGAGCAAACAAATAAATATCGTGCTGGTGTAAACCAGCACGTTTAGCATTTATTTTCAAGTTTTGTTTTCTCTCCTCGCTCTCACGCCTAATACACTCTCCCCGAGGGTAGAGAGCTGCAGGTTTATATACAGTGACCATATCCCGATTAGCAACAATTAATCAATTAATTAACTCGGGAGATGGTCACCGTCTGCACGAGTTTACTAAGGATGCGTGACTGTCAGCTAGCTAAATAAATCACTAGCTGATCAGTCACGCATCCTCACAGGGTTTTTAAATTATAAAAACAATAACAAATATACGGCGCTCTTATCCACGCCGCAAACAATAATACAAATAATAAAACACAGTGCACATATAAATATAGGGGCGGGACACTCCGCCACAGCCCCCATATTTTTGACGCTGAATGTTATCAGATCTTCAACCAAAACCTAATATTAGATAAAAGGGACCCTGAGTGAACAAATAACACACAAATTTGATACATATTTCATTTATTTATTAAAGAAAGTTATGCAATACCCAGTGCCCCTGTGTGAAAAAGTAATCGCCCCCTTAGACTCAATAACTGGGTACGCCAACTTTAGCAGCAATAACTACAACCAAACGCTTCCTGTAGTTATTGATTAGTCTCTCACAGCGCCATGGAAGAATTTTGGCCCACTCCTCCATGCAGAACTGCTTCAACTCAGTGACATTTGTGGGTTTTCGAGCATGAACTGCTCGTTTCAGGTCCTGCCACAACATCTCAATGGGGTTTAGGTCTGGACTTTGACTAGGCCATTCCAAAACTTTAAATTTCTTGTTCTTCAGCCATACTGATGTAGACTTGCTTGTGTGTTTCGGATCATTGTCTTCCTGCATGACCCAGCTGTGCTTCAGCTTCAGCTCACGGATGGATGGCCTGACATTCTCCTGTAGAATTCTCTGATACGGAGCAGAATTCATGGTTCCTTCAATGATGACATGGCGTCTAGGTCCTGATGCAGCAAAGCATCCCCAAACTATGACACTACCACCACCATGCTTGACCGTTGGTATGAGGTTCTTACTGTGTAATGCAGTATTTGGTTTTCGCCAGACATAACGGGGCCCATGTCGGCCAAAAAGTTCTACTTTTGACTCATCTGTCCATAGAACATTGTTCCAGAACTCTTGAGAATCATCCAGGTGCTTTTTTGCAAATTTGAGACGAGCATTCATGTTCTTCTTAGTGAGCAATGGTTTCCGCCTTGCTACTCTGGCATGAATCCCATTTTTGCCCAGTGTCTTTCTGATGGTGGAGTCATGAACACTGACCTTAGCCGAGGCGAGAGAGGCCTGCAGATCCCTGGATGTTGTTCTAGGGTTCTTTGTGACTTCCTGGACAATTTTACGCCTTGCTCTTGGAGAGATTTTGGCAGGACGGCTACTCCTGGGAAGATTCACTACTGTCCCAAACTTTCTCCATTTGGACAATATGGCTCTGACTGTGGTTTGGTGGAGCCCCAGAGCCTTAGAAATGGCTTTGTAACCCTTTCCAGACTGATAGGCATCAACAACTTTTTCTCTGAGGTCTTCAGGAATTTCTTTTGTTCGTGGCATGATGTGCCTCTAGAACCTGTCTGCTGACAACTTCACTCTGATGGTAAGGGTCAAAGTTAGATTTATATTGGGCAGGGCTGGCCCAAATCAGGCCTGGTTGTTAACCAAAGTACTCAAACAGCTGACCCTAATTATCCCTTTAATTGGGTTGAGTTAACGGGGGGGGGGGGGGGGGGGGGCAATAACTTTTTCACACCTGAAGATTGCATGTTTGATTACCTTGCACACCAAACAAATGAAAGAAGCACCAAACTTTGGTGTCATTTTTCCTCTCAGACTCCCTCTATATACTACTACAACCCACAAAAAAATCTGACCAAATACAATGTGAAAAATGTGCAAAAATGCATAAAATCAGACAGGGGGCAAATACTTTTCCACGGCACTGTATATATATATATATATATATGTGTACATGTCACTAAGTGCCAAAGGTGCCAATGATTAAGGGGAAATAAAATGATATAAAGGGTAAACGGTAACTTTTTAAAACAATATTTACATTGCTTTTTTTGTAATTATGTTTTTATTAAGTTATTTATTAATATTGCAGTATTGCTACACTACAGTGACATGCATGAATCGCGTTTCATCACATTTGAGAATTGTAATGCTTAACTACATTAAAAGAAACAATCACAATGCAGTACATATTAAAAGTTTGCTCATTTGTTGTGCTACACTGGTAACCCTGGCCATATTGTTGTTTTTTTTGTTTGCAGTTTGCACACAACCATTACTGATGTACCTTAATTTTTTTCAATTGTGATATATTTGCTTCCTTAAACATATCTACTGCTTTTACATTTTGTAAAATAAGTAATAGTGGATAATATAATATAGGCATTGTGTTTTTTTTTTTGTTTGTTTGTTTTTTAAAAAGATAGCTGTGGTTGTCTTCATTAGGGTTGTAAAATATTAAACGGTTAAACGTTTAAAAGATAAGTATTTATCTTACCGTTAAGTATATGCGTTACCGTTAATCCTTTAATATATTTTAGTTGCTATCTTTAAACTCGGCCCTATTAATTTAGATGTGCCGGCGCACCAAACTTTAAACTGAAACTACAGAAACGTAGCTTTAAAATGGTGTCTTACTTGTTTACTACCGCGTTTCGTAGCCTTAGCAATAGCCTTCCGCATCTCAAATCACGTCTCATCTTTCAGGGCGCAGGTGGATAGGTTGCTTTACATGTCCATCACTCATTTAAAAAAAAAAAAAAAAAAAATTCGACCCCTCTTGTTATCGTGATATTTGGCAAATACTTTTCCAGAACAGTAAGGACAGCCATAGTTTGAAGATGGAGCGATCTAAAAGAAGTATTATGCCTGGAATCATGTCACAAAAATAACACCTGTAACAGTTAAATGTAAACTGTGTAATACAGAGCTGAGGTATACAAGCAGCACTGGAGCAATGCTGAACCATTTGAAGCTGAAACATCCCTCTGTTTCATGTGAAGAAGACAAAAATCAAACAACGCTGACAGCGTTTGTTTCTGGCAGTGCAAGGAAATGCAACACACAACGTGCCAAAAAACTAACTGATCATGGTTGCTGTGTACCATGATCACTACAGATATGTTGCCTGTAAGTTTCGTTGAGGGTACAGGTTTTCGTGCATTGATGAGTTTTGTAGAACCTGAATACCGTGTTCCTGTGAGACAGACTGTAACCTCGCGACTAGAAAAGTGTTATGAAGACCTTGTGAAGTCGCTCTGTGAAAAATTGGAAACCGCCGTTAATGTAGCTTTCACCATAGACTGCTGACTGTCATGACTGTCACTTGCATTATATTGAAAATTGGGAGCTTCGATCCGCAGTTCTACAAACCGAAAGTATGCCAGAACGACATACAGCAGCAAACCTTGCTGAAAAATTAAACACAACAGTGGAAAGATGCGCTCTGGCAGGCCGTGTCTTGGCGTGCGTACATGATAATGCAAGCAACATTGTGCTGGCCAACACACCGAGGTATGTTACATAGGAATCTGTCAGTTGTTTTGCCTATACTTTGCAGTTAGCCATAAATTATGGTTTTTCTTCAAGTGGTGTGGATCGTGTTGCTGCAGCTGTAAGTAGACTAGTTGCACACTTCCACCACAGCACCGTGGCTGCAAAAGCGCTCGAAAGAAAACAAACGCAACTTCAGGTGGTGCAACACCGCCTCATCCAGTTGTGTAAAACTTGCTGGAATTCGGTATATGACCTGGTCGAAAGACTCAGTGAGCAAAGGTGGGCAATAACAGCTGTGCTTTCGGATAACTCTGTTACAAAACAATCTGATGCCCGAACGCTTCAGCTGCAAGATGAGCACTGGCAATTAATAGAGGATATCTTACCACTACTTTCCACTTTAAAATCGCTACAACTGCCATGTCTGCTGAACAGTCAGTTTCAATTTCAAATATTTATCCCATTTGCAACAGTCTTCTCAAAAGTCACCTCAGCGACAAAGCACCAGTCGAAAATGGAAAAGTCGCTGATTTCAAGGCTGCGGTTCCTCGCTCTCTGGAGCATCGCATGAAACCCAAAGATCTTGCCATAAAGGCACAACCTGCACTTATAACCTCTTTGTTAGATCCACGCCATAAACACATGTGGTTTCTTTCGCCTGCTGTCCAGATAGCTGCTAAATCAAGGCTTATGAAACTTGCGTCGATGTTAGAATTAGAAGAACCTTCAAGTGCTGCGGCTGAACCGAGAAGCGCTGAACCGGATGAGCCGATAGAGCCAGCGCCGAAAAAAATGCATGAAACTGAGAAGAGTGCTATAGTGATGCTTTTAAGTGACGATTATACAGAGAATGGAGAGAATAAGGATAATACAGTAGAAAACGAACTGCATAATTACTTCAGGGAGCCTTGTCCTTCATTGGAATGCAGCCCATTGGAGTGGTGGAAGGTCAATGCACAGCGTTTTCCAAGGCTTGAAAAACGTGTTACCTTTGCATTCCAGCATCGCCTGTGCCTTCAGAACGTGTTTTCTCCAACGCTGGCCTTACTGTTAATCGTCTGCGCGCAAGACTGACACCAGAGCATGTAAACAGTAGAATTTAAATGCAGGAGTTCTAAATTTTGATTCAAGTGAACAGGACTTTTTTTGTTCTAAATCAGACTTTTTTTGTGTTTTTGGACGTCTGGGATATTATGTAAAAAGTTGCTACAGTTGTACAGTTAGTTGTTGCTGCAGATTTACCCAGTGTACTTTCATCTTTGGTGAGTATAATCTAAACTATATATAAAGCTGAGAGGAACATGTCAATATTTTCTGGGGCTCACAATACTACCGTGGCAGACGGTACCGATTTACCATATTTGACTTTATTTAAAGCCTATAACTATACAAATTAATTCTCCAGTTACTTTTTATTAGTTAAGTGGTTAACATTTCATGTGACTCATCTAGTGGTATCATTAGTATTGAGTATCACAATACTAAAATTGGTATCAGTATCGTGGGGCAAAATTTTGGTATCGCCCTCCAGATTAACTCCTTAATGGTTAAACGTTTTAACATTATAATTTAAATAGTTTAAACAGTATATTTTTTTAAATGATATTTACACCCCTAGTCTTCATACAGTGGGGGAAAAGCAGGTTGTAAAAAATAAAAAAACTGCAAACGTCTCACAATAAATTATGCCTCTGATATGAGTACATTTGTGGATAGGCTATTTGTTTTTTTCGTAGTTTGACGCCTGCATTTCCCCCAGTGTCAAGATTACATTAAAAAAAAACACATCAAACATCATCTGAGATACAAGTACTGTATGTGACAGTGAATATATTTTCGCTCAGATTATGTCATTCAGGGTTTTTTAGGCTCCTCAACTCTGACAAATTTAAATTGTACGAATAGTAGAGGAGATAACGGTAAGCAAAATTCTTCCTCCCCGGATCCCGCGAGTCCCGCTGTCCCATATGGACAGACTTACTGATTTTGTCTGCTTCCTCCTGGCCCCAGAGTGCAGCACAACAGCATAAATCAGCCATAATCGAACAGAAACATTCAGATAATAACGGATACAGTCAGCACCGCTCAATTACTCGGGGGCGGGGCCGTCCATAGGTGCGCCATCCCCGTACTATGTCATCAAAGCGAGCAGACACTGTGCGCATGCGGCTCTGCTTTACCCAATCAGAATCCTGGCCAGTGCAAGAATCAGTGTGCTGAAAGAACGAGTAACGAGATGCTTTTGGGAAATGTAGTGGAGTAAAAAGTACAATATTTTTTAAACAAACATACTTGAATAAAAGTAAAAGTATCCCAAAAATAAATACTTAAGTAGTGTAACGAAGTATTGCACAGTTCAAAGGTGTTAATGATGTGTAGGTGATGAACCAGAATTATCTCAAACTAAATATGTTGTACACTCCTCAAAAATGAGTAAAAATTCAGAACAGTAGTTGATTATTGAGTCTGGAGCTGATGGCACTTACAGCTGCAATTATGGGTTCACAGTGTATGAGTGAATCGTGATCCTTTCTTTACATGATATATTGTATCGTAATAGAGCTTTGTATTGATTTGTATCATGATACAAGACAAAAAGCACAACATAGCTCTGTAGTTTACCAAATGGTTCTTGGATGAAGTATTTTACAGTTGTTATGAATATACTGTCAATATTGCGTTTAAATGTTGTCTTTTAAACAAATGGTCCATTATTAAATGACCAATGGATCTTAGTAAGCATCATCCATCAAGTATCCCATCCAGACCATGGCATGTATTGTGAAAGGTATTGTATTGTGACATTAGTGTATTGCTGTACCCCTGATTGCAGCAGTGCTGACCCTTAAGCTGCTGCTGTTTGTCCTGACTCCTGAACTCTGTCTTTCTGCAGGCAGCTACTTCGCCAGCCACTTCATCATGGGCGGGGAGAAGTTTGATTCCACCCATCCGGAGGGCTACCTCTTTGGGGAGAACACAGACCTCAACTTCTTGGGACACAGGCCTGTAGCAGTATGTACTGAACCCTGCTGCCTATATATCTCACTTGGGGCAAACAAAACATTCCATTAACCTGCTTTCATTTTAAAACTGACATCCGGTGCTACATGAAGTTCTCAGTTTGCTTGCCCTGCCTTCCAGGAAGTCTGCTACTGCTTTACTTTCTTGGTCATTTCTCCCCAGCAGTGTCTTCTGGGTTAAAGCATGTTATTGTTATTGTCAATCAATTGTGGAAACAGCTGGTTATTGACAGGGAAGAAGTGGGTGAAGGGGTGGGTACTGTTACACTCTCCAGGTGAAATGACCCAGGAAGTGCAAGACAGTCTAAAAGCAGGGCTTGAAAACAGAAATTTCTTTAACCTCGTGTAGTACCAGATACAATGTTAAAACATGTGTTTCTTTCAAAACTTGATATAGTGAATGGACATGCTGCAATTTCTTGAAGGTTTTAGTATAGAATTCAACAGCTGTCTTGCTGTAAACTAAAAGACAGAAGCCTGAACAGGACAGACTATAGTGGGCTTGGGTTATTGTTGACAGATGAGAGAAACTCCCTCTTGGGTCCTACAGTTTACACTCTTGTGGTCTTCAGTGCTGCAGGGAGTTTCAGTTCTTTTCCATTTCAATAGCCCCAGACACACAAACACAGCGTCTGCTATTTTGCTTCTAGTAAATAGTAAGTCAGAAGAGGGTTGAGTAACATTGTGATACAAGCCTGGCTGTCATTCACGGTTACAGAAACACATTTTTTTGGGGGGGTTAGCAAATATAAAATTCGTTTTTTTGTTTTTGGACGATGGAGTACATATAGCATGGCTTGAAACTCACACTGACCCTGCCCCGGTTTCAGAACTACTTTTAATTCAGTACTGCATTTTTTTTTTTTAATGAAACAGAGCTAGGAGTTTGATGTTAATGTCTCCCTTTATAGCTGCATGGACAACACCTAATAGTAAACTACTGCCTCAGGTTATTCATTCATGCTATCATGAAAATCTGTTAATTCAGAGCAGATTTCATTTCAATACTATAACAAAATGAGGGAAGTGCTGAAATCCAGGACTGGGTGCAGGGCTGGTGGGAGTTTCAAGCCTTGATACAGCATGTCCTTGTGTCTCTGAAAACTCATTTGCCCAGCTACAGAGAAGGTCCAGGTCCCTTTAAATTCGCTGGGTTGTGGATTCAGAGTCCACTACTCCCCCAAGTTTGGTTTCATCTGCAAATCTAACATCTTGTAATGTGTATCTTGGTCCAGGTCATTTATATAAATGAGGAAAAGTAAGGGTCCAAGTACCAACCCCCCCAGATTTTACACCTCTCACAATTACTCTGCTTTCTGTGTCAAAACAAATATCTAAACAGGTTACCATGGCAACTCAATTACATGATAATTGGTACCATCTGATGATCAAAAGAGTACCAAAGCAAAGGCTGTACCATGGTCAGTTTTAAGTAGTGTACCCCTAACTTCAAAAGAAAAACAAACTAAGTACTTGACATTTAAAAATAAAATGTGGATCCCATCCATAACTGTTAAACACACAATAGAAACTTAATAAATTCACTGCCAAACCATTTAATTGAGAAACCTTTTTTTTTTTTTGCAAAAAGAATACAAACAAATGTAGCTTTTCATACACAGTTCCCTAGTCCACTGTAAAAAAAAACAAAAAACAAACTGTACTCTTTTTAAAACAAAATAGGTGAATGGAATCTAATCTCAGTCAGTTTAGTTTTTTTTTAATCCAAATTATCAATCGCTCAATGTAGAATATTTTAAATGTGACCAGTTTACCCTTGAAGTCCTTAAACCAAGGCACCCGAAGCCAGAGTAAATGAGACCAGGGCCTGGCCTTGAGGAATCCCAGGGCCCCTTAAGGATTCACTTCCTCTCGCACAACTGGGTTACAGGCAGGGAGTGGAGTGGTTTTGCGCTTTTGGAGCCAGTGTAATTAGGGCAATTGGATCAATTCTGTAAGCAAGATGAGCAGCGGCGGCTTTAACTTAATGGCATTTCTGGTAATATGTGATCTTTTCATCTGGCTGTGGATTGATTTGAAGAGTGCAGCTCTGCGGTGGGGCAGACAGACTGGGCAGAGCTGGAGGGCTGGGACTATCGATTTAGTACTGCGATTAATACACTCCTGCAGAGAGAGAGGCAGGACTTCATTAGATGAGAAGCTGTGGTTCAGTGAAGCATTGAGAAGCATCTCTATCTGTCACGTCTCCTAAGAATCAAGGGAACAGGAGGCCCATGGATAGCTCTTCGTTGTGCAACAACACCACCACATCAGACCAGAACCCCATTAATGCTTGTCCAATTCTTAGAAAGGTATTGAACTGAAGTTGGGTCATAAAGGATGTTAGGGTAATCTATTGTATTGTGAAACATGACAGTGACAAACGATTCTTCAATGATTATTCCCTCATCTGAGGATGCATACAGTATCTCTGGTGCTAAAGTACAGGTGGGCTTCCATTTTAGGTGCATGTAGAGAACTGCTTACCGAATTGAGATGACATTTTGAACCCTCTTAAAGCACAAGTCATACAATATTTATACAGCACATCTAAACACAGGCAGATCTTAATGCCGCAACTACTGAAAATAATCAAAAACTCTTTAATGACAACTACTGTAGCATTAAAAAAAGAATGACGAACGATTCGTACTCATAAACACCATCACAAGAGGAAAATGCCACATTATTGTTACAGTAACTGGAGGGTGCTTCAAATACCCCTCTCTGTTTCACACAAGTAAAAGGTTTGACTCTTGTCAGGTAGCAGTGTGTGTGCTGGCAGTCATCGTAAGGATTGTCTGTTGTGTGCTTGGAAGCGTTTATCTGAGCAGGTAGAGCGGTGTTCTATTGACTGCGTCGAGACACTTTATTTACGCTGTGAGGTAGACACTGCAGGGGTGGCAATTTACTGAGTTTCTTTTAGTACTTACAGTGGCTCTCAAAAGTATTCACCCCCCTTGGACTTTTCCACATTTTATTGTGTTACAACATGGAATCAAAATGGATTTAATCAGGAGTTTTTGCCACTGATCAACTAAATTAATTACAAATAAAGAGCAGAAAATAATTGATTGCATAAGTATTCACCCCTTGAGTCAATATTTATTTGGTAGAGGCACCTTTGGCAGCAATTACAGCCATGAGTCTATTTGGATAAGTCTCTACCAGCTTTGCACATCTGGACACTGCCATTTTTGCCCATTCTTCTTTGCAAAATTGCTCAAGCTCCGTCAAGTTGGATGGGGACCGTTGGTGAACAGCAATTTTCAACTCTTTCCACATATTCTCAATTGAATTGAGGTCCGGGCTTTGACTGGGCCCCTCCAGGACATAGACCTTTTTGTTTTTAAGCCACTCCAGTGTGGCTCTGGCTGTATGTTTGGGGTCATTGTCCTACTGGAAGATGAATATTCTCCCAAGTCCCAGGTCTCTTGCAGACTTCAGCAGGTTTTCTCTGTACTTTGCTGCATCCATTTTGCCGTCTATCTTCACAAGCTTTCCAGGCCCTGATGCAGAGAAGCATCCCCATAGCATGATGCTGCCACCACCATGCTTTACGGTAGGGATGGTGTTCTCAGGATGATGTGCGGTGTTAGGCTTGCGCCAAACATAGCGCTTAGCGTTGAGGCCAAAAAGCTCTATTTTGGTCTCATCAGACCATAGAATCTTCTTCCACTTGGTCTCATAGTCTCCCACATGCCTTCTGGCAAACTCTAGCCGAGATCTGATGTGAGTTTTCTTTCAACAATGGCTTTCTTTTTGCCACTCTACCATAAAGGCCAGCGAACAACGGAGGAGGATGTTGTCACTCAATAATCAGAGGGGGGTGTTTTAAATTGACTGGTACACTTTGCAAAGAAGAGGGGAAGACTACACAAGCACTGGAAATGCCAGCGTCATAATAGAACATGCAAGTTATAGTACTTCGGATCAGTTAATCTCAGACACAGGGAATATTCAATTGAGCAGAGACTGGTTGAAAGTGATTCAAGTTTCAGCACAAAATCCATGATTGACAGGGATAGCCACCTCCAAACTGGAGCCAATTATTCACAAGAAAAAAAATTCGCTCCAGCAATAATGTTTCCAAGCACGTCCTGTACAATGAACAGCCAGTAGACACTCCAAGCTCTGCACAATCAAGCTGGATGACAAGGCCAGCAGAGAGCCACAGTCCCCAGCTCCCCACCCCCCCCCCCCCCCCAAGCCTGTCCAAGCTGCTTGATCAGGACACATTGTAAATCTTAATCTAAATCTTATTATAGACTCTTAAGCAGCTGTGGGCCCCTGATGCATGTGCTACTGCTGCACTTTAAAGAAAAGCATTATCCACAATGGCAGTATTTATATTGACCGAATCTTCTGACCATTACACAGTATATTCAAAACTACTCCCGATTTCTGCAATGTGTTTTATACATTTCTAAATGATTTTGGAAGCAGATTACTGGAAACAGACCCTTGACTCTGGCTGCTATCACCACTCACTAATCTATTTTAGACCTGCCTTCTTTTTACGCTGATTTGCTGCGACCTAACACTTCGGTATCTTGACTTTATCACACCGCACACAGCTGTATTCTGTGAATTTATATGGAAACCTATATGGCCTGCTAGATTGCACAGAGATGTTAAGTTGTCATGTCTTGGACACAAACGTATTCAAGCCCCCCCCCCCCCACTCACTCACACTAAACTCAGCAGAGCCCATTTATTTATTTGAAATTATTAATGTACATTTGTACGTTTTGTGTCACAACAAGAAACACAACTCCTTTTGAAATAGAATTGGTGAACCACTTAGCATATAGTTCTGAAATTACTTGGTTCTTAGAAATTGTTTAAGTTTCCACTCACACATAGACAGAGAGCAGACACACACATACACTCACACAGATCCTACACATACACAGTTCATACACACACACACACAGGTCACACACATGCACACACAGGTAGTTATTGACTCTGCTGAGGATGTGAGATGCAGTGCAGATTGAATTGACAGGGTTTGGTTGAGCTGTGGTTTGCTTTACTGTCTGATTTGCTGGAAAGGCCTCCTGCTGTGCTTGAAGCATGTTTCTGTTTTCTATGCACAGGTTGACAGAAAAGCCTTAAATAAGTCACATTTGTACTTCCAGAAAATGTTGCACACATTTGCTCCTTCCTTTATGAAAAACAAATGTGCTGCCTTTAATTAGTCTGGGGTCTCAAATAGAAACTGCTAGACATGGTAAATGGAAACACCTATCTGTCTGTCTATCTATCTATCTATCTATCTATCTAGTGGTGCATGCTGGGAGAGTGAGTGAGTGAGTGTGTACTGCTGCAGGAGAGTGAGAGGTGTGTAGCGTGAGTAGGTGAGCGTTTGTTTTTTCTTACTTTTTGCTTTATGGTTATTTACTTTTTCTTATAGGTGTTATATCGGGTTTTTGTTTTCTGGGGTGTTTGTCAACAAATAAGCTGACTTTTTGTCAGCTTAATAGGCCAGTATGGCCAATTCAAAGGGGAGGGAATCTCCCCCAAACTTTGTGTTTGAAAAGCTAAGCCGTCGCCATGGGGTAAAAATGGTGATAGAGGGGTTTACCTCGTTGGAACAGTGTGTGCTAGCTTTAGGTAATGTGGTTGGGTGTGAGCGTATTGTGTCTGCGTCTCGAATGAATAGAGCAATTGTTGCTTTTTTATGTGATACCAGTCTTGTTGCAAAGGCTGTTGAAAAAGGCATTGTTGTAAACGATACTTTTGTTGCGGTTACACCGCTGTCTGTACCGTCCCGAAGAGTCATTCTTTCGAATGTCCCTCCATTTCTAAAAAATGATTTAATTGAGCGTGCGCTTTCCCGGTATGGTAAGATTGTATCCAGCCCCAAGAGAATACCGATTGGCTGCAAATCCCGCAGCTAAAGCATATAGTGTCGTTCCGAAGACATGTCAATATGATTTTTAATGACGTGAATCAGGAACTGAACGTTGCACTTAAATTCAAGGCAGATGATATTGAATATGTCATTTTTGCCAGTACTGATGTAATGCGATGTTTTCACTGTAAAAAGGAGGGACACATTGTTAAGAACTGTCCTGAGAAAGGAGGTAATGCGGGCGAGGAGAATGAGGGTGAGCAAGGGGAGAGAGAAGAAGCTGGGCAGCCGGAGGAGCGTGGAGCTGAGAGCGGTTCCGTGGTTTCTGAAACCCCGGCTAAAGAGGTAAGTAAGGCGCAGGACACAGTGCAGGCTAGCGGGAGTCTGAATCGGGACAGCAACGCTGAGGAGAGTGTGAGTGAGTCGGCCGGGGTTGAAAAACCGGGCAGTGGGCTTACTGACACTAATACTGGTGAGACTTCCACTGGCTGCAGCTGCTGCAGCAAGCGTCAGTGTGGAACAGAAAAGTAGTGAACAGATTGAGAAAGCAGGTGTCTCTGCTGAGTCAGAAATGGAGACTCGGGTAGAGAAAGACGAACTGACAGAAACTGAGAGAGACGATAAGAGTCTGAGAATGGAGCGTAGTGAGGAGCAGGAAGCGAGTGGCGGGGCGTTTCATTTTAAAGTCCCGAGAAAAAAGAGGCAGAGAAAAGTGACTGCAGATGTCGTCACTAAGAAAAAAGCAAATTACACGGATGATGGTTCAAGTGTATCCGATAGCTCTCAACCTGAAAAAAGCCACGAGAGCACACCGTGGAGTGTTAGTATTGCCTGTAAGGATCCTGAGGAGAGCTCAGAGTTTGACAGTGAGGAGGAGGGGAGTCAGACTGATTGTTCGCTGACGGCAGAGCCCCCTTGCACCGAGGCTGGTTACAGCGTGGGCAGTATTAAAACGTTTTTAGAACTTACTAAAGGTAGGAGGGGGGTCAGCGTTGAAGACCATTTTCCTAATATTAAAATGTTTTTACTGTCGGCACGTTTTTTGTTACAGAAAGTTTCAGGCTCTGGTCTTTCTGAGCAGGAGCGCTGGCGTCTAAAGAACCTAATTGCAAAGGTTAATAAGCAGTCTAAAACTGCTTAAAACAGTTGACCGTTCTTTTTTTCAATTTTCTCCCATGGATAAGTGGTTTCTTATCTTCTTTCTTGTTTGTATCTTTCTATCTCTCCCTAACATGAGCTCTCTTAAGATTGGGTCATTAAATATAAACGGGTGTAGGGATGATTTAAAGAGACCCGCGTTGTTTGATTATCTGGAGCAGAAAGATTTGAAAGTAATTTTGTTGCAAAAGACACACACAATCAGGAATCAAATAGACTGGGCCAGGGATTGGAAGGGGGAGACTTTTTTTAGTCACAGATCTAGTGTGAGTGCTGGGGTGGCAGTCCTTTTTTCAAAAGACTTTAAACCAGTTTCTTATGATGTCACTGAGGTAGTGAAGGGGCGGTTACTTAAAGTGCAAGCGAAAGTCGGTGAAATCTCGCTTGTCTTTATTAATATTTACGCACCAAATGAGGGCAGAGAACGGATTGCTTTTTTTCAGATTTTAGATACAGTTCTGAACGGTTGTGGAAGTGAGGAAGTCCTGTTTTTAGCCGGTGATTTTAACTGCACTGTACATTGTTCAGATGATCGAAATCACCCTGAGCCACACCCACAGTCTGCCAAAGAGCTTTTAATGATTTTAAATAAGCATGACTTGTCTGACGTGTGGAAAGCATTCAATGGCACAAATAGACAGTACACATGGGTCAAAGTGTGTGAGAAGACGGTCTCCTTAGCGAGATTAGACCGTTTTTATACTTTTAAGCAGCATTTTAGCCTGTTTACCAAGTGTTTTATTTCTCCCACTGGTCTTTCTGATCACAGTCTTTTAACAGTTCATGTTTTATTGCCTTCCCAAATGACAAAACGTTCTTACTGGCATTTTAACATTCAGCTGCTGAAAGATACGCATTTTAAAGAATGCCTAACTTTTCTATGGAACCGGTGGAGAGAGCAGAAATCTGCTTTTTCTTCTCTGGCCCAGTGGTGGGATGTGGGGAAGGTGCAGGTCAGGTTGTTCTGTCAGCAGTACACTGCTAATGCCACAAAGAGGATGACTGAGACTCTGGAAGAGCTGGAGAGAGACATGTTAGAGCTTCAGGGAGCTCTACAGTCTAATCCCAATAGTAGGACGATTCAAGACCTCAAAAATAAAAAACAGCAGCTGGCTGAGCTACTGAATGTCAAAGTGCAGGGGGTGCTGGTGAGGTCTAGAGTTCAATACCTTGCAGAGGTGGATGCGCCAACACAGTTTTTCTTTGGCATGGAGAAAAAGAGTGCGCAGTGCAAAGTAATTCACTGCCTGAAGACACTGTCAGGGGACGAGTTGAGGGAGCCCAGAGAGATCCGGCGATGTGCTGTGGATTTCTACACAAAGCTATTCACAGCGGAAGCTGAAGGACAGCCGGAGGAGACACAGCGTTTCTTGGAGACTCTGCCGAAGATCTCTGAAGAGGAGAAAGGTTTTTTTAGACAGACCTCTGACAGTACAGGACCTCTGACGCTCTCATGGGGCTGAAGGGAGGAAAAACTCCAGGACTGGACGGACTACCTGTCGGGTTTTTCAAGTCTTTCTGGACTTTGCTTGGAAAAGATCTACATGCAGTCTATGCAGAAAGTCTGGAGAAAGGGGAGCTGCCGTTGAGTTGTAGAAAGGCAGTGATAACTTTGCTGCCAAAAAAAGGGGACTTGTGCCATATCAAAAACTGGAGGCCTGTGTCGTTGTTGGCCTCTGATTACAAAATAATATCGAAAGCCCTCGCTAATCGGTTGAGCACTGTAATGGGAAATATTATTCATCCTGACCAAACCTACTGCGTGCCCAGTAGAAGCATTTTTGACAGTATTTTTTTAATTCGAGACACATTGGCTGCCTCTGAGCTCTTCGGTTTCCCTGCCGGGCTTATCTCTCTTGATCAGGAGAAAGCCTTTGACAGAGTCGATCACAAGTATTTATGGAAGGTATTTGAAGCCTTTGGATTTGGCCTGGGATTTCTATCCCACATACAGTTCCTGTACTGTGACATTTTCAGCCTGCTGAAGATCAACGGGGAGCTGAGTGCACCTTTCCCAGTTCACAGGGGTATCAGACAAGGCTGCCCTCTTTCGGGAATGCTCTATTCCCTGTCCATCGAACCCCTTATTTGCAGGCTCAGGCATGTTCTAACAGGGCTCTCCATCCCAGGTAGTCTGGCTCAGCCCATAAAAGTATCTGCCTATGCAGATGACATCTCAGTTTTTATAACCAGCCAGGCAGATGTTGATAAACTCTGTGACAGTCAACAGCTTTTTGAAAGAGTCTCATCTGCTAGAATTAATTGGTTGAAGAGTGGGGCTTTCTTACTTGGGAAATGGATGAAGCCTGGGCCTCCAGTGTTGCCTGGTGGATTGCTGTGGAGCTGGGAAGAGTTTAGACACCTAAGGGGTTTTTTGGGAGGTGCGAGAGCAGCTGAGAGGAACTGGGAGGGAGTTTTGGAGGCAATACGGGGGCGTTTGCAGAGGTGGCGCTGGGTTTTGCCACAGCTCTCGTATAGGGGCAGAGTTTTAATAATAAGCAACTTGGCTGCTGCCATGCTCTGGCACAGGTGCATATGTGTAGAACCTGACCAGGCATTTTTGAAAAAAATCCAGAGTGAATTTTTAAGTTTTTTCTGGGATGGACTGCGTTGGCTAAGGCAAAGCATATTGTACCTACCTCTGGATGAAGGGGGTCAGGGATTGATGGACCTGTCCAGCAGGATTGCTGCTTTTAGACTGCAGGCTGTCCAAAAAATGCTCTATAGCAGTGAGAAGCCTCCCTGGGTTGACGTGGCTTTACTCTTCTTTCGTCAAGTTGGAGGGCTGGGTCTTGGGAAGCATATTTTCTTTTTAAACACTGCTGTGTTTGTTTGCTCCAAACTACCAGCCTACTATCAGAGTGTGTTGAAAGCATGGCAGAGTCTGAGGGTGGGTCTGGATGAAGAAGCTTTAGATTTTTACTGGCTTTTGGAGAGACCTCTGGTTTTTAATCCTCTTTTTAAAGTGGAAATGTTAAAATCACAGGCTTTTACAAATGTAATGATAAAGGCCGGGGTCATCAAGTTACGCCATGTTTTAGATCTGGAGAGTTTTAATTGGAAAAGTCCACAGAGTTTGTCTTTAACCTTGGGGTTGCGGTCTGTGAGGGTAGCTGGGTTGCTGCTTTCCCAGATTCATGCAGCATTATCAAATGCCAAGAATGAGACTCTAAGAAAGGGCTTTACTGACTGTATCTCTTTCCCCTGTGAAACACCTTTCCCCTTCATACAGATTTCCCCAGCTATCAGCCGAGACACGGGAGACAAAGGGCATTTATTTAAAATCGAGAGCTTGACAGATCTCCCCCTGTCAAGTGTGAAGGGGCACACACTGTATGAATTATGTGTTAAGCTCAGACACTAGAAGCAATTACAGGGCCTTCCAGATACATCTTGGAGAGAGCGGTTGGAGGTGGAGGAGCGGGTCAGGCCGGCTTGGAGAAGCCTCTATAAACCCCCCCCTGTCAAAGAGGCTGGGAGATCTACAGTGGAGACTCTTGCACACGATTCTCGCTGTTAATGCCTACCTCTGCACACTAGACCCAATGGTATCTGACAAATGTCCTTTTTGTTTACAAATAGAGACTGTCTTTCATAGTTTTATCTTTTGTAAAAGATTGTTTTCTCTTTTTTCTGTACTCAATAATGTATTTGTTAAACTGAATGTGGTCTTTTCCGAATGTGTTTTTGTTTTTGGTGTGCCTTATATTAAGGAAAAGAAACATCTGTGCCAGCTACTTAACTTCCTTTTGGGGCAGGCCAAGCTCTCCATTTTAAAATCTAGAAAAGCTCAAATTGCCCAGGTTGGGGAAACAGATGCTCTTACTGTTTTTAGAATGCTGGTGATTAGTAGAATCAAGCTGGATTTCAGTTATCACCGCATGATACACGACTTTAGACTCTTTCCAATTAAATTGGTGTATTGGGGGTGTGCTCAGTGAGACTGAAGGAGAAACCCTTAATATATATTTATAATATTTATTTATTTATAATGACTTAATGTTTTAAATTTTGTCTTGTGAATATTTAAAGAAAAAATAATGTAATTTTTTGTTCTTATTGTGTTTTGTACCAAAAGTCAATAAAGTCTTTTGAAAAAGTAAAAAAAGTATATCTATCTATCTATCTATCTATCTATCTATCTATGCTGTCTGTTGCGGTGCCTGTCGGGAGTGCTTGCAGCGTGTGGTGCTCAGAGTGAGTGAGGGGTTCTCTCCCCTGTTGTTTTTTTCGTTCTTTTCTTTTTTTCACGTTTCATCCTTTATTTATGTTATAGGTTTAAAGAATAAGACGGGGTAATAGTTGGGTCTTTTTAACGGCCGTGATGGCCAAAGTCAGGGGAATCCCAAGGGGATCAGTTCCCAATTTTGAACATATGACACGGAGAAATGGCATAAAAATTGTAGTGGATGTGTCTGTCCCGGTTGAGAAATGTGTGGTAGAACTTGGAAAAGTAATTGGGTGTGAGAATATCAAGTTGGCGTCACGGATGAATAAGGTTGTAGTTGTATTTCTGAGCAATGAAATAATAGTTTCCGAAATGGTTCAGCAAGGTTTGGTTATTGACGGAGTGTTGGTGTCTTTTCTGCCTCTTGCGGCTCCCGCTAGGAAAATAACAATTTCCAATATTCCGCCTTTTCTGAAAAATGAACTTATAGTGAGAGAGCTAAGTCGTCATGGTCAAATAATGTCAGGCATTACAATGATTCCTCTGGGTTGTAAATCCCCTGAGTTAAAGCACGTAGTTTCTTTCAGGAGACAGGTATATATGCTGCTGAATGACCCGACTGGAGAGCTGAATGTAGCTTTTAGGTTTCGGGTGGAGGGTAGCAAATACGTAGTTTTTGCTTCTTCTGATACAATGAAGTGTTTTAAATGTGGCTGTAAAGGGCATATTGCGAAGAACTGTAAGAGGACTGAAGGAGAAACTGAAAGCGAGGGGGAAGAAGTCATTGAGGTGAGAGAGAGCGTAGCTGAGCCGGGGAGCCAGGTTGATGGACCTTCGGATTGCAGCGCTGTAGATAGTAGAACGGAGAGAGAGACTGAAAAAGTCAACCCTGGTTTGGTTGAGTCTGGTGTGGTAGATGGGGAAAGTGAGTTGCAGGAATCATCTAAAACGATTGTTGACGGGCAGGGTGGTGAGGGGAGAGAACAGATTGAGGAAAGCTTTGAACAGAATAAAAGTGCAGTTTTAGTGTTCGAGAAGGAGAGGGAAGTGGGTGAGTTTAAACTCCCCAAAGGGAAAAGAAAGGCTAAAAATAGGCACAGTTTTGCAGTAAAACACAGCCTCGTTTCTGAGGATGGAGTCAATCAGACTGATGAATCAGTGAGTGAGTTATCTGAGAGAGTGGATTGCGCTCAAATGCATTGCGCAACAGGCAGTGGTGGTGATTTTAGTGAAGATGGGGGCAGTGATACTGACTCATCGGTTAGCTCTGATCTCTTGGTAGTCAGCAAGCGAGAGAGGGGGGTATAGTGCTGAAAGCATTCAGGCATTTTTAAGCTCTATCAAAGGGAAAAGAGGGATTGAAGTTATTGATCACTTCCCTGATTTAAAATTGTTTTTAAATTCGGCACAGCAAATTAGACGTAATGCAGCTGTATTGGAATGGAGCAAAGGGAAAGAGATCAGTTAAAAAATATAATAAGTAAAGTTCGTGCCTCTCTAAAAAAGTCATAATGGATAAGTCTACACAAGCATTATTTATTTTTTATGTGTACATTTTTATTAGCGTGTGTAAATTCCAGTGTATTTCTCCTTTAAAACCTATAATGCAGACTCTTAATATAGGAACATTAAATATTAATGGGGGTAAAGATTGTGCAAAGAGAGCAGCTCTGTTTGAATATTTAACCCAAAAGAAAGTTAATGTTGCCATGCTCCAGGAGACCCATACAGATGATAATAATAAATCTGAATATTCGGGATTGGGAAGGGGAGGTTTTTTTTAGTCATGGAACGAATTTTAGTGCTGGAGTTGCCATATTATTTGCGAAGGGGTTTAAGTATGACTATCAATGTAAGTGAGATCATTAAAGGACGCTTGTTAAAAGTGCAGGTAACGGTAGAAGGGAGAAAGTTAGTATTTGTTAATATTTATGCACCAAATGATGGGAGAGAGAGGGTGCTGTTTTTTCAGAATCTCAATGGAGTTATTGCTCAGAGTCAGACTGAAGAAGTGGTTTTAATAGCTGGTGATTTTAACTGTACAGTTGACGACAAGCTAAATAGAAATGGCCCAGAGCCTCACCCCAGGTCAGTTAAGGAGCTGGTCACTGTTTTAACAGCGCAGGATATGGAGGATGTGTGGAGAGTAATGAATCCTGATGTGAAGCAGTATACCTGGGCTAAGGAGAGTGATGGGAATATATGTTTAGCTCGATTTAGATACGTTTTATGTTTTTAAGCATCAATTAAATTGTTATTCTAAATATACTATTCACCCCACAGGTCTATCTGATCATAGTTTGGTCAGTTTGAATATGATTATCCCTATTGCACGTGTTTATTCATCTTATTGGCATTTTATTATTAAACTTTTAAAAGATTAATCATTTTTTAAAATGTTTCAAATTCTTTTGGGAACGGTGGAGGAGGCAGAAAAAGGCATTTTTATCAATAAGGCAATGGGTGAGTAAAATTCAGACCCGACTGTTTTGTCAGCAGGACACTATGAATGCTACAAAGAGCACTAGTGAGGTGATGAGAGAGCTGGAGGAGGTGACTGAACTCCATAATGCACTGGAGACCACATACAGTGACAGGCTTTATGAAGACCTGAAGCTCAAAAAGAGGAATTTGGCTGAGTTGTTGGACTCACAGGTACAGGGAACATTGGTACTTTCAAGGTTTTTAAAGCTTTCTCAGATGGATGCTCCAACTCAATATTTTTTTGCATTGGAAAAGAAAGTGGTTCAGAGTAAAGCAATACACTGTCTTAGAACAGTGAAAGGTCAGTTGCTGTGTGAGCCTGAGGCTATCAGGGAGCATACTGTGGGTTTCTTTTCACAACTGTACACGGCAGAGGCTGTGGATGGATCTGAGGGAGCCAAGCAGTTCCTACAGGGGCTAACACAGGTTCCAGAAGGCGAGAAGGAGAAGCTGACGTTGCAGGAACTTTCTAAAGCTCTGGAAGGACTCAACACGGGCAAAACACCCGGAATCGATGGAATACCTGTTGAGTTTTATAAAACTTTCTGGTCTGAGTTGGGAGGTGACCTTTTGGAAGTGATGGAGGAATGCATTGTGGAAAATGAACTGCCACTGAGCTGCCGGTGCACAGTACTGACTCTGCTGCCTAAGAAAGGGGACTTGTGTCTTAAGAACTGGAGGCCCGTAAGTATTCTTTGCACTGACTATAAAATCTTGTCGAAGGCATTGGCAAATAGACTAAGCGGCGTAATGAGCACTATTGTGCATTCAGACCAAACGTACTGAGTACCAGGCCGAACAATATTTGATAATATATCTTTGGTGCGGGATTTAATAGTTGCCTCCAAGCTCTTTGGTTTTAAAGCTGGATTGCTCTCTCTGGATCAAGAGAAGACTTTTGACCGGGTAGACCACCGGTATCTTTTTGATGTTATTAGGTCATTTGGCTTTGGTCCCAATTTTTTGGGAAAAATTAAGTTGCTCTATAGTAGCATTTTTAGTGTACTTAAAATAAATGGTGTATTACGTGCTCCTTTTAAAGTTCAAAGGGGAATTTGCCAGGGTTGTTCTCTATCAGGAATGTTATATTCTCTGTCATTTGAACCCCTGATGGTAAAATTGAGAAAGATATTGAATGGGTTGTCTATCCCTACTGTGACAATGGAGCCTGTTAATGTGGTGGCTTACGCTGATGATCTTGCTATTTTAGTAACAAATAAGAGAGACATTCAGATAATAGAGGAGAGCTTGAGGGTATTTGAAAGAGTGTCCTCAGCTCGGGTAAATTGGGACAAGAGTAATGCCTTTTTAATTGGAGAGTGGGAGGGCAGCAGACCACAGGATTTACCATCGGGGCTTAAATGGAACAGGGAGGTTTTCAGATATTTGGGAGTTCACTTGGGAGAGCAGGGACTGGCTAAAGAGAACTGGGAAGGAATACTGGATCAGGTGAAAGGCCGATTGGATAAATGGCGGTGGCTTCTAATTAAGCTTTCCTATAGAGGAAGAGTTTTAATTATTAATAACCTGGTCACATAAATGCTGTGGCACAGATTAATGTGTGGGGATCCCCCTCCATCTCTGCTGTTGGAAATTCAGAGATTATTGCTGAGCTTCTTTTGGGATGGGCTGCATTGGATAAAGCAGGGGGTGCTATACTTGCCTGTAGAAGAAGGAGGACAGGGACTGGTGGACATAAGAAGCAGAATAACAGCTTTTAGACTCCAGTTGCTTCAGAGGCTGCTGTACTGTCAAGAATCACTACCCTGGAGAACAGTGGCTTTTGCTTTCCTTCGTTTAGTAGGGGGGTTGAATTTTGATAGGCATCTGTTCTTATTATATGGTGGAAAGTTAAATCTCTCGGTCTTGCCTGGTTTTTATAGGGGGATGCTGAATGCTTGGAAGGTGTTTAGAATTAACAGAGATTTGAAGTCTGTAGGGTTGTATTGGTTGCTTGAAGAGCCTCTAATTTATAATTCAGCGTTAAAATGCAATCTTTTAGAATCAAATAGTTTTTTTACTTTTAATTTCCAGAGGAGTAGTGAAGGTCGGTGATTTAATTAATTTTGATAACCGAGTCTGGAAAACTGCAGAATCACTAGCAAGTGAGCTGGGTGTGAGATCAGTGCGTGTGATCAGTGCAGCTTAAAGCTGTTTTGCTTGCAGAGATGTTACAGTAGATGTCAGTTTTTCTTAGGAAAAAGTCAGCTGGAGACAGAACCGCCAGAGTTGGACCTGCAAGTTGAACCTGCAGTAGGGCAGACCACTGATACCCTGGGGCAGATCCTAAAGTTTGGAGAAGGATATAAGGTTCAGTTCGGGGGGATACAAAAAAAAGAAATGTATTGGATGTGTGTTAAAGTGTTGCATTTTCAAAATTTAAAAAACTTGCCTGATACACATTGGCGAGAGAGGCTACAGGTAGAGGACTCCATCACCCCTGCATGGAGGAATCTGTATAGATCACCAGTTCCTAAGAGAGTGGGGGATCTACAGTGGAGAATATTGCATACCATTGTGGCCACCAACTCATTTCTCTCCATCATTCAGCCGGGGGGAGGAGATACATGTCAGTTTTGCTCGATAAGGGAAAGTTTTTCATTGTTATTTATTTTGTGGTGGATTAAAGCCTTTGTTTGAGTTATTGAATGATTTGTTTAGTGAATTGGGTCTGAGTTTTACTCAAACTACTTTTATTTTTGGGGTGAAGAAGGCTAAAGGAAATAATAATCTTTGTCAATTGGCAAATTTTCTACTGGGCCAGGCAAAAATGGCAATTTTGAAAAGTAGGAAAAACAAAATGAATGGAGTTTTAACTGATGCGGTAATACCTATTTTTAAAGTATTGGTAATCTCAAGAATTAAAGTTGATTTTACTTGATATATTGGTTATAAATTGGTGCACCAGCTAGAAAAGTTTCAGGCAATTTGGGCAATTGGGGAGGTGGTGTGTTCGGTGGAAGATAATAATTTAAAAATGTGTTTGTAATTGTTGTAATAGAGGGTTTTGTATGGACATTTGTGCTATTTGTTTTGTAATGTTAATATTGTTTTGATTGATCGAAATAAAGGATATTAAAAATAAAAAAAAATATCTATCTATCTCTATCTCTATCTATCTCTATCTATCTATCTCTATCTACCTGTTCTGTCTAGTGTGATGTATGCTGGGAGAGTGGAGTGAGTGAGGTGGAGTGGATCGAAGTAGGTGTTTAGTTTTTCTTTTTTTTATATGTGTTTGTTAATGTGAATAGTTAATTTGTTTTGTTTGTTAAATAAGTTAAAGAACTTTGTTAAACTTTTGTGGTCAGTATGGCTGGCTCAGTGGGGAGTTTCCCCCTTGAGAGTTTAACTCGTAAGCATGGAATCAAAATAGCTACGGAAGGTTTTGTTCCTATAGAGAAGTGCATGTTAGCGATTGGGAAAGTAGTCGGTAATGAAAATATAAAGTCTGCGTCCAGAATGAATGGATCAGTCGTGGCGTTTTTAAGTCAAACTGATCTAGTAAAGAAAATAGAAAATGGAATGATTTTGAACGATTCTCTTGTTGCAGTTACCCCATTAGTGACACCAGCGAGAGAAATAATTCTATCAGACGTTCCACCTTTCCTTAAAAATGCTTTAATTGTAAATGAATTGTCTCGACATGGGCAAATTGTCTCAGCCCCAAAGAGAATCCCATTAGGCTGTAAATCTCCACTGTTACAACATGTAGTCTCCTTCAGGAGACAGTTGTTTATGGTTTTGAATAAAGTGAGCGAGGAACTTAACATTGTTTTAAAGTTTAAAGTGGATGGCTGTGATTACATGATTTTTGCTAGTTCAGAAACAATGAAATGTTTCAATTGTGGGGCTGATGGACATTTAGTTAAAAATTGTCCGAAAGCAAAAGAAAGAGAGGGGAGAGAAGGGGGAGATGTGAGCGAGAAAGTAGCGGTGAACTTGAAATCCACGGAGCCGAGTAATGTTGATGTTGAAACAGAGAGTGGGGGTATGGAGAAAGAGAATGTGAATGCTGAAAATGATGGAGAGGTGGCTGGGACGAGTGTTGGTGTGGAGGTGAACAGAACAGAGGGTAAAACTGGAGAGCAGGAAATTAAAAATACCAGTAGTGATGGTAACAAAAAACAACAGATTGAAAGTAGTACTGTTAATGATACGAATAGTACGAGAGAAGCAGAGACTGGAAAAGTAAGAGAGGACAATCAGGGTGCGGGTGAAAATAAAACTGAGTGTCTAGGGGAGAATGTATCAGAGAGAGTTTCTGAAATGAGCAATTTGGCAATGGAGATGAGTGAGAATGTGAATGATAATGGTGGATTTAAGACTCCAGGAAAAAGGAAAAAAAATTCAAAAAGGAAAAATATAGAGGTAGTAGAAACAAGAGAAAACAAACAACCTCCTAAAAAGGAGGGGCAAGTCCTGGAGTGTTGTGGTTGCCAGTTCAATACATGAAAGTAATTCAGAGTCAGAGAGAGAGAGGAGGAGGAGGAGGTGGTGGTGTTAACCGACTTGTCTCAATGCTCTGAATCTACTTTGTTAAAGAGCGGGTATGGTGAGCAAAATATAAGAGTTTTTACTGTTGACAAAGGGAAGGAGAAAAATTGATGTGGAGGATTTTTTTTCCTGATTTAAATGTGTTTGTGAACTCAGCGGCTTATCTGGTAAAGAAGTCCTCTGGGTCAAACTTTACAGACCAAGAGCGCTAGTGTTTAAAGAATCGTTTGATTAGAGTTTGTATTAAGCTTAATCAAAAATAAAAATGTTAAGAAACTCTAGTGTTTTTTTCAAATATTGTTTGTTTTTTGTACTCTGAGCTTTCTTTCTATCCCAATGACGACTTTTCTGTTAGGGACTATTAATATAAATGGTTGTAGAGACAGTTTTAAGAGGGCTTCTGTTTTTGAATATTTGAACCAGAAAAAACTGGATGTTATTTTCTTACAAGAAACTCATTGTGATTTCAAAACCCAATCAGAGTGGGAAAAGGAATGGAAAGGGCAAATGTTTTTTAGTCATGGATCTAATGTGAGTGCTGGGGTGGCAGTTTTGTTTAAGGAAAATTTTAAACCTGAGTCAATGGACTTTACTGAACTGGTAAAAGGTCGGATGCTTAAAATAAAAGCTGTAGTAGAAGGACAATCCTTTGTATTTATTAATATTTATGCCCCCAATGATAGAAAAGAGGTTGGAATTTTTCAAAATTCTGGACCAGGTTTTAGTAAAATGTACTTCTGATGAGGTTTTGTTTTTAGCAGGGGATTTTAATTGTACTGCTAATTGTAAAATGGACAGAAATCATCCTGAGCCACACCTTAAGTCTGCAAGAGAATGATCAGTTATATTAAAAAAAGCTTGATTTAATTGATGTGTGGAAAACTGTGCATCCTAATAAAAGACAATATACTTGGGTTAAGTACAGTAAGAGTAACATCTCAATGGCTAGATTAGATCAAATTTATGTTTTCAAAGAGCATTTCAATTTGATAAAACAATGTAGCATTTCTACTACCTTTTCTGATCACAATCTTGTATTCCTTTCTGTTTTATTGCCTACTGTTAAACACAGTCGTTCCTATTGGAAATTCAATACTAATCTGTTAAATGATTTGCATTTTATCAAATGTTTTAATTTCTTTTGGAAAAAATGTAGGGATGATAAAGGTTCCTTTTCGAATGTTAGACAATGGTGGGACGTAGGTAAAGTTCAAATAAAAACATTCTGTCAACAGTACAATGAAAACGTTACAAAGAGGGTAAATGAGCCTCTGCAAGAGCTGGAGCGGGAGGTCTTAGAACTCCAGAGTTCTCGACTGCAAACAAAATGATAATCTTATTGAAAAATTAAAGTATAAAAGGAAATTAATTGCAAATCTTTTGGATGTAAAAGTAAAAGGAGCACTGGTGAGATCTAGGGTGCAGGGGCTGACGAAGATGGACACACCTACTCAGTTTTTTTTCAGCTTGGAGAAAAAAAGTAGCCAAAGGAAGGCAATTCATTGTCTAAGGAGGCCGGACGGAGTGGAGCTGAGAGAGCTGGAGGAGATCAGGAGGTACGCTGTCCAGTTCATTGTCTAAGGAGGCCGGACAGAGTGGAGCTGAGCGAGCCGGAGGAGATTAGGAGGTACGCTGTCCAGTTCTACTCAGGCTTATTTGCAGTGGAGGCTGGGGCTGAGCCTGAGGAGCTGCAGGGTTTCCTGCAGGACATGACATGTTTGCCTGAGGAGGCTAATGAAGGGCTGGGGAGTGCCCTGTCTATAGAAGAACTTACTGTTGCCCTACAAGGGCTGAATCAGGGCAAAGCTCCTGGTATTGATGGCTTGCCCATAGAGTTTTTTAAAAGTTTTTGGCAACTGTTGAAATATGATCTTGCTGAAGTATTTGAAGAGAGCTTTGAGCAAGGAGAGCTGCCGCTAAGCTGCAGGAGATCAGTTATCATGCTCCTTCCAAAGAAAGGCGATCTTTGCGACATAAAAAATTGGAGACCTGTGTCACTGTTGTGCTCCGAATATAAAATTATTTCTAGAGTTCTATTCAACAGACTGAGTACAGTGATCGAGACTGTGGTGCACCCTGATCAAACTTATTGCATCCCAAATAGATCAATTTTTGATAATATCTTTTTAATC
This sequence comes from Acipenser ruthenus, assembly GCF_902713425.1. Taxonomy (NCBI): domain Eukaryota; kingdom Metazoa; phylum Chordata; class Actinopteri; order Acipenseriformes; family Acipenseridae; genus Acipenser; species Acipenser ruthenus. The sequence continues at coordinate 13,454,537 of NC_081207.1, read as the reverse complement.
AGAGAGATATTGGCGGCCTCAAAATTGTTTGGCTTTAGTACTGGTCTTTTTTCATTAGATCAGGGAAAGGCCTTTGCCAGAGTATTTATGGAAGGTCCTTGCTGCTTTTGGTCTTAATTCTGATTTCATTAGTAAAATAAGATCGGCCTATTGTAATGTTTTCAGTATGATCAAAATAAACGGAGGACTTACTGCACCTTTTAAAATTCAGAGAGGAATTAGACAAGGATGCCCTCTATCAATTGAACCGTTCTTGAGTAGGTTAAGAAGTGTTTTGGTGGGTTTATATATTCCAAACTGTAATCAGTCAATAAAGCTGTCAGCTTATGCTGACGATATAATAGTGTTCATAAATAGTCAAGAAGACATAAAGGTGTGTGGCAATGTGCCCCGCCCCTGTGTGTATATTATGTGTTGTATGTTGCGTGCGTGTGTTAATGTTGGTGTATAGTCATTGATACATGGGATATAAACGGGTCTGTGTTTCACGTGTATTTAAAAAGTGTAGATTTGTATTTAGGCACGAGGAGGGCACAAATCACTTCACGTGCTGGTTAAATGTAATATGTAAGCACGGGGTTGCACAGAATTAATTCACGTGCTGGGATTCAAGTGAATAATTAATTAGTAATTGAATCCCAGCACAACAGTATATATAGACACATTTTCTTTCACTCGTGGTTGGGTGTTCAGTGAGTGGAGAACGGGTGTGGAGCAGAGGTAAATGTTAATGAAAAGAATAAGAAGAAGTAGTAGTTGTTTTCACTCACCGTGTTTGTTCATCTGTCTGTTTAAGTGTCTAGTCCATTTTGTTTGTCTATTTATTTTGGGCTCAAGTGCCGTGCCCTGTGTTTTGTCTGTTCCAACCTTTTATTTTCTGTTCTGTTTATTAAATGCTGAGCGACAGCATTCGCTCAGCTTCAGCAAACCACACCTCTCTGTCTGTTTATTTCCTGCTTCTGGTCTGACGCCACCCACTCCGGCCGTCTTTGTGACACGTGGTGTCCTGCGTGGGATCTACCGCTCCTCCAGGACTCAGGCCAGAGCAGGAACCGCATTTTTGGATTAAAAAAAAAAAAAAAAAAAAGAGGGGAAAAAAAAAAAAAAAATGGCAGAAGACGCCATCAAAGTGCGGGACTGGATCCTGGAAAATGCTGGGCTGGAGGCCCAGTCTATACCAGTAGCCGTCCGGTTCCTGCGGTTGATGGACAGAGAGCGATGGGAGACGTATGCAAGGGAACACACTTGGGAGGAAGGTGTGGAGTTGGTCCTCAGCTACCTGGAGGCAGTTATAAGTGGAACAGCAGCCCAGGTAGCAGGTCCACCAGCAGAGGAAGAATGCCTGCTGTCCCCGTCTCCACCAGCAGAGGAAGAATGCCTGCTGGTTTTGCCTCCACAGCCCAAGCGGGAGGAGCCAGAGCGTCCACAGCCCGAGCGGGAGGAGCCAGAGCGTCCACAGCCCGAGCGGGAGGAGCCCGAGCGTCCACAGCCCGAGCGGGAGGAGCCCGAGCGTCCACAGCCCGAGCGGGAGGAGCCCGAGCGTCCACAGCCCGAGCGGGAGGAGCCCGAGCGTCCACAGCCCGAGCGGGAGGAGCCCGAGCGTCCACAGCCCGAGCGGGAGGAGCCCGAGCGTCCACAGCCCGAGCGGGAGGAGCCCGAGCGTCCACAGCCCGAGCGGGAGGAGCCCGAGCGTCCACAGCCCGAGCGGGAGGAGCCCGAGCGTCCACAGCCCGAGCGGGAGGAGCCCGAGCGTCCACAGCCCGAGCGGGAGGAGCCCGAGCGTCCACAGCCCGAGCGGGAGGAGCCCGAGCGTCCACAGCCCGAGCGGGAGGAGCCCGAGCGTCCACAGCCCGAGCGGGGGGAGCCCGAACGTCCTACGCCTGAGCGGGGGGAGCCCGAACGTCCTACGCCTGAGCGGGGGGAGCCCGAACGTCCTACGCCTGAGCGGGGGGAGCCCGAGCGTCCTACGCCTGAGCGGGGGGAGCCCGAGCGTCCTACGCCTGAGCGGGGGGAGCCCGAGCGTCCTACGCCTGAGCGGGGGGAGCCCGAGCGTCCTACGCCTGAGCGGGGGGAGCCCGAGCGTCCTACGCCTGAGCGGGGGGAGCCCGAGCGTCCTACGCCTGAGCGGGGGGAGCCCGAGCGTCCTACGCCTGAGCGGGGGGAGTCGGTGCGTCCACAGCCCAAGAGGGGGGAGTTGGTGCGTCCACAGCCCAAAAGGGAGGAGTCGGTGCATCCACAGCCCGAAGAGAGGGAAGTCGGGGCTTCCACAGCCCTAGGACCCAAGCTGCCAGCAGAGGGAGAATACCTGCTGGTTCCACCTCCACCAGCAGAAGAACAATGCCTGCTGTCCCCATCTACACCAGCAGAGGAAGCATGCCTGTTGGTTCACCTGCTGCTGCCATCCCGAGAGTTAAAGGGGGAGGAGCCATCGCTGCCGTCCCAAGAGCCAGAAGGGGAGGAATTACAGGCTCAACCCCCTGAATTTTTCTGGGGGGGAGAAGGGCAGGATGCTGGTGTCCCCCAGCAGCCTCTATTTATGCTGCTGAAGGGAGCACGGCGCACACCAGCCCAGCCGCCACAGCCTCCCTCTGAGTGGCCAGCATCAGCCCCATGGACTCTGCCTCCACCGCAAGGAGCAGAGCAGCAGGAGCTGCCTCTGCCTCCGCCACCTCCACCACTTCCTCCACTAGGAGCAGAGGAGCAGGAGCTGCCTCTGCCTCCACCACCGCCAGGAGCAGAGGAGCAGGAGCTGCCTCTGCCACCACCAGGAGCAGAGGAGCAGGAGCTGCCTCTGCCTCCGCCACCTCCACCGCAAGGAGCAGAGCAGCAGGAGCTGCCTCTGCCTCCGCCACCTCCACCGCTTCCTCCACTAGGAGCAGAGGAGCAGGAGCTGCCTCTGCCTCCACCACCGCCAGGAGCAGAGGAGCAGGAGCTGCCTCTGCCTCCACCACCGCCAGGAGCAGAGGAGCAGGAGTTGCCTCTGCCACCACCAGGAGCAGAGGAGCAGGAGCTGCCTCTGCCTCTGCCACCTCCACCGCAAGGAGCAGAGCAGCAGGAGCTGCCTCTGCCTCCGCCACCTCCACCGCTTCCTCCACTAGGAGCAGAGGAGCAGGAGCTGCCTCTGCCTCCGCCACTGCCAGAAGCAGAACAGCAGGAGCTGTCTCTGCTTCCCGTACCTCCACCACAGGGAGTACGGTGGCCGGAGCCCCAGAAAGGGGAGCTGTTGGCCACGAAGAAGGGGGAGGAGGTCTGGAGACCACCAACCCCAGCAGCAGTTTCGCTGCCAGAGATCGTGGGGGAGGTCCGGAGACCTGCTCCCACTGCAGCAGTTTCGCTGCCGGAGATCGTGGGGGAGGTCCGGAGACCTGCTCCCACTGCAGCAGTTTCGCTGCCGGAGATCGGGGGAGAGGTTAGGAGACCAGCATCCCCCGCAGCAATTTCGCTGCAGGCGTGGACCAGCAGGCTGTCAGCCGTGCCACTACTGGCAGGGGTGCTGACAGCATGGCCAGCCATGGGCCCACTGAAGCCTCCCTTCCCAGCCCGAGACTTTGTCCTGGACTGCTGGATTTTTAAGGGGGGAGGTGGCCGTTAAGGCCATGTGTGCTTTGCACAGGGGGGGGGGGGGGGTATATGTGGCAATGTGCCCCGCCCCTGTGTGTATATTATGTGTTGTATGTTGCGTGCGTGTGTTAATGTTGGTGTATAGTCATTGTTACATGGGATATAAACGGGTCTGTGTTTCACGTGTATTTAAAAAGTGTAGATTTGTATTTAGGCACAAGGAGGGCACAAATCACTTCACGTGCTGGTTAAATGTAATATGTAAGCACGGGGTTGCACAGAATTAATTCACGTGCTGGGATTCAAGTGAATAATTAATTAGTAATTGAATCCCAGCGCAACAGTATATATAGATACATTTTCTTTCACTCGTGGTTGGGTGTTCAGTGAGTGGAGAACGGGTGTGGAGCAGAGGTAAATGTTAATGAAAAGAATAAGAAGTAGTAGTAGTTGTTTTCACTCACCGTGTTTGTTCGTCTGTCTGTTTAAGTGTCTAGTCCGTTTTGTTTGTCTATTTATTTTTATTTATATAAGTGCCGTGCCCTGTGTTTTGTCTGTTCCAACCTTTTATTTTCTGTTCTGTTTATTAAATGCTGAGCGACAGCATTCGCTCAGCTTCACCAAACCACACCTCTCTGTCTGTTTATTTCCTGCTTCTGGTCTGACGCCACCCACTCCGGCCGTCTTTGTGACAAGGTGTTAGTTGAGACCCAGAAAATCTTTGAAAAGCTTTTAGTAAAGTAAATTGGAGTAAGAGCAGTGCCAAGCATATTGGGAAAGAAAAAAGATGCAAGTCACTGGTATTGCCTGATGGATTGCAGTGGACTCGAGAAGGTTTTAAATATTTGGGAATTTTTATGGGCAATGAGAAAATGAAACAGCGAAATTGGGAGGGGGTTTTGGAAAATATAAAAGGATGTTTGCAGAGGTGGAGGTGGCTGTTTCCTCAAATGTCTTTCAGAGGCAGAGTTTTAGTGGTAAATAATTTAGTTTCCTCCAGTCTTTGGCATAAGTTAATTTGTGTAGAGCCTCCAAAAATGTTGTTTAAACAGATCCAATCCCTGCTTTTGGAGTTTTTTTGGAATGGATATTACTGGTTGAGGCAGGGTGTGCTGCATTTGCCATTGGATGAAGGTGGGCAAGGATTAATTAATATTGAGTGTAGGACAACTGCTTTCAGACTGCAAACGTTGCAAAAATTGTTTTATTCACCGGTAGAGTTGCCTTGGAGAGGACTGGCGTTGTCTTTCTTTCGTTAGGTTGGAGGGCTTGGTTTTGATTTCAATTTGTTATTTATGGATGTTGGTCAAATTCATTTGACGTGTCTTCCTCTGTTTTACAAGAGTGTGCTGAGGGCTTGGAGTGTACTAAAGGCCGAGTGTGAGTTTTCTTTTAGACCCCTTTTGGGTTCTATGACATCCTTTGGTGTTAAATCCACAATTTAGTTTTATTTATAAGTTCAAATCGGTTAATGATTCCCTTATTAGGGCTAAAGTTGTGAAGATCTATGATCTAATAGACACAGAAAAATGTGCTTGGAAGGACCCAGAATGTTTAGCCAATGCTCTGGCCATGCGGTCTGTGCGTGTGGCAGGGTTTACCTGCCACAGCTGAATGAAGCTCTGTCCCCAGAGTGGCGAGAGGCACTGGAGAGTGTTTTTAGTGAGCATCGAATCCCTCAGCAGACTCCGTTTCAATTAGTAATTTTGAAGAAGAGAGTGGCAAGATTTTAAAAGTGAAGGACTTGTGTAAATGTCAATTTTCCCTATTGGAGGGGAAAAAAGCATATAACATGTGTGTGAAAGTAAAGTTTCAAGATGTGTTTAAAGTTCTACCGGACACAAGTTGGAGGGAGCGGCTGGGAGCTGGAGAGGAGGACAAGCCAGCCTGGAGAACTTTATATCAACCCCCCCTTTGTAAAAGATCTGGTGACTTACAATGGAGACTCTTGCATACTATTTTGGCTGTTAATGCTGTTAATGCTTTTGTAACAATAATAAATCCGGAGGTGAACGACAAGTGCCCTTTCTGCAGTAAAAGAGAGACTGTATTTCACTGCTACATGGAATTTCAAAGATTGGATCCATTGTTTGATTTGTTAAACAACCTCTTTTTAAAGCTGGGTTTGGAGTTCACGAAGACTATTTTTATCTTTGGGGTCAGATATGCAAAGAGTAAAAAGTTTGTATTTCATTTGGCTAATTTTATGTTAGGCCAAGCTAAATTGGCCATTTTAAAAAGTAGGAGTAGTAAAATTGATAAAAAAAAGATAAGATTTGGTTAAAGTGTTTCGAAAGCTAGTAGGGGAACGTATAGGTGTTGAATTCAATTTTTATAAAATGATGCACGACTTACTGAAATTTGAAATTATATGGTGTTTTAATGGAGTGCTCTGTGAGGTGGATGAAGAGTTTGACGAACTTGTTTTAAATGTATAAATTATTTTTTGTAGAAATGATTGTAATGTAAAAGTTTACAGTCTGTTGTAAATAAATGTTCTTTAAAAAGTATATCTATCTATCTATCTATCTCTATCTATCTATCTATCTATCTATCTATCTATCTATCAGAATAACAGTACTTTGGATGAGGTGGCAGGCTGCAGTATACCTTTCACTATTGAAAATGGCTAGCCAAGGAAACTAAAAGCAGCAACACAACCACACTGGGATGTTTGAAAAACGTGATGATCTAATTTCAACACTGAGCTGCTTTGTATTGTTGCACATGGTATTACACAGGTATAGCAGCCAAGTTACAGGAAGATACGTTTCTGGTAGTTTAACAATCCACAATCCTTACACCAAAATATGGTTCCTGGGTGACTACATTCTTCCATAGTTTACCCTACTGCGCACCTGACTCTCTGAAACCTTGTTGATGTCCAGTTTGTTTACATGCTCTTAAAGGTGTGTTGCCTTTTTCCTTGAAGCCTTTTTGCCTGCATTTCCCTGTGCACTAAACAGATTTGCTCCAAGTTATGCCGCAGCTAAACTAGACTGTAAAGGTGTGTGCAGTTTTTAGAGTGTGGCGTAGTCTTGCGAGGAGCTCACAATGATCTGTTTCTGTCTCTGTCCTGCTTTGCAGTTCCCGTACGCTTCCCCCCCTCCTCAAGAGCCAGTGAAGACACTCCGCAGCCTGATCAACATTCGTAAAGATACGCTGCGCCTGGTCAGGTAGGTCCAGCAGCATTGACCACACCCACCTCTGTGTGAAACCCCTGGAGACCAGGCCTAGCGATTTAAAAAAATTTTCAATTAGCAGTTATTGACTAAACATGATTACAGAAGAAAAGTTTCAGCACATAATCTAGTCCCTTATATATATATATATATATATATATATATATATATATATATATATATATATATATATATATATATATATAATGTTCCCAGTGTTTTAGATTCTACTACTTCATCTGGTAGGCTATTCCAGCATTTATAACTCTCTTTGGTAATAACTTTTTTATAACTCACTTATGCCCTCTTGTTCTTCTCTCTCTTCTAAATTTTGAAGTTGTGTCTTGGGTTAACTTTATCTATATTATTTATGATTTTTAAAGACTTCAATCAAGTCCCCTCTCTCCCTTCTTTTTTTAGGCAGAAGATATTTTTTTTATTATTTTTACCTGTCCTCATAGCTCATGCCATTAAGTCCTGGAATCAGCCTAGTTGCCTTTCTCTGTACCTTCTTGAGTGCAATTATGTTTTGTTTGTAGCATCATGTTTAACTCCCATTAATTGTGACTTTCTCCATAGTTAGGAAGTCTTTCTCGCTTGCAGTCTAATTTCAGCCACACATGGTAATATTAACTGCAATGTTACTTTGAATGCCTGTACAACAACGCGTGTGTTCTACAAGGTTCTTTGTCGGCTCAGCGCATTTTGTTTGAGGTATCACACTGACTGCAAATTAACTATGTTACATATATTTTAACATTAAATTATTAAATTCAGTGAACATGTTAAAACTTCAATATAAAGATTAATAAAAAAAAATCTGGAAATGCATAAATAAGTTATAAAATAATTTTTTTTAGCGGTTGCCGCTGACAATGGTTCCAATTTAATTTGTAGCTGGACTGGGGTCTTTATGCTTCAACCTGTGTAGCTTGGATTTTTTCTTATTCTTATTGTGATTGGCTGCAAAGACAACAGGGCTAGCCAGAGACTGGATAATGTTTGTTGGGTTGTTTTTTTATTATGTACGGTTTCCTAGTAACTGAACACATTGTATTCTGGGAGATGTAATTGTTAGTGGAAGTTTTAGGAAAGGTGGGAGATGAGGGAGACAAGCTATGCATATTTCAGATTTTTAATGCATAAACGTGGCAGGTAGATGGCTTATCTGGACCGCTGCCCCTATGAATCTGATTCTGAATAGAGTTTTTACAAACTCACAGCTTTAGAGAGGGGAAAGAAATTACAGATAAGCCAAAATGTTTAAAACCTCCTCGCATCTTTTCAGAAACAGCCCCCTTTGTTGAAAAATGAATTACTTAGCAAGCCTGCTAAATAACGATCTTGAAGAAACAGCAGCAGAGAATAAAATAAAATGCACATAAAGGTATTTGGACAGATGAAACCTTTATTAAAGTTCCCCATAGTAAAAGCATAGCAAAGTGCCATAAGGCATGGTAAAGCATAGGTAATAATTGTAAAGCCCACAGATGTATAGTAAAGCATAGTAAAAAAGAATGGTCCAAACATTTTAACTATAGTAAATGCCTAGTACAACCATGGGAAAAGCATGCAAATGTACAGTGGGATTCCGTAATTACTTAAATGTAGGTGATGTAAAGTATCCCTTCAATGTGTGCAGTGAGGGCCCATTCACACAAGTGCTTGGGCAGCATGTTCCAGTAGTACAGCAGTGTGTTTGTGGCTCCTCCCTCCTGTGTGCTGATGTTCCAGTAGTACAGCAGTGTGTTTGTGGCTCCTCCTGTGTGCTGGTGTTCCAGTAGTACAGCAGTGTGTTTGTGGCTCCTGCTGTGTGCTGGTGTTCCAGTAGTACAGGAGTGTGTTCGTGGCTTCTCCCTCCTGTGTGCTGGTGTTCCAGTAGTACAGCAGTGTGTTTGTGGCTCCTCCCTCCTGTGTGCTGGTGTTCCAGTAGTACAGCAGTGTGTTTGTGGCTCCTCCCTCCTGTGTGCTGGTGTTCCAGTAGTACAGCAGTGTGTTTGTGGCTCCTCCCTCCTGTGTGCTGGTGTTCCAGTAGTACAGCAGTGTGTTTGTGGCTCCTCCCTCCTGTGTGCTGGTGTTCCAGTAGTACAGCAGTGTGTTTGTGGCTCCTCCCTCCTGTGTGCTGGTGTTCCAGTAGTACAGCAGTGTGTTTGTGCTGGTGTTCCAGTAGTACAGCAGTGTGTTTGTGGCTCCTCCCTCCTGTGTGCTGGTGTTCCAGTAGTACAGCAGTGTGTTTGTGGCTCCTCCCTCCTGTGTGCTGGTGTTCCAGTAGTACAGCAGTGTGTTTGTGGCTCCTCCCTCCTGTGTGCTGGTGTTCCAGTAGTACTGCAGTGTGTTCGTGGCTTCTCCCTACTGTGTGCTGGTGTTCCAGTAGTACAGCAGTGTGTTCGTGGCTTCTCCCTCCTGTGTGCTGGTGTTCCAGTAGTACAGCAGTGTGTTCCCTCCTGTGTGCTGGTTTTCCAGGTGCAGTGAGGATGTGAAGGCTCCCCGGGAGGAGGTGGGGAAGGGGCGACTCTGCTACAACGTGGAGTTCACCTTTGACGCTGATGCACAGGTGGCCATTACCATCTACTACCACGCCATCGAAGAGCTCCAGAACGGAGTCCCAACGTAAGTAACTGGCCAGGCAAGCATTAGCCTGGGCCGCAGAGTGCAGTCATTCCAGCTAGATGGCGACAGTTAGCCATACCAAGCCGTAAGCTGAACAGGATGTTCATTATTTAGCTGAAATGACCGCTGTGGAGGATGCTGTTATAAACTGAAGAATTTGATCAGCAGATTTTTCAAACATCCTGCCACTGCAAGAAATTTGTTCTCGCTCGCTCTGTTGTAGGTACATCCCTCAAGACAACGCTGTGCAGTCAGAGACGGTGCACTTCAAACGAGGCGTTTGTCAGCAGTTCTGTCTGCCCTCTCACACTGTGAACCTGTCTGAGTGGAGTGAGGAGGAGGTAAGGGGGCTTGGGGCTAATAGGGGGTTAAAGTATATGGAGCTAACAAAACACTTTGATATAGTTTTTGCCGCCATGCACATCATTTTATAGGTCTCAAATGTTACCTACAATTACTTGAAGTAGGCATTAGATTTAAATGTAATTTTGATTTATTTTTTCACCGTTCCCTTACATTTTTTGTAATGTTTAGTTCTAAATGTATTTTCTGTATCAGAATCCTCCTGGCATTTGCCTGTAGAATCCTAGTCACCAGCTCCTTGTCATACTAAAGCAATTCCAAAGCAGTCTTCCTTCTATTACTATTGGGGATGGCAGAGTTGAAAGGTCACATCATCATGTGATTTCTTTTGGATTCAATAAAACCTACATATGTATGTTGCACTTCCCCCTATAAGAGTGTACCAGCAAAGCATAGCAAAATGTTATAAAAGTGCAGTGAAAGCATGGAAGGCATAGATAATAGCACTATGTGACACAATTTTTGTTCCTGGGTAGTAAGTGTTATTTCCTAATTGCTTATGCCTCAAAAGTATAGAAAATGGCTATTATTCCCCACAAACTTTGCTTTTGTGACCAGGACAGTGATATTTTGAAATGTACCTATTTCCAATGAGAAAACGGGCGAATTTGTGTCTTTTTTTCGTTCACATAAAGTCAGAAAAAAACAACTTATGAATCCAAATTAACATGTATTTATACTAAAGTAATACAAAAATGACTACAAAAGATTTAGAAGTGAGTAGTTTTTCGAGATTTACGATTATACTGTAAATCACTTTCACGAATCAGCCCCCAAATGTAGTCTCCTATCATGTTCTCGTTACACTGTCCTTGGTAGCGGCGTTCAAAGTCCAGTATATCTTGGTGGAAGCGCTCGCCTTGCTCCTCCGAGTACGCTCCCATGTTCTCCTTGAATTTATCAAGATGAGCATCAAGGATATGGACTTTGAGGGACATCCTACAGCCCATTGTGCCGTAGTTCTTCACCAGAGTCTCAACCAGCTCCACATAGTTTTCGGCCTTGTGATTGCCCAGGAAGCCCCGAACCACTGCGACAAAGCTGTTCCAAGCCGCTTTCTCCTTACTAGTGAGCTTCTTGGGGAATTCATTGCACTCCAGGATCTTCTTTATCTGTGGTCCGACGAAGACACCGGCTTTGACCTTTGCCTCAGACAGCTTAGGGAAGAAGTCTTGAAGGTACTTGAAGGCTGCCGACTCCTTATCTAGAGCTCTGACAAATTGTTTCATAAGGCCCAATTTGATGTGCAGTGGTGGCATCAGCACCTTCCGGGGGTCCACCAGTGGCTCCCACTTGACGTTGTTCCTCCCACAGAGAACTCGGTCCGCTGTGGCCAGTCCCGCCTGTGGTAGTGCGCCTTGGTGTCCCTGCTGTCCCAAAGGCAAAGATAGCAGGGAAACTTGGTAAAACCGCCTTGGAGACTGTGACAGAGATCGAATGATTCTTGGTGTTAGATCTCCCTCTCGACCTGTGAGGGCACGGTGCAAGAGGAACAGAGTACCCTTAATTAAATGGCACGACAATTTATTCCATAGGGTAGGTGGAAGTCTGTCATTTAGGAGAGGAACGGAGCTATGGTATCCAAACTCAATGACCCTGACGGTAAACGGTGTGTCATCCGAGGATTGGAGGAGCGGATGCGCTCGTTAACTGAGGGGTCATGAGCGAGGATATAAATAGGGGGTGATCGGTTCCTTTTTTGCATATGGTTAGGAACAACCTAGAAAAGGAGACTGTATATTGAATACCGTGAGTGTTATTTGTGAGTCTGTGTGTTAACACTGTTTATCTTGGGTTTGTTGTATTCAAAGAATACTCACCCACACGATCCGGAGCTGCAGCCGCAGGCCAGCGTAAAAACCGGACATCACTGCTCACCTTTTCCACTACAGGAACCGTCTTTGCACCACTAACGAAATCACGCACTGTCTGTGTATATGTGTTTTGTGTGGGTGAAAGAACTAGACTTTGGGTTACGGGTCAAACCCGCTGGATTATAAACAGAAGTGTTACACGCCGCTGTACCACTTCTTTCATTATTGTTTACAGGTTTTGCCTTGAGGCTCTGGACATTTAATAATTTAAATAAACACCCTTGCACCTGTACAACATTGTCTGTGTGATTAATCCGCTCTGCACTGCACTCACCTGCATGTATTCACCACTTTGCCACAGAGACCCATCAGGAATGCCACAATTTTGAAGTCTCCTATGACCTTGATGCCATCCAGCTACCTATGTATCCACTTAGGCAGCTGGAACTAAACTGAACTGGTGGGCTTAAGGCCCCTGTATTTATACTACTATTTATATTACTGGAAAGTTCTAGAAGTTACTCCAAGTTTACTCAGCACTGAATCTATCTGGAATGTTCTGGAAAATAGGTAAATTTCAAAATATCACTGTCCTGGTCACAAAAGCAAAGTTTGTGGGGAATAATAGCCATTTTCTATACTTTTGAGGCATAAGCAATTAGGAAATAACACTTACTACCCAGGAACCAAAAAAAAATAAAAGATTTGTTACACGGTGTAATTGTAAAACCCAAAGAGGTATGGTAAAGCATAAAAAAAACATGTTAAACCATGAAAAACTGTGGTAAATGCATAGTGTAACCATGGGACAAGCATAAGAACTGCACTATTACGTGAACATTTACTGTGGTAAACTTTAATAAGGCTAGAGAATCACTTATTCAATTTGTTGCAACATTTTTTTATCTGAAAAGATAACCTGTCCATCTGTCTGTATGTATGTTACTGTATCATCCTTACATCTTGTAGTTCAGTTAATGCAGGTTTTCAAGATTGCGATGTTATATTTGGTGTGGGATGTACTAACATACCTTTTATAACAGCCAAAATGTGTTTATAAACTTTATGTGTACACTTTATACAGTTCTAGACAAACTTTGTCTTAAAGTAGAAAATTAGAAAACATAACTAAAATGCTCAATCAGAATTCTTAAAATAAAAAGACAAGTAGGCACAGGTTTTGGCCTGTGCTTTCTTCAATGTGCAGTACTGACTAAGAATTGGTAGTGGTAAGTTCTCCTGTATAGTCTGGTGTGCAATATTGTGTGTGAACCCCCTTTCTGTCTCTGTCTTCAGCTGATGTTTGACATGGACAAAGATGTGTACCCCATGGTAGTGCAGGCTGTGGTGGATGAGGGTGAAGGTAAGGGAGCTCTTGTCTGTCCTGGGTCCCCACAGGCTCACATGTAGTGGAGGCTATGCCTGGGATACAGATACAGGCTGGCTTCATGATACAAATGGGGACTGGAAAGAAACTAAGCCAAGTGATAGAGGAAATAAACATATATGAAAAGGAATGGATGGCTAAGGTAAGTAACATGTGCTGGGCAGGGTAGGGTGGGGAGTGGAGGAGAGTGGTGCAGGGACGCCAGCATCACTGTCGAGTCTTCCTGAGGTGTCGTGATGTCGTCGATGAAACGCCGAAGACGCGAGGTGCCACACCCAGCCCATTCCAGATGGTTGCCATGCTGATGCGCTAGGGAGGCCGCATGCTGATCCCTGGAGCCAGCATTAAACTTCAGCCATCACCACCGGGCCTATAGGAAATCCACGTTACCTGGCGGAGGAGAAGTGCTAGGCTCATATATTATTGCGAAGCTACCTCTTGGTTGGTCCCACCACTACTGTTTTCATTTTATCTTGGTGTAAGCCGTGTCCAATATCAGCATGAAGTAGATAACCGCTTCTTTCATGTAATGAAAGTCATGGTGCAGACTGGGACTAGTCAAAAACTAAGCCAGATGGATGTATACCTCGGCTGTACACTAATGAAGGCATATAATGTAGATGCAGCCAAAAGTGACCTTGACAGTTACCATAAGAAAGCAGTAACACTTACTGTAACAAGGTGTTCAAATAAGGTCCAATATCTGCACACCTAGGGCTGCTCTGCACAAGGCAAAGCCAAATGCTGTTAAACAGCCAAGGCCTGGGGATATTGGATTGTATTTGAACACCCTGGAGTGTGTTGCAGTTATAAAATGGCACCCCAATCCTACCCCACTCCTCGTAAAGTCAATTGGTTGTCCAGTGAATCAGGCAGAGTGGTTCTGAAGTTTCCAAGCTGTGCTGGTGTGGTGACATATCTGCAAAGATTGGAACATGTGTTAGCCAATTATATTACTCCCTCTATTCTTGCCATTTGCCAAGCTTGATTATCCATAGTGTTATATATTACCATTCAGTTGTGTTAAAAAACTAATATTACAGTAAAGCAAAGTACACATAAAATAAATAATAAAATAAGTAATGGTCTTTACACAAGGCTTGGCGATACTAAGAATGCTTTATCAACAGTCTTAATCTAAGTAGTGTCATTTGAATAATCGTATGCGTTGTCTTTTCTGTGTTGCAGAGCACTTGGGTCATTCCCATGTGTTGCTGGCCACGTTTGAGAAGGTAGGCTGAAGTTCATATGCTTTTAAGACTCAATCTAGTCACTGAGGTTTTGTTGAATTTAAATGGTATGACTGAGTCATTTACAAAGCCCTAAGTACAACAGATACACAATTAACCTGCTCCCTGCAACACCCCAGTGGATGTAAGATATAGCACATTTGTCCTGTGTGATATTTCTTAACACTAGAAGGACCGGAGATATACTCATACCTAGAAGCCCCGCAGCCGTTTTTCTGACCGCTGTATTCAAAACACTGTAAATTGCATAACGAAAGGAGAAATTTTTTTTTTTTTTTTTATTGAGTACGTCACAAACATCTGAACACCCGAAGCATCTCTCTCTCTCTCTCTCTCTCTCTCTGTGTGTGTATATATATATATATATATATATATATAATTTTACAAATCAAAACAAGAAAATGTAAATAAATAAACATCTGAACAGACATCGGTTTACATACATATTTATAAAACTGAAACGATAGCAATACATTTTTAACTTTTCAACAGCAATCGGTTTGTTGTCAGATGAGCAAAAGCAACTGAACAACGGAGATAAATAAACTTAGAAAAAAACTTTACAGAAGTGCACAGCACAAGAAGGTATAAAGAAAAATAAATTACTTTTTTTTTTTTTCAACAAAAGGGTATTCCTTTACTGTTCACAATCAACACAGATAAGGTGCTTCTCCACGCCGCCTTTCTGCACAGGGCACAGCTGTTCGAAGTTTTATTTTTATTGCACTTGCCAACCTGGCATTGGCGTCTCTTGCGGCTCTCAGCGGGGTTCCACAGCTTCAGCTGTGGGTACATGCTTGGCAGTCTCCCTTTGTTCCAAATGCTTCTTGCAGAGTTCCTGTGCTGACTGTAAAATATATTCTCTCCTTGGTAAATTCTTATCCGTGCATTCTTTGTAAAGTACCCAGGAGCTGATGGCTGCTAGGTCCAATACATTGTAAAACACCTGAACAGACCACCGCCGGGAGCCAGCTTTCACGGAATACTTCCATGTCATCTGATCCAAAACATCAACTCCATATTTTGTTGCGTGTAAAACTCCACAGTCTCTGGTATTTATTTTCACTAGTCCCGATGCTAATTGACTGACCAAAGCAGCGCAGCTGGCAAGCAGGCACCAGCCTTCAAAAGGCTGATTGAAAACAATAGACTCATTCACTCAGGCAGAGAGTAGAGACTAATCTGATTACAGCTAAACACATTGTGGACTGGTAAATAAAAATAAAAGTAGAATACCGTTCTGTATAATCAAAATACAATTGTTTTCTGTGTGGCCGTCAATGTGTATAATGTAATATATCTCCTTTATTTCTGCCCTCCCGCATTTCATGCTTTGTGAGAATATTTAATACATACGGACAGAAAGGTACACAAACACACAGCCCCATATGTGTTACACGACTGGAGAAAATTACATTTTAAAACCAAAAAACGCCAAAATGACCGCCGCGGGGCTTCTAGTGTTAATGATGTAATTCTTACACACTGTGGGGGCAAAGTGTTGCAGGGGGACAGGTTAATAGTTGCATGCTGGTGTACCAGATGTAGTTGGAGATTAGACATCATCCTGAGTGCTTTAGGGTTCTAAGTTTTAAAAGTCACCAGGATGAAATGACTGACAGAGAAAATGACTGAAAAGTAATATAAACAGGAGGAGGAGTACATAGATAACTCTGCGTACCCACACCACAGTGCTCTTTAAACTGGCTGTCTCATAAACCATTGATCTTCTTGAAGGAAGTCTCTGTACAACTGATCTTGGATTCGACACTAAAGCATTGTGGAGCACATTTATCAAGAACTTTGCACCAAAGCACAATTTGCACCATTGTTTATTGTCCAACAACCTCTTGTATTCCTTCTGTTTTATCTACCCAAATTGGGGTATGGCGTTTTATGCTGCATCCCCCCAATTAGTTGACAAATACAATGTAATACACGTTGGATTTGCTGTATATAGGCCTAGCGGGTCCGTCAGAAAAATTAAGAAAATGTCTATTTAATGAAGTACATTTTATACATAAAAAAACAGGTTTAAAGTAAAAAGTTAAAAACCTTTAAATGAAAACCTAGTGAGCAAGGGAGAGAAACAGGCCCAAAGCCCCTCAGTAAAGTGGGGTGGCTGCTTCTGTTGAGGTTAGCAGGTGGGTGAGAGAAGGACCAGGCAAACCATGACAGACTGAATGTATGGGTGTGTCAGTAGAAAGCCTGCTTTATTAACCTGAGTGTCGTGTGTCTTTGCAGCACATGGACGGGAGCTTCTGTGTGAAGCCATTGAAACAGAAGCAAGCGGTGAGTCTGCTCTTCTTCAAAGGGATGGCAGCAATGATATAATTCAATCAATCTTACCTGTCATGCACCTGTATTCGCTATATATGCCTAAATGTGCAGTTTGTAAAGAAGCACCGGATACAGCAGTCCCTCGCTATTACAGGCACTGTTATGCCGTACATTCGGATATGCCGGACACAACATAATCCCCCAATAATATCCAGTTAAGTGACACTGTCACTGTGAATTGCATGATCCAAAGAGACACAATGGGGGAAAAAATATTACTGTTATACTGACACCAAAGACAGGATGGAAATAGATAAAATCAGCCTATGAATCAGTAAAATTAGGAACATGATTAAAAGAGGGCATATAAATCGTACTCTACAGAGTTTAAACTCACTACGATCGATCGGGTGGAAAAGGATAGAAGCTTTCAGAAATACTGAAGGACTCCAGTGGATCGAAAAGCGAGATGAAGACTGCAATAATTTCAATTTAGAATTTAAAGTCTTTAATTGCTTTTGCAAAGAAAGTCTGAGTTATACCAACAGAGAACAAAAGTAGCAGATAGGCTGTGTGTTTTACTTGCAGCCACACGTACACTAACATTTTCTATGTGCATCTTGTAATGATTTATTTCGGTGTGTGCAGTATATGTAAAGTAATGTATAGTATCATAACGTGTCAATGCGGCGCCATGATCTGTTTGTGTTGATTGTGTACTAAGTAGGCCAGGGTAAAAAAGAAAATGGACAAAAATCATTGTTTCATTTTCAAATAATATTTTATTATTTTTGAATTGTACAGTAATGTGTACAATGCAGCAGCATGGTTTATTTTGTGTTACTCGAAGTGCAAGGCAGTCTAACAGCATGGTTTGCAAAAATACATATTTTTAACCTAATCTAGTACCAGATATGATGTTTGAAAATTAAAATACATGTTTGCTAAAACGTGTTTTCTTTCAAAACTTCAAATTTGGGACCTATATAATGAAAGAATGTGCATGGCGGAGAAAATGATTTAGTTTGCTACAATTCCTTGAAGGGTTTAGTATAGAATTTAACAGCCATCTTCCTGTTAACCAAAAGACAAAAGCCTAGGCCGGACAGATTGTAGGGCTCAGTTTGCACTCTTGGGGTCTTCAGTGTGGCAGGGAGATTTTACTTAATTTCTAATTCAATAGCCCCAGGCAGAGTATACTGCTGACACATAGAGACTCTCACATAGAGACACACTGTCTGTAGGTAGTGTTAAAGCATGTTATAAAGCATTCAGAGCTGGGCAGACACATGGCAAATAGAAGGGAACTATGAAAAAGACCTAGGAGTTTATGTTGACTCAGAAATGTCTTCATCTAGACAATGTGGGGAAGCTATAAAAAAGGCCAACAAGATGCTCGGATATATTGTGAGAAGTGTTGAATTTAAATCAAGGGAAGTAATGTTAAAACTTTACAATGCATTAGTAAGACCTCACCTAGAATATTGTGTTCAGTTTTGGTCACCTCGTTACAAAAAGGATATTGCTGCTCTAGAAAGAGTGCAAAGAAGAGCGACCAGAATTATCC
This sequence comes from Acipenser ruthenus, assembly GCF_902713425.1. NCBI lineage: Eukaryota > Metazoa > Chordata > Actinopteri > Acipenseriformes > Acipenseridae > Acipenser > Acipenser ruthenus. The sequence goes on along the minus strand of NC_081207.1, from coordinate 13,436,523 downwards.
TGGGTTTAAAAGGCATGTCGTATGCAGACAGGCTATAAGAATTGAATCTATTCAGTCTTGAACAAAGAAGACTACGCGGCGATCTGATTCAAACATTCAAAATCCTAAAACGTATAGACAATGTCAACCCAGGGGACTTCTTTGACCTGGAAAAAGAAACAAGGACCAGGGGTCACAAATGGAGATTAGATAAAGGGGCATTCAGAACAGAAAATAGGAGGCACTTTTTTACACAGAGAATTGTGAGGGTCTGGAACCAACTCCCCCAAGATGGGCTGAATGGCCTCCTCTCGTTTGTAAACTTTCTTATGTTCTTATGTCTAAAACATGGCTTGCATACATAGATTTCTTTAACATAGAGTACTACCAGATTTCATGTTTTAAAATCGATACAAAATACAGGTTTACTATAACGTGTTTCTTTCAAAACTGCACATTTAAGAGCTGTACAGTGAATGAACATGTATAGCTGGGAAGATGTGTATGGAACTATTTTGTTGTGACAGGGTTCATTACATGTATCGTCTATTGACCTTTACTTTTCAGATGGTTAAAATGAGCTTTCTCCTATATACCTGTGAAATGGACTCTGAAAGCACATTTCCCACTTTGCCTAAAGTTTTGCTGCACCTGGTTGAACTGTGATTGCAGTTCTGATCCCTGTCTCTTTGGCTCTGAATTCCCCCCAGGTGGATGGAGTAAGCTACCTCCTTCAAGAGATCTACGGCATTGAGAACAAGTACAACACTCAGGAATCCAAGGTTTGGACAGGGAGGAGGCGAGCATAGTGCAACAGCGGGATTACGGGGGGGCATTAGTGTTTAGAGCCAAGGTAGGAAGTGTGGACTGGTAGTGAGGTTTAACTTCATAATACATAGGTATATAACTGACATACTTCTTCATTTGTCAATAAGTGCTATGCTGTGGGCTGAGACCTGTCAAGCCCCTCTCAAACAGCAGCAGTAAAGGGCAGTGAAAGACCTTGTCTCTCTCTCCAGGTGGCGGACGATGAGATCAGTGATAACAGTGCGGAGTGTGTGGTGTGCCTGTCGGACGTGCGGGACACTCTCATCCTGCCCTGCCGACACCTCTGTCTCTGCAACACCTGCGCAGACACTCTGCGCTACCAGGCCAACTGCTGCCCCATCTGCCGACTGCGTAAGAAACACCACACTCCCAGCAGAGCACTGGATCCACCGTCATATTTTCATTCCAATAAACCACCACAAACGATTTTCAAAATTATTGATAAAGAATTGCTGGCAGCAGCAGGACTTGATTGGTGTCGACACAGTTTAAATTAAAATGCATGCTTGTTGAGGGAACTGTCAGAACACAACAAAAACAATCAGACTGAACGCAAAAATGAATGGATAATGACACTGCTGTGGCATGGTACAAGGTAATAATGGAACTCCAAAGTCAATAATGCATTACTGAAAGAAGGGAGTTTCCTATTAACGAGGATCACGCACAGCAATGCCATTATGACTGTTATACTACACTTTTACAAAGTTATTTATTTATTTGCCTCTGTTTGTCTGAAATAATCACTAGTCACTGAGTTATGTTTTTGAGAGTAGGGCTCGAGCGTTCCTGTGAAGTGTTTCATCAGTAAGCAGTGGATTTAGAACAGGTATCTTTTTGCTAGTGTCATCTTTTCCGTTATATTCTGGAGCACAATGCATTGAGAGCATTAGAATCTGAAGTACACACGTCAGACTTACATTTGCACATCACATGCTTGTAGGTCATAGTTCTGTGCTTTTTCTGGTGGCTCCACATTTGAATATATTGGCACTGGATGTAACTTGTAGTGTGTAATAGTGGAAGGCAGTGGTTTTAAAGAGGTATGCCTCGTCTGTCCCCAGCATTCCGAGCCCTGCTGCAGATCCGTGCCATGCGGAAGAAGACAAGCCCGCTGTCTCCATCAGGGTTTAACCCCATCATCGCCTCCCACACCTCCGACTCAGAGGAGCACTCGGTAAGGAGGGCCTCCTCAGAACCACGGCCTGACTCCTCAATCTACCTTCTCTACAGATTAAAAGTGACATCATCTACGTTATAGTATTTCATATACTACCTACTGTGTGATATTTGTTTACCTACCTTACTTAATATCCTGTTATGTGTGTTCTCTAGCATTCTCTAGTGTTGTTAGATTATTGTTTAATGTGCTTCCTAACTATTCCAGCAAGAATCTACACCGGGCTGAATTACTTTGATTTGGAAAATGACCACGAGGGGCGTGCAGCTGTAATTTCTTCCCCCTCTGTAACTGTGGTTTGTTTTAGTGTTTTTTTTAAATAATTTTTCATTTGCTAAATTACTGTTGAACATCACTAGTGTTCATATCTGAAATTCCAGAAACAGCCCCCGAGGCTGAAAAAGGACATTCATTGCTAAGCCTGGTAAATAATACTGAAGTAATAATTGTCAAAGTCATGGAAAAGTTAAGTGTTCCTGTGTGTGTTTCAGGCCTCGGAGCACATCCCTCCTGGGTACGAGGCAGTGTCCCTGTTGGAGGCTCTGAACGGCCCCCTGTCCCCCTCCCTCTCCGCCCCTCCTCTGCACAGCCTGGCAGACGGGCACGTCTCAGGGGCCCTGCCCTCCTACACCAGCGAGGGCCACGGCCTGCCAGCCCGTTCCCTCTCCCCCCACGACAGCCAGGACCTCAAGTTGAAGAAGGGCATCTCCAAGTGAGTCTCTCCTCTCCCTCACCCCTCTCTCCTGTCCCTCACTTTTTGGCAGGACAACTTCTCGAACTCCATAGAGTTCACACAAACTGGTTTAAAATGTCTAAAAATGTAAGATTCGTGACCAAAGGGGGTATTTAAAACCTGTGTTAATATATTAATTATCTATGAGCCTGGCTCAATTACAGTTAAAAGGATGGGGATTGACCTGTTCATGAGCCTGGATTAACCAGTTGTCATGGCAACACAACACTTTTATTGGGGAGTCCAACTATTGTAGAATTCAGCAGGTCCATATCCCAGAATTCCTCAGTCCTGCCCGAAGAAGACAACGAGAAGTCCTGCAGCGTATCAGAGATGAGGGCATGTCGCAGGAAGATCCTAGACGACCAACCAGAGGTAAGAACCAGGGTCCCAGCCCTGCCTCAATGTTCTAATAGTACATCCCACTTTACATATTTCATGAGACCCGTTTCCACGATTGTGATGAAACTTGGTCAGGACATTCTTTAAGTTATTGCGAGTATCAGAACCTGTGGATGTGTGAGGGAACCTGTGGATGTGTGGGGCAGCAGTGTGGAGTAGTGGTTAGGGCTCTGGACTCTTGACCGGAGGGTCATGGGTTCAATCCCCAGTGGGGGACACTGCTGCTGTACCCTTGAGCAAGGTACTTTACCTAGATTGCTCCAGTAAAAAAACCCAACTGTATAAATGGGTAATTGTATGTAAAATAATGTGATATCTGTATAATGTGAAATAATGTATAATGTGATATCTTGTAACAATTGTAAGTCGCCCTGGATAAGGGCGTCTGCTAAGAAATAAATAATAATAATAATAATAACCTGTTCGGCAGCTGTACTGATGTAAATAAGTATCTTCCTGAGGGGAGTTTGTATGAGTTGGCAAATCACTTTGCAAACCCACTGTGACCTAAGGCGGACATCTTGGGGTCGGGTCCCTTTTTGGTTACTGGATGATGACGACCTAAACCTTTGAGATATTGGCTTCATACTCTGTATACAGCTGTAGTCCTTAGTTTACAGGGCAATACAATGTACAGCTATGGCCAAAAGTTTTGCTTTACCTAGAATTTTAGGATTGAGACATTCATTTAAAAAAAATAAGCAATATGAACATAATTTAGATATTTTATTAACATCATGTAATCAAAGAAACTACTAAATGATTTTGCAAAAGTTTACCGGCAGCCATAATAGTAGTAGCATATTTCATGTTAGATTTCAAAATGTCACATTTTTCAATTTGTCATTTTTTTGTGACCTATATGGAAAACTACAAAGCGGTAGGGAATTCAGTAGTTAACGTAACATTATTTAACAGGTTTCAGTGGACTTTATGAAGCAAAATTAATTAATTCTAATAGGGTGATGCAAAACTTTTTGGCCATAGCTGTACATGTCCTATTCCTGACTGGCTTAGGCAGTGCTTACCAGCGTGTGTGCTTCTGGATGTTGTCCAGCTCATAGACAGTGTAGGGCCGGTGGGTCTTGTTTCCGGGAAACCCAGTGGATATGCTCACGGAGTGTCTGCAAAGGAACAGAGATTGAGAACAGGGTTAGGGCAGAAACATTTATTTAATTAAAAACAGGATTGAGCCTCATTGATTTTGTCGGTTGCAAACTCCTCCACATCACGGGCTGGCAGGGAGGTTGAGAGGGCTCAGTCTCTATAGGCTTCCTATAATCCTGTATAAAAACAACTCTCTATTCTATTCAGTCTTGGAAACCACTGGAAAAACATGATCGAACTCCAAAAGTAGAGTTTTCAGCTCAGAAGTTTGACAGGGGAACAAAATTGCTGTATTTCAGAAATCATTATGATGTGTTTTATTGTTACGGTCACACTGTAGCCCTTGTACATGGGTGTAACCGCTGTAGTTAAAGAGATAGAGTTGAGTTTTTAAAAATGTGTATCGATTAACTCTGGAGGACAAACCCTGCAGGTGTCCATGTGAGCGCACCAGTAGGGTCTGCAGTAGCGTGATGAGGAGAAACGGCCCCTACCTCCCTGACCCACGTATGACTCTCCCTGCACAAACGGTCATGCCTTTACCAGCGGAGTCAGTATTGACTATTAAGATGGTACAGTGTCTGCTAAATGCAACGAGGCAGGTCCTGACTGGTGGAGTTGGTTTGAGGAAGGCCCTGCTGTGACTCCAGTGCTGACAGGAGGCTGTTCTGTGTTGACAGGATTGTGGAGTCACTCCCGAGAGTGAGAACCTGACCCTGTCGTCCTCGGGAGCCATCGACCAGTCCTCCTGCACTGGCACCCCCCTCTCCTCCACCATCACCTCCCTGGAAGGTAAGGGGCTGTTTGAGTTCATTACTGCTGCTAATGAGAGACATTAGTCTGGTGGATGTGTTTTTGTTTTATTAATATTATACTAGAAAACCCATTAGGTTATCTTTATTCTGTTTATTATATTACATCTCTCAGAATGGAATTTGTTTAGTTTTAGTGCCTCCTTAGTTTTAGTCTCTCTCCTTGGTCAGGCTGCAGTGTTGGTCTTTGAGTAGGTTGTAGCTATGAATGTGGCTATGAGTGTTGGTGAACCTGAACATTTAAAAAATAAGTTTCAGTGGTGTAATAATAGAACCAGCTAAACAGCTGTAGCTTAGATTATTTATTACCACGCATATTAAATATTCCAGCTAAAAACTCTTTCAGCCCCTTCTAAAAGTTGAATTTCTGAAGTAAGGTGGTTTAAGCAATGACCATTAGAGGTGTGCAACTGTAGACTCCTCTGCAACTATGGCAACTGTGAGTCAATAAATGGCAAAACCTCTTTACAAAATGAGTTTTACAACAATAGAGAATACTGGAGACCACAGAACGGAATATTACAGTAATTGTAGCTCACAGAAATTCCATTTATTGTCTTTGCCATGCACATCCACTCATTTTATAGGTCTCAAATGTACAGTTTTGTAAGAAACATGCTTTTGTGAAATGCTATCTTAAAACGTGGTATCTGGTACTACACTAGGCTTAAATCTCTGTTTGCAAGTCATGCTTTTAGACTGTCTTACACTTCCTGAGTGATAGTGTCCTCACCCATTCACTGGCTTCATTCCTGTTAATAACCAATCAGCTGCTTCCCTTATTGATTGACATACTTTGTCAGTAACATACTTTGACCCAGAAGACACTGCTCCATATAAGTAAAGCAGTAACAGACTTCCTGTAAGGCAAGACAAGTAAACTGAGAACTGTCTGTAGTGTAGTAGCAGATGTCAAAATGAAAATACATGTGTGCTATATGTTTAAGACTCATGTAGCTAATGGAAGTGCTAAATAGGTATGATTTATGGAATTATTTTATTAGCTACAATTCCTTTAAAGAGTTAATAAATTAAATATTACAGAAATATGCTGTGGCGAAATGACCCAGGAGGTGCAAGTGTAACAGAAATCCTATGAAAAAAGGCATTAAGAACTTCCACTACCCTAATATAGTACTAGACATGCTTTAAAGTGAAAATACATACGATGCCTATGTAACTAATGCACACGCAGAATAGGATTTCTAGAATTCTTTTTTTTTTTAGTTACAACCACTTTAACACAGCTTCTGTGGACGAGGTCTCCGGTAGGTTATCAGGTGAAAGCTAGTGTTGTTATGAGGCAGTCCCTGTCATTCCCCTCCCTCAGACCCTGTGAGCAGCAGCCTGGCTGAGTCCGTGATGTCCATGGCCTCCTCTCGGAGCCGGCACTCTCAGCTCAGCACCGACACCATCTCCTCCATGTCAGGATCCTACATTGCCGGGGGTGCTGATGGGGAGGCCCCTGAGACCCCTGTGGAGAGCCAGGGCCCCTCACAGGGGGGAGAGGTGAGCGCGGAGGGAAGGGGGGGCAGGCTGTGTTTGGTTTATAATAGGGTTACTATACTTGTTTCTGGTTTCTCTCTGAAAGCCTGGTCTTGTTTCTGTGGTAGGAAACCCCCGTGGAGACTCAGGAAACCAACTTCGTGGCGATTGATGATGAGGAACAGGACTCTGAGGTAACCGCATATATATTTAGAGAACTGCTTATCCAAGTAAGATGATATTTGATATTTGAACATTAAGGAGAAGAGAGAGCAGAGACTGACTATTGTGTTGCATTGCGTTTGTTTTGTGATGTCAACTAATGTGCACAAGGGCTAGAGCTAGAGACCACAGAATTTATTTCAGGCCCCATAGGCCTCTATAGATGATAGGCTAGCTAGTAAATAAAGTTTTCAGTGGGTGAAAGCTGAAGTAGTTGCTTGCATCCCAATATTTATGTTCAGTTCAGGTAAGAGAATGGGGCAGGGCTAGTCTCCATACAATGCGGAAGGGCAGGGGTTTAACAATACCATCCAGTTCTCTGTCGCTGGAGAGCCTGTACACTCTAGAGGTGAACCTACAGTAAAGGAAACAGGAGACCGCAAGTCACGGACACCAAGTTTTTGTTTTTCTTTGTTTCTAGGGAAATGATGTCACTGAAGAGGAGTGTCCGTCACCCACTCAGGAGGAGGGTAACTAAGAATTTCAATACGTGTTTACAGCAGCAAGCGAAGCAGCAGGTTGTACTGCAACACACACAATACAGTACAGGGAAGGCTGTACTGTACACACACAATACAATGCGGGGCAGGCTGTATTGTACACAATACAATACAGGGCTGGCTGTACTGTACACAATACAATACAGTACAGGGCAGGCTGTACTGTACACACACAATACAATACAGGGCAGGCTGTACTGTACACACACAATACAATACAGGGCAGGTTGTACTATACACACACACAATACAATACAGGGCAGTACAATTTCAAGAGTGCCTCAGGCCTGCTCTGTACAATAAACAGCTGCAACAATGAGCTGGCTAGCAGACCTCACACACCCTTGGGTTAATCTGTTAATACATTATTTTTTAGGTAAAAAGACTTATTTTGTTAGAATTGCATTGAGGCAGGTGTAGGGTCTAGTCACATATAAGGTTCTACCACTATTCAGAATTAGGACCCTCCTGTGCCAAGCACTCCATTTTTTTCTGTGTTGCACAGGAAGTGATTTTATTGTGTGGTGGCAGGAACTTGAAAATAGTCTGTAAAACCAGTTATGTTAATGGGAGGGAATCCCAATTAAAACAGCTTTAAATTGGGAAACTTCACAAGCTGCCCATCTTATAATAACCTCCCACATGTGAGTAAAATCTCTCTTGAATATATTAGCTGTTGCATTTTTGGCCGTGTCTGTATATCCACCATGCTTAGTTTCCACCTCTGTCAGGTGCAGTGCAGTAGACTGCCAACAGTGCAAGTCTGATGCATTCCCTGTGTAGCTGAGGCCAGTCCAACAGCTAAAGCATTGGTTACATTTGAATCTTCCCCTCCTGGTATCCTGGTTCATACAGTATATATGTATGTATGTATGTATGTATGTATATAGGTAAATGATGCCATTTCTAATTCTAACTTCACTAGAACGAGTCTGAAAATACAGTGTGAAGCGGCTCTCTGCACACTCACGATCAATGCAGTAGTGCAGTGTAAAACAGTATCATTCTCACTGCAGTAAGAGCCATGCGAGAGCGAGTGAAGCAGGAACATGGGCTGTCTGAGCTTGGAAACACAAAAGCATCAGCACAAAATGAATTTGTGATTGAATCTACTAAGGTGCAAACTGTGGACTGGAATTTCAATTTCCTATTATGGGTTGGAATGCACTTTCATTTTAAGTTAAATTATCCCAGTTTAATGAAAATAAATGTAATTGAATAGTCAAAGAAAAATATGAACTGGTTGTAAATTAGGAAGTGTGACTATAGCATCATTTTCTAACTTTACTAAATGAAATATCTCATCATTCAGTGAAAAATGAAGTTTACCATTAAAAAATCCAGTGAAATGACGCTGTAAATGCTTCAGTAGAGCTCCCATACATTTCCGTGACAAACGTTTCCACTAGAAGTTTGAAGACGTTTGTTGTTGAATTTATTAAGTTTCTTTTAGTGTCATAAAATCCGGCTCTGTTGAGTGTCTAGTAGTTCTGGGTGATAGTATAAATACTCACTATAATGTGGTTGGAAGTGTTTATGAATTCACTCTTTACTGTCGAGAGATCCTTGACATTAAGATACTTACTTCTGTCCTTGCTTGTCTCTGTGATGCTATTCAAGGATAGCAGATGCAGAGATTATTAAATACTGTTGCTGTGTGACAGGAAACATAGTAACACGGGTCTCAAGTTTAATCAGCTGGAATGCTATTTGCTGTGGATGAGCGGGAGGGGGGAACATTTTGGACAATGATTAATCTGACCTAAATTATGAATTGCATTTTGGATCAATAAAAGAAAAAGAAATCAACAACATTGGTTAATTTAAAACGCTATCATTTTCAACTTGAATTAAGAACCCGAGTGAACATACAACCATATGTTAATAATGACAGTTTTTTTTTTTTTTTACATTGCCCAAACAGTTATCTTGCATATAGATTTTATTTTACGGGTTGTACCATGGCTGTCGTGGGGTGGTATGAATAGTACAGCACCAATCAGGAATACTATTGCGTGTTCTGAATGATACAATTCAGGTTTCTGAAAGCAGACACAAGTTCTACATGTTAAGATGGAAATGGTATTGTGGATACTGATCTGGTATAGGGATGGAAATTTTAAACTTTTAAATGTGTAAACTCTGAAGAAGTGGTTAAACGTTTAAGAATATGCTAGACGTATAACCGGTCACGTGACAAATGTCACCAAACGCATTTTTTTTATGCATTCATTTTAGTAATTTATCATCAGTAGTCCGTCGTGTATCAGACTGCTCTAGTGCCACAGTAAGGGCTGATATTATAAAAAGGATGGGGTTTGGCAATTGCCTCCAAGAAGCTTTTCTAATTGGTGCAACAGAAAGATTGACACTGGGGCGGGTTTTATTCTCGGTCGATCTGGCGCTTCATTGGTGCACTGTGTGTGTTCATGTCTGTAGTAGGCATGGTGTGGTATCAATTCCATGGCAGGGTAATAACGTTAATGACAAGCATTTTTTCTTAGTTTGTTCTATATTTAAAAACTTAAAGAAAATCGTGCTGCAGCTGTTCGTAAAAAAACTTTCAAAGGGAGAAAAAGTTGCAATTACCACAGACTCGTGGACCCCATTTCCCAATCATCCCATAGGTGGAAGGCTCTTTTCACTTGAAATTGTTCTGTAAGCTTTTGTTTAGTACAGTTTTTATTTGTATGTTGGAACTATTGCACTAAAGTAAAGGATCTCTCAGACACACTTCAAACCTCTTTTTACAATTTAATGTAAAGTTGTGTGGATACGTGAATTTGAATACTTTACGTTATTTAGTAATACTTGACCATATACAGTTAACTGCACAAGAAGGCAAACATTATATTAATTACTTAATACTGTGGCAGCGGCTTGCCATGGGTTCAGCGGGAAGAAAGGAGACACTACAAAAGATTTCTTTGGCGCTGGAAAGGACCGTTTATTGCAGAATTGGATTGGCGCTTATAAGTGCCGTTGTTTTAGCTCGCAAATGATCTTTAGCTCTTGCTGCTGTCACTCTCTCAGTACTCACTCCTAAACAGCACACAGGCTGCACCTTATATAGAGTCAGCAGGCAGGAAAGAGTGGACCTGGTTGGAACTAGGCTGCAGCAGCTACACAGACAGACACAGAACACAGAAATCCAATTAGGTACAACACAAATCCCACCCCCAGCAGTTCAATGCAGCACCAAAAAGTCCCAAGTCTTGCGGGACCGTGACGCTAAACTGCCCCCCGCTTAAACACTTCCCAGCCCGGGAAGAACCTGCTTCAGTCCAGTAGCGGAGGGTTTTGAGAGCGACACAATGCAGAGTCCCTCCTGGATCTGGGCTCCCTTGGACCGCTACCCCTCTCCACACAGCGAGGCAGAGGCTTGCCAGAGCAGCCCCAACAGCAACCTCAGAACCCGGCTGTCATTTGGAGAGAGCTGGGTGCCGCAGCCATGGCACGGGGCTCTCTCTCAGGCAGCAGCGTTGGACTCTCTCTCGGGGGCACTGGCGATGTGGCGCTTTCTCGAGGGGGCTCTGGCTATGTGGCGCTCTCTCTCTCTCGAGGGGGCTCTGGCTATGTGGCGCTCTCTCGAGTGGGCTCTGGCAGCGCTGGGCTCGCTCTCTCGAGGGGGCTCTGGCAGCGCTGGGCTCTCTCGAGGGGGCTCTGGCGGCGCTGGGCTCTCTCTCTCGAGGGTGCTCTGGCGGCGCTGGGCGCTCTCTCTCTCTCTCGCTCTGGTAGTGCGGAGCAGCCTCTTTCAGGCGCCATGGGACACTCTCTCCCTGGTGGCACGGGTCACTCTGTCACTGGTGGCGGTTGTGGGGCCGAGCTCTGGTGGGGGCTGTGGGCTCTTGGCCAGCAGCTGTGGGCTCTCGGTCAGCGGCTGCGGCAGCTCTCTCTCAGGCAGCGGCGGCTCTCTCTTAGCCAGCAGCGACGGCTCTCTTTTGGGCAGCGACGGCAGCTCTTTCTCGGGTAGTGGCGGTGGCTCTCTTTTGGATGGCACAGGCTGCCACTGCACCTCATAGCAGGCCTGGACTCAGCACCGTTGCTTGTCTGCTCATGAAGCTCGTCATCCAACTGGGTCTCGCTCACTGCCATCCAGCTGCTGCTGGGTCCCGAGGTCCTCCGCACCTCAGGTCTCCACCATGCACTATTAAGCGCCTTGCTGCTGGCCCAGTTCCGCTCTCTCCCACTCAAGTGCTTCTGCAATGACCTCTTGCAGGGACATATGGGGAGTTCCAGCGAGACGGTCGCCTAATGCTTTAGGCATTATTTCCCACAAGAACTGTCGGCGGACAAGCGCGTCACACTCTCCACAACCGACCGTGGGATGAGCAGAGCAGACCTTTTCCTCGAGGTCCCACAGGAATTCCTCAACGGTCTACCCCAGCTTCCTGTATTCACCCGCAAACGCAAGCTGTGTCAGCATTTTCTGCCGCCATTGCTCCCTCGCCTTTTTCTTCAGATCTCCTTCTGAGGTCTCCATATCCTGACACCAGTGTGGCAGTGGCTTGCCATGGGTTCAGCAGGAGATTTCTTTGGCGCTGGAAAGGACCGTTTATTGCAGAATTGGATTGGCGCTTATAAGTGCCGTTGTTTTAGCTCGCAAATGATCTTTAGCTCTTCCTGCTGTCACTCAGCACACTCTCCTAAACAGCATGCAGGCTGCACCTTATATAGAGTCAGCAGGTGGGAAAGAGTGGACCTGGTTGGAACCAGGCTGCAGCTGCTACACAGAGACAGACACAGAACACAGAAATCCAATTAGGTACAACACAAATCCCACACCCCAGCAGTTCAATGCAGCACCAAAAAGACCCATTCATACGTCTTGCAGGACCAGATGCTACAATATATTACTTGATTTATGTGCTAGTTTGGCATTTAAGATAGGACTTGTGGCAGTGTTTGGGAGGTTTATGTACACTAGTACAGTATGTAGAGGAGAGTGGCGTTTGATTCAAGTACTCAGAAATTGTAATGCTCAAGTACTCGTCTCGAGCATTAGTTCTCAAAATTCCCACCCCTACTATCAAAAACTGCAAACTTTTAAATCTCTGAGGCAGACTTTTTAATATCAGTAATAGTGCTCTTTACAATTCCAAAATATTGTGCTATTTTATCCCTGGTAATTACTTTTTCCAGAAGTGAAAGTATTTCCAACTTTTTTTCAATTGTAAGCACAACTCGCTTTCACTTTTCTGCAGCCATTTTGCATTAGCGCTGTACAGTGGGTGATGTTTGTCTCCTTTTTTTTTTTAAACCATATAATTTTGGGCAAAGTTACTTATAAACAAAACTACAACAAAAAAAACAGAATAGGTTCCTGTTTTTTGTTGTTTTAAATGAACCTTTAAGAAACACACTATTCTAAAATCATTATACTATCCGAAAATGTGTTCAATATGTATATAGACTGTATATAGTTATATCTCTGCTAGCAACTTTAATTAAAACAATAAATAAACATTGCAATATGTACTTTGATGAGTACGTGTTTTTTTTTGTTTGTTTTTTACTTTGTAGTTAAGTCTTTGCGATTTTAAAATGTTATTTGCTTGTTTAGGGTTTATTTGCTTAGAAAATACTAACCAGGGCTGTCAGTATCAGAATGTAACATAGTGTGTGTGTGTGTGTGTGTGTGTGTGTGTGTGTGTGTGGTTTAAACGCTGACATTGCAAAGCGTTTAAACTTTCATAAAATGTACTAAAAGCACATCCCTAATCCGGTGCAGCCTGCAGACACCATCCACAATCCCCAGTGTGGGAACCAGTGCATGGGAAAGCATTTGTTTCCTCAGCCAAGGGGGTACTGCAGCTTGCTGGGCTATTCAACTTTACAAAATGCTGATTTTTATATGGATTTTTAAATTCTGTATTTGTCTGCTTTTTGTCATTTTATTCTTCATTGTTTTTGTCGTGTTTTTGTTTTTGTTTTTTTAATCCTAAATTGGACGTTACATGGAAAAAGTTTAATCAACACACCCTATAATTTAATGATTTCAACAACAACAACAAAAAAAAACCAACTCTGCAGTTTTCCAGACTTTATTTTCATTTGGACTTGGATGAAGCCTATTTTAAGTATAATAAGCACTTCTGTTTCCTGTGATTTGTTCTTCACTTACTTCCTGTGCACCAGGTATTAGGGCCCCCTTGACTCTCACAGTTGTTCCTTGCTTCACGGTCATAATCAGTGGGCCTCATCTAAATCAAATTGTAGAAAACTATAGCCTAATAATGTGAGGCTTGTGAGAATGAAGATGAGCCACAGTATTCTGATTTTAATGACTGGAAAGCAGACATGTATATATAAATAAAAAAAACAAAAAAAACCCATAAATAATCATTGGAAAACTACAGAAAAAAATAAAATATAAAGCTTTTGGTTCAGTATGTGTGAAATGCCTGATCCACTAGTTCTAAGTGTTCAAAGCCTATTCTAGAGTGTGATTCAGGAAAACTCTTTCCACGTTTCATAAAAACAAATCTCTACTCATCTGTGCTTTATGAATGAGCACCATGTAGTCATCAATGAGGGTACATATTAAAATAAATAAGAATACTGAATTTTACCAGAAAAATAACACACACACTGGAATCTCCTTTCAAGGGCATCCTTAGATATTGGGAATAAAAGTGTCTTACATAGACACACGCCAGCACAGTGAATTCTTTTTAAAGACAGATTGGTAGAGAAACTGCTTTTCAACTGCAGCACACTCTTCCGAACGGGGCTCCCTTGCCAGATATTAGCAGTCCTATCAGCTCCCACAAAACAAGACTACTTCACAGGCTTTAAAGAGGCCTCAGACATGAAGCTGAGGAGATGATACTGGCAGAAGAGGTCTGTTCGACAGAGGTGTGTCCCTCCCCTCTCTCCGCCTCATTTTCCACTCCCCAGTGTCCGCTGTTGATTGACCTCTGACTCGCTTGCAGGTGGGAGGAGGATTATGAGGAGGAGTGAGGCGCCCTGTCTAGAGTTTGACAATAACAATCAGGGCCTGAGTCGCAGCTTGCCAGGGCTGGACAATGAGCCCTGCCCTGAGGCCTGCAACGCTGGTGAGTGGCAATCTGTTGAACATGGACTTTCTATCAACCCTAGAGAGCTGATGGATGTACTGGGGGCCACACACATGCAATATTTCCACATGGCCAAAAACATTGGCTATACCACAGGCTATATATGTACTGGGGGTGGCAGAGTTTGATGGAGCATACATATAGTCCAAACATTAATATTCCCAACCTATATATATCTACGAGTACCAATATTTGTTTGCTGTTCAGACAGGTACGCTCAACTAAAATACTGCTATAAACACTTCATTTCCGGAACAAAAATTGCATTATTTGAGAATAATTTTAGAATCCATATGAACTAGCGGGCCCAGAGATTGTTTATTGAGTTAGCTGAGGAACTGTTTGGGGTCTATGTAAATGTGTTGATTCGAAAACTTTACACATTCAGTGCGTTTACATGAGCATAAGAATTCCGATATCAAAAGTCATGTAAACACAGTTTTCGGAAAATGTATCGGAATATTCCTTATGTCAGTTTTCGGAAAACAGCACCTAGAAATATCCGAAAATACTAGTTCTAATATTAGTTTCTTACACTGAGTGGGACTTGCGATACTGTGATTCATTTAAACCGTCAGATATACAGTAGTATAAACAAGCAGCCTGTTTATAAAAATATCCCATAGGGGCGCCACTAGCCTCTTGCGTGGTCAACAAGTCTATTTTTTGATGGATCTAAAAAGTTTAAAATACAAGTTTGTAGGGCCAAGCAAGGCAATATATACCCATTTTAAAAGTTGGCTACTAAACAATATGGACTTCATATGTGACCTGTAAATGATTAACCCAGACAATTAACCGTCATGTTGGGGTTGGGTGAAAGTCACATTTTTCCAGAACACTGTTTTCGATTCATACCTCTCGTTCCCATCCTTTTATTATTATTTACATTTCTTATATTTTTTTGTCTAGTCCCTGAAAAAGCAGCATGTTTAAGTTTCAAATGTGTGACTCCATCCAAGTGTGAAGTTCATGTTCAGTGTCTGCCAGCTCCTGTCTGCTTCGCTAAGCCTTGACTTCCCATTCCTGCCACTCTTACCTGTGCCTGTGTCTCTGCTTCTCGGGTGGGGGGAGTTTAGCCCTGGAGAGCTTCATAAACACCACTGTGAACACAGAAACGGACAAGGGACAAGTAGGCCTCTGCTAAGAAACCTGTCCTGATGGATAGGCTAGAATCACTGGCCTGTCATTTCTTTTTAAGGTCTAGGTTAAAATGGGGCTGCTGAGGTGACAAGTATAATGAATGGTCTCAAAAAGCAACACGCAATTTGGTGCAGTTTCTGTTGGAGTCCCAGTCTCAATAGGAGCACTGAGGTACTCTTGAGCTTGCAGAGCTGGGAGGGGAAGCTATCTTGGGGCCTGGCTGTAGTCAGTGCCATTTGCCCCTTACCTTTCAAGAGCTCCAAAAACAAAATGCTGAGTACCACACGAATTCACTCCATTACCCCTTCCGGTCCTATGTCGGACCTGGTCCGACATTTCAATTATTCCTATCCGGTCCATTGTCGGACCCTGTCTGACATCATCAAAAAAATACAAAAAACGGGTTTCTAGTCGTTTTTTCTCTGGAAAAAGCCGAGAAAACCATTCAATGGCCGAGTGGGAGCGACAGGAGCCGAGACAAGCCGATTAAAAAAATAAATAAAAGGCGTATCTCATGATTAGTCATATAGGGGGCATCACATAGGGGGCGGTCATAAGGAAACAAGCTGGCTGTTACTGAATCAGCACACAGAGACTATCACGGACATTTGCAGAGCTTTTTTGAGATGTTTTAGTAATAAAATAATGACTTGGATCGCATTATTGAGGAGTTTGTTGATAAAACGAGTGATCAGGAGATGATTGATCGGTATGTACCACTATTATTATTATTATTATTTATTTCTATAGCGAACGAAAGGGTGGGGTGGGGCTGGAGATGCCTAGTGAGTGCTTTGTTGATATGCAGGGCCTTTTAAACCCGTTTGACTGTGGGGAAAAAAATACTTTTAAACAGCGCGTCTAAAATTAACTGTGCGTGTGAAAATAAATTGGACCTGACCCCACTTAATAACTGGACTGCAAAGGGTTAATGAAACTTGTACTTAACCCACCAGTAACTGCAACCAAGCGGACGTTTCTTTTAGAAGGAGCGCTAGCCTTTGAGTTGATCTAGGTCTGGGGTCTCTCACCCTGGGAGACCTGTGTGCTCTCTGTTCATATTCACCATGGAAGTTCTATTTCTATCCAGTCTGTTTGTCACCGTTTTGTCCAGCAGGTTATTCCTGTGCACTGTAAATGTTTCTTTTGTTTCTCTCTCTCTCTCTCTCTCTCTCTCTCTCCCTCCCTCCCTCTCTTGCTATCCATTGTTGAGGACAGCTTTGGCGTCTGACTCATGCCCAATAAACATTGAGGAATAGGTATGGTACCATAGGAGTTAAGAGTCATTGTACCAAAAAAGAGTATTTGGAAGTTATTAGTGCTATAATAAGCTATTATTGGTGCGGCTGCTTCTACTACACCACTGAATCATTGAAAAAGACTTGGTATGATTTATTTTATTCTCCCCACTAAAAGGACTATTGATTTGGCCTAATGGAAGATATTCAGTTCCACAATCCTAGATTTACTTTTGCTAAATCTTGAGTGTAGTCAACTGGATGCACATTAATTTACCAGCCAGTATATTTTTATTTATAGCACTTGTATGGCTACATTTCCATGAGTTATTTTTATGTTTTGTCAGATTTTTTAAAATTTTTATTATTATTAATTTCTTAGCAGACGCCCTTATCCAGGGCGACTTACAATTATTACAAGATATCACATTATATACATTATTTCACATTATACAGATAACTCATTATTTATACAGTTGGGTTTTTACAGGCGCAATCTAGGTAAAGTACCTTGCTCAAGGGTACAGCAGCAGTGTCCCCCACCTGGGATTGAACCCATGACCTTCAGGTCAAGAACCCAGAGCCCTAACCACTACTCCACACTGCTGCCCTGTGACACACTGCAGCGCAAATACATTATATTGCACTAAGCATACTGTGTATCATTTAAAACAACCTCGATTTACAAAAAGCTGATGTTCACAAAAAATTAAGGTGGAAGTAAACTTTGATCTAAATGTCCACTCGGATGAGTATATAGAGGAATTTCAAAAAGACTGTACAAAACAGCTGGTTCTGAAAAATGCACTTCTCTGCACCCAGCTTGCCTGTCGGAAGGAATAAGCTCAACTGACTCTCTTCTGACTTACCGTTCAGAAGCTTGATCTACGGTGTGCGGTGGAAGGATAACAAACTCGCCCAAAAGCTTGTTTGTTGTCTCTGCATCCACCCGTGACATAAACATTGTATGTCATGGTTTTTAATAAGTACTTTTTAT
Source organism: Acipenser ruthenus (assembly GCF_902713425.1). Taxonomy (NCBI): domain Eukaryota; kingdom Metazoa; phylum Chordata; class Actinopteri; order Acipenseriformes; family Acipenseridae; genus Acipenser; species Acipenser ruthenus. The sequence continues at coordinate 13,418,818 of NC_081207.1, read as the reverse complement.
TTAAAAAAAAAAAAAAAAAAAAAAAAATATGGAATATGGAAACTGTCTGTCATTCAGCCCTGTGCTTCTCTCAAACAGAATGCCAGGTGTGCTGCTGCAGAATTTATGCCAGTGTTTATGTGATGTGGATTACACTATGTCCATGGTCTTGAAGTTGAGGCCACTGACAAAACTCACTTGTAAAGAGCTGACCTTGAACCCAAACGTTAGGCAAATATTAATTAGCTGCCTCTGCATGCCTGGTCCCTACAGCCCCCACAGTTCAGTTGTCTTTGGTGAGCAATGAGTTTCACAGAAAGTGTCTCCCACACTAACGCTGTCTCCCTGTGTAGAGCCGGGGTCCTGGGAGGAATACAGTTCTGGAGGAGGGTGCCTGCAGCCCCGCATCTCCACGAGCAACATTGACCTGGAGGAGGAGATGGAGGGCTGCCCACAGCCCCGACACTATGGACCCCTGACTGTCTGACAACAAATGCACCAGCACCCAGACACCCACCCGCTTTGCTGCACTCCCTGGATCCCAAGATATCAACACCTTCTATTATATATTATATATGCTGCTGACCCATGCAGGGTGGAACTTTGCATTGACCAGGGCTGGAAACTCCTGTTCAAGAATAGTGGATATCTGGGTCTAGATTTTGGAGTGGATTTGGATGTTTTCTTTTTTGTTGTCTTCTTTCTCCTGAACATACTCTCCCTTTTTTATTTCTCTGTACCCTTATAAACAATCCTGTCTGATAATCAAAAGACATCTACAGCTGTGTTTGTGGGGCTGCTTCCTGGCACCACTGTTTTGATGCAAGTTATATGCTAAAGGATTGAAAACCAGGGATGCTAGGTAGGAAGACATATGCCTCCAGTTTCACGTCAGGCTTTCAAACTCATATTGCAATGCATTCTGGCAAGTGCAGTCCTGCTTCCCTTAAAGAAAAGAGAGGTACAGGATACCAGAATGCACTGAGATGGAGGTTAAAAACCCTGAGCTGTCCCAAACTGCCCTGGTGAACATGGAGCCATTTGGTTACCTTATTGCCAGGTTTCAGTTTTAAAATTTCTGATAAAAAACTAAAAGATCCATTTGAAATCTGCATTTAACTGGATTTCTAAAAAATTTAATAATGAAACACAATTTCTGGGTCATTCTGTAGTGTTTGCTTATATGCAGTGGGCTAGACTCTGAAAGCGTTCTTTTGTCTTCAGTAGCATTTTATTCTGAACTAAAAAACACCAAACCAGTTGTTAGTTTTAGAATTATAATTTGTTGTTTTGTTTTGTTTGTCACAAAAGAAAATAGTTTTAATAATAATAAGCAAAAGGCTTTGAGAATTTTTCCTACTGTTTTCTTTGACTTCAAGAAATCTCCATTTTGAATCTGCTAGTTTTGAAAGCAGCTGACAAAATAGCAGTTTGCCCTGATTAGTTGCCTGGAATAGTGAAAAAAATAAAAGAAACAATTTCTACAGGAAAGTGATTCTGAGCATCCCTGGAAATGTTTTTCAAAACCTGCACCAGGACTATTCTCACTGCTGAGATCAGTGTGTTCTATACTTGTTTTATAACCTTGACAAAGAGTAGTAGCTGCTTTTCTTTTTTTTTTAATGCCCCCTTTTTGTGGCGATTTCAATTATTCAGAGGGGTTCATATTACAGTTGCACACATACTATAAGGTGCTTTCACTTGAGCTAAGGAACTGCTCTTCAATTCTAGTTGTCATAGATACATGTAATATTGGCTGGATTAAGTGTATCGAAGAGGAATTGGCATCTTGCGATCTGTAACTTTGGCACTTTTACCTTTTGTTTTACTGGCAAGACGCTGCTTTGTGCTGGTTACTAATATAAACACTTTGGTTTAAAAATAAAGAAACATTGATTGGAAACATCCTAAAAAGGTAAGCGAACAGTTGAAAAAAAAAAAAAAGTGCATTTAAACTAGTGCCTCCAAGTACTCCTTAATGGACTGTTGCTGCAGTAGTGACCATGTGGTGAGCAGCTCAATGTATTCAACAGGCTTGAGCAGTGTTTATAAAGTTAACGGATTCATCGATGGAAAGGCACAGGACTGCGTTGCAGTCTTGATGTCAACGCCTCAACACAGCAATATAACCTAGCAGTGCTGCTTGTCTTTCAACAGACACCCTGGAGAGCCCATTCATCTCTCCGGATAGCAGTCCACCCCACACACCACTCTCTCGTAAGCCTTTAAGCTCTGCAGAGACCAAACTGTGCTGTACTGTGGGAGGTGTTTCCAGTAGAACACACTGAGTGTTACACTTGCCTTTGCTGCAATCCTGCAGACTTCAGTTACTTTGTAAAGTGTACAGTGGCCTGAAATTTTGTTTTCACACATACTATAACCTACTCCTTATTGCAGTCCTTCCACACTACCCCCTTTTTTGTTTCTTACCTGTCTAATGGCACTGCCTCCAACCAACCAACACAGAGAACACAAATATTTATCACCCGATTTCTATAGTCATGCATGTGGGATTATCAGAATTACTGATCAATCAGAACCCTGTCACAGAGATTATGTATGATGAAACCTAGGAAATCCGTAATCCTATATTCTCAGTCACTTAAGTAAAGTGACTCCACAATTGAAATAGTATATCTGAAGTGTGCATGTGTTGGCAACTACTTCCTGTAAAAGCATATATGGGAATGGGCAAAAGACTGTTTTTCTTTACTCCTGTATAGAAGGAATAATAACCAAATCAAGCAATATACTTCCTGGTACCTAATCATGTTCTGTGCTGCCAGCCCATGTTCATGGTGCAAAAAAGACAATCCAGTCATATCCAGAAGCTAGGATTGAAGTTCTGAATCATTTAAGAATTGTTGTGTAAATGTGGTGAAAGAAAATGTTTTGTTTTTTTTAAACACTGGTTATTAGTCTTTAAATCTGAGATTTCTGGGCACTACACATAAAACTGCGGACTGTTTAGGAATGTTCTGTTAATGACTGTTTTTAAGGCCCATTTTGATTTATCTTTTTCATCTGTTAGAAAGAGTTTATTAGTTAATTCACATTTTTTTGTTTAACCTAAAATCTCTTAAACATTCCTTAAAACAGCATTTAAAGGGGCCATCTTTGTAAGCCAGCAAGAAACTATGCTGGTTCTATATACCAGCTAGGATTCAGCAATACAACCTCCTAGCTCCTGGTCTTGATCTCTAACCCCTAGGCTCCAAAGTATAATTCCAGTAAGAACTTTTCCATTTTGTGGCCAAATAGTTAATCCCAGATCTAAAGATATGGCAAACCTGCTTCAGTTATAATAATAATTAAAATCCCTCTGAGCAATGAAATGCTGCTGTTTCACCCTGTCCGTCTGAGTGTCATTCACACGAGGTGGCATTGCCTGCCGTGATTATCTACAAAACCATTAGGGTAAGATAAATCTGTGGGCACTGGTGGTCTGTGTGCGTGGCGTCGATGGTTTCATCTTTATTGTTTGGTAATATAAACATGAAACTATAAAAAAAAATGGATGATGCACTACTAGTTAGTCTCACGAAAACACAGACAGGGTGCATGTGTGAGGTCTTTAATACTGTAGGGAGCACCATAGTATAGCTGAGACCCGGTCCTGTCAATACCTCTGCAACATCCATGTGTACATTTGCACTAAGTTGTATCTCTTAAGAACAACTTTTATGGAGTTCTGGTATATGAAATCAATAAATACAAATGTTTTAAAACTCCTATCTGTTTCTTGTTTCATTCAGTGGGATGGGCTGTATACTTTTATTGTTTTGACAGGAAGCAAATTAAACCAAATCAACACCACACTGAAATAACAGGGTGAACTCAATATTTCTCTCAATACTTTCCAAATGGCAGGAGATGTGATTTGTGTTATCAGTCCATCACAGGGAGATCAACACCCATGCAATCTACTGTAAAGTGATCTATACAACTCATGCTTGTTATACACTGTTCTTGGCTAATAATATTTCACACAATGTGTGCAGAGGATTATGATGATGAATGAATGCATTGTTTCATCCCAAAAATGCTCAAATAGATTGAGATCTGGGGATAACAGTGACCGTGGAAGATGCTTGTAGGCATGTTCGATTGGTTCATTATTGTCTTGATAGCCATCGCCATCGGGGTACAGCAGTGTTGGTTTGGAATTGATCTGCAATAATGCTTAAGTAAGCTTTAAGTACAGCAGCTTTCTAGTCAGACGTTTAACATACATGTTAGAAATCACTTCTCCTGGGATGTGTGTGTACTGCTGTAACCTGGAAATAAGAAGTGATAGTCGTGTGGTACCATAAATGACCACCAGGAGTATTTTACAGTACCTCTCTGGGTTTGTGAGGATATTTTACATTCACAATCACCCCAAGATTTCGGGGTTCCTATTTAGATAACCAATGAAGCATCACAGCTAGGGGTGCGTTTATGAGTTTGCAAATCCACCGCCACCACGGCAACTGCTAAACATTTCAGCTTGCTACTTCGTAGTGAGATACATTTTAGAAGTGCGGAGGGGAAGCATATTAGCAATGCACTATGCACCTGAAGCCAATAGGTGCAGCATTGTGCACTTAAGCCTGTGCAACACTGATATGCTTCCCTACCTAACTTCAGAAAATCAGCCTTTAATTAATAATGAGGACTCTGTCCCACTAGGGCAGAGGGACCTTGAAAAGTTATCCACTTTCTCTAAACACAGACTGGGTGGAGAATGTAATGGCCATTTTAACCCAGTATTCCTGAAAAGATAAACATCCCACAAAAAGAGTAAATGTTTCCAAAAACATTTATAACGCTACATGCTTTGAATAGCCCATTCTCTGGAATTTTAATAGGCTGGTTTCTATAAATATAATATAATCTAGAACTTTATTTTAATATCCATGTATTGCATTTCACTATTTACCATATCCATCAGGTTGTTTTAAAGATTGGGTACGGTACTTTTTTTTTTCAACACAACTGAACTTACAGTAATTGTATAGAACAATATTTACTGTTACAATAGCCTTAATCGTCTCAATTTTGGTACCCTTGTACAAGTGTGCCTTTATATACACTAAAGTACCAACAGGAAGATACATATTGATACAGTACAGCTTTCTGCTAGTGTACTTAAAACCCATTGAATTGAGTGATGCTTCTAAATATTAGCTACCTCCTGAAAATAGTGTGGGTTTCCTTTCTGCTTCAGAACAAAAGATTAATTCATCAACACTGTCTCAACACAGACGTCCACTAATGTACAGATCTCGTTGTTTATGGGCTATTATTGTGAATGTATATTTTACCACTTCATTTAAGTAGCCTGTTGTGAAAAAAAGCTCTTTCAATTTTCATGCCTTTCCGTTTTCATTTTTAATAAAGCTGCTACTTACTGGATGAGCAGTTTGTTTAATTTTTATTGTTGTTTTATTGTAATTTCTGCTACATATTTATAATTTTATTTAAAAAAAGCTAAATTTATTTCAGTTCACAATCACATTTAAAAATAGATATACTATGTATTGTGTTTTCTGATCTTTTTTAATCGCTTGACAGCCCTAATATATATATATATATATATATATATATATATATATATATATACGCATGTCCTAATAAGTAAATAACTCAGGAGGAAGATGTGTATATATTTAGTGTGTCCTCATTTTGCTTTTATTGTGGTTCAGATGTTTATGATAATTCTAACCAGGGATATTACATCTTGTTGGTGAAATGCCAAACTACAATAAACCAGAGTCACTGACATGTATTATAAACATGCTCTTATATTGAAATATTGAAATTATTATTATTATTAAATTATTATTATGAATACATTCAAACACTCAATACACACCTTAAAAATTATTTAAAAAAATTCATTCATTAATTAATAAACACATCTAGGGGCATATTTTTAAAGCGCTACTCTTTTTTTTTTTTGGTGAAATTATTACAGAATAAAAATAGAGTATGCTACTTACAGCCATGCTTTTATTTTTGAATGAAACAGGAGTACATCCTATACTGCAGCCAGGCCTGCCGACAGCAATTCCGGGCCCCAGGGCAGAATCGTCAAAGGCCCACCTAGAAAGGGACGGCCGAGGATTACAACACTACTTTTTATCCTAAATAACACATTAGAACCCAATATGCGTAAGTTTTGGAAGCACAGAGATCAAAGAAAACACCCGAAACATCATATAGGCTAATTAAACACCAAATTGTGATTCATGATGTGTAATCTAAAAATTAACAAGCAAAAAACTAACGAAAAAATATACAAAATGTAACTGAATATGGCCAACAAAGTTAAAATATACAATAATAAAACAGGTATTTAAAAAGGTTAAATACTCACATAATATGGGGAAGGGTTCCTAGAATGCAACTCTTCTGGATTTTTTTTGCAGCAAAATCATCAATTAAGTCTTGAAGGTTCAATGACCTGGCCAAGATCGTGCTCAATAGCAAGAAGAGCAAGACCATTGTGGTCTTTCTTGTTCGATTGTTGATCGTTGTACGCTTTTGATTTGCTTCATTTTGCTAAAAGATCTTTTGGCTTCAGAAACAGTGACTTGTACGGTACAGAAAATCTGCAGAGCTACAGCGACATTAGGAAAAAGACATTCCAACTTAAGCTGATTAAGTTTATTTAACAGTTCTAGTGGTTTGAGAAGTGCACTTCCAAAGTTTGCCTTATAAATTGCTTTCATGAGTTTCACCTCATCGATGATGTTCGTGGATATGTACATCGCTGTCAAATTCTCTGCAGAAAGCTGAACACGAGTTTTCAATCTGAGTATCGGTGAATTCCAAAAATAACCACAAAAAGCTGAAATTATTGGTATCTATGGCCAAGACAAACTGATGTGTTAACCCCCGATTACACAGTCAACAAGCTTGTAAAAAACATTCACTTTAAAATCCCCCTCCAAAATCACTTCTCCCAGTTGGACTTCTGGTGTTTTATCGTGAAACAGTTTTCTCTTTTTTGTGCGCTTCTCAGGGATTTCACTTTCGGTTGGCAGGTCTGTTGACAAAGCTTCGGCCACACACTTGGCTTCTGAAAGAAGAGTTTCCCACTTATCACGTAACTCTTTAAGCTCCTCAATCAAGCTGTCAATGTTTTGTACTTCCACGTCAAGAGTTGCCTCTCTTGATTGAAGAACCTTATTGCGTTGATCAATGGCAACCAATACTTTGAGTCATGTTGTTGCCATCAAAGTACACTTAAATGATTGAATGCAGCGTTGAATTCCCTTTAGCTCTGTTTTGCACTCAGAAGACAGATTTAGTTCCTGGCTCTCAATATTTTATTAGTGGCAAATGTTTTGCAATTGGTTTAACACTTTCTATGTGAGCTGACCATTTAGTCTGAGAGAGATTGTGCAATGAACATCCAATCATTGCTTGCAGTATCTCCCATCGTTGAGGGCTGTGAGCAAAAGAAAATTGTATATTTTTTGTATGATTCAAAAAAATGTTATCACATCATCACAGCATTCAGCAGCATTTGAGCCACACAAATTTAAGCTATGAGCTCCACAATTAGAGCATTTGGTGAAAGGATTAATTTCAGTAATAATGGCTTGAGCACCATTATACTTGCCAGCCATATTCGAACCCTTGTCGTACCCCTGACCCCTGCAGTCTTGCAATGGGATATTGTGTTTTCCCAGTTCAGTTATAATGAGGTTAGCAGAGTTTTTTTGTTGCAGTCAACAAACTCCAGAAATCGTTCTTTGATAACAAAACATCTTTTGTTGTCTAAAACATATTGTAACGACCCGGACAATTGTATTGTTGCAGGACTTCTTGTCTGTCCCGTTTGTCTTGTCTATCTTTTATGTTGTGTGTATTGTAAGGGGAACGGGTCACGCCGTTAGTTGGCAGCGGGAAAAGGGGGACTGCAGACCATGGGTCGATTGGTTGAGCCGGACAGTGGCGGGAGATGAGGGGAGGTTATATAAGGTGGTGGATGAGTGACAGAGGGGGATGAGACGGAGGGTGAGAGAGAGTGACAGCGACTTGAGAGAAAGCGAGAGAGATAGCAATAGAGGATAAATAAGGGTTTGTTGTTTTAGTGGCGTGAATTCCGGCCCCTGACAGGAATTCTCTGTTTATTCAAATAAAAATTCGAGACCGAGAATTCCACACTGTCTCCGTGAGTCCTGCTTCATAAACCTGACGAAAACGCTACAGTATTTTAGGATGATTGTAGTTTGCTCTGTGTGAGAAGAATCAGGGGTAGCACGACAAGCACAGCAAAATATTTAGATTTTCGTCTTTCCGATAGTGTTTCTTTAACTACCTTTGCGCTGCATACCTGGATAAACTCAAACTTGAGATTGCCTCACTTTAGTAACATGATCCTGAAGAACTGGATTGTATTTGGCAAGCAATTCAATAATTCCAAGAAAATTAGAGTCACTGACAGAATTCAGTTTAGCAAATCCCTCCAGTATTCGCTTTAGCTTCTATTTCTTTATATGTTATCCTGCGTAGTTCATGGGGCGTGGAGCTGGGGGCTTCTAATTTCCTGTTAATTAGTACCTATTTTCTATTTAAGCCCTCATCACTTGCACCTTCGTTATCTAGTGTTTTGTTTGTAGCAAATGCTCAGACGCCGTCATTTTATGCTTCACAGCTAGTAATATCTAAACTTCATTGCCTCGCTCCTTTCACTGCAGGTCACTTCTCTGCGCATGGCTGCCAAGATATCAATCATTTTCCTACCTGCTCAGGTGATTCTTCTTTTCATTCAGCTTCACTTTTCGGCTCCAACTTAAGAGCTCCAACGTTAGTCTTTCCTGCTCCATCCAGTCTCAGGCCCAGCAATAGCGCCGTCCAAAGTGAAGCTTCATCACTCAACTTGTCCACGACTTTATCGGAAAGACTGGTCCTCCTCTAAACTTTCAAGCTCCTTCAACAAGACATCGACATTCCCGTTGTCAGTGATTGCCTTTAGCTCTATTTAAATCCACCACGAAGCTTTGTCTGCGGAATCTCTCTTTACTCCTCGCCTGCAATCAGACGCCCCTCCCCCGCTCCCACAGAGCCAGCACAATTACCATTCCATCAGAAGATCCTGCTCTGGACCTCCATCAGCTACGTTCAACGTTTTAAAGACTTATCCAGCCCATTACAAACTCCATTTCAACCAGTGGTGGCTCGTGATTTTGACTGGTCACAACATGCTCCAACAACACTGCTGTACTGCAACTTTTCCACTGGCACCTCACAGACCATGGTTACCACGGCAACGCCATCATTGAGTAATTGCAGCGAGTGGTAAGTTGCCATGGTGACCAGGCAGCTTCATCAGGCTCTGCGCGCTCTGTGCCGCAGTACTGCAATCTTCTGGCTTCCTCTTGCTGCTCTTTCACATCTGGTGGGGTCGAGTTCAACTCGCCAAATTGTGACATCTAAATACTGCGTTAACTTATTCATATACATGACTAACTGTCCTAAAACATCTATCGAATATTTATTATTCAAATCTAAAGAAACACGCAAATGTTGTTCTACATAGACAAGGATTTTAATCACAATAACCACATATATTCTACCCTACCATTGATTTAATTCCAATCATAACCTCTAGATGGCAGTATAATACCACAAGTTCTATATTTTAAGCCGGTTTGCTATTGCTGCGAACCTCTGACACTCCAACTTTTCTATCCATTCCTGCAGTTTGTTGTCACTCTAAGGGATTCTCGGGAGTTCCCCTCCTGCCTCAGCCTTTGTCTACCTATATCAACTGACATTTTTCAATTTCAACTCTCAATCCCCCCCCCCCCCCCTCGAGGACATAGTCATGAAACCACGCACTTATCAGCTTTCTGAGATGCTCAGAATCTACCATCACATTAACTTCCAGCTTCCCTGCATCAGGCATTCCAACCTCTTCCTGTTCCCGGATTTGTGCTTCCTCATCTGGCTCGGCTCCTCCAAACCGACCAACTTCATCAAGGCACTTTATTTAACTTTCAAAGTTATCATTTCATCAACGTCAGCCGCCAGTCAGATATGGAAACCATGTCCTACGATTATCAACTTTTCGTCAAAGTGTCCTCCTACGCTGCAATAGACAATACACTCATAGACTGCTCCCGACCAAATCAATAGGCTTTGCAGCAGCCTCAGAACAACGCATTCTCATACTCTCAGGTTCTACAGCAGCCTCAGATCTATGCATTCTTCATCTCTACCCCATCTCCGGCTTCATCTAAACCACCTTAACACTCAAAGATCAATATCCACCACATTCAGCAGATCTCTGCTCTCTGCAGCAGACCACCACACTCTACCAATGGCAGTCCACCGTTCACTATTACAGATCACTGCTTCAGCAGATCTCTGCTCTCTACAGGAGGCCACTGCACACTATTGACAATACTCCATTGTTTACTTCCTCAGATCTCTGCAATGTTCAGCAGATCCCGTCCTCTACTGTTAATCGCTCCTCACTACAGCAGATCTCTGCTCCCTCTTCAGATCTCTCACTATTGCAGCATACAAAAGTTGCTTTAGTTTATGGTTTAAATCTGTAATTGCACTTCTCCAGAGCTTACAACGCTCCAGCTTTCCTCCAATATGCAGATTGTGGCAGCATTCCGCAATCAAGGCTAACGCTAATCCCCATCTAATCAAAATATGGGGCGCTGACTTTCTCAGCAATCTATTCATATGTCTGCTCATCCATGTCTGCAACCCTCGCCCCTTCTTCAAGAGCTTCATATTCTACAGCCTGGTCAGTGTTTTCAACCTTCTGTGCCCAGAATCGGATTCATCCTATTCCTTCAAACAAAACCAGATCCTGGCTTTCATCGTCCATGCTAGGGATTCTCTCTCTCCCCCATTCTCGCCATATCAGCAGTTCGCCTGACCCTCCATGGGATTCTTAAGAGCTTTCCCTGTGCCTCACCCTCCCGCCTGCCTATATCAACGGGCATTCTCCCTTTGCTCATTTATATTATTTGGAAATGCCGCTTCTCCCCCTACAAGGATCTACCTATGGAGATCATCTGCCTCTCAGTCTTCTTCGGTCTCCTCAGAAGCTCCGAATTCACAGTTTCTTCTGCTTCTAGTATCCCCGTGGCGGGTATTCGTTTCTGTGACCTTTCTTCTATTTCAGATGCTTACATCATTCGGCTGTGTACCTCCAAGACTGATCAATTTCAGCGTGGTCAGTTCATTTAGCTGTCAAATAGAGTCCCCTATCTGCCCCTTCTTTTCAACGTCAAGGTATCTCTCCAGCAAGAAACCCTGACAGCATTCCCCCCCCAGACCCTCTGTTCACTGATTCCTCTCGCTCCCATCATCACTCGTCACAACCCACCTCTCCACCCTCGCCTCCAGAGCAGGCCTCTCTCCTCAACACTACCCCCCCTCCCCCATCATTCTGTATCTGCACAGCCACCTCCACCGCGAGGGCCAACATCAATCACAACTGGATCATGAATGTAGGGAGCTGGTTCTCTTCTGCGGTGGATTCTTAAATTCATTCATCCTGATATAGTTGCTGCTCATTTTAAAATTGCTAGTATGCCCGGAGTTGTGGCTTCCTGTCCGCCGGGGCCACAGAGGTTTTCCCCTAATCAGCTTCAAGGGTTTTTTTCCTCTCCACTGAGCGGCAGGTATACACATAGTCACATCCTACTAACAAATCACTAACCATCCCTCTGTTTGTCCCATTTTGTCCTTCTGGTCTTTTGTTTATGTTATGCGCTGACATGTGCTGTCTTTGTTTGTCTCACGGTGTGGGAGATTTCACGAGGAGCCGGGGGTCTCACTTCCCCGACCTCAGGGCTAGGCATCCGCCTCCCTTACCTTCAGGGGGGTTCTCACCATGTGAGTCAGAGCGGATCCCCAGCCACACTCTGTCCTTTCGCAGCTCCTGCGCTCATCTTAGCTCACTCGAGGCTCTGTTCTATATTCTGCCTTTCTTTCAGGACGTGGCCACTCTGTGCTCGAGTCCCATACTAACCTCTATGCTATGTCTTTATTTCAGGTCCCAGGCAGCGTGAAGGCTTGGCCAATCAGGGGTTTAACGAGTGCCCCTATACAGAAGTCTCAGATGCTGGGTACCTCTCTCTCTCTATCTCCTTCATGTCCTGGTCTACCGGGACTGACTTCCTCCCGAGGGGTGAATCATAACCCTCGTATGTGTTTTCGGTCGCTGGGTCCTTTGCCCCTGGGATGTGTCGACATCGTCGCCCTCAGTCAGCAAACACTTTTCGATCCTAGTTTCCATGTCCAGCTCTGCTGGTCCGCTCCTCTATCCTAAGTTCGGTCCTTTCTAGCCGGCACCCTGTCCTACTAATTGCTCCTTTCTGCTTCTTCTGCCCTATCCTTATACCCCCCAGCTCACACCCCATGAAATAGCTGTGCATTTTTATATCAGTTCCTTGGGCAAGTCTTCTCTCTAAATCTCACCATTTCAGATAAGATTAAGAACATAAAGTTTACAAACGAGAGGAGGCCATTCAGCCCATCTTGGTTGTTAGTAGCTTATTGATCCCAGAATCTCATCAAGCAGCTTCTTGAAGGATCCCAGTGTGACAGCTTCAACAACATTACTGGGGAGTTGGTTCCAGTCCCTCACAATTCTCTGTGTAATAAAGTACCTCCTATTTTCTGTTCTGAATGCCCCTTTATCTAATCTCAATTTGTGACCCCTGGTCCTTGTTTCTTTTTTCAGGTCAAAGAAGTCCCCTGGGTCGACATTGTCTATACCTTTTAGGATTTTGAATGTTTGAATCAGATCGCAGCGTAGTCTTCTTTTTTTCAAGACTGAATAGATTCAATTCTTTTAGCTTGTCTGCATACAACATGCCTTGTAAGCCTGGGATAATTCTGGTTGCTCTTCTTTGCACTCTTTCTAGAGCAGCAATATCCTTTTTGTAACGAGGTGACCACAACTGAACGCAATATTCTAGGTGAGGTTTTACTAATGCATTGTAAAGTTTTAACATTACTTCCCTTGATTTAAATTCAACACTTCTTACAATATATCCGAGCATCTTGTTGGCCTTTTTTATAGCTTCCCCACATTGTCTAGATGAAGACATTTCTGAGTCAACATAAACTCCTAGGTCTTTTTCATAGTTCCCTTCTTCAATTTTCAGTATCTCCAATATGATATTTATAATGCACATTTTTATTGCCTGCATGCAATACTTTACACTTCTCTATTAAAATTCATTTGCCATGTGTCTGCCCAGTTCTGAATGCTGTCTAGATCATTTTGAATGACCTTTGCTACCTTTGCTACTGCAACAGTGTTTGCCACTCCTCCTATTTTTGTGTCGTCTGCAAATTTAACGAGTTTGCTTACTATACCAGAATCTAAATCATTAATGTAGATTAGGAATAGCAGAGGACCTAATACTGATCCCTGTGGTACACCACTGGTTACCTCGCTCCATTTTGAGGTTTCTCCTCTAATCAGTACTTTCTGTTTTCTACATGTTAACCACTCCCTAATCCATGTGCATGCATTTCCTTGAATCCCTACTGCGTTCAGTTTGAGAATTAATCTTTTATGCGGGACTTTGTCAAAAGCTTTCTGGAAATCTAAATAAGCCATGTTGTATGCTTTTGCAATTATCCATTTTCAATGTTGCATCCTCAAAAAAGTCAAGCAGGTTAGTTAGACACGATCTCCCTTTCCTAAAACCATGCTGACTGTCTCCCAGGATATTGTTACCATATAGGTAATTTTCCATTTCCTGTCAAAACACTTACTTTCACGCAATGATTTGAACTTTCGTATTTCAAATTTTACTACACCAAAAAGCTGAAAAAAAGGCATAGCAATTTAATGTATATTTTTTTTTAAAGATGATCAGAAATTTAATTTTAAAAGAACAGTAAAGTTGCACAATATATACCATAGTATGACCCTCAATGAAATGTTCCATGGGGCTCCCATGGAATCCTATGGAATTTCATGGGGTTCCCCTGGGATTTCATGGGAGAGAATTATATTTGCATGGGGTTCCCATGGGACTATATGGGAAAGTATAGTATTGCCGGCTTTATTATCAGGCCTAAAATAAATCTTTGTAAATGGGGGTTGGGGGTATACAAAAATATTAAATGCAGTACAAATTCAAATCCATGTATTGTGAAACATTTATTATGTCACTGCAATTAAAGTATTAGAATGTCCAGATTTGGAACCAGGAATCTAACCTTGTAGATCACTAGAACATACAAGACAACCAAACTAATCAATCAATCAATCAATCAATCAATCTTTATTTAATATTACGCCTTTCGCAATAAATTGCTGCAAAGTACTTTACATAGATAAAAGAATATATTGAAAGCTATGAGGAGGAGTAACACTAACTAACAGTGCTTTAAAATGACACAGTATCTATTTTACAATTACATATGATTAGCTCTTGTTTGATTAATATAGTTTACACCTTTTTATTTTTCTATCTGAGTTCTTATGGTAGCATACCAACAGATTTCAAGTACAGAATCTAAATATATAAATAAATAAATAAATAAATATCCCTCACCCTCAGTGTATTTCTAGATTAGATTGATCAGAATCAAGTGAACCTGAGAGGGGAAGATGGCTACTACTTGTAACAGGAAATATTAGTTATTAAATGGTGTAAAGTACATTTGCAAAGTAGGCCTATGCTTAGATTAAATGAATCGTAAATAATAAACCTAGCCATTTGAGAAAAAAAAACAACATATGGTTCTATTTTCAAAAGGAGGTGCACTGCATAAAGTGACCGGAGGCAAAGCTGAGAAAGTGTATTTGTTAAAAACTTTAAAGAGAATACACAGTTAATTGTCCAGGTAGGTTTATAACAACAACAATAAAACTGCTGTACTTTGTAACGAAAAATATTGCCATTAATCTGAAAAGGTGTTTAATTCATTGCAACTAATCATCATCGCTCCCAAACAAAATTAAAGTCTGTTTTTGCTTTTTTTTTTTTGTTATATACAGAAATTGAGGATTGTTCCTTTGTCTGTATAAGTAGAGTTTTTGCCACAATCTCGCTGAACAATATGGGTCTCTATGTTTTCCCTATGTCTTAATCAAGTTCATAACTGTTTGGCTGATGACAGCTATATATATATATATATATATATATATATATATATATATATATATATATATATATATATATATATATATATAAAAATATATATATATATATATATATATATATATATATATAAAAAAATATATATATATATATATATATATATATATATATATATATATATATACACACACATATGTGTGTGTGTGTTCGTTTGTATTTAAAGCAGTTCACCTCATTTATGAATACACATGTTCTCTTTATTTTTGTAGTGTTATATGCTATGTAATCATTGCTCACTCTGCTTGCAACAGAAATGTGGTGAGAATTGGACTGTGGTGTTCGAAATGCCTTCTTTTCAATGCACAGCAGTCTAACCAAACAAAAACAATTGTGGTCTAATAATACAAATCTCTCAATTAAACTACACTTTCCATCATCAAACAATACACAATAGCTCGCTCTTTTTGAAGCCTGTTCATAACATGCTGAATGTACCATGCATCCCTTTACAGCTGCGCTGTGTACAAAGGTCTGATCTGGCACAACATTTGGACTTAGGACTTCTAGAACTTGTTTTATTGCAGTTGTTAAAATGTGAAACTTTGGGGTTCCAAATACATTAACATCATCACTAATTTTATCAGCTTTTTAACCATTGAATACCATCTAAATGAATTGACAAAATATTCAGTAGCAGCAGTAAGTGTATTGTCAAGGTGTCGTTTCGCCAGTATGGGTAAATGTCTGAATATTACAAAGGTTCTAGCTATTTGGTATGGAACACTGGCAAAGTGGTGAGTGAATACAGGTGAGTGCAGAGTGGATACAAAACAGACAGACAATGATTTCCAGTTGCAAGGCACCTGTAAATAATAATGTTGGAGTGATACAGCGGCGTGTATCACTCAGTATTTGTAATTCCCCGGGTTTGACCCGTAACCGAAAGTCCAGTTTTGCACACCAACACTAAACACAAAACACAAACACAGTTCTTAGTGATAGTGCAGGGGTGCCCAATCCTGGTCCTGGAGGGCCAATGCCCTCCTGGTTTTTGTTCAAACTGTACACTAAATTGATTAATTGGACCAATTAAGCTTCTAATAAGGGCTTAATTGGTCCAATTAAGTAATTTAGGGCACAGTTGCAACAAAAGCCAGGAGGGACATCGGCCCTCCAGGACCAGGATTGGGCACCCCTGTGATAGTGAATAAGTGCAAGTGGTGTATTACATTTCTCCGTGAATGCAGGGGTGAAAGTGATGTCCGGGTTTATGCTGGATTTTGCTACAGCTCCGGATCATGCTACTGGTAGTCTATTAAAAAACAGACGACAGTTAACAAACACAAGACAAAACTCACGGTTCACGATACAGCAACACAGACTCCTTGTAGGTTTAAAACACTAACCATTTACCAAGGAACAGATCATGTATGCTGTGCCCCCTATTTATATCCTCGCTCATGACCCCTAGGTTAACGAGCGAATCCGCTCCTCCAATCCTCGGATGTCACACCGTTTACCATCTGGGTCATTGAGTTTGGATACCGTAGCTCTGCCCCTTTCCTAAATGATGACTTCCACCTACCCTACAGGTCGAGAGGGAGATCTAACACCAAAAATAATTCGATCTCTGTCACAAACCCTTGTGTTCCTCTGCAAAGATCTAATCATGTGTGATTACCTGCTTCAAGCATACAGATTGAAGTGCACCACAGGGGACCCCAGTTTTCAACTGCTTCAGCTAAGTGAAGAAGCTGGTGCATGTTGAAAGTCATATGATGTAATGCATAAATGTCAGTTAGCTGGTGGAGAATTGAAGTTGAGGATATATATGTAGCGGTGACCTCTTAAATTACATACTAGGCTACAAACTTGTAGTCTCTTTAAAAAACAAATCATAAAAATAACCATGCTGTCACAGGATTACACGAGTGGAAGGGTTGTCAGGCGGCAATGTATGGAGACTCGGAGACAGATGGCAGGTGAAAGCGCTACTGCGCGTATTTATTTACAAAACAAACAACAAAATAAACAGTTTTAACACAGCACTTACTTTTATATTGACTGCTCGGAAACAGAGCACACCTTCTGTCTCCTTCTACTCAGCAGTCAATATAAAAGCAAGTGCTTTCACCTGCCGTCTGTCTCCCTACATTGCCGCCTAACAGCCCTTCCACTCGTGTCACCCTGTGACATTGTGGTGTCCTGCGTGGGATTAAAGCGCCTCTGGAGACTCAGAGCAGAGTAGGTGTTTTTTTTGTTTAAAAAAATAAATAAATAAATGGGAAAAAGACAGCGACAATGGCGAAAGAGAGCAACGGCAGCAGCTAGCACAATATGGCTGGACCCTATCGCAGCTCAGAAATGGTGGTGCCTAGATTGTGGGGAGGACGACCACCCAATGCCCCACTGCCCGTTTAGAGAGTCATAGGGGGTGGTGCCGTTGCCTGCACATGAGCCAGAAGAGGCAGAGCCATTGCCAGCACGTAAACCAGAAGAGGCGGAGCTATTACCAGCAAGTGAGTCAGAAGGGGCGGAGCCATTGCCATCCCGAGAGCCAGAGGGGGGGCGGGGCCATTGCCATCCCAAGAGATAGAGGGGGTGGAGCCGTTGCCAGCCCAAGAGCCAGAGGGGGTGGAGTTGTTGCAAGCCCAAGGACCGTTGCTGGAAGAGAAGGTATCGGAGGAGCTGAAGCCACACCCCCCCGAACATTTTTGGGGGGAGCAGGGGTGTGATGTTGGGACTCCCCAGCAACCATTGTTCATGTTGCTGAGGGGGGCACGGCGGAGAGAGAAAGTGCCATCCCAGGAGAAATGGTCAACATCACCAGTGTCGCTGCCTGCTCCACCTGAGGTTACTGTGCTCCTGGCTGCTCCACCTGAGGTTGCCGTGCTGTCTGCTGCGCCACCTGAGGTTCCTGTGCTCCTGTCTGCTGCTCCACCTGAGGTCCCTGTGCTCTTGCCTGCTGTGCCGGAGGGTCCCGTGCAGTTGCCTGCCTCTGCCAGTGCCAGTGGTTCCGGAGGCTCCAGCGCCAGTGCCAGTGGTTCCGGAGGCTCCAGTGCCAGCACCAGTGGTTCCGGAGGCTCCAGCGCCAGCGCCAGTGGTTCCGGAGGCTCCAGCGCCAGCGCCAGTGGTTCCGGAGGCTCCAGCGCCAGTGCCAGTGGTTCCGGAGGCTCCAGCGCCAGTGCCAGTGGTTCTGGAGGCTCCAGCGCCAGTGCCAGTGGTTCCGGAGAGTACGGCGCCAGTGCCAGTGGTTCCCGGAGGCTCCAGCGCCAGTGCCAGTGGTTCCGGAGGCTCCAGCGCCAGCGTCAGTGGTTCCGGAGGCTCCAGCACCAGCGCCAGTGGTTCCGGAGGGTACAGCATCAGCGCCAGTTGTTCCGGAGGGTCCAGAGTCAGAGTCAGTGGCCCGTTGAGGGCCTGTATGTGCATACGAGGGGAGGAATGTGGCAGAATGAGGGTACTGCCCTATGTATATGTGTGTTTGTAGTGGTGGTTGGTGTGTTAAGAGCGAGAGGAGCGAGAGAGAAACTAAACAAAACTTAAGGGATCTGTGAAGGCTACTGCCCAGCCGGACCTTTAAGTCTATTTTGTGTTTGTGATTATTTTTGTTTAACCTTTTTATTTCTCTCTGTGAGCGAGTTTCTTTTTGTTTAAACCTTTTTGTTTTATTTTTGTTATTTAAATAAATGGCGTACCGCACCTTTAACTACAGTACTTGCCTGGTGTCAGAGTTATTTTGGTTCCTGCTTCTGACCTGACGTCACCACTCGTCCACCCTGTCACACATGCATTAATGGACAAACACTGTAAACATGTAAGAGGGTACCAATACTTTGGTGGCACCACTGTGTATATGATGGATGAGCACTTGATTTGTTTAATTTAATTTGTTTGACAATTTGTATGTGCTTATTTTTGTTTTTTGTTTCTTGATATTGTTAATTTAATTTATGCCATATATATCTAAAAAAACATATGTTTAATAAACAGTACTTTATTAGTAATAATGTATATATTTTTCGATATGATTTGAACATTGCTTTTTTATAAGGTTTTGTTTGTTTGGTTTTATGTTTCTCAGAAATCACAGAATCTTGTCAGGATGCAGGAATGTAAGGAATTGTTATCCCGTCTTTCCAATGATGACACCTGTAGCGGCTTAACTAGTTAGCTACTGTATACCAGTTTGTTTTTCAGCAGTTCAAAAGGCGTCTCAAACATCCCAGTATGTTTAAATGAACCAGTCAATTTACAAATTCAAATCTCAAACACAGTGTAAAATAGTGTTTATCATTTCATCGAAATAGTGTATAATTACCTTAATTGTCATTTTATTCTAATTGGAATTGGAATATTACATTAGCATTTAACATACATAATAATGTTTTAAAACAGGTATGCTCATGTTTTATAACGCAAAATTGGATCAAAGAAAGTTCTTTTGATCTTTGATTTGCCTAAATTAAACCTCAACGTTAAATACTTTGTTATCTATTTGCAGATAAAAGAACCACTAAAACATAAATCAACTGATGTTAACATGATTATCAACAAAAAATTAAAATTATGGAAAAGGAGATTTTGGAACTAAAAGCAAGCAATGAAATTCTGGAAAATGAGAAAAGAGTCAAAGAACAATTGTGACTGAGCTACAGAAAGGTTTATCTGTAGAGATTTAGTAGACTGTTATAAGCAGTTAGGTGGCAATAGGCAAACAGCTACAACTAGATATCAGATGACTTTAATGCAGCCTACATGTGTGAGGTTACAGCAGAACTAATTTTAAAGCTTGGAATCCCTAGATTAATACTATGTAAACACATCCTAATCATTGACAAATAGAATTATGTTCAGAATTTTCAATACTGCTATTCTGTATCCATATGAAACTATAACATGTTGAAAATAACTAATCTTCTTCCAACATTTTCTTTTTTCTTTTAAGGTCTTTCAGCAGTGGCAGAAAAAATTGACAGGGCCATATCTTCCAGCACAAGTGAATTCACTTTGAATAGAAGGAGACTTTCCATCTCCTTCTGAAACTATTTCTGAAGCTGGGTCTAATAAGAGGAATGAGGCAAGTTCACTTAATGTGTTTCACCATTAATATTAAATAATAATTAATTTGAATATTTTTAAACTTTATCTTTAAAAGAAGGGTGGACAATCAGGAACAATTCAATGAATTTTACTTCTAATATTCATTTTATTTAATTGTGCCAAAGTTTCATTTGAAATGTTATATTGAACCTAGAGCCCAGATTAAAAAAATAAAAAAGGGAAGGTGCTGCCATAGCCATTATAAAGTATACTGTAGGTGGTGCCATTAGTTTAACTCTTTTGAGGCTAGTGGCAAGAATTGTAAATCTTAAGCTTAAAAATGTGTCATTACTTTAAACACAATCAGAGGTTGACAGTCAGAATACACTTCTTAAATGGTTCAGTGACTGGGAGGAAGTCAAACACTAAAGAAAATGCTGTTATGAAACCCCCTTTGTGCAAAAATAGAGTTTCTGCAATTATTGGTGATTGAATTATTTAAAAATTCAAATGACTATTTTCTGTTTTTCACCTACTAAGTATTTTTACTTTGTTGAAAAAATAAAACACAGTGCTGCTGTACAAAGAACAACTCTACTTGCCCAGGCAGTGGTCATATTATCTACTAAGAGTGCCATTAAGTCCAGTAAAATTATTAAAACTGACATGGAGCATTCAAATAATAAAAATATTCAAATAAAATTAAGAAGCCATTTATTGTTATTTGTTTATTTAGCAGACGCCTTTATCCAAGGCGACGGGTGTGTGAACTATGCATCAGCTGCAGAGTTACTTACAATTACGTCTCACCCGAAAGACGGAGCACAAGGAGGTTAAGTGATTTGCTCAGGTTCACACAATGAGTCAGTGTCTGAGGTGGGATTTGAACCGGGGACCTCCTGGTTAGAAGCCCATTTCTTTAACCACTGGACCACACAGCCTCCTATTTATAAGAAATATAGACCATACAACCTTATTCTTACCATTTCTTTGTTTTTTATTTCAGCAAATGTGCAGTAACAGTTTCCGACTGTGGAGAAAACTGCCATAAAGACCACAATGGCATACAAGCTAAAAGATGTGGCTTCTCACTGCAACGCTAGAGTCCAGTAATCTTGTAAATAAAAATGGAATAATCTTTTTTTTAATGTTAAATAAAAAAACTATATAGAGTAATAACTCATAATAATCCATGTCAATTTTGCAGTTAAATATAATTAAACTGAAAGACATACAAACATTCAATGAGTATATATTTCCCTATTGTATAAATAGGTGTTTTAAAGTTTTTTGTATTTTTTAGTAGGTGTTTTAAAGTTTTTAGTGTATAGGTAAGAAACCCTATTAGTCCCAAGATATTCCCCACCGAAACACCATTAAAGTCCCATGAGAAACCCTTGGGAACCCCATTAAAATCCCATTGAAATCCCCAAATCTCATAGGAAACCCATGAAATCCCATGAGAACCCTATTAAAATCTCATGGGAACCCAGTGAAATCCCATGAGAACCCTATTAAAATCTCATGGGAACCCCATGGAATCCCAGGAGAACCCTATTAAAATCTCACGGGAACCCCATGAAATCCCATGAGAACCTTATTAAAATCTCACGGGAACCCTATTAAAATGCCATTGGGTAAATGAAATTTAAAATCATGGGATTTTCATGGGTCCCAATTCACCATGGGAATCCCATGAGATTTTTTAAAAATGTTCCCATGGGAATTTTCCATAAGGGGAATGAATCTATTATTAAGATCTATAATTTGCTCAAAACAACGTGATGCAGGAGTTTGTTAGAAAAATTGCATTGTGTAAAATAAATAAAGTACTTTCTTCAGCTGGTGGTAAACACAATTAGAGAATGATCGGTTATATTGCTTAAAATACAAATATATGTACTAATACAGGTTATTAATTAAGAGATGAGTGGTTTATTTTTGGCACAGGATAAATTAAATAGTGTATAGCAACAACATTAAAATGTATTTTCATGCTAAAAACGTATGGTATTTGATGTTAAGTAAGCTTCCAATTAATGACTATTACACATGATTTTTTCACTTACCTAAAAAAAAGTTTGAATACTGTAAATAACTTAGACATAACTAATTTGAGAATAAAGGGAGAGAAAACCGAACCAGGTAACTACAGACCAATAAGCCTGACTTCTATTATATGTAAACTTATGGAAACTATAATAAGATCTAAAATGGAAAATTACCTATATGGTAAAAATATCCTGGGAGACAGTCAGCATGGTTTTAGGAAAGGGAGATTGTTAGAAATATCATATGGGAGATACTGAAATTGAAGAAGGGAACTATGAAAAAGACCTAGGAGTTTATGTTGACTCAGAAATGTCTTCATCTAGACAATGTGGGGAAGCTATAAAAAAGGCCAACAAGATGCTCGGATATATTGTGAGAAGTGTTGAATTGAAATCAAGGGAAGTAATGTTAAAATTTTACAATGCATTAGTAAGACCTCACCTAGAATATTGTGTTCAGTTCTGGTCACCTCATTACAAAAAGGATATTGCTGCTCTAGAAAGAGTGCAAAGAAGAGCAACCAGAATTATCCCAGGTTTAAAAGGCATGTCGTATGCAGACAGGCTAAAAGAATTGAATCTATTCAGTCTTGAACAAAGAAGACTACGCGGCGATCTGATTCAAACATTCAAAATCCTAAAAGGTATAGACAATGTCAACCCAGGGGACTTTTTTGACCTGAAAAAAGAAACAAGGACCAGGGGTCACAAATGGAGATTAGATAAAGGGGCATTCAGAACAGAAAATAGGAGGCACTTTTTTACACAGAGAATTGTGAGGGTCTGGAACCAACTCCCCAGTAATGTTGTTGAAGCTGACACCCTGGGATCCTTCAAGAAGCTGCTTGATGAGATTCTGGGATCAATAGGCTACTAACAACCAAACGAGCAAGATGGGCTGAATGCCCTCCTCTCGTTTGTAAACTTTCTTATGTTCTTATGTTCTTATAAGTAAACATATTTTACTCAGATGTATTCGCCAGATCCCAGTCAGAAAATTTATGAAGAACTTTTGTCAAAACTTGCATCTGACTATATTGAGATGTTGTTTTACCAGGCTCATTTATATTTTTTCTTAAAACCCAGTTTAAATTGATCCGATTTGATGCTTCTTAAGTAGAACATAATAATTGATGTAAAAGTCCAGCCAACTGACTGACCATGGTATTTTTATTATGATATATACTGTATATATATATATACAGACATGCTCAAATTTGTTGGTACCCCTCCACAAAAAACAAAGAATGCACAATTTTCTCTGAAATAACTTGAAACTGACAAAAGTAATTGGCATCCACCATTGTTTATTCCATATTTAATAGAAATCAGACTTTGCTTTTGATTTTTTATTCAACATAATATTGTAAATAATAAAACAAATGAAAATGGCATGGACAAAAATGATGGGACCGCTAACCTAATATTTTGTTGCACAACCTTTAGAGGCAATCACTGCAATCAAACGTTTTCTGTAGCTCTCAATGAGACTTCTGCACATGTTAACAGGTAGTTTGGCCCACTCTTCCTGAGCAAACTGCTCCAGCTGTCTCAGGTTTGATGGGTGCCTTCTCCAGACTGCAAGTTTCAGCTCTTTCCATAGATGTTCGATAGGATTCAGGTCAGGACTCATAGAAGGCCACTTCAGAATAGTCCAATGTTTTGTTCTTATCCATTCTTGAGTGCTTTTAGCTGTGTGTTTTGGGTCATTATCCTGTTGGAGGACCCATGACCTGCGACTGAGACAGAGCTTTCAGACACTGGGCAGTACATTTCGCTCCAGAATGCCTTGATAGTCTTGAGATTTCATTGTGCCCTGCACAGATTCAAGGCATCCTGTGCCAGGCACAGCAAAGCAACCCCAAAACATAACCGAGCCTCCTCTATGTTTCACTGTAGGTATGGTGTTCTTTTCTTTGAAAGCTTCATTTTTTCGTCTGTGAACATAGAGATGATGTGACTTGCCAAAAAGCTCCAGTTTTGACTCATCTGTCCAAAGGACATTCTCCCAGAAGGATTGTGGCTTGTCAATATGCATTTTAGCAAATTCCAGTCTGGCTTTTTTATGTTTTTTCTGTCAAAAATGGAGTCCTCCTGGGTCTTCTTCCATGGAGCCCACTTTTGCTCAAAAAGTGATGGATGTTGAGATCAGAAACTGACTTACCTTCACCTTGGAGTTCAGCTTGTATCTCTTTGGCAGTTATCCTTGGTTCTTTTTCTACCATTCAGACTATCCTTCTGTTCAATCTGGGGTCGATTTTCCTCTTGCGGCCACGCCCAGGGAGGTTGGCTACAGTTCCATCGACCTTAAACTTCTTAATAATATTTGCAATTGTTGTCACAGGAACATCAAGCTGCTTGGAGATGGTCTTGTAGCCTTTACCTTTACCATGCTTGTCTATTATTTTCTTTCTGATCTCCTCAGACAACTCTCTCCTTTGCTTTCTCTGGTCCATGTTCAGTGTGGTGCACACAATGATACCAAACAGCACTGTGACTACTTTTCTCCATTTAAATAGGCTGAATGACTGATTACAAGATTGGAGACATGTGTTTTACTAATTAAAGAAACTAATTAGTTTGAAATATCACTATAATCCAATTATTTATTATCTTTTCTAAGGGGTACCAACAAATGTGTCCAGGCCATTTTAGAATATCTTTGTAGAATAAGCAATAATTCATCTCTTTTCACAGCTTCTTTGCTTTATTCTATGACATACCAAAGGCATGCAAGTATACATGATAAAATAGCTTTTAATTTAATCACTTTTCAAGAGGAATGAAGCATTATTTCAATGAGCTGTAAGGGTACCAACAAATTTGAGCACGTCTGTATATATATATATATATATATATATATATATATATATATATATATATATATATATATATATATACAGCTCTGGAAAAAATTAAGAGACCACTGCAAAATTATCAGTTTCTTTTTGTTTTATTCTATAAACTACTGACAACATTTCTCCCAAATTCCAAATAAAAATATTGTCATTTAGAGCATTTATTTGCAGAAAATGACAACTGGTCAAAATAACAAAAAAGATGCAGTGTTGTCAGACCTCGAATAATGCAAAGAAAATAAGTTCTTATTCATTTTTAACAACACAATACTAATGTTTTAACTTAGGAAGAGTTCAGAAATCAATATTTGGTGGAATAACCCTGATTTTCAAGCACAGCTTTCATGCGTCTTGGCATGCTCTCCACCAGTCTTTCACATTGATGTTGGGTGACTTTATGCCACTCCTGGCGCAAAAATTCAAGCAGCTCGGCTTTGTTTGATGGCTTGTGACCATCCATCTTTCTCTTGATCACATTCCAGAGGTTTTCAATGGGGTTCAGGTCTGGAGATTGGGCTGGCCATGACAGGGTCTTGATCTGGTGGTCCTCCATCCACACCTTGATTGACCTGGCTGTGTGGCATGGAGCATGGTCCTGCTGGAAAAACCAATCCTCAGAGTTGGGGAACATTGTCAGAGCAGAAGGAAGCAAGTTTTCTTCCAGGACAACCTTGTACTTGGCTTGATTCATGCATCCTTCACAAAGACAAATCTGCCAGATTCCAGCCTTGCTGAAGCACCCCCAGATGAGTCAAATTTTCAGCTTTGCCCAACACCTGGTCGTCTAATGGTTAGATGGAGACCTGGAGAGGCCTACAAGCCACAGTGTCTCGCACCCACTGTGAAATGTGGTGGAGGATCGGTGATGATCTGGGGGTGCTTCAGCAAGGCTGGAATCGGGCAGCTTTGGCATGAATCAAGCCAAGTACAGGGTTGTCCTGGAAGAAAACTTGCTTCCTTCTGCTCTGACAATGTTCCCCAACAGTTAATGTAATTGATAACTGAGATTTTGTCAACTTCTTCAGACAATATAAAAACATATTATTTTATATATACTTTTAAATCACAGTTAGTTTGCAGGCTTTTATCTTTTTTAGCTGAATAATGCATTGTGCTTCAAAAAAAGAATAAAAGTGAGATACATATTTTTTTTTATAAAAATGTATGCAAAATAAACCCAATATTGAACTTTTATGGAATCCAAAACTCTGTGTATATATATATATATATATATATATATATATATATATATATATATATATATATATATATATATATATATATATATATCAAATCAGAAAAAATTAAATATTTTAAGAACCATTTCAACAGTTCATAAGAATTTTAATACAACATTTTAAACTATTTAGTCAAAAATCCTGCTTAATATCAGTATGACGGTGTTGACATGTACTTGACAAAGTTGATGCAAAGTCTGACAGAGGTGACTATACAGGAACACAAAGACTTTCTCATTAAAACTTAAAACAGTAGTTTATTAAAAAAGTTTAGATCAAGCTGTAGCAGAGTGATGTGCTGAGCTTCCCCCACCCTCAATCACATTATTTACTCAGGAACACAGAGGTTAAATCGCAGGACAACAGCACTTGGTCGTGTTCACAGGTATTAATATTTATTGTGGCACTGGATACTGCACACAAATTACAACTGACTAACACAGACTAGCAGGTTGTACCTTCAATGACTGACATTCCCCAGACAGGATTACGACTGACCTAATAATCCTCTCTCCCAAGGAAAGACACAGCATTTTATAATCCCCAGCCCCGCCTAACCCTTACAGGATCAATTACTCAATAAACATCTTCACCTGGAATGATTTTATACAAAAATAAACTCTTATTTAACATTCATACTTTTACAATAAAACATTCATATATTTTACATTACACATGTTTCTTCTCATTTATACATATTTGTTTAACCTGCATGAATATCGTCTTTATTTACAACAAAATCGTTTTACTATTTTATTGCTTACTCGTTATTATCATTGTCATTATTATTCTTTTGTCCTTAACTGTTACCAGTAAAGACTGAAAATTAGCATTACCCCTTCTATTGGAAGATTACCGAACATATGGCTATAACAAACAGTAGGTTATGGATGTAACCCCGGTTTCCTGAAAGAGAAGATAACCGGCAATGATACTTTTGGGATATGCCTGCTTGTCAGGTATTCGCTGAGCATTTTATATCAAAGCTGCTGACAGGCCCCTCTGCAGAGTGATGTCCTCGGTCCCGCCTCACCGAGGTAATAAATAGTCACTGAGAGGAGATCTCAGCCTCTTTTGCATTGAATCTGCGAATGTGAGTGATGCGACCTTACAAGGTTGGCGGTCATCTTCTCTTTCAGGGGACCGGGGTTACATCCGTAACCTACCGTTCCCTTTCAATTCGAAGATGACAGCCAATGATACTTTTGGGAAAGTATACCAGAGCCGTCGTGAGGGAGAATGAAACCGTGTCCATAATCCAATGGGACAGTCGCTTAGAGAGGGCTTGACCTTGGTCCGTTCACCATGGCAAACGAAGAGCTTGTCAGACTGGTGCAGCGCTCTCGTTCTATCCACATAGCATCTCAATGTCTGAACTGCGCAGAGGGAATCTAATCTCCTATCTGACTCCTCCGTGAAGGGAGGGGGATGGAAAGCCTCTAGTTCCACTGAGTGATTGAAGTGAAACGCTGTAATCACCTTAGGGAGGAAAGCTGGGGTCGTGCACAACGATACCCTGTTTCCATCGTCCCAAACGCGCATACAAGAACTGTGCACAGACAGTGCCTGTAGCTCACTGACCTGCTTAACGAAGGTGATAGTTAACAAAAAGTCTGTCTTCATAGAGAGATATTTCAAGTCTATGGTATTTATGGGCTCAAACGGGGCCTTAGTAAGAGCCTCCAGTACCACGTCTAGACTCCATTCGGGGAGGGCGTCCTTTATAGGAGGACGTAACCACTGAGCACCCTTTAGCAAACAGGTCACCATTACATGAGTGCCCGGGGATACTGAGTCGATGGGAACATGGCAAGCAGATATGGCTGCTAGGTACACTTTCATTTAATCGCCTCTAGAAGATCTTGCAGAAACTGTAAAATAACTGCTATAGGGCAATACATGGGATCATGGCCTCAGGCCATGCACCAGTTTTTAAAATATTTCCACTTATAGGCGTACAACACTCTTATGGAAAAGCTCTAGCATGCTGCAGTGTGCTCACTACTGCGCCTGAGAGCCCTAGGGTGGACAGACAATCCCATTCAGGGGCCAGACCCACAGTTGGAGTCTGCCCGGTTCTGGGTGCCAGAGGGTGCCTTTTTCCTGACTGAGGAGATCCATGTGCAGTGGGATACCCCAGGGCTGGCCTCGCAGTAGCTAGCAGAGGTTCGAACAACAGGTTCTCCTGGGGTCCACCAGGAGAACTGTCACTTCCTCTCTCCTGACTTTCTCGAGGAAGGCAGGAAGCAGCGGTATAGACGGGAAAGTGTATAAAGGCGCTTTGGGCCATTTGTGCACTAGGGTGTTGACGCCTAATTGACCCCTGCAGCTGCGGAGGGAGAACCACAGAGGGCAATGGTTTGTCTCTGCCATGGCAAAGAGGTCGACCTGGGCTTCCCCAAAGCATTCCCAAATGCGCTGCACCCAGTTCGCCACTCCCGGGAGATGTACAGCCCGGAGGGACAAGAGGTGTCACTGTGCCCAGATCAGCAGCTGAAAGGCTATGCGGTGTAACCCTGGGGACCGACCCACTACCATGTGGTTCACGTATGCAACACTGACATGTTGTCCGTGTTGCAGAGCGAGGTGGACTGCTCTCAGATCTAGCGCATTTATGTGCAGGGACATCCAGCGGCCCGACCAGGATCCGCTGACTCCTCTGTCTGCCCAGACTGCCCCCCAACCGCACTTGGATGCATCTGTCATCACCACTTGCGGTTGTAAATGAATACCTTAAGTAGAACCCCTCTTTTTGAGAGTTGTGTTCTATGAGATGGATGGCTTGTTTGAGAAGCAATTTCTCTACTTCTTGCCTGAGTGCCAAAGCCTTTTTGAAAAATGCAAAACTAGACATCAACTTCAAAATCTGGAATGAAATCCTTTTTCGGTGGATCCCAAAAATACCAGAGTTAAAAAAAAAAGCATCAATATATCTAGATCAGTGTGTTGGCCTCTGCTGGCTTGTACAAATCAAAAGACAAGGAAAACAAACATGACAGCTCACAAAATGGACAAACCTATCAAAGCCATGTTCAGATATATAAAATGTGAAATTAAAGAGCTAGGTAGCAGTCTATTAAGATGTTCATCCTCTACAAAATCCATTACTACTGAAGAGATGCTATATATCTCTCATGCTGCTTGCAAGAATAGGACAGCCATTTCCAGTCAACTTAACAAGCACATCTATGAGGGGACAGAAACACATCTCTTCTACCTTTGACATTTAACTTTCAGGTGTTGATGTTTGACATCTACCATGATCAATGGAGTAACTTTGGCTTCAAAAGTGGGGGTTGGGATGACAGTTTCTGTAGCTAGGGCATGCATGAAGATTATTCTATCTGAAATAATAAAGTATGTTACAAACAAGTATGTGGCAGGGTAGAAGAGAACCCTGTAGGTAATTAGTGAGGCAGGGCAATGCCCTGCTTGTAAGTAAATGTATTTGTGTTTATTTATGAAAAAAGAATGGCTTATGGCTGTAAACTCTTGCAAATTGTGGCCATCTCCAAATTGATTAATTTGTTGTTAATTTGGAGGTGGCCACGTGTATATAAACATGTGTATTTGAGGTGGGTGTTCAGAGAGTGAGAAGTAAAAGAAAGTAAAAAGAAAATACCACTGCTAGTCTTGCTGGAAGGACCAGCATGGTACTTATGTTTTGTTAAAGGGTTTTGTGTTCGAGACCTGTTTTTGTTTTAAACATTTATTTTAGCTCTGTGAGCAGTGCTGTTTTCTTGTCTAAACTTTTTTTGTTGATTTAATAAATCTGCACACCACCACTTCCACTCGCAGTACATGTCTGTGTCTCAGTCAGCTTCCTGATCTGGGTACGTCACCACAAAGTCATCCTGACACAAAGTATAACAAAATATTGCATCCCTTGTATGTCTAATTAAAAGATCCAAAGACATTAATATGTTTTGTAAAATGTGACCAAGAGTGAGTTTTTAGAACATTGATAAATAGAGATGCTAAAGTCTGTGCAATGTATTTAAACATGCAAAATAATTTAGAATCAGTAATATATCGTGATCAATTTGGTATAATAATTGTGTAAAAAGTTATTGGTAATGTATTTAGTTTGTGTTGATGTCTATGTCATTTTGCTGTTTTAAGTTTACTGTTTCAATTTAAAATTAACAGTTACTGTATGTAGACAGAAACCTCAGTGTGACATTAGTAAATGACACGAGCTATGGTGAATTACAAACTTAAACCATTTTCCTGTGTTTTGGATACAGCCACGTAGTGCGTCCTCTATGTCCATTCGTTTGTCATTTTCCCCAACATTACTGTGATCTCAGGCTGTATACAAATGTGTCAGCTGGAGTCTTTAAACTACGTGCCACGTATGTTCACTTCTCATTGGTCAGTTTCCCTAGTTAAGGTAAAACATCATCTCATGATCTGGCTCCAGTGATCCCGGATCAGATCCCATTTTTCTTCCCATTGACTTTTATACTGACTAGTGATTATACCAATAAATGATAGTGAAATACAAGTTTTAGTACTCCTGCAATGTGAGGGGGACATTTCCCCATCATTGAAAAAGTGAGGGGGGCATGTCCCCCATGTAAATTACACCTATGATCGTGATGACTTTAGCGAAGCACCAGTGCTTGTCATGAATGTCTGTATTCTTTACACTTCTGGTGTCATTTCCTCAGTTCTCTCCCGCTGTTTACATTTTACTTGTTTTAAGTCACATTTTGGGTCTAAAATGGTCTCTTTGTTTAAGCATTGTTGACATGTTTGAAGATAGCATGCTTCACTTGCTGGAGAGTAGCACACTAAATGAAAGCTGTCTTCAAGTCTCGTTGATTGCACAGATCCAGAGGATTTAATAACCTCGAGCATTAAAGCTGCATTTTAATGGTACTGACATAGAAATGTTTTGTGTGGTTTTGGGTGCAGTTACATAAAAGGGCTTTAGAGCACAGAATTTGTGTTTTCAAGTAAGTATTATTCTTGTTAGAATAATTGATACTTAAAGTTGGCAAGCCTGCTTTGTCCCAAAGCTCAAGAATCAGTGTACTGTAAAATAAACATGATTAGTAGTATTTGGTGCAGCTCTCCCCTTTTCTCCCATGCTAGGTTATAATGCTTGATCATATGTATATGTGGTTTAGAGTGCTTTACCACTACATATGTGGAGGATTTTCTTTGCTACATGTAAAGACGCACCTCGTGTGCATTTAGGTACCAGAGTTTGGTATGAAAACTCAAACACTGAGCTGCGTTTAAAAGTTCCATTGTGGTCCATTATCTCCGTCGCTTCACACTCCAGTAGCTTTCCGATTACTCATTAACGCGACTGCGTGGATTCCAGAAAATGATGTCACCTGGTTTGTCAGCCCAGACTTCTTTAACAAGCGATTAGATGAAGAGCCCTCGTAAAAATTGCTATCATGAATGCATAATATATTACTGCAGGGTTTTATCAACTCGGACAACTACCGCAGTGGCGTGGTGCTTCATCATCATGAACTCATAAATATGAAGATACAACCGCGGGTGAAAACAAACAAACAAACAAACAAAAAAAAACCCTCAACTGTAAATAGACTACCTGCATTACTTCCTTCTTCAAAATAATACAGAATTATTTTTTCTCTTTATTTTATTTTATATTAAAACAAAGTGACAATTTTATGCGAGTCAAATACAAAAAGTCTTGCTTTATTTGGTGTCGGTAAAGCTGGTCATTTATGGAAATTATCTTGACTTTTGACTGTTTAACATTTTAATTTGAATTGCAATAATGACTAGCTTACTAAATACCTAACTATATTACTATGTCGTCGTGTGTACCCCCCCCCCCCCCAAAAAAAAAAAAAAAAATTAAAAAAATTAAAAAAAACCCAGCTCAACAATAGCATGCAAAAAAAAAAACTTACTTCAAACTTCAATACAAAATAATATCCATTTACTACATGTTTCCAATAGAGAAGATTTCTTCTGCTGCTTGTAACTAGCATCAACCACAAGGCAGTAATGAATTTGTGTGTGCCTCCCAAACAAACACAGCTCATTAGCCCCATCAGTAACCCTTTCAGCGGGTCTGATGGATGTGT
This sequence comes from Acipenser ruthenus, assembly GCF_902713425.1. Taxonomy (NCBI): domain Eukaryota; kingdom Metazoa; phylum Chordata; class Actinopteri; order Acipenseriformes; family Acipenseridae; genus Acipenser; species Acipenser ruthenus. The sequence goes on along the minus strand of NC_081207.1, from coordinate 13,386,480 downwards.
AGGGCGGGATAACAGCCTTCCTTAGCCGATACACACTGCCTAGCCAGACCTACTATTACACTTTCCCTTGTACTCTGCCTCGGGAAATTTCCTACTGATTTGCATGAAAACAAGTAAAAGTTCAACAGTTTTTTTCTCTTCCTTTTTTTCCAGAAAGTCCGAGTGGAGTGCTAAAGTGATTAAAGTCCCACTAGAGAAACGGCTCAGCCAATGGCAGGGCTTGAAGCTGTTTATAACGGGGAGGGCCGTTCCTATGGTGTTAACGCAAGCCTGCTGGTTCAGGTATATTAAACCCCCAGAGACGCTTTTGGACCGCAGTGAATAGCCTATCCGTGCAGCCTCAAGAACTCGATTTTCAAAGGGGGGAATTTATTTGGATTTTAAATCAGACCAGCTGGTTGAAGAAGGAAGGCTTCCAGAAGTTTATTTAAGAAGGTTGTGGAAAGTTAATTTGCCAAAAAAAAAAAAAAAAAAGAAAAAAAAGTTGAGTACATACATTTTGATTTATTATTATAATTGTTGTCATTGCTAATAGTATAGTTGTTTTCGTGTTGGTACTGTAGAATGTCGTTATTACTAAGGTCTTAGCTACATTTGTAAACTTAGATTATTGTAAAGTTAGGAACCGAAGGGTTTATATCTTACATTTTCTGTACCTCAATAATAATAATCATTTTATTTGTGCGAGCAAGTCGTTTATTCTGTCGTGATATTTGTTACACATTAATTATTATTATTTATTTCTTAGCTGACGCCCTTATCCAGGGCGACTTACAATTGTTACAAGATATCACATTATTTTTACATACAATGACCCATTTATACAGTTGGGTTTTTACTGAAGCAATCTAGGTAAAGTACCTTGCTCAAGGCTACACGCAGTGTCCCCACCGGGATTGAACCCACGACCCTCTGGTCAAGAGTCCAGAGCCCTGGACTCTATTAAGCATAATTAAGTTATCGGTTTATAGTTGACAACTTTTGTATCATCTGATCTGATAAATTAAAAAAAGTAGCAAGTTTTTATTTGTTTTTCTCAGCTAGAATAGTTTAATTTAATATAGCCTACCTTTGCCAAAATGAAATCCCTGAAATACATGATTCTACATGGCAAGGATTAATGTGATATTATCTGTTATCCCAATCACAAAATACTAAGTTATAGGGAACATTATAAATTGCATCCATTAAAAAAATCAACTTGACCACAATTAAACAGCAAAATCAATCACTGGGCTTTGGCTAAGTAGCCATTTCACAGATGTTCTCTTAAGACATTCAATATTTGACTGCATTCACATTTAGGCTGATGAAGCTTCTGGTGAAAAATTATAGAATTGTGTTCTGACATCTTAAAACATTTCTGTATGTTTGTGCTTTGTATACAAATCCGTAGGATGGGAATACATGGGCAGTTGGTCTAGCTTTAATCCTTAAGGTAAAATTTCTAAAAACCTTAAGGCAAGTCAAAAGTTGTGGCTACTGCTTCCATTAGTGTAATTACATTGGCAGTATGTACTACTCATTGACTAGCATCATCACCAGGATTTAAAGCAGAGAGGTGGGTTTAATTGGCTCACAAAAATGACGGCATAGATTGACATTCACCGTTTCCATTCTCAAGACTGAACTCATTGGAAATTACTGAATGGGGCTGGACTGTCCATGATTGGTCCAGCAAACCCCACATCCTACACAGGATATTAATGATTTGTAACTTTTTTGTATTTTTAATGGGGGAAGGAACGCTGTCCTAAAGAATATTTAGTATAAAATAATTAAGTATGTTGAAGATTTTCAGTGAGTTATTAGCTGTGTTTTAGCTCCCTATATGGGTCAAATGGAGTGCATGTGCTGAGCTTTTTTTTTGTTTTTAATGCTACATCAATGTAATGCTTCCTCACAACACTGCACAAATTGAAACAATAGGGCCCTATTCAAAAATCTTAGCGCTATTAAAAAATATTTTAAACAAATAAAGTTACATTTTCTTGACTGTTTAGACTGAGGTTATTTCTTGAATACAAAACATTTCTTAATGTCTCAAAAGAGACATCAAAAAAACAAAATCATCTTTATATAAAGTCAGCTTTCACTGTACAGCATTATTAACACTCTGACTCCATAGCCATACAATAGGAAAGCAGGGCACTAGTGCAAATACCTCCTGTGATAAAAAGTATTTTTTGATTTCTCCAGGTGTGGAACGGAAGGAGTCTCCAAACAGAATTAAGACCTGCGCAGAAATGGCTGAGAACTGGCACCTGAGCTTCCTGGAGGAGGAGGCAATAGCAGCAGCGACAGCGGCCCTGACCTCGGTGGACGAAAGCAGCAGCAGCAGCAGCTCAGTCAACCTGGACGACAGTCTAACCAGCCTGCAATGGCTCCAGGAGTTTTCCATCATCAACTCTGATGGAAACCAGCACGTGAGAACAGCCCAGCCCAGTCGTGACCTGAATGGGTACCTGGAGGGCTCAGAGGGGCCTTCCTCACCCCTCGCTGCCGACCCGGCCTCCAGGGGCATGCCTCACACCCCCGGCAAGCCCACCTCCTCGGCCTCCATCTGCCGAACCGCCCAACACCCTGGCCTGGGACCCCAGGGGGAGCCCCTGGATGAGGTGGACTACCGGACCAACCCTCACATCAAGCCCCCCTATTCCTACGCCACTCTCATCTGCATGGCCATGCAGGCCAGCAAGAAGAGCAAGATCATGCTGTCTGACATCTACAAGTGGATCACAGACAACTACTGCTACTTCAAACACGCTGACCCAACCTGGCAGGTGAGAAGGTGTAGCATTATTATATATTATAGCATTTTAAGTCACTGAAAATATAAACAGTCAGATGAACCATTTTGCAATTTCATAAAGAAATAACGTAATGTGGTCTATTCTCTTGGTCTGTGTTGAATCTTAATACCATCACCAGTCAAATCAATTTGTTGTTTCTGAAAGTAACTCTTTGAATAATATTGTAACTATATTCCAAACTACATTGACAACAGATGCTTTCTAAGTGAGCATGTTTACTGTAAATCTCCAGAGATAGCATAAATACACTATATTCAACAAGGGGTTTATTTTCTTCAATGTCTCCTCCCAAGTACAATCTAGTACAATTTGTGCTGAGTTGCTATGGCTACTCCTATGAAGTCTTCTTTGGTGAGTGCCAATGATTGTCAGTTTGACGCACCAGACAAGTTTTGCTTTTGGTTTTCCCATGTACAGCGGTTTAGACTTCTCTTCAGTGTGTGCATTAAAAATACTACTTGACATTCACTTCACAGAAGGCAAAATGTTTACAGTTCCGAGAGCTCCAGTGCTGTCTCCTTTTCACTACCAGAAAAGATGTACTGCCCACTTATAACAAGTTATCACAATTAACAGGAATCCCAGACTGTAAAACTTCCCAATTATTCACCTAGTCTTTCCATGGAGGAATGCATGACTGACAGAAAGACCCTTGATAATAGAATGTGTGAGACCCTCTTTCTCGTAAACTCTGCTGTGTATATCGTACCCTCAGAGCCAGGCTGCTGCTTTATTTTAAAAGTATTTCTCTGTGCGTGAAACAGCAGTCTGTCTCTGGGGATGGAAAATACTAGTAGCAGTCTTGCAAAAGAGTGTGATATAAATGTGTCATTCTGGCTATGGGGGGATGCAATATAAAACATTTTATTAATCTGGTCTTTTCTCTGACCACTTGACCAAGCAACCTCTTATTATTAGTTTATTTAGCAGACGCCTTTATCCAAGGCGACTTACAGAGACTAGGGTGTGTGAACTATGCATCAGCTGCAGAGTCACTTACAATTACATCTCACCCGAAAGACGGAGCAGAAGGAGGTTAAGTGACTTGCTCAGGGTCACACAATGAGTCAGTGGCTGAGGTGGGATTTGAACCGGGGACCTTGTGGTTGCAAGCCCTTTTCTTTAACCACTGGACCACACAGCCTCCTGTCCCAGATTAAACATTAATAGGTTCATTAATGATTTGTAGACTTTTAATTGACTGTACCTATAAAGGAAATGGTGATTAAGGAAGATTATTTGATGTGCTGCAGCGCACATTGATTTTTTTTTAAATGTCCTTTCCCAGTCCGTAAGGCAGTCAGGGGTGCACAGCTGATGTGATGATGTGAAATTATTCTAGAATTTGGAGCTGGTTGTATTAAGCGTGGCCATCCAGAGGTAGCCTTTAGTGGGAGCCAGTGTGTGCTTTGGAAAGGGGCCAACGTGCAGGCAGGACCCCAGGGGGAGGGGATGGTGGGTCTCTGAGAGGCTTGGTATTTTAGGAGGGCTGGGCTGCCACGGCTGTGCTGCATTGAGACAAGGGGCTGTGGGTAATCAGGCATAGTGGTATCAGAGCAACAGAGAGGCTTTGCACGCTATCACCTACTGGTCATGTCTTCACACAGGGTGAATCTTTACTGCAAACTTTTTTTTCATCTTATAATTTGAGGATATTTATACACTGGAGCCCTTTCAGTGTGGAAGGTTTTTTCTAAAGGGCTCTTGCTGGGATAAAGAAGTGTAAACAGTGGAGAGCTCCTTTTAAAAGAAACAGACTTTGAGTAACATGAAAACATTCACCCAGGATACTAGGACCTGTTTGTCTACTAGACTAAGGAGTTTCTTTAATGAATCTTTAAGGTATAAAATGGGTACTTCTTGAACTACTGCAGGCAAAAATCTATAAATACACATCAACTGGTATGACAACATGATTATATAGGTCAAAAACAAATATGCTTTTATTAATTATTATGGTTATTATTAATTAATATCTTTGTAATGGCTTCAAGGAGTCTCAACTGAATTCTTAGTTAACCGTTCATTTCTCTTGTGTTGCAGAATTCCATCCGTCACAACCTGTCCCTCAATAAGTGCTTCATCAAAGTCCCGCGGGAGAAGGACGAGCCCGGCAAAGGTGGCTTTTGGAAGATCGACCCCCAGTACGCAGACAGGCTTCTCAGTGGGGCCTTCAAGAAGAGGAGAATGCCCCCAGTTCATATCAACCCTGCCTTCCAGACCAGGATGCGTCAGCCCAGCTTAGCCAACATTGCTGATGTGATGACCAGCCAGCTGTGCGTGAGCCAGGAGTCCCAGCAGCTCTTGAAGGAGTTTGAAGAAGTCACCAGTGACCAGAACTGGGATCTGTCAGAGATGGGGAAAGTCGGCCACAAGAGGAAGCAGCCCCTGCCCAAGAGGATGATGGTCAAGGCCCCACGCCGCTTCAGCTCACCCCTTCTCACCACGGAGGAGCAGAAGGAACTGGGCTCCCTGAAGGGCGATTTTGACTGGGATGCCATTCTGGACTCTGCGCTCTCCAGTGACCTCAGTGAAGAACTTGAACACATGCCTCCACTGAGCCCCATCCCTGGAGAGGTGAACCTGACCGTCCGGGGCACACACATTGACCGGCCTCAGCAGTGGAGCCCACTAGAGCCCGGTGGCCACATAGACCACATCCTGACCCAAACCAACCAGGGCAACCTAGACTTTGATGAGGAGACCTTCCTGGCCACTGCTTTCCTGCAGAACCCCTGGGAGGAAGGCAGGAACGACTTTCTATCCAACTCTGCGGTCAACCTGGACCAACTGTTTGAACTGGATGACTCCTTCTCATGCAGTAGGATAGAGGCATTTCTATGAAGCATGCTGTGATGGAGCAAGCCCCATCCCATTAGTGAAAAATGAAAGAAAACAGAGTACAAATAAAAGTTCTAACTTGGGGCTTCCTTTTGTATTAAAATACAGAATAAAGACTGTTTTAACAAGGAACTGAAATATGTATCTCTGACTGTGAACACAAACCCTGATAACATATAACATCAAGGTAACTAATAAATGTACTTACCTGTTTTTGTACAAGGGATGTTCTGCCATTTGAAACCTGTGAGAAAGAACAGCATACTTGGTTAAAAGGATATACTGAATGCTTGACGCATCTCCCTGAAAAGGTGCACATTTTCAGAGAGGTATGCTGACGGTGATAAGTATTGGGCTGGAAGGAACGGATTCTGCCTAAGCTGGAGGAGTCAGATGATACTGAGCAGTATCTGACCACTTTTGGGAGCATGGTGACAGCCTGTGCATTGGACAAAAAACATTGGGCCATACGGCTAGTTCCTCTCCTTACCGGCAAAGCCAGCAGAGCGTTTGTAGCCATGAACACTGAGGAAACCGTGGACTATTCTAAAGTGAAGGCAGTTATATTAAAGAAATATGAAATTAATGTGGACACTTACCTAAAGCGTTTTCGGTCCATGAACGTTTTGTCAGGTGAAACTCCCAAAGAACTTTATGTCCACACTAAACAGGAGGTCGGAGAAATTATCATCCTGGAGCAGTTACTGAGGATGGTCAACCCGGAGGTGTACGTCTGAATTAAGGAGCACGATCCCTCTTCAGCCCTGGAAGCTGCCCTGCTGACTGAGATTTTTGTGTCGGTGTGTAGAGGACAGAAGACCTACCACTACACCTGAGGGACCAGGGAAGGTTCTGGTTATGTTAAAGTAAAAACTGATCCCAATGCAACTGGTAAGCCTAGTGAGAGCAAAGTAGTGTGTTATAACTGTGGACAGGAAGGTCATATTAAGCCTAATTTTAGCTATGTTCCCAGGCGCAGTCTGCCAGGAAAAATAGAAACTGATCAAGCCTTGTTGGATAGTGAGGGATACCTTTGTTCCAAGAGAATATTTTAATGTAGGGGTTACTTTTGGCATTAGGTGTGTCCATGGAGAAGAATGAGCTTATCCCACAGCAGATGTGTATTTGGTTATACAAGATCAAACCTTTCTAGTAACTGTGGGAGTAGTACACGAAGTATCCTACCCTGTAATAATGGGCCAGGACATACCAATTCTTTGGTACACCAAAGCAATCCCTGTAATCTGGCAGTTACTAGGTTTAAAAGTAGACAGCAAGAACCAGGGATTTGGCAAAACATGTCATTCTTTCGTGAACAGGAGCTAGAAGAGAAAGGCAGTGTTAAATGCCATAAATTCAAAAGACGACGGTGCAGGGAAAAATTTTAAGTTACAGTGGCTAAAATAAAGGTACCAGATAACTTGGGGGAGTTTCAAAAGGCTGAGTGTATGCTGCAGCACCTCTCTGCAAATTTAGCAGAAGGTTGAGGGTGAACATTTTAGAGTTGGGGCATACAGTGCCTGGGCCAGCCATCTAGGCAAGCATAAAACTCTTGCACAAATTTTTTGGCCAGGGTTGGCGAGAGAAAACCTTGAGGAGGCACAGAGACGCAAAAAGACCTGGTATGATAAGGCAGCCAGATCGCAATCTTTTAACCCTGGACAGCAAGTTCTACTCCTGTGACCCACCACGGACAGTAAACTTTTAGCCAAGTGGCAAGGCCCTTATGAAGTACTAAGCCGGAAGGCTTCCATCACTTAAGAAATATTTTTGCCAGATCATCAAAAAGAGAGGCAAACCTACTAATGTAAATATTTTAAAGGAATGACACCCAGGGCAGCAGAAAGAGAGCCAACAGATGTTAATCAGGACTGTGGAGGACGAAGAGGAAGAAGAAGAACTATATATTCTGCAGGAGATTTCATAAGTGACGGAGACCAATTACCTGGGATACCATCAGGGTAATAGTGTTCGGTTCCAGTAACCAAGAAACAAGTGCATTCTTTTTTATGACTGATTCCGGGGTTCTCAGCTATAACTGCAGTGTTGACGGATCTGAAAGAAATCCAGCCCCAATAAGGTAAAATGGACTGAGGCCTGTGAGCAAACATTCTTTCAGTTGAAGGAAGCTTTGTGTCAAGACCCTGTACTACAGAGCTCAGATTTTGACCAACCATTCATGGTTCAGATGGATTCATCAGGAGTTGGATTGGGAGCAGTCTTACTACAGGGTGACCAGAAAAAATTGCTACCTGTACTCTACATCAGCAGAAAGCTGTTTCCTAGAGAACTTAACTATTCTTCCATGGAGAAAGAATGTTTGTGGATTAAGTGGGCACTTGACTCACTGAGATACTTTATTGGGCCAAACATTTGTGTTAGAAATGGATCACCGAGCCTTGCAATGGCTGGGCAAAATGAAGGATTCAATGCCTGAATTACTCCATGGTATTTGAGTCAGCAACCATTTTCTTTTGAGGTCAAGTATAGGCCCGGAACCCACAATAAGATTGTGGACTTACTTTCTCGCATTCCTGAGGAACATAAGAACTTGAGGAGGGGAAAATGTGATGGAGGAAGCCAAATCCCATAAGTGAAAAACAAAAGAAAATACAGAATAAAGACTGTTTTAACTAAGAACTGAAATACGAACCTCTGACTGTGAACACAAACCCTGATAACATGTAACTTCATGGTAACTTGTGAAACAGTAGAAATAAATGTACTTACCTGTTGTTGTACAAGAGATGTTCTGCCAGTTGAAACCTGTGAGAAAGAACAGCATACTTGGTTAAAAGGATATACTGAATGCTTGACGCAGTTATCTCACTGAAAAGGAGCACATTTTCAGAGAGATATTCTGACGGTGATAAGTATTAAAATAGTAGGCTACAGCAGTACAGAATATTATTTAATTTCTCTATACTTGTACGTAATTATTCTAGAGAGTGTTGACAATACTACTGAAACCTGTTTAAGTAAAAACCTTGGTTGATTTACACCAGGTTATTTCTTCAATCCTGTAGTAGGATGTTTTTTTTTCTTTTGTAAATAGTTATAATAGTAATAGTAAGTTTTTTTTGTTTGTGTTCACTGAGTTATTTGCTTGATAATAAAATAATTATTTTGGATTGCAATCTACAACTTCTGTTCCTGTCTGCTGTCTACACCTAACATCAGACCCTGGGCCATCACCACATGCCTTCAACTAGGTAGACAATTCATCAATTGTAGGGGACCAGTCTAATCAACAGGAAATCAGTCTGTTGTATCTCAAAAAACTCAGTGGGGTGAGTGGCCTAATAGTGCACTATTATATATATATATATATATATATATATATATATATATATATATATATATATATATATATATATATATATATATATATAACCTAACCTAAATCATTATTTGGTTATACGTTTCTGTGATATGATCTATCTTTTGTGAATATAAGATGTATTAGATAATATATTGGCTTAGTTGAGTATCTTTGGTCTAGAGCAGGGCTTCTCAAACTCGGTCCTGGTTGTCTGCTGGTTTTCATTCCAACTGAGCTCTCAATTACTTAACTAGACCCTTTTTACTTGTTTTCTCCTCTTACAGTTGCAGATTTCAAGTTAGCTATAACATTTTATAAGTAACTTGAACTCTGCAACTGTTTAAGAGCTGAAAACAATTAAAAAGGCCTAATTAAGCAAATCATTAGTTCAATTAAGGGTTGAGTAAGCAGAACCAAAAAGTCATTGCACAGCATTACTTTTACTGTATATGCATTAAAGGAGAAAGGAAAAAGGCTTTTTTTCTATTTTTTTAACATCAGACAAGGAGTACATGTTAAAATTAAAAGGTAAGCAGTGCAGTTTCACTTTACGTTGCCTCTGCCTGTCCTCTGCTGAGTGCTGTGTCTGTTGATTGCTCATTTTCGGTCAATGTAAACGACCTCCACCTTCACAATAAGCTACTGTACTGACCAAATATAAGCTTGGACTGCTGGGGCTTTTGATATCATGGTGGTCACGGGTAAGCCTCTGACATTATCGTGCACATTAAATTATCGCCCACAATACATGTAGCATGCACGGTATGGCATGTAAATTAGCCAAATACTGTGCACGTAAATTAATGTGTTCTCTGTTAGTAAATGGGGCAGTAAATTTAGATTTGTCGCGCACATTAGGCTCACTACGTGCGTGTTAACTCCAAATTTAGTGCCCTTTCGTAAATGAGGCCCAGTGTTCTCCTGCAATTTATATTATTACAGGGGATAAAAAATACAACAGAAATGGCATTCTTATGATTTTGTTTTGAACCGTCTCCATTGTATTTAAACAGCACAGACTGTTCAGTATGTACACCATCATTATTGTCTCTCAGCGTACGTCAAATAAACCTGAGCATTGCCAGTCACAAAAACTGCCTGTGTGTCGCATAACCGGAAAGGATGAGAATGCTTTAATTTATAATGTACAAGCAGTTTGACACTCCCATGCTTCCTTCCTCCAGTCCCTTTGGACTTACAGACACCTTAAGACGTCAAATCGACAGCTTCACAGATCAACATTTTAAAAACAGTTTCCCACCATTCTCTGAAGTACACGGTTTGTTTTTTTGCTGTGAATGTTGTTGTTTTCTAGCCTATAAATTTGCTTCTTTCCTGTTTTACCAGTAATAGGACAACACCTGAGCCATAGGGTGTTATATTGCCTGTAACCCAGGAAGTGAATGTGTAGCCATCAAACTTAGTGTTGTACTTGTTGTTATGGCAAAATACATGGGCTTTACCTGAGTCCAGTCAAGAAAATGCTAATTAAAGCCAAGACAATTACCCCCTTAAGAGATGATTTGATTATTTCATCCTTGGAATACAAGAGTAAAGTACAGTATATATTAAATAACCATCATAGTAGCTAAAACCATTGTGACAATTCCACAGCTATTCCATTGGAATTCTGATGGGTTTATGGCATATTACAATAATGTTTCCTTAGGTAATTGTGGATTTGCTTTTAACACCTGTGTCTTATCCACACAAGAACGAAGAACAGGCGTCAAGGACACACAGCGATGCACTAGGAATGTGATCAAGATCATTGTGAAGGATTTTACCTAGATGTATTTGTAATGATGTCAGACTCATCCCACACCTTATTTACAATGTACACTTTCACCTTCACACGTTTGTATGCATATCAAATGTTCTTATAATACTATAAGTGTTCCGGTGGATACTTCTAATCATGTTGAGTTTATTTATCACGGAGGCGAGCAAAGAGTAACAGAGAAAATGCATGATTAGAGGAATTCACTGAACAATTAATAAAAAAATTGCAAAAGTAACAAACAATTACAAACACCAATAGCATTTAAACATATGTATTTATATATACCCTACAATCATACATACTAAAATACTGTAGTGATCCTGAGGGGAGGGGAGAGAATTAGGATAGTGTGTGTGTGTGTGTGTGTCTTTTATGCAGCTGTGCCTAGATTCGATTGCTAATCAACTATTAAATTTAATTTTGGCACAGTCTGCATGTGAACTAATTGTTCACTTCCCGTGCCCCCATACAAATACTCACTTTAATCTGCACCTGATTGTGCAATCCCTGTGCCTAAATACAAATATACATTTTAAATCACCTGTGACACAAAACCCACACTTCGTGCACCAGGGCAATCCTGTCAGAGGAAATGCTGCTAAGGGCAATGCTGGCAGCGGTAATGCTGACAGCAGCCATGCTGTCAGCGGAAATGCTGACAGCTCCAAGACTGGCTCCTCCAGCCGGGGTAATCCTGTCAGCGGAAATGCTGACTGGGGGGCAAGGTCCTCTTCCATTGGCAATGCTAACAACGGCAATGCTGACAGCGCCAAGGCTGGCTCCTCCAGCAAAGGCAGTTGTGGCAGCAGACATGCTGTCAATGGCAATGCTGGCAGCCAAAAGGCCAACAGAGGTGTGGTATACTCCGCCAGAGGCCACAGCAAATCCTGGTGACGAACAGCCCTCCCTGGGCAATGGCGGTGGTGCTGGCAGCAGTAAGGCTGCCCTCAGCACTGGACACTCTGGCAGCGGCAGCTGTGCTGTGTACTCTGGTACTGCAACTACTGCGGGTGGTCTCCTCACCTCTTTGCCCTTCTCTGTATCTTATATCTATATATAAAGAAGAAAGTTTGTCTGTCACTGTTCCTTTATGCATTCGGACCCCGCAGGAGCCAGTGCAACCAAACTTTCCATGGCCGCCTCTTTCATCCAGGGGAAGGTCGAGAGCTATGTTTGGATCCAAAATTCTGACCCCCGGGGTACTTTTATTTAGTAACCCCATTGTTGGATCACTACAGTAGCCATGTGTCTCAAATTAAAGAACCCCCCCCCCCCCCCAAAAAAAAATAGAACAAAAACCCAAACCCTAACCCTAAGGGAAAGGGTACCGTTCCCCAATTTGTCATGCATGAAATATTGAAATATTGAATTTCCCCGGGCAACACTGGGTACTTCAGCTAGTATATATCTATCCACTGTATCTCTCTCTCTCTCTCTCTCTCTCTCTCTCTCTCTCTCTCTCTCTCTCTCTCTCTCTCTCTCTCTCTCTCTCTATATATATATATATATAGTAACACAGCAGGGAGGGGGTTAATCCTCCCTGCTTAAAAAACATGTGCGAATGCACATTTGGTTTAATTTTATTGTTTTGTTAATTGTTTTATTGTTAATTATCCCCTGCACCTGGTGGTAATTGTAAATCGGAACCAGGTGCAAGGTATTTAAGAGAAGCAGTCAGTCTGCTCACGGCTGCTGAGGAGAAGGAGTGCTCTGCTTCCAATAGTCGTTAAAAGGACAAGAAGTAAGCTTAAAGAAGGGATTGTTTTGGTGTTGTGTGTGGACACCGGGCCGGAATGCCCTGACCTCCCTCCGCTTGACCTGGCTCCCAGGTCGCAGTACAGCCAGACACAGTCACTTGCCTGGTCCCTTGCTCCACTCCCCCTGGAATCCCAGACGACGCTGCGCAGGAGGAAGACGTTACTGGCGCTCCCCCTGCTGGTTGCTCCGTTCCCCCTACCTACTGCTCCGCTCCCCCTGAGATCCAATCCGTGCTCCCGGTCACCTGCCTGCGCTGTGGTCGCCATGGAAAACCCACCCTCAAGCCCGCCCGTGGAAAAGGGCGAAAATTGACATTTCTGGACATGAGTGTGGGAAGTCTTTTAAGGGTGGAGGGAGGTGGCCGTTGAATGGCCGGTGTCTTGAAAAGACAAGGGGGGGGAAGTGTAACACAGCAGGGAGGGGGTTAATCCTTCCTGCTTAAAAAACGTGCGAATGCACATTTAGTTTAATTTTATTGTTTTGTTAATTGTTTGATTGTTAACCTTTGCGGTCCTATCCGACATCATCAAAAAGACACAAAAAGTGGGCTTCTAGTTCTTTTTTCTTCAGAAAAAGCCGAGAAAACCATTCAATGGATGAGTGGGAGCGACAGGAGCCGAGACAAGCCGAAAAAATTAAAAAAAGGGCGTATCTCATGAATAGTCATACTTGCCCCTGGCATTAGATAATGGCGGCCATAAGGAAACAAGCTGGCTGTAACTGCATCAGCGCTCAGAGAATATCACAGACATTTGCAGAGCTTTTTTGAGATGTTATAGTAATAAAATAATGACTTGGATCGCATTATTGAGGTGTTAAAACGAGTGATCAGGAGATGATTGATTGGTATGTACGACTATTATTATTATTATTATTTATTTCTTAGCATATGTGAAAGCTATAGCGAACGAAAGGGTGGGGCGGGGCTGGAGATGCCTAGTGAGTGCTTTGTTGATATGCAGGGCCTTTTAAACCCATTTGACTGTGGAGAAAAAATACTTTTAAACAGCGCGTCTAAAATTAACTGCGCGTGTGAAAATAAATTGGACCTGACGTGCCTGACAAGCACTTAATAAATGGACTGCAAAGGGTTAATTATCCCCTGCACCTGGTGGTAATTGTAAATCAGAACCAGGTGCAGGGTATTTAAGAGAGGCAGTCAGTCTGCTCAGGGCTGCTGTGGGGAAGGAGTGCTCTGCTTCCAAGCAGTCTTTAAAAGGACAAGAAGTAAGCTTAAAGAAGGTCTATTTTTAAAGGGGCAATTTTTAAAGGGGCAACGAACTGTGAGTGGTGCAGTTTTATCACTATATATATATATATATATATACAGTGCCTTGCGAAAGTATTCGGCCCCCTTGAACTTTGCGACCTTTTGCCACATTTCAGGCTTCAAACATAAAGATATGAAACTGTAATTTTTTGTGAAGAATCAACAACAAGTGGGACACAATCATGAAGTGGAACGAAATTTATTGGATATTTCAAACTTTTTTAACAAATAAAAAACTGAAAAATTGGGCGTGCAAAATTATTCAGCCCCCTTAAGTTAATACTTTGTAGCGCCACCTTTTGCTGCGATTACAGCTGTAAGTCGCTTGGGGTATGTCTCTATCAGTTTTGCACATCGAGAGACTGAAATTTTTGCCCATTCCTCCTTGCAAAACAGCTCGAGCTCAGTGAGGTTGGATGGAGAGCATTTGTGAACAGCAGTTTTCAGTTCTTTCCACAGATTCTCGATTGGATTCAGGTCTGGACTTTGACTTGGCCATTCTAACACCTGGATATGTTTATTTGTGAACCATTCCATTGTAGATTTTGCTTTATGTTTTGGATCATTGTCTTGTTGGAAGACAAATCTCCGTCCCAGTCTCAGGTCTTTTGCAGACTCCATCAGGTTTTCTTCCAGAATGGTCCTGTATTTGGCTCCATCCATCTTCCCATCAATTTTAACCATCTTCCCTGTCCCTGCTGAAGAAAAGCAGGCCCAAACCATGATGCTGCCACCACCATGTTTGACAGTGGGGATGGTGTGTTCAGGGTGATGAGCTGTGTTGCTTTTACGCCAAACATAACGTTTTGCATTGTTGCCAAAAAGTTCGATTTTGGTTTCATCTGACCAGAGCACCTTCTTCCACATGTTTGGTGTGTCTCCCAGGTGGCTTGTGGCAAACTGTAAACAACACTTTTTATGGATATCTTTAAGAAATGGCTTTCTTCTTGCCACTCTTCCATAAAGGCCAGATTTGTGCAGTATACGACTGATTGTTGTCCTATGGACAGAGTCTCCCACCTCAGCTGTAGATCTCTGCAGTTCATCCAGAGTGATCATGGGCCTCTTGGCTGCATCTCTGATCAGTCTTCTCCTTGTATGAGCTGAAAGTTTAGAGGGACGGCCAGGTCTTGGTAGATTTGCAGTGGTCTGATACTCCTTCCATTTCAATATTATCGCTTGCACAGTGCTCCTTGGGATGTTTAAAGCTTGGGAAATCTTTTTGTATCCAAATCCGGCTTTAAACTTCTCCACAACAGTATCTCGGACCTGCCTGGTGTGTTCCTTGTTCTTCATGATGCTCTCTGCGCTTTAAACGGACCTCTGAGACTATCACAGTGCAGGTGCATTTATACAGAGACTTGATTATACACAGGTGGATTCTATTTATCATCATTAGTCATTTAGGTCAACATTGGATCATTCAGAGATCCTCACTGAACTTCTGGAGAGAGTTTGCTGCACTGAAAGTAAAGGGGCTGAATAATTTTGCACGCCCAATTTTTCAGTTTTTTATTTGTTAAAAAAGTTTGAAATATCCAATAAATTTCGTTCCACTTCATGATTGTGTCCCACTTGTTGTTGATTCTTCACCAAAAATTACAGTTTCATATCTTTATGTTTGAAGCCTGAAATGTGGCAAAAGGTCGCAAAGTTCAAGGGGGCCGAATACTTTCGCAAGGCACTGTATATATATATATATATATATATATATATATATATATATATATATACCAGCCCTCCATAGTAGAGTATGTTTATATGCTCTCTTTTAATCATGTCTTTAATTTTAGCTATTTATTAGGCTACTTGTATCTGTTCTGTTTATTTTTATAATATTTTTGCGTCAGTATAACAACCGTGTATCTCCAGTGTGTCTCTTTGGAGCAGACAATTCACAATGACCTAGCATCACACTTAATTTGTTATTACTGGAAGACATACATTGTGTACGGCATATCCAAATGTATGGCATAATGGTGTCTGTATTAGCGCGAGGTTAATGATATTTTGCAATACGATATTTTGAATTCACTATACTGCAATACGATTTTTTTAGCATGGGCCACAGTGTAAATATAACTACTATCCATGACTTACGGTATTTATGTCATGGTGGTAAGCGGCAGAAGGATAGCAAAGTTGTCAGAAAGCTTGTTTTATATCGCTGAGTCCACCCATGACATACATACCGTCATGAATATAATTATTATTTAGCAGACGCCTTTATCCAAGGCGACTTACAGAGACTAGGGTGTGTGAATTATGCATCAGCTGCAGAGTCACTTACAACTACGTCTCACCCGAAAGACGGAGCACAAGGAGGTTAAGTGACTTGCTCAGGGTCACACAATGAGTCAGTGGCTGAGGTGGGATTTGAACTGGGGACCTCCTGGTTACAAGCCCTTTTCTTTAACCACTGGACCACACAGCCAATATGTCTTTTACATCTTAAAAGTTCAGATTCACTTAATTACAAACATTTATCATGTTTTGTTTTCCTACACGTTACTAAACGACACACCCGCGCAGTTTTCATGGCTGAGTCTTGCAGGACCACAGTCCATTCAAATCCCCGACACACACACATAGACAAATGTATTATTTGATCTTGAGCAAGCACTCAGCTGGACTCTGCAGCTGTGACTACGCCACTTCAGATCTAAGCAGTTTTGGCTGTGAGGTTAAACCTAGTGAAAATATGATCTCAGCGTGTACTGGGAGGAGAACAAATGCTGTCTGAAGCACTATTTTTCTGCCGTTGCTCGACAACCCCTTTGGCATGCAAGGATGAGGGGAGCTGAGCCAGTCCAGGCTGCTGCTGCTGGTGGTGGTCTGACTGGTTTGTGAGCAGAGCCCGTCTCCCATTCTGAGGAAAAAGAAAAATCTATCTTGTTTATACCGCTGCTCCTGAAAGGTTATGTTGCTAGGGCAATGCCACCATTTCCCACAGCAAAGCGAAAAGAAGGAAGAGAGGAGAGGAGAGAAACACTTGAGATTAATTAGGGTGACACGGCACTCTTTGTGAAAGTGCAAGGGGCTAACGGGGTGAACTTTTAATAACCTTGCCAGCAGGGGACTGTGAGTAATGAAAAATGTTGTGCTGAGGGGTGAGGATGGGGGATTTTTGAGCTTTTATTGCCCCCCACAAATGAAAAAACAGGTTTTTATAACCCAAACTGCTCCTCCAGTTTATTGTTAACTGTTAAAGTGAAAGCACCTTATAATAATTCACAAAAATACAAAGCTTTTAATTTCTGTGGCCCACGGCTTGCTGTATTTTATTTTTTTTTTAAATCAGGAATACATTTTTTATGTTACCAAGTTAATAGAAAATAAGCATTTGATGTGTGTATACAGTTCTTTTTCTCTAGTACTTAAAACTTTGCTAGGCTACCTGGCTTTAACATTGGTTAACATTGGAAACACTTTCTGGTGAGATTTCAGGAGGTCTTTGATGGGCAACATGGAGGATGTTTCTTGATGTTTTTTGTGTTTTATATCTCGCTCTACCAGGCACTTCTATGCAGAAAAAAACCCCAGCTGAAGATGCACACTGTAAAATCTTTCTTCAGTCAGGAAACTCATGCGATAGATTATTAAAACAGACTAGACAACACTGCTACATTATACATATTTTACACTACAGTCTTTGGCTTTGGCCTCGCCTTTTGAAGTACTGCCCATAAATTAGCTTGCAGATAAGTGGAGAGTCTGACTGTAGGGAAGCCGTGGGCAGGGGGGCAGGATAGCTGCCCTCTCCAGTTAGACAAAGCCAAAAAGCAGATGGAGGCTGGGGAGGAGGAGGCGAACTCTGACGCACAGCGGGAAAGTAGTGGATTGAGGTAAGATATAAATACTTTCCTTGCCAATCATTGGAAGTATTATTTATCAAAAGACAAATAAGAAACTAGCTATTTGATTGACAATTGAATCTGGTAGAGGAAGCGCATATAACATGCTTGATGTTTATGTGATTTGATCTAGGGTTAAAGTGAGTTCCATGCCAGAACTGCCGCTTTGATTTTTTTTTTCATGGAGGACATCCTCAAGTCTCAGTTCAAAGCTAGGCCATGTTTCCTATATAACTAATGTTAGAGCCAGGTTATCTTAAAATGTATTTTTCAAGCCAGGTCCAAAAAAAGTCTGTTTTGTCCCCGAGTGTCTTACCTGGTAAAAGCACAGCCATGTGGTGTGCAGGGTGAATCATACAGTCAGGGGAGCGCAGGTTCGCATCATGTCTGTAGAAGATGCCGGTCTTTATAGGGGATTCTGGAGGGAGCGTCGCATTGGCTCTGGCACACCTGTGGGTTAGGGAGGCAAAACTGGAAAGGTCTGTTTTTCCTCATCACGCTACAGCAGACCCTACTGGCCGGGCATCTGGTGAGTTCATGCAGACACCTGCAGGGCTGACCTTTGTCCTTCAGAGTTCAATAGCTTTCGAGCTCCTGGGTGTAAAAGAGGAAGTTGGCTAGGTGGTCAAATCAGAGGACACTCACTGAAGAAAAAGGCTATGTTTAAATAAACCAGCCAGTGTATCCAGTGTTACTTTGGTCAGAAAGACAAGTTCCTGACTCAGTAGCAAAGCCCAGCTCCCCTGTTAGAGCTGAGGAGGGCTCGTCAAAAGACTGTAACAGTCAAGAAGACAAACCAGGGAATCTTTACCTCTCATAGCCTACCCTCTGTACCTCTGTATGTCCTGAATGTCACACATAGAGTTTTGCATATATGTAGAGAAACACTTACCCAATTGTGATAAATCTTGCCGTGCACCTTGTTTAGCACAATGTTGAACAATCCATATTAAAGACTTGATATTTTTTTTTACTGCTGCATACAATCACATGTGCTTAACGAGTAGCGCCTTTTTTTTTTTACGGTTTCATTTCAGGGCCATACGCCATACCTCATGTCAGGAGACTTTTTGCAGCCATTTCTGGGTTGTGTTCAGGTACTCTTGCTATTAAAAAATAAATAAATAGGCTACACGTTCTCATTGCTTGAACTCATTGTTTGCATCAGGCTTGTGTCCAGCTACTTGTAACCAATAGAAGATCAACTTTCTAGGACTACAGGAAAGAGGTGAGAACGTGAAACAAAGCAGCGCCAGATTTTCCGCTTACGTACTTTCGAACAGACATTGTAAAATAAAATACGATAGTTAAGAGTACTGATAAGTGCCTTTGTGTTCTTATTAAACTATGGCAGCCCACTGGTTAATCTGGGCCTCACCACTCCTAATCCATGTGCATGCATTACCTTGAATCCCTACTGCGTTCAGTTTGAGAATTAATCTTTTATGCAGGACTTTGTCAAAAGCTTTCTGGAAATCTAAATAAACCATGTTGTATGCTTTGCAATTATTCATTGTCGATGTTGCATCCTCAAAAAAATCAAGTTAGTTAGACACGATCTCCCTTTCCTAAAACCGTATGTACTGTCTCCCAGGATACTGTTACCATATAGGTAATTTTCCATTTTGGATCTTATTATAGTTTCCATAAGTTTACATATAATAGAAGTCAGGCTTATTGGTCTGTAGTTACCTGGTTTGGTTTTGTCTCCCTTTTTGTGGATTGGTATTACATTTGCAATTTTCCAGTCTGTCGGTACAACCCCTGTGTCAAGAGACTGTTGCATGATCTTTGTTAGCGGTTTGTAAATAACTTCTTTCATTTCTTTGAGTACTATTGGGAGGATCTCACCCGGCCCAGGGGATTTGTTTATTTTAAGATCTCCTAGTCCCTTTAACACTTCTGCCTCTGTTATGCTAAAGTTATTTAACACTGGATAGGAACAGGTTGGCATGCGGGGCATGTTGTCTGTGTCCTCCTTTACGGATAGGGCAAAGCTCTCTCTTATTACATTTTTTGGTGGCCAAATAAGGAAGTCTGCACTTGTAGTTCTTCAACACAACCTAAACACTTCTTGGAAACCCAGTTTAAGGAAACTGCACAAGAGAATTTAAGAATTTTTCTCTCTAAAAGTAAATGACATGTAAACCCAAATTGCTGAAAAAGGTCCTACCAAAAGTGTGCCAAAAAGGTGAGATGTATTTGCATGTAACCCAAGCCACTGTTTCTGTTAACTACAGTTCCAATGACTAGAAACGAAAACATTCAAGTTTGTGAAACTAATGCTCACCCAAATTATTTTGTACACATTTACTTTGAAAGCGTGAGTGTTAATTGAGACAAAACGTCAGTTATTATCCATAGTTAACTAATATAGTTATCTTATTATCCATAGAAACTAATGTTAACCTCAACTATAATTCAATAAAAACTTTTGGATTCAGTTTTTCATCTTTAATCTTCAACAGGACACCTCATGGAAGATAATAATTAGAACAAATAATTTAGTAAAAATTTAGTAAAAAAAACTCCCACTAAACTTTAGTTTGATTTTGCAATGGATGAGAAAGGCATGAGAAATTCCAACAGGAATACAGAGCTGCCTGGTGAAATCATTAAAGTCATTAAATAGTTAAAAGTGTCCCGTCACTCTGGGGCCAGGTAAAGAAAGGCTGGCATCAGCAAACACAGATAACATTCTCCATGGGCCAGCCTTGGAGTGGGGACTGCATCACTCTCCTAACTCCTGACATATAAACAATTCATCAAGACGATGGAGAAAATCAATAAGTGGTTGTGCGTTGATCAGAACACCTTCCTTGTTATCACGCACAGGCTGTCCGGCATTGTGTTTGTTTGCTCTCTCTCTCTTGTGCCCTGATGACACAAGCTTGTGACAGATAGCTTTTGACCTCTGTACTATAAACATATCAAGTACTTTAAACTATCAACATCCTTGTACACTTTCTTTCCTTTTTCACTTAATGTGTATGACAATTAATAGACAGTACCTACCTACATCATGTGCACTGTTGGGAGTCTGAGCTTCATCCCTGATAGAAGCAATCTTAAGCACAAAAAGAGGGTGGGGTGGGAGCCCGGGTGGGAGCCCTTAGCAAGTTTCATCCCAATTAGACTTAGACTAGCAGTTCTTAGACTAGATATATGTAAAAACGTAACACAGACACTAGGGCAGACAGACATCCTCTACTAATCCACATATTCCCATTCTATCAATAACCTCTGCTAAAGAATGAACTTAAATTTTCATCACAATTAATTGGATAAACGGTTCACAAGATATCAGTATGTGTGATATACAGAAAGATGTTTGGAAAAAACCATAACCCCCCAGATCTGGATACATTCTCTTGTGCAGTTTCCTTAAACTGGGTTTCCAAGAAGTGTTTAGGTTGTGTTGAAGAACTACAAGTGCAGACTTCCTTATTTGGCCACCAAAAAATGTAATAAGAGAGAGCTTTGCCCTATCCGTAAAGGAGGACACAGACAACATGCCCCGCATGCCAACCTGTTCCTATCCAGTGTTAAATAACTTTAGCATAACAGAGGCAGAAGTGTTAAAGGGACTAGGAGCTCTTAAAATAAACAAATCCCCTGGGCCGGGTGAGATCCTCCCAATAGTACTCAAAGAAATGAAAGAAGTTATTTACAAACCGCTAACCAAGATCATGCAACAGTCTCTTGATACAGGGGTTGTACCGACAGACTGGAAAATTGCAAATGTAATACCAATCCACAAAAAGGGAGACAAAACCAAACCAGGTAACTACAGACCAATAAGCCTGACTTCTATTATATGTAAACTTATGGAAACTATAATAAGATCCAAAATGGAAAATTACCTATGTGGTAACAGTATCCTGGGAGACAGTACATACGGTTTTAGGAAAGGGAGATCGTGTCTAACTAACTTGATTTTTTTGAGGATGCAACATCGACAATGATAATTGCAAAGCATACGACATGGTTTATTTAGATTTCCAGTAAGCTTTTGACAAAGTCCCGCATAAAAGATTAATTCTCAAACTGAACGCAGTAGGGATTCAAGGTAATGCATGCACATGGATTAGGAGTGGTGAGGCCCAGATTAACCAGTGGGCTGCCGTAGTTTAATAAGAACACAAAGGCACTTATCAGTACTCTTAACTATCGTATTTTATTTTACAATGTCTGTTCGAAAGTACGTAAGCGGAAAATCTGGCGCTGCTTTGTTTCACGTTCTCACCTCTTTCCTGTAGTCCTAGAAAGTTGATCTGATTGGCCAGCTATAGAAGAGATTGATCTTCTATTGGTTACAAGTAGCTGGACACAAGCCTGATGCAAACAATGAGTTCAAGCAATGAGAACGTGTAGCCTATTTATTTATTTTTTAATAGCAAGAGTACCTGAACACAACCCAGAAATGGCTGCAAAAAGTCCCCTGACATGAAGTATGGCCCTGAAATGAAACCGTAAAAAAAAAAGCGCTACTCGTTAAGCACATGTGATTGTATGCAGCAGTAAAAAGAAATATCAAGTCTTTAATATGGATTGTTCTTCTTGTTTAGTTCACTTTGTTTCAATCATCCTGCTGACTTGTTAACAGTATAAAGCACCCCTGTGGCCTCTATAAAGCTCTCAAACATGTCAATGGTGTTTTACCCTTTAGAATGATACTATCAGAAACATAGTGATCACTGATACTACGATTATTGATTTTACATTATTCAACTAGGTTTCAGGCCACTGCATGGCTCACCAGAGGAGACTTGGGGTTTTATATAGCATTGCCTCAAACTGGGTCTCTTGGAACCAGGTTTCAAGCCACTGTTCCTGAAAAAGTGGCTTTGTGTTCCGTCAGCTTGAGACATCTGAAACCCGCCAGCTTCTCTGCATTCCATGTCAGATTACTTTACACCTGTATGACAGGCTCCGATCTGTAAAGAAGCCTTTACTTAAACCTGAATGTTTTGGATGCCTAACTTTTAATCTGCTTCTGGTGGGGTAGTTTGTTTCAAATGTGTTGTTTCACTAAAATATTCAAGAAAAATAATGTCAAAAACAAAAAGAAATGTAATACTAATATGATGTAACAAGCATATGATTTACTATAAAAATGTACTATTCAAAGAAAGAAATCCATACTTAGCCCTACACTAACATTAAATCATAATTTATTTGTATTAAAATGAGTAGTTCATTCATTATATTGAACTTACTGACACTTGCCATAACACTGTCAATATGTCCCACCATGGACAGTTACAATGACCCTGATTCATCATAGTGGTTAGTAGGGGTAACGCCGAATAGTCGACTAGAAAGTGACAGTCTAGACAGACTGGAAAGTGACAGACACTGGTTGTCGACTAATCGAGCGCTTCAATTACAAAGCAGCAGCAGCAGCAGGGCAGCAAAACTACAAACTAATGTAGTCCTGTTTCTGTGTGTTTAAAGTGTTAGGGTTAGGGTAGCAAGCCAACAATGTCAATACAGTATTTGTATTGTATTCAGCTCTTTGAATTGAGATGAAAAGTAATTGGAGATTCCATGCATAAGACACAGTGCACAAATAGCAACTTGTTATAAAACTGTATGCTCACAAATAGAGCCCTAGACATTTGATTTCAATTAGTTGACTATTTGTACCTTGACTATACACCTAGCACTGAGTCTGGAATGTGTTAAAATTGTTCTGGAGGGATACTATCAACCCTGTGTCAAAGCCTGTCAATATTATAGAATACATGACAGGGATTCCATTTGCTTGCCAATCGAATCAGTTAGGTGAGGATTGTCTCAAAAGTATGTGCTGCATATGACTTTCAATGTCATAACACAAAAGACATTTAGAAAGATTTTATATTGTCAAAGTACTTTCTTTACTACTATTGTATGTCACTGTGCTTAAAGTTATGGAAGACGTACACACACACACACACACACACACACACAGTAAAACCCCAGAGCTACGAATGGAGGGAGTTCACGTAGTTCTGAACCGTGTGTTATTTCACTATGTAACACAATTTTTGTTCCTGGGTAGTAAGTGTTATTTCCTAATTGCTTATGCCTCAAAAGTATAGAAAATGGCTATTATTCCCCACAAACTTTGCTTTTGTGACCAGGACAGTGATATTTTGAAATGTACCTATTTCCAATGAAAAAACGGGCGAATTTGTGTCTTTTCGTTCACATAAAGTCAGAAAAAAACAACATATGAATCCAAATTAACATGTATTTATACTAAAGTAATACAAAAATGACTACAAAAGATTTAGAAGTGAGTAGTTTTTCGAGATTTACGATTATACTGTAAATCACTTTCACGAATCAGCCCCCAAATGTAGTCTCCCATCATGTTCTCGTTATACTGTCCTTGGTAGTGGCGTTCAAAGTCCAGTATATCCTGGTGGAAGCGCTCGCCTTGCTCCTCCGAGTACGCTCCCATGTTCTCCTTGAATTTATCAAGATGAGCATCAAGGATATGGACTTTGAGGGACATCCTACAGCCCATTATGCCGTAGTTCTTCACCAGAGTCTCAACCAGCTCCACATAGTTTTCGGCCTTGTGATTGCCCAGGAAGCCCCGAACCACTGCGACAAAGCTGTTCCAAGCCGCTTTCTCCTTACTAGTGAGCTTCTTGGGGAATTCCTTGCACTCCAGGATCTTCTTTATCTGTGGTCCGACGAAGACACCGGCTTTGACCTTTGCCTCAGACAGCTTAGGGAAGAAGTCTTGAAGGTTGCTGAAATCAAACCACAGGAACTGAAAATGGTCATAATAGCCAAATTAGTGATTTGTCTAATTTAGTTCATGACTTTAATAGGCAACACGTGCAATTAATTAAAAAAAATAAGAATAACGTAACACATAGCCACAAATGGTAAAATGCATGAGACTTTTTAGAAGTTGTGTAAGATGCCTAATTGAAGCACAACGTGGTCTAACATGTTTACACATTTTCACTGATTACTGACAGACAATTGCAGGTAGGTTTATAAAGGATATAAATGACAAATCTTGACGTGTTCCCGTACATTTGCACACTACTGTACATACATGGCAATTATTATTATTTATTTCTTAGCAGATGCCCTTATCTAGGGCAACTTACAATTGTTACAAGATATCACATTATTTTTACATACAATTACAATATTTTTTACACATTCTTTTTACATACAATTACCCATTTATACAGTTTTTACTGGAGCAATCTAGGTAAAGTACCTTGCTCAAGGGTACAGCAGCAGTGTCCCCCACCTGGGACTGAACCCACGACCCTCTGGTCAAGAGTCCAGAGCATTAACCACTAATTCACACTGCTGCCCCTCATGCTATATCCATAAATATTTGATATACTGTACTAAAAAAAAATCAGAAGCTGTACAAATATGTATAGTAAAATATCTATCTAAATTTTTAATTTTAATTAAAACAGTATACAAATGCCAGAGAGCTGAACTTTTCTAATATAAAAACACAAGTGCATTCAACCAGATAGCAACAATCACTGAGGTAAACAAATTGCATTCCCCAAACATCATCTAAGTATAAGGCTAAATAGAGGGCAATTCACTAAGTACTATAATCAACCTTGTAATAAAGTGATTGAGTTTTGTGTCTCTGTGATAGTGCAATTAACAGATTGCATTGCAGTTTAATGAAAACCAGTTGAAAACAAAGTAAGACACTACTAGAATGAATTCTTTGAGGGTTTCCAAAAGTGCTGCAGGGGATCCAGGGAGGACTGAGTGTGTTGTTCTCGGTGATTTGCTAATGTGAAAAGCTGGTTTATTGGCTGGCCTTTCCAGTGAAATCCAACAATCAGGCTGTGATGTGGTGGAGGAAGGACAGGCTTCAGCAGCAGACAAGCCCAGACAGGCCTGCCTGGCTATCTGAGTAGATACAGTACACTCCCAGCAGCAGCAGCATTGCCCCAGTTAGACACCTCCTGGCTGAGGGGACTCAAATGGGTTATAAGAGACTGCAGGCTTGCTCCACATTCCTTGGGAACATTTTGGACAATGATTCATTTTACCTAAATTATTAAAATTACATTTTGAATCAATAAAAGAAAAAGAAAACAACAGCATTGGATAGTTTAAAATGATATAATTTGCAACGTGAATTAAGAATCCATCAATGTATGGAGTGTACATCCAATCATATGTTGATAATGACACACTGCAGTATTTTACATCACCCAAACTGTGATCTTACGTACAAGGTTTATTCTGCAGGTTTTAATGTCAATTTGTGGGTCTGACCCACGAAATGCAGGTCACTTGGGCAGTCTGCAAACAAATGATACACAGGTGTTCTTTCGACTCTTGATATCCGGTTGCAGATTGGATTGAAGACAGCAGATGGAGCTGGTATTGGAACCAGATGAGATTGAGTTTCACACACTGGCTTCATGACGCAGACAAACATTTTCTCTAATGTAATGACGAGATGTTTTTGTGCAGTTTCATGTGCCCTTTGAAATGTCTCCTAGTTTCCAAAGATTTTGTTTAATTGTGTTTTAGTGAAAAACACAATACGGCAGTGCTTTTCTGCTCTTATTATTATTATTACAGTATACCATACTGCGTATGCACAACACATTGTAATAATTAATGAAATAGAACAAAGTTGTAACAATACACATTGCAGTATTTGTATGTTATATTGCACTACTTACATCTTAAAACATTTCAATACTCTGCAGCAACTTACTAACCAATCACCTTTCTAATTATATGCTTTTATTTCCTAAGTAAAAAGATAGCAAAGTGTAATAAAGCATAGTGAAATCACTGTAAAGCACAGAGGTATAGTATAACATGTTAAGAAACATGGTAAACTATGGTAAATGCATTAAATGACAGTGTGGAGTAGTGGTTAGGGCTCTGGACTCTTGACCGGAGGGTTGTGGGTTCAATCCCCAGTGGGGGACACTGCTGTTGTACCCTTGAGCAAGGTACTTTACCTAGATTGCTCCAGTAAAAACCCAACTGTATAAATGGGTAATTGTATGTAAAATAATGTGATATCTATATAATGTGAAATAATGTATAATGTGATATCTTGTAACAATTGTAAGTCGCCCTGGATAAGGGCGTCTGCTAAGAAATAAATAATAATAATATATAACCATGGAAAAAGCTAGCTAGAAAGGCAAAATTTCTGTGCAAATTAACAGTGGTAAACATTTCTAAGGGTAAGTGGGGTGGAATCAGTTGTATGACTATTAAATGATGTCATTCACATGAAGCAGAGAATGATATTACCCAGTATTATCAGGCACTGGTCTCCCCATTGATAAAGATACACTGTGTATATATATATATATATCCCTGTATTAAATTACCTATATAAAGACCACAGGACCAGTCATTGTAGGCAGGTGGAATTGCATTCCAATCAGACAGGGACATTCATTTTCTCCAATTTCAAAGAGCTATTTTTATTTTCCACGAACGTCATAACAACCTTAGGGAAGCAACGCAGAGTAAATAAACATAAACAGCATCCATAGCATCAGGGAGGTGTTACTGTGCACATTCCAGTGCAGCACAGAGCCTTAGGGCAGCATTGTGTTGAGGGAGCAAGCCTGGGCCTGCCTGTGAATGGAGGGTGTGAACAGTACAGGAATACAGACCTAGCAGCAGCTATACACAGGCCTCAGCCAGGAATACAAACCCAGCAGCACACTCTTTATTTGTTGGCTCTCAGCATTGCTGGCTCAGAGACTCACTTTCTCATGTTTTGATGTGTTGTTATTTTATTCAGATGAAGCTTCACAGCACTGAGCAGCGTATCATGGGAATGCCAAATCAATCCTCCATTCGAACAGGCTTATAAAAGGGTCTATAAGACTAAGAGTGACTGCCAGAAATGAAACCCTTACTAAGATGTTGTTTTTTCTTTAATGGCACTACCATGGGGGATATTTTCAGAAATCAACATGTATATTTATTCCTATGTAGGCCCACTAATTTTAAGGTAATATTCCTTGCTTTGCATTAATTTTTTAATGCAAAGGCCATCTATAAACAAAATCATATATAAATATTAATCAAATCTCATCTTTAAACAGTATAATATTTTAATATTAATCAGCTCTCATAATTTTTTTTTTTGTGAACAATTATTTTTATTGATTTTTTCTCTCTTTTCCCCACCCTTTCGGAATAGGGAAATGTGGGAGACAGAACAATTAAAAAAATGTCACATTAATACAGAAATCAACATAATATCCAGACAAAAACAAGATCACCAACTCGGCACTCATCATATAGCAATATCCTATAGGACAGTAACATGGTAATGACAACAACACAGTATAGTAAACTGAGAGGGGAGCGTGGTTACAAAGATTTATGATGATAAAGAAGAGAGCCAGAGGGAGCACACTGCATATCAGAAATATCATAAAGCCACAGTTAACAGCTGATTCCGCTCATCTACCCTCAAATCCCCAAATTCCAGCATCCCCTTCCCTACTTCCACCTCCACAGCCTCCCTCCCCACCCACCCCAACCAATCCAACAATTGTCTTGCTGTGAGCTAACCCACCTCGCGAATGGGAAAAATTAACTGCAAATTGAACGACTTTAAACAACATTCATATAATCTAGTAGGCAATGTATTCAATGTTTAGGGAACTAATTAGAGTACAGATTGTCACCAACTATAACATTAACACCACAGATAGTAATAAAAATAGTGGAAATGATCACAACCACGCATCTATAATTATTAATAATGAACTGCAGTAGTATTCTTAATTGGGTTATCATACCCTCTGCAGTGTAGCTATCCCCTTGAGGACCTTATATAATGACTAGATCAATGTCAAGAAACAATAAGTGTAAATGTGCAAACCTGAAGGGTCACTGTCAGTACAGAAGGAGTAAGATGTTTACACTTCCATACCGTGAAGGTATGACAGATGTTCCATCCGGACCAAGGGATGAGAAGCACAGGGCTCTGCGTGCAGAGAGATCAATAGACCCCATCGTATCCTGAAAACGTTGAGCAAAAAAGGAATCGACCTCTTCAAGAGTAGTGAAAGACAGACGGCCACCTGCGTAGATTCAATGTGCTCTATTTAACTCCAGAAAAGGGTGGACATTGGAGGGTTTCAGGGTCGGATACCAATGTGGAATTTTCTGTTGAAGAAAGTGAATGGGATCATCGCCTTCAGCTTCTTCAGGAAACCCCACCAGTCTGACGTTACAGCGATGACTTCTGTCCTCAAGTACCGCCATCTGATTGATTTTGTCTTTCTGTTGTTGAAGATCAGCTCTGGTGATATCCTCTCTGGCAAAGTTGTTTCATAGAGGAAGCAGTATCAAACACCTCCTGTTTTACAGTGTTGAGGATATTAGCCGTTTCGGTTACGTTTTGAATCACAGGCTGCAAAGCTGCATCAATTGCTTCTGAACTGATCCATGGAAAGTGTGTGCAACCACTGCCAAGCGGATGTCCCAGTCATCGAGGCCCAGTGACCTCTTCATACGCTTTCCCTCCGGCGTGGATTGAGGGGAAGCAACGGGTCACTTACGTCAAGTAGACATTCAAAGATGGTAAGTAGATCAGTTTTATATAAAAAAAAAAAAAAATGAAAAAAATAATATAAGGACCATAAATTGTTTGATTATAAATGAAAATCGCGACGTAGTAGCAGTAGCTGTAACAGCAAGCAGCCATCCCAGTGATAGGGTCACCTTGTAATTAGATCTCATAATTCTAAACAACATACTGAAGACTGAAGTTGTTTAAAGATGGTGCGCATATAAAAAATTAAATAAAAAAGTAGGAAAAATTATGTTTAAATGAGCAAAACTGCACAAGTACACATGTGGCCACAGAAAAGGTCATTTCTGTTTCATTTTCAGCCGTCACTCATAGGCAAAATTCCCATCTTATAGACACTTGTCCTTTGTATCGGATGGAAATGATATCACATTAAGATTAGTTATATTAACTTTCTATTTGACTATATATTACACACAATATAGGGTGTTGTAAGATACAAGCTGATTTCCACTCAAGTGCAGAGCAGCCAGAAAGACCACTCGTGGTTCTGACGAGTTTGTATTGTACAGTGCTCTTTACTATAGCCTATACTGTTCAATATATTGCAATACACAGTTTTTAAGAATTAGATATTTTTCTGATATTATAAAAAGTTTACTTAGTTTGCACAGTAATTTTACTGTGCTTTCCCCATAGTTATGTTATGTATTTTCCATGGTTTGCCATATTTTTTAAGGGAATCTTTCGTTACACATAGGGAGAAACAAACCACCTGAGAGCCCTTAAGAGAATATATTACTCAAGTTCTAACTTTTTAAAATGAATAGGTATTTTTTCCCCTTTAAAAAAATAGGAGTTAATGAAATACTGCAAATGCTTTCAAAATCAACACATTATTAGTTCTATCTATCCCTGGCGTGCACTGTGAAAATGCTTTTCCTATCTATGTCTCTATTTTATAATGCATGGATGTGTTTTCAAAGTTTTGGCAGGACAACTTCTCAGACTCCGTAGAGTTTACACACACTGTTCTAAAAATGTCTAAATATTACATTTAAAAATCGTGACCGAAGGTGTATACAATACTGCAAAGGGAAATACATTTTTGTAATAAAGTACCTCTCTGAGAGCCAGAATCGAAATTCTAGCATAAACTCCTGCCTACCTACAGCGGGAGACGACAATCCCTTACATCTCCTCATTGTTCCATTGACGTTTCATATATTCCACTCGCATGAAATGAAGGTGAAATGAAACACAAGTAAACCCTACAAAAGTTTGCCACTGTGTTTTTGCACTGTATTTTTGCAGTTTTCCCATGGTTATACTTATCAACCTGCTTAAACCCACCCTGAACCCACAGATGGAGTGGGATTAAGAGGAAAACACCTCTTAAATATGCACAGAAAATAAGGGGACATTAAGGGAAAATTCTTTACTTTTCCTTTAAAAGTGGTATAAAGGACAATTGGGAAAAAAATGAGAAAATGAAATTAATTTCAATGAGAATTTTGCAGGGATTCGGTTTCATAGAGTGTGAATAGAACATAATAGAGAAAAACACTAATGAGAAAGTGAAACAGACAGAGGTAGGGACAATGAGGCCATATTATCCCAGATAACGAGAGGAATTGAATAAAGGAGTGATAACCACAGTTTATTGAAGTAAATGTGACAGGAAGTGATTAGAAAGATACCTGGAAATTTCATCTCTTAAAACAATAGCACAAGAGAAATTGTGCCAGTTATGCGAGGGCTAAACATGAATTGTAAACCATTAAAAAGGCGAGTTAATGCACCTTTAAGCTATACCTTAGGGGGAGGGGCCCTGGTTCTGTAAATATGGAACCACACAGCTTTGCTTTGCAGTGTAAATATACAGCTAGTAAAAACAATATGCCCTTTGTATGACACAGCAAGCTGTAACTGCAACTATTGACAACCTAAATATCAAACCCCATTTATTGCCATCTATTGCATAGATCAGGTGACACGCACAGCTTTAGAAGCCTTACATTAACAGAATCAGCGGCTATTATTAAACTGGGAGGGCTATCGTTTTTTTCTGCCTCATACATGAATAATGAATCCATCAAACTTTCGATAAAACCTAACAAAAAAGCACAAGTCAAGTAAGACAAACATTTTGGCTAATGCCTTCATCTGTGTTTAGGGCCTTGCGTCCATCTGTGTGTCTGCCTGTCTATCACACTCAACATGCTAAGCATTAGAACTGCACCAAACAGTGCTTGCCTCCTATAGACAGTTCATATTTATTACTTTATTACTACTATCATAAAACACCCCAGAAACTACTATTTCAGTTTCATCCAAGGAATGGTAATCGACTATTAAATACTGAAACCAAGGATATCAATAGAACAATGCACTGTAAATTAGCTTTCAGCATACAGTGTCAGAGAAAGGGTTACTGCACATACTGGCAACTTTACTGGCCCAGACTCAGCATTAGAGGTTAAGCACCTAATAACGTGCAATCTGTTAAAATGGAACGGCTGAGTTGTGTTTGCATGTGCTAATCTTTAGCTTCTGCCAGGTTTATACAAATACTTATTAACAGAAAGGAATGTAAATAGGCAAAGGTTAGCCCTCGTTGTTCTTCAGCAGAGGGGTATAGCTTTGAGCTCTCTTTCAGCTCCATGCCCAGGGTAGAAATGACTGCAGAGCCTCTGTCTTTATCAGAGGTCACGTGGCCTTGATGAACACTGAAGACATCACTGCCTTTGTTTACTTAGGGATTTATTATTATCAAAGTGTTTGCTGCACTCTTTAAAACACCCAGTTTCCTAAAAAGAAGAAAAATCAACTAATGAGAAATTAAACAACTTGAAATTACTCATGAGGAATTGGATTACTTGAAATTACTCATGAGGAATTGGATTACTTTAAATTACTCGTGAGGAATTGGATTGCTTGAAATTACTCGTGAGGAATTTGATTACTTGAAATTACTCTTGAGGAATTGGATTACTTGAAATTACTCTTGAGGAATTGGATTACTTGACTGTTTGGATCTAGTTTAAAAAAAATAGGACAGAATTTCTACAGTTTTACTGTCAGTGTAATAAAATAATTATAAAAAGTCAATGTAGCCTGAAATGTATGGTGCTATGCGAAATGTATGGGCGGTGCGAAACTCAGCTGCAGCTCCTCTGGTGGTGGAAGTGGGAGTGACAAGCAATCTTCCCACAGCGGTGAAGGCGGAACCAGCAGGTATTCACCCTCTGCTGGTGGAGGTGGGAGGGGTAAGCAGTCCTCCCACGACGGTGGAGCCGGAACCAGCAGGTATTCACCCTCTGCTGGTGGAGGTGGGAGGGGCAAGCAGTCCTCCCACGGCGGTGGAGGCAGAACCAGCAGGTATTCACCCTCTGCTGGTGGAGGAGGCAGAGGCAGCTCCTGCTGCTCTGCTCCTGGTGGAGGTGGTGGAGGCAGAGGCAGCTCCTACTGCTCTGCTCCTGCCGGTGAAGGTGGTGGAAGCAGAGGCAGCTCTTGCTGCTCTGTTCCTGCCGGTGGAGGTGGTGGAGGCAGAGGCAGCTCCTGCTGCTCTGCTCCTTCTGGCGGAAGCGGTGGAGGTGGGAGCAGCGTGTAGTCTCCTGTCAACGGAGGTGGGAGCAGCGTGTAGTCTCCTGGCGACGGAGGTGGGAGCAGCGTGTAGTCTCCCCCTGTTGCAGGGGACTGGTGCGGCTCTCCCTTTTTTGCAGGGGACTGGTGCGGCTCTGCCTCACTTGCAGGGGACTGGTGCGGGTCTCCCTCTCTTGCAAGGGACTAGTGCGGGTCTCCCTCTCTTGCAGGGGACGGGTGCGGCTCTGAAGGCGCAACCAGCAGGCACTTTTCCTCTGCTGGTGGAGATGGGGACAGCAGGTATTTTTCCTCTGCTGGAGACCCTGCTACCTGGGCTGCTGTTCTGTTTTGTAGCTGCCTCCAGGTAGCTGAAGACCAAATCCACAACTTCCTCCAAGGT
Source organism: Acipenser ruthenus (assembly GCF_902713425.1). Taxonomy (NCBI): domain Eukaryota; kingdom Metazoa; phylum Chordata; class Actinopteri; order Acipenseriformes; family Acipenseridae; genus Acipenser; species Acipenser ruthenus. Next base: position 13,353,324 of record NC_081207.1, on the reverse strand, counting down.
GTTTGGGGTCTGTTCCCTCTCATATGCCACCCATCGCTCCCTGTCCATCAGCCACAGGACCCGGATGGCTATGGGCATAGACTGGGCCTCCAGCCCAGCACTGTCCAGCATCCAGTCCCGCAGCCGGATGGCGTCTTCTGCCATTGCCCTTTTTTTCCCTGTAGTACTCTTTCTGGCCTAAGTCTTGGAGGCGCTGTTATCCCACCCTGACACCACGTGTGACAGGCTAGCTGCAGTGATGACGTCAGACCAGAAAGGAGTACACAGACAGACAGTAGTGGGGAGTGAAACTGAGACACAATGGTGTGCTCAGTAGTTTATTGCAAAATAAAAGGTTTAAACAGAAAACAGGACACGGAACTTGAGGCCAAATAAAACAGACAAACAAAACGGATTAACACTAAACAAACAGTGGACCGATAGACAAACAAACACGGTGAGTTTAAACACTTATTATTATTTTGGTTTATTTTACTTCCTCTCCACACCCGTTCTCCACTCACCGAACACACAACCCCAAGTGAGTAAAACATGCATCTATATATACTGTTGTGCCGGGATTCAATTACTAATTAATTATTCACTTGCATCCCAGCACGTGAACTAATCCTGTGCAACCCCGTGCTCACATATTAAATTCTTTAAATGCACGTGAAGTGAAGTGCAATCCCCAATTATACACAATTATACATTTTAAATAACTTGTGCTACATAGACCCATTTATATCCCATGCATCAATATCTATACACCAACATTAACACACCACACGCAACATATAACACAGAAATGCACACAGGGGCGGGGCACACTGCCACAGGGGCATGGTCACCTGGTATGCCCTGTGTCCCTTGATTACTCTCAAAGGCAGATCAAGCCCAACAATGCTGCACTTGTACCCTGATGACGATGGCTACTTTCAAGAGGGAAATGTACCCATCCGCCATGCCGAAAGTGTGTGTGACTGTTTTAAGGAGCATGACAGAGACTTTAGGCATGGCAATCCAATTGAGCAGGTTTGGGATGAACTTGAACAATGCATTCGCCATCACAATGCTGCCACAGACATGAGTTGCAGTTCAAGGGATGGGGGGGAGGGGGGGCAGTACTTCAGAGAGGAGGCTGTGTGGTCCAGTGGTTAAAGAAATGGGCTTGTAACCCGGAGGTCCCCGGTTCAAATCCCACCTCAGCCACTGACTCATTGTGTGACCCTGAGCAAGTCACTTAACCTCCTTGTGCTTCGTCTTTCAGGTGAGATGTAATTGTAAGTGACTCTGCAGCTGATGCATAGTTCACACACCCTAGTCTCTGTAAGTCGCCTTGGATAAAGGCGTCTGCTAAAAAAAATTAATAATAATCAATTCCAATTTGTGTTAAACTAGATTTCTCCTGGTTCAGATCAACAGAATCCTAGGTAATATCAATATTTCTGACTAGTTATCTTCAAATGATGACAATTTCAGTCCTTTACTTTTGTCTTGTAGGGGTCTATTGTAATCTAAACTGTTGATCTTTAAATCAATATTAATTCAGCTGGGGTGTTTTATGACCCACTTATTAGAACATAAGAACATTTACGAAAGAGAGGTGGAAATTCAGCCCATGTAAGCTTGTCCGTTTGTAGTAGCTGATTGATCTAAAATCTTTGTCGGGTCTTAAAGTCGGGTCTTAAAGGATCAAAATGATTCAGCATAAACAACATGACTTGGTATAACCCATTCCATACCCTCACCTTCTCTCTGTCCTAACTCTATCTCCACTTAATTTACATCTGTGTCTTCTGGCCCTGGCTTCTGTACTTCCCCTAAAGTATTGTTTTGGGTTAACTATGTCAACTCCTTCTAAGATTTTAAATACCCTCTTAATTCTTCTTTGTTCTAGGCTAAATAGATTAAATTATTTCATACCCACTGATTAACATTAGTTCTGTACAAATAATAATAATAATATACTGACATTGGAGCACATTCTACAACAAGGACTATCTATATAGGTGGGACGGACTGCATTTAAACAGAAAGGGAACCAATCTAATTGGAGAAAGGATCCTTCAGGAGGTCCAGAAGCATTTAAACTAGATAGGAAGGGGGGGAAAAAACAAAAAAACAGAAGGGAGACCACATCAAAACAAGGGCAACAACTCAGGTAAGACAACTATTACATATATTTATCTTAATGCTAGAAGTCTCAGAAACAAAATGTTAGAACTTGAAGCTACTGCACTAACAAGTAACTACGATGTGATAGGTGTTACAGAAACTTGGTTGTCTGAGAGTGATGGAGACGAATATAATATTAGTGGGTACACACTGTATAGGAAAGACAGGCAGGACAGAAGAGGCGGAGGGGTAGCGCTATACATAAGAAATAGTCTTGAAGCCCAGGTGTTAAATCAGGACAAAGAAAACAATGCCGAATCAATATGGGTCAGAATAATGGACACAAATTCAAAGGGCATAATAATAGGAGCATGCTATAGACCACCAAATTCAGACGCTGAGCAAAATAATCTGTTTTACAATGACATTCGAAATGCGTGTAGAAAAGGAGAAGCCATACTAATGGGGGATTTCAACTTCCCCCGTATAAAATCGGAGAACCCGGTGGGGAGCACGACGGACGAAATTGAAATGGTGGAAATGAAAAATTACTGCTTCCTAACGCAATTTGTCAAGGCACCGACTAGAGGGGAGGCATGCCTTGATTTAGTCTTTTCAAATAATGAAGACAGAATAACTAAAACAGAGGTCAGAGAGCCATTGGCAAACTCAGACCACAACATAGTCTCTTTTGAAGTATTTTTTAAAACCCCAAAAGTAATGACTAAAGTTAAGGTTTACAATTTTAGAAAAAACAAACTATGAAGGTATGAAACAGAGACTAACAGAAGTAGATTGGAGTAAAATAGAGAAAACATCCACAGACAAAGGATGGCTGTTTTTTAAAAATGTAGTACTAGAGGTGCAAAACTATTACATCCCAAAAGTAGACAAATCTAAATCTAAAACAAAATGGCCAAAATGGTTTAATAGATCAATTAAAAAAAAATATTCAGCGAAAAAAGGCACTTTTCAGAGTGTTTAAAAGGGACAAAAAACAAAGTACACAGAAAGAGTACTTGGAACTGCAAACACAAGTCAAAAAGGAAGTTAGAAAGGCCAAGAGAGAGATATAAATCAATATTGCTAAGGGGGCTAAAACCAATTCTAAAATGTTTTTCCAATATTATAACAGCAAGAGAACATTCAAAGAGGAGGTTAAATGTCTAAGAGACACAAATGGCAAAATCATAGATGAAGAAAAAAAATTAGCAAATATATTAAATGATTACTTTTCACAGGTTTTTACAAAGGAGGACACGGACAACATGCCCCACATGTCGACCTGTTCCTATCCAATTTTAAATAACTTTAGCATAACAGAGGCAGAAGTGTTAAAGGGACTAGGTGCTCTTAAAATAAACAAATCCCCTGGGCCAGATGAGATCCTCCCAATAGTACTCAAAGAAATGAAAGAGGTTATTTACAAACCGCTAACCAAGATCATGCAACAGTCTCTTGACACAGGGGTTGTACCAATAGACTGGAAAATAGCAAACGTAATACCGATCCACAAAAAGGGAGACAAAACCGAACCAGGTAACTACAGACCAATAAGCCTGACTTCTATTATATGTAAACTTACGGAAACTATAATAAGATCTAAAATGGAAAATTACCTATATGGTAACAATATCCTGGGAGATAGTCAGCATGGTTTTAGGAAAGGGAGATCGTGTCTAACTAACCTGCTTGACTTTTTTGAGGATGCAACATTGAAAATGGATAATTGCAAAGCATTCGACATGGTTTATTTAGATTTCCAGAAAGCTTTTGACAAAGCCCCACATAAAAGATTAATTCTCAAACTGAACGCAGTAGGGATTCTAGGAAATGCATGCACATGGATTAGGGAGTGGTTAACATGTTGAAAACAGAAAGTACTGATTAGAGGAGAAACCTCAAAATGGAGCGATGTAACCAGTGGTGTACCACAGGGATCAGTATCAGGTCCTCTGCTATTCCTAATCTACATTGATGATTTAGATTCTGGTATAGTAAGCAAACTCGTTAAATTTGCAGACGACACAAAAATAGGAGGAGTGGCAAACACTGTTGCAGCAGCAAAGGTCATTCAAAATGATCTAGACAGCATTCAGAACTGCGCAGACACATGGCAAATGAAATTTAAATAGAGAAAAGTGTAAAGCATTGCATGCAGGCAATAAAAATGTGCATTATAAATATCATATGGGAGATACTGAAATTGAAGAAGGGAACTATGAAAAAGACCTAGGAGTTTATGTTGACTCAGAAATGTCTTCATCTAGACAATGTGGGGAAGCTATAAAAAAGGCCAACAAGATGCTCGGATATATTGTGAGAAGTGTTGAATTTAAATCAAGGGAAGTAATGTTAAAACTTTACAATGCATTAGTAAGACCTCACCTAGAATATTGTGTTCAGTTCTGGTCACCTCGTTACAAAAAGGATATTGCTGCTCTAGAAAGAGTGCAAAGAAGAGCAACCAGAATTATCCCGGGTTTAAAAGGCATGTCGTATGCAGACAGGCTAAAAGAATTGAATCTATTCAGTCTTGAACAAAGAAGACTACACGGCGATCTGATTCAAACATTCAAAATCCTAAAAGGTATAGACAATGTCGACCCAGGGGACTTTTTTGACCTGAAAAAAGAAACAAGGTCCAGGGGTCACAAATGGAGATTAGATAAAGGGGCATTCAGAACAGAAAAGAGGAGGCACTTTTTTACACAGAGAATTGTGAGGGTCTGGAACCAACTCCCCAGTAATGTTGTTGAAGCTGACCCACTGGGATCCTTGAAGAAGCTGCTTGATGAGATTCTGGGATCAATAAGCTACTAACAACCAAATGAGCAAGATGGGCTGAATGGCCTCCTCTCGTTTGTAAACTTTCTTATGTTCTTATGTTCTTATGTTCTTATGACATGAGAATAGTGAAAAAAACAGTTTTCTAAATGTTTGTGTGGCAGTATTGAGATACATAGTGCTTTAGTACTATATATGCAGTATATATACCATATATGCAATTTGTATATTATAGTATATTATATAAAACTATGGATAATGAAGCGTAGGGCTACTGTCTGAATTATATCATGTTTAATTATTGTAATAAAGTCAGGGGAGCTTTATGTAACAACATTGCCAAGCCTCTTAGAATTCCACATTGCCAAGCCTGTTCAGACGATTGTGTTGGAAGCCTGCATTACTCCAGTGTTCCTGTGTGGATTCCCTGAGAGAAGTGTTGGTTTCGATCAGTGGGTACTTTGTAAGGAAACAGAGAATAAAACAAAACATTCGGGAACTGTTCATTTGAAATACTCAACTGTCATTATGAATAGTTAACACAAGATTAGCAAGTCAATAGCCTGGGCTGTTTAGGGGGTCACGCTCCAGTCAAAGGCTTTACCCTGTGTGTAGGAACTAACAGGAATATAATAAATCACCACAACACCCCAAACCAGGCAACATGCTTGGTTCTAGAACATTCTTTTGCACCTTTTGCATTTATTTATTTTTCACTTTTTTTCTGATAATCAGTGACCCCTAAAATATTTTCAGACAGTTACCATAAATATATTTATTTTTTGAAGACATTGAAAAAGACTTCTAGTTGAAATGTTTGTCATCAAATTTTAGTTTATTTTAGTATTTCTAAATTCATATAGTTATGGATGACAAAATCCACAGTTCCCTGCAAAATGTTAATTCATAAAAAAAAATGGAATAAATATAAATAATTAAATACAATTTAAACATGATGTGGAGGAATTAGAAATTATAAAGGTCTTTTTTCTAACAGTTTAGAAGGAATACAAAAACAGACATATTGAATATGAAAGTAAGCAGTGCAATAATTTTGTTGAAGCTGACACCCTGGGATCCTTCAAGAAGCTGCTTGATGAGATTCTGGGATCAATAAGCTACTAACAACCAAACAAGCAAGATGGGCTGAATGGCCTCCTCTCGTTTGTAAACTTTCTTATTTTCTTATGTATTACTGCTAAATTATTCTATTTAATTTTCCTCAGATTTGATTGATTGATTAAAGCTAACTTCTCTGATTAATATATTGCAGATTAATCGATTGCCCTGTTGCACACACTTAGTCTTAATTGTATGCCTGTGCATCACATTCTCAGCGAAGAAGACAATATGTACGCTTTACATAAAGCCTAGTACTTCCTGGAATTGCACACTCCAGAAGCATATTCACTTAAAAAACAAATACCAAAAAAGGTAATGGTTATTCTTAACTGGGTTTTCTTTGCCTTTAATTGTTTACTAAGAGATACTCTCCTTTTCAAAATGTGATAGTCGTTCATTATTTATGCAGTGTTAGCAGGGTATTGGGTACCATATCAGAACCAGACAATAAGCTATCAGGACTAGCTCACTGTCCAGTGTTTGTTCCCAATCCATTGTGTTGCCATTGCTGGTAATGCTGTGCTCTGCTAATGGTTCCGAGAGGAATTCTTCAGACAAACTGCACTGGGATTATTATTGGTATTTCTTATACTTTCAATGAGAGGTATTTTCAATTCTCCTTGTCGATTGTTTTTGCTCATTCTTCTGTGATGGTGAGAACAGGAAGCCAGTTTCCAGTGCGGACAAACGCCTCCCTGCCTCCCTGAGAGTGTATCTGCTGGGAAACTCTTCACTACCTCACTTCCCTCCCCACCCATACCCTGTCCTCTGCTCACTCCTTCCTCATCACCCTCTGCAACCCCTACTATTCTACCCTCCTTCTCCTCCTTCACGCCCCTCTTGCACTCTGATCTTTGATCCTTGCTCCAGAGCCATAAACCCACCACGTGTGCTCTGGACCCCCTCCCCCCTCACCTCTTCCAGGCTGCTGCCCCTGCTCTACTCCCTTTTATTTCCTCTCTCCTCAACACATCTCTGATCTCTGGCTGTTTCCCCTCTGCCTTCAAACAAGCCTGCATCACCCCCATCTTAAAAAAAACCCTCACTGGATCCCTCATCCCTCCAGAACTACCGTCCTCTCCTTCCTCCCGTTCCTCTTAAAACCACCAGCTCTCTGATTTCCTGTCAACACATTCTTTGCTCGATCCCCTCCAATCTGGTTTTTGCCCGGCACACTCCACTGAAACTGCTCTGCTCTCCGTCACAAACTCTACTTTTTGCTCGTGCTTTTGGTTCTCCTCCTACCTCTCCAAGTGCACATACTGAGTGTCCTGGCGTGGCTCACCCTCTGCCTCTTGCTCTCTTTCGACAGGTGTCCCCCAAGGCTCAGTCCTGTTTTCTCTCTACACCCGCTGCCTAGGTCCCCTCATCTCCTCCCATGGCTTCTCAAATGACTTCTATGCTGATGATGCCCAGATCTTCCTCTCCATTCCCACCTCTGACTCCGACATTTCCTCCTGGATGCACTCGCATCATCTCAAACTCAACCTCTCCAAATCAGACCTCCTTTTGCCCCCTCTTCCTCGCCACCACGGATCTCTATTCCGCTTGAATCCACCACTCTCTCTCCCTCCTCATCCACCAAGAACCTTGGTGTCACCCCCCCTCTTCTACTCTCAGCACATCTCTACTCTGGCATGCTCCTGTTGCTTCTTCTTCAGCAACATACACAGAATTCACCCCTTCCTCACTGACTACTCCACACAGCTCCTAGTCCAGGCCCTGGTACTCTCCCGTCTTGACTACTTCAACTCCCTTCTGGCCGGCCTTCCTGCCTCTGCTACCCGTCCGCTCCAGCTTATCCAGAACTCTGCTGCTCACCTTGTCTTTTCACTTCTTCATTTCTCCCATGCTACACCACTGCTCCACTCTCTGCACTGGCTCCCTATCGCTGCTCGCATTCAATTCAAAACTCTTGTACTCGCCTATCGCTGTCTTAACCTTTCTGCTCCCTCCAGATTATCATTTCTCCCTACTCCCCCTCTCGCCCCCTCCGCTTCTCCACCTCTGTCAGGCTAGCTGCACCCTCCCTCCGCTCCCCCCGCCTTCAGATCCCGCTTCTTCTCCACCCTTGCCCCTCAGTGGTGCAACGATCTACTTACCGATCTCAGGACTGCTCAGTCCCTGACCACCTTCCGGCGCCTCTTCAAGACACACTTGTTCAGACAGCATCTGTAAACATCACAACTCTCAACCATACTGGACTACATAGCACCCAATTGTACCAGTACTTGCATCAGCTTGTACTTGCACTGAACAGCTCCATACCTTGCCACACTCAACTACTGCTCCTAACTATAACTACTTACTGTATCTTGTATTTGATTTTACTCTTATAGGTAACCGTACTCATGCTTTTGTAACTGCTCTTATTTGAAATCATTCTCATCCATTTATCATATGTGTTCTTACTGGACTTTACTCATATAAGCAAATATTTACTATAACTTATAACTGCTCTTAGTCAAACTTGCTCTTACTTATACCTTACTGTATTCTTTATTTTGCTCTTACTTGAATTTGATCTTATTGTACTTTCATAACTGCTCTTATCTGTATTATGATATTCTGTAATGTGATATTTTATAATGCGATAACTTGTAATGTGATATTTTATAATGCGATACTTTGCACTGTGATATTTTATAACAACTGTAAGTTGTCCTGGATAAGGGCGTCTGCTAATAAATACATAAACAATCAAATTAATTAATTATTATTAATAATAATAATAATAATAATAATAATAATAATAATAATAATAATAATAATAATAATAATAATAATAATAATATGTCAGCCACTTATTCAAGGCAAGGAAAACAGCCACTATGGGCTGGTGAGAGTGACGTAATCTAGGGTTCTGAAATGCAAGTCCCAATACACCAAAACCTGGGGCTTAGCACCTTCTCCACACACATCACACCCAGGTTATTCAATAATGAGGTGCAACACTCATCTGTGTTCTAATCTCTCTGAGCTACTCTGCCGCCTTTTGAAGTACCAGCATTGTATCAGTGCTGAGATCCGAGCAGGGCAGAGTATCACTAGACACCTGCAGGGGGTACAGGCCAGCAGGAGACCACCATCAGGGAGACAAACTGAGAAACAAATAAGATATATTTCTCAAACGAGACGTCATTTAGAAACTTGATCAGTTTTAAATACATTTGAGCTGCACACGTAAAAGAGCACAAAAGACAAATAATAAAAATTCCAAAATGTTATCTGCTTTATGATCCCTGCACGGGATGAAACCCTTGACAACAATTGTGATGGAACATGGTATTAACATTATTTAGCATCCAATATTGAGAATCCGATTCTGGGGATATTGAGGGGTGTCTGTCTGTACATTCCTCTGTCTGTGTGTCACAATTACATTTGTGTACATATGTGGATAACCATCTATCCAACTGCCATGAAATTTACTTCATTTATCATGAGTATCAAATTTTGGGGGCATATGGAGGTCTCTGTATGTCTATAAATCAAGCTGTCTGCATGTCATACTTACATTCCTGAATAGATATGAAGAACCACTTCTCAAATTGTGACTAAACATTGTATTGTCATTTCTTATTCCATACTATCATGCTCATGTTGATATATGTCAGGGTCATCAGCTTTGTCATCATCCTGATCGTTCTAAAGTTTTGCATTGCCCTGTAGAATTAACTCATTTTGTTTTGCATTACCCTGTAGAATTAACTCATTTTGTTTTGCATTACCCTGTAGAATTAACTCATTTTGTTTCCGAAAGTCAAATGAAACCTGCTGAATAATGTTACTTTAACATTACATACTGCTTTGTAGTTTTCCATATGCGACATTTTGAAATTTAACATGAAATACTACTATTATGGCTTCCGGTAGACTTTTGCTATATTATTTTGTAGTTTCTTTGGTTACATGATGTTAAATAAAAGATCTAAATTATGTTCATATATATATATATATATATATATATATATATATATATATATATATATATATATATATATATATTGTAAGATAGAGGGTTGTGAGAGACAGCAGGGAGGGGGTTAAAACCTCCCTGCGAGAGAAATGCACCTTTTTGTTTGATTGTTTCTGCTTTTTCACAGTTAATCAGTTTTGTTAATTGTCTTCTTGTTTTGTTTAATTGTTTTATTATTAATTATCATCCGCACCTGGGCGTTATTGGGAAATTAGGCCCAGGTGCGGGGTTTAAAAGGAGAGCATGCAGTCTGCTCGGGGCTGCTAAGGAGAAGGAGGCAGAAGGGAGTGCTCTGCTTCCTGGCAGTCCACAGATAAAAAGGTATAGTGCAAACCTGTGTGGTTAAGTTTTGGGCAGGGAAACGGCTTAGCCGTCCTGTGGTAGTTAGGTTCCTGCGTGTGCAGTTAGTGCTCGTAAAGAGCTAGGTGTTTGTTTTGTGTTTTGTTTTATTTTATGTCATTAAAAAAAATAGCGCGTCAGCGCTGAAAACTCAATTTCTGTCTGCTGGGTCAAGTTCTTAAAGGGGCAACGAACCCGAGTGGGTGAGTTCCTTTTACAATATATATAATTTTTATTATGTCTCATTCCTAAAATTCTAGGTGATGCAAAACTTTTTGCCATAGATGTATGCTACTGATCTACTGTAATTTTGAGTTTATACAGTATTCCGCTATAGCTAAGAAGATATATGGGTTTATAATGTGGATGTCCAACATTTTATAAAGCGTATAAAAAAAACGATTAATTCTTTCATGTCTTGTTTGTTGATTATTTCTATTTTGCTTTCATTTTTCCAGCAGCGGTTTTAAGAGGAGCATCTGAGACCTTTATCAGATTGGAATGAGAAGAAAAAAAGAAATTCTCAGTGAAGTGCAAGAGATGAGCAGTGATTATAATTCAAACACATTTAATAAAAATGAAATGTCTTTACTTTTGAAAGGATCTTGATCATTGGTTTAGAACACATCCATGATTTAACAAGGCTACAAGACATTGCTGAAGAGATCTGTCAGGTTAATAACCCGTTTGCAGGGTAGAAATCGTGCTTTATCCTTCTAAAGTCAGACCAGGGTCAAATGTTAGTGTGTGTAGCGGGTGGGACCGAATAAACACACGCACCTATAAGTAATTAAGCGCTGATTATTGTTGAATCGACTATGGCAATTACTTGGAACCAGATAAAAGCCATTCATTTTAGCTGTGCGGCACTAGCTTTATTTGTGGGTTCATTTTGTGTGTGAAGAGAGTACTGGGGGGGGGGGGCAGGTATTACAATCAATTACAATCACTTTGTAAAACACGTTTTATTAGAACTAAAAAAATAAAAGTGCCAAAATATGTAATTTGTTGTTTACTTTCACCCTGGAGTTTTGTCTGACTGGAGTTAGAAATAGTAAATAAAAAATATAGTGAGAGTCAATGGGAAGTCCCCACAAATATAAGCATACAGACGTGTGTGTGTGTGTGTGTGTTTCTCCCCCGCTACTAAGATCAGCAGGACAGATGTCGAGTAGTCGACTCTTGGCCACGTTATATCCACGTGTCGCCCAGAGGTTTCTTTATACTATATATATATATATATATATATATATATATATATATATATATATATATATATATTAGTTTTTCTTTTTTACATTGCGTTTGCTTAATATTGTGTCTTTCTCTTTTTTGAGAAACGGTTTATTTTCTTTGTATTTAAAGCCACTGTTTCCCGCTCATAGAGCGTAGTGCCGATTGGAAACTTTAAAACGAACTAGTATGCGCTAGAAACATATTCTGGCTACCGGTATGAATCTGTTTTAACAGCTAGTTGGGTTAGTTTGGAATAAGTATACTGCGCTCTATCAGTTTAGGACACGGTGTCCTTTATTGCGTTTTGTATGATTGTTACTGTAGCGCTAGAATTCTGCTTTTGGCAGTGTAACTGCTATCGCTTGAAAATCAGGTTGTGTTTCTGTTCGGAACTTTCACCCAAATACTAAGAGAGATCTGCGCAAGCGCGAAATGTTAGCGATTGCTCGGGCATGCAAGATATCAAGGGGGTACAGGATTCAGCATAACACCGGCAATCTCCTGCATTAGATGCGCCCGGGATCACATGTGTGATTTTCATTTAATTGTTTATTTATTAAAGCATATGTAGTATTGATTGTTTGCTTTTGTTTTGATATTATTCATACGCTGAGATTCTTGGGTTGTTTGTTTTGTTTATTTAATTTGTGTATTTGTATTTAGGATTCCCGTAGCGCTATTGCTGCCACCGACGCCGGGAATATTTAAATTATAATATTGTATATTGACTCTATGGTATTCCTAGGGTGCCAACACTCCTCCATCTAGTGAAATCCAGTGGTATTGCAGCTGCCTGATCCAGCCATAATGCAACTTGTTTTTCTGGTCTTAATTTGTAATTCTCTGTTTGGTCTTATTCATTGTTCAGGTCCTCAGTATTGATACTGAGAACCTAAATAAATATTTTTGTACTTTTGTATCTTATACCTGCCTCCTGGATTTTCATTTAATTGATAAGGATCTGAGTGGTGAACCTTATTTGACATCCTTGGGGATTTAACCTTTCTTGTATTGGGAACTTGCTTGTCTAACAGTGTAATTAGCATTCTGGAATTGGTAAATCTAAGAGGTGGTGTAGTCGAATTTCTAGGCTACCATTAATCAGCGTGTGGTACTGGTCTATAGTGACCTGTTGCCGCATCACGTTCAGTTGCACAAGGCCCCGCCACATGTAGTAAATTAAATAGTCTGGGAGCAACTTCTCAAAAGAGTTTTCAGTCTTTTTCTCCATATGAAGTTCCATAACTATTAAACACTCAATAGTGCTGAATTTAGAAATACTAAAAGAAACGTATATTCAATGGCAAACGTTTTGACTAGAAGACTTTTTCAATGTCTTCAAAGAGCCTGAAAGAGATTCAATGGAAGTATTACTCAGTATGTCTATAGTTCACCAGTTTAAGTTAATACATTGTCTTGGGTGTCTCTTATTGTATAAGAAATGTTACCTTATGCAGTCTGAAGAAGAACGGTGAGCAACACTGATTTATATACAACAGAGCTCCTGAGATACACAACAATTACTGTTGTGGATATTAAACATGGGCAGGTTCTGAGATATGGCCTAATGTAAAGTAATGCTTATTCTTTACTGTTCAGAAGGTAAAGACATTTTGTGCAGTGTGAGTCATACAGTCAGGCATGTGTGTCCTGGCTGTGCCAAGCTGCCTGTGAGAGTGTTGCATTGGCTCTGGCGCTCCACATTCCATCACCAGGGACTTTCTCATCATTGCGCTACAGCACACCCTACTGGCCTGTGCCTGGTTTACAGTAAATCAAGTTATTGAAATGTTCATTTGTAAGTTGCGTTATTTTACTGGCTTTCAGTTCTTTTTCTTGACTCTACAGACTCAAGGATGATCTTCAATGGCTATTCAGCAGTGGCGTTACAACAGCAATGGTTCAGTACTGAAGGGCAAAGGTAGCACAAAGGCAGCTACAATGGTACTAGGCTGCCATTGGTAGAGTGGAACTAGTGGCAATATTCTCATACTGACGTCATACCAATGCAAACACGGTTGATTAAAGTGCAGGAGAGTGCAGTTAATGTACTTGTCTATAGTAGTCTATGATAAAAAAAGAAGTCGATTCCCAGCAGGGGTGTCTGCATGAGATTAGAACACTGATCAGTGTTAGCACCTCTTTATTGAATACACTGACATGTGTTTGATGTGGTCTGCCTAACAGTGTGTGGATCAGGTGCTAACGAGTCTCAGGTTTTGGTGTACTAGGGTTTGCATTTCAGATCTCTGGATTACGCCACTCTCTAATGGTTCCTTTCCTTTCCTTGAATAAGTCGCTGACACATCTCCCAGCAGATACACTTTCTCAGGGAAGCAACAAGGCATTCGTCTGCACTGGAAAGTGGCTTCCTGTTCTCCCCATCACAGAAGAATGAATAAAAAAAAATCGACAAGGAGAATTGAAAATACCTCTCATTGAAAGTATAAGAAATCCTAATAATAATTGTGACAGCATCCTAATAAGACAGTGCATCTGTCTAAAGAATTCCTCTTAGAACCATTAGCACAGCACAGCATTACCAGCAATGGCAACACAATGGATTGGGAACAAACACTGGACAGTGAGCTAGTCCTGATAGGTTATTGTCTGGTTCTGATATGGTACCCAATACCCTGCTAACACTGCATAAATAATGAACGACTATCACATTTTGAAAAGGAGAGTATCTCTTAGTGAACAATTAAAGGCAAAAAAACCAATTAAGAATAACCATTACCTTTTTTGTGTTTGTTTTTTAAGTGAATATGCTTCTGGAATGTGCAGTTCCAGGAAGTACTAGGCTTTATGTAAAGCGTATATATTGTCTTCTTCACTGAGAATGTGATGCACAGGCATACAATTAAGACTAAGTGTGTGCAACAGGGCAATCGAGCATCTTACCCACTATGCGAAAATCTACATTCCTGGCTATTGACCTTTTAGCTGGATCTCATCTCACCAACAGTACAGAAATCTTAACAACGGTGTATCACATTGCATGTTACACTTGTATGTTTTTAGTAGGCAATTAAGTCTTCTAATAATAATATTTCTAACAAAAATAGCCTGCATCTAATTAACAGAATACTGTGCGACATGAACAAAATGACAGAGAAAGTCACATTGCTGATTTTCTCCTGTATTTTGCTCAGAACTACTGTTAACGCCCTTTAGTTCAGAAAACATTTAATTTCTGCAAAAGCACATTTCTCGCTGACATTTGTGATTACTGCAATCTTCGTTTGTGAATGGCATGGTTTAGGACCCAGGGGAGCTCTGTGGCAGGCAAGCATTCAGTGCGCGAGGCAAGCGCGGGAGTCAAGCTCGCGTATTTGACCATCTGCAATGGCTTCGCGTGTGTTACATTGACGTCCGGGAAAATAAATAAATAAATAAATACAATAGTCAAGCAAATTGCAGGCTTTGGAGCACAACAACATATCCTAACATAATCCTAAGCAACTTTGGAAAATGGCATACTTTCTGTAAACTTTGTAGGACTTATTTTAACGTGGGACATGGGGGTAAGAATGGTGTGTGTGGCACAGCACTAGATCACAAAAACACCTAAAAGCCAGTGACCGGTGCCAACGCACTTTTAACAGCGAGGGCGAGAAGAATCTAATCGTTCTTCCAAAACACAGTGACACAGATATGTCAAATAAATCCACAAATTAAGATGACATTAATCCTAATGTTTCGCTAGCTGTGCCGCCAGCTTCTACAGAGGTACATTGACGCTTTTAACAAATCGCATGGGAAAGAATGAGCTCAGAGAAGCCGAGTTTATGTGTGGTAGCTAATGTTGATACATTCGTCATCTTGTAACGCTATATAACTGTTGAAACATGTTGAAACATTTGTTTCCATTTCATGTGATTTGTGTACGAAGCAGTAAAAAAAAATAATAATAAAAAAAATAAAAAATAGCTCCATTGGCTATAAAGCTAAACAAATACTTTGTAGACAGCTGTTTAATATTCTTTATCGATATATTCTTTATCAATGTAAATGCTGTACATGGTCATTTTCTTTTTTTGTTTGTTTTACAAAACAAACATTTGATTTATTTTGAAGTAAATTAAACTATGTTTGTGGGATACCACTCACTACCCAGCATTCAGATAATAAGCTCATTATTAGTAGTACTCGTAGTCATCGTAGTAGTGTAGTCGTATTATTGTTGGAAATTTTAAATAACCAGTAGATTATAAATATATAACCTGCTTGAATATTTGACGTAGTTGTTATATTGGATTCATTTATCCATAGAAATACTTCATACCAGCGCCCAAATCCGCCGTGCACATGCAGCAGCAAGACCAGCGCACGTTGTGCCAAGACAACAAAGGCTATGAATCTGAGCACCACGACTTCATCTCTTCTCAGTCCTGCATGATGTGTTACTTTGCGGAAAGACGTTTAAGCTGTTTAAAATAAAATGCACAAGTCTAATTGTCTAACTGTATATAATGTATGTATATATATATTGTTGATAGCCGCGTCAGGCTTTTTTTTCTAGTTGTTTTTAAATTACCTTTTTTTACTGTCTGTTTGTAGATGATCAGCCTTTTATTAGGTCTATATAAATTATCTACTGTTTCCTGAAAAATAAAAACAAAATCTACTGTTAATTACAGTGTTTTTTTTTTTTTGTTTGTTTATTATTTCCTCTTTGGCCTTAATTGTGACTTCCATTTATGGTCTTATTTTTTTTTTCTCCTGTTCTTAGTCTTTGAACTTGGGATTGATTTAGATTCAGGGACAACTTCAATTTAAATAAAAACACATTTAAAATTTCAAGTACATTCAGTGTTTTTAATATATTTGTCTTATTTCAATCTCACTTTTTATATTATTATTTTTTAAATGTATGAAAACCAAACAATGAAATGCTTTAGCCATGTTATCAATTGAAAAAGACATGATGGATGACATTCCTGACTTTAATAATAAAGTAATTGAAAAATGTGTAGAGCAAACTTTTTATATCACTTCCAACAAGAAATAGATCTACTGGACAGTGCTTCCACCACTGAGGCTGGCCCCCTGGACCCCACCCCCTCAACTGCATCTGACCCACAAATTTTGGCCACCAGCTGCCACTGCAGGGGCCGCTTTACAAAGTACTTGTCTTATGTATGTATTCAGTTGAATTCAGGCCACTAAGATTTCAGTTTACAAAAGCTCTCTTATTGACAGGTATGCAAGATATTTGCAGGAGGAACCAGTGTAAGACTGAAGTGGGTGGGTTCTATTACCTGTAACACAGGAAACAGCTGAATTCAGGAATATTGCAGCTGGATAAATATCTCCAAACCTGAAGGAAGAAGGAAACCTCTCCCAGTTTGACAAAGCAACATAAACGGAACATTTAAATAGTACAAATAAAGGTGCATGAATATATTTTATCAGGCAGGCTAGGCCTCCCACCAAATAAGGTACTGTGCACAGAACATCCGACACTCACTAATCCAAACCAGTTGGGACTGGACCCAGATCACATTAGTCGTTTTGTTCTGATCATAATCTGCACTGTACTATAAATGCCTTATTGTACTGTTTGTGTTTTTGATATTTAATAAAGAATATAGAGATTTAAACGCTTAACACACTTTTCATGGAATTGTGACATTGAAGTTTGGTGTCTATGACAATGCATTCCATTATGATAGCATGGTTCGGATTAGTGAAAATACAGTATACTGCATTGCTGTCTGGTGGCAGTGTGTGTAATTCAGTACATGGTCTTTTGCTGACATCTAGTGGTCATAACATGCAATGCCTGATATAACAAACTTGCGTCTTTGCTAAATACATTCAAAACCATCCTGGTAAGGTAAGATGTCTGACGAGTATGATTCATAATATATCTCATATACTGGACCAAGGTCTATCAGGGATTCAGAGTCTGTGTGTGTGTGTTTAAATTGTGCCTCAAGACTCATGACTCATTTTTATACATTGTCTTATTAATTGCATAGTTTTTTTTTTATTGTTTTATATATATATATATGTATTTTTATGTATTTTATTTATTTTTTATGTAAGTGCTTTAGGAATTATTTAAATGAAAGGCGCTATACACAATAAATAAATATATTATTATTATTATTATTATTATTATTATTATTATTATTATTATTATTATTATTACTACTACAAGCTCATAATAATATAAGTTTGGTTATTGTCACACTCTGGTTAATATCAATCACATTTATCAGTCATGCAACTGAAGCACACCTGCTATCACTTTGGGAATAAAAGATTGATACTGGCAAGTGTACTTTTAAATAAGCTGCTGTACAGTTTGAAATGTAAGACACCAGCATGCAGAAATGTGCTGTTCATGTAATGTATAATAGACTGTTCTGATTGAAAACACATGTAATTAATGCATTGTAATCAGTACAATAACTTTTTTAATGCTGTTTTTCCTATGTTGTTGGGGAACTCCTGATAAAGTCAACAACTGTCAAGTGATATTAAAATGCATTGACTTTACATACTACGTCAGTTTACCAAAAAACAACGAAG
The DNA here is from genome assembly GCF_902713425.1 of Acipenser ruthenus. Lineage (NCBI taxonomy): Eukaryota > Metazoa > Chordata > Actinopteri > Acipenseriformes > Acipenseridae > Acipenser > Acipenser ruthenus. The sequence continues at coordinate 13,335,221 of NC_081207.1, read as the reverse complement.
ATAGGGACTCCTAAAGCTGCTGTTCAGTGTTTGACAATGCTAAAAACTCAACGGGCAGTAGTATAGTGGAGTAGCTAAGTCCAAAAATTGCGCACTGCATCCTAAGATGCTTAACATTTATGAGTAGACAGTTTATGACTAGACATTTTCTGATATAGCTGAATTTGCTTTGGTTACCATAGAAACCAAGTGATACAATTACCGCTCTTTAGCACAGAATAGCCAGACCAGTAACCAGCTGCATAAGCACCTAAAGTTACATTTCCACTTAGTTTTCTCCTAATATGTTTATTAAATTGCAGAAATCCACACACTTCAGTTAATGAATTTTGTGGAATTTAACAGACATTTGTAATCTGCATATTCACCACTAGATGACGAAGTATAAAAAGAACAACAATTATTTTATTTGTGTGTTACAATCTGTGTTTATTTTAAACGTGTTTTGTGTGGTTACTACTGTAGCTGTAAAAATGAAAGGAAATACAAATCTCAAGGTAATAATATTATAATTTAATTTATCTTTCGTTTAAATAAGTTTTATTTTTAATTTAAAATTGTACTAAGGCTACACAGTACAATGATTTACCAGTTGTTATATAGCTGCTTTATTACAAATGTATATCGCTACACGCTATAACTTTTATCTAAAGAAATGTAAAAAAAAAAAAAAAAAAAAAAAAAAAAAAAAAATCTATGTAGAATATGGCAATGAAAAGGAGACAAACAACCGTGAGGCAACTTCCTCACAAATTATTTCTATTTTGCCAACACACGCAGGATTCCTGCCCCGCCCTGCCCCATAGCAAATGATGCCCCTGCTTACGGAAGGATGATACAAACCTATGTTTCAATTGCAGTGAATTTGTTCGATACATTTCTGAGCATGAAAAAAAGTGCGACAAGCTCAATGGAAACAGGTATAATTTGTATACATTTTGCACATATGCAAACTTTTAAAATATGCTAGACTTTAGTATATTTTAAATGTTGACATTTTGAAAAGATGATAATTAAAGTACCTTACTGGTCATACATTTTAATGGCAATGGGTTTATTCACATCATAAAATGCTGCAAAATGCTGCAGTATTTAAAAATGTAGAACAGGGGATGGCATTACAGTGGTTTTGCAAGCACTGGGAAGTAATGAGAGTTAAATTGAAGGCTTTTGAATCAGGCCTATCTGAAAGAGAAAAGGAACGTCTCAGGAAGCAGCCATGGAGGTGCTATTCAAATTGGTTTCTTCAAGGAGATGGGCAAAATAATCCATTTAGTACACGAAGTTAGAAATAAAATGTATTACCTACTGTAGGCACACACACACACACACACTACACACACACACACATACCCACTACACACACACTACATACACACACACGCGCGCGCGCGCACACACTCGCGTACACACGCGCACACACACACACACACACACACAGGTGCGCACACACACGCACACACACGCGCGCACACACACACACACATACTCACGCACACGCACACGCACACAATGGTGCGCACACACACTCACACGCAAACACACACACACACACACACAGGTGCGCACACTCATACGCACACGCACACACAAACACACACACACACACACAGGTGCGCACACTCACACGGACACACACACACACAGAGGTGCGCACACGCACACACACGCGCGCACACACACACACACAAGTACTGCAGGCACACATCGATGTATTCTGAAAAGTTCAAGTTGTGGCATTAGTGCCTGAAGCTTTCCCTTGAGAAAGTTTTAGAGGAAAGAAATAAAACAATACAAATCCCCCCCCCCCCCCCCCACCCCTCATTATTCACAGGGAAGGTGTGAAATAGCACGTTAGAGAAAAAGATGGAATAATAACTGACTGGTTTTGCAGACCCTGATCAGCACTAGTACTAGAATTGCTTATTATTATTATTTATTTATTGGCAACTTACAATTGTTACAAGATATCACATTATTTTTACATACAATTACATCATTTTTACCTTACCTAAATTAGCATCAGGAAGTCCAAGATTAGTGTTAAATCAGGGCCTGTGAAACCATAGGAAAGAAAATGTTTTATGATACCCATAAACCACATACTTTCTATGTATAGAACTATACTTATTAAATATGGGAAAGGCTTTACTAAAGGTTATTTTAATATAATGCTCATAAACAGATAGCCATGTAATGTGCAGTTCCCCATGACAGTTCCTATTTCTGAAAGAATATGGTAAATATACATATTTTTGAACACTTAAAAGAAATGCAGCAGACTTATGTTTTCCTGACTCACTACCTGTCACATTGAGGTACATTGTCAGCAGCTGGTTTAGTTTGCTTCTAGTAAATACTGGAGACATTGCATAGAGCAGCACGATAAAATGTCTCCAGCTGCGTCAAAGATTGGAAATATTTCTGCTAAGGATCACTCTGTCCAATACAATAAAGGGACATTGCACATGTGTCTTGTGATGTTTTGTTTTGTTCTATACAATATTGCTGTGGGTCATAAGCGGAAAGCTAAATGTGATCGCCATTTAGAAGCCTCGTCACATATAGAGAAAATGAAAAAGCTAGCTTCTGCTGCTGCAAAAAAAAAATAATAAAAAAAAAATAACTAGAACTTATTATTTACTGTTGGTCAAATAAGTGTTTGAGAACATTTCTTGTATAAAGAAAAAAGATTGATTTTGAATGTGACAAGGACCCTGTCCCACTGCACTGCAGTCTGATGCAAAGTGTTCTGCCAGGCCCATAACAAACAAACAAACACAACAAAATAGAGGTAGCACACTATGGCTGTTGCGCTATTATTAAAAACAAAAAAAATACCTTGACCTGGTCCTTTTTTAATGGCAGGGGTTTACAACAAACTTCTAAGTGTCACACTAGTGGGTGTCATTATGTCGTAATTAATGAAGGGCTATGCTAATATGGAGGATATCACGCATCATAAGAATGCACCGATAATTAAACATGCATTGCATTAAAAAGCTAGAAGCTAGAAACATTCTAGTTTTACTTACCCAATTGTGGCCATCTGGGTTTACAGCAGATGTAACTGGAGCATTCTACTGGTCATCTCTGCTTTTTATTTATTCTTTCCAAAGATGGTTAAGTGTAATTATTTGTAAATGATCTATTAAGACTAGCACCAAAGAGATTCCTCATCAGTAAGTACTTCACAGCTTCAGTCAGGGTTTTGATCTGTACTGTGAGCAGATCGAAACCCTGACTGACAATTTTCAAGGACATTGCTACTATCTGTGGGCTACTACCTTCTCAAGAACCTTAGCAAAGAATGGCAAGTTAGAAATGGGTCCATAATTAATCAAAACAGTAAATCTGAGTTTGATTTTTTGAGTAAAGGCTCAACGAAAGCAGTTTTGAAGGCAGCTGGAACTATTCCTGTTGACAGAAATCTATTTATTATAGCAAGAACATGGTTACACAAATAACAAAATACATCTTTAAGGAATCTAGTTGGAATTGGATCTAAGGAACAGGTGGCAGATTTCATCTGTATCACAAACATATTCAAATCCTTAGTGTAATCAAAGAAAGCGATTCCATAACAGAACCAATCAGTCTAGTGGGCACATTCAAATAAGAACCATCTTGAGGAATTTGATAACTAATATTCATAATTTTGTTTTAGGAGAGACTTCAATATCTACAAAAAGAACAACAAGCCATCCATTGTTTTGCTGTTAAGTGATCAATTAAAAAAAAAAATCTTTCTGTCTGTCACAAACTGTAAAAGGTTGAACATGATAACTGCCTTAATTTAGCACCAGTCCTCCCCAAACTTTAACATTTCAGTTACTGTTCAATGAGCACTTGATAATGAGGATGTATGGGAGGCACTGGTTTTAAAGATGCAGTAACCATGACCCTTGTCACAACAGTGGAGCCTATTTTTAAAGTCCTCTGACAAAATGGGGACCCTTTTAGACTGATCTTCCCTCTCTACATGGTAACATGATAACTACCTGGAAATGTCAAAGCTTCTCCGAGTCTCCTTTACACCTTTCAGATTATATTTGGTTACAATCTAATAAACCAGTGATTTGATACACATTTATAACCTCATGAGGACCTCACTATGTGTGGGTTAACTTGCTGAGCTACTGGTAATAGGACCCCACCTGAGCCTTCCACTCATTTCTCATGCAGCTCTAGGAAGCTTTTGGGATCACATTTACTGGGGATGCAAATTGGACCGTACAAAGCGATATCTGCCCCGTACCATGGTTTGTAGCGTACCACACTGGAGAGTAAAAAAGAAAACGGATTGGATTTTTACATCAGCGGTCCATACCGGTGTTTCTCTGTTGAGGTGCCCAGGGCAGGGTGGCCATAAACCCCAGATCAGGGGCAGGTGTAACGGTAGAATATGCCTCCTGTTGAAAACTGCATCCCTCTGTCATATGGGAATGTGCAATAGCTCTGTTGCTCCTACGGGTAAGTGTAATACCTGTTTCGGTAGATCCCACCTCACTCTCCAGCCTGCTTATTTTTTACATCCCAGTTAATGGACTTTTTTAAATCATTAAATTAGCGAGATTACTTTGAAATAGCTGTACTGTATTTCCACGTTTTTTCTGCGATCTTGTGCTGTAGGATAATCATTTTCATTATTTCTATCAAGTTTTCTTGTGTAATAGTTTCTCGAGGTTTTTGTGTTAGCCAGTATACCGTCTCTCAGTGCACTCAGGTAGATAGGGGCCGACTGGATATGGGGCAACTTTTTTAATTACTATTTTGTATTATTTGTGACCCAACACCATACTGGTTTAAAAACAAAATGGAGTAATGCTGGACCACCAAGTATAATCCAACGATTACTATGACGACGACGACGACTACTACTACTATGACTACTACTATTAATAATATGATTCAGTGGACCGCATGAAGGCATGTGTAAGACTGCACAGTAATAGTAGTAGTTCCCTTTCAATTCAAAGACGACCACCAACGTGTATGGGATATCCATGCCCATTGGATAGTCCCCTTCCTGGGATGATGCACTCGGTCCCGCCCACCAAGGGATTAAAACCGTCATCCTGAGGAAGCCATTTCTCTTTTTCCTTCTCAAGATGGTAAAGTAAGACCTCTATGTCTAGCTGAGTGTGTTGATAGAAAAGAGCTTCTGAGTACTGTTGTATTTCCCTTGCATTTGTGCTGAAAGCCGGCTTGCCGCTTTCCTGGAATCACCGATTCTCTAATTTTGAGTCTCTTCTTCTGTCTTTCAGCAGCCTCCTCGCTTGCGTTGTAGGTTGCTCTGTCTTTTACTGTCTGTCCTATGTGAGCGACTGCCTGTGCAGTCACCCCGTGATTGATTATCTATTTCTTTCTTGAGAGAATACAGTTCCTCGGTGTTTCGCTGACTGGTGCAAGTGGTGAGAGCAGCACATGGTGCCCCCCAGTGCTTAGTGCACTCGGTGCGCACCAGACTAGGTGTGTATTGCACCGGTGCTTCCATGCACATAGTGCTCGGTGCACCCAGTGCCCTTGGTGCTTAGTGCACTAGACACGCATGGCGCATAGTAGTAGTGGTATAAACAGCGCTCAGTGCACCCTCTGCGCCCGATGCTTAATTGCACTTGGTGCGCGCCGTACTAAGTAAGGACGCTCAGTACAACCGGTGCGCACGGTGCTAGGCTAGGGTTCCCAATGCACTTTCTGCCCGGTACCCTCTGTGCTCACAGCTCCAGCGAGCTAGTCTCGGCAGTGCGCACGGTGCGTGGCCACTCGGTACGCACAGAGCCAATTGCGCACAGCACTCCAGTGCTTGCTGAGCTTGGGACGCATACTGAACGCACAACATTTAATCGTGCGGTGTGAACCTGCCACTCAAGGACAAGCACTCGCTTTGCATGCAGAGCTTGGGAGTGCAACATGCACAGGAAGCTATGCACAGAGGATTTTTGTGACCTATGTGCAGCTTTTCAGCCCAGAATACGTCACCGTAGGCTCAACAGGGCCATAGGGGTCTCCCATGGCCGAGAGTCAGCAGCACTTCCGGGGCTCCATCCCTGCTCCTTCAGCTCTCGCAGAGCCCCTCGCAGGAGATTCCCTGCGCTCAGGCTCCTGCGCCTAGACCTTGCAGCCACTCCCCCTCCCTCCAGGCAAGAAGGGTGAAGCATTCGAAACAAGCGAGGGACATTATTTACTTGAAGGAGCAGATGACACAGGTCATTGAGCTTCGGTCTAGGCAGCAAGTTCCTGCGGTATACAGGTCCCAGCCCCGTTGACCATGACAGAACCTAGCTCAGAGGTTGCCTCCAAGTCTAGTATGCCACCGTTGCCTGGCTCTATGCCAGTGTCCCAGCAATAAGTAGATCAGGAAAAAAGTTGATCAAGCTCTAGAATTTAAAGGGGAGGTTCCATTGTTTCTAATGTAAATGAGCCTAGGCTAGGAAATAAGTAGATTGGCTATATTAATGAACAATAAATAATTTAAAATTAATGTTGTAAGTATAATTTATATCAATTAGTAGATCGGATTTATTCGGCGGTATGCTGCTAGATAATGTGAATATCGCTTTAGATCCAATATATTAGCCTAACAGAAATGCATAATTTAAAATGACTTTTGTACGTATAATTTACATTAACATGTAGATCGGATATATTCGACAGTATTACGCTAGATAAGGGAATGTGAATATCGCTGTAATATATATTAGCAACAAATAAATAATTTAAAACGAATTGTATGATTGTACATTTCTGATTGTGTATTTCTGTTTGTGTAACAAACGTTAACTAGCTAAATGTGTTACGTATTGACGTTATTTTGCATTTCTGGAGGTGTTTTTGTTTTGGGAAGCACTACAGTATGGACAGCAGGTATGCGAGCGATTGTCCAAAAGTTAAAGCATGAGTTTCAATTATGGAAAAAATTAAGCTCCATGCTGCGATTACTAACTAGGCCACGTTGCACATCAATCACATGATGTACTGAAAAACGTTGCTTATACAGTATTATTATTTTATATTTGTTCTTTCATTTATTTTTACATACAGTACTTTGTATAATTAGGACAGAAAACGAACAGGAGACTGGTTATCATACTGTATGTATTTCAATTACAAGTGTGGGAAGAAACAATACATTCATTAATTAAAAACTAAAGAGTTAACGTCTTTGCTAAACCGTGGTAAATACCTGTAGTTCAATACCAACCAAGATTTTGTGTTGTGAGAGAGATCATACAGTATATGTAGGCTACTCTATATCAGCATCATTTTAAAATGGTTAAATCCCTTTAGTCAAACAACCATTAAGACAAATAACGAGAAAGATACCGTATATTGAATTAAAGTGAATTATCACGATTTAAAATTATGTTGATATACACATATACAGTATCTCTCTTCCTCATTATGTATGTATGTTGTCTTGAATTACAATTTTTCAATACCAGCAAAGAGACTTAAATAATGAGGAAGAGAGATCATACAGTGTACCAGCATGATTTTAATCTGTGGTTCAATACCAACCGATATACATTTATAATAAAGAGAGATAATACAGTATAAAATCACTTTCAGGTTGGTCACTCTAAAATTGTCCTCTGTGTGAGTGTGCGTGTGTGTGGTGCCCTGCAATGGACTGTTGTCCCGTTCAGGGTGTAGTCCTGCCTTGCATTGCCCTGTGTCTGCTGGGTTAGGAATAAGCGGTTATGATAATGGATGGAAAGAATAAGAGACTTTTTAAAAAAAACAACAACTTTAATTTAAACAATTCAAAAACAGTAAGTGTTGGGAATGGGATGAGGAATCATTTACATATGGTCTTTGATTCCATGCTGGAGGTTTCTTAGGAATATACCATTTCCTGTGTCGCTTAAATGGACACCATCCCTCCTAAAAAGCCCAACCTGATCATATTTAATTTCGGGGTGCCGAATTGAACCCCCTAAACCCCTTACAAAATCCGAAATGACATTGTTCACCCAGTTACGTGCTTTGTTTATTTTTGGTGATGCCTTAATATTTTTCCAAAGACGTCTCTGGGTGATGCATGAGAAAACAATTTTTGTGTTTGGAAACATCTCATGCAATTTAGTTATATCTTTCTTCATAACTCGAGTTAACTCCACACTTTTAAGTTTCCCTAAATCATTGCCCCCAGCATGGATGACCAGGACATCAGGAGGTGAACCATTAGTAATCAAAGAAATAAAAAAAATTTAAAAACATGTGTCATTTCAGGCCCCTCCATCCGAACCAGTGGATGGAGGTGCCTTGGAGCTGCAGGTCCAGCCCGAGCCCTCTTCTGGCCTGCTGTTCAGCCCAGTGGACAAAACTGTGTCCGACAATCCACACAGATGCTGTGAAGAAAAATTATGTAGCGTCAAGAAGTTTGATTGCAATCACTTCAAACACAGCAGTGGTCAACCATACTAAAAAAATATATATTTTAAATATATCTTTGTAAACATATTATTCATATAAAACTCATAGTCTTTGGGAATGATAAAAATATATGGAAAAATATATGTATTATGTATGTAATAAAATATAAAATATATTTAACATATTACAAAACTGGCCCGTTTTCATCATATGGAAAATATATTTACAATGTATTTGCTTAAACATATTTTAAATATATTTAAAATATAATTTCAGGTAACAATATATCAATTATATTGTCCATGTATTTTTTAGAAATGTATTATTCAATATATTTACTAAACATGTATTATATAATGTATTCACAATACATTACATAATGTAATTTTTGGTATATGAATACATGGTATAACAAATGCCCAGTAAATATTTAATACCTTTTAAAAAGTAGGCTACATAAATAATATATTCTTCATACATGACTTTAAATTTAAAACATTTTTGATGTAAATACCATATTGGTGTCATAAACAAAGAAAACGACTCACCTGGCTAACAACAAATACATTTATTTAACAAGTCATATACAGTTTTGCTACTAAAACAGACTGTACCACAATAACATGCAACAGCCAAGGAAAGAGCCTTCTTTATAATCAGGTGATTAAGTTCTACATCAGTAAGTTTACAATATTGCAACCCTGCAGTGCAATATATGTACTTTGAAGAACAATCGCACACACAGGAATGCTTTCCTTTCATTTTTTAAAATTCAACTTCAAGCAAGATAAAATCCAAGCCAATGTTTCAAGACTATACCAGTCTCTTCATAACTTCTTGAGTGTGCGATCATTCTTCAAAGTAAACAGTAACCAAAGAAAAACATTAATTTATTGATTTCTTTTTTAGATTAAATCACAGCTCAGCAATTTTTCCATTGATTGTACTTCCTATTTGTGACTTTGTCAGATTGGGGAACTTCTTTAAAGCTGCACCTGTAAAACAAAACAAAAAAATCTGTTTACTAAGCCTTTTTCCAGGAAATCTGCTTTAAAATATGAAGACTATATTATGACTTTGTTAAGACTCCCCTATATTCAACAGTTATATAAAATACAAATTATAAATACTCTTAACTGAACCAAAACTGAACCAGAATTACTACCAATAGTGGACATTCCTTGTTTTCTATTTATGCATCAAAACCCTGTAATCAAATTTGATGATTGTCTTTCCCCCACTGTTAACCTAATTAAAGACATAATTAGTATGCAAAAAAAGCTGAAAAACATAAATTATTCATATTGGGCTTTTGGTGTTTTATCACAATCTGATTTGGTTGTGCTAAAGCTCAATTTATGGCCTTATCTCAACATACAATCCTGAAAGAGATCCTATAAAGATAAAGTAGCACAGCGCAACCTAACTTTTCATAGTAGAGTTTTTTTACTTAATACGGCGGAAGTATGAAAAATATAAATTTTAAACTTAATTAGAACAGTTAAATGTTTTAAATTCTGATTTAGTTGATAATGAAAAAGATGTTAGTCTTACCATAAAATGCATTGAGTTTCTGAGGATCAAGGGCCTCTCTCTTTTCATCATCTGACTTACGTTTGCTAACACCGCCTCTTAAATTACTGAGAACAAGAGTCTCCACATCAAAAAGTGCCAGAGTAAGAGACCTGATGAATGAAGTGCTTGATGAGCACTTATTCACCATTGCCCAAGACAATTCATCCATAAACACACCACTTCCTGCAAAAATCTCCACCTAAAACAAAAGCATTAAAAGAACACAATTAAATGTGAAACTCTTGACCCTCTATGCACCAAATGTGTATTGTGTTAGTTTTCTAATATAGTGCTATCACTGTTTTTTCATTTGCTCACAAAAGTGGTGCAAAACTCAATGCTGGAAGGAAAAAAAAAAGTTAGGCCTATATTTCTTCAGGAACTGAATGTTACCTTTGCAGTGGAACTGTTTGAGAACTCTGGTGTGGCAGGCTGTGATGTCACCAGTTCAGGTGTGGTGGGTGTAGACATGCCTGCTGTACTTGTGCTGCTTTGAGGAGAGACACACCCTCCACATCTTTGCTTCTTTTGCGCTAGGAGAGTGGCAATTTTCAACAGTATTGATGGGATATCTGAAAAAAAGTAAAACTTAGTAACTCACTTTAAAATGGCTTCAAGCAGCACAGTGCGCTAAATCACTGATGATTCATGTTTCCACCTTAGGAAGCCTGGCCAGGTCAAAGTTACATCTCATAACTCAACTTATCTACTATTGGCATTTGTGCACATCACAAACTACCACCAATTTTAGCACAACATCTGTTAAGAGGCCTGAGAATGAGTGCCAAATGGGTGGTTGGGAATGAGATGCACTTGCAAGCTACTAACTGTCTGTGATCTTCAAAATAGATTAACATTACACTGTAGTATAAACTATAAATATATATGTTAAAATACCGATGAGCACCCAGCTGTTTCACTCATTAAGGCCACTGCCACATTAAGATGATGACATGCCTGTTTAATTTATTTTAAAATTCAAAATAACTTTGTCTTACAGACAAGTTAGCTTGAAAACAAATACAAAAATATTAAACATTTAATTTAAATTATCTTTCACCTCTCACAATTCGTTCCTTAAGTTGAGTATTTTCTTCCTCTAACTCGGTAACTCTGTTCCTGAGATCATTTTTTTCATCATCTTCCTGATTTTTCTTCACCTCATCAAGGATTTTTAAGTACCGTGCTCTTTTAGCCTCAGCTGGTTATGTCTTTTTATCCTAACAGAATAGTACAAAAAATCGTAATGAATGAAACCTGCTTAACCAGTTTTTAATAATAATAATAATAATAATAATAATACTCCGCATTCCCTACAATAAATATTTGTACTAAAAACATTTTGTGATTGGTGTTTGTCCCGAACTACTGAATATCTATTTGGATAGCATAAGCAAGCAAGTTAATGTCATTACCCCTAGTCACACAATAGTAATGGTTAATTACTATATATTTAAATTATTTGAATCAGTTTTATAGTTTAATTTTAAATTACTACACATACTTAAGTTTAGCACTTTGACAAAATTACAGTATTTAGATGTAAGAGATTAGGTTTTTTTAGATGTTAGAAATCATCTTACTTTTATTCTCCTCAGCATTCAGATGTCTCACACTGTGATTCTAAAGAAGAATCCCATGTTTTTACTGAAACTGTTCAAGAGCATGATTTTGGAGAGAGTGAACAGCAGCACAGTACAGATGGTGATGATGATGATGATGATGATGATGATGATGATGATGATGTTACTGTTAAGGTGAGTGATACCCATGTGTACCACACAATGGCAGGATATCACACGGGGCAGTTTTAGCACTGGATTAATAATGGGTCAAATTGAAAACATAAAATATAAAAAATGACCAAGCACTCACAAAACACTAGCAATCATGCTTTCATACTTTATTTAGAAAAATGAATTTCACTAAAAAGTTCAGCACAAGAGCTGAACGAAGCCCTTCATCAGTGTTGTCACAGATGTGCTTGGCAATTTTCTGTTTTTATTTGTTAATATCATATACCTTTAGCATTAAAAAGTATAAATAAAAACTATTTTACATTTGTCTTTGCTTTATATACTTAAACAGGAGAATGAAAATGTGGGAACTGTTGCCACAACCATAGACAATGAAGAAAATTCTGAAGAAATCTTGTGTGCAGCTTTATCTGAGGTACAGAATTACTTGAAATATATAGCATGGTTAAAAAATGACTGGATTTAAAAGGTGTAAACTATAGCTTAGAAATACATAATACACTATGCCCATTAATACAAAACTAATAAGCACATGTGCAGTAGGTAGTATCCAAAAACTATCCAAATAAGGAACATCAATTAGAAAAGTTAATGATATGTTAAATACTAAAAGCCTATATCAACACGAGGCACTGCGGTCCTTGGCCATAAACAGGATTACCGAAATCCAAGCAAAGGCAACAAACAATGTAAAGATAATATTGATTCTGCTAAGAAAAAGATGTAATTTCTTGACACAGAAAACTTGTGGCATTACAGCTTGTTTACTTCCTGGTAGTTTTCCACAGTGCTAGGATGGCTAATAAGGGAATATAAACAAACCAAAAAATAACCAGTTGGTGAAACTAAAATGCAAGTATAATTGAATGTGATATGAAACTGAGAAATACTGGCAAACCATGATCTAAAGTTTTTTTTAAAGTAACCCTTCCATTTAAGGCCAGATAACAAATGCTGCATTTATTTCTATTAGGATGGAGAAGTGGATGCACAGGAAGAGAATGGACTTTTGCTGATGGCCTTGAAGCTGAAGCATAAACTTACAAATGATGCTGTGCTGGATAATGAGAGTGTTAAAAGTAATAAGTGGAAAAACACTTCCTCCAACGCTTTACATGTTTCAAAAGCAATTTGAAAATATTACAGGTGTAATTGAGATTCACCATGTTTGCCAACTGTGCGATTCATACATTGGCACTGAATGTTCCGGAAAATGCTGCTTCTGTGCAGAAGAGTGGAATGAAAATGAAAGTATAAAGCATGGGAATTTCTTTTTCTATTTACCAATGACAGAACAGCTAAAAGCCTCCTTTTAGATCCCAGTATAGCTAGTGGTGTGTTATCTTGTAAAGGTAGATTTTCAGATAACACCATGCATGATATAATTGATGGAGCTAAATATCGTACCTCATATTCAACTGTTCCGGATTCTTGCAATTTAATCTCTCTTAGTTTCAGTTGTGATGGTTTTCCTGTATTTAATTCATCCTCTTTCAGTGTGTGGCCTGTTCTCTGTGTAATAAATGAAATTCCTCCCAAAGAAAGGTTTAGCCACATTTTACTGGCATCACTGTGGTTTGGGAGAAAAAAACCTGATATGACAGTGTTCCTCCAGCCTTTTGTAGATGAATGTAAAAACCTTTCAACTGAAGGCATGAGTTGGACAGATCAGAAAATAGAAAATATTTTCAAATGTTCTTACAACTGCAGCTATTTGTGACAGTGTAGCACGTCCTATGCTTCAGAACATGGTGCAATATAATGGTCTGTATGGTTGTGGCTTCTGCCAAGACAGTGGTAAAGTAGTCTCAAAGGGAAAAGGCAATGCAAGAGTTTATCCATACAACAGGGACAGATATGTAAGAACCACTGCGGAAACATTAGAAAATGCCGAACATGCTCTCAAGGAAGGAAAGCCAATGAATGGCGTGAAAGGTCCAAGTTTACTCTCTGTTATACCCAGTTTTGACCTTATTGATAATTTTGTACCTGAATATATGCACTGCGTATTGCTAGGAGTAACTAGGCAAATGGCAAAATTGTGGTTTGACACTCAATACCACAATGAAAATTTTTATCTTGGAAGTATGGTTTGCATGATTGATAGAATACTTCTTTCTATCAAGCCACCATGCAACATCTCTCGTGCACCACGCTCAGTCACCATACGCAAGTACTGGAAAGCACATGAATGCCAGGCTTGGCTATTGTTCTACAGTGTACCAATTCTGAAAGGTCTTTTGCCTGAGAAGTATTATGTTCACTGGTGCCTCTTAGTTGAAGGAATTGCTATTCTGCTAGGTGAAAGTATTGATTCAGAGAAACGTGCTCATTGTGAGAGGATCTTTAGATGTTTTGTTCAATCAATGGAGGAACTATATGGCCTTCAACATGTCAGTTACAATGTGCACCTGACTTTGCATCTTGCTAAAAGTGTAATGGACTGGGGGCCTTTGTGGGCACACTCTGCATTTGCATATGAATCCTACAATTCTTGCTTGCTGGACTATGTAAAGGGCACCCAAGCTGTACCTCAGCAAATGTGTCTAAAGTTTTTAATCGAAAAATCTCTGCCCATACTAGGAAATAGAGCAATGATGGAGGCACCTGCTAAACTGTTGTTTAGCTCTGTAATATATAAAAAAAACAGCTCTACAACACAGTGAGGTATTCACAGACATTGCTGCTCTAGGAAAACCAAATATAGGCACATTAAATAGAGAGCAACAGTTGGCCTTATACAGTGTCACCAATAACGTTCCATCAGATTTATATGCACGGTACTATTCAAGAATTGTAGTGAGAGGAGAAATTATTCAATGTAAGCAATACAGAAGACTGCACAAGCGCAATAGTTACACAGTTAGGTTAGTTGATGGAGATTTCTTTAGCATCGATAAATTTGTTGCAACTGATTTTGGAGAAGGACCCAAGTGTTTTGCTTTGGGTCACTTTCTAAAGCCAATTCAATACATTTTATGTAGAAGTCAAATTGTTCAGCTCTCACTGGAACACATTATTCCAGTTAATAAAGATGATCGTCTGGTAGCAATTGATGCTCAAGTAATTCTACAGAAATGTGTTTTTATAAAAGTGCCTGGACACACGCCATATTTTGCATGTGTTCCACCAAACAGATATGAAGCAAATAAATAAGAAAGGAATGGAATTCCGTAATTTCACTTAAAAATAACTACTATCTTTAAACAGAACGGAACATATCAACATTTTGTAAAAATTCAGTGTATATAAAACACTATAAAAGTACAAAAATGAAAAGCTTTCAACATATGCTAAAAGGCTGTTTGCATTACAACAGGTGTTTGGGCTGCTTCTCTGTAGACCTGCTAACATTGTTCTTCTGAAACTGAGACGTTACAAAAAACTGCTGCTTCCAATTAAAAATTCATTAATAGCTATGGAATTGTTGCTGAAAATAGAGCTATGAAAGTAAAAAAAAAAAAAAAACACTAATAAACTGGAAATACATTGTTACAATTTCATTTTTTTTTTTCATATTGGTGGGCATACAGTTTAAATATAAGGTGACTTAAAATATGAACAGCCTATTGTGTCCTTGATTGTTATTGACCTCTCTTTTTTTTCTTCTAAATACTAGGCTTAGCCCAGTTATTTTTTATGAGGTATCTGTAACATTTCGGTATCTGCAGAAAGATTGATTAGCGGCCATTTGTTCCGTCAAGAATAAACTTATTTACCGAATTAAAATCACAGTGTCTGTGTTTTTTTCTGCTGTACATGGATAACCTTATGATGCCTTCTTGTTTTAAATTTAGTGCTGCCTGACCATCGCAGTCTCCCATTATACAGACGTGCTGAAATTTGTTGGTACCCCTCCACAAAAAACAAAGAATGCACAATTTTCTCTGAAATAACTTGAAACTGACAAAAGTAATTGGCATCCACCATTGTTTATTCCATATTTAATAGAAATCAGACTTTGCTTTTGATTTTTTATTCAACATAATATTGTAAATAAAACAAATGAAAATGGCATGGACAAAAATGATGGGACCGCTAACCTAATATTTTGTTGCACAACCTTTAGAGGCAATCACTGCAATCAAACGTTTTCTGTAGCTCTCAATGAGACTTCTGCACCTGTTAACAGGTAGTTTGGCCCACTCTTCCTGAGCAAACTGCTCCAGCTGTCTCAGGTTTGATGGGTGCCTTCTCTAGACTGCAAGTTTCAGCTCTTTCCATAGATGTTCAATAGGATTCAGATCAGGACTCATAGAAGGCCACTTCAGAATAGTCCAATGTTTTGTTCTTATCCATTCTTGAGTGCTTTTAGCTGTGTGTTTTGGGTCATTATCCTGTTGGAGGACCCATGACCTGCGACTGAGACAGAGCTTTCTGACACTGGGCAGTACGTTTCACTCCAGAATGCCTTGATAGTCTTGAGATTTCATTGTGCCCTGCACAGATTCAAGGCACCCTGTGCCAGGCGCAGCAAAGCAGCCCCAAAACATAACCGAGCCTCCTCCATGTTTCACTGTAGGTATGGTGTTCTTTTCTTTGAAAGCTTCATTTTTTCATCTGTGAACATAGAGCTGATGTGTCTTGCCAAAAAGCTCCAGTTTTGACTCATCTGTCCAAAGGACATTCTCCCAGAAGGATTGTGGCTTGTCAATATGCATTTTAGCAAATTCCAGTCTGGCTTTTTTATGTTTTTCTTTCAAAAGTGGAGTCCTCCTGGGTCTTCTTCCATGGAGCCCACTTTCGCTCAAAAAGCGATGGATGGTGCGATCAGAAACTGACGTACCTTCACCTTGGAGTTCAGCTTGTATCTCTTTGGCAGTTATCCTTGGTTCTTTTTCTACCATTCGCACTATCCTTCTGTTCAATCTGGGGTCGATTTTCCTCTTGCGGCCACGCCCAGGGAGGTTGGCTACAGTTCCATGGACCTTAAACTTCTTAATAATATTTGCAACTGTTGTCACAGGAACATCAAGCTGCTTGGAGATGGTCTTGTAGCCTTTACCTTTACCATGCTTGTCTATTATTTTCTTTCTGATCTCCTCAGACAACTCTCTCCTTTGCTTTCTCTGGTCCATGTTCAGTGATACCAAACAGCACAGTGACTACTTTTCTCCATTTAAATAGGCTGAATGACTGATTACAAGATTGGAGACATGTGTGATACTAATTAAAGAAACTAATTAGTTTGAAATATCACTATAATCCAATTATTTATTATCTTTTCTAAGGGGTACCAACAAATGTGTCCAGGCCATTTTAGAATATCTTTGTAGAATAAGCAATAATTCATCTCTTTTCACAGCTTCTTTGCTTTATTCTATGACATACCAAAGGCATGCAAGTATACATGATAAAATAGCTTTTAATTTCATCACTTTTCAGGAGGAATGAAGCATTATTTCAATGAGCTGTAAGGGTACCAACAAATTTGAGCACGTCTGTATGCAATATATAAATATATTGTTTGAAAACACTGCATACACTTTTAAATATATTAATGTGAATATATTTATTTACAACATATTTTACAATGTATTTTGAATATAATTTAGAAAAATAAAATGTATAAATGTGAATATGTTGATTTACATGATTTCCATTACACGAGAGTAGATGTTAAAACTTCATGCTGATTTGAACTCGGCTCTCGCCAAGATAAGCACCAACTAAGACGTAGCTTTACAGTAAACTAATGTGATCCATATGTGTCTCCATCCATTTACGTTTCCTTCCATATGATGATG
Source organism: Acipenser ruthenus (assembly GCF_902713425.1). Lineage (NCBI taxonomy): Eukaryota > Metazoa > Chordata > Actinopteri > Acipenseriformes > Acipenseridae > Acipenser > Acipenser ruthenus. The sequence continues at coordinate 13,317,763 of NC_081207.1, read as the reverse complement.
TAGATATCCTTCTGTCTGGTGTTAATGGCTGAAGTGTAATGCTGGCTCCAGGGATCAGCTTATTTTGCCTCCCTGGCGCATCAGCACACACAACGGCTGCGATGCTGGCTCCGGGGATCAACCACAGTGCGGCCTCCCCAGCGCATCAGCATGACAACCGTCTGGATTGAGCTAAGTAGGGTACATCTCTGGGGTTTTCAAGTGGGCACCTTCCATCCTCAGTGTTTCGTCGACTAGCCCACGACACCTCAAGAGGGCTCGACGGTGATTCTGTCGTCCCAGCATCACCCCCCTCCGTCCCCCACTCAACTCAGCCCAGCTTACTTACCTGTACATCAGCGTTTCTTTCTTTCTATTGTGCTTGAGATCCCCAGCCAGAATCTTTCCATCTCAACCACAGCCAGTTGCTGCTCCTCTCTGCTGCTTCAGATAAGTTCTTCACTGTGCGACGCAACTCTTGGCCACTGAATCCGACGTCTCTGAGAAACCGGGTTGTAGAGCTGAACTGAAACCAAGACCCCCTCTTCCATGCTGAACTTGCCCCATGATATCACCAATTCAAAGGGCAGCCTTTGCATCTTCCACAGCTTTCTTTGCCGCCCACTTTCTTCCAGTTTTCAACACAGGTGCTGCCTCCCTTACGCATTTATCGCGTGACTCTACTAATGTCATTTCCAGTCTGACCTTGGCGCACTTAAACTCCTCGGTTAGAGCAGAGACTGGTAGCTGCAGTATTCCTTTACCATAAAGTCCCACTCTGCTGAGGCAGCGTGGAACTCCCAACCATTTCCTGATGTATGAACTGATTAAAGCTTCCAGCTATAAAATACATTTATAGTATATTATAAATATATTTAAGCAACATGTCATGTTTAAGAAAATATATTATAAATACATTTCAGGTTTAAGAAATATATAATTCCATATATTAAAAATATATTTCTTTTTCGTATGGGCAATAAATTAAAGCATGCACCTTTGTAAACAGTATGAGTTTTGCTTAACAGGTATATTTACAGTATGTGTTCTCAAAATCAGGTGAATTGTCAAAACTTTAGTTGCAAAATATTACAAAGACATCAGCTATAAGGTAACAAAGTAGGTTAAAGAATGTCTTTAAATAATCAAAATAATTAGACATCTTCCACTGTGGTTTAACTCTCACATTACAATAACTATTCATAGTAATTTATATGTTTTCGCATCATTACATTACACAGTGGCAGAGACACAGCTCTGCCACAATTCATACACAGGTAACAATACTCTTACTTTTTGAGGCAGTTCTCCTGGCGTCCATAGTTGTTGTTTTTTTTTTTTTTTAGTCTGTTAAAAACAATATATGTGTGTGTATAAATACATTGTCATCAGTAGTTTGCTGCATACAAGGTATATCATTGAAAAACATATTTATATGCATTATGTGTGCCTAATATAAGAAATCAATGTGTCCTCTTTGTAAGTATTGTAATAATATGAACACTACACAAGTGTAAACTATGCAAAAGACAGAGATTACAAAACAAAACACATGGATGGCTTTTTTCAGTATAATAATACTGGTGATATTAAATGGGTATTTTACCTTTTGTTGTTGAAGTTGTTGAATAAACTATAGGACAACATGCATGAACACCATTAGATGAGGAAAACAAAAATGCCACAGCTAATACATTTGTACCTACACCTTTAAATGTGTGTAATTTAACTACCTTTCAACTCTAGTAGTTTTATTTGTACATGCAGGCAATTGCATACGCCTGTAATGTAGGAAATAGTGTTAAATGTTAATCATGGTGATGTTAAAATATGTATTATCTTAACTTGTTAACTCAAGAAGAACATAAAGTACTCTCAGTAAAACCTGCATTTATTTCAAGGTAAGAAATAAACACATAAACACATCTCTTTATAATCATACGTGAAGCACGATTGCAAAAAAAAAGAAATAAACCTACGACACGATACTAATGCGAAATCTTTCTTTTTAATAAGGTTGTTATGCATACATTAATAATTGCAATTTACTTTTTTAATGAGTAGAATTAACTCTTATATTTCTGTCGGCATAGGGCTACTACATAATCAACCTAAAATGTTTTTCAAAGAAATCCTTCCAGATGGATTATGCTGTAACGCTGGCAGAGTAGCAAGTTATTACAAATTGCGCCTTTTTTTAGGCGTGTATACACGAATATGAATGTGTTTTAAAATGAACTGTACAGTGTAATGTAAAGCAGATGTCGCGTCAAATGTAAATGCGTTTGTATTTAAATGTAATCTTCTGAACTATTTGCATGTGACTATTCTAAATACATATTTCCATTTGTATTTAAAGCTTCAAATTATTTCAAATGCATTTAAATACTTTTCAATAATATTAATGTTAATGGTTTTTCCGTATTGCTATTAAAGTTTATTAACTTTTCCATGCAAATTGAAGTACTTTTGAGAACTTAATGTTTATTAAATGCAACAATCACCCTAATGTAGATATACACACATATATACAGTGTCTCTCTTCCTCATTATATGTGTCTTTTTTATATATCTCTATCTCACTATAAATTCCCGTAGTGCAACAACCATGTAAGACATAACGAGCAATCATATCTAACATGGCATACGTTTTTCATTTCTGTATTTGTCCTATCAAGAGGATTTCACAGGGTCCTTTTTTTTTTTGTTTTTTTTTTTTTTTTACATAGTACAAATCTTATCCCTTAGTAATACTATATATTACTGCAAGGAATACAATTGTCACGTTTACGAAGAATATGGCATTTATGTTAATGTATTGTGTGCAAACAACATGAGAGATTTTTTTAAATTCCCAACCTGACTATATATACTATTCATTTTTTTTAACTGGCGGTTTTGCCACCTCTAAACTGTAGTTAAGTTACAGCTATACTCATATTAAAATGTAAAAATACGACCTTGTCATACTAATATGATGGATGCAGCATGTCATCAGATTATATTACTGAAACATTTTAATTTTGATTAAAGATTGACAACATTTTGAGGTGTAAAATAATATAATATATTGTAACGTGCACGGGGGCTTATACAGCAAATATGCGAGACGAGAGTCCATGTTATTATTATTATTATTATTTATTTCTTAGCAGATGCCCTTATCCAGGGCGACTTACAATTGTTACAAGATATCACATTATTTTTACATACAATTACCCATTTATACAGTTGGGTTTTTACTGGAGCAATCTAGGTAAAGTACCTTGCTCAAGGGTACAGCAGCAGTGTCACCCACCAGGGATTGAACCCACAACCCTCCGGTCAAGAGTCCAGAGCCCTAACCACTACTCCACACTGTTACCCTTGCCCAAATCCTAGATGTGTACACCCTCGTTAGCCCTGCTCTGAGGGGAAATCACCAGTCCGACAGGGCTCTACGGGAAGTGACGAAGCAGAGGCGGTATGGAGAGTTGGACGGAGAGAGAGCCCCGGGTAGATTAGCGAGTGCAAAAGAAAAGTTAGTCGGCGTGGTTGTGGCCAAAAGCAATCCTGCAATTGTTGTTTCAGCATATTGTTTTTTTTTTTTTTTTGGTTTAACTGTTTGTTACCTTTCAGGTTTTTGTCAGTGCCAATAAACCTGGTGTTCCACTCTGTTTAGCCTCCTAGTCACTGTGATTTCCGAATACGTTAGACTGGTGATCAGAAGCGGGATACAAAAATGGAACAGGAAATAAAAATGCAGGAGTTTCCAGAGATGGAAGAGATGCCGTTCCTGGCTCTGAGCCAGCCGTCTGGAGGAAGCAACAGTAATAAGAAAGTAGAAAACCTGGCGTGCACATTTGAATGGGGCAGAGACAAGAGAGGAGACACCAGCAGGGACGCGCACAGTCAAAATGGCCACGCCCATGAGAATGCACGAGGTACAAGTCATGGCGCCCCTCCCCCAGCGAGGCTCAACACAATAACAACAACAATGGCGGTGCCCATAGGAGGCAGCAGGACCCCACACTATTGTTTGTATGACGGTAAGGCCAGCTGGCATGTATTCCTTTTTCAGTTTGAAAAGTTTGCTCAACATGAGGGATGGGACAGTGTGAATAAAGCAATTCAGCTCACTGCCAGTCTAAAGGGGAAAGCTTTAGAGACATTTTTGGAGTTAGACCCAGGTTTAAGCCGAGACTATGAAGCGATAGAGTGGTGGATGGGCCGTTCTGGGTCAAACATTGTAGAAGGGGAGGAAGATGAGGATGAGCCCCGCTGCGGTAGTGGTTGTCTGGAGGGCTCAAAGAGGGATGCTAGACCAGAGGCAAGGAGCCCCTATAATACAGTCAAGACCCCAGGCTTTGATGGGACTGGCAGTTGGGAGGCCTTTCGGGTTCAAATGGAGACGCTGGCCGGGCTTCATGGGTGGAGTGAAGGGGAACGAACCAGCCAGCTGACTGTGGCGCTGAGGGGAGACGCCCAGCTGGTGCTCTTAAACCTTCCCCCCGATCAACTAGGGGACTACCAGGCCCTCAGTGAAGCACTGGGCCGGCGGTTCGGCAACTTATCCGATCCAGAGGGCCTCAAACTCCAACTCCGGCGTCGGTTACGTCAGCCAGATGAACCACTGGCCCAGCTGGCTTCTGACTTGGAGAGGGAGAGCCGGCGAGCCTACGCGGCCTCCACCCCTAGCAAACAAGAGGAGAAAGACAGGTTTTAGTTCGTGGAGGCCCTCGGAGCAGGTGAACTCCAGAAGTACCTGCGGCTACAGAGACCCAAGACCCTGAAGGCCGTGCTGTGCCTGGCCCTGGAATGGGAGGAGGTTACCGAGGAAGAGAGGGTCACGAAACCCTGCCCGGTTGTGAGAAAAACCGTCATGGAGGAGGTGGCAACATCGGACCTGCCCTCACCTGCCTGGCCCACAGACCTGGTTGCACTCCTGCGCGCCGTGACCGTAAAGGATGGTAGGCCCCGTCGAGCTTTCCCCTGACTCTGCTGGACCTGCGGACAGCCCTGCAAGCCCAGTGCTCGAGTTCCCACAGGCCCCACCTTTCTGACCCACCTATCTCAGCTCCGGGAAACCGCACGGGGCCCGTGTAGACGGAACACCGCGGACCCTGTCACACTTCTTCAGTTCCACATCTGGCCTTCATGGTGCCTGCAACCATGTCTACCCTGCCCCATCCACCTGCTACCCAGTCCCGGTGACACCCACGGTCGTGGTTGGATGGACAACGGTGAGTGACTTCTGCCACGTCCCCGTGTGTGTTGAGGGGGTTCCCTGTATGGCTCTTGTGGACACTGGGTCCACAGTTACCATAGTGCGCCCTGACGTGGTCCCTGCGACGCTCTGCCTGGAGCCGACGGTGGTGCAGTTGAAGACGGTGACGGGGGAGCTGGCCCCCATGAAGGGGAGGGCGCTAATGACCATTCAGCTTGGGGACAACTTCTTTCGCCACCCGGTGTGGGTGGCAGCTGTGCAGGACCCCTGCATCCTGGGGTTGGATTTCTTGAAGAACACTGGGGGCCAGCTGGATCTGAGGACTGGGGCCCTACAGCTGAGAGGGGGACCCACACGACCAATCACTGGCTCAGAGGGAGTCCTCATGACAGCGCGGGGGAACAAAGGGGATCAGGCCCCCTACGCTCGACAACTCCAGGCTAGTTGGCCCCAACCGGCCCCAACACCACCCCATACTCCACTGAACCCAGCCATTGCCACCAAGACCCAGCAACCCCTACCGGAGGACACTGGAAGCGCTACTCTAGCCGCAGTAACTGCTGTCTGGAGTCGCAACTGTCAGGGGCTTAGCCCAGTTGCGGCACCTGTTGTTGGAGTACTGCAACAGCTTTGCTATGAGCCCCGAAGAGACTGGAAGGACCCACCTGACCCAGCACACCACTGACACAGGAGAGGCGATCCCAATTAAGCTGCGCCCCTGCCGCCTGCCACTAGCCAGACAAGCTGCTGCTGAAAAGCTGGTGAGAGAGATGAGGGACACAGGACTGATTGAGCCGTCTGACAGCCCATGGGCGGCACCAGTAGTGATGGTCCCCAAAAAGGATGGAGCGTGGAGTCTGTGTGTGGACTATCGTCACCTCAACGAAGTGACACGGAAGGATTCTTACCCCCTTCCCCGGATCGATGAATCCCTGGATCTGGTGGCGGGCTCATCTTGGTTCTCCTCTCTTGACCTGAAGAGTGGCTACTACCAGGTAGCCTTGGCACCCGACGCCCGCCGGAAGACGGCCTTCTCCACCGACAGGGGGCTCTGGCAGTTTACAGTCATGCCTTTTGGACTGTGTAACGCCCCTGCGACCTTCGAACGCCTGATGGAGAGGGTCCTCGCCGGCGTACCACCGCAGGAGTGCCTAGTCTATTTAGATGACTTACTGGTCCACGGAGCCACCTTTCAGACTGCACTGAGTGCCCTGCGGACAATCTTGGAGAAGGTGACAGCGGCTGGCTTGAAGTTACACCCAGACAAATGCTGCTTCCTGCAACGTGAGGTGACCTTCCTGGGCCACAGAGTAGGAGGAGAGGGCATTAGCACTGAGCCATCCAAGGTAGCTGCTGTTTGTGACTGGCCAGTCCCCACCGACCAGCGCCAACTGAGGGGGTTCCTGGGGCTGGCCAGCTACTACCGCCGGTTTGTCCTCAACTTTGCAGGCTGGGCAGCCCCCTTGTTCCAGTTGTTGAAGAAGGGTGTGGCATTCCACTGGACTCCGGCGCAGGAGAGGGCCTTCCTCACTCTGAAGGAAGCCCTCACCCAGTCACCTGTCCTGGCACCTCCAGACCCCCATCTGCCATTCATTCTGGACATCAATGCGAGTAATGAGGGCATTGGAGCTGTGCTGTCCCAGGAATGACCATCAGGAGAGAAGGTGGTGGCCTACTTCAGCAGCTCCCTCAACAAGACAGAGCGACGCTACCGCGTGACTAGGCGAGAACTGTTGACCGTGGTCGCATCGGTCCGTCACTTCCGACATTACCTGTGTGGGCTGCCATTTAAGATCCGGACAGACCATGCGGCACTACAGTGGCTACTTAGTTTTAGAGAGCCGGAGGGACAGGTTGCATGCTGGATTGAGCAGCTCCAGTCCTTTGACTTTATTATTATTATTATTTATTATTTTTTATTTCTTAGCAGACGCCCTTGTCCAGGGCGACTTACAATTGTTACAACATATCACATTATACATTATTTCACATTATACAGATATCACATTATTTTTACATACAATTACCCATTTACACAGTTGGGTTTTTACTGGAGCAATCTAGGTAAAGTACCTTGCTCAAGGGTACAACAGCAGTGTCCCCCATCTGGGGATTGAACCCACAACCCTCAGGTCAAGAGTCCAGAGCCCTAACCACTACTCCACACTGCTGCCCAGGACTGGGGCTCGCCATTCCAACGCGGACGCCTTGTCACGCCGGCCTTGTGCTGAAGAAGACTGCACTCGTTGCCCAAAGACAGAGGCCAGAGAGAGAGAGGTGACCCGGTCGAATCAGGAGGAAGACGGATCGGAGGCTCAACTCGTCAGTTGCCGGGAGGTAGTGGCGGTGGGGCTGGAGGATTGGAGACAACAGCAGGGGCAAGACCCGGATCTGCAGCCAGTGTTACGATGGCTCCAGGACCGACAGAGGCCAGGGTGGAACGAGGTGTTGCTGCATTCACCAGCCACCAAGGGGCTGTGGTCACAGTGGCAGGGGCTGAGGGTACAGGCGGGCATTCTGCAGAGGTGTTGGAAAGAGCCGGCAACCAGAGAAAAGCGGTGGCAAGTGGTGGTGCCGAAGAACCTGCAGGAGCCAACATTGAGGGCGGACCATGGGATGCCAGGAACAGGCCACTTTGGGGTGACCAAAACGTTGCGCCGGTTTCAGCAGGGATTCTACTGGGGCCGGTGGCAGCGCGATGTGGTGGACTTCTGCCGGAGATGCGACGAGTGCACCGCCAGGAAGGGACCCCCGGAGAGGTCCAATGCTCCCCTCCAGCAGCTCATCGTTGGCAGTCCCATGGAAAGGGTGGCTGTGGACATCATGGGTCCATTTCCACGTTCAGACAAGGGGAACCGGTTCCTATTAGTAGCAATGGATTACACTATGTAACACAATTTCTGTTCCTGGGTAGTAAGTGTTATTTCCTAATTGCTTATGCCTCAAAAGTATAGAAAATGGCTATTATTCCCCACAAACTTTGCTTTTGTGGCCAGACAGTGATATTTTGAAATGTACCTATTTCCAATGAGAAAACGGGCGAATTTGTGTCTTTTCGTTCACATAAAGTCAGAAAAAAACAACGTATGAATCCAAATTAACATGTATTTATACTAAAGTAATACAAAAATGACTACAAAAGATTTAGAAGTGAGTAGTTTTTCGAGATTTACGATTATACTGTAAATCACTTTCACGAATCAGCCCCCAAATGTAGTCTCCCATCATGTTCTTGTTATACTGTCCTTGGTAGCGGCGTTCAAAGTCCAGTATATCCTGGTGGAAGCGCTCGCCTTGCTCCTCCGAGTATGCTCCCATGTTCTCCTTGAATTTATCAATATGAGCATCAAGGATATGGACTTTGAGGGACATCCTACAGCCCATTGTGCTGTAGTTCTTCACCAGGAAGCCCCGAACCACTGCGACAAAGCTGTTCCAAGCCGCTTTCTCCTTATTAATGAGCTTCTTGGGGAATTCATTGCACTCCAGGATCTTCTTTATCTGTGGTCCGACGAAGACACCGGCTTAGACCTTTGCCTCAGACAGCTTAGGGAAGAAGTCTTGAAGGTACTTGAAGGCTGCCGACTCCTTATCTAGAGCTCTGACATATTGTCAAATTATTATTATTATTATTATTATTATTATTATTATTATTATTATTATTATTATTATTATTATTATTATTTGTTTATTTAGCAGACGCCTTTATCCAAGGCAACTTACAGAGACTAGGGTGTGTGAACTATGCATCAGCTGCAGAGTCACTTACAACAACGTCTCACCTGAAAGATGGTGCACAAGGAAATTAAGTGACTTGTTCAGGTCACACAGCGAGTCAGTGAGTAAGCCGGGAACCTCCTGGTTACAAGCCTGTTTCTTTAACCACTGGACCACACAGCCTCCAATAGATAGATAACAAATCCACACAGAGTTCTCCATAAAAGCAATAATCTTTATTTCATATCTTTAAAACTTCACAGCAAACACAGCTAACCCGTTTCGACCCATAGGTCTTCTTCAGAGCAAATAAGTTACTTGATGTAGGTTGGGGCCAAATGTGAGATTGCTGTTCTGAGTATCAAATGGGAACTGGTGCTCATTTATGTTGCAGGTACTGATGACTCTGCGCCAATAAAACATTTCTACCTTTCCATTGTTATCATTGTACAAGTAGGGCATGTCTGGAAAACTATCCTCATCTGTACTGCTTAAAAACATAGTAAATATTACATTCAGCATTGTTCCCTGTTACTCTTATTCAAAACATTAGGTTACGGATGTAACCCTGGTTCCCTGAAAGAGAAGACGACCAACAAACAATACTTTTGGGATACGCCGGCCACAGGTCAGGTATTTCATGAGCATTTTATGTCAAAGCTGCCGATACGCCCCTCCGGGGAGTGACGTCCTCAGTCCCGCCTACTGAAGGAATAAGTAGTCACTCCACGGAACTCACTTTCTCTTTTGCATCGAACCTGCAAACCTAACGTTCCCTTTCAATTTGAAGACGACCAACAACCAATACTTTTTGGAACAGTATACCAAAGCTGTCGCGAGGGAACGTTAGTGGAGACAGCAGAAGAGGGATGACTCAGCAGTGTGGAGAAGTGGTTAGGGCTCTGGACTCTTGACCAGAGGGTCGTGGGTTCAATCCCAGATGGGGGAAACTGCTGATGTACCCTTGAGCAAGGTAATTTACCTAGATTGCTCCAGTAAAAACCCAGCTGTATAAATGGGTAAATTGTATGTAAAAATAATGTGTAAATTATAATGTGATATCTTGTAACAATTGTAAGTTGCCCTGGATAAGGGTGTCTGCTAAGAAATAAATAAATGACTCGACACCACAAAACCACAGTTAGCGATGCAAGCGTGCAACCTCAAGGACCCTTGTGTTTAAGGACATTAAGATGTTAGAACCCGGTGAATGTACGCGGAGTAGCCCAGCTAGCCATGATACAAATATCATTCAATGAGGAGCTTCATTGTGACAGAAAGACAATGATTCTTGGTGGTAAATCTCCCTCCCGACCTGTGAGGGCACTAAGTAACAGGAACAGAGTACCCTGGACTGTTTGGCCTGACACAATTTAATCCTCGGGTTAAAAGGAAGTCGTCATCTAGAAAGGGGACAGAGCTTCGGTGCACTAATGCATCGACCTGGAAAGGAAACAATGTGGCAGCCGCGGATTGGAGGAGCGGCTACAATCGTTTACTAAGGGGTCATGTATAACGGTACAATAAGGGGACTAAGCGACGTAATCTGCTCCAGAACGACCCGGAAGGAGGAGCGTTATGAAATATATTGTGCGTAGGTTATTTGTTTTGTCTTGTCTGAAAATACTGTTTGTTATTGTTTAGACGGCTAACACGATCCGGAGCTGTCGCCACAGGCCAGTAACAACCCGGACAACATCACTGCACTTTGTTTCATTAAAGACTGTATATTCACTACGAGCACTCACTGTGGGGTTGTGTTTGTGTTTGTGTTACGTGTGGGTGAATAAGAACAGGACTGTTTATTATTTGGGAACCAACCGTGGATTTAAACAGAGCAATACACACCACTGTATTGCCTGTTAACATTGTTTACTATTTACTGTTGTTACGCCATCAGGCAATTGGATTACAAACCATTAAACAACATTGCATCTGGATTATAATTGCCTGTCTGTTTACTGATCACCTGCACACCACTTTGCCACACTACCCCATTACCATTAAAGATTGTACAGTATTTATCGAGATTACTCATGACTTCAAGGTAATATTGCATTTTACCCCCTGCAAATACATTTTACCCTCTCTGTGTTAAAATTAGAGGGTAAATTACTCCCAGACCCGTTCCTGATCTGGAACTATTATTTATAATCTGGATAAATGTAATCCAGCAGACATTTTCTGAAAAACCTGATCAAAACGATCCAGATAAAAGTAATCTCAATCACAAAATATAGGACTACAAAATCCAGACTACTATTATCCAGATTAAAAGTTTTGAAAAGCCGGCCCCAGGAGCACCACATTGGACGTCGGCGAAGAGAACAAAGGCCAGACCTGCAGGCTTTTGTCTGAGTTCACCAGGCACTGCTGAGGAGATACAGTCTGTGCTGATTTTACTTCCCTGTTCGATTCCCAGTCAAGACTGACAACCTGGCACAGCCAGGATGCAAACCTGATCTCCATTGACTGCACACTCTGCACACCACACAGTTGTGCCTTTACCAAGTCAGCCACTATTTTTAACCCAAACAACATATTGTATCACATATGCGTTTGTAGCCCAGTACATTGCATGTGACATTTTCTGTACATTTGGTAAAATCCCTGCATTTTGTTTAGATCCCCTTTGGGAGACAGACTAGCCAGTTATGTGACAATATGACTGGACTGGGCTAATTGGAGGGAAACTGCAAGCCTGTTAGAATGTTGTCAGGCTAAATTGTATGATTCCAGCCTAGCCACATGTATGAAAGCGGAGCTCAGGACTCAAGAAGAGCAGGTGCCAGCACTCACTGTCCCCATCACAGAGATCAGCTGAGCTGGGTGACTGTTGCAAAACTCCTAAGCCTGCATAAAGGGACGGTCTTTTTATTTTTTTATTATAGAAAAGTGTGCAATCTTGTGCATAACAGCATTTTCTTTTTTTGTTTTTATAAATTTAGTCGTTGTCCTCCCCCATCTCTAGGAAGGTGCAGCTGGCCATGAATCCTCCTGCTGGAGACCCTGCTACCTGGGCTGCTGTTCCACTTATAGCTGCCTCCAGGTAGCTGAGGACCAACTCCACATCTTCCTCCCTGGTGCTCCCATAGGCCTCCCATCGCTCCCTGTCTATCAGCCACAGGATCCGGGTGGCTTTGGGCATAGACTGGTCCTCCAGCCCAGCATTGTCCAGGATCCAGTCCCGTAGTTTCCTGGCGTCTTCTGCCATTGTCATTTTTTTTTTCAAAAGAAACTGCGGTACTCTTTCCTGCCTGAGTCTGGGAGGCGCTGTTATCCCACTTCTGACACCATATGTCACACGGCTGGTTGAGTGGTGACACGTCAGACCCGGAAGAAACAGACAGACAGACAGCAAGGCTGGTGAAGCTGAGCATTTGGTTGTGCTCAGCATTTAATAAACAAAACAAGAGAACACAAAAACACAGGACACGGCACATGAGCCAAAACAAAAAGACAAACAAAACGGACTAGACAGACAAACACGGTGAGCAGATACTTTTAACTATTATTATTATTATTACCTCCGTCTCCAATCCTGTTCTCCACTCACTGAACACCCCCACGAGTGAGTCAAACGTGCATCTATATATACTGTTGTGCTGGGATTCAATTACTAATTAATTATTCACTTGAATCCCAGCACGTGAATTAATTACGTGCAACCCCGTGCTCACATATTACATACTTTAAATGCATGTGAAGTGATTTGTGCCATCCTCGTGCCTAAATACAAATCTACATTTTTAAATCACACGTGAAACACAGACCCGTTTATATCCCGTGTACCAATGACTATACACCAACATTAACACACGCAACATTAACACACGCAACATACAACACATAAATACACACACCCCCTCACCGAAGAAAATGTCCCCCTAAAATTTAGAGTAGGGGCCACATTGACCCTCAGTCTGTAAGTCCTGGAGCAAACACTGCATATGATAGCAGTACTTGTGACTCCCAATGATTTTTAAAATTCATTTTGTTGTTTAATTTTTCAAAAAGGGTTTAAGAAGGATCCCACCAATTGCATTTACAATCCAAATGGTGCCCAACATTGGCGGCACACTTCCGTCATGTTAAAACTTCAAACCACATGCACTGGGAAAATTTTCCTATTTTGACATTCACATTGCACAATAGTATAAACTAGGGGTGCGCTGAGTACTCGTGACTTATGACTTCTTTATATTTCAGGCTGAGAAGACCCAAGTTTTTACATCTTTTTTCCAAGTGGAAATGGCAAGTATTCACCCTTTCTGTTCCTGTAACCTTCTTCACATTTTCAATACAGTATTTTCTCTGTAACTCAAACTTCTTGTGATTCTGTCCTCCAGCACTGGAAGAACAAACTTCTGTCCTGGGACAAGGATCAGTTCTGTGGGATTGAAACTATCACTGTTCCATACAACTTGCTGTGGAAACCAGACATCTATGCCCTTGAATTGTAAGATTACAATGATGTTTTATTGCTATTATTTGTGTAGAACTATTAATCCCAGTGTTACCACCCTGGAGGTTAGACATGATTCTGAGAGCTTTATGGAAGCCACAGGGGTTCTTTAAACTTTTGAGGATGTGACGAGTGAAATAGAAAATGATATAAAAAGAAGCTACAGTACAAAATGAATACTTTAGCACATAACTCTCATATTGCATACCTATGCCAAGTTGCTCTGTATGTTATGTTTTTTATCACATAAAAAATATATTGCATTCATATTTATTTTATTCAGATTTAATTAAAGATTTAATTAAATATTTTATTATTTATTTCTTTGCAGACACCCTTATCCAGTGCAACTTACAATAGTTACAAGATATCAAATAAAAATCAAAACATCAAAACGTGTGCCATTTATTGAAATTTTCAATACAACAGAACCCGGGATTGCCTTTGCAACCCTGCACATTTTTCTTGTGTCTTTTGTTTTATTTTCGTAGCAGACCCTGTACCTTTTTTATGGTCTCTGCTTCCCTTGTGTTGGAGGGATAGTCACAAATGCGTGTACACAGCTACTTTGCACAGGTATTGTGATGGATCTGGCTGCCGCACTGCCTGTACCCAGTGCTGTGTTTGGATAGTATTTCGTCACAACACTGCCATTTCAAACCAAACAGCTTCCCGTTTGCAGCTGGCTTACCTGTAAAGTAGCTGCATGCTCTTCTTTTTGTACAGTTTGTACAGTTCTTGGCTCCACATCCTCTTCATCATAATCGCTGAGTGATAGTCAGCATCACGGTTGCTGGTATCGAAATCCTCTGAACCAACTTCATTCCTGTTGCTCATTATAGAAAGACCACGTACATTGCCATGTTTAGCTTTCGTTAACTATATAAACAACTAAACAAGTAAAACTAATAATAAAACTAATAATTTAAAACACTTTTATATATTGTAAGCTAACGGAATGCAGGCACCACTTTTTAGTGTGGAATTAATCACAGAGGCGAACACAGGTTTGGTTGAACCGTGTGCTTTTATTTTGGACCTTTTCCGGGTTGAAGAACATAAAAAACACACAACAAATATCTTGTACCGAAGTAGTTTAAAAAAAAAAACTAATTTTTAAGACAAACAAACAAAAGTCTCCAGCAGCGCTCTGTCCTTCTCTCCTCGGTAACGATCCCCTGTCTAGTGAATGCTCTGCCTCTTTATGTGGCTGGGCTGGAAGAGGTACTTGTTAATTGCATTGGCTACAGGTGCTGGCCAACTCAGGCAATGACTAAATCTAATCACCTTAATTATTATTATTATTATTATTATTATTATTTATTTCTTAGCAGACGCCCTTATCCAGGGCGACTTACAATCGTAGGCAAAAACATTTCAAGCGTTACAATACAAGTAATACAATAAGAGCAAGAAATACAATAATTTTGTTCAAGTAAAGTACAAGTTTGACAAACCACAATTCAATAATACAGCAGGTAATAGTGATAGTTACATCAGGATATGATTAAATAGTGATAGTTACATCAGGATGTGATTAAATACAAAGTACTACAGGTTAAAAACTTGGCAGATTACAGTATTCTGAAGTACAGGATTAAATGCAGTAAAATAGGGGCTGATAAGAGCAAAATAAAGCACATTTACATGAAGGGTGATAGTGTCCCAGGATACAAACAGAGGAGTTCTACAGGTGCTCTTTGAAGAGGTGAGTCTTAAGGAGGCGCCGGAATGTGGTCAGGGACTGGGCAGTCCTGACATCTGTAGGAAGGTCATTCCACCACTGCGGAGCAAGGGTGGAGAAGGAGCGGGCTTTGGAGGCAGGGGAGCGTAGCGGTGGTAGAGCTAGTCTTCTAGTGCAGGCGGAGCGGAGAGGTCGAGTGGGGGTGTAGGGAGAGATGAGGGTCTGGAGGTAGCTGGGTGCAGACTGGTCAAGGCATCTGTAGGCTAGTACAAGAGTCTTGAACTGGATGCGAGCGGTGATCGGGAGCCAGTGGAGCGAGCGGAGTAGTGGAGTAGCGTGGGCGAAGCGAGGCAGAGAGAACACTAGGCGGGCAGCAGAGTTCTGGATGAGCTGGAGCGGACGGGTGGCGGACGCAGGGAGGCCAGCCAGGAGGGAGTTGCAGTAGTCTAGGCGGGAGAGTACCTAACTATCAGCACCTGTAGCCGATAGCCCAATCATCTCCTCCTGATCATGGCAGGCTGGTTCCAGAGCTGTCAGTGATCCCTCCTGTGCAGTTTGCTGGGTCCTGTCAGCCTCTCTCTGGCCCACCATGCGCACCCCCTGCGGGTTGGCCTGTGAACTGGCTCACAATATATATATATATATATATATATATATATATACACACACATACTTGTAAAAGTTGAATGTCTTCCCGCAATATATCTCAGTCTTCTAAACGCCCACAGGTAGATTGGAATCACTACATGACAAGCAATTGGATACAAATGTCACCTGACCCTCCACCAACTTTCATTGCACATTCCACAGTACTAGCACTGCCTTAGCGAATGAAACCTGAAATGCTAGACTGATAAACCACTCATAGAATAGAATGGGAAACTTGATGTATGCAGGTACGGCACGGTACTGTAAGTGGGTTTTCATTTGACGTAGGTGCGTACGTCATGGTGTTGAAGTGGTTCAATAATAAAGCTGGCTCTACACAACAATGTGTATTGCCAGCATATAAACCATGGGGTTCAGTCCCAAAATAGTAACACACAACACAGATACAGACACTTCTCCCGATAGTGAGTGCTTTTGGTGCAGGTGTGGTGTCAGACAACAAGTATATTTTACAGGTACAGTGTAGTCTGGGTTTGTTGCTGGCTCGTAACGACAGCTCCCAGGTTCCATGTTAACTGTCTAACAATGACAAACACATACAGTAGCAACAAACAAACAAAAACACTTAACACACTCACAATACGTATCGTAATGGTCCATTTCCTTTCTCGGTCCTTGCGATAACCATAACAAAGGAATAGCTTACAGCGTCACATCCCCAGATATACCCTTAGTCACGCCCCCTGCGATAGTTAGTTCAATCACGTTTCCTCCAATCCACGACTGACACATCGCGTACTGCATTAGGGCAATTATTTTGGGCATTGTGACTCCGCCCCCTTCCTGGATGGCTGGCTTCCGACTGACCCTGGAATGAACTGCCAGACCATCCAGTCCGGTGCACACTGTTCCTGTTATACAGCGCCCTCACAGGTCAGGAGGGAGATTGTTGACTAGGATTTACTTGCTCTGTCACACATACACATAATCAGATGGAATGCATTGCATTTCAAAACAGAGGCTGCTGCAAGTCGTAGATTTGCTGCAAAACCTGATGAACAGATCGGGAACAATCTGAGTGTTATCCATTGCGAGGAAAGATGCTGCTATTGAGTGAAAAGCTTAATTGTAGAAATATAGTTCCTCGATATCTGCTGGCAGCTCCACACAATAATTATAGCCTCAAAGTAAACATTTCAAACCGACCTCCAGGTGAATTGATTTAATTAGAAAATACAGGGCTTTCTTACACCATGCTACGAGATTCCTTACAACACACAAGATTTGTGGTAACATACTGCCACCTAGTGGTTATGATTAAACATGTACGAGACCAGTTCATGCAGCGAGAGGTAGACTGCACAAATACGATGCAAAACACGAAACCACGACAATTTCACCAAGAGTAAAGTTTCAAAACAAGCTGGGGATCCCGTGTTGAAATGAGAATTTAAGCCAAATTAAATGTCCTTACCCATTATGATTTTGTGTCTCAGCTACTGAAAGAAAAGTAGCAATGGATCACTGCAGCCAGGAGATTGTATGGAAACAGTGCAACATGATGATTGACAGATCTACTGCTGATAAAGGGCATGGCAAAACAAGGCTATATTGGCGTCTGCTATGGCGAGAAAGTTAACAGAATTGTATAATTCTGATAGAATGATTCCAAGCGATTATGTATCGAAGGACATTGTTGAATTGAATAAACTTGCTGTAGTTAGAAATTATAAAGTCAGAAAAGATAATCTGCAGTTGCTGGATCTTGGAACACAGTCCGAGAGTAAAAATGTTGGTCAGTCTGAACAGCTGGGGGAGAGGACTGCTGCTGCTTAAACACTGGATTGCAACAGAAAAGAAAATAGCTTTATGAACACAGCTTTCAGAATTCTGTGAATGGGTCAATCTTTTAAAAGACGTGCTGGAAATGCGTGCCAAGGAAGATTTCGTTTAGCTCTGGAGGTCAGAACGCTGGAGACAGTAGCAGCAGGATCGAGTACTGTATCATCGTCACATGTACGTTGCGTGTTTCCCCCCCCCCCCCCCCCCCCCCCAACAAAACTTAAAAACAGTATCAGTAGCGCACTTACAGTGAGAAACAGCTTTAATGAGAAATGGATCGTTTTGTGACAAAGGGAGAAAAACGTACAACACAAACCGAAGTGAGGGCAGCAGTGGAGGTTCCAGCAAAAACAGAGGAAGCCGAAAATGAGACGAAGAATATTTAAAACTGGGCTTTACATGGAGTGGGTCCAGCGGTGCACAGGGGCCTCAAATGTGCAGTGAAATACAAGCAAACCACAGCATGCAGCCCTGCAAGCTACTCCGACATCTCGAAACACGACAACCCTACCTTAGGATCTAAACCCGTATATTCACAGGAAGCGCAATCAGTTTATTTATTTCTTTATTTATTGCATTTACATAGTGCTTTTTTATACAAAAGTATCACAAAGCACTGCACAGTACATAGCAGAAAAAAAGAACAAACCACAGTACATTTGTATAGCATGTCACACATACAACTGCCACAATCAGACCATTTAAATAACAGATTTAAACAGTATACACAATACAAAAGCAACAATTTTAAAGTTACATTAAAACCCACTAAAGATAAGAAAGTTAACAGGACAAAAAAAAAAATGATTTAAGCTGCTTCCATTTGTACTGTTTTTAAACTAATACTTCTGAAACTCATACTGCTCTATATTGATCAAATCCCTTCTACTTATTTATTCATTTTTTTGCAACACATAGGATTTTCAGTTTGTTATATTGTTTTAGTAAACTGAGGAGGCGCAGTTATTTTGTTCATAGCTCAGGGAGGCTGCCTATGACAAAGTTTGAGAGGGATAACGCAATCATTTGAGATTTCTTGATTGTAAAAATAAAACTGCTACAGGTGAGTGTTCTTCTGAATTCCGAACAATCGATTTAGATGTGGATTTGTAGATTTACAGGTTCTAATTTGTGTCACGTTCGCGCCACAGCACACAAAATTTAATCTAAATCAAATCAAATCTTAATCTTTAATCAAAGTAGCCACCTTTTGCAGATATAACAGCCGAACACACTCGTGGCATTCTTTCTACAATGGAAATCAAATATTGTTCGGAAAGTTCTTCCCAACACTGTTGCAGAAGTTCCCACAAATGTGTTGCACTTGTAGGTTGCTTTGCTTTCACCCTTCTGTCCAGTTCATCCCAAACCAGCTCGATGGGGTTTAAATCTGGAGACTGTGCTGGCCATGCCATGATTTGAAGCCTACCGTCTTGTTCATTTCTTCTAAGGTAGTTCTGACATAGCCTGGAGGTATGTTTTGGATCATTATCTTGCTGTAGGATGAACCCCTGACCAACTAGGCGTATACCATGGCGGTATTGCATGGCGCTGCAAAATGCTGTGGTAGCAGTTTTGGTTCAGGGTGCCACTCACTCTGTGCAAGTCACCGACTCTGGATCCAGCAAAAGAGCCCCAGACCATCACGCTTCCTCCTCCATGTTAGACAGTTGGTGTCACACACCGAGGAACCATCCTTTCACCTACTCGACGGCGTACAAAAACCCTGCGTGATGAACCGAAGATTTCAGATTTTGATTAATCGGTCCATAAGACCTTCTTCCAGCCTTCAGTAGTCCACTGGCGGTGCTTCATGGCCCAGGCAAGCCTCTTTTTTCTTATTTTGCCATCTTAGCAATGGCTTTCTTACTGCCACTCGACCTGTCAAACCTGCAGCTCGAAGTCTTCTCTTCACAGTTGAAACTGAGACTTGCTTACTTCGACCAGTGTTAAGCTGTGCTTGAAGCTGTTGTCCTGTGAGCCGCCAATCACGCAAGCTGTTGACTCTCAGAAACTTGTCTTCTGATTCTGTTGTGGCTTTGGGTCTGCCAGACCTCTTCCTGTCAGAGCTTCCTCCAGTTTCCAAGTGCCTTTTGATGGTGTAGGAAACTGTACTCACTGACACCTTGGCTTTCTTTGCAATTTCTCTAAAGGAAAGACCTACACTTTTAAGGGTTATAATGGTCTGTCTGTCTTCCTCTCGCCATTATGAGAGGAATATACTATTTCCTGCAGTACAATACTGGTCAAATAATGCTTAAGAGGGTGTAGTAACACAGTCTGTTCCAACACTGCTTTTATACAGACAGAGGGTTTGTAAGTAATCAACAAAAGTTGGGACACCTGTAGGAATTGTTAGCATCAACTTTCAAGGCTTAATTCACTTCCATTGCTGCAGAACAGCTCTAAGTTGTTAACCCATTACTTGTTCCCTGAAAAAGGCCTTTTTGTATAACTCTGAAATGTACATTATTTTTCAGTTTTTGGTAACCTAAACTTTTTTTTTTAACCTCTGGCAGTTTACCGCTTACCTTTGTACCATTTCAGGTTATTCACTGCACTTGAACTGCTTAAATTTAAATAAAAACTGGAAAAATGGGGGTGTTCTAAAACTTTTGACCGGTAGTATATATATATATATATATATATATATATATATATATATATATATATATATATATATATATATACAGTACTGTGCAAAAGTTTTAGGCAGGTGTGAAAAAATGCTGTAAAGTAAGAATGCTTTCAAAAATAGACATTTTAATAGATTATATTGATCAATTAACTATTATTATTATTATTATTATTTATTTCTTAGCAGACGCCCTTATCCAGGGCGACTTACAATTGTTACAAGATATCACATTATACATTATTTCACATACAATTACCCATTTATACAGTTGGGTTTTTACTGGAGCAATCTAGGTAAAGTACCTTGCTCAAGGGTACAACAGCAGTGTCCCCCACTGGGGATTGAACCCACAACCCTCCGGTCAGGAGTCCAGAGCCCTAACCACTACTCCACACTGCTGTCCAGTGTGCCCAACTAAATGCAAAGTGAGTGAACAGAAGAAAAATCGAAATCAAATCCATATTTGGTGTGACCACCCTCTGCCTTCAAAACAGCATCAGTTCTTCTAGGTACACTTGCACAAAGTCAGGGATTTTGTAGGCATATAGTCAGGTGTATGATTAAACAATTATACCAAACAGGTGCTAATGATCATCAATTCAATATGTAGGTTGAAACACAATCATTAACTGAAACAGAAACAGCTGTGTAGGAGGAATAAAACTGGGTGAGGAACAGCCAAACTCAGCTAACAAGGTGAGGTTGCTGAAGACAGTTTACTGTCAAAAGTCATACACCATGGCAAGACTGAGCACAGCAACAAGACACAAGGTAGTTATACTGCATCAGCAAGGTCTCTCCCTGGCAGAAATTTCAAGGCAGACAGGGGTTTCCAGATGTGCTGTCCAAGCTCTTTTGAAGAAGCACAAAGAAACGGGCAACATTGAGGACCGTAGACGCAGTGGTCGGCCAAGGAAACTTACTGCAGCAGATGAAAGACACATCATGCTTAGTTCCCTTCGCAATCAGAAGATGTCCAGCAGTGCCATCAGCTCAGAATTGGCAGAAAACAGTGGGACCCTGGTACACCCATCTACTGTCCGGAGAAGTCTGGTCAGAAGTGGCCTTCATGGAAGACTTGCGGCCAAAAAGCCATACCTCCGACGTGGAAACAAGGTAAAGCGACTCAACTATGCACGAAAACACAGGATGGGGTGCAGAAAAATGGCAGCAGGTGCTCTGGACTGATGCAAATATTTGGCTGTAGCAGAAGGCAGTTTGTTCGCCAAAGGGCTGGAGAGCGGTACACGAATGAGTGTCTGCAGGCAACAGTGAAGCATGGTGGAGGTTCCTTGCAAGTTTGGGGCTGCATTTCTGCAAATGGAGTTGTGGATTTGGTCAGAATTAATGGTCTCCTCAATGCTGAGAAGTACAGGCAGATACTTATCCATCATGCAGTACCATCAGGGAGGCATCTGATTTGCCCCAAATTTATTCTGCAGCATGACAACGACCCCAAACATACAGCGAAAGTCATTAAGAACTATCTTCAGCGTAAAGAAGTGATGGTCCTGGAAGTGATGGTATGGCCCCCACAGAGCCCTGATCTCAACATCATCAAGTCTGTCTGGGATTACATGAAGAGAGAGAAGCAACTGAGGCTGCCTAAATCCACAGAAGAACTGTGGTTAGTTCTCCAAGATGTTTGGGCCAACTTACCTGCCGAGTTCCTTCAAAAACTGTGTGCAAGTGTACCTAGAAGAATTGATGCTGTTTTGAAGGCAAAGGGTGGTCACACCAAATATTGATTTGATGTAGATTTTTCTTCTGTTCACTCACTTTGCATTTTGTTAATTGATAAATATAAACTATTAACATGTCTATTTTTGAAAGCATTCTTACTTTACAGCATTTTTTCACACCTGCCTAAAACACAGTACTGTATACACACACACACACAAACAATTATTTTACAAGAAAATGTAAGTAAATAAACATCTGAACAAACATGTTTACAACATATATTTATAAAACTGAAACGATAGCAATACATTTTTAACTTTTCAACAGCAATTGGTTTATTATCAGATGCACAAAAGCAACTGAACAATGTAGATAAATAAACTTCAAAGAAAAAGTTTTACAGAAGCGCACAGCACAAGAACTTATAAAAAAAATTCAAATTTATTTTTCTTTTTTTTTGACAAAATGGTATTCCTTTACCTTGAGTCCAAGGCTGTTCACAATCAACACAGATAATGCACTTCTCCACTCTGCCTTTCTGCACAGGGCACAGCTGTTCGGTTTTATTTTTATTGCACTTGCCAACCTGGCATTGGCGTCTCTTGCAGCTCTCAGCGGTGTTGCCAGCTTCAGCTGTGGGTATATGCTTGGTAGTTTCTCTGTGCTCCAAATGCTTCTTGTGAAGTTCCTGTGCTAACTGTAAAATATATTCTCTCCTTGGTAAATTCTGCTCTGTGCATTCTTTGTAAAGTACCCAGGAGTTAATGGCTGCTAGGTCCAATACATTGTAAAACACCTGAACAGGCCACTGTCAGGAGCCAGCTTTCACAGAATACTTCCGTGCCACCTGATCCAAACATCAATTTCATATTTTGTTGCATTGTAAAACTCCACTGTCTGTGGTATTTATTTCACTAGTCCCGATGCTAATTGACTGACCAAAGCACTGCAGATGGATGCGCCAGCTTTCCAAAAGGCTGATTGAAAAACAATAGACTGTCAGTCATTCACTCAGGCAGAGAGTAGAGACTAATCGAATTACAGCTAAACACATTGCGGACTGATGGCTTGGGATACCTCGTGGGCAACCTTGTTGCGGTAGGACCCCCCATCTTTATTTATAAAAGTGGGGTATGTTGAAGAACATAGAAAATGAATTAACGCAATATAAGATGCAAATATTTACAGTTTTGTACACTCTACTAGTTTTACAGAAAAAGTGGCAGAGAAGGTATGAGGAACTGATAACTGCAAGACTGCATGAAATAAGTGCTGACGGCAGAAATCAGCCAAACCCACAAGTCTGTGCATAAAACAACAGTGGCAGTTTAGCAGCTGAAGAAACTACAATCACCCAGTGCTGGAAGGACCAAGATAGCATAGTTTACGCATAGTGTGAGAACACAAAAGAACAAGTACAAAACATCACAATCAAGCCAGAACCAGTTTACTTTCTGCAATAGCAACCTTTAGATCATTTTAGCACACGACACGTCATTTTCTCTGCACGTGAAACCCTCTGCAGGTGTAGCCCACAGGGTGTTGTCCCCTGGTGATTGGACCTACAAAGGAACGGGGAGGGGAAAATCCAAATGGGTATTAAAGAGCTTGTTTATGTATGCATATGCTTTGGTCTGTACTGGGAAAACGATTCCCTGCATATATTGAATAAACCAAACTAATATCTGAAGAAAAGGAATCTGTGCATTCCTTTGCATCTAGGTCACATCAAGAAACTACTACTCACTACTTCGAGAACTAACTTCTATCTTCATAAGCCATACAGATAAATACAATAAGAAAATGCATTAATAAGTTATAAAACAGTTCATTAAATATTATAGGCAGGTTCTTTAGCGGTTGACGATTGTTCCAGTTGGATTTGTATCTGGGCTGGGGTGTTTACACTTCAACATGTGTAGCTTAGAATTTTTCTTATTCTTCTTGTGATTGGCTAGCCAGAGATTGGATAATGTTGTTGGGTTGGTTTTTCTTGTGTACAGTTTCCTAATAACCGAAGACATTGTATTCTGAGAGATGTAGTTGTTAGTGGAAGTTTTAGGGGAGGCAGACAAGCTGTGCAGCAAATTGCTATGCATATTTTTATGCATTAAATTTAAATTTAGTGCGTATTTGGGATTTTAAAATGCGTAAAAACGGCAGGTACGGCAACTTATCTGGACCGCTGGTCACATCACAGTTAGTGGCGGTACTGGAGTACACAGGTGTTTGTCTCTTGGCTCCAGTCATCAAGCAGAAAATAAAACAGAACCGAGCACTATTGACCATCAGCAGATACAAAATGAAAGCTTGGAATTGAAAAGTGGGGGTCGGAACAGCAAAGCTTTATAATGCATTAAAGATAAACATGATTTACAACAAATGACAAAACACGTGTCTTTTAATCAAAGGTAGAGCCCTAATAATCAAGCGCTGAATGAATTTATGCATATCCTTTCTTAAAAAATAGAAGCACAGAAATAGACCTCTTCTGTTTTCTGTTCCCACTGGCTCCTTTTCTCTGTACAAATTTTAATTATTAAAAAATACATACTGAAATAATGTCATTGATGGGCCACACAGATATTCTGAGGGTGTTCCTATAGTGACCTGTGAGGGTATATTGTTCATACTAGATTACAACAGTCTGAAGAATTGGGTTTAAGGTCCAGAGTCAAACATGATTAGTCTGGGGATTTAACTGTTTAAAGCAGAAGCTCTCTACTTATCTCTTCCTGTTTTTCTTGGGTGATTCATTATGACCATCTCAGCTTCTGAGCCAAAATGGAAATCTTATTCATACTCCAATAGCGTCTATGTCCTCCTTCTGATCCAGGTCTCCTCTCGAATGGTGTTTACAATGCAGTGGTGACAGACACAACTGATCTGTTGTGAATGTTTCCTACATATCCCAACTATTACAAACCATGTTACCAACTGGTGTTTTGATTGTAATGAGCAACTTATTTGTCTTCGTTTCACAGCTGATCTGCTTGGCTGTATGCACACAGTCATTCAGACAATAAGCATTTGTAGCTAACACAATAATTCTATGCATTTTCTCTGCCATGCTCATACATTCATTATATAGGTCTGAAATGTGTAGTTTTCAAAGAAACATGTTTTAGCAAACATTTATTTTCATTTTAAAATGATGTCTGGTACTACACTAGAGCCACTTTCACACACAAATGCCGGTACGGAGCCATCTCAGATACATCTCAGAAACTCTTAAACAGACCCCTTTACACAGCACAGAATTGCACCATCTATGCCAGTATAATAACATTATAACCCTTACACCCAAAGCCAAAGAGATCATGAGTAGAAGCAGTCCATATCAGAGGGAAAATATGTACAAAACTGCTGACGTTTTCAGTAGATATCTGCAGTGTTCTGCGGAGCATTGTATGTGTTTAGTATCTGTATTAATAATGGCTTATAAAAATGTAAATCAAGTAAACATAATCATATCAAACAATGGATGCTTGTGTGAACGTTTGGCTTGAGTAAGGGAGCACAAACACGGTGATGTATTTTTATATGTACCTGTGGTATACAGTCACGTGGGATGTTGCCTAATCCACGCCCACTATAGCGATTCAGTGACAACATAGCTCTTCACACAGACCGTTAAGACGGTCTGTGCCGTCTCTGAACTACCTTGCAAGGGAATTCAGAACCATTATTAAACATGTTATCTCTGTACCTATATGGGCAATTCACACAACCCAACATGCCCCTTCAATGCCAACTTTGAGCCGTAACCATTAATCTGTCTGAAAGGGGCTTAGGTTAAAGAAATTTCTGTTTGCAAGCCATATTCAGTCTTGAACAAAGAAGACTACGTGGTGATCTGATTCAAGCATTCAAAATCCTAAAAGGTATAGACAATGTCGACCCAGGGGACTTTTTTGACCTGAAAAAAGAAACAAGGACCAGGGGTCACAAAGGAGATTAGATAAAGGGGCATTCAGAGCAGAAAATAGGAGGCACTTTTTTACACAGAGAATTGTGAGGGTCTGAAACCAACTCCCCAGTAATGTTGTTGAAGCTGACACCCTGGGATCCTTCAAGAAGCTGCTTGATGAGATTCTGGGATCAATCAGCTACTTACAACCAAACGAGCAAGATGGGCCGAATGGCTTCCTCTCGTTTGTAGGTTAAGCTATATAAGCAAGCTTATAATTAAACACAATCCAATAAAATATATGAAAAATAGTTCTTTCAAGACTTTTAAAGCTTCAGAATTCTGCTTTTAATCCCTGAAGTGAAATAAAAGTTGGGTGTAAATCAGTAAAAGACTTAAATGACAATAAATGTGAATAATATTATATTGATTATAACCAAAATGATATTACCAGGAGCCTGTCTTTGTGGACTCCCATTATTCTTTGTCCGGGGCTTTTCAATTTGATGAAATAAGTGGGTGAAATTAAAAGGTGCTTGTTATGGATCTGAAATATCACAGTTACCTTACCTAATGTGTTCTTCTATATAGATTCACATTGTGGTGACCTTTGAAAGCCCAGAACTGTAAAGCACCCTTGTGGCCTCAATGCAGTTCTCCGAATCTGGCACACCTGCCCACTATCAACACTCTTCTCCTCATGAATGTTTGAAACTCATTTGTTCAATGAGCTATTATCCCCCACAGGGATAACTTCTGGAAAACCACATATTACATTGTGATGAAACTTGGTGTTAACATTATTTAGCATATTGGGAGTGTCAGTTTGTAGGGATATATGTCTGTTTGTAGGGTCTGTTCTGTCTGTTAGTAGGGTCTGTTCTGCCTGTTCATCTGTCCATATCTTGAGAACACAAACAGTTATTAGGCATTCTGTAAATCAGTCATTTCAATATTTTTTTTTATCTCCTTGGCTCGCCCAAATACCACTTTTCATTAACTGTTTGTTGCCATTTCTTATTCAATACCATTCTGTACATACTGTTGATATACGTCAACTTTCTCATCATAGTGATTCACTTAGAATTTACAGCCGTGGCGGGGGGTGTATGTTACTGACATACAATGCTTGTTTTATTACTGATGTATTTTATACATCCACAAGAGGGATAGAGGTGCAGATAGACCCGGTAATGTTAGACTCAAGTGTATCAGATGTACTTGCAGGTTAGGCTTGTGAAAGCTCTTTTACCCACAGAAGTTCTTTAAATGAATGTGATGACTGAAGAAGAAAACGACAGCAAGCATACATTAGTGAAGAGAACTCTAATATTTTCCACCGATGCCAAGCTGTTGTGATGTAGCAAAAGCTTTCCATGAGAACAGGAGAATGCAAGTAAATCCTGACACCCAGGCTAGCAGTCTTACACAGGGCAGGAACTGGACTCACCCTACAGCCATCTCCATTCAAACAATGTACAGTTCTGTGTCTTTATTTAAACAGCCCAACAGCAACAGAACCAATTACTACACCATGCAGTCTGTCAGCCTGTGGGGAGAGCCTGACCCACAGGCCTGTGTCTGCCTTATCTCAGT
Organism: Acipenser ruthenus; assembly: GCF_902713425.1. NCBI lineage: Eukaryota > Metazoa > Chordata > Actinopteri > Acipenseriformes > Acipenseridae > Acipenser > Acipenser ruthenus. Next base: position 13,290,434 of record NC_081207.1, on the reverse strand, counting down.
CTGCCTGTCACAGTAAACGTTCAGATATTCTACTGCAAGGTATTCAGTAGCTATGCATGGGAATTCAATGCCATCAATGGCATTTCTCAACAGAATGAAGCATAAGGGGTAACAGACAACGTCTAGATTAGAATGTTAAGATAACAAATATCCACCCAGAGATTTTAACACTTGAATACATCTTAAACAGTATTATATTCCAGTATACAAAAACATTCCTATCAAGGAGATGAATAGAGGAAAGAAGAGGCCCGGAGTACAAATGCAATCCAAGATGGCCAGGCACATACTCAGTATATATTTGCTTTATTCTATGACATACCCAAAGGCATGCAAGTATACATGATAAAATAGCTTTTAATTTCATCACTTTTCAGGAGGAATGAAGCATTATTTCAATTAGCTGTAAGGGTACCAACAAATTTGAGCACGTCTGTATATATATATACTGTATAATGTTTGACAGCCCACCCATTTGTTTCTAAAATTGAATTGATATACTTCATTCTTCTTTAAAACAATCCGCCTCTTTAATATACAGTGCCTTGCGAAAGTATTTGGCCCCCTTGAACTTTGCGACCTTTTGCCACATTTCAGGCTTCAAACATAAAGATATGAAACGATATGAAAGTGGAACGAAATTTATTGGATATTTCAAACTTTTTTAACAAATAAAAAACTGAAAAATTGGGCGTGCAAAATTATTCAGCCCCCTTAAGTTAATACTTTGTAGCGCCACCTTTTGCTGCGATTACAGCTGTAAGTCGCTTGGGGTATGTCTCTATCAGTTTTGCACATCGAGAGACTGAAATTTTTGCCCATTCCTCCTTGCAAAACAGCTCGAGCTCAGTGAGGTTGGATGGAGAGCATTTGTGAACAGCAGTTTTCAGTTCTTTCCACAGATTCTCAATTGGATTCAGGTCTGGACTTTGACTTGGCCATTCTAACACCTGGATATGTTTATTTGTGAACCATTCCATTGTAGATTTTGCTTTATGTTTTGGAACATTGTCTTGTTGGAAGACAAATCTCCGTCCCAGTCTCAGGTCTTTTGCAGACTCCATCAGGTTTTCTTCCAGAATGGTCCTGTATTTGGCTCCATCCATCTTCCCATCAATTTTAACCATCTTCCCTGTCCCTGCTGAAGAAAAGCAGGCCCAAACCATGATGCTGCCACCACCATGTTTGACAGTGGGGATGGTGTGTTCAGGGTGATGAGCTGTGTTGCTTTTACGCCAAACATAACGTTTTGCATTGTTGCCAAAAAGTTCGATTTTGGTTTCATCTGACCAGAGCACCTTCTTCCACATGTTTGGTGTGTCTCCCAGGTGGCTTGTGGCAAACTGTAAACAACACTTTTTATGGATATCTTTAAGAAATGGCTTTCTTCTTGCCACTCTTCCATAAAGGCCAGATTTGTGCAGTATACGACTGATTGTTGTCCTATGGACAGAGTCTCCCACCTCAGCTGTAGATCTCTGCAGTTCATCCAGAGTGATCATGGGCCTCTTGGCTGCATCTCTGATCAGTCTTCTCCTTGTATGAGCTGAAAGTTTAGAGGGACGGCCAGGTCTTGGTAGATTTGCAGTGGTCTGATACTCCTTCCATTTCAATATTATCGCTTGCACAGTGCTCCTTGGGATGTTTAAAGCGTGGGAAATCTTTTTGTATCCAAATCCGGCTTTAAACTTCTCCACAACAGTATCTCGGACCTGCCTGGTGTGTTCCTTGTTCTTCATGATGCTCTCTGCGCTTTAAACGGACCTCTGAGACTATCACAGTGCAGGTGCATTTATACGGAGACACACAGGTGGATTCTATTTATCATCATTAGTCATTTAGGTCAACATTGGATCATTCAGAGATCCTCACTGAACTTCTGGAGAGAGTTTGCTGCACTGAAAGTAAAGGGGCTGAATAATTTTGCACGCCCAATTTTTCAGTTTTTTATTTGTTAAAAAAGTTTGAAATATCCAATAAATTTCGTTCCACTTCATGATTGTGTCCCACTTGTTGTTGATTCTTCACAAAAAATTACAGTTTCATATCTTTATGTTTGAAGCCTGAAATGTGGCAAAAGGTCGCAAATTTCAAGGGGGCCGAATACTTTCGCAAGGCACTGTAACATGCGTATTCAACATGTGCAGTCTACATTGTATGAGTGACATTCCCATTAAGCCAATCACAGCTCACAGAGGTAGTAAAATAGCAAATGAAATAGCACACAGAGTTCGTTTCCTCACGCACACGTGTAACAGCACAGCACACATAATTTTGATTAGATAGCAAAGCAAAGGCTTGTTTAAACTATTTTTTTTACTTTGTGTAAAAAAATATCTGGAGATTCCAAATGCCCTTATCCAGGGCGACTTACAATTGTTACAAGATATCACATTATTTTTTACATACAATTACATTATTTTTACATACAATTACCCATTTATACAGTTGGGTTTTTTTATCATTAGACAGATGATTATTTGTTCACTGAATAATTTGGCGGCATGGCAATATGTCTGATTTGCAGTGCAATGGTTGCAGTTATGAAAGATTATAACATATAACGTCACTATGAAACGCTGCACAAAGCAACATATTTTGAGTTTACTGGAAATGAAAGAAGCTATGGAGTCTCAACAAAAGGCTTTTCTGAAAATGATCATCCTATTGCCCTTGGGACTGGCCATGTAATGGTTTCTTGTAAAGGTCAGCCAGTCCCACAAGGGAATCATTCCCTTCATTCCAATCAACTGGGAATTCATTAGATTAACAATCACTGGAATGCTATGCTGTCGGTGATATGATGACCAAATGACATGCATTGCACTTACTTTGACAGGTGTCAAAAAATACAGTACATAGAAAATGCTATTGTGGGTTTTACAGTCCTAATGAGAGAAACTGTGTGCCTCGTTCTGCTGGTCCAGTGAATCATCAAGGTCACATAGTCGTAGATGTTGCCTGGTAATATTCTACTGCTTATGAGAATGATTCACCAAATACTGTGCATCATGTGGATTTGAGCAAGGTAACACTATAACAAGTCAAGTACACTAACTTATTTCCCAATGCCTTTGTCAATGTTTACAACTTATAACTATAGCTAGGGTTAAGGTTTTTAGTGTTTATTTTTAAAGAGGGTGCAAAATATCAGAATACCATTTTACCTGCCAAACTTAAGCAACATCTGTTACCAGGCTACTGTACTTTGGAGACAAGGCCCAGCCTTGGAAGTCTCATGGTGGGCTCATCAGATGCCTGACCAGTAGTGATGAGGGGAACTATATATCCATCTGAAGGCCAGTGCAGTGCTCCCAGTGGGTCTCCAATCAAGATCAGTCACAAGCGAAATTCAAAGCATGTTCACATGACCCATCCTGAACTCCACATGGCTGTGTTTTGAATAGGTGAGTGTGGAAGGTAGCGTTGCGGTCAAGGCTAGTGACGGAAGCAGCAGGACACAGGAGATTGCTGCCAAGTGCTTGGTAGCGCACTTTTATTCAATTACAAACAAGATAAGCAAAATAAGCAAAATCAGCTAAATACACTAAACAAAGCAGTGCCCAAGCTAAGGCTATCATGGTGCATTAACACCCACTTCTCTGGCCTGTATCCCTGTTTCCCTGCTCCTCTTTGATAGCATGCGGCGAGGCCTAATTGACAAACAAGAAATTAGAAATTAGAACCTAGCAATATTCTGCACATTTTTTTTGCGGGGTATGGGGTTTCATCCATATTCTAAATGTTAGCCTGCGTGGTTCAGGGGGCATGGAGCTGGGGGGCTTCTAATCTTCTAATCTTCTAATTTTCTAATTTCCTGTTAATTAGTATCTATTTTCTATTTAAGCCCTGATCACCTACACCTTTTCTGTCTAGTGTTTCGTGCACATCGCTGCCAAGATATTATCAATCATTTTCCTACCTGCTCAGGTGATCTTTCTTTTCATTCAGCTTCTCTTTTCGGCTTCAAGAGCTCCAACGTTAGTCTTTCCTGTTCCATCCAGTCTCCACCTCAGCATCAGAGCCGTCCAAAGCGCAGCTTCATTACTCAACTTGTCTGCAACTTTATCAGAATGTCTGGTCCTCCGCTAAACTTTCAAGCTCCTTCGACAAGACATCGACATTCCCGTTGTCTGCGATTGCCTTACTTTAGCTCTATTTAAATCCACCACGAAGCTTTGTCTGCGGAATCTCTCTTTACTCTCAGATGCCCCTCCCCCGCTCCCACAGAGCCAGCACCTCCAATCCCACAGAGATAGCACAGTTACCATTCCATCAGAAGATCCTGACCTGGACCTCCATCAGCTACGTTCAATCTTTTTAAAGACGTATCCAGCCCATTACAAACTCCATTTCAACCAGAGGCGGCTCGTGACTCGACTGGTCACAACATTCTCCAACAACACTATTGTACTGTAACTTTCCACCGGCGCCTCACAGACTATGGTTACCACGGCAACGCCCTTATTGAGTGACTGCGGGGAGTGGTAAGTTGCCATGGTGACCAGGCAGCTTCATCAGTCTCTGCGTGTTCTGGCCTCAGTACTGCAATCTTCTGGCTTCCTGTTGCTGCGCTTTCACAACTGGCGGAGACAAATTCAACGTGCCGAATCATGACATCTAAATACTGCGTAAACTGATTTATATAGATGACTAACTGTCCTAAAACATGTCTAGAATATTTATTATTCAGATGTAAAGGAATAAGCAAATGTTGTTCTACATAGACAATGATTTTAATCGTAATAACTTCATAGATTCTACCCTGCTTCACTCAAGTCAATGGTTTAATTCCAATCATAACCTCTGGATGGCAGTATAATACCACAAGTTCTCTCTATATATATTAAACCGGTTCGGTATCACTGCGATGCTTGGACACTACAGCTTTTCTATCTATTCCCGCAGTTCTCACTCTGATGGATTCTCGGGAGTTCCCCTCCTGCCTCAAACTTTTGTCTACCTATATCAACTGACATTCTTCAATTTCAACTCTACCCGTCCCTCCCCCCCTCCCGCCCACCCCTTTGAGGACATGGTCTTCTTGTTCCCAGATTCGTGCTTCTTCATCTGGCTCCTCTCCTCTAAACCGACAAATTTCACCAAGGCACTTTATTCATCCTTCAAAGTTACCATTTCAGCAACGTGAGCTGCCAGTCAAAAAACGGAAACCATGTCCTACAACTATTAACATTTCAGTCAAGTGTCCTCCTATCCTGCGATAGACAATACACTCAGACTGCTCCCGACCAAATCAATAGATTTTGCAGCAGCCTCAGAGCAACGCATTCTTCATCCTCTCAGGTTCTACAGCGGCCTCAGATTTATGCATTTTCATCTCTGGCTTCATCTAAATCATTTTATCACTCAAAGACCAATATCCACCGCTTTCAGCAGATCTCTGCGCTCTACAGCAGTCCGCCATTCACCATTACAGATCACTGCTTCAGCAGATCTCTGTGCTCTACAGCAGTCCGCCGTTCACCATTACAGATCACTGCTTCAGCAGATCTCTGCGCTCTGCAGCAGACCACCATTTTCCACAGTGGGCAAGTTGCTAATGTAATACATTTGCTATAGGGGAAAATATTGGGTATGGTCCATATGTGTTGTTTTATGTAAAGCTCCCTTTAGCAATAACAATCGAGGCTCCCTGTAGCATTAACTATCGAGCATTTCCTGGGGATTAGTGACTGATTGAGCGAGCTGGTGGCCCGAACACAAAGCCTAAGGGTTACTCTTATAAAAGTGTCACACACTAAAAGTATACCAAATTGCAATAAAGCAGTGAAAGCATGGTAAAGCACAGGTAAGTACTGTAAAGCAGACAGGTATGGTAAAGCATATTAAACATGGCAAAAAATAGGGTAAATGCATAGTACAACTATGGGAAAAGCACTTCAAAAGTACCACTGTTGTAAACTAAGGGTGTTAACAACAGTCGGTCACTTGCTCTGTTATTGCTGCATTGTTTTACCTGCATTCCGTAAGTGTTAGTCTATGTGTTTCACTAACTCATGCTAAGCTGTAATTTAACTGTGATGTTACGGCTGTTGAATTGAATGGAAAAGCAAGTATTGGGTGCAAATCACAAACCATGCGATTCCAAGACAAACACCTTACCATTTATTTAAAGAGCAAGCTGTGTAGTTGAGAGGTAAGTAAGTACGTGCTGTGGCAAAGCGGGGTAAGCTTTGCCACGTTTGGGGCCTCAGTGTCTTCCTGTATAAAAGAACACTCTCACAACAGCAAGTGGAATTAAACAGGATGGTGCCTGTATATTTATTTTCATTGAACAAACCACAAATAAATCAAACAAAACAAAAGCCTAACTCCATCAAGGAGTGCTTACTAAACTTTTCCCAAGTTTCTAATACCAGTAACCATTTACCAGCAACAAAACATCAACATTTGTACACCCAAGTATTGAAACAGTACCAACTCTTGAGGTTCCCACACAGGTCTCTCCCCAGGCCTTAACCGTCACACAGACAACCGACCGATGTGCTGCCCTGTTTATATACACACCTGCCTACTAATTACAGGCAGGTGTACCTAATTACATTAAACATGTGGCTACACTAATCAATTAAACATGTGGCTGCTTTAAAACAGCCACAAAACACACATTCCCCAGTGTGCAAGTCCTCTGCCCTGTCACAGTGTCTTCTGTCAGTATTATTAACTCATCAGCTCCAGGAGGTCTATTACAGCAGATATAGTAAAATACATATATATTGTAATGCTACAAATACTGTAATATTTTATGAATACAGTATGCATATTATAGTTTTAGAAATATAAAACATATTATACTTATGAAAAAAATGGTATATTGTTAGTTTAAGTAATACATATTCGTTAATAGAACATAAATGTATAATCAATACCTAAATATATCTTCTCATATAACACAAATACACTTTAGTATTGAATTTCTATTACATTCATATGATCACTCATACTCTTCATTTGCACATTCACTTATGATAAACAGTCACACATTTCACAGTACACACAGTCACAGTATTTGTGTGACCAATGATCTAGAACTGTGTACACTTTTCATGTCAGCATCAAACAGAAATAGCAGCTGAATGTGAATGGACAGAGTAAAGAAGCAAGAACAAGGAAAGACACATACCCTGCATACCTCTCAATAATCCTCTCTCCCTTCCAATCGCTCTCTCTCTCCTTTATAACTCCCTCCCACCCACCCCCCTCTCTCTGCTCACGCTCGCTCTCCCTCCCTGTTTGAAATACTTGTATTACTCTCAGACTCATTCAATAATAGACACAGTCTGCTTGCAAGACAGCTCCTCCTACAAAATAACTTAAAAAATCTTCAATCAAGAATCTGTAGTATTGGAAGGATCCAGGACTGTTAGAAGCCGTACCTGCTAAAGAAATTAAAAGGGGAAAAAAGGATTTGTTTGCTGTGGTTTCACTGGATCTTTTAAAATTGAAATTTCATTCTAATGTCTCATAATCTTTTCAATATTTTGAAAAGCTCTGTTCCTACTTGACTGCTATCTCCTTGGATTCTAAGGCAATACATGGGTTTGAATTTGACACAATTATTAATGACACAACAGCTTCATACACCATTGGGATTAATATAATGGCAAGTACATGACTCAATACAGTTAAGTGTTCAAGCGTGTATTCCAGTGGGCAAACTTACCTTAATACCCCTATTCTACATTCATCTTCCCCAGGTAAGAAGCTAAGCTTTTTCTTAAACAATAGTTTGGTACAGATTGACATGTAATTTCTGACAAAATAACTTGACAGGAAAGCAGCATGCACTATTAAAAATTGGCCACTGCATTTTATTAAAACTAAAAACCCATAATGATTTTGCTAAAAAAAAAAAAAAACACCTCATTGGGAAATGCAAGTGCTTTAATGTGCCTAACTGTGGTAAAAGAAAGCAAAGTGTAGTAAAACTTAGTAAAAGCCCAGTCAAGCAAAAATCAGGATGTTTAATGGTCAACCAAATAGCAATAATTTATATGTATAGTATGCACATGACAAGCATTTGTGAAAAACATATATGGGGACCACTTTTGCAGAAACGGTGAATGTCTGACACAGTGTTTTCAAAAGATTGCAATGTGTGAAAGAAGGCTGATTTGCTTTATACTGTATAACAGCTTAAGTTTTTTTTATTAGTTTTTTAACTTTTAATAGTCATTTAACACTGGATATCGAGTCAAATTCATAACTGTTTGGGAAATGCTAACAAACAGTTTTGGCAACGATCACGTCTTGATATAAAACAGAAAAGAAAAAATGACGACATAGTTGACCAGCTTTTTTTTTCAGATGGCTACAGAAACCAATGAAGGGACCTCTTTTGGAAGGATCATGAACGGTTCTATCAATGGATCCACCGCTGGGCCACAAGGATCCAATTCCATGGAAGATCTGGTGGTCACTTTCTGCATCGGGATCATCCTGTCCTTTATGTGTGTGATTGGGGTTACGGGCAACATGTACACCTTAGTGGTGATGTGCCACTCCATGCGCTCAGCTGCCTCTATGTACATCTATATAATCAGCCTTGCCTTGGCAGACCTTCTTTATCTCATCACTATCCCTTTCATCGTCTGCACCTACTGTATGAAGGTATGGTACTTTGGGGACATCGGCTGTAGGATCCTTTTCAGCTTGGACTTCCTGACCATGCATGCCAGCATCTTCACCTTGACAATCATGAGCACCGAGCGCTACTTTGCTGTTCTCAAGCCCCTGGATACGGTCAAGAGGTCTAAAAGCTATAGGAAAGCCATTGCTCTACTGGTCTGGGCAGCTTCCTTCTTACTGACTCTCCCTATGATTATCACAATCCAACTTGTGCAAATCGGGGATAAGAGCATCTGCCACCCAACTTGGAACCCTCTCTCCTACAAGATCTACATTACCATACTCTTCTGCACCAGCATTGTAGCTCCAGGGGTCATCATCGGGTATCTTTACATCCGTTTGGCCAGGACTTACTGGATCTCCCAGACAGCTACCTTCAAGCAGACCAAGAGACTCCCCAACCAGAAGGTTTTGTATCTCATCTTCACCATTGTTCTGGTCTTCTGGGCTTGCTTCCTGCCATTCTGGATCTGGCAACTCATAGACCAGTTCTATGAGTCCTTCCCAGTCTCCTCTAAGGCGAAGAGGAATATCAACTACTTGACCACCTGCCTGACCTACAGCAACAGCTGCATTAACCCGTTCCTCTACACACTGCTGACCAAGAACTATAAGGAGTATCTGAGGAACAGGCAGAGGGCTTGGGCCAGCACTGGCTATTTTAACAGGCGGAACCGCTCCCAGAGGTCAAAGCGGAGGTCCCTGTCCTCCAGCAGCCAGCACTGCACAGAGTCATTCATGCTGACACATGTTGCAGGGGGCAACAGCAGCTTGTAAGGTAGGTAATGGGAATAGAAACGGTGTGGGGTCCTAATTGTGTTTTTATAAGAAAGAATGTGCCCCCTAGTGTTGCGCATATCCAATAACCTTTTGCTATACAAACCTGCTTCAAAAGCCAACATTTGTGCTGATCAGATCTTTAACTTTGAGTTTGCAGGTACAATGAATAGTGTTAAAATTACACACTTTAATCCTAAAAAAGGGAATAGAAGATTACAAATATTTACATGCAGCCCAAACATTTTTAATTCCAGTATAAATAAATATTTGTATGAAGGGTGTTATATTAGTAGTTCAATATATCAGTGTACTTTTTATTAGTAAAACACCACAAACAACATTTAAAAAAAGAAGATCCCCCTTTCCCCTTTTTATTTTTACATCTTTTTTGGTTTCGCTGAGATACAGCCATGCTTGCAGACGATATTAATAAGAAAGTCAACAATATTATAACTAATATAAACATAATCACACAATACTGTATGCAGCATTTTATACACAGTGTGGTCTATTTTAATGCTCTAAACAGTGGGTATTTTAATATCACTGTTATTTAACTCTAAATAACATTACTACATACAATACAAACAATAGTGAAATAAGGTATTTTTAGATTGTTAAACTAGACCTGAGTAAATGTAACATCATCCACAAACACAAAATCTTATGACGGTCAAGTAGGCAGAAATAGTCATCAACACTTTTCTCAGTAATAATACGTTTCTGTAACTCAGATGTAATGATATATGAAAAAGCATACGGTTTACTATTAGAAATTAAGTAAAGCAACCCTGACCAACCATGTCAGGTAAAAGAACCATACCAATAACCTTAAGCGTTCTTAAAGAGTCATGCATTGTCAACGAAAAGAAAACATAATTGTAACATGAAATAGGTTTAGTTTACTAAAACTTATTATAGTGTACATTTATTTTTGACTTAGGAAATATACATTGGAATGAACTGACTAGAACACCCTATACAATTATAATGGTAAAATATATACAATGAAGCCCTGTATTACGGCTAGACAAGAGACCAACAAAAATAAGCCTAAATAGGGGGTGCCCTTACTAGAGAGCTAGAATTTCTTGTAACAAAATTACACCATTTTGATTATTTAGACAGGTTTAACTTTACAACTTTATTTAACTTTAGAACAGTTTAACCCTTCTAGATATTATTATTTGTTGTTGTTATGAAAAACTGCTACAATGTGGCAACTATGTTTTCAGTTGTATAAAATAAACAACACAGGTTATGAGCTATATTTTATGTTCAAATATATGAGAAAACCATATTAATTTATTCTAATACAATTGCTCAGAGAAAAAGTTTTTTATTAACAAGTAATAACATTTTTTCTCAAAAAGATAGGTGTCAGAATTATTGCCACTCCTAAAGATTCTTATAAATAAAATCAAACAAAATTAAATCTGCATTAACATTCTACTTCTTTAAGTTCATCTCAGTCTTAAGGAACTGTATTGTGGCCTTCCATGGCTTCCTGTTTCACTGGGGTATAAAAATGAGGTAACACACATATGAAATCCATGTGCCATCCATCACCATGGGGAAAGGCAAAGAACTCACAAATGAAAAGAGACAAATGGTTGTTGACCTTCATAAATCAGGCAATGGGTACAAAACAATAGCTAAAAAACAAAATACCACTTACCACTATTAGGGCAATAATTAAGAAGTTCAAAACCACTGGAACAGTGGTAAACTTGCCTGGTAGAGGACGCAAGTGTATCCTGCCCCCACACACAGTGAGGCAGATGGTTCGGGAGGCAAAGTGAAATCCAAGGGCCACAGTTGGAGAATTACAAAACTTGGTTGCATCTTGGGGTCACCAAGTCTCCAAATCTACAATTAGACCCCACCTCCATGCAAATAGGCTATTTGGAAGGGTTGCCAGAAAAAAGCCTTTATTGAGAGCAACCAACAAACGTAAGTGCCTGGAGTTTGCTAAACGGCATTGGCACTTCGATTGGAACCGGGTGCTATGGTCAGATGAGACGTAAATAGAGCTCTTTGGCCACGCACACCAGCGGTGGGTTTGGCGTCAAAAGAAGGATGCGTGTGCAGAAAAGAACCTCATACCTACTGTAAAATACGGTGGTGGATCTTTGATGTTATGGGGCTGTTTTGCTTCCACTGGTCCTGGGGCCCTTGTTAAGGTCAACGGCATCATGAACTCTACCCAGTACCAGGACATTTTAGCCAAAAACCTGGTTGCCTCTGCCAGGAGGCTGAAACTTGGCCGCAAGTGGATCTTTCAGCAAGACAATGACCCCAAGCACAAATCAAAATCCACAAAGAAATGGTTAATTGACCACAAAATCAACACTTTGCAATGGCCATCTCAGTCTCCAGACTTGAACCCCATTGAAAACATGTGGTTTCAATTGAAAAGCGCAGTCCATAAGCGCAGAAGAATATTAAGGATCTGGAAAGATTCTGTATGGAGGAATGGTCTAAGATCCCTCCCAATGTGTTCTCCAATCTCATTAAACATTATAGAAAAAGACTCAGTGCTGTTATCCTTGCAAGGGGAGGGTGCACAAAGTACTGAAAACAAGGGTGCCAATAATTGTGACACTTCATTTTCTTTGGAAATAAATTCATAATTTGGGAAATGTGCAATTTTGGTTGATTCCACTGAATCATTAATAAAGTCAAATATATTCCACATGTTGGAAAATTACAATATAGCTCAGTACTGATATTATTTATTTTATACAGTCTTCTTTGCTCATCTTTATCAAGGGTACCAATCATTTTGGAGGTAACTGTATATACTGTATATATATATATATAGACATAAACACCAACAACAAGTATTGAATTAAGATTAATAGCACATCATTAAATTACTTCTTCAAGCTTCAATTCAGTAGCTTTCAGGGATGAAAAAAGAAAAAAATCATTCAACAAGGGATATGAAGGGAACAACTATAACCTTCCCCCAAATATTTTATTATGACAAAATACAATTTGGGGAGTTATTGCTGCTCTTGAAGCATTTTGTTTATTAAAATAATTTTCTTTGAAGTGAAGGTAATTAACTGTTCAGAGATACCAACATTTAATAAGTAAGTGTGTGGGGTAGAATGGACCACAAGTAACCAGCCCCTAAACACCACAAACCAGGAGTGTGTGTGTGTGTGTGTGTGTGTGTGTGTGTGTGTGTGTGTGTGTGTGTGTGTGTGTGTGTGTGTGTGTGTGTGTGTGTGTGTGCTGGGGAATTATATGTACCAAACTGTATATATATATTTTTTTCTTCTGTTTTATACTTGCTGACTCCTCCACAGAGGTTGCTGTGAATCAGAGTATCAGTGTCGAAAACAGCCATTAAGAGGGATCGGACAAATCCTGAGCTGGAAGTGTTTTTGTTAATCATTACCCAGGCAATATCATCAATATACACTCCAGAACCAGGGTACACTTCTGCCAGTTAAACAAACCACAAGTACTGATTACTTAATGCACAGTCCAAGAAGAAGGGTGTTTGCATCTCAATCATGTGTCCTAGCAAATGATTAAGCTCTTTTCATTCTTTCGTTTGTAATATTCTCCATTTTGACAAACAAATTAGACAAATTAGTAAGTGAAAAAAATAATAAAAATGCACAATTTGTTTTTCAAATTATAGTCCCTGACAATATTTAAGGTTATTATGATACAAAACCTTGTTCAGTGGAGAAGTGCTGTGGGATTCAGAGATGCACCCTCAGGGCCAGACTTTTGCTCCATAAAAGAATCCACCTTTCGAAACCAAGGAATTGAAAATAAATCCTTCACTATACCCATATTTTAAAACATGTCATTTGAATCCCTAAATATATCAATTTGCACCTCAGTCTAAAACTAGTCCAGGACTAGATACAGTCTAAAACTAGTACAGGATACAGGACATTCTATGGGTTGTCTGTTCATCACTTTTGCAGAAAGAGACCCATACACTGACACTGTACAAGTCACTGATCATAAATTGAATTTACCATTGACAAGCTAATGTTTCAGCTTTTGATTCTCCCCTTCAAGCTGCTTCAGTTTCTTTCTTAGCATCTGATTCTCAGACTCTGGCTCATGTAACTTTACTGTTTATTCTGGCTTTACACATACTTCTGACTGAACTTGCTTTTCACACTGTCTCTGCAACAACTGTGCTAACAATTCCTTACTTCTTTCTTTTTTAGCTTCTACACAACTGGGATTTCTTTGTTAATAATGATAAAAAGAATTAGGGTGGGAACTTTAGTTGAAATAATACTGGCACTAAATTTACCTTTTTTTTGCCTGTACTGACAACATTAAGCATCAAATCACTATGTTGATCTTATGTTATGGACTGCCCACTAACCTTATTGATTTGTTATTAGTTAAGTGCAAGTATACAACAATGTAAATACAGTTACGATTAAGTGCAAATAAGTAGTGCATATTATAGGCTGTAATACTTTAACTATTTTGGTGTTAAGGGCTTCACTGTTTTTGTTTCAAATCGTTGGCTGTTGGTGATTGAATTTATTAGGCTTTTTTAGGCTGGCATTATAGCATTTGGGTTAAATTGGGTCAAATTATGTGTAATGAGACTGCATTGCAAACAAGCAAGCAGAGTGCAATCTTGAAGTTAGATGAACTCAAGTGAATTAGTTGCGATAACTCACTTTTTTTAAATTGAGAAATGCATTTAAAAGCAGTGAACACAGGTTTAAGTAGCTGCTAAGGTTTTTTTTCTCATTTTGTGTTTTAAATCATGAAAGTAACACTCCAAACTTCCTTGGAAGATGCCATCATACTTACTCTGGTTAATTTATTTTGTGGATGTAATTTGCATCAGGCTTTCATCGCATAAACCACTTGACCAAACTGTCCTTGTTTTAGGGAGAGGTACATTATTTCACTGTGAATCTTTATAAATGATGCAAAAAATTATTAAAGAGATATTACACAGTAAAACATGCATGATGTTTATCATACCCAACGAAAATAATCAATACAAAAGCATTCTGAAGGAAGTCTGTTTTTGTGAAGTTCAATGTTCATGTACAGGAATAACAATGGAACTTAAGCACTTTGTGCAAAAACACATGCTTTATTAATTTTAGTCTTAAATTATTTAGAACATTTTTAAGCTCCTTTTGATGCGATACAACAAAGACTATCTAGATTTATAAACCAAATGTTTAAAAAACTTTGACAATGTAAACTTTGAAGAACTCAAATTACATGCATATGAAAAATACTACAGTATAATTGATGCATAGTATGTATCTACAAACTACATGTGTATCTATTACGTCAAAGTAATTTATCTAACTCAATGTTATATATACATTGTCAGCTTTTTCAAACTAACGCTTACTATTCTCTTGTAAAAAGCCTTTGTGTAACTTAATTTTTTTTTTTTTCACTCGCATGTATTGTAATGATTACAATTTACTATTTGCTATATCCAGTAAATTTTTAAGAGTTGTTCGTTTGTTATACTACACACATTTAAAAAAAAATGTTTGACACATTTAATAAATTACCAGACATACAGTTAAATGGTAAACAATAGTCAACAAATGTTTTGCAAGACAAGAGGAGAGAAAGAAATATAGTGAGTAATATAACCCACTACTTTTTTTTATTAAGTAATAAGCAAGGACATTATTTTAGTTTTTTCTGAAGAAACGAGTAACAAGTAATAAATTACTTTTTTTCACTAACATGCCCAACACTGAAGAATTCTTTATATAACTGCAACAAGGACACACAGAAATCTCAATCCATTAAACATTGAGTTTGCAGACTTTTTTTGTAAAATCTATAAAGGTAATTATGTGCTGGTCTACTGTTACCTTCATTGTTCTCCTAAAAGAAATAGCTTAATTTAGCATTTAGATCCTAATAGCAAGTCATTACAATTTAAATGAATACAAGATGTACCACTATGGTGTTCCCAGCATCTTGAAATGTAATCTCCCGCCCTAATGGTAACACTTTACATTAAGTGTCTCCAATGACTGTGTATTTACATAGTAGTTACATAGTAAATACATGTGTTCTTACACATAATTACAATGTTATTATGCATAGTTACAATGCACTTAACATTTATATATTTTTGCACGATATATGTAAGTACACAATTTTATCAGATCAGGGTTAGGGTTAGGAGCGTTTGGATTATGTTTAGTGTCAGGTTTAGAGTTAGGGTTAAGGTTAGGATTAGGGTTATATCATGTCACAACATGTACACATTAAGTACAATGTAATAACACTGTTATGTGTAGGTACACATGTATTTACTAAGTAACCTCTATGTAAAGTTTGGTGTAAAAAGAAAAAGCAGGTAAATCAAAAATGTTATTGTATTACAAAGATACGGCAACAGCATACCAGTCCCTTTTTTCCCGCTGTAAAGAAAGCCATTGAAACTGTATAGGTCCACACCGTGTATCAAATAAACATACTTGCTTATGTAATGTTTAAAAAAAGTTGTGAGCATGCCTCAATCCTGAACTGAATTCCCCCTCCTGCCCTTCCAGTCGCAGGCCTCTCTCAGGTAGAGACTGACAGTCATATTGAATTGTTTGTTAGATTGCATGTCCAAGTTGCTGAGACTATTAAACTATTAATTTGTGGCCCGAGTTAGATTCGAATCCAGGCTTCCAGAGTTTAAGAATATGATTAGCTAATGATTCAGCCAGCCACTTCAGCCTCAGTTTTCATTTTCTCTGAGTATTGAATTGCCTGTATAAACACATCTTGCTGCTTTCTTGCTGCCCAGGAGCCCGGTGCCAAAAAAAGTGGAACTAAGTAGAAAAGTGTCAGCCTCAGCGGGTTACCATGGTTTATAGCAAAGGTAAAGTAATATGTTTCTATATACATTTATTTATTTAACTTATTTAACAGGAACACATTGGCAAAGGGTCAGTGACATGTATTTCCTTAAATACAGAATCCAGGGCTGCGTTCAATAGGCAAAGTGTTCTGCCGCGGCGCTATGCAACATAAGTTCGCTCTTGTTGAACAGTGTGTTACGAAGAGAGAACTTTCAAGATGGTGGAAAAAACAGCACTAGTGCTGTTTTTGGATGAATTTATGGAAGATTGTGCAGAAAATCTGCTGTTTAATGCCTCTGTTGCACTTGCATCGAGAGCCAATACCATGGCTTTAGTGGTAGTGAATTCAAACACATGCAAGAGTCCTGTATAGATTGAAAACTACGTTGAGAGCATTGTTCCTCAGTACTGTGATTGTTGCATATTGCATGCTTTATTTGCAGATGGCTGCAGTTCAGTTTACGCTTGCAATTAAGATGTTTCTATTATATACAAGTATATAATACAATTGTAATTACAAGTATTGTTGTACAGCAAAATAAAACCAATTAACTGTCTAAAAATAGAACAATTTATTTTTTCAACAATTATTCAACCCAGTAACATTTTTATACAGCAAATGAAATGATTACTAGTCTGAAGAGCAAGGTCTTCAACAGCAAGGCACTGGAGAAAGGCAATATTGGGTAGTGCAAACAGAGCTTAAGCACAACAAATACAGATGCACATCATGATTTAAGTGCAGTTGTGTTTTTTAATTGCATACTGTAGCATTAAAGGGTGTTTTTACCTTTTAAAATCTCTCTATTATTTCCTGTGATAGGGGATGTGGTTATCCGCTGACAGACGAGGTGACACTGACCAGGTGCCACTGACCAGTTTCCTAACTGAATCGCCACTGTCCAATACTCAGCTGCGATCCTGGTCTAGCTCTCAGATCATTTACAAAACAAACTAAATCCACTAATGAAAATAAACTAAACAAAAACATTCCTATTTCAATTCCACATTGGATTAAGAAACTTTAAAAAACATGGTGTACAGGATAGTGTCAAGAATGAGACTGGAGACCAGAAAGCTACAGTTTAAAGCGCTAGTGTGCATGATTTATTACCAAACAAAAAACACACTAACAAATAAACAAAAAAGAAAACTGTGAAAATGCAACAAAACTTAAAGTCGTAAACAAAAATACATTTACAAGAATCACAGTACAAGTAATAATACAAATTAAGAACAAGATAAATACAATGACTTTGGTTCTAGCAAGTACAAGTATGACAAAATACGATTCAATAACGGAGCAGATAACAGTGTCATTGATAGTCTTGAGGAGGCGCTGGAAAGTGGACAGGGACTGAGTAGTCCTGACATCTGTAGGAAGGTCATTCCATCAATGCAGGGCGAGGGTGGAGAAAGAGCAGGCTCTGGAGGCAGGGGAGTGTAGAGGAGGTACAGCCAGTCTTCTAGTGCAGGAGGAGCAGAGAGGTCGATTGGGGGTGTAGGGATATATGAGGGTCTGGAGGTAGCTGGGTGCAGTCTGGTCAAGGCATCTGTAGGCGAGTACAAAAGTCTTGAACTGGATGCGAGCGGTGATCGGGAGCCAGTGGAGTGAGCGGAGCAGTGGAGTTGCATGGGAGAAGCGAGGCAGAGAGAACACCAGGCGAGCAGTGGAGCTCTGGATGAGCTGGAGCGGACGGGTGGCGGACACAGGGAGGCCAGCCAGGAGGGAGTTGCAATAGTCTAGGCGGGAGAGTACCAGGGCCTGGACCAGGAGTTGGGTGGCGTAGTTGGTGAGGAAGGGTCGGATTCTTCGTATGTTGCTCAGGAAGAATCGGCAAGTGCGTGCCAGAGTGGAGATGTGCTAGGAATAATAGAGGCAGGGGTCCAGGGTGACTCCGAGGTTCTTGCTGAGGAGGAGGGAGAGTGTGGTAGATTCCAGAGGAATGGAGATAGAGAGATCAGAGGAGGGGGAGGAGGAGGAGGGAAAGAAAAGGAGGTCAGATTTAGAGAGGTTGAGTTTGAGGTGATGCGAGTGCATCCAGGAGGAGATAGCAGACAGACAGGTAGAGATACGGGAGGGGATGGTGGAGAGGAAAATCTGAGAATCATCAGCATAGAAATGGTATGAGAAACCATAAGATGTGATGAGGGGGCCCAGGGAGTGGGTGTAGAGAGAGAACAGGAGAGGACCCAAGACGCTTGGGGGACTCCTGTTGAGAGAGGGTGAGGTGTGGAGGTTGCTCCACGCCAGGTTACCTGGTAAGTGCAGTTGGAGAGGCAGGAGGAGAACCAGGCCAGAGCAGTGCCAGAGATTACCAGGTCAGCGAGAGAGGATAGTAGAATATAGTGATCGACAATGTCAAAGGCAGCAGAGAGGTCGAGGAGAATTAGGACAGAGGAGAGAGAGGGAGCTCAGGCAGAGTTTAGTGAGTTGATGACAGACAGGAGGGCAGTTTCAGTGGAGCGAGCAGAGCGGAAGCCAGATTGGAGAGGGTCGAGCAGAGAGTGGTTGGACAGGAAAGCAGAGAGCTGGCGGTGTACAGCCCGCTCGAGGGTTTTGGAGAGGAAGGGTAGGAAGGAGACGGGACGGTAGCTCTGGAGGGAGGTGGGGTCGAGGGTAGGTTTTTTGAGGAGGGGAGTGATAGAGGCTTGTTTGAAGGCAGCAGGAAAGAGACCAGAAAGGAGAGAGGTGTTGAGAAGGGAGGAGATGAAGGGAAGTAGAGCAGGAGCAGCAGCTTGAAAGAGGTGATTGGGGAGGGGGTCCTGGGCACACGTGGTGGGTTTGTGACCCTGGAGCAGGGAGGAGAGGTCAGAGTCTGAGAGGGGAGAGAAGGTAGAGAAGAAGGGTGAGTTAGTAGGTGATTTAGTAGGGGATGCAGTGGGTGTAGAGGTTGGAGCAGGAGGGGGTACAGTACTACTAAATTACACTGTGGGTGTTGATTTGTAACTTCAAGCAGTGTTTTATTTTCATTTTGAAAAGAAAAAACATAATTGTAATTGCTTTTTACATTTCACTTGCTATATTTTAGGATGTTGCAATCACTCCGAGTGGTTCTGCCTTTTGTTGTTACAACTTTGCTTTGGCCTTGTCTGGAGATTCCTAAGTGCAGAGAATGAACACCATCAAATAGAAAAGAAAATGTTAAAAAGCAATCAGTGTAAATTAAATGAAACCAGTGATACCATCTTCCATTTTCTGTTTAAAAAAGAAGGGTCATAACATAACCTAAATATACTCATTTAAAGACATCTTAATTTCTATTATCAGATTTCAGACATCGTGCAATGTAGATTAAAAGGATTCCAGGCATCTTTTAAGGTGTGAAAATGACCTGCTACAGTAAGTCAAAAACCACAAAGCTGCAGCAATCCTAAACACTTAAATTTGTGTATTTGGATTAGTTTTATCAATGTCTTGACTTGGTGAATCTCATAAAACTCACCCAGGCATGCCCAATAATAATTTTGAGAGTATACAGCACACATTTGTAGACAGCGTTTCTAATACAGAGGCTTATCATCTAAGTGGATATTCACACTGGGTTCATTTCAACCGTCCTCAGTGCGGTTCGTTTGCTTTGAAACAATGTATCACCGTGCTAGCTGTTCACACTTGCCTTGTATACAAACGTACTGAGTTCGTTTGGAAATTAACTTGGCTCGTTTTCGTGGTTCACTTCCGTGTTTTCCCAGGACTCAGTTCACTTGTGTTCATATTGAAATAATAAAGTGAACTTGTTTTTTATTAATAAAAGACCATCGGATGTTTACATTTTCTGGCATTGCTTCTTCACACTATGTAATATTCAAATACAATAGTACTACAGTAGCCTACTGTATATATTGTTTAACGTTTTGCTTTTTTTTTTTTTTTTTTGCAGCACTGGTAAACATATTTATGTACGCACCAAGCATAACTTTGCCCAAACAGACGTTTGTTAAAAACTGGACAACAAGCCAAAAATGGAATGTTTCTCCCTCGCATAACATCGTATACAGTAATCCACATGCAGCTGTATTTTCTGCAAATGTGATTTTTTTTCTACAAAAATAAAGAAAACTGATTTTTTTTTTAAAGAGGTTAGGCTATAGCAATCGCACCAGCCAACCAGAGCCACGGTAATTTTAATAAATTCCCAGGTATGTTGATATTACAGCGAATACGTTGGGTTTTGTCAGTCTGATTTTTATTTTAATTTTTTTCTGATCAAATTTCTAACAATGCCGTTGTTTCCCCCGTTGTCCATATCACTCATCTGGACATTTTTACCACCTGTTTGTGTATGCAGTAACTGTACGCTATTGTACAGCCAAATCTACCGGGTTCGTTTCCTGTTTACAAAAGAACCGAGACCGTCCAGAGTTCACATTCACGTTTTTTAAGCGAACCGAACTCTTCTAGTGGTCTCAGTTCGGTTCGGTTCGGTTAGTTTGCCAATCGAACTTTGATGTTCACACTGCTCTCTAAACGAACCGAACCGTACTGAGTACAAAAAAAACACTCCAGTGTGAGCAGGCCCTAAGACATGTGAATACATTGCTTTTCTTTTTATGGTAGTCTGATCATTAATCATCCATTAGTTCACATCAGTATAATCACCAAATAACGTCTTATGCCTGTGTCATATACATTCACCATTCACTAATTGTGTGATGGTAATCTAGTGTGCAGTGATGCAGCTGGTTATTATCAAGTACTAATTTGCGATGTTGAGCTGTGATTCACACACAAGGGAGGTGGAAGGCACATGAGGCCCTTTTATCACCTTGTAACTTGACATCAGTTTAAGTTAATTTATTATGTAAAGGTGTACTATCCTGTCTATGTTATAAAATCGAAACTTGATGTTGTATATCTGTCTGTGCTTCCTGTCAGTTTAATAAAAAAAGTGATAACACTGTATTGAATATGATTTAAAACCTTACTAAAATATATGTACCAGGGCCCTGTTCTCAAAACAAGAATGTCATGTTTAAAATGCCATTCAGAAATAGCTTCACATACCCATAAAAGTATGTTCAGAAATACAGTCCTTAAAAACATTCCTTAAAAGTCATTCAAGCTCTGTGAATATGGACTAAAACTATTCACAAAGCTTTATAAACACAAGTTATTTAAAGAATGCTTTTTCAAAGTCTGTTTTTAGTGGTAAAATCAAGTTTGATATTCTTTAAACTGTTCTGGGCTTTTGTTGGTTTCACTAACAACAGTAAACAGTTTAATAAACATCGAAATGTTTATTAATAAAACAGACTTTAAAAATATTCTTTAAACTCATGAGCAAGCTAAACAAACACCCTAGTTTGCATCTACAATTGTGGTGCTTGCCTTCATCTGAAAGTACAGAGGGACAGATTTCAACATATTCATATAGTATAGAGGGGATTAGGAAAGCCATTTACTATTTTTCTGAAACTCTGGTATTTTTAGGCTGTTTTCTTCTAGTTTTGTAATGCCTTGTTAGTAGTTTTTAGCTGTTTTTTATATATAATTTGAATTATAATTGGAGTTTTTTTCTAATGTTTGTTAAGGACTACTTTATTTATAGCTGCCTGCAAAATTGCTTTTTAAATTT
Source organism: Acipenser ruthenus (assembly GCF_902713425.1). Taxonomy (NCBI): domain Eukaryota; kingdom Metazoa; phylum Chordata; class Actinopteri; order Acipenseriformes; family Acipenseridae; genus Acipenser; species Acipenser ruthenus. The sequence goes on along the minus strand of NC_081207.1, from coordinate 13,268,584 downwards.
ATGTTCTGCCAAATTTGCTGTAAGAAGTGGGTTAGACAGAACAATTTTCCTTTAAAAGTACAGTTTATGGGGGCGTGGCTATGGCTTGCTGCTGAAAGGACGCAAAAATCTGCTCTGCTGGTTTAACACTTCTTATCCTTTACAATCCTTCAAGAAAACACGCTGTATTCAACTCATTCTGGTCTCTGTCGATATACAACTTGATTGTCTAACTAAAAATGCCTAAAAATAATAAGTCAAAAAGAGCTGATTTAATAAATGAGAGCGCGATCGAGACGGAGGCCTGTTCTCCACCCTCGCCATCGTCTAGCGATCCCGATGGCGATGCCGATGCTACTCAAGGTCGGGACCACCTTTCTGGGAAAATACTGAACGAAATTCGTTTAATGAAAGAAGACTTCTCCTTGAAATTGAACGGCTTGTTAGCGGCGGTGGACTCTATTAAAGGGGACATAAGAGACATCTCTGGGAGGCTGACACAGGCCGAAACTCGAATCAGCGATGCTGAAGACAACATAACTACTTTACAATCGAAAACAGGCCGCGTGGATAAAGACCTGACAGCTCTCATCCTAAAAGTGGACGAATTGGAAAATCGTAATCGCCGATCTAACTTAAGACTAATTGGTCTCCCCGAGGGTACGGAGGGCAGGGATGCAGCACTCTTTTTGGAGACATGGCTGCCGGAGGTTCTGGGCTCGGCAAACTTTCCGTCACCTCTGATTATCGAAAGAGCGCATAGACTGACAGGACCAAAACCCGCTCCAGATGCTCGCCCAAGAGCTCTCATTATGAAGTTTCTCAACTTCAGAGATAAAGAACGAGTGCTGTACATTGCCAGAAACAAGGGCAGGGTGATGTACGAAAATCATCATGTAATGTTTTTCCCGGACCTGTCGGCAGATCTTCATAAACAGCGAAGACAATTCGACGGAATTAAACAAGAGCTGAGGGCCATGGATATCCGGTACGGACTTATATTCCCTGCGAAGCTACGCGTTACCTTCAAAGGCCAGACTCACATTTTTGAATCTCCTTCGGCAGCTGAGGTGTTCCTTAAGAAGATAAAGCGAATAGACGTTTGAAAAATCCTATCGAACTCAATAACGAGGACTCGATATTAAACAAGATACTTTTCTTTCTAGATAAGTACAGTAGTGAGTTATGCCTTACCCTTTCTCCCCCTTTATTATTTATTTATTATTAGTACTCGTAACATGATGAGTATGTGTTTTTTTTGGTGTATGTGTGTGTGTGTGTATGTATATATATATGTATATATGTGTGTGTATGTGTATATATATATATATATATATGTATATATATTCTAAAATCTAGAGGAAGCTACTAGCGGGGATGGAGGGGGTTATTAGGCTTTCGCTGCATACTGTATAGGGGACGTGTTTGAATTATTTGCATTTTGTTTAGTTTCTTTACAGTTGGTGCCAGCGGAGCGGGTATTGCGATACTGAGCTGGTGTTTAAGGTTAGACTGCTCCTCAGCAAAGTGGATCAGTTTGCATAGCAGCTTTCCCGTGTTTAGTGGGATGGGGGCGGGTCAGATCTATGTGGAGAACAGAAAAAGATCTGTGTGGGTAAAAAGGTCTCGTTTGGGGAGACCGACCGGGAAATGTAATAATAGACGGGGGTTTCAATACTTGGGTGCTTCGTGCATAGTGATCATTCTTTTATTTACTAGTGGACTCGTTTTCAGAACCGCTCGCTTCTTATTGTGCTTAGTAAACAAAATACAACAGAAACTGAGAACTGTGACTCGATCCCAGTTTGGCAAAATCTTATGCTCCCCATGCATCAACTTCAACGATAAGGTTAATGACTGCTGCATGCAATTTAAAATGCAGTCAGATAGTGTCAGCAAGGTGTGTGCGATCATGGTCATACGAAAGGAGGTATTCAACCATTACAGTTTTTATCTGCTTATGTCTGTGACTTTTAACCTTCAAGATGTAAAATAAGATGATGTCTCTAAATGCAGGTTTTAAAATAACCTCTTGGAACGTGAGGGGCTTAAATAAACTCTCTAAAATAAAACAGGTACTTACCAGGCTTAAACAATTAAACTCTAAGATAGTGTTTCTGCAAGAAACCCATCTAATGCAAGATGAAATAATAAAAATTCGAAAAAGATGGCCAGGACAAGTAATATCGGCTTCATATTCTACGCATGCAAGAGGAGTAGTGATTCTTATACATAAATCCGTTCCATTTAAAATACATCACTCATCACTCGATCCGGCTGGTAGATATATTATTGTTCAAGGGTCATTGCTTTCCCAAAATATTAATTTAGTAAATATATATGGGCCTAATACAGACAACCCCAAATTTTTCAGTAGTTTATTTTTATCTCTCCCATCGCTCCCAGGTCATATCATTATGGGGGGGGACTTTAATTGTACTCTGAATCCACTTCTTGATCGTTCTGTAAATTCAAAGGCATCTTACACGCAAAGTAGGAAAATAATACTGGAATCCATTGCGGATCTTAATTTGTGCGAGGTCTGGAGAAAGATTAATCCAACAAAAAAGGAGTACTCCTGCTATTCAAGCACGCATCAATCTTATTCTCGAATAGATTATTTTTTAATCTCTAGCGCACTTATTCCCAAAATCTTGGATTGTAAATATGACTGTATTGTTATATCTGATCATGCACCAATTTCACTATCTTATTTTGATTCTAAACTGATCGCTGACCCCCCAAAATGGCGTGTGCACCCAGAGTGGTTTAAAGATTCAGACTTTCTAAGATTTGTAGGAGAACAAATTGATTTATATTTTGAAATTAACACAACCCAGACCACGGCCTCAGTTAGATGGGAAGCCTTTAAAGCATTTATCAGAGGACAGATCATTAGTTATACTAGTTCTAAAACTAAAGCTTTTAAACTCAAAATGAGTGAATTAGAAAATAAAATTAAAGCTTTGGAAAGGGAGGTTCTTATGAATAATACTTCAAAAGCTCAAAAAGACCTTGTTTCCTTGAGAGCGCAGTACAACAAACTTTCTATTAATAAAGTAATATCTAGTATGACGAGGCTAAAACAAACGTATTATGATCAGGGAGAAAAGGCTGGAAAGCTTCTGGCCTGGCGCATTAAAGCTCTTCAGTCTGAAAGAGCAATTAATGCAATAGAATTAAATTCTGTGTCAACGGACCCTAAGGAAATTAATAGTACCTTTAAATCCTATTATGAAACTCTATACAAATCAGAGACTAACAGAGACTCGGTAAACCTGCAAAACTTTCTGGGTAATCTTCAGATTCCATCTATTTCTGAAGATCAAACCACTAATTTAGATAAAGAATTGGAGAATTCTGAAGTAATAAATGCCATATCTAATATGAAGGGTGGTAAAGCTGCTGGTCCTGATGGTCTCCCAATTGACCTATATAAAATATTTAAGGACAAACTAGTGGATCCTCTCTTAGCCATGTATGAGGAATCATTTGAAAATAAACTGCTCCCTGCTTCTTTGAGATGTGCTATGATCACATTAATTCCTAAATCTGGAAAAAATCCATTAATGTGCGGCTCGTATAGACCAATATCGCTCTTGAACTCGGACACTAAGGTCCTTGCAAAGGTGTTGAGTAACAGAATGGAATCTTTACTCCCACAATTAATAGACAATGATCAGAATGGGTTTATTCAGGGCCGACAGGGATTTCACAATATTAGAAGAGTAATTAATGTTGTTTATGAAAACGCAGGGGCGCCAGACAAAGCTGTTTTGTCGCTGGACGCAGAAAAAGCCTTTGACCGGGTTGAATGGAGTTACTTATTCCATGCACTTTCACGATTTGGATTTGGCAATAATTTTCTTCAGTGGATACGGGTTCTCTACTCTGACCCTTTGGCAGAAGTTGTAACAAATAATATAATAACCAGCCCATTTCAACTGTCGAGAGGCACCCGTCAGGGGTGTCCACTTTCACCTTTACTTTTTGTCCTAGCGATTGAACCCTTGGCTATTGCCATACGTAATCATCCGAACATAACAGGTATAAAAATAGGTCACTTAGAACACCGTATAGCACTTTATGCTGATGATGTTATTTTGTTCCTGTCAAATTTATCTGATTCTATTGATGCCCTGTCAGAACTTGTATCTAATTTTGGAAAATTCTCGGGGTATAAAATAAACAATACTAAATCCTCAATACTATTTTTAAATGAGCAGGAGAGACTCCAACCAAAAATAAAAACTCAATATTTAAACTCCCCAGAGGGCTTTGGGTATAAGAATCACTCCTGAAATAAATAAAATTATTCTAGCCAACTATAATCCCCTCATTTCATCAATAACTAATTCACTGGACAAATGGTCTGAAATGCCTATCTCCCTGATTGGTCGCATAAATATAATTAAGATGAGCATCCTTCCCAAATTTCTATACCTTTTCCAATCTATTCCCCTCTCTCCCCCTCCACTCTTTTTCTCCAAAATGAAAAGCCTATTAGTAAATTTTATTTGGAATAAAAAGCGTTCTAGGCTCCGCTTAACTCTATTATACTTGCCATATGACAGGGGGGGGCTACAACTCCCTAATTTACAATGGTATTACTGGGCAGCACAGCTGAGAGCTGCTATGTGCTGGTTTTCACTTAATGAACCTCTGCCCTGGGTATCAATTGAAATGCACTCTGTTTCAGACATGCCTCTATATATGTACCTCTACTCAGCCAATGTTAAGAAACTGAAAAAACAAACCTCGAATCCTTTTGTTAGGACCACAATCAGTGTTTGGCATGAGGTACAGAAATATATGGGTGAAGAGTCACAGCTGTCACGTTTCACTCCAATCTGGAGGAATGATGATTTTACACCCGGAAAATCTGATTCAGGATTTAAACTTTGGGCCAATAGGGGGATTGAAAAAATTGCTGACTTGTTTAAGAATGATATTCTAATGTCCTTTGAAGAGCTAATAGACAAATTTGAAATCCCACGCAAACATTTCTTTAAATATCTACAACTCCGTAGTTTTGTTTACTCTAGACAGAGCCACTCCCTTCTCCGGCCTGCATTGTCAACTTTGGAGACCGCCGCCTCTGGTCGGGGACATGGGAGGGGGCAGGTTTCTAAGCTATATAACATACTGGTTGCTAAATCGGAGGAGTCCTCAGAGTCCAGACGAATTGCTTGGAGTGAGGACTTATCTGTAGACATTTCCATAATGGAGTGGAGTGAGATCTGTTCTAAAGCCCAATCCCTAACAATTAATACTCAATATAAATTGCTGCAATACAATTGGATTATGCGGACATATATTACCCCTTCCAAACTCCATCAATTTAATTCAGATATTCCTGATAGCTGTGTGAAATGCGGGCTGGAGAGGGGCACTTTAGTCCATTGTTTGTGGGCTTGTCCTGATATTCAGAGGTTCTGGTGTGAGGTTATTGATTATTTATCTCAAATGATTTCTAAGAGGCTGCCCTTTACCTCTAAACTCTGTATACTGGGTGCTTACCCTGAGGGCTGTAATCTGGCTCCCAATGAGAGGAAAATGATTGACCTATGTTTACTCCACGCCAGGCGAATGATTGCCTTGCATTGGAGGGATACGAACAGACCAAGAGTGGGCCGATGGTTAAGGGAACTGTCCTTATGTCTTGCAATGGAAAAATTAACATACATAATAAAGGGGAAATCAGGATGCTTTCAAGATATTTGGGAACCTTTTATACAATTTTTGAGTTGCGGAAATTATGCTGATCCTTTGAGTGAGTAAAGACACATATTACTAGCTATATATAGAGATCCTGATGTCTGTGTGTTATATTGTTCATGTATAGCATTACTTGTGTACTAACTTGAAGCCTGCTAATGTCATGATAGTTGGACCTGTATGATCGCGCATAGCAGTTGATTTGGTAAAGAAAGTATACTAAGGAGGGTACTTTGGATTGCCCTTCGATCTAAACGGTCTGAACAGTCTGAATAATGCATGAGTCACTATATAAGAAGTTTTATTCTCATTGTAACCCATTTTTTTTTTTTTTTTTTTTTCTTTTTCTTTTGGGAGGGTTATATGTTTGTGTGTGTGTGTGTATGTATGTGTGTATGTATGCAAGTGTATATGTATAGGTACGTGTGTATATGTGTATGTGTGTATATATATACATTTTTTTTTTCTTTTTTCTTTTTTATATATATATAATTTTACTAGTTTATTTTTCATCGTGACTGTTATTACAGTGTTGCTATTCTGATATTTAAGTACTATCATTTATAACCTTATGTATCTCACTGTTAATGTTGTGTATATATATATACTTCGTTCTGTTTGAGTTGTTTAAAAGCAAAAATTTAATAAACACAAGTTTAAAAAAAAAAAAAAAAAAAAAAAAAAAAAGTACAGTTTATTTCTATAACAGAAAAGTACCGTAGGATACTTGGCAAATTCATAATTGTTTCTCCCTTGTACTAATTCTGAGTAATAAATATTATAAGTTTTATAATTGGGGTTCCACACAGCCATTCTGAACATTTACTTAACTGTTTTGTGTAAAATATTAAAAGCACCTTTAAACGTGATTATAGATAGCAAAATGTCATAAATTAAACTCTCTTGCACTTATTAGATCTGAAATGTGGAACTACTTTAGGTAGCTTGCAGTTTCTACATCTTTCTACATCTTTTTGCACCTAACAGCATTCTGAACAGATTGTGAACAGATTTATTTAACCAAGTGTTGTACCATAGATCATGTTTAAAAATAAAAATACAAGTTAACCATAACATGTTTTTGTTAAAAAATCAGAAACATGAGTGTGGTGTAGTGTCCCGCCTCTTTGTTTATTATTTATTTTATATTCTGAGTTATATGTGTTTGTTCAAATCTTTTGTTTGTATTATTATTCAATAAAATAGCTGAGCGCCGTAGCACTCAGTTTCACCACCACCATTCCGTGTTTTGGTTTCTGTTTCTGGTCCGTGACGTCACCACTAAGCCACTTGATCATAATGAGACATAAATACCAAATGCAATACACAACCTGTAAGAGTTATATAATTATTTTGTTAGCTACAATCACTTTAATTTTATTTATTCTTTTTACTTCCAATGGTATAACACAGCTTAATTGGAGACCATTTGAAAATCCTTCTGTAGCAAGTAATAGCGATACCATGTTTAGCTCAGTGACTACTAGAGTGCTTTGAAGAAGTGATGAAGCTTTAACTGCCTTTGAGGAATATAAAGAAAAAAAAGGTCAATAAGTTCTGCTTTCTGAGTGCACGGAAATGTACTGATTATGGGACAACGTCCAGCTTTTTGTTCTAACCAGACCCTAAAACAAGCATTTGGCTTAACTTGTACACAGACCACAGCCTACATAAGCGGTTATAACCTGGAAAGCAATGTGCTTTTAAAATGTTTTCTTTGGACTTCATATCAACCCTGTGGGTTGTAAATTGCCCTGTTTTTTGTTCTTATTTTTGAAAAAAACACCTATATGTTAAGAACAAGGACAATTTGTTCATTATTGATTGAAAATGAGAATATAAGCTACTTTTTACAAATGATAGGTCATTTGGCCCAATAATGCACAACCGGTTCCTAGTAGCTGATTTGATTTCAAAACTTTGTGATGTCAGGTTTAAAGAATCCCAATGTTTCAGCATCAAATACATGGCTAGATAACCCATTCCTTTCCTTGACACTGTGTGAAGGAGCATCTCCTACCCTCTCTCCTAAGTCTATCTCCAAGTAATTTCTATGCGTCTTCCTGTTTACTGAACGGCACTTAAAGTATAGTTAGGGTTACTTTCAGTCAACTCCTTTTAAAAACTTCAATCAAGTGTCGTTTTGGTAATGTGATACTGATGTAAAATATCACATTAATCTTAACTTATGTATTCGTGTTGTTTAGATTGTACTGTATGTCATTTTTAGTTCCAGATGATTTTTTTTAATATAAAATTCAGAAGTTTGAAGAACCCTTGTGGGCTCTACAGAGCTTTCAAACACCAGGGTGTAACGCGTAACCCATCCCCCTGCAACACTCTACTCCTAGTTGATGTAAGAAATACCATATTTGTTTTATGTGCTATTTCTTACTGATGTATTTCTTACATTTACTAGGGATGTTGAGTTGCTGGGGAACTGGTTATTTGTTACACTCTGGTTCACCGCCCTTACTTAGAGAGCAGCACTCAGACTATGTGACCTACAGCAAATGATGCAGTTTATCTAGAACAAATCTATAGCTTTTGCATATCTTGAATTAACACAAAAAATGGTTTAAATCCAAAGAAGCTCAGTACAATAATAGAGGGAATAGTAATATTGATAAAGCTAATAAGAGGTACTGTTTTTAAGGGGGGGGGGGGGGGGGGCATGATAATGTTGATTAAACATCCTCCTTTACAACTTCAAAACAGACTGAATCAGTCAGTCCATCGAGTTTGTGTAAAATGTAGATTCCAGACCACAGTTAGTGGGGATATCAGTGGGTACCACATTTTGTGTAAATGTAGATGCCAGACCACAGTTAGTGGGGATATCAGTGGGTACCACACCAAACAAATGCAGCCCCTGCTATTACTGAACTTTCCTTGTAATTATTTTAGTTTTGTCCTTGGTTTGCATGCAGCTAACAGTTCGACAGGTTTTAGTGTGATCATTTAGTTTAACAAACTGAATTGCTTCCTTGCCTGACCGTAGATTGCTACTGTGGTCTTGCATCTGGTTTTATTAAAGCACAAATTAAACACGGTTGTTGTAACTGCACAGTAGTGTTGTGTTGTTTAATGGCAGGTAGGTTGACCTATTTCTCTGAGCTACAAACAGCAGAGCTTGCCAAGGACATCCGTGACCTTCTGCTCCTGCAGGTTTTACATTGACTTGCCAAACAAATTGAGAATGGCCTTACCAGCCTACAATACGTAGGTCCTGGCATTGTTCAAGTAGAAAGTATCCAGTGTTGAAAGTTTCTTTCTGTCGGTGGTTTTCTGCAAACTTTAACATTCCAGGAACACCCAGGAGACTGTCCTGATGGGCACTGTGTAAGATGGCACATTTTGGTTTATGATTTAAGGTAAACATGGAATTAACTACTTTGTTACGCTATAAGGATGAGAGCAGACCATGTTTCAAGTTTTAACTATTAGTTCCAAATACCCACATTACATTCTACATTGCACGTTACTGTTTAGATACAATGCGTGCCACTAGTATTAACAGAGATGGGCACTTGATCAGATTACCTGAATCGCCAGAGAGAGCTCTCAGATTCACCGGATGGTCCACGATGATTCTGGAGGTATTAGAGGCTTCTCTGTCTGTGTTGCCTTTATGCCCGGTATTTATACCATATGGGTTTAGGACATACATGACTGCAGTCTGTTTTTGTTATCTTACTAATTATCAATAGAATTTAGCCCTTTAGCTGTTACTCCAAGTCAAGTGCAACCAACCATTAACCAACCTCTATTACAAGGTTACCGTGGTTAATTGTTTACCATATTTCATTCCATACATTTTTGCACATGCTTTATCTCTTCAATCATTTTAACCAATGCATTTTACTCTCATTTGATTCCAAATACATTTTCATCCTACAACAGAAGCTGGTCAATGCTGCCACTGCGTTGAGGGATGAGCCTGTTGCACTGGCACCACCATCACCTTGTGAAGTCAGAGATCCTTCTGCTTTCCCATATTGTTGCTTAATAATCACAGTGTTGACATACCTGTATGACACATACATTGTGGACCGGGGACTTTTCTACTCTTACAGTGATAGCCAAAACCAGCTATACGAATGGCGAAATCTGGGCGTTATCTGACTGAAATTGGTTTGTCGCAGATTACTACTGAAATAGTGTGAATACCAAAAGCCCAAAGCATATATTGAGTTAAAATAATTTACTGTACTGTGCGATTGTGGTAACAGCTTGAATATGCCGAAGCCTACATTTTATCAAGATGTTAAACAATGCTTTTGCTGAAGAGACAAATACATCTCAATTTTTTTGGACAGTCAGTGTAACAGGAACATTTAGTTGTTAGATTGATGCAATAAAGTTTCAATGAAAAAGAAAACTTGTGAGTCTATGGCCAGGGGCGTAAACAAACTGGGATGCCATCGGTGCCTGATTTCTGATAATGTAGAGTGCACACTTTGGTACAGTTGTAAACATTCACTGTGGAACCATATTCTGCTATTGTGAGACATGACTACTCATTGACGCAGCGGCACTAAAAGTAAGTCTTTATTTCTAGCTAATGAACTCACATTTTAGATGTAGCTTAGCAACAGGAAGCATAACATTTATTTTTCTACAGATTAACTCTGCAGCTATTTTTGGCCCTGCAAGATAGAAATCACAGATTGAGTTATATTCCTATTGGCCACTGCTTTATATCAGTCGGTGTTGTTGTTCTTGTCTAATTGTGCACTGGACAAAAAAAAAAAAAAAAGCTTATTTTGTTATTTAGAATGCAGATTTTATCCTGTCTGCCTTTTGCCACACGGTAAAAATAAATAATAAAACCAATTGTAACAAACAGTATCACGTTTTATAACTGTATTTTTTTTCATTTGTAATGTTTCAGTTCCATTGTCTTTCCCATGATGCACTCCAAGACCTATGAATAAACAAATAAATAAATAACTAAATACATCAATACATTCAATGACAAAGGTTTTGAATAGTCTTGCTCAATGGCTTCAGAGTTGAAATGATTCACGTGCCTATATCACTGGGTGATGTGGACTTCACTCCCAATTGGTAAATGGTCACATTATGAGGAATATGTGTATAATAACATTCAATTCCAATATAACAATTTTGTAGGTTCTTGATTTGATCAATCTATACCCTCTATGAACTACAGATGGGTGTTAGAGCCTTTTACTGCACCAGGGTATCCCTCTGCATTGCGGTAACTAGTTATTATTATGGGTAATCCTGGGATAACCACAGATAGGTGGTTGACGCATTCTAGGGTGATTCTCCAATGCTGTAAAATGCTCAAAAATCCAATCTATTTACAGTATCTGTGTTGCTTTATTGTTTTTCTGATAGAGGGTAGTGATAACCACGTTAGAAGAAAGGGTGGAGAAAAATGACTGCAAATCTCACTACTGGACCAAACCTTCACTCAGCCAAATGACTGATCTGAAAATACAGGTTTACTATCAAATATTTCTTTCAAAACGGAAAGCTATGTAGTGAATATAATGACATGCACAATTTATGCAATGATTGTGTTAGCTACAACCCCCATCTTCACTGTCCTCTTGTGTGGTAACAATCCTCTCTGTTCCCATACAATGGATGGGATGCCTCATTGCCTTGTGCTAAGCACAGTGTTGCAGGGGCACTACAACTGTTCAAGAGGCTGGTGCAGAGTCACTGAGTCCAGGAGCTCAGTTTTCACTTGTACAGCCGAGCAGCAGCAGCAGCAGCAGCAGCAACCCTCAATACTGAAACACGTCACAGCACTGCACTGGGGACAGATAGTTTCTGTCAAGCAAATTATTACATATGTGGTGACAAAGGCAATGGTGCAGTCAGCTGATACAGATGTCAGCCACCCCACCCACCAGCTCCCTCTCTTACAGCTATGATTGGTCTGTTTGCTGTGTTAGTGTGAGCTAATATTCACTCTCTTTTACTTCAATCTGACTTTACATTTCAAAACAACCTCACAGCCAAACACAACACCCATCACACTGAACAAACTGACAGCAGGGTATGAAATTGAGGCTGGTACACAACACCAGGGCTTGATATCAGTGTGAAAGGTGCAAAAAGCAGAATCAGTGAATTCCTGTGAGAAAGTGTTGAAGTATATAAGGTTTTATAGAGTATCTCTAGGTCTAAACTATAGGCAACTCCAGTCTTGCAGGGCCATTTCACTCCAGATTAAACAGGTACTGTATTATAAAATGTATAACAAAAACAAAAATGAAAAAAGAAGCCAAGTTAGAAGCAACAATTGTGTGAATGTTGGGCCCCAGCACCTTTCCAATTGTGCCTATTTGTTTGATGCTTGACCAGGTTGCCCCAATTGCTTCTCCTAACTTGGGCTTTTGTGTTTGATAGCACCACTTTACAGCTGTTGCGTTTTTCTAACTTGTTTTTTTACACTTGTTTTTGTTATACCTATCACTTCTTTTTTTACTTCATCAAATAATAAATAAAGCGAGGGAAAGATATTCAAGAATATGTATGGTAAATAGACAGACAGACAAGACAAGAGAGTAAAAAGTAGAGTAATATAAGATTTGAAAGTAAAATAATGGTAGAAGGGACTTTTGGCCAGTATTGAAAGTGTAAACATTGTATTCTTATAGTTGCATGAGTGGTGAAAACAACATGTCTATTTTGGTAGGTATTGATATATTGATATTTATGTAGGTACAAAACTACAATGTTATGAATGGTTAAAAAGGTACATATGCATGTCCGTGCTAAAGGGTAGTATACTAACACATTTTAATGCTGAAAAAAAACATTATTCGCCTTGTTATAGAGGTGTTATGAACTTAGGCCAATGAAGGCATTTGTAAAGCATTCAATCTCTTCATAAGAGGCCATATCCATGTCCTTTGCCTTTCTTGGCCATGGTTTGACTTCAATGAGTGCATCATTTGTATGCACCCATTTTCCAGTAGCACCCACAGCAAGAAGACACACACACACACACACAGACATACACGCACACACACAAAGGACACGCTGTCCAGTGGCCACGCCCTCCTGTTCGCGCCACAGTTCTGACTGAGGTCTCAGCTGTCAGTCTCACGCGCAGGAACACCCAGAGTGTGAGCATAGCGGAGCGAACCAATTGTATATGGAGCAGGGCAGCGGAGCGGTGTAGTTCCATGAGCGGACGTTTCCGGCCCACTCCTTTACAGCACTGAGAAGAACTGAGCATGGTTTTATTTTTCTTAAATATATGTTCGGCCATGGATTTTGGACAAAAGAGGTGACAAATACAGATGCAGTCACTTTACAGTATTTTCCATCATGCCTGTGCATGGTAACCACTCATTTTCCAGTTTTAACCCACAATTAGGCACTTTTATGTTTTGCAGACTTAAAATTGCATTTAAAAAAAAAAAAAAACTTTTATTTTTCTTTTATATTCAATGTGATTGACGTGGCACTTTATTAATTATTATTGATATATATATATAATTGATGTATCTACTAGAGATACTAATGAGAGCAAAACAAATACAAAAGAAAAACAAGGGAACGGCAGATCTTTTCAAGAAAGCTGGGAGACTTTGTATAAATGGATTTAATATTTTTAAATGCTGCAATAACAGTTCTGCTTGTGAAGCATCCACACTATAATTTGACAAAACAGGTGATTTATTTGCACAGTGCAGAACCTTATTTTCCCATTGGTGCTTGAGCCCCGGTGCACTCACAGATCACTGCCTGTGCACCTGTTACCAGTGATTCACTGGGCGTGAGCTGGGGGGGAAGGATAAGGCAGAAGAAGCAGCAAGGAGCAGTTAGTAGGACAGAATGTGGTTACTGACTGAGGGCGACGCTGTCGCACATCCCAGGGGCAGAGGACCCAGCAACCGAAACAGGATAGAAAAGAGGTCACCGACTGGGGCCGACGCTGTCGACATCCCAGGGGCGCAGGACCCGGCAACCGGAAACAGGATAGAAAAGAGGTCACCGACTGGGGCAGACGCTGTCGACATCCCAGGGGCGGAGGACCCGGCGACCGAAAACACATATGACTTATGACTTGGAAAGCCGCCCCTCGGGAGGAGATGAGAGAGGTACCCAGCATCTGAGGCTTCTGTAAGGGGCGCTCGTAAAACCCCTGATTGGCCGAGACGTCACGCTGCCTGTGACCTGAAAATAAGGACAAAGCATTGAGGTTAGTATAGGACTCAGCATGAGTGACCACGTCCTGAAGAGAGGCAGAATAGAACAGAGCCTCAAGTGAGATGAACGCAGGAGCTGTGACAGGACAGAGTTTGGCCGGGGGTCCGCTCTGACTCATGCGGTGAGAACCCTGAGGTCGGGGAAGTGAGCCTCACTTGCCCCCTAAAGGATGGACCCCTGGCACCTCACGAAAACTTCCACACCGTGAGACAAACAAGACAGCACATGCCAACGCATAACATAGACAAAAGACCAGAATGACGAACAGGACGAACAGAGGGAGATTAGTAAATTTGTTAGTAGGATGCGACTATGTGTATACCTGCCGCTCAGTGGAGAGGAAAAAAACCCTTGAGGCAGATTAGGGAAAAACCTCTGGTGGCCCCGGCGAACAGGTAGCCCCACTCCGGGCATGCTAGCGATTTTAAAATGGGCTGCAAATATATCGGAGGAGATGAATGAACGTAATAATCTACTGCAGAAGAGGACCAGCGGCCCATGGTCTTGATCAGACTGTGGTTGATGCTGGCTCTTGCAGCGGAGGTAGCTGCACCTATACGAAATTAATGGGGAGAATACAGCTGAGGAGGGAGGCCTGCTCTAGAAAGGAGGGCGGAGAGATTGGCTGATTAGGAGATCTTCGTCGCTGCAGGGAAGCTTGAAGCTGAAGGAACTGTGAATTCTGAGCTTCTGAGGAAGCCGAAGAAGGCCAAGAAGCAGATGAGATACCTTGACGTTGAAAATAAGGGGCAGATAGGGGAATCTGCTTGAACTTTGAAGATTCCGCAAAGAGTCAGACAAACTGCTGGTATGGAGAGAATGGTGGGAAAAAAAATCCCTAGCTGGACGATGAAAGCCATGATCTGGTTTGATTTGAAGGAATAGGATGAATCCGATTCTGGCACAGAACGTTTAAAACACTGACCAAGCTGTACAATATGAAGCGGTCGAAGGAGGGAGAGAGCTGCAGATATGAAATGCTGAGCAGATTGAAGGAGGTTACTGAGAGTATGATTCAGTCAAATGACAGCTGGTGAATCGGGGGGGGGGGGGGGGAACACAGCAGACTGGACCAGTCGACGGAATTTGAATACTAAAAGTGGAGGCCGAAGGGGAGCTGGAATTGACAGTTGAGGTAGCAGCTGGATCTGAACGAACGTGTGTAAATCGACTGCTGGGGAGGCTCAGCACGCTTTGTGCTCCATTTACTGGAATGGAGAGCAGAGATGAGATGTTGACTATCCTATGTGTCAGTTAATACGGGATCGATCTGCGGTCTGCTACTATCATGTCTGCTTGAAATGGAAAAGGTGAACTCACATTGAGAGACTAGGTTTCACAACTCCAGTTATTCTCCTAGAGTGGAACTCCTTAACTCATAAACAAGACAGATTTCCAGTCTCATCGCGTCTCTCACCATGTATTAATGCTGTAATATTTGAGAGGATGTGTGGGCATATGAATAGATTGCTGAGAAAGACAAGCACCTCGTATTTTTGATTAGATGGGGATTAGCATTAGCCTTGACTGCGGAATGCTTCCACGATCTGCCTATTGGAGGAAAGCGGAAACGTTGGCAGATCTGGAGTAGTGCAGGTACAGATTTAGACTGTAAACTAAAGCAACTTGCATGCTATAATAGTGAGTAGATCTGAAGAGGGAGCAGAGATCTGCTGCAGTGAGGAGCAATTAACAGGAGAGGACGGGATCTGCTGAACGGTGCAGAGATCTGAGGAAGTAAACAAACAAGTGCTGTCAATAATGAGCGGTGGTCTGCTGTAGAGAGAGAGAGAGAGAGAGAGAGAGAGAGAGAGAGAGATCTGCTGAAGCAGTGATCTGTTATTGTGAATGGTGGACTGCCATTGGTAGAGCATGGTGGTCTGCTGCAGAATGCAGATATCTGCTGAAGCAGGGATCTGTAATAGTGAATGGTGGATTGCCATCGGAAGTGTGATGATCTGCTGTAGAGCACAGAGATCTGCTGAATGCGGTGGATATTGGACTGTGAGTTAAAGTGATTTAGATGAAGCCAGAGATGGAGAATACATAGAGCTGAGGCCACTGTAGAACCTAAGAGGATGAAGAATCCGTTGCTCTGAGGCTGTTAAAAAATCTATTGATTTGGTCGGGAGCAGTCTGCCTCAAAGGGGCGGGGGGGGGGCGGGGTAAGAGTTGAAATTGAAGAATGTCATTTGATATAGATAGACAGAGGATGAGGCAGGAGGGGAACTCCCGAGAATCCATACGAGTGAGAACTGCGGGAATATTATTATTATTATTCATTTCTTAGCAGACACCCTTATCCAGGGCGACTTACAATTGTTACAAGATATCACATTATACATTATTTCACATTATACAGTTATCACATTATTTTTACATACAATTGCCCATTTATACAGTTGGGTTTTTACTGGAGCAATCTAGGTAAAGTACCTTGCTCAAGGGTACAACAGCAGTGTCCCCCACTGGGGATTGAACCCACAACCCTCCGGTCAAGAGTCCAGAGCCCTAACCACTACTCCACACTGCTGCCCTAGACAGAATAGACTGGAATAGATAGAAAAGCTGTAGTGTCCGAGCTTCGCAGCGATACCAAACTGGTTTAATGTATAGAGAGAGACCTTGTGGTATTATCCTGCCATCCGGAGGTTATAATTGGAATTACATCATTGACTTGAGTGAATCAGGGTAGAATCTATGAAGTTATTACGATTAAAATCTTTGTCTATGTAGAACAACATTTGCTTATTCCTTTAGATTTGAATAATACATATTCTAGACATGTTTAGGACAGATAGTCATGAATATAAATAAGTTAATGCAATATTTAGATGTCATGGTTCGGCGTGTTGAATTCGTCTCCGCCAGTTGTGAAAGCGCAGCAACAGGAAGCCGGAAGATTGCAGTGCTGAGGCGCAGGCACGCAGAGCCTGATGAAGCTGCCTGGTCACCATGACAACTTACCACTCCCCGCAGTCACTCAATAAGGGCGTTGCCGTGGTAACCATAGTCTGTGAGGCGCCGGTGGAAAGTTACAGTACAATAGTGTCGTTGGAGAATGTTGTGACCAGTCGAGTCACGAGCCGGCACTGGTTAAAAATTGAATTTAGAATAGGCTGGATACGTCTTTAAAAGGTGGAACATAGCTGATGGAGGTCCAGGGCAGGATCTTCTGATGAAACGGTAATTGTGCTGGCTCTGTGGGAGCGGGGGGAGGGGCGTCTGATTGCAGGCGAGGAGTAAAGAAAGATTCTGCTGACAAAACTTTGTGGTAGAATTAAATAGAGCTAAGGTAAGGCAATCGCCGACAACGGGAATGTCGATGTCATGTCGAAGGAGCTTGAAAGTTTAACAGAGAACCAGACTTTCTGATAAAGTTGCAGACAAGTTGAGTAATGAAGCTGCGCTTTGGACAGCTATGATGCCGAGGTGGAGACTGGATGGAACAGGAAAGAGTAACGTGGAGCTCTTGGAGCCGAAAAGAGAAGCTAAATGAAAAGAAAGATCACCTGAGCAGGTAAGAAAAATGATTGATAATATCTTGGCAGCGATGTGCAGAGAAAGACCTGCGTGAGCGAGGCAACGAAGTTTAGATATTAGCGGTGAAGCACGAAACGACGGCGTCTGAGCGTTTGCTACAAAAACGAAACACTAGACAGAAAAGGTGCAGGTGATCAGGTCTTAAATAGTAAATAGATACTAATTAACGGGAGATTAGAAAATTGAAAGATTAGAGATTAGCGGCCCCCCAGCTCCACGCCCCCAGAACCTCGCAAGCTAACATTTAAAGCCTGGTTTTCAAACAAACTGATTATCGTTCACCAATACTGTATTGGTATAAGAAAAGTGTGTTTTTAAAGAAAGTAATTTCAGCTTTCAATCACTTAAAATATGCTGACGATAATGTAAACACCACCAGTCTACAGACAGCGAGTCCCATGCTTTAAATATGTTACTGTTTATAGATAAGAACTCAACTTTATTATGAATATTGTGTTATTATGTTTTAAGCAACATACTACGATAGTGTTCATTATGGTAATTGTTTGTTTATTAGTTTTAAAATGTTTACTAAAACGTGACCTATTGTTTGACCTCGTTAGTACAACCGGCCCCCTTTGCTAATGACATCTTCAGTCAGGGTCGTAACCAAGATAAATCTCCACATTTTTGTAAAATGACTTTACACTTACTTCTAAAGATGCAACACATTTCAGTAAATTAAAACGATAAACTTCGCATCCCGCGCAGAGGGAGAACACAAACGTAAAACACCATTAAGTGGGGTTGGCATTGCAAGGGAGATGAAGGGAGGTTTCACAGTTCCGATCGAGTGACAGTTTTCTAAGCATTATTTGTGAATGCTTATTCACCATTGCTACACCCCATTAGAAAATTGACTTTGTTCCATTTTTTTTAATTCTTCATCATTTAATCATAAAATCACAATTTACAAGATTAAATACGCTACTATACGCTGCCAATAGGGTCACACGACTGCGATACTGCACGCCGATTGGCTCAGTTCATATGTCAGATTTTGCTAAATTAGAAGCCTGGCGTATAGCGCGTTATGGAAAGAAACAATCATTTGAGTTGTATTTATTGTATATCGTGTTTTGAGGACAAAGGACATTGAACATCAGAAAGTAGGCACTGTGAGATGAATGATCCTGCTTTTAGCTCAGTTTTGGTGCGAATGGCGTATATCACATTTTGCATCTAAACTCTTTAGATATATATATTCTGTGTGTGTGTGTGTGTGTGTGTGTGTGCGTCTGTCTGCAGTTCTTACAGGGTGGTCCGTCAGCCCCGTCGACTCACTCATATGTGTTCGTGGGTTGCTTTGAGCACCCTATGAGATATTCGGATACAAATATTTCCTGTATAAAGCTAATTTGATACGAATCATATGCAAAGTTTGAAATGTATGCATTTTTTCCAGTACCAAACAATAATAATGAGAAAGCGTCTTTGAATTCAATTAGGTAACTTCTCTGAGAACTTTATGTTGCCGTTTTTCTTTGCTGGTCATAGGTGGGGATTTTTTTTTTTTTTTACTTGAGTCAAGTATGCGATTAATAAGGACAATTAAATGGTATTCCTTTCTGAATGTACATTACATCTCTTCATCTGCAATCGGAAACACGATGGGGGAAAACAGCTAGTTTATTTACTTATTATTATATATCATTTTGTCTGGAGTGGGGGAGCGGAGCAGAATGAAAGAAAGAGCCGAGCGGAGCAAAGAAAGAGCGGAGCAGAGCGGAGGATATTATTATGAGCGGTGAGCAGAATTGTCACCGCTTCGCTCCGCTCACATTCTCTGAACACAACACAGACGCTTGCCATTAAAACATATTGTCATTAACACAGGATTTGCACATCACAGAAGAGTAGAAGTGAGTAAACTGTATCCCTTATACGAGAAGTGGGTAAACGATATATTGCCCAAATTCAAAGTGGGCAAACGCCGTTTACCTGTATATACCCTCGACTACACCACTGAGTAAAACTCCAAAGAAAAGTTTAAAGTACCTGGTATTGCCAAGCAGTCTCCCATCCAAGTTCCAACCAGGACTAAAAAATTATTATTTTATTTCTTAGCAGACACCCTTATACAGGCCAATTTACAACTGTGATGTTATTTATTTATTAATTTTTTACATACAATTACTTATTTATACAGTTGTTTTTTTTTACTGGACCAGTCTAGGTAAAGCAGCAGTGTGTCTCCAACCTGGGACGGAACTCACAACCTTCCAGTCAAGAGCACAGTGCTCTAACCACTACAAGTGAAGAAGCACTAATGTCTCGTTGTATAACAATTTTTTTTTTTCAGTTTTTTTTTTTTTTACATGAAAATTACTTTTTGTATATAGGAATACAAATGTCAATTGCTCTGGATAAAAGCATCAGCCAAATCAATTAATATGACATATTTTTCTGGCTTGCTATTTATTAATTTATTAATGTATTTATACATTTATAATATAAACATTAATTTCTACATTTATTTATTTAAAAATATTTATTTCTAAATATATTTATTCCTCTATGCATTTTTAAATCATTTATTCATTTCTGCCTAATAAATTATTCCTTTATTTATTTTTAATTAAACGAGGAACTACAATTTATCAGAGATCAGAGATTTAGACAAGGAAGCTACATGCCCCTCTTGTGTACAATTCCATTCCATGGTACCTACCAAACAGGAAACTAGATCTTTTCAAACAGGAAATAGAGCATTTCTAGAATCGAGTAGAACCTTCAGGTTTGCTGGTAAGGCATGGATGTAAGCTTCAAAAATTAACACATTTCAACAACTGCGCAGTGGCGCAGCGGGCTAAGGCAATGTGCTCTGCAAGTACGTCATGTTGCACGTTCACAGTCATTTTTTTTTCTTCCTGCGATATGTGCTGTTTTAAAACATAAATAAATTGTTTAATATAAGTGGTGTGGATATCAGACTACTTGCATTCCCTGGTTTATTTTGACGTTGACCAACATGTGGAATCACATGATTGGTAGATATCCAGTTATTTAGCTTTTCTGTTTGAAAAGTCACTACACACTCTTAAAAAAGTAAAAGAGGAAGAAGGAGGAGAATAACAATTTTACCTTAGTTTGATGACTTATATCTCATTGTGTATAAGAGGTATTTACATTTTTTTTCACATTTGATGTAAGAAAGTTTCAGACTTTTGGTACTGGTACAGGTGGTAATTCTAAGTGATTTAGTATTGCCACTGCAACATGGTGAAAACAGCAAAACTCTTGGAGCTGTATAGAGAGACTCGGTAGTTTCAAACAAGTTTATCTAACTTGTACGAGGAACCACTGTTCCTCTCAATTGAATACCGCTGGGCTACGGTAATGTAAAAAGTTCATCATTAAACAGTTTTAGATACTGTGATGCATTTTTTAAAAGTCTGTGATCTAGTTGCTTTTGTGCATTTTCATATTCTACATTTCTGAATACTGACTTTGGATACTGTTTTAATTCTGGAAACTGTTGTTGTTTTTTTTAAATCTTTTGCTAAATTGCATTGCCTTTTACGTTTTACGCAGTTCTGTGCATGGGTAACATTTTGATTTCATTTTGCGTTAATGGAGAATTTTATATACTGTTACAATACATAAAAATACGTACTGTATTACAGTCCACATGTCCACAGTCGTCTCTTTTGGCAAGTGAGATTTTCAGAATCATATTGTTCTGAATTGAAATTAAAATTCTGTTGAAAATACCAAACAAAACCAACTGTAGTACCTTTGCTATATGTCACATGGACTGATTTCAGCTAGTTTAGACACATTAAACTATTAGACACCAGGACGCAGCAGCAACATTCCATCTAGTATACCGTTATTGATTACAATTTGAAATAATAGCAACAAAATCCTCTGAATTCCAATGTTACCCCTATTCAATCCTCTGAAACTCTTGATATTCAAAAGAATTTCTTACCAGGCGCATAGCGTCCATTGAGGCAGCCGAGGCGGCCGTCTCGGTAAAAATCGGCTCAATTCTTAATTGTGAAGATTAAAAAACAAAAAAAAAAAAGATAAAAAAAATCGTCTATCGGGTGAGATGCACTTATAAGTGACGCTGCAGCTGATGCATAGTTCACACACCCTAGTCTCTATAAGTCGCCTTGGATAAAGCGATTTAGCAGACGCTAAATAAATTATGTATATATAAAATAGTATTTTTAATTTCTTCACATTACTGTGATCTCGGGCTGTATAGACACTGCGTTATGTCAAATTCGCGCCACAAAGACGTTTCTCATTAGTTAGTTTCCCAAGTTACTCTGTACTCTGATTTACAGTGCAGCACCAACATGAAACAGAGAAATTACACATTTCTTTCTAAAGAAGCCAAATCTTGGTAAGAATCAATGTTAAGTGAATTTATCATTTATATTGTTGTTTTTCCCCTGCACAATGTGATGTTTAGCTGCAATATGTTTTGATAAATCTTTTTTTTTCATGTAGAATGTTTTAACGACAGCACAGCAAAATTCCAAGTACCTGTTTTTATGATGTCATTAAATGTGTAGCTAAAATGTTTTTTTTTTTCTCGTCACTTTAATTGGATAGTCAGCTCGTCCAAATATCACCCTACCTGCCATAGCATAGCGTTTTATTATAGCATATTTTATAGCATCTGCGACCGGTTTCCCCCGCCTGAAGTACTGTACTACTTCCTAGGGTCGATTTATATTGACAAAAGAATATTAGAATTGTGTGAGAAACTGTGTAAACTTTCAAAGGAGAGCTAGCGTTCAGAGGTGGGAACATCACATTATTATTATTATTATTATTATTATTATTATTATTATTATTATTATTATTATTATTATTATTATTATTGTTATTTTTGGTGAATACCTTGTGAAAGTACTATAGAGTTGTACTCGAACAGCACCAGTCCCAGCAGTGTCAGCACGTCCCTGTGTCAGCACCAGTCCCAGCAGTGTAAGCACCAGTCACAGTGTCAGCACCAGTCAGTGTCAGCACCAGTCCCGGTGTCAGCACCAGTCCCGGTGTCAGCACCAGTCAGTGTCAGCACCAGTCCCGGTGTCAGCACCAGTCCCGGTGTCAGCACCAGTCCCAGTATCAGCACCAGTCCCAGTATTTCTGACAAAAGGAGAAACAGTCGGATGTAATTAGTTTATTTTTTATTGTGTACGTCACATAAACATCTGAACAACCAAAGCATATATATATATATATATATATATATATATATATATATATATATATATATATATGTGAACATTTACTGTATTTTACAAATCGAAAGAAGAAAATGTAAATAAACACCTGAACAGACATCAGTTTACAACATACATATTTAGAAAACTGAAGAGATAGCAATACATTTTTAACTTTGCAACAGCAATCGGTTTATTATCAGATGAGCAAAAGCAACTGAACAACATAGATAAATAAACTTAGAAAAAAACATTTTACAGAAGCGCACAGCACAAGAAGTTATAAAAAAAGTCTAATTTCTTTTTCTTTTTTGCAACAAAAGGGTATTCTTTTACCTTGAGTGTAAGGCTGTTCACAATCAACACAGATAATGCGCTTCTCCACGGTGCCTTTCTGCACAGGGCACAGCTGTTAGAAGTTTTATTTTTATTGCACTTGCCAGCCTGGCATTGGCGTCAGCTCTCTGGTATTTATTTCCACTAGTCCCGATGCTAATTGACTGACCAAAGCAGCGCATCTGACAAACGGGCCAGCCTTCAAAAGGCTGATTGTAAATAATAGACTGTCAGTCATTCACTCAGGCAGAGAGTAGAGACTAATCTGATTACAGCTAAACACATTGTGGACTGGTAAATAAAAATAATAATCAAAATACAATTGTTTTTGAGTGGCCGTCAATGTGACTGCTCCCAGGGGTTTTAGGTAAAATGTAATATATCTCCTTTATTTCTGCACTCCCATGTTTCATGCTTTGTGAGAATATTTAATACATACGGACAGAAAGGTACACGAACGCACAGCCCCATATGTGTTACACGACTGGAGAAAATTACATTTTAAAACCAAAAACCGCCAGAATGACAGCCGCGGGGCTCACAGTGGAAACATCCTTTTAAAGGTTTTCCATGGTAAACTCTGGTACATGGAAAGTATAAACATGGGAAAACTGCTAAATTACTGGGAAAATTTACTGTGATAAACTTTTATGAGAGAAATTTGGTTAAATGCAGGGATACTGTAAACCCCCTTTTTGCGTGCTAATTTCAGCTAATTTCATATGTCCATATATTTCTAATTTAAATGATTACCCAGTGTACTGTATGCTACACAATTCTTCTTCATCCCTAAAATGTGCGTAATATAAAGCTTCTAGTAAATCACTTTAAAAAGAGCCTGGGATTTATTGATTTATTTATTTGTCAGGGACACATACAATAGTAACATGAGTGTCATTTACATAACACAAGATGCATTGTATTTTCAATTTAGCCGATTGGCTAATTTCCATTGATAGTCCCTGGGCAGACATTGGTGACAACTATAAAATAATCTCACTACTACGCCTATTCCCACTCCTAAATGCTAGAATTACAATCATAAATAACCATGTAATACAGAGTACATTCCATAAATATGTCAGACACACACTGGACCAATTATAAAAATGTCATATAATATATAAATAAATCACCTATTAAAAAAATTAATTACCTACGTACATACATTATAACACCGTGTAACAAATTATTATTATTTTTTGGTTCCTGGGTAGTAAGTCTTATTTCCTAATTGCTTATGCCTCAAAAGTATAGAAAATGGCTATTATTCCCCACAAACTTTGCTTTTGTGACCAGGACAGTGATATTTTGAAATGTACCTATTTTCTAGAACATTCCAGATAGATTCAGTGCTGAGTAAACTTGGAGTAACTTCTAGAACTTTCCAGTAATATAAATAGTAGTATAAATACAGGGGCCTTAAGCCCACCAGTTCAGTTTAGTTCCAGCTGCCTAAGTGGATACATATCTGCATTTTTCTGAGATGGCATCAAGAGGCTGCAAGCATCCGGCAGACGCATTTTGCTATGTCTGCGGTCAATTTATCAAGACAAGAGCGAAAAAGTACTCCGTGGAAGCATCTGCTAAGATGTGTGAGGCCTACAAGGCATATTTCGGCATGCCTGTCGGGGATCAAGACAAACCCTGGGCACCTCATTTCACCTGCGAGCACTGCAAAAAAACTCTGGAAGGTAAGATGGACAATTGTTGCTCGGAATTTTATGTTATAAAATTTGTTAAAATTTTTAAAATTGTAAAAGTTTTTAATTTTAAAATGTTTTACAATTTTCAGTGTTATTGAAAAAATATATCATATATGAAAAATGTTGCGAGAATCTCTTACACATTAGTCATGGGTGAAATAAATGTATTTTTGTAGGATGGTACAGAGGGGAAAAGAGAGCCATGAAGTTCGCTATCCCAAGAATTTGGCGGGAACCCACTGACCACTCAAGCAACTGCTACTTCTGCATGGTGGACCCTTCCAAGCGGACCGAGTTCTCTGTGGGGAGGAACAACGTCAAGTGGGAGCCTCTGGTGGACCCCCGGAAGGTGCTGATGCCACCACTGCACATCAAATTGGGCCTTATGAAACAATTTGTCAGAGCTCTAGATAAGGAGTCGGCAGCCTTCAAGTACCTTCAAGACTTCTTCCCTAAGCTGTCTGAGGAAAAGGTCAAAGCCGGTGTCTTCGTCGGACCACAGATAAAGAAGATCCTGGAGTGCAATGAATTCCCCAAGAAGCTCACTAGTAAGGAGAAAGCGGCATGGAACAGCTTTGTCGCAGTGGTTCGGGGCTTCCTGGGCAATCACAAGGCCGAAAACTATGTGGAGCTGGTTGAGACTCTGGTGAAGAACTACGGCACAATGGGCTGTAGGATGTCCCTCAAAGTCCATATCCTTGATGCTCATCTTGATAAATTCAAGGAGAACATGGGAGCGTACTCGGAGGAGCAAGGCGAGCACTTCCACCAGGATATACTGGACTTTGAACGCCGCTACCAAGGACAGTATAACGAGAACATGATGGGAGACTACATTTGGGGGCTGATTCATGAAAGTGATTTACAGTATAATCGTAAATCTCGAAAAACTACTCACTTCTAAATCTTTTGTAGTCATTTTTGTATTACTTTAGTATAAATACATGTTAATTTGGATTCATATGTTGTTTTTTTCTGACTTTATGTGAACGAAAAGACAGAAATTTTGCAAACTATTTTAAAGTCACTTAAGACCTTAATTTCTAAAGGAAGCGAGTTCCAGAATAGAGTGCCTTTTATTGAAAAGGCTGTTTGAGTAAATGTTGTTTTGCGTCATTGCACTCTACAGTTCCCACACCCAGCCTCTCTTGTGAGCCTTTTAGAGTCTCAGAGATCTTTTTCATGACTCCCTTCAAAGGCAGAGCACTTAAGCCTTGCAAAGTTTTACAGTTTTGCACAGGAACAGTTTACATAATTGTCAAAACTCAATAACTAGTATTTACTCAGAATGTTACAATGATGGTATCGCATAGTTTTTTTTTTTTATCCAAAATTGTTATGCCTTGCTTATAAAGAGAACATATTGGTTTGATTACTGATTCACTAGCTTGAGCTCAAGAGGTAATGCAGTAAGATATATGGGGGAAGATCATGGTATGCAAAAACAGTTTAGTAGCATTGGTAGTTAGATTAGGTCTAATATTTATAAAATTAGGTCTAATATGTATAAAATATATAATATATCATGTTCACTGTCCTTCTAACCTTTT
The DNA here is from genome assembly GCF_902713425.1 of Acipenser ruthenus. Taxonomy (NCBI): domain Eukaryota; kingdom Metazoa; phylum Chordata; class Actinopteri; order Acipenseriformes; family Acipenseridae; genus Acipenser; species Acipenser ruthenus. Next base: position 13,242,364 of record NC_081207.1, on the reverse strand, counting down.
TTATGTGACTATCACATTTCAAACGTGAGTCAACGATAATTCCTAAAAATTTGACTTCTGAAACTTCCTCAATGGCTTTCCCATCAATTTGAATTTTAAAATGATTAGTTGTTGGTTGCTTTATGGAGAAACAAAAACTGACTGTTTTCTTCACATTTAGAGTTAAACATGAAGAAATCAGCCAGTCTGATATAATCTTCATTTGCTCTGTCAGTTTAGAAGCTGCCTCGGTGCAGGTTTTTGTAGATACATACACGACTGTGTCATCAGCAAATCCACACTTGGGCACATGTCTGGAAGGTCATTAATATATAAACTAAATAGTAAGGGTCCCAGCACACCCCTATGGGATTCCAGTATGAGATTTAATTGAGACACACTGGGTTCTATACTTTAAATAGGATTCAAACCACCGTAATACAGGTTCAGAAAAGTAAAATGCGTTTAATTTGGAAAGAAGAACTTGATGGTTAACTGTGTCAAATTAAGGTCCAAAAATACTGCCCCAACTACACCGCCTTTATCCAAGTTTTCGTTTACCTTTTCTATAAAAAAAAAAACAATTTGCGGATTTAGTAGAGTACTTAGTACAAACTGTAGTGGATGAAAAAAATTGCCAGACGCCAAAAGATCTATTAAGTGTCCAGCTATTACTTAGATATTAATACCACCAATGGGGTTTAGTAATCTGTGGACTAAACAGGAAGCCTCTTATTTCCACTGGTTTCAGTTTGAATTTCCTTCCAGTTTTGGCAGTCACCATTGCAGTACAAAAACAGAACACATAGCCCAACCTAACATTCTGCCTTGGTAGTAAAAGCATAAAACTGCACTTGTGAGACATTGTACTATCTTGTGTGTGTTTGAAGACATGGCAACTACTGTAGCAATTCTGGAGGCTAGCATATTTAGTGATCAAGGGGAATGAGTGGGATAAAATGGAAAGCTGCCTGTAGCAGAGCATGAGCTCTGGCTGTAAATAGTGTTGGTGTTTTGTGTGTGTTTTGGTTGTGGTGGCAGGGATGGGGTTAATTCCTGTCACAAAAATATGTGAGAATGTGGCTGTTCCTGATAGAATGATTGGTGTTAATTGGGAGCAGCCACATCCTATAAAAGGACAGCACAGAGCTCTATTACAGAGGAGTTGGTGAGTGTAAGTCTGTTACCACTGTGTCTTTGTATCCTGTATTTTTTATTATTTAGCCGACGCCCTTATCCAGGGCAACTTACAATTGTTACAAGATATCACATTATTTTTTTTACATACAATTACCCATGTATACAGTTGGGTTTTTACTGGAGCAATCTAGGTAAAGTACCTTGCTCCACCTGGGACTGAACCCACGACCCTCCGATCAAGAGTCCAGAGTCCTAACCACTACTCCACACTGTTGCTTTTTGTGTTAGTAGTGAAGGCGAATGCCCAGCCTACCTTTTTTATATTTTGTTTAAACATTTTTTGTTTTGGCCCTTGTGCCTGTTTATTTAGTTCCTGTGTTTTGATTTTGCACTTTGTACTGCAGTTCCTGGTCTCTGAGTCTTCTTCTGGCCGTTACCTTGCGACACTGCCACTGTAAGACAGAACTTATTCACTGTTCCAAGGTCAGCATTATGTATGTGCTAGGCACAACACAGTGCCACAAGAGCCTTTTATACAGCATAGGTGATAGTTAGTGCAACTTAATGTAAATTAATGACTGTGACAGAGTAAGGTCTGTAAATATTGTAAACATTGATATTGAGGCAGGGATTTTCGATTAAATCCCTGCTTGTGTCCCCTCCAACAGGGACTAGCCATCCATTTTAGATTGTTGCTGCACTAGGTTAAGTCTGAACTGATTGATGGGGAACTTCAAAATCTTGAGAATGTGGTCAAGATAAATGTGTTAATTGATTGCCAATTTACCTTGAGCACACGTCCTCTATGGGCCACAGTGATTGTTGCGACAATGTAGAGCAAGCATGTGACTACTATGCCAACTTAATTCCAGTGCTCTCTCTAGTCCAAGGTGACTTTTGACTCTTCTATACATCCACCCTGTACAGGGTAATGTTACGTTTTTTATGTTTGCTCCCAGTTTGTTCTTTTTCATAGGCGTTCCTTTGGCTGGGAGCTGTGGGTTGCCTTGGCGAGTCCCCCAACCCTAACATAACCTTTTAAAAGAGTTGGCAGGGTTTTAGAAAGGTCCAGAGAATGTGCCAAGTTCAGCACAAGACGCTTAGAAAGGATGATGTTAAGGTTCTACAGTCCTCTGGAAGGCAGTGAAGGTGCTTAGCAAAGTAAGAAACATAACTTCACTAATATGTATTACCATCACTTCATAGGTGTCAATTTTTACTATAGTCAAAACGTCAGTCGCTTTTTACCATCCTTGTATTAAGAAACAAGTCAATTCCCATTATATACAGTACTGTGCAAAAGTTTTAGGCAGGTGTGAAAAAATGCTGTAAAGTAAGAATGCTTTCAAAAATAGACATGTTAATAGTTTATATTTATCAATTAACAAAATGCAAAGTGAGTGAACAGAAGAAAAATCTACATCAAATCAATATTTGGTGTGACCACCCTTTGCCTTCAAAACAGCATAAATTTTTCTAGGTACACTTGCACACAGTTTTTGAAGGAACTCGGCAGGTAGGTTGGCCCAAACATCTTGGAGAACTAACCACAGTTCTTCTGTGGATTTAGGCAGCCTCAGTTGCTTCTCTCTCTTTATGTAATCCCAGACAGACTCGATGATGTTTTTGATCAGGGCTCTGTGTGGGCCATACCATCACTTCCAGGACTCCTTGTTCTTCTTTACGATGAAGATAGTTCTTAATGACTTTCGCTGTATGTTTGGGGTCGTTGTCATGCTGCAGAATAAATTTGGGGCCAATCAGATGCCTCCCTGATGGTATTGCATGATGGATAAGTATCTGCCTGTACTTCTCAGCATTGAGGAGACCATTAATTCTGACCAAATCCCCAACTCCATTTGCAGAAATGCAGCCCCAAATTTGCAAGGAACCTCCACCATGCTTCACTGTTGCCTGCAGACACTCATTTGTGTACCGCTCTCCAGCCCTTCAGCGAACAAACTGCCTTCTGCTACAGCCAAATATTTCAAATTTTGACTCATCAGTCCAGAGCACCTGCTGCCATTTTTCTGCACCCCAGTTCCTGTGTTTTCGTGCATAGTTGAGTCGCTTGGCCTTGTTTCCACGTCGGAGGTATGGCTTTTTGGCCGCAAGTCTTCCATGAAGGCCACTTCTGACCAGACTTCTCCAGACAGTAGATGGGTGTACCAGGGTCCCACTGTTTTCTGCCAATTCTGAGCTGATGGCACTGCTGGACATCTTCCGATTGCAAAGGGAACTAAGCATGATGTGTCTTTCATCTGCTGCAGTAAGTTTCCTTGGCCGACCACTGCGTCTATGGTCCTCAACATTGCCTGTTTCTTTGTGCTTCTTCAAAAGAGCTTGGACAGCACATCTGGAAACCTCAGTCTTGCCATGGTGTATGACGTTTGGCAGTAAACTGTCTTCAGCAACCTCACCTTGTTTTATTCCTCCTACACAGCTGTTTCTGTTTTAGTTAATGATTGTGTTTCAACCTACATATTGAATTGATGATTAGCACCTGTTTGGTATAATTGTTTAATCATACACCTGACTATATGCCTACAAAATCCCTGACTTTGTGCAAGTGTACCTACAAGAATTGATGCTGTTTTGAAGGCAAAGGGTGGTCACACCAAATATGGATTTGATTTAGATTTTTCTTCTGTTCACTCACTTTGCATTTAGTTCATTGATAAATATAATCTATTAACATGACTATTTTTGAAAGCATTCTTACTTTACAGCATTTTTTCACACATGCCTAAAACTTTTGCACAGTACTGTATATATATATATATATATATATATATATATATATATATATATATATTGTAAGGCAGTGTGTTGTGTGAGACAGCAGGGAGGGGGTTAAAACCTCCCTGAAGGAAAAATGGCACCTTTTTGTATTTAGTTAATTAGTTTTGTTAATTGTTTTATTATTAATTATCCCCTGCACCTGGTAGCTATTGTAAATTAGAGCCAGGTGCAGGGTATTTAAGAGGAACAGTCAGTCTGCTCAAGGCTGCTGAGTAGAGGGAGGCAGAAAGAGGTGCTCTGCTTCCCAGCAGTCATAAAAGAGTAAGTGCTGTGTAAACCTGTGAGTTTATGTTTGTGTCGGTGCCAGGTAAACGGCTTAGCCGTCCTGCAAGTTAGTCAGGGAAATTACCTGTTTAGTTAGTACTCCAAAACGGAGTTAGGTGTTTGTTTGTATTTTGTTTTGTGTTTGATTAAAAGTAGCGCAACCGCGCTGAAAACTCAATTTCTCTGTGCTGGGTCAGTTATTAAAGGGGCAACGAACCCGTGTTAGGTGCAATCATTTCACTTTTTATATATATATATATATATAAAATGTAACAAATGAGTGCACTTACCCATCACACACAATTTCCGACTCCAGTTTTCTGATACAAACCCCATCTCTTTAATGTTATAATATATTTATTTATCCGTCAAAGTACATGTACCTGATAGGTGCACGCTACGTCACATTCTCACGACAAACTTCAGGAAAATGTTTTTACTTTGGTCTTCACCACAGGTGCAAAAACATAAAAGATCCTCCAAAAGGCTGCTCGTTCTTTATCGCTCTTCACTGCACGTATTGCACATTGTTCAGCACACAATTTTACTCTCACTATTCTTTAAACAAAAATGCCTGGTTCAGAGCTAACCTATTTTTGCTAGTTTTTAAAGAGGAAACAAAAATTAACCATGTGTGTCACTTTTGCAGTTAAATTGATCGTATTTAGATGTTTTGAGCAGTTGTATGTGAGAATGCATTGCAGAATAAGAGCATATATCATTGTGAAAGCTGGTTTCAAGATGCTGGTTTAAACAGGCATGTTTCTGACACAAAGGAATCGATGTAGTATCTTCACTGCTTTTCCTGAAATTACACATATAAAAAAGTGCACTTTTCATTAACTAAGGTTCAGATTAAGACACAGCTCTTATTAGCCTTTTTGTTACTGATTTTTGTTGTGTTGTGAATATTTTACATTAATTCTGAATATGCACATGTTTCCATACAACACTTTAAATACACTGCTGTGTACTACAGTCAGCACTCGGATGTCTGTTACCCAGATACACGCCAGTGACATTGTACCGCCCTTGTATTAAGGATAAAATCAATCAGTATTATATATATATATACAGATGTGCTCAAATTTGTTGGTACCCTTACAGCTCATTGAAATAATGCTTCATTCCTCCTGAAAAGTGATGAAATTAAAAGCTATTTTATCATGTATACTTGCATGCCTTTGGTATGTCATAGAATAAAGCAAATAAGCTGTGAAAAGAGATGAATTATTGCTTATTCTACAAAGATATTCTAAAATGGTCTGGACACATTTGTTGGTACCTGTGGCAAAGTGGTAATGACGTGCAGGTGAGTGCAGTGCAGAATAACCACACAGACAGACGTTGGTACAGGTGCAAGGGTGTTTATTTAATTTAATAAATGTCCAGAGCCTCAAGGCAAAACCTGTAAATAATAATAGTGCTGGAAGTGATACAGCGGCGTGTATCACTTCTAATTATAATCCTACGGGTTTGACCCGCAACCCCAAAGTCCCGTTCCAACACCCACACTAAACACAAACACAAAGACAGTGCGTGATTCAAGTGCTAAAAGGTGCAAACACAAAGACAGTTCCGGTAGTGAAAAGGTGAGTGGTGAAGTCCGGGTTTTTCGCTGGCCTGCGGCTGCAGCTCCGGATCGTGCTCAGTAATCTTTAGTGAGAAAACAACACACAAGACACACAGTGTTAGGACACAGACACGAAACACTCACGGTCGATTCCACAATACGGGCTCCTTCTTGGTTATATAAGTTAACCATATGCAAAGGAACAGATCACTCAAGCCATGCCCCCTATTTATACCCTCGCCCATGACCCCGAGGTTAACGAGCGCATCCGCTCCTCCAGTCCTCGGATGCCACGCCGCTTACCGTCTGGGTCACTGAGCTCGGGTGCCATAGCTCCGCCCCCTTCCGAACTGACCGACTTCCATCTACCCTACGGAATAAATTGTCGTGCCATTTCATTAAGGGTACTCTGTTCCTCGTACACCGTGCTCTCACAGGTCGAGAGGGAGATCTAACACTAAGACTCCTTCGATCTCTGTCACAGTACCCCTTAGAAAAGGTAAATAAATAATTGGATTATAGTGATATTTCAAACTAATTAGTTTCTTTAATTAGTATCACACATGTCTCCAATCTTTTAATCAGTCATTCAGCCTATTTAAATGGAGAAAAGTAGTCACTGTGCTGTTTGGTATCATTGTGTGCACCACACTGAACATGGACCAGAGAAAGCAAAGGAGAGAGTTGTCTGAGGAGATCAGAAAGAAAATAATAGACAAGCATGGTAAAGGTAAAGGCTACAAGACCATCTCCAAGCAGCTTGATGTTCCTGTGACAACAGTTGCAAATATTATTAAGAAGTTTAAGGTCCATGGAACTGTAGCCAACCTCCCTGGGCGCGGCCGCAAGAGGAAAATCGACCCCAGACTGAACAGAAGGATAGTGCGAATGGTAGAAAAAGAACCAAGGATAACTGCCAAAGAGATACAAGCTGAACTCCAAGGTGAAGGTACGTCAGTTTCTGATCGAAAGTGGGCTCCATGGAAGAAGACCCAGGAGGACTCCACTTTTGAAAGAAAAACATAAAAAAGCCAAACTGGAATTTGCTAAACTGCATATTGACAGGCCACAATCCTTCTGGGAGAATGTCCTTTGGACAGATGAGTCAAAACTGGAGCTTTTTGGCAAGTCACATCAGCTCTATGTTCACAGACGAAAAAATTAAGCTTTCAAAGAAAAGAACACCATACCTACAGTGAAACATGGAGGAGGCTCGGTTATGTTTTGGGGCTGCTTTGCTGCGCCTGGCACAGGGTGCCTTGAATCTGTGCAGGGCACAATGAAATCTCAAGACTATCAAGGCATTCTGGAGCGAAACGTACTGCCCAATGTCAGAAAGCTCTGTCTCAGTCGCAGGTCATGGGTCCTCCAACAGGATAATGACCCAAAACACACAGCTAAAAGCACCCAAGAATGGATAAGAACAAAACATTGGACTATTCTAAAGTGGCCTTCTATGAGTCCTGATCTGAATCCTATCGAACACCTATGGAAAGAGCTGAAACTTGCAGTCTGGAGAAGGCACCCATCAAACCTGAGACAGCTGGAGCAGTTTGCTCAGGAAGAGTGGGCCAAACTACCTGTTAACAGGTGCAGAAGTCTCATTGAGAGCTACAGAAAATGTTTGATTGCAGTGATTGCCTCTAAAGGTTGTGCAACAAAATATTAGGTTAGCGGTCCCGTCATTTTTGTCCATGCCATTTTCATTTGTTTTCTTATTTACAATATTATGTTGAATAAAAAATCAAAAGCAAAGTCTGATTTCTATTAAATATGGAATAAACAACAATGGTGGATGCCAATTACTTTTGTCAGTTTCAAGTTATTTCAGAGAAAATTGTGCATTCTTCGTTTTTTGTGGAGGGGTACCAACAAATTTGAGCACGTCTGTATGTGTGACAGGAATGGCTGGTGGTGACGTCAGACCAGAAGAAGGCACAACAAAAACAAAAGGTATGGTGCAGTGGCGCGTGCGCCGTTTTATTTAAAAAATCCAAAAATAAATAAAATATTTAAACAGAAAACACTTGCTCACAGAGCAAAATAAAAGGGTAAACACAAACAAATCACGAAACACAAAATAATAACAAAACCCAGGTCAGGCTGGGCAATCGCCTTCACTGACGCTAGTTAGTTTCGGTTTTTAAATAAATTCCTCTCGCTCTCCGTCTCTCTACTCGCTCTCTACTCGCTCTCTCCTCTTTAACACCCACCAATGCAGCGAGCTGCAGGCTTTTTATAAATCGGGGCCGAGGGGTTCAACTATCCAGCAATTACTCAATTACCCCTCGGCAATGATCTGCACGAGTTTATCAATTGCTTAGGTGGATGGGGCCTCCCATCCACGCCACTAAACAATAACAAAACATCAGCTACGTCATCACTAAAATAATAACAAAATACGCGGCGCTTCACCGACAAATACAATAAATCATAATACACAAAAACAATAATCTGCACAGAGGCGGAGGATGAACCCTCGTTCTAAAAATAAACAAAACAATGTACAGGGCTGTTCGCCCTGTTACATATCCCCCCCCTTGTGCAACGCACACATGGCCCCAACGGCCACCTCCCCCCTCAATCTCAAAGTCCCGGAAGAGGGGAAAGCGAGTTGCTTCTGGGGGGTGGCCATGGTGGAATCTCCGGCACCCCCCAATTCTTCGTGGCCGGCAGCTCCCTCTTCCGGGGCTCCCTCCACACTTTCTCCTGCCGCGAAATTACGGCTGGGGGAGCTGGTCTCCTGACCTTCCCCCTCCTCTTCATGGCCAGCAGTTCCCCTCCGTGGGGCTCTGACCACACAAACTCCTGCCGTGAAAGTGCGGCTGGGGGAGCTGGTCTCCTGACCTCCCCCCCCTTCTTCATGGCCGGCAGTTCCCCTCCGTGGGGCTCCGACCACATGATCTCCGGCCGCGAAAGTGCGGCTGGGGGAGCTGGTCTCCTGACCTCTCCCCCTTTCTTCATGGCCGTCTGTTCCCCTCCGTAGGGCTCCGGCCATAGCGTAGTGATCCCAGGCGAAACCGGATCCCTGGCGACCCCAGGCGAAGCAGGATCCCTGGCGACCCCAGGCGAAGCAGGATCCCTGGCGACCACGGCGGACCCTCGGGAGGCAATGGTGGCGGACCCTCGGGAGGCGACGCAGGACCGGCAGCAACCCTAGGAGACGCAAGAGAGACACAGGCGACCCCAGGCAATGCCGACGTCGGGAGGGGAGCCCGTGGCCATGAAGGCGGCAGCAGGAGCTCCACTTCTCCCAATGGTGGTGGTGGTGGTGGAGGTAGAGGTAGCTCCTGCTCCTCTCCTCTTGACGGCAAAGGCCGCAGGGGCTCCTCCCCTTCTGGCGGCCAAGAATCAAAAAATAAATAAAATATTTAAACAGAAAACACTTGCTCACAGAGCAAAATAAAAGGGTAAACACAAACAAATCACGAAACACAAAATAATAACAAAACCCAGGTCAGGCTGGGCAATCGCCTTCACTGACGCTAGTTAGTTTCGGTTTTTAAATAAATTCCTCTCGCTCTCCGTCTCTCTACTCGCTCTCTCCTCTTTAACACCCACCAATGCAGCGAGCTGCAGGCTTTTTATAAATCGGGGCCGAGGGGTTCAACTATCCAGCAATATCCAGGCAATGATCTGCACGAGTTCATCAATTGCTTAGGTGGATGGGGCCTCCCATCCACGCCACTAAACAATAACAAAACATCGGCTACGCCATCACTAAAATAATAACAAAATACGCGGCGCTTCGCCGACAAACACAATAAATCATAATACACAAAAACAATAATCTGCACAGGGGCGGAGGATGAACCCTCGTTCTAAAAATAAACAAAACAATGTACAGGGCTGCTCGCCCTGTTACAATATGTAACAAATTAATGCACTTTTCTGATACAAAGCCCATCTCGTCAATGTTACAATGTACTTGTTTATTCGTCACAGCCCGCAGTTTTTTTTCTCGCAAGCCAAATAAGTCTGTCTTTATTGTGCAGTTACACAGCACTTCCTCCAATTTCACATGACAAATATGCAGCAAAAACAAAGCGAATGAGACAAGCTATGGTCATGTAAAACAGTTAATCATTTAGATACTGTGATGCATTTTTTAAAATTTAATTGCTTTTGTGCATTTTAATTTGCAGGTGAACTGTGACATTAGGGCCTGATCGAGCACTATATTCTGCAATTTTGAATACTGACTTTGGATACTGTTTTAATTCTGGAAACTGTTTTTTTTTTTAAAAATCTTTTGCTAAATTGCATTGCCTTTTACATTTTATGCAAATTTGTGCGTGGGTAACATTTTCATTTCATTTTGCTGTTGGTTTGTTAATGGGGAATTTTACATACTGCTACAATACGTACCGGATTTAAAAGTATGTACTGTATTACAGTCCACGTGTCGTCTCTTTTGGAAAGTGAAGGTTGGGGTATCCCTAGAGGTAAATGTGGGGCCACCTAGAGTTAAAGAGTTAGCCGTCCAGGATGATGCCCTGGCTGGGTGCTGGCAGGAGCCTCGATGGATGGAGTGGTGGCAACAAGATTCCATCCTAAGGGTCCTCAAGTACTGGTTGGAGTTGGGAGTAGCCCCAGATCCTGAAAAAAGAAAAGGCCTTGCGTCGGGTACTCCAGGATTGGAACCATCTGAACTTGAAAAATTGATTGATTATCAGACAGTGTGCCGATCCCCATTCAGGTGAACCCCATGTACAGATTGTTGTGCCCTTCGAACAAACCATCTGAGTGGCAAGAAGACACTCTGTGCTTAAAAGGAGTTTCTTTTGGCCAAAGATGAACATGGAGGTTCCGTTGTGGACGGCAAGCTGCCTGTCCTGTACCCTAAAGCTGGGCCGAGGGTAAGGACCCCCCTGCTCCCCATTTGGAGTAATGTCCCCATGGAAATAGTGGCTATAGACTACTTGTCGTTAGGTAGAGAAGGAGATATGTACCCCTACATATTGGTCATGATTAATCTGTTTTCCCGCTTTGCGTGGGCAGTTCCCACGAAAGATCATACCACTCTAACTACCGCTCGGGTGTTATGACGCATGCTGATCGAGCCTTTCAGATGTCCAGAAAGGATTCATTCTGACCGGGGGGCTGGATTTGAGTCTGCCATCATCTAACAGTTTTGTAATTTATATGGTTGTACAAAGATTAGGACTACACCATATCATCCACAAGGTAACAGGACATGTAAGAGAATGAACCAGACGCTTTTGACCTTATTGGGTACACTTGGGGTGGGCGACCTGCACCATTGGGAGGAAAAATTACTAGAAGTAGTACCGGGATGACCCCCTTATTTGTAATGTTTGGCCGTCATGCCCACCTCCCAATTGATTTAGTGTTAGGTGCCATCCTTTCCCCATCAGTCGGGAACTTAGAACAATGTAAAGCGCCAACCAAGACAATCTTGCCTTTGTCTATGACAAAGACGGGAGGCAAGCATAATAACGACAGCAGGCCAAAAAACGGCGGCGGGACCAAAAGTCTACTCGGTTATTACGTGGTGTGGGGCAGTGAAAGCCAATAAGTATGTCAGTCTGAGGCTGACAAGATCTATGTTCCCCTGTTAAGGCGTCATGGCCGAAGTGGCTGATGGTATTCAGCCAGAAAAGGGAAAAACACCTGTCTAATTGGGTAGATAGGGTGTTAATTGACTGAGTGTTTGCAATTATCTGTCCTATATAAACTGTCCTTTTGTTCTTAGTGTAAGCATGAGTGTTGACTGTGGAGAACGTAAGTACAGAGGGATTAAAATAATTGATAAACTGGATTTGAGACAGGGAAACAGCTTAGCTGTCCTGTGTGAGTTAGGGACTTCAATACAGTGAAGTTAGTATCTTCAAGTGAAGATAGGCTTTTGGTTTGTTCTGTTTGTAAAAAGGGATTATAGTATTTTGGTTCAAATATTTACTTTGTTCCTGTGTTTTGTTTTATTTTGTGAGAATAAAAGTGCGCCAAGGCGCTGAACGATAACTCTGTCTGTGGGTGTTTGCTGTTCCTGCTGCTAGTCAGTCTTGACTGCCCGCCACGTTACCACACTGGAGAGTGGGTTTTTGTTTCTGGCGTCGTGCTCAAGGTAAACTATAGCATTGGTAGGGCCTGACCCTATTTGTTATTATTGCCCCCCCCCCGAGACCCAGCCATCCAATGTTTCACATCCATCCAGAAAGACAGGATGGTCCTGAGAAGACTATTCATCGCAATAATAACAGGTATGTGTTTATTTGAACCCACGACGTCCCCTTTGCAGGATGTCCCTCCGGCACCGGAGCCCCCAGGGTACTGAGAATTTGGGGATTGGGTTGTCCTTCAATGGCGGTGCTTGCAACATGCGGGCTTGGGGCCCCGGTTCCGGTGGGCAGAGAGGGTCCCAGAATAGACCCAGGAGACATACCTGCGGGGGTTCCCCCATTCCTGAAATCGAACCCTTAAGCAGATCCCAGAGAGAAGGAAGGGGGTGGCCTCCAGCCAAGTATCTAGAGTAGGCAGGGAGGAATGTCACAAGTGACTAAAAGTAAAAATGGTGATTGCGTGTATTGTTTGGTTTTCACATATTGGTTAAGTTTCACTAATTATGTAATTATTTGCACTTGTTTTGTTATGTATGTAATTGTCTCTTTAGATGTTCTTTTCTTTGTCGTTTGGTTTATTTACCCACCGATGGTGGAGAGTTGCACTGGGGACGTAATAGGCAAAATTAGTCACAAATGCATTTCAACTGCCTTCCATCTAGGCTCATTGTGGTTAATTACTTGCCCTATAAAAACAGACATTCTACTTCTACAGGAGTACTGGGACGAGAAGGAGCGGTGCTAGAATGAGAAAGAGACTCTGTAACGAGAAATGAGGCTGGAGCAAGACAAAAACTGCAGCGGGATGAGAAGCCAGAGACCAGAGAAAGGAACTGGGAAGCGAGGCGCAGCAAACTCTGGATGAGACTCTGAGCAAAAGGAGAAACAGACTAATCAAGTAGCAGGAGCTATTGCTATGCAGAAGGAAGTAAAGTCTTTATTAAATTTGTGTAAACAGTGATTTAAAACAGAGTTACTGTTAGAAGCATTTAACTTTCATTTCTGTTGGACATGACAGGGAAGGTGCGCTTATAAAGCAGGAGGTTAGAGACAATACAGCATTTGTTTATGCTCAATGTATACATGGATTGTATGAAACCCTTTCAATTGAGATTCAAAGAATGGTTTAACACTATGCTTTGATGTTGCTGTTATATGTGGTAATTCAGGACTTTGTTATTTGATTCTCTACAGGCACCCAGGACCGAGGACCATGGAGGAGAGAGAATTCTACATTGGGAGATTTTATGGATTACAGTACTCTCTACGAGTGATGGCCCCCTGCTGGACTGAGAGCGCCAAGTGGTCCTTGGTTTTGCCTGGGTGTGAAGATATCTGCCACTGTGCTCAGGACTGGACTTGGCAAACACTGATCAGGACTGCGAGCTTCCCTGATACAGTACCCATTGTGCTCTGTGAGTGGCAGGCTTGTCCTGTCATCAATGTATTTTGCATATTGTTCTTTATTTTTAAGATATATTTTAGATAGTGTTTTATAGTATTTTAGAATAATAGTTTATAAAGAGCTTGAAGCTGCTTTCTAGTTTATTAAACATTATTACAGATACCTACTTGTGTCAGAATGTGTCACTAATGTTTACATCTAACAGTTAAATACTGACTTTGGATTAGTGCGTTTGCCTGATTGACTTATAGCAATGCATTAGTATTACATATACTTACCTATAGATATTTCAGCATGGACTATATTTAGCTGTGAATATTGATGCTGACTCATTATGTTTGCTTGATAGACTTATAGAAATGTATTAGTATTTTATATATATATATATATATATATATATATATATATATATATTGTAATAGATTGCACTCACTCGGGTTCGTTGCCCCTTTAAGAATACGACCCAGGACTCAGAAATGGCGTTTTGAAGCGCTGACGCGCTATGTTTTAATGAACACAAAAATAAAACAAACACACACAAAATAAACACCTAGCTCCTCTTGGAGCACTTACTACACAAGGTTTTTTCCCTCACTAACTTGCAGGACGGCTAAGCCGTTTACCTGCTAACATAAACCCAAAACCACACCGGTTTAACCCAGCACTTGCACTCTGACTGCACGGAAGCAGAGCACCTTCTCTGCCTCCCTCTCCTCAGCAGCCCTGAGCAGACTGACTGCTCCCCTTTTAACTGCCCGCACCTGGGTCTAATTTCCAATCACGCCCAGGTGCAGATGATCATTAACAACAAAACAATTACACAACAAGTGCATTCTCACATGTTTCTTTTATGCAGGGAGGATTAACCCCCTCCCTGCTGTCTCACTCCACCTACTTCCTCACACATCCCCCCCCTTGTCTTTTCAAGACACAGGCCACGAGACGGCCACCTCCTCCCCTAAAACACAACCACCCAGCCTCAAGTCCAGCAATGTCCATTGCCGCCCTCTTCCACGGGCGGGCTTGAGGATGGGTCGGTTCTTTCGGCGCTGCCAGGAAGGGACCGCAAACCGGCGACACGGGACCCCACCGGGCTAACAGGGCCGACCGAAGCGTAGGCCGGGGCACTGGAGGATGCCGCAGTGGACACAGGTCTTCCCCTGGGGACTGGCGCAGTGATGCCCGACCACCCAGGGGGAGCGAAGCAGCGAACAGGGGGAGCGACAGCGACGTCTGGCAGCAGCCCAGCGACGTCTGGGTGCTCGGGGAGAGCGGAGCAGGTAACCAGGGGCAGAGCTGTGGCCAGTGCTGTAGACCCCTGGGCTCCAGGTCCAGCACAGGGAGGTCCAGGAAGACCGGCAGGGTGTCCCGGAGCAAGGGGTGAGGGACTGGACGCAGCGGCGCCGAACTGGACTGTAGGGGTGGTGGTCGGGGCTGTGGTGGAGGTATGCTTTCCCCCTCCTCCGCGGGCTCCGGCTCCTCCCCTCTGGGCTCCGGAAGCGGCGGCTCCTCCCCTCTGGGCTCTCGGAACAGCTGCTCTACCTCCCATTTCTGGAGCAGCAGGTCCAGCTCTGTAGGCTCCGGCTCCGGCAGCCCTAGCTCCACTCTCCACTTCTTGGTCTGCTCCACTTGAGCAGCGGTGTTTCTCTTAATTTCCTCGATCAGTTCCTTAAAATCCATTTTTCCTTTTACTGGGTCGTAGGGGCACCCACACTTCTGGTACCATATGTAATAGATTGCACTCACTCGGGTTCGTTGCCCCTTTAAGAATACGACCCAGGACTCAGAAATGGCGTTTTGAAGCGCTGACGCGCTATGTTTTAATGAACACAAAAATAAAACAAACACACACAAAATAAACACCTAGCTCCTCTTGGAGCACTTACTACACAAGGTTTTTTCCCTCACTAACTTGCAGGACGGCTAAGCCGTTTACCTGCTAACATAAACCCAAAACCACACCGGTTTAACCCAGCACTTGCACTCTGACTGCACGGAAGCAGAGCACCTTCTCTGCCTCCCTCTCCTCAGCAGCCCTGAGCAGACTGACTGCTCCCCTTTTAACTGCCCGCACCTGGGTCTAATTTCCAATCACGCCCAGGTGCAGATGATCATTAACAACAAAACAATTACACAACAAGTGCATTCTCACATGTTTCTTTTATGCAGGGAGGATTAACCCCCTCCCTGCTGTCTCACTCCACCTACTTCCTCACAATATATATATATATATATATATATATATACCTACATACACTTACCTGAAGGAGAGAATTCAGCATCGCTTACATCAAATTGTTAAATGTTGATTTTGAATTACTATGTCTGCCAAATGTTTTTAAGTGTGTGTGTATGTCTAATAAAATATTTTAACTTGCTCACTCGGTTTGTGGCTCCTGTTCATTCATCCTGGGGATCAGAGGTGGTGACATAGAATCCAAAGTTCCTGTGCAGAGAGAGAAGGACAAGGTTTAAATTAAGCAGTTAAGTTGCGAAAGCTATAGTCAACTGGTTGTCTCGACCAACAGGTGTGGCAATATCATGCTTCTGAATGACGCAAAGGGGCTTTAGATTGCCAGGTATAATGCCAGAATCTTAGAATGAAATGGAATTCTTCAAGGATTTCTGAACAGGATTTAAAATAAAACAGAAATAATGTAGGAATCATCCACCTCTGCTGAATGTATCTTTTGCTGCTGCAATAATAAGAACTTGTCTAAAGCTTATGTAGTATTTCAAAGGGTTTTCTTTATTATTTATTTTCATAGTCCCAGGAACCAAGCAGTGAGCTACATGAAATTGTTCAAGGTGCAATACTGACTTCCCTGTATTAAATACATCTTGTTTGGAAAACCAAAGCTGCGATCTTTGCACTTAATTCTCTGTTGGAAATTTGAAGACCCTATGACTATGCACAATTCTCTTTTCTACACTTGGTTCTTCAACCACCAGACCCAAAGTTTATACGGCATATTGAAATGAATACAATATAGTCGACAATTTAGTCTGGGCTTTGTAATAAATATTATTGTGAAAGAACGTATTATATAGTCCTGTCGAGGGCTGAAACACTAATGAAAGTCATTCTACACATCATATATTATTATTATTATTATTATTACTATTATTATTATTATTTATTTTTAGCAGTTGTCACAAAATATACACATTGAATCACAATACAGTGTAATATAGCTACACTACTTTTTTCTCATCTGCCTGTTCTCTGAATCAGCTCAGCAAGTTTGTAACTGTACTTTGTAATTCAATCTTGAGTGTTGCAAACCCAGGTGTTGTGATTAATGCCTTGATCAGTCACCTCTTGATCATGTATGCTAATTATTTTGTATTAAGTGTAGGGCTGGTGACAGGCTGGCTGGTGTTAACATTTATTAGACTCTGCTGTTGGCACTCCAATTCATTATTATCTGTATAGTGACTGAGAAGAGTGTTTCAAGGAAACAATGTCATGGAATCACTTTCGGAAAATCCTGAGATTCATATGTTTTGATTTGAGAACAAAAGAGCAGCCTGACTTATTACAAACAAATTTGCCATGGTATCAGAGGTTTGGGACAGCTTCATCACAAATAGCATTGCCTGTTATAAGCCTGGACCTAACAACGCAACAAAAGTACAGTGTGGATATACTGGATCAAATGGCATGGCTATATTCTATCAAAGGTGGTACTCACAGGTGGACTTTTTTATAATGCTTTGGATCTGGTAGCCATCATGCTTTGGTTTTGTACAAGGAGTACACCGGCAACACAATCACTCGGAGGGACTTCATTTTGCAGGTAGCCCTGGAGCTATGGCAGAAACATTTTGATAACAAAAAGCCGGCTGGCAAATGCCCCTCAACCTTCAGCCAGCGCTGTGCCCACTGGCACATGGAATAAAAGACAATGCCAGGTTGCTAAATGCAATAAAAACAGAACTTTTGATGTCTGCACCTGTTGTGAAAAGGCAGTCTGTGGCAAATGCACTGTTACAGTTAAAAATGGTGTTTTCTGCATAGATTGTACTTAGAAAGCTGTAATAAAACTCTTAACAGACAGAGTGCAAGTACAGGCTGATGCAAGTACTGGTACAATAACTGGAATATTGAATTCCAAAAGTTTATTCAGCTAATCAAAGGAGTTCACTTGAGAAGCACCAGTTAAGTGCACCACACCCCTACAGCCAATCATTTTAGAGCTATCAAGTCACTTATTAAAACAAGTCATGTTGCCTGATAAAGGGGTAGCTGTAATACCTGAGAATTGTGTTATACTTTTTTTTTTTCTCAATAATAATAAAACTCGAACCATGTCATTTTAAAGTGCCGGAAAGGTCAGCAGAAGGATGAGTGTCAGAATGTGGGATAAAAACACCTCCAGAGACTCAGGCCTGTAAATGGCAGGCCTGTGAATGCAGCAGGGATGGGGAAGCAGTGCGCATTTTCACCCCTGTACCTGTCTGTGATGTCCTTCTTCTGGTCTGACGTCACCACCCATGCCACTCAAAGTCATCCATGCCACATCTGGTGGGATAACAGCGCCTCCAGGAGTCAGACCAGAGATACTGCGGGTGCTTTATTTTGGGTTTTTTTTTGTTGTTGTTGTGAAAAAGTATTTATTATTTTTTTTTTTTTTTTTGAAAACGGGAAAGCACAGCTGCAGAAGGCAGCAGCAATGACCGCAGCAGCCAGAGCATCTAGCGGCCCTGAGGGAGGAGACAGCTGGCAGACCCGGACTGGAACGGGGAGGACCTTCCAATTGCGGTCGACTGGATGTGGGCCCGAGATGGGGAGCAGTGGGAACGCTGGGAGCGACAACACCACCCAGCGTCCTTCTCAGACATGGCAGCTGTACTGATAAACTACTTGGCTGCCGAGATGGGACTGCCCCAACAGGTCCACTTCCGAGCGGGAGGAGCCACGCCCTCCTGCACCTATATGGCTAGAGTAAGACTGCCTGCAGCTCCCACCTCCACCACGAGAGGGAGACTGCCTGCGGCTCCCGCCTCCATCACCATGGGGAGAAGTGCTGCCTGCTTGGCAAGGGGCTCCCCTCCCATCATTGCCTCCAGAGGATCCGCTGCTGCCGTCGCCTATTAACCCTTTGCGGTCCATTTATTAAATGCGCATCAGGCACGCCAGGTCTAATTTATTTTCAGACGCGCAGTTAATTTTAGACGCGCTGTTTAAAAGTATTTTTTTTCACAGTCAAACGGGTTTAAAAGGCCCTGCATAACAACAAAGCACTCACTAGGCATCTCCAGCCCTGCCCCACCCTTTCGTTCCCTATAGCTTTCACCTATGTAAGAAATAAATAATAATAATAATAATAATAATAATAATAATAATAATAATAATAATAATAGTCGTACATACCGATCAATCATCTCCTGATCACTCGTTTTATCACCAAACTCCTCAATAATGCGATTCAAGTCATTATTTTACTACTATAACATCTCAAGAAAGTTCTGCAAATGTCCGTGTTCTCTGTGCGCTGACGCACTGTCAGCCAGCTTGTTTACTTATGACCGCCCCGTTATTTGATACCAGGGCCATGTATGACTATTCATGAGATACGCCTTTTTTATTTATTTATTTATTTATTTTTTTCGACTTGTCTCGGCTCCTGTCATTCCCACTCGGCCATTGAATGGTTATAGAAACCCATTTTTTGCGTTTCTATAACGATGTCGGACAGGGTCCGACAATGGACCTGATAGGAATAATTGCAATGTCGGACCAGGTCCGACAATGGACCGCAAAGGGTTAGGGGACTGCTCCTGCCCTGTCCCACACCGCCTGGGGTTGCCTGTCCTGCCCTGCCTGAGGTTGCTTGTCCCGCACCACCAGGGGTTAATTTTCCCGCACCGCCTTGGGCTGCCGAGCCTGCAATGCCTAAGGCTGCCGAGCTTGCATCGCCTAGGGCTGCTGAGCTAGCACCACCAGGGGATGCCTGTTCGCTATCGCCACAGTGCGCATTTTCACCCCGTACCTCTGTCTGCAGTGTCCTGCTTCTGGTCTGACTTCACCACCCACACCACTCAAAGTCATCCTTGCTGCACTGTACCAATAAATATGGATACATATGGTCACCCTATTGTAAGAAAGCTGGTAAGAAACACATTTTCTGAGCTTTCTGACACTGGGCAGTACGTTTCGCTCCAGAATGCCTTGATAGTCTTGAGATTTCATTGTGCCCTGCACAGATTCAAGGCACCCTGTGCCAGGCGCAGCAAAGCAGCCCCAAAACATAACCGAGCCTCCTCCATGTTTCACTGTAGGTATGGTGTTCTTTTCTTTGAAAGCTTCATTTTTTCGTCTGTGAACATAGAGCTGATGTGACTTGCCAAAAAGCTCCAGTTTTGACTCATCTGTCCAAAGGACATTCTCCCAGAAGGATTGTGGCTTGTCAATATGCATTTTAGCAAATTCCAGTCTGGCTTTTTTATGTTTTTCTGTCAAAAGTGGAGTCCTCCTGGGTCTTCTTCCATGGAGCCCACTTTCGCTCAAAAAGCGATGGATGGACGTACCTTTACCTTGGAGTTCAGCTTGTATCTCTTTGGCAGTTATCCTTGGTTCTTTTTCTACCATTCGCACTATCCTTCTGTTCAATCTGGGGTCGATTTTCCTCTTGCGGCCGCGCCCAGGGAGGTTGGCTACAGTTCCATGGACCTTAAACTTCTTAATAATATTTGCAACTGTTGTCACAGGAACATCAAGCTGCTTGGAGATGGTCTTGTAGCCTTTACCTTTACCATGCTTGTCTATTATTTTCTTTCTGATCTCCTCAGAAAACTCTCTCCTTTGCTCTCTCTGGTCCATGTTCAGTGTGGTGCACACAATGATACGAAACAGCACAGTGACTACTTTTCTCCATTTAAATAGGCTGAATGACTGATTACAAGATTGGAGACATGTGTGATACTAATTAAAGAAACTAAATAGTTTGAAATATCACTATAATCCAATTATTTATTATCTTTTCTAAGGGGTACCAACAAATGTGTCCAGGCCATTTTAGAATATCTTTGTAGAATAAGCAATAATTCATCTCTTTTCACAGCTTCTTTGCTTTATTCTATGACATACCAAAGGCATGCAAGTATACATGATAAAATAGCTTTTAATTTCATCACTTTTCAGGAGGAATGAAGCATTATTTCAATGAGCTGTAAGGGTACCAACAAATTTGAGCACGTCTGTAAGGGGCAGCAGTGTGGAGTAGTGGTTAGGGCTCTGGACTCTTGACTGGAGGGTTGTGGGTTCAATCCCCAGTGAGGGACACTGCTGTTGTACCCTTGAGCAAGGTACTTTACCTAGATTGCTCCAGTAAAAACCCAACTGTATAAATGGGTAATTGTATGTAAAAATAATGTGATATCTGTATAATGTATAATGTGATATCTTGTAACAATTGTAAGTCGCCCTGTATAAGGGCGTCTGCTAAGAAATAAATAATAAAGGGCTAGCCTCTATACACTGTGAACAAGAATTCCTCAGGAGTGGGTTAGTCCTGTGCTAAATCAGGATTGCTTTAAGCATAGTGGGGCACTGTTTACACAATATGAAACTCACTACTGACAAATCAACTAACTGTTTGAAATCAATTGCAGAGGTACTACATACTGTTTTGACTTGGTTATAGCAGTCACCGAAATCAGACGTGTGGTGTTGTTCAGTGTGTCGGCAACTACTACAACTACTTCTACTAATACGTTGCTCTAACCTTCACTAAAGTTGCTGGTTTTCTGCACTCATTTAAGTATTACTAAACATGTTTTATTGTTAATAACCATTATAACTAAATTATAATACACTGGTTGGATGGTAACAACCTGAAATGGAAGTGTTAACCACACATGTAGATAATGGAAATTGACATTATTTTTTTATTGCGCTACAATGTATTCATGTAATTTTATATGTTTCTGTTGTATTAAAGCACTGTGGAAATGGCCATGGTTAGTGTAAAATACTTTTTTTAAATCAAATGAAAGCATGACAGACCATTTTCAAATCTCTATACCCCATGGAGTAATGTAAACCATTTTTGTGAAAGGAAAATAAAATGCTACAAAACTAGTGATTTGTACGGCGGTTACAGCTAGTGAAGTATTGTCGTAAATCATACTTGTGGGGTTTTCAGTAGCTCACACTGAAATAAAAGCCCCATCACTTGGAGTGCAGAGTATATCATAATTATGCAGATCTAGTCCTTTTCACTGAGCTTACAAACAGCAAGTGCCAGTTTGTCATAGTGGCTGGAGATGTAGTTCACCTTTTCACGTTTCAGATACCCATACTGGTCAGAAGTGAGTCCAGACAGACTTTCCAGACTGGGCCTCATCTCCAGGGTTAAGTAGGTTGGTAGCATCCATTGCTTAGGTTTGGCGGATTGAAAGAGGCGATCAACTTAAAGGACTCAAGGTCACTCATTGATCTCCAGCCCTCTTGATCGGTTAAGTGGGTTGCAGTGACCAGGTACAATTCAAATTGGGTATTTCACAATTGGTTAGAAAAGCAGGTTAAAATCAGAAAAATAATTTTAAAAAACAGCCTCACACTTGTGCAGTTTTGAAATAGTCTACATAGGCCAGTGACACTCAATGATTTGGCTGTGGGCAAATTTGTGCCCACAAGACCCGAGTTTTACCCCTACGGTGGCAGACAACATAGTCTGTAATTCTTCAATACTGATGTAGTTGGGGAGGAATGAAAGCCGTTAGATAATCGTCCGAGATTTCCTTTAACCTGATTGGTCAATAATCTCTGGTAAAGGACCTTGAATGTTATTGTTCAAACTATGTGTAATCTCTGTTCCAAATCAATCCACCATAAAATGTGTAAATACAGTATTCAATGTTACTATGCATACTTACAATGTACTTAATGTGTAAATCTTTTTGCATGATATATGTAAGTACACAATTGTATCAGAAAATGGTTAGGGGGTTTGGGGTTAGAGTTAGGGTTAGGGATAGGGTTAAGTTTAGGGTTAAATCATGCAAGAGTTTTTTACCCATTAAGTACATTTGAACTATGCATTATAACATAATGTGTAAGTACACATGTATTTACTAAGTAACTACTATGTAAAACACAATAATTAGAGACACAATGTAAAGTGTTACCAACATTACTTATAATACAACAAAACTGCACACTAGTCATTAAAGACCCACTGATTGAAAACTGATTATAACACAATAACATGGCACTATAATCTATAGTATATAGGCCCCTATTTACATAATATATATATCACAGTAATTGTGAGTTTTGACAGAAAACAATATAAGGATTATAGCTATTTTATGTTTTTGTAAAAAGGTAAAGGTATTTCATTTTCATTGCCTTCTCAAATCCATTTTTCCCTGATGAAGGGATCTACAGTATGTGCTCTTGATAGCTTGTATATTTCCAACCTCTATGTTAGTGCAATAAAAGGGATTAACATTGTTTGCTTTATTAAATGGAACCATTTGTTACTGACATTTTAGTTGTGAAGAGTATGAAAAAAATGTTAAAAACATAATTGTTTTAATAATAATAAGCCTGAAATCATGAATCCTATAGTATGTGGATATTGTAGTTTGTCCTTGCCACTGTGCAGTCAATTCTTGGTTCTCTATGTGGCAATATATGCATAAATAGAAATGTATTAATATAACAATGACCTTTTACCACTAGTGTTATGACTACGTCATCCTCAGTTTATATAGAGGAGAGGGACCTCTAAATTAAAATGAATAGTCCATTCAAAACTACAATCTTCCCCATGACAAGTCCTCTTCATTTAAATGGAGACAAAGAGAAAGATGCAATTTGAATAGTGCTTATACAAGCCTCTTTATTCACAATAACAACTCTAAAATCAATAAAAGATATAGAATGAACAAATTCTCCAAATAATCAAAATTATTCTCCGATAGTCTGATCAGTAAAGGGTGAACCAATCCTTCTATATACTACTCAAAGACCATTCACTGCCAAAGCTGAATCAGGACAGTGCTACCACCGTGCAATAAAATATCCACTTCAAAATGTGAACAAAAGTGCGCAACACACGACAACAGTAAAAATAACAATAATAGAAATAAATCAAATAAATCAAACCACACAATTTTAAACCACAAAAATAAATACCAAATACATGCAATATAAAGTGAATTCCTACAACATGTCCCAACTTCAATCACTGGGCAATGTACCAGCCAAATAACCAAATGATTTACTGAACCAGAAAAGCTACATTTCTAGTTCACTTTTACCATAACAAGTTTAACCCATTAATGACACAGCTCACAGGTGTATCTTCAGCCTTACACGCAAAACAACTGAGAATAAAATAAAAATAATATACTATATATATATATATATATATATATATATATATATATATATATATATATATATATATATTGTAATAAAGTGAGCTTAAGTAACCCTGTTTGTTGTGGATTGTATTTTCCAACTGTAGTTTTTTCTTCAAAACACAAAGTCCAGAATGGTAGCTTGGTTGAAAAGCCATGGCGTGTATTTATTGTTTACAAAGGTGAAAACCAAGATAAACAAACAAAAACCTACCCTTGTTCTGGGTATTTAACAAAACCTTTGTTTGACCAAGTCTGGTCAAACCGAACTAAATATCATGGACAGGCTAACCCTGTTTACCCTCTTCAAAACTCTGTTGCACTCGTAACTCAGTCTGTCATCTTAGTCTTATTCTCTGCACAACCTTCCTCACTGCCAGTATCCTACTTCTCCTTCCCCTAACCCCTGAAAACACCTTCATTTTATAAACCAAACAATTATTCCATTAAGCAATTTACGAAAACAATGAAGCAGTTAAGAGTCCTTCACCAAGATGGACTCCTTATAGACAGGAATCTTTACCAAGATGGAGTATATATCCCTAACCCCAGGTTCCTAATGCCTCCAAATTATTGTCCAGGACATACACTCCATCACATATCCTCTCCCTCTACACAAACCTGTGGGGTTGGGCATACAAATTATTTACCAATTGGGAAAATCCTGACAAAAAAATCAGCATTCACGAGTTCCTTCCCTTTTCTGTGTTTCACATCGAAGGAGTATGGTTGTAGGGCTAAGAACCATCTGGTAACCCTGGCATTTTTATCCTTATTTGCATCCACTGTAACAGAGTGTGGTCTGTAACCAAGGTAAATTTACACCCCCATAAGTAATACCTTAGGGTTTCTACAGCCCATTTCACGGACAAACACTTTTTCTCTGCAGTCGCATAGTTCCGTTCTAGAGGCAGAAGCTTCCTGCTCAAGAACAATACTGGGTGTTCCACCCCTTTTACCACCAGAGAAAGGACCGCCCCTAAGCCCACCTCAGATGCATCTGTCTGTAATATAAATGGCTTTTCAAAATCTGGGCTTACCAATACTGGTTCGGAACACACTGCTGACTTTAAATCATTGAATGTCGTTTTAGTCTCAGCTGACCATTTTCAACAAACCTTCTACAGTACCCGATTAACCCCAGAAAGGCTCTTACCTGCTTCGCATTCACTGGGTCCTTACAAGCCAGAATAGCTTTTATTTGATTTAGCTGGGGCTTTATCAGACCCCGTCCCAATGAGAGCCTCAAGTACTTAGTTTCTTGTAAAGCGAATGCACATTTTAACGAGCCTAACACCGCTTCTACTCTTTTTACATGGGACTCTCAATCCACACTAAAAATGACAACATCATCCAAATAAGTGGCAGCATATTGCTGATGAGGCCTAAGCAGTTTATTCATTAACCTTTGAAAGATAGCGGGAGCCCCATGTAAACCAAATGGCAAGACAGTGAACTGGTATAACCCCTTTAGCGTTACAAATGCATTTCTTTTTCCTTTGACGCTGGTGCCAAAGGAACCTGCCAATACCCCTTGGTTAAGTCAAGTGTTGTAATGAAATTAGCTTTCCCCAACTTTTCCATTAATTCATTGTCCCTGGGCATTGGGTAAGCATCAAACTTGGACACCTCATTAACCCTTTGCGGTCCTTTGTCGGACCAGGTCTGACATTACAATTTTTCCATTCCGGTCCAATGTCGGACCCTGTCCAACATCATCAAAAAGACGTCAAGCAGAGGTCTCTACTCGTTTTTTCTCCAGAAAAAGCCAAGAAAAGCTTTCAATGGCCGAGTGGGTCCAATAGAAGCTGAGAGAAGCCGAAAAAAAAGGAGTCGGATCTGAGCAATATGCATAGTCCCTTCACCACAGACATAAAACGGACATAAACAAACAAGATAGCTGCTTCCGAATGCAGCGCTCAAAGAATATCACAGACATTTGCCAAGTTTTTTTGAGATGTTATAGTAATAAAATAATGACTTGGATAGCATTATTGAGGAGTTTGGTGATTAAACGAGTGATCAGGAGATGATTTATCAGTATGCACTACTATGAATAGGTATGTGATAAATACAGTGAACAAGGAGTGGGACAGGGCTGGAGATGCAGTACTGAGTGTACTGTTGGTATGCAGTGCCTTTTAAACCTGTTCTACTATGAATAAAATTACTTTTAAACAGCGCGTGTGAAAATAAATTGGACCTGACAGGCGCTGAATAAATGGACCGCAAAGGGTTAACTCTCCTAAAGTCTATACAGAAACTGTACCATCAGGTTTCGGGACCATAACAATAGGGCTAGACCAATCACTGCTAGATTCTTCAGCATGTACAGGTTCTAACATGATTTTGACTTCCTTTGGAATCTCTTTATGTTTTGACTCTGGAATTCTATATGGTTTCTGTTGTACTCTCACCCCTGGGGAAGTAATTATGTGATGTTCGATTGAGTCTGTCCTGCCTGGTAAATCTGAAAAGACATTGTCATATTTTTAACCACTTCAACTCCAGAAGTAAAAATTAAACCCCTTCCCAGGTACCAGATTTTGAAAATAATGCCTTCGCAACCACTGCACGTTTTTCTTGTGTCTTTTCTTTTGTTTTCATTTTCGTAGTAGACCCTGTACCTTTTTTACACTGTCTGCTTCGCTTGTGTTGGAAGGATAGTCACAAATGCGTGTAAGCTACTTTGCACAGGCATTGTGATAGATCTGGCTGCCGCACTGCCTGTACCCAGTGCTGTGTTTTGATAGTATTTCATCACAGTACTGCCATTTCAAACCAAACAGCTTCCCGTTTGCAGCTGGCTTACCTGTAAAGTAGCTGCATGCTCTTCTGTTTGTACAGTTTGTACTGTACTTGGCTCCACATCCTCTTCATCATAATCGCTGAGTGATAAGTTAGCATCACTGTCGCTGGTATCAAAATCCTCCGAACAAACTTCACTCCTGTTGCTCATTATAGAAAGACCACGTTCACTGCCATGTTTAGTTTTCGCTAAAAACTATATAAACTATAACTAAACAAGTAAAACTAATAATAAATAATAAAAAAAAATAATAATTTAAAACACTATATATATACTTGTAAAAGCTGAATGGCTTCCTGCAATATATCTCAGCCTTCTAAACGCTCACAGCTAGACTGGAATAGCTACATGACACGCAATTGGATACAAATGTCACCTGACCCTCCCCCAACTTTCATTGCACATTCCACAGTACTAGCACTGCTTTAGAGAATGAAACCTGAAACGCTAGACTGAGAAACTGATCATAGAATAGAATGGGAAACTTGACGTACGCAGGTATGGCATGGTACTGTAAGTGGGTTTTCATTTGACGTACGTGCGTACATCATGGTGTTGAAGTGGTTAAGCAAGTTATGAATTACCTGTTTCTGAATGATAGACAGATGTTCCCCAGTCTAAGGGCTCGGGTGTGAGTCTCTGATCTCCCTCTGGTACAGAAGCTACCAAGACCTCCCTATCCCACCACGGCTTCAACAAATTGATATGATAAATCTGGTACTGCTTCCTCCTTCCTGGCTGAAAGATTTTGTAATTTACATCAGACACTTTATCTACTATCTGGCAGGGACCTTGCCACTTAGCTAGAAACTTATGCAAGTGCAAGGGAAGTAAAACCAGCATTTTATCCCCTGGTGCAAACTCCCTCAATCTGGCCCCCCTATTGTAACTTTTAGACTGTTTTTCCTGTATTTTAATTAGATTTTCTGTTACCAACAAGCTCAACTTCTCCATTCTATCTCTCATTTTTGTCACATACGCAACCAAGTTCTCTCCCGAACTTGGTCTTTCTTCCCAAGTTTCCTTCACTACATCAAGGATTCCCCTTGGCTGCCTCCCATAGAGCAACTCAAAGGCCTTGTAAATGCCCGGCCTGTAAAACCGTGCCATTATTCTGTCTCTTGTTTTTGTACCCCCAGATGTCCCCCTAACAGATGAGAGTGTGCAAAATGTAAAACCACTTCTTTAAATTTAACAGGGACCAAAAGCTGTTCAAACCATTCTCCCATTCATTTCTAATCACTCTGTACACCAAGTCATTTTTTGCCAAGTGTGATGTTGGCGTTCTATCTATGGTCCCAGTAACCTTCATCCATCTGAACCACCAGACCTAGTGCATACTGCAAATTACTATCTTCAACCTGCTCCTTCTTAAAATCTATAGGAGCTACAGGTAACTTATTCCATATTTATTGTGGTTCTCCAGGGACCCGTGGGCCAGGATCTACTGGTTCATGCACTCCGAAAGACTATCTTGTTGTACCTTACTCTTTCCTGACCATTTCCCATTGGGAAGCCTCTAGGGTTTAGCCTGGGACCTCCTTTTCTGGCTACGGGTGCATCTAGTTTTCCCAGGCTCCCCCAACAGGTCTTCCCCAAAAGGAAAGAGATCAAACAGTTCTACCATTTGTTCAGTAGAGGGCCCTGGTTGCTCCTCAATTAGAATAAGAACCTCCTGGGTTTGCAGCAACTGGTTCCGCCCCATAATGACCGGAAATGGTAACCTAGGAAGCATGCCCATTTTTATTTTAACTAGTTGAGAACCAATCTCCATCTCAACCATAATGGCGGGGTAAGTTTTTACATCCCCATGGATACAGCAAATGCTTACCTCTGACCCTTGTATTGGTTCATAGGACCCCAACAAGTCAGCTGAAATCAAACTTTGCCCACATCCGGAATCTAAAAAGGCTACCAACTTTTTCCCAGCTACCTGTATAGGAATTACACATTCAGTCTCTTGTGATTTTGACATGGACAGGTTTTTGAAAGTGGTTACTAAGTTACAATCCATTGTTTCTGGTTCTTTCGACCTTGTCTAAATAAAATATCACCAATATGTCCCCAACCTTTACAAGCAAAACATTGTACTTTTCTTAGGCTATGCCCTTTAGCAGTTTGGTTCTCAAAAAAAACATTTATCCCCATCCCAAGGTCCCTTCACAGTGTCATATCGCTCTTCAGTACCCCCCTCCCCCGACAAAGTCTTACCGGTTTCAATCTGATGTTTGGGGCTTGGGGGTCTCTAGGTATTCCTTTGCGACGTATGGCGATTTCCATGGCAGTCAGATGTCTCTCGACTACAGCGATAAGTTCGTCAGCTGATTTAGTCACCCTGAGCCACCCACTTTCTTAACCCTAATGGCAGTCCTCTTAAAAAATGGTCCATGACCAACAGCTCCACCACTCAGGCGGCACTGTTTACATCTGGCTAAATCCACCTTCGGGCCAGATGGATCAGATCAAATAATTGTGAACGGGCAGCTTTCCCTTCCTTATACCTTCATGTATGAAATCACTGGGCCTGAACAACAGTAGTGACCCCCAGTTCTGGCCAATATCTCCTCTTTCAGTAGTGAATAGTTAGCGGCTTCTCCTGGTTCCAAATCAAAGTAAGCCTTTTGAGCTTCTCCGCTCAAAAATGGTGCGACAATGCCGGCCCTTTGATTCTGTGTCCAAGCCTCTCGTTCTGCTGTCCTCTCGAACGCCAAGAGATAGGCTTCTGGGTCATCACCCGGAGTCTGTTACCCCGTCAGTAACAATAGTCTTCCTTCGGGTCAATAATTTCCACTATATCCCTCCTCTCCAGTCCACATGTACTTGTGACAGGATGACGAGTGGTGACGTCAGGCCAGAAGAAGGAACAGAAAAACACAGAGGCGGTACTGCAGGGCAAAAAGACCCATGGTGCGCCGTTTATTTAAATCCAAAAAATAAAATAAATGTTTAAACAGAAAAACACTGTGCTCTTAGAGTAAAATAAATATTTAAACAAAACAAAATCACGAACACAAAATTATCTTAAAGGTCCGGCTGGGACCTCATTAAATTACTCCTGGCAGAGGACGAGCACTAACCTCACCTCTGCCAGAACACGTTTTAAATAAAAACAAAACAATAACAAACACGGCTCCACCTTCATTTATAAATAAACCATATCACATCGTCATAAATATAATAAATAAATACAATAAATAAATCATAATACAAACACAAATATGGAAATTAGGCTAGTTTTCTATTCGCACTTCATGTAGCCAAGCCTAACGTGAATATGAATCAAATCCACCACTGCAGCATGCTTTGGTGTTTGAACGAGTTGACTTCAATACATAAATACACATTTGGTTTTCAATACATAAATAAAAACACATTTGGTTTTTCGTATTATTTCAGTAGGCTACTGCAAGCTACTTACTCTGCTGGTGTTCTGACCCAGTTGATCCCCTCTGCCAGCATGCATGCAGTGGCTGCTATGCACATGTGTTTCGGATCATTGTCTGAAAAGAGATATACAATAATACACATTATGGTAAATATCAGTTTTAAAAGTTTACTTTTCATCAGCTGCGCATATAACAAATGTAACGCCCCTCCCACTCCTGTTAGTGTATGGAGTAAACAACACCTAACTCACTTTAAGTGGCGAGGCCTGGGTTCCCAATATTTATTTAAATTACAATTTGTCTGTTAGAAATATATGTGTACTGTTTCTTTAAGGCGGTGCCTCCGCCTATGTAAGGGACATCTAAATACACGTGCACCCCTTAATAGGAATTATTATCAAATACTAACCCCAGTATCCACTCACACAACACACACCGATAGAAATAAGTAAACAATTTACTCAAATAAATGGGCAATAACATGGTATTTTCAATAATAACATAAACACACAATAAACAAAGGCTAGGTATTAAAATAAATATAAGCAACATAATATACAATCAATATTACAAATAATATATTTACTCTTAAATAATATGCGTTGCTATGCAAAATAATTAAACTCTTGCACTACAGTGGGCCCACACACACATGCACACACGTGTACTCACGTGTACTGAACACGTGCATCAGTATAAAAGAAATAACACGTTGCAGGCCTGAATCGTCGCTCGGGTACGTAGTGGCAATAATAAAAAAAAACAAAATGCCCCTTCACTTATTTGTCAAATAAGCAACAAAATTATACTTTCAAAAAACGTTTTTCTTTTTTTGAATGCAAGCAGTACTCACGACCAGCAACACAGTTCCGTTTCTTGCTTCCAAGGTAAGTTCGTAGAAGGACACAATAAACACAACGACAGCTGAAAAATCTTCTTTTCCAACGTGGCCAGAGGTACTCGGGGCTTTCTCCTGGTCACCCCGAGTGCTATCTGGTTCTCAGCAGCAGTTCCAGACGCCAGCAGAAAAGTAAATTAATAATAAACAAAAAAGACTATACCATAAAATGGTGACTGTCTACAGCAAACGTTTGGTTTACTGAAATAAATTAGCCTATACTCTGCTAATAAAGTACAAAATATATCGTTTAGATAATATTTCTTTTACTATAAAACTTTTCTTTCACTCCCTCACGTCTGTTCCTTCACACTCTCTCGAACCTTCTTTCTCTTTCGCACGTTGCGTCTGTCTCCCCTCACACTCTCGAACCTTTTTTCTCTCTCTCGCACAAACCCAATCAAACGCTAAGTCCCACCCCCAAATTCCACTACCTGTTGGCTAATTGGTTCATAGGGGAAACCTGTCCAATAGAATTGTGTTTAGGTGTAGCAAGCTAGTAAATGTGATTCTGGTGCATTCTAACTATGTTACAAAAAATACAACATTTGTATTTAAAGGAATAGCGCAAATTTGCAGCAGAGCTAAACAAAATTAAGCCATTTTATATTCCGTATGATTTCCTTACCTTGGAAAAAAACAATGTTCTGTGAAATTCTCGCGAACACAAAGGCTGCTACTTTTTTAAATGATTTCTTCCTTGAAAAAAGTACTGTCCATTATTCCTGCAATTAAGAAAATTGTTTTTAATAGTTCACGGTCAATTAAAAAAAAAATGTAGCCTAAGGGGTCTGACCAAGCATAACCAAGTCAGAATATGTCTAAATTGGATCTAACTTCGAAAATAAGTAGTGGCCCAGGTCCTTTCCTGGATATAGCCCCTATATGTGTATTTTCAGTGGGTGTTTTGGTTTTGCCTTCCAAGCGAAGCGCCAATTCTTGTGAAATGAATACAGGCCGTATCTTTCAAGCTGGATTGATGTTACTAGTTCTTAATATTTTTATTGATATTAGATTTTCACAGGGTCTTCACCTGAGACAGATTGATATGTTTGAGGATGGCATTGGCCGGAGTTCTCGAACACTAAGATGACCAAAAAGCAGCGAAAGGTATTTTAATGGAAAAAAAAGATAATCATACAGCTTTTGAATATTGTAGTTAGACTGTTGGCACAAGCACAGACTATGAGCATATTGAAGTTTTTATTTGAAAGCATGATTAGAATGACTAAATTGCATGCTAGAGACATGCTAATAGATCTTCAGATGTAAAGTTAAGGTTCTTTTACTGACATTCTTTCTTTGGTCCTGTTTTGCTTCATTCACTGACATTTCTCTGTCTTCAAATGTTTCCTTATCTTTCTTGTATCTCTTAATTTATACAGTAATTTGAACAAAAACTGTGATGAAAGATAAATAAACTTAAATTAGAATGTGGGTTCTAATGAACTGATTAGTGTGCATATGGTATGTAAAGTGTTACACTTGACAGTTAGTGTAGTAAGTTATTAATGTTATTTCTGAATGCTGTTTGCATAATATTATGTAATAGGGAGTCTGGGGTGTAGAATTTAGAGTGCTTCTTTTAGCAAACAAATCATCTGTTTACATCTGATTTATTATTTTAAAAAAATAGAAATACCATTCAATAAAAAGTAATGAAAAACTTTTTTAAACTCAACAAAATAAGTTATAATAATTTAATCAGAATACTCACCATGGTTTGTATCATTTTGAAGGTCTGTGTCAAAGCAATGAAGAGGCTCAGAAGACAAAAACATCTTAAAATTGGTGGACAACAGAAGTTTGCTGTAATTGATGAATCCAAGTTTTCTCATAAAAGAAAGGTATGTTTTCCATATAAAAAAACTTCCTCTATACATTTATAAGTGTCTTCAGCAATATACATTATGCAGTTTATACCAAATCAAAACTGATGATAATTGCAAATTACATTCCAGTGCTTGATAATCTTAAGGATATTTTTCGATATTGCATGAAATAATTAGGAAAATACCTTAACATTAAACTAATTACTTACTCAAAATTCAATTTCTTGATATTGCATGATATAATTAGGAAAATACCTTAACATTAAACTAATTACTTACTCAAAATGCTATTTCTTGTTGATACTTTTTTTGTTTTGTTTTGTTTTTCAGTACAACCGTGGTTGATTTGGAACAACTTGCGGAAGAAATGGTTGGGTCTTTGGAATGTTGGAAGTGAAGCAGGATCGGCGGTGGTCTATTCTGAAAATAGTAAAAATAAATAATTCTCAGAATACTTTGATCCCAATCATCTGGAAACATGTACGACGAGGATCATAAATTTTGAGTGACAAGAGGCTTGCAAGGATTTAGTCATCACTCTGTCAATCATAGCCAAAACTTTGTTGACCCACAATCTGGCTGTCACACTCAACACATTATTTCTTCAACTGACTTATAAATGTAAATGATGAGATAAAGTGTAGAGCAGTATCTGTGATCATGTGTTACTGTGCTTTCAACTTTCAAACTTTTAATATCCTAATTAAATTAGTTGAAGACTCATATTGCTTATTTGGAACAAAGTGTTGCAAATTTTGCACTAGATACATTTTTTACTTTTTTAATCAAATCATCATTTGTGTGTGTTAATAAAATAATGTATTTTATTTAGATTTTTATAATATGCAAATTATAGTGACAGTATAAGGAAAAAGTAGCTTTTAATGTATGGTACACTTAATCTATGCTTCCAATTTAATACATTATTTTTGCCACACTTTAAAATGCATTCTTTATTCAGAGCCTATGGTTTTTAAATTACCACTAAATTCAAATGACAGTGTATAACAATTGCATTAAGTAGGCAGTTCCTGTGTAAGTACTGTGTAAGTAAGTACATGGTATGTACATAGTGCATACACAGTACACATATTGGCATATTTTTCTTTTATTTATTTTTTAATTGCATTTTTATGTCTGGATTTGGTGTGCTGGTATCCATGCTTAATATGTGGTTTATTTGAACATCTATAGCAGGGGGTCCCAAACCTGTCCCTGGAGGGCTGGAAGGTTTCTGGTTTTTGTTCCACCTGCGCTCCAAATGACCTAATTGAACTAATTATTTGCATAATTAGACAAGTTGAAGCCACTTTTAAATAATAAAATGAGTTACAAATATATATATATAGTACTGTGCAAAAGTTTTAGGCAGGTGTGAAAAAATGCTGTAAAGTAAGAATGCTTTCAAAAATAGACATGTTAATAGATTATATTTATCAATTAACATAATGCAAAGTGAGTGAACAGAAGAAAAATCTAAATCAAATCCATATTTGGTGTGACCACCCTTTGCCTTCAAAACAGCATCAATTCTTCTAGGTACACTTGCACAAAGTCAGGGATTTTGTAGGCATATAGTCAGGTGTATGATTAAGCAGTAATACCAAACAGGTGCTAATGATCATCAATTCAATATGTAGGTTGAAACACAATCATTAACTGAAACAGAAACAGCTGTGTAGGAGGAATAAAACTGGGTGAGGAACAGCCAAACTCAGCTAACAAGGTGAGGTTGCTGAAGACAGTTTACTGTCAAAAGTCATACACCATGGCAAGACTGAGCACAGCAACAAGACACAAGGTAGTTATACTGCATCAGCAAGGTCTCTCCCAGGCAGAAATTTCAGACAGGGGTTTCCAGATGTGCTGTCCAAGCTCTTTTGAAGAAGCACAAAGAAACGGGCAACGTTGAGGACCGTAGACGCAGTGGTCGGCCAAGGAAACTTACTGCAGCAGATGAAAGACACATCATGCTTACTTCCCTTCGCAATCGGAAGATGTCCAGCAGTGCCATCAGCTCAGAATTGGCAGAAAACAGTGGGACCCTGGTACACCCATCTACTGTCCGGAGAAGTCTGGTCAGAAGTGGCCTTCATGGAAGACTTGCGGCCAAAAAGCCATACCTCCGACGTGGAAACAAGGCCAAGCGACTCAACTATGCACGAAAACACAGGAACTGGGGTGCAGAAAAATGGCAGCAGGTGCTCTGGACTGATGAGTCAAAATTTGAAATATTTGGCTGTAGCAGAAGGCAGTTTGTTTGCCGAAGGGCTGGAGAGCGGTACACGAATGAGTGTCTGCAGGCAACAGTGAAGCATGGTGGAGGTTCCTTGCAAGTTTGGGGCTGCATTTCTGCAAATGGAGTTGGGGATTTGGTCAGAATTAATGGTCTCCTCAATGCTGAGAAGTACAGGCAGATACTTATCCATCATGCAATACCATCAGGGAGGTATCTGATTGGCCCCAAATTTATTCTGCAGCATGACAACGACCCCAAACATACAGCGAAAGTCATTAAGAACTATCTTCAGCGTAAAGAAGAAGTGATGGTCCTGGAAGTGATGGTATGGCCCCCACAGGGCCCTGATCTCAACATCATCGAGTCTGTCTGGGATTACATGAAGAGAGAGAAGCAACTGAGGCTGCCTAAATCCACACAAGAACTGTGGTTAGTTCTCCAAGATGTTTGGGCCAACCTACCTGCCGAGTTCCTTCAAAAACTGTGTGCAAGTGTACCTAGAAGAATTGATGCTCTTTTGAAGGCAAAGGGTGGTCACACCAAATATTGATTTGATGTAGATTTTTCTTCTGTTCACTCACTTTGCATTTTGTTAATGCACAGTACTGTATATATATATATATATCTATATATATATATATATATATATATATATATATACTGTGTGTGTATATATATATATATATATATATATATATATATATATATATATAGATATATATATACAGTGCCTTGCGAAATTATTCGGCCCCCTTGAACTTTGCGACCTTTTGCCACATTTCAGGCTTCAAACATAAAGATATGAAACTGTAATTTTTTGTGAAGAATCAACAACAAGTGGGACACAATCATGAAGTGGAACGAAATTTATTGGATATTTCAAACTTTTTTAACAAATAAAAAACTGAAAAATTGGGCGTGCAAAATTATTCAGCCCCTTTACTTTCAGTGCAGCAAACTCTCTCCAGAAGTTCAGTGAGGATCTCTGAATGATCCAATGTTGACCTAAATGACTAATGATGATAAATAGAATCCACCTGTGTGTAATCAAGTCTCCGTATAAATGCACCTGCACTGTGATAGTCTCAGAGGTCCGTTTAAAGCGCAGAGAGCATCATGAAGAACAAGGAACACACCAGGCAGGTCCGAGATACTGTTGTGGAGAAGTTTAAAGCCGGATTTGGATACAAAAAGATTTCCCAAGCTTTAAACATCCCAAGGAGCACTGTGCAAGCGATAATATTGAAATGGAAGGAGTATCAGACCACTGCAAATCTACCAAGACCTGGCCGTCCCTCTAAACTTTCAGCTCATACAAGGAGAAGACTGATCAGAGATGCAGCCAAGAGGCCCATGATCACTCTGGATGAACTGCAGAGATCTACAGCTGAGGTGGGAGACTCTGTCCATAGGACAACAATCAGTCGTATACTGCACAAATCTGGCCTTTATGGAAGAGTGGCAAGAAGAAAGCCATTTCTTAAAGATATCCATAAAAAGTGTCGTTTACAGTTTGCCACAAGCCACCTGGGAGACACACCAAACATGTGGAAGAAGGTGCTCTGGTCAGATGAAACCAAAATCGAACTTTTTGGCAACAATGCAAAACGTTATGTTTGGCGTAAAAGCAACACAGCTCATCACCCTGAACACACCATCCCCACTGTCAAACATGGTGGTGGCAGCATCATGGTTTGGGCCTGCTTTTCTTCAGCAGGGACAGGGAAGATGGTTAAAATTGATGGGAAGATGGATGGAGCCAAATACAGGACCATTCTGGAAGAAAACCTGATGGAGTCTGCAAAAGACCTGAGACTGGGACGGAGATTTGTCTTCCAACAAGACAATGATCCAAAACATAAAGCAAAATCTACAATGGAATGGTTCACAAATAAACATATCCAGGTGTTAGAATGGCCAAGTCAAAGTCCAGACCTGAATCCAATCGAGAATCTGTGGAAAGAACTGAAAACTGCTGTTCACAAATGCTCTCCATCCAACCTCACTGAGCTCGAGCTGTTTTGCAAGGAGGAATGGGCAAAAATTTCAGTCTCTCGATGTGCAAGACTGATAGAGACATACCCCAAGCGACTTACAGCTGTAATCGCAGCAAAAGGTGGCGCTACAAAGTATTAACTTAAGGGGGCTGAATAATTTTGCACGCCCAATTTTTCAGTTTTTTATTTGTTAAAAAAGTTTGAAATATCCAATAAATTTCGTTCCACTTCATGATTGTGTCCCACTTGTTGTTGATTCTTCACAAAAAATTACAGTTTCATATCTTTATGTTTGAAGCCTGAAATGTGGCAAAAGGTCGCAAAGTTCAAGGGGGCCGAATACTTTCGCAAGGCACTGTATTAACCTTAATGTTTATAATGAGAATATAATTTTATCTCTGCTATTGACGCTGCCATTTCTGTAGTTTACATTACCCATGCAATGTAACAGCTGTTACACAATTGTAGTTACTCATTCTAAAACCATGTTTAGCTTTTTTTAATAAAAAAATTGGGACCAGTTAGATTTATATGTAAGTATATTTGTAACAATCATATACCGATTATCGGACTTACACATTAAGTACATTGTAACAATGCATAATTACACTGTATGTATGTGTAATTACAGGTGTATTTACTGTGTAACTACTATGTAAATACAGTGTAATTAGGGACACTTATTGTAAAGTGCTACCAAAAAACTCTCTATTTGGAAAATGGTATGGTAAAGAGAAAAGGTAGGTGAAGTGAAATTTTCAAATGACGATATATAACCAACCTCAGATATGATGGCTAGCAATTAAAAAATAAGCACTTAAAGCAGTATCATTACCACAATACCATCTGAGTATATTTTTATTATTTGTTTTCTTATGCTGTAGATTTGCAGAATGTTTGATAAAAGTGAAACTGAAGCGGGTGATGAGTGCTTAAGATTATACTTTTTGTTAATTAGTCATGAGGCTAATTCTACCTTAAAAATTGTGCCCTGTCTAGTACTGTAGTAAATGTGAAGTAGTGTTTAATATTCAATTCAAAGGTATTTTTTTTGTTCATGTTTAATTTATTTATTATAACACTATTTTTTTTTCTTAACAAGGCCCTGTCCATTGTTTAAACTGTGTTGTTTGGTTTACTGCAGTTCAGTTTACAAAAAAATGTAATTCCTGCAATGCCGCCATCTTGAATCTCCCCTCCACTAAATCTTTCTTCCTGTGTATCAGTGGAGCCAGTGAAGCCTCCATTATCCAGTTTGGTTTGGTTTTTAATTTAGGATATGAAGCTTCTTTCTGTGGTAAAGGTCTATTTCCAGGGTTTGGCCGAAGGGCCTTTCTCTCTTTGACCATATGACAAAATCTGACACAGGAACTAAAAGTGCACCAGGAAGAACAGTATAAAGCTGAAGCGTGCAAAAAAAATGGTCCCTAATTAAAGTATAAAAAGAAAATGTGTTCCTATCAAAAATTAAGACATTTCGTTAAAAATATACAGTATATTTAAACAGGGGGCAGTGATTAACTTCCATTAACAAAAGAGAAGTACATCAATGGTAAATTATTTAAATACCAAATTAATACTATGAAAATGTCAGCTTTAATTAAAAGGAAATTAATCCCTTCCGTACAAATATGAAAAGTAAAATGTTAGTGCATCTCATTCATGTGATCATTTTAAATGAGCTTCAAT
Organism: Acipenser ruthenus; assembly: GCF_902713425.1. Classification (NCBI taxonomy): domain Eukaryota; kingdom Metazoa; phylum Chordata; class Actinopteri; order Acipenseriformes; family Acipenseridae; genus Acipenser; species Acipenser ruthenus. The sequence goes on along the minus strand of NC_081207.1, from coordinate 13,203,891 downwards.
AATTGGTCAAATGGGTTGGATTAAGTGCATCATTTATCTGCTAAATTAGTGTAGATGTGTGACGTGGTTTGGAATACATATGGGACTTTCCTGTGTATAAGAAAGGTATTCAGTTTTATAAAATTAAATCCCAGTAAGTATAACAATTAAGCATTAAATTAAGCACTAAAACAGGTGTTTTAATGTCTTGCCATGTGTTATTATAAGACACATTATCACTACCCACCCCCTCTCCCCTCCTTCTCAATCTGAAGATCTTTTTTCTTTTTCCCTTGGTTTTTTTACTTGAATTCAAGATTAGTATTTTTCAACTATAACCACACTACAGATTTAAAAGTTTGGTAACATATATTTATTTTGTTTTAGTTGAAAAAATCCCAAATTCTACCGATAATGACGCCATTCAACCAAAAAATCTCTTACAACTGCTGTCTGCTGTCTTGTTAATGCCATGTTGCGATTTTCTGCAAAATGTCAGGTGGGGTGAAGAAACGTTATGTGGGTAGAATAGTTTGTTAAATTAATGCAAGGTAGATTCCAAAATTAGATCTGGTTAAAAAACAAACAATTACCCAGTAGCACTGAATATGAAAAACAAATTACATTCTAGAATTACATTTTAGAAAGTGGGGGTGGTGTAAACCTCTTTAAGGGCCAGGCAACAACTAATTTAAGGTCCTGGGTTATTAGAAAATAAAGACATACTGATACTGGAGGAAGTCTCATGGAAGTGTTCCAGTATTTATGAAAGAACCAGCTTTCTTGAATGTGTACGTGGCGAAATTCCATATTGTGGGTTTCAAAATTTTAGTGTGCTGCATCTAAAACAAATAGAAGATCCTATGACCACAGCTATGCACTTCTACAGAATACCACTCCTTTTACATGGGTCTTTCCAATGATTGTTTTTACATTCCTTTTGAATCTGTGTTGTAGCTGTGTCCAATGCAAATACTCTTCTCAATCATAATATAGTACAGCTATGCATCCCCTTGGTGAAACTGGAAAAAAAAATCTGCTAAAGAGAAATATACATAATTGCAAACCTCAGTGCACATTTGAGGTTGTTTTTAATTTTGTAATCATTATTTGTTTGGTTGAAAGTAAACACCAAACCAAACAGTAACCAAACACCAGTGAAAGTGAGGTACACACTAGACTGTGGGGTCATCAGTTTTGCTGCTCAGAAGCTTTCATATTCTACAAGCAGGTTGGATTACCTGAATATGTTTTGCTTTCTTTTGATGATTTCTTCCTCATTTTTTATTTTTTTAGCTGCTTACCATGCCAGTATAGCTGTGTAAAATCTTTTTTTTTTTTTTTTTAAACTCTGTTTTTTTATTGGCACATAAAGAAAATTGTTTCTCTAAACAGATCAGGTAAGTCATGTTCATAAGCTTTATAATATCACATACTGAACAAGTTGTGGTTCTCCATCACAGATTAACACAGACTTAACTCAGAGGCAGCTATTTCTTCTTTTGGACATACAGAATCAGTTATGTGATCCACTATTTTATCTCCATTTTTGTGATAACAGTAGGATTTATTCACCTAAAATGTATCACTTTGTTTAAGTATTAATTACCAGTTTATATTTAAATTCTATATCTGAAATGTATCTGCAGTTTTTATCTTTTAAAATAATACTTTATACCCTGTTTAATAGTTTGGGATGCTATCTGTTCTTAATCACCATTTGTTATTATTTCTGCACTTATGGATATTTGCCATGTTTAATAAAGACATATTTTTCCTATATTTTTGAATTTCTCTAATGAGGCTTCTATGAAAATGACAATCTACAGAAAAGGTGAAATCAACATCCCAAGTTCAGTAACATAATTTAATTAAAATCAAGAACACATATCCTAGGGTTATAAACCGATAAACAAACATTTTATTCAAATAAACATAAACTATGGGCAAAATACAAAATGTAAAAATATACACTTCAGAATAAATCTAATATTACACATTCAAAAACATAAATTCTGAAATATAATCAAAGATGTTGCAGTATAGTTCTAAATACTTAGTTCTCACATGGGTTGCTAATTTTCATCAGCAATGACAAATGACAAGATGTTTGGAGACATCCCACATTTGATGTTATTTTCAAAGGGTTTTCTCCCCTTCAAACATCTGGCATGTTCAAGCATTAAAGAATATCTGGATTCACTTGTCTGCTCCACCAAACGGTAGCAAGAAAAACAAGTTGTAGTTAGAAGAGCTGTTCTTCTCCCAGAACAAGAAAACCCTCCTTAGTGAATACTGCCAGATGGAATCAAACTATGTTCTTTTTTTTTTTTAGGGGCCTAATACACTTACCTTTTCCATGTCGTTTCTCTTTTAATTTGAAGAAACCTATCAGAATTCCATTGCGAATTGTGGAGTTTATTAAGACTTAATACCTTGGCTTTGAAATATTAGCTCATTTGTGTAATATCTCATTCTATGTGATTCTCATGCAACAATAACACCCCACTCCTTAAAATGTAGTTATCCTTCTGTCTATATCTTCTTGCTATCAGCACACAATAACATTCCATTTGGATTTCAGACTTTGCAAGGTTGTAGAGTTGAGAGCCATCATTCTTTCTTTGCTTATGATCTATCTAAAGCAGTCCCTCAGGGGTTCATCTGGTAAAGGAACAGCATTGTGGTCTGCAGGGTGGAAAGTTTCAATTTATGGTGGGCATCCCTAATGGAGGCAGTGTGGTCCAGTGGTTAAAGTCCAAGGCTTGTAACCAGAAAGTCACTGGTTTAAATCCCACCTCTGCCACTGACTAACTCAATGTGTGACCCTGAGCAAGTCACTTAACCTCCTTGTGCTCCATCCTGCGGATGAGATGTTAAATCAATGTCCTATTGTAAGTGACTCTGCATATACAGTGCCTATAGAAAGTCTACACCCCTTTCAAAATTTTCACCTTTTGTTGCCTTATAGTCTGGGATTAAAATGCATTAAAATAGTTTTGTAATAGCGATCCTTAATTAGCTCAGGTGTAACCAATCGCCTTCAAAACCACACACCAAGTTAAGTGGCCTCCACCTGTGTTAAATTGCTGTCATTCACATGATTTCAGGATAAATTCAGCAGTTCCTGTAGGTTCCCTCTGCTGGTTAATGCATTTCAAAGCAAAGACTCAACCATGAGCACCAAGGCGCTTTCAAAAGAATTCCAGGACAAAGTTGTTGAAAGGCACAGATCAGGGGATGGGTATAAAAAATATCAAAGGCCTTGAATATCCCTTGGAGCACGGTCAAGGCGATTATTAAGAAGTGGAAGCTGTATGGCACCACCAAGACCCTGCCTAGATCAGGCCGTCCCTCCAAACTGGATGACCGAGCAAGAAGGAGACTGATCAGAGAGGCTACCAAGAGGCCAATGGCAACTTTGCAAGAGCTACAGGCTTTTATGGCCAAGACTGGTCAAAGTGTGCATGTGACAACAATATCCCAAGCACTCCACAAATCTGGCCTGTATGGTAGGGTGGCAAGAAGGAAGCCATTACTCAAAATAGCCCACCTTGAATCCCGTTTGAAGTATGCAAAAAAAACATGTGGCAAAAAAGTTTTGTGGTCTGACGAAACTAAAATGGAACTTTTTGGCCTAAATGCAAAACGTTATGTTTGGCGCAAACACAACACGGCGCATCACCCAAAGAACACCATCCCTACTGTGAAGCATGGGGGTGGCAGCATCATGTTATGAGGACGTTTCTCATCGGCAGGGACTGGGGCACTTGTCAGGATAGAAGGGAAAATGAATGGAGCAAAGTACAGAGAAGTCCTTGTGGAAAATCTGCTGCCCTCTGCAAGAAAGCTGAAACTGGGATGGAAGTTCACCTTTCAGCATGACAACGACCCAAAGCACACAGTCAAAGCTACACTGGAGTGGCTAAGGAACAAAAAGGTAAATGTCCTTGAGTGGCCCAGTCAGAGCCCTGACCTAAATCCAATCGAAAATTTGTGGCATGACTTGAAGATTGCTGTCCATCAACACTCCCCAAGGAACTTGACAGAGCTTGAACAGTTTTGTAAAGAAGAATGGTCAAATATTGCCAAATCTAGGTGTGCAAAGTTGATACCTATCCCAACAGACTCACAGCTGTAATTGCTGCCAAAGGTGCTTCCACCAAGTATTAACTTGGGGGGGAGACTTATCCAATTATGATCTTTCAGTTTTGTATTTTTAATATATAATTTTTTTCTCAATAAAAACTTTTTTCCCCTTAACAGTGTGGAGTATGGTGTGTAGCTAGGTGGAAAAAAATCACTTAAATGCATGAAACTCTGAGGCACTGACACAACAAAATGTGAAAAAAGTTCAAGGGGTGTAGACTTTCTATAGGCACTGCAATGCACAGATCACAGTCTACCTCTGTAAAGCGCTTTGTGATGGTGGTCCACAATGAAAGGCGCTATATACAGATATTATTATTATTATTATGGGAAGCTGTGGCAAAGTGGTGAGTGAATACAGGTGAGTGCAGTGCAGAGCGGATACAAAACAGACAGACAATGATTTCCAGGTGCAAGGGTGTTTATTGATTTAATTAACAATGTCCAGAGCCTTATGGCAAACACCTATAAATAATAATGTTGGAGTGATACAGTGGCATGTATCACTTTTTACACACTGCAGACTCACCATGCAGTCACCCAGAGCTACAGTGTCGGAGGACAACAACAACCGTATAGCCAACAACCTCCAAACTTGGTAGACATCATCCTGGTGATGACAGACTACAACTATGGCAAAATATTGTTCTTCTGTAAAACACGATGGCCGCCAGACCTATGTTTTCTTCTTCAATTTAAAACTGCTTCAGTTGAAAAACAGTTAAGTTTATTAGTAGGTATCAATAGAATTCATATTAGTAAAAATGGCATTCTGCACTTCAGTGTTTGGTACTGGTACTGGTTGCAGAAGCAGCTATCTTGTTTGTTTATGTTTGTTTATGGCCGTGTTATCTCTGTGGTGCTGGGGCTATGTTTATTGCTCAGATCCGGCCCTTTTTTTCGGCTTGTTCTAGACAGATTCACAGTTGTGCCATATTCTCTCAATTTCTTAATAATGGACTTTACTGTGCTCCGGGGGATATTCAATGCCTTGGAAATGTTCTTATATCCTAACCCTGATTGGTGCTTTTGAAAAACCTTATTCCGGATTTGCTTTGAATGTTCCTTCGTCTTAAGGATGTAGTTTTTGTTAGGAAATGTACTAACCAACTGTGGGACCTCCCAGAGACAGGTGTATTTAACCTGAAATCATGTGAAACACCTTAATTGCACACAGGTGGACTCCATTCAACTAATTATGTGACTTCTAAAGACAATTGGTTGCACCAGAGCTTATTTAGGTGTGTCATAGCAAAGGGGGTGAATACTTATGCATTCAGTTATCTTCTGTTTTGTATTTGTAATTAATTTAGAACAATTTGTAGGTTTTATTTTTCACTTTGACATTATGGACTTTTTTGTGCTGATCAGTGGCAAAAACTCCTAATTAAATCCATTTTGATTCCATGTTGTAACACAATAAAATGTGGAAAAGTCCAAGGGGGGTGAATACGTTTGAGAGCCACTGTACCAAGTGATACACGCCGCTGTATCACTCCATCACTATTATTTACAGGTGTTTGCCGTAAGGCTCTCGACATTGTTCAAATAAATCAATAAACACCCTTGCACCTGGAAATCATTGTCTGTCTGTCTTTTGTATCCGCTCTGCACTGCACTCACCTGTAACCAGCAGCATAAAGGGTTAATGAAAAACAAAGTTTAGGTCATTTATTTGTTTTTTATTCATCATATGTTAACATTTTATAGCAATTACAGATTTGAAAACATTATTATTATTTTCAAAATCTGGTACCTGGGAAGGTGCATCTGGAGTTGAAGTGGTTAAGCCGATTGAATCAAAACTTTGCATACATGGCCTTGGCAAGGTTGTCTATTAAGTTTGTTCAAAGCAAGTCGCTATATAAAAAAACATGGCTACCGTGAGCCAATCAAATTTCAGCTATGGTCAATTTGCATATATTGCAGTGTTTCTCTATGGAACATTATTATTATTATGTGTTTATTTAGCATACACCTTTATCCAAGGCGACTTACAGAGACTAGGGTGTGTGAACTATGCATCAGCTGCAGAATCACTTACAATTACGTCTCACCCGAAAGACGGAGCAAAAGGAGGTTAAGTGACTTGCTCAGGGTCACACAATGAGTCAGTGGCTGAGGTGGGATTTGAACCGGGACCTCCTGGTTAGAAGCCCTTTTCTTTAACCACTGGACCACACAGCCTCCTGTATATGTTTGTTTTATGCAGACTATTTTATTTTGGCACACACTTTATTGTTTTCTGTGAACATTGCCTGTACTTTTAATAGAAAGGCATTCCATGCTATAAATGAAGGACATCGACTAGCAAAATAATCTATGTTTAGCTGTAGGTGTGTCTATATGTTAAGTGCAACTGTCTATCTATTCTTTCGCTGACATTAATTTCCCATAGTCCTCTACTACTGTATGGAGTTTCATCACACAATGTGGTAGAGTGATGAAACTCCATACAGTAGTAGAGGACTATGGGAAATTAATGTCAGCGAAAGAATGAAGTTGATTGGTCACATGATTTGGCAGCCAAATTGGATTTTCCAGGCCAAATTTTCGTATGTCCATAAAATCAACACCGTTGCATGAAAACTCACGAAACTTGGTAGGATGGTAGGCACCTAAGGCAAGTTGTGTCAGAGCGAAAATAAAGATTATAGGTCAGGCGGCCATCTCGAGAATATTGGACAATTTAAAAAAATCTTCTCCAAAACCGCTTATCACAGAGATGTGAAAATTGGTGCAATAGACTACCCTCATGGTTTAGATTTGCGGTTGTTCAAGAGAAGTCGATTGGTCACATGGTCTGGCGGCTTGTGACAGGGTGGCTGGGCGGTGACGTCAGGACAGAAGCAGGAAGGAAACTGACACTTGTACTGCAGATCAAAATAAATGACGCGGCGCAGCGTTTTATTTTTAAATAACAAAAATAAATAAAAAGTTCAAACAGAAAAAGACTGTGCTCGCAGAGCAAAATACATTTACACAGCAGGGCTCTCTACCGCCCTGTTACACGGCCATATTGGATTTGTCAAAAATATTCAAACGTCTTCTTCTCTGAAATGGTTATGCCGATTGAAGCGAAACTTTGCATACATAGCCTTGGCAAGGTTGTCTACTAAGTTTGTTAAAAGCAAGTCGCTACATCAAAAACATGGCCGCCATGAGGCAATCAAATTTCAGCTATGGTCAATTTGCACATATTTGCACATATTGCAGTATTCATTTAAGGTACAATGTTGTAGACTTGTGAATCTTCATAGAGTGGTGGTAGAGGCCTTTGGGAAGTTGTGTCAGAGCGAAAACAAAGTCATAGGTCACATGGTTTGGCAGCCATATTGGATTTTTTGGGAATATTGGCCAATTTAACAAAATCTTCTTTTTCAAAACCTCTTATGGTACAGATGTGAAACTTGGAGCGCATACTACCCATATGGCCTATATTTAGATTTGTTCAACAAAAGTTGATTGGTCACATGGTTCGGAAGCCATATTGGATTTGTCAAAAATATTCAAACCGCTTTTTGTCTGAAACAGTTATGCCGATTTCAGCGAAATTTTGCATACATAGCCTTGGCAAGGTTGTCTATCAAGTTTATTCAAAGCAAGTCGCTACATAAAAAAAAACATGGCTGCCAATCAAATTTGAGCTATGGTCAATTTGCACATATATGCACGTTACCTTACATGTATGTACACAGACATAGACATATATGCAAAAGGCACTGTATATATATATATATATATATATATATATATATATATATATATATATATATATATATATATACCCCAGGCCAATTCTCTCATATTACTGAATTTCAAATGGTACATTGAAATTTGTTCTGTTTGATATTTTATTTTAAAACACTGAAACTCAAAATCAATTATTGTAAGGTGACATTGGTTTTATGTTGGGAAATATTTTTAAGAAAAATAAAAAACTGAAATATCTTGCTTGCATAAGTATTCAACCCCTGTGCTGTGGAAGCTCCCAGTTTACACCAATGAAAGAAATTGCCCTAATGAGGACACAATTACCTTACCATTGGCCTCCACCTGTGAACCATTAAAGTTGCTGTCACATTTTCTGGATAAAAACCCCACTGTTGAAGGATCATTGGTCAGGCTGTGAATCTGAAGGAAAATGAAGACCAAGAGCATTCTACAGAAGTTAGAGATAAAGTAATACAAATGCATAGATTAGGGAAAGGGTACAAAATAATATCCAAGTGTTTGGATATCCCAGTGAGCACAGTTGGATCAATAATCAGGAAGTGGAAGCTGCATCACACCACCCAGGCACTGCCAAGAAAAGGCTGTCCCTCAAAACTCAGCGTTCAAACAAGAAGGAGACTTGTGAGAAAAGCCACAGAGAGGCCAACAATCACTTTGAAGGAGCTACGGAGTTCAGTGGCTGGGAGTGGAGTAATGGTGCACCAGTCAACCATATCAAGAGCTCTGCATAACACTGGCCTGTATGGGAGGGTGGCAAGAAAGAAGCCGTTACTCAAAAAGTACCATCTGAAAGCACGTCTGGAGTTTGCCAGAAAGCATGAGAGTGACCCAGCTGCGATGTGGGAAAAGGTTTTGTGGTCAGATGAGACCAAGATAGAGCTTTTTGGCCAAAACTCAAAGCGCTATGTGTGGCGCAAACCTAACACTGCCCATGCCTCAAGACACACCATCCCTACAGTGAAGTATGGTGGTGGCAGCATCATGCTGTGGGGATGCTTCTCATCAGCAGGGACTGGGCATCTTGTTAAAATTGAAGGAAGAATGGATGGAGCAAAATACAGGGAAATACTGCAAGAGAACCTGCTTCAGTCCGCTAAAAAACTGAAGCTTGGGAGGAAATTCACCTTTCAGCAGGACAATGATCCCAACACAAGGCCAAAGCAACATTGGAGTGGCTCAAGAGCAAAAAGGTGAATGTCCTACAGTGACCCAGTGAAAGTCCTGATCTCAATCACATTGAGAATCTGTGGCACTATTTGAAAATTGCGGTCCACAAGCGTCGTCCAACCAACCTGAACAACCTGGAGAAAATCTGCCAAGAAGAATGGGCCAAAATCACTCTGACACTGTGTGCAAAGCTGGTACATACTTACCCCAAAAGACTTAAAGCTGTCATTGCAGCAAAAGGTGGCTCTACCAAATATTAATGTGTGGGGGTTGAATACTTATGCAAGCAAGATATTTCAGTTTTTTATTTTTATTAAAAATATTTCCCAACATAAAACCAATGTCACCTTACAATAATTGATTTTGAGTTTCAGTGTTTTAAAATAAAATATTAAACAGAACGAAATTTCAAAGTACCATTTGTAATTCAGTAATATGAGAGAATTGGTCAGGGGTCTGAATACTTTTGCAATGCACTGTGTATATATATATATGTTCTATTCATAAACTGCCTTGACCGTGATCTTTGACCTCTCCTTAAGGTCAAATGCAAAACTAGCTTATAACTCCTTTTAGAGTGCGGATAGTGTAATGGTTACTATAAAACACGTCTAGCAATCCATATATGCTCCTATGGTACAATATCCTACACAGATTAGTAGAGGTCAATGGGCTACTATGTCACGTGTGAAATACGGTCATAGGACGCATGGTCTGGCGCTTGGACCCCGGTCATTGCTGCTTGCAGCTATATTCATTATTATTATTATTATTATTATTATTATTATTATTATTATTATTATTATTATTATTATTATTATTAAGCAGATGGAATGAAAACCTTCCTTTATTGACTGTAATTCCCATACCGTGGGCCATGTATTGTAGTCAGAATTGTGGTTTGTAAGGGCAGTAATTACATTGCCATTGGAATGGCATACTGATGCCTTGCTCATTGCCAATGTATCGCCCAATACATTTTGGAAGGAACCGCTGGTAAGGAAACGTAATGTAACCAACACTTGCACTTCTCTAGACAGGGCATGATGTCTCTTTGTTTTCATGAATGTCCTTCCTCTTTAAACGGTACATTGCGATTATTTCCTCATTAGATTGTCAAAGATGCTACAAACCTGTCTATTACTGTAATTTATGTGAGCCGATGCTCTATGTATTTGTATTTCTCTCTCTCTGTGTCAGTGATACACATCACGTATCAGGGACACCATTTGTTTTGCAAGCATATCAGAAAAGTAGGTGAGACTGACCTTTCGTATTTATATGATGACAAAATTGGTGGTGATAAATTACGAATGGTTTTACAAACGAGTGGTGTGAGTGTCGTTATATGGAAACGCAACTTCATTTGCATTTGCAGCTTATGACATCGTATCTGCAGATACACATTCGTATGTCTATATAGAAACAGGCCCCAGATCTCAGTTTATTGACATATGCTGCTGCAATATGATTTGATGTGTATGATTCAGAGTGAAATGTGAGAGCCAATGGCCTGTGAAGGACTGGAGTTAGCCACACCCTTCATTTTCATACAGCATTAGTTCATTACAGTTCTGAGATATATCTTTTTAAATACAGTTTATTTTCAGAAAACTAAAACAAAAATGGCCAAAAAATGAAAAAACAAACATTTTACTAAAACAAATAGTAATAGAAACTGGAAAATGTTTAAAAACTGGAACAAAACAAAAACGAAAATAAACATGAAAAACAAATAAAACCATAAGAAGATAATTTAGATATTTTATTTAACATCATGTAATCAAAGAAACTACAAAATGATTTTGCAAAAGTCTACCAGAAGCCATAATAGTAGTACAGTATTTCATGTTTGACTTTAAAATGTCACATTTTTCAATTTTTGTCAGTATATGGAAGACTACACAGTGGTATTTAATTCAATATGGTGACATAACATTATTCGGCTGGTTTCATTTGACTGTATGAAGCAATACAAGTTAATTCTATAAGCTGATACAAAACTTTTGTCCATAGATGTATTTTTAGACCAGGAAATAAGGGTTACTGTATCACTTCCCAATGCTTCAAACAATGGATTAACTTCAAAACCACAAATAGGATTTAAAGTTTAATACCCTGCTGTGAAAACCACAAATAGGATTTAAAGTTTAATACCCTGCTGTGAAAACCACAAACACTGATTTTTAGAACCCTTTCAAAGAACATAGTAGTTAGCTCTGTTTACTAAGCAAACTCTGAAGGAAGTAAAACATTTTTATTACTATTTTTAGCTATTTACGAGTTTTACGTAAATCTTTTTTTTTTTTTTTTTTTTTAGGGGCTTTAGCTTTTTATATACTGTATTTATTGTTTTTCGGTTACTTTCCAAATTTGTGGCGTTTTTTTTTTTCTGTTACAATGGTAACTCAACAGTACTTGCACACTTCAAATTGTACCTTCTTTCCTCTGCTGTCTTCCACAAAGAAATACTTAAATTTCTTTAGAAAACCAAGCCTTCTGATTGGCTAAGAGGCATTAAAGCTCTCACTACAATGTCACCTCTAAGAAGATCTCAAATAGCACCATTAATGAGAAAAGTGGGCATCTAAAATACAGGTATTTTAGACTTTTGTATAGATTATTATTATTATTATTATTATTATTATTATTATTATTATTATTATTATTATTATTATTATTATTCATGTGTTTATTATTCATAGACTAATAGAAAATATTAGTAAATATAATAAATATTAGAAAACAAAATTATATTTGATTATCATCCCAATCAATTCCCTTGGTTTTCGTTTTTTTTTTTTAGTAATCAAAAACATTATAAAATTCAGGCAGCATTTTGATGTATTTAAATTAAAACGCTAATAAAATATGGTAGGATTTTTTTTTCCACCATCATCCTGAACTGATTTCAAATGATATGTGAGACAGCCTGGATCTAACTCTTCAATAAATTAATTATTAGATTTTGGCAGTCAGACATTTAATACAATTATAAAAAATAAATAATAAAAAAATAAAATGTACATTTATCATTATGATGTTTTTAGGTTTATAGTTTTTAGGTTTATACTGTTATATGCACAATAACACACTGCAGGGTATGCAGTCCCCTCTGATGTCTACAAAGGCACGTGGTGCTGCCTATCTTTACACCTGGATTCACTGCGATTCAGAGGACTAGACTGAACTCTTCTAGTGCTCAACATGTCAGTAGGGGTTCATTGAACCTCCGCTCTGTTAAGCATTTGTGCACTTGCAAAAAAGGTTGTTTGGCACTGGTGCTTTTAATACCGTCCAGAGTACTGGGATTTGAGCACAGGAGCCAGAAAGCCTATTTATTAAATACAGTCTCCTCTGGGGTCATACCTTAAATCTTGATTGTTTTACCCTGATTTTTCTACTCTTCTTTAAGAATTCAATACACCCATGTTAAGTCATTCATGAATCAGTTTTTTTTCTGTGAAACAACTAAATGGGCTTTTAAATCGTAAGTCTTATTTTAAAGCAGAAGCAACTCTCTCTCTATTAATCTAAATACAGTTACGCAGAACGATTGTAATAAAGTGTGTCCAGCATAAAATACTAAATTTCCTTATAGCTTTAATAAAGATTAGTCACTTATTGACATGTTGCGATCTCGTTGATAGGTTTTGCTTGTAAATGAAAAATGAAGGTGTAATGGGGCGAGGAGCTTGTACGTTTATTTGTTTATTTATTTTTAGAACGGGGTTTCCCCCTCCGGTCTTATTTTGTATTTGTATTATGATTTATTTATGTTTGTAAATATGAAGGCAAAGCACTGTATCTTTTGTTATTGTTTTGTTTTATTTAAAACGTGTTCTGGCAGAGGCGAGATTAGCACTCGTCCTCTGCCAGGAGTAATTAAAAAACTCGTGCAGAAGGTGGCCATCTCCCAAATTAATTAAGTGATTAATTTGTTGCTAAATCGGGAGATGGTCACCTGCATATAAACCTGCAGCTCTCTGCATTCCAGGTGGGTGTTCGGAGGAGGAACGGGAGCGAGAGAGGAGCTTAAAACTAGTGTAATTAAATGTACAGGAACAGTGACAGCATTTGCCCAGACTGACCTGTATTGTTTTGTGTTCGAGATTTTGTTTTTATTTAAATATTTATTTCGCTCTTTGAGCAATGTTTTCTGTTTAAACCTTTTATTTAATTTTTGTTCAGTAGTTCGGGACAAACACCAATCACAAAATGTTTTAGTACAAATATTTATTGTAGAGAATGCGGAGTATGCGATTTAACAGAAAAGTATGCTGTATATACACATTCATTTGGCATCAAACCTAACTTGGTTTGAGGGTTCGCTGCCTGGCTGACTGGACGAGGCTGAGACCCCCATTTGATAAAACATAAAAACTGTTATTAAGAAAGGTGGAGATGGGGAGGTGGTGGGTTACGATGAAATCAAAACGCAACTGAGAGATAAGTGAAGCGGGTATTTATAGTGCTAACAATTTAAATTAGCTAATGTGTAAATTGAATGATTCAATTTGGTGATGCGGAGATTGGTGTCTGACCCTCCTCCCGAACTTTAATTATAAATTTCATTTATTTTAAATAAACGGCACATGCCGCGTCTTTAACTGCAGTACTTACTTTTTTCCTTGCTGCTTCTGGCCTGACGTCACCTCACAGCCACCCTGCCACAGAAGGCTTGGCCACTTCAAAAACCTGTTTAGTTGTCTCACAGACAAAAACTGTAAATTAAATCAATTTTACTATTAACATGTTTCTCAGTTGTGATTGAGATACACAAATATCAATTGAATTCTTAAAGGAGGGTATAAAACTCATTAAGTATACTGTATATGCTTCAGAGGCTGTACCAGTCAGCCAGCCAGCAATTACACTAATTGAACGCTCTTTTGGACCTTGTGGCAAAGTAGTTAGCTGTGTGCAGGTGATCAATAATCAGACAGACAATGATCCAGGTGCAATGCTGGTTTATTGTTTTTTAAATCCAATTGCCCGAATGACAAAACAGCAATAAACAATAAACAATGCTGATGACAAAGCAATACAGCGGTGTGTATTGCTTTCTTTGTAATCTGCAGGTTGGTCTTGCAATAATACAAAGTCCTGAATAGTTACACAGTCCCATTTCGCTATACACCCACATGAAACACAAACACCAGTCCACCATTATTAAAGTTTTCAGTTCAAAGATGTGTGTCTGTGGTCACAACTAAAAGCATAAAGCGCTGACAAAGCAACTGTAGTGACTCTTACATATTGTTGTAATACCACAGGTCTTACATCTTTCTGTACAAACAATTTCATTTTTCAATGTGATTTTTATCAAAGAAATTAATTAGCAAAATGTACAGATCACTTGAAGATCTTTCATTGCGACACTTCATAAGAGAAACAATGTGAGAAAAAGCAGAGACTGGTTATGTTTACAATAAAAAGGCAGCACACTATGACAGTAGTGCTAGTATTCCTGAAAAAAACACTTTTGACCCTGTCCTTTTTTATTCTAACATGGGTTTACAACAAGCTTTTAAGTGCCACGCTAGTGGGTGTCATTTTATGGTAATTAAGGATTGAATTTGAGCTATCTGAAATTGACTTCCTGTCTAGTTTGAGATATCTGAAATTGACTTCCTGTGAAAATGCTCTATGTTTTGAATGGACTTCCGGCCCATTTCAAGATATCTCAAAAGGTGTCGTTGTCCATCCATCAACAGTCCAAAGCACCTTTGACCATTGCTCCATAGTCCAATTTCTGTGTTCTTGTGCATATTTTAGCCTGTTAGTCTTGTTCCCCTTTCTTAACGGAGATATTCTTACTGCAACACATCCTTTAAGTCCTGATTTCAAGAGTGACCTTTATACTATTGATTTGATGGACAACGACATCTGTGCTTTCTGCCAATTCTGTTGTCAATTCAATGCTTGTCTTCTTTCTATTTCTTAAGGATATTATGTTCAAGTATTGCTCATCCTTGTTAGACAGCTTTTTGGGTCTTCCAGTCCTGGGTTTGTCAATTACAGATGATGTTTCTCTGTACTTGTTGATTATGCTTCGGATACCACACTTTGAAAATCGAGTGATGCGAGCTATTTCACTCAATGTTTTTTCCTTCTTTATGCAAGTCAAGGTTGTTATAATACTAGAAAACACTAGTGGAGACTTTGAGTAAATTGTTGATGCTCATCATGCATCAGAGTAGAAAAATGCAACATGTCTAAGACTTTTGCACAGCAGTGTATATATTATCCATGTAACAGAACTGGCATATTGTTTATTCAATTTGGCAAAGTCCCTTATGTTGAAAAAGATACCTATTTAAATGTTTACCAAGTTCTAACCTACCTCAAATCATACAAAGAACATTATATTAGAAATGTATATCTGGCAATCAGGGATATTTCCTGAATCATTTACGATAAAGTCTGGAACTGATCTGTGTTAATGTAAGACAAATATTTCTGGCATTCCATATGGAATCAGAGGCGCGCTATCAGATTCTGTATTGTTGTTACTTTTCTTATCATCCAATACGCAGAGATAGCTTGAGGCGGAACTGGGGAGATAACAGTTCCATTGATTCCACAGCACCCTTAAAGGAGCGCTTACCCATGTTGTAAAATCAATTGTATTAGCATTAGCAGCATTACCACTGTTCCACATTGTCTCTTGAAGAATTTTTGGTGCTTCAACATAATGCATCAATTTTGAATACGTAGATGGTGTAGACAATGGTGTAGAAGTAAAAGTTCTGCTACTTCCTGGTACGAAATCACTTCCTGTGCATTAGGTCATGTCACCTCAGAAAGTTTTGTTTTGTTTTGTTTTGTTTTTTTTATCCACACCTTTGTACTACAAAAGTAAAAACAAGCAAAGAACCAAAAGATCTTTGACACAAGATCAGTGATGGCAGAGATAACTCTGCTAATGCAAATGTTTTTTAAACCAAGGTGAAACTGCTTAAAAACCATCCAAATCAGCATTAGCACAACTGTATTTCTGAAAGGGAATTATTTTCTAAAATGAATAAGAAACAACAAATTGAATTTATTTATGGTTTGGTAACTGTATTGGATGCATTTTTCCTCTGAAAAATAGTGCTGATGACAATTATCCATAACTATTAAACACTAAAAAGTGCTACATTTAAAAATACTAAAAGACACTTAATAAATGCAATGAATAAAAGTTTTGACTTGAAGAGTCTATATTTTTTTTACGTTTCTTATCACATAATAAACAGAGATAGCTTTTCATCTGGAGACATTGAGAAAGACCTAGTTGAAACGTTTATTTTAGTATTTTTGATGACGGTATGTAAATAGCTTTGAGAATCTAGCACAAGGTAGCGCAGCGGGTACAACTCCTTTGCCTACCACACAACTACCACATGATTCGGCACAATTGTGAGATGAGGTGTTCAGATCAGGACAGATGTGCAGAGAAGCATTTGATGCCTTTCAGTGCAGTTCTGTCGTCCCTCACTGTGGCAGTGTGTGTGGGGAATATTGGATTGACAGAGGGGGTTAAATTCCTCCCTACCAGAACACACGTGGGAATGTGGCTGAGGCCATAATGGAATAATTAGGCTCCAGCCTCCTGGTGTTTTGTGTGCTGTGTTAAAGTTAATGTTGGTGTTAGTGGTGGTGTTTGGTGAGGTGTGCTGTGCTGTGTTAGAGTTGATGTTGGTGTTAGCGATGGTGTTTCATGGGGTATGCTGTGCTGTGTTAGAGTTGATGTTGGTGTTAGTGATGGTGTTTCATGGGGTATGCTGTGCTGTGTTAGAGTAGATGTTGGTGTTAGTGATGGTGTTTCATGGGATGTGCTGTGTTAGAGCTGATGTTGGTGTTAGTGGTGGTGTTTCGTGGGATGTGCTGTGTTAGAGCTGATGTTGGTGTTAGTGGTGGTGTTTCGTGGGGTGTGCTGTGTTAGAGTTGATGTTGGTGTTAGTGGTGGTGTTTCATGGGGTATGCTGTGCTGTGTTAGAGTAGATGTTGGTGTTAGTGATGGTGTTTCATGGGATGTGCTGTGTTAGAGCTGATGTTGGTGTTAGTGGTGGTGTTTCGTGGGATGTGCTGTGTTAGAGCTGATGTTGGTGTTAGTGGTGGTGTTTCATGGGGTATGCTGTGCTGTGTTAGAGTAGATGTTGGTGTTAGTGATGGTGTTTCATGGGATGTGCTGTGTTAGAGCTGATGTTGGTGTTAGTGGTGGTGTTTCATGGGGTATGCTGTGCTGTGTTAGAGTTGATGTTGGTGTTAGTGGTGGTGTTTCATGGGGTATGCTGTGCTGTGTTAGAGTAGATGTTGGTGTTAGTGGTGGTGTTTCGTGGGGTATGCTGTGCTGTGTTAGAGCTGATGTTGGTGTTAGTGGTGGTGTTTCATGGGGTATGCTGTGCTGTGTTAGAGTAGATGTTGGTGTTAGTGATGGTGTTTCATGGGGTATGCTGTGCTGTGTTAGAGTTGATGTTGGTGTTAGTGGTGGTGTTTCATGGGGTATGCTGTGCTGTGTTAGAGTTGATGTTGGTGTTAGTGGTGGTGTTTCATGGGGTATGCTGTGCTGTGTTAGAGTAGATGTTGGTGTTAGTGGTGGTGTTTCGTGGGGTATGCTGTGCTGTGTTAGAGCTGATGTTGGTGTTAGTGGTGGTGTTTCATGGGGTATGCTGTGCTGTGTTAGAGTAGATGTTGGTGTTAGTGGTGGTGTTTCGTGGGATGTGCTGTGCTGTGTTAGAGCTGATGTTGGTGTTAGTGGTGGTGTTTCATGGGGTGCTGTGCTGTGCTGTGTTAGAGCTGATGTTGGTGTTAGTGGTGGTGTTTCGTGGGATGTGCTGTGTTAGAGCTGATGTTGGTGTTAGTGGTGGTGTTTCGTGGGGTATGCTGTGCTGTGTTAGAGCTGATGTTGGTGTTAGTGATGGTGTTTCGTGGGGTGTGCTGTGTTAGAGTTGATGTTGGTGTTAGTGATGGTGTTTCATGGGGTATGCTGTGCTGTGTTAGAGCTGATGTTGGTGTTAGTGATGGTGTTTCGTGGGGTGTGCTGTGTTAGAGCTGATGTTGGTGTTAGTGGTGGTGTTTCATGGGGTATGCTGTGCTGTGTTAGAGTAGATGTTGGTGTTAGTGATGGTGTTTCATGGGATGTGCTGTGTTAGAGCTGATGTTGGTGTTAGTGATGGTGTTTCATGGGGTATGCTGTGCTGTGTTAGAGTAGATGTTGGTGTTAGTGATGGTGTTTCATGGGATGTGCTGTGTTAGAGCTGATGTTGGTGTTAGTGGTGGTGTTTCGTGGGGTGTGCTGTGTTAGAGCTGATGTTGGTGTTAGTGGTGGTGTTTCATGGGGTATGCTGTGCTGTGTTAGAGTAGATGTTGGTGTTAGTGATGGTGTTTCATGGGATGTGCTGTGTTAGAGCTGATGTTGGTGTTAGTGATGGTGTTTCATGGGATGTGCTGTGTTAGAGCTGATGTTGGTGTTAGTGGTGGTGTTTCGTGGGGTGTGCTGTGTTAGAGCTGATGTTGGTGTTAGTGGTGGTGTTTCATGGGGTATGCTGTGCTGTGTTAGAGTTGATGTTGGTGTTAGTGATGGTGTTTCGTGGGGTGTGCTGTGTTAGAGCTGATGTTGGTGTTAGTGGTGGTGTTTCATGGGGTATGCTGTGCTGTGTTAGAGTTGATGTTGGTGTTAGTGATGGTGTTTCGTGGGGTGTGCTGTGTTAGAGTTGATGTTGGTGTTAGTGATGGTGTTTCATGGGGTATGCTGTGCTGTGTTAGAGTTGATGTTGGTGTTAGTGATGGTGTTTCGTGGGGTGTGCTGTGCTGTGTTAGAGCTGATGTTGGTGTTAGTGGTGGTGTTTCATGGGGTATGCTGTGTTAGAGCTGATGTTGGTGTTAGTGATGGTGTTTCGTGGGGTGTGCTGTGTTAGAGCTGATGTTGGTGTTAGTGGTGGTGTTTCATGGGGTATGCTGTGCTGTGTTAGAGTAGATGTTGGTGTTAGTGATGGTGTTTCATGGGGTATGCTGTGCTGTGTTAGAGTTGATGTTGGTGTTAGTGGTGGTGTTTCATGGGGTATGCTGTGCTGTGTTAGAGTTGATGTTGGTGTTAGTGGTGGTGTTTCGTGGGGTGTGCTGTGCTGTGTTAGAGTAGATGTTGGTGTTAGTGGTGGTGTTTCGTGGGGTATGCTGTGCTGTGTTAGAGCTGATGTTGGTGTTAGTGGTGGTGTTTCATGGGGTATGCTGTGCTGTGTTAGAGTAGATGTTGGTGTTAGTGGTGGTGTTTCGTGGGATGTGCTGTGCTGTGTTAGAGCTGATGTTGGTGTTAGTGGTGGTGTTTCATGGGGTGCTGTGCTGTGCTGTGTTAGAGCTGATGTTGGTGTTAGTGGTGGTGTTTCGTGGGATGTGCTGTGTTAGAGCTGATGTTGGTGTTAGTGGTGGTGTTTCATGGGGTATGCTGTGTTAGAGCTGATGTTGGTGTTAGTGGTGGTGTTTCGTGGGGTGTGCTGTGTTAGAGCTGATGTTGGTGTTAGTGGTGGTGTTTCGTGGGGTATGCTGTGCTGTGTTAGAGCTGATGTTGGTGTTAGTGGTGGTGTTTCATGGGGTATGCTGTGCTGTGTTAGAGCTGATGTTGGTGTTAGTGATGGTGTTTCGTGGGATGTGCTGTGTTAGAGCTGATGTTGGTGTTAGTGGTGGTGTTTCGTAGAGTCGTTTTTTGTGTTTTGTTTGAACCATTTATTTTGTTGTGTTGATGTGTTTTTGTTTGTTAGTTTTTGTAAATAAAGTGTGCATTAATGCTTAAACCTGCAGCTTCTCGTGTCTGAGTCTCTCTCCCTGACGGAAACAGTCTTGCCAGTGATGCTATTCTTTCACACTCACCTTTCAAAATATTAAAACATCTATGGTTATATTTTAACTTGTTCCATCTGGGTATTTACAGCAGCAACAATTGGCACCCTATCCATACTGGCCTCTGAATCTACCACCACACACTTGGAACTGCTTCTGATTGAAGTTAATGTATTCTGTTTTACATGTGTTTGTTTTACAGTGCTTTTGAAAATGTTCTGTTACAAATTCACTTAACAGCACCTGAGGGCCTAATTTTGCAGCAAGTGCAAAAGCAAAGGCACATTAAAGTAATAACCCAATTTTAACAGTACAGTGGTAAAGCAGTGAAATAACCACATCAGCTACAGGAGCGCTCATGGAGCATTCTGTTTATATAACAAGAACAATGTCTGGAAAAGAAAAAATGTGTCAACATTATTTAAAGATCAGATAATTCCTTTTTTTTTTTTTTTTTTTTTTTTTTTTAGATCTAGATCTGTAGCTGCTTGGCCAAATGGTGTCATTTGGAACCGAGCAATTAGACCTTTGGACCTTAAATGACCTTAAATGAATGATTGCAAAATAAGATCAGTTAAAAAAAACATGTTCACTCAGCACATCGAGTGAAGACATGTTCTGATACTAGATCTCTTACAAAAAGATTGAAGATATTAAAAAATGTTTACAAAGTTTCTTTTAGGTTTCTTAAATGTACCACTTTTTAGTGTTTTAAAGTTATAGAGGAAATACACACAGACTGGACTGGACAGTAAGAATTACATTTTTAACTCCTCTCAATATTATATAATATTAAAAGGCTGCTACGGGTTTTCAGCTCAGAGTTTTTAAATGTTACAATACATTACTTAACTTGAACATGTCTGTTTTTCTGCTCCTTTAACTCTTGGACCCTGCAACAACAGCAGTAATTAAGTTTTATCATAAATCAAGTTTTGATACGTCTTAGAATGAACTGGGTGTACAGACAGCTTTTATTGCAACCCTATAAGACTATAGCAAGTAACAACTTAGGCTAGTGTAACAGGCAGCATTGTGCGATGCACTGCTGTTATGGATACGGCCCCCTCTTGGAGAGATGAGATGAGCTCTTCTGCACAGTGGTTAAGACGCTCGCTTGTGACGTGCAGGGTCGTCGGTTCGCGCCCAGTCTCAACCTTCTTACACAGGGGTTATATTTATTTATAGCACTGCTGCCAAGTAACAATAAAATATAATAAAGAGACTATGGAATTTCAGTATGCTAAACTGCTAAAATTATCCCTGTTTTTTGTTTGTTTTGATATGTTCTAATGCTTGAAATCTGTCCCAAGGTTAGCAGCAGCACAATTAAATGTTCTCGTAGCAGGAAGGAGGAGATCATGTATTTTTAGTTTATTGCTTGTATATACATGTTAAAATGGTTTCATTCATTTTATTTTATTTATTATTTTTTATTTATTTATTTATTTATTTATTTTTTTTTTTTTATTTAAATTTAGTCGTCGCCAATTATTTTTACCCCGGTTTTCACCCCAATTTAGCATGCCCAATTATTATCTGTATCCCCGGCTCACCGCTCGCAACCCCCCCGCCGACTCAGGAAACGGAGGCTGAAACACGCGTCCTCCGAAACGTGCTCCTTCCAAGCCGTCATTTTTCGCACTGCAGATCCACAGCAATGCCACCAGACCTATAGTGCCGGAGGACAACACAGATCTGGCGGCTCCGCTGCAGAGCCACAGGCGCCCTATCGGCCACAGGGGTCGCTGATGCGCGGTGAGCCGTGGATTCCCCTGCCGACCTAAGCCCTCCCTACCCGGGCAGCGCTCAGCCAATTGTGCACCGCCCCCTAGGAACTCTCGGTCACGGTCAGCTGTGACATAGCCTGGATTCGAACCTGCGATCTCCAGGCTATAGGGCACATCCTGCGAGGAGCGCCTTTACTGGATTCGCCACTCGGGAGCCCCCGGTTTCATTCATTTTAAAATTGTAAAACACTATATACAGGAATTCTAAGCATGTTACAGTATCACATGTGTGTTGGTGGTATTCGTATATTCCAATGGTTAATGGCATATATGATGAAGACTACCACATTGGACCACATGTAAAGTATTTCCCATGGTCCACTGAGGGGTTATTATGAAAAGCCTGTAATGAATATACTGCACTGTATGGGAAGATTCAGTAACATTTTACAATGGCACTTTATTACCTTCATTATTGTGATCAACTTGTCCAGAGGCATGGTATGCAAATGTTTTCAATTAAGCACTTAATGAATTTTAGAATGCTAAAGGTTGTACAGGTTTTATATTGGTATGTTTATATACAGGTATTTCCATGTCTCATAGTTAGAACAAATTGTGCAATAGAAAAGATAAATATCGCAGAAGTTACAGCAAACGCTAAAAGATAGCCCTATTTGGAAGTACAATGATTGTAACAGTATACAATGAGCCCGTAACAACATACAGTAGATGCTGGAAGGAGTGCTGTAGTAATGATCCTGCGTAGTGTCTTTAGTTTTATACCATTAAGATGTTTTTAAACTTCTCCAATACTGATTTGACTTTGCACTCACTTCTAAATAGTCAACTATGACTTGTGTCTCCCTAATATTTATATATATATATATATATATATATATATATATATATATATATATATATATAATTTAATATGAGAAGTTCAGAAAGACGATACAATTGCATCATCTACTGGATGTGTGCCAAGAATATTGTACTTTAGAACTGTTTGAATGTATACACTATTTATGGTATAGTGTTTTGTGGGGTTTTGGTGGTGGTTGGCAGGAGTGGGGTTAATTTCCTATCCCTGCCAAAATACATGTGAAATGTGGTTGGAGCCAAATTTAATGATTAATGGATAATTAGGCTCCAGCCACATGGTATTTAAGAAGGGGAAAATTATTTGTTTGAGAAGGGAGTTTGGGGTGAGTTTACACTGTGAGTGTTGTTTGTTTTATATGTATACTGATCAGTGAAGGCGTGTTTTTGTTGAACTGTTTATTTTGGCCCTTGTGTCTGTTTATTTGTTCGTTTGTTCCTGTGCCCTTTTGTTTGTGTTATTTTTGTTTACTAAAAGTGTGTGTGAGTGCTTAAAATGCAGCCTTCCTTGCCTCTGAAACTCTGTCCCTGCTGAGAACACCTGGGTCCACAACACTATCCTGTCACAAGCAGCATTTCATTTTATTGGTTGTAAAAGCCCAGTGTAGGATTGGTATTTCCTTACACATTTTATTTAGTTTTAGATTGCATAATAATTAGGCAAATCATAGTAAACATACGTGTCAATTCTAAGTAGATCTAACATTATAAAATTGATTGCAATGTTGCAATATAATTGAGCCACCTAATGGTAAAAAAATACAATTGTGGTATTGGGCCAGTACCAATACCACAATTCTTTATTATTTTACTTTGTATATATACATTGTGTAACATTTTTTTAAAGAAATGATTTACTTATAAAATGAAAGGTAATAAAAATCTCTAACTAGTTTACCTGTACTTACCTGTGATTTATTTGAAATAAGTGAAAAAAAAAACGTTAACAAACGAGAGGAGGCCATTCGGCCCATCTTGCTCGTTTGGTTGTTAGTAGCTTATTGATCCCAGAATCTCATCAAGCAGCTTCTTGAAGGATCCCAGGGTGTCAGCTTCAACACCATTACTGGGGAGTTGGTTCCAGACTCTCACAATTCTCTGTGTAAAAAAGTGCCTCCTATTTTCTGTTCTGAATGCCCCTTTATCTAATCTCCATTTGTGACCCCTGTTCCTTATTTCTTTTTTCAGGTCGAAAAAGTCCCCTGGGTCGACACTGTCAATACCTTTTAGAATTTTGAATGCTTGAATCAGATCACCGCGTAGTCTTCTTTGTTCAAGACTGAACAGATTCAGTTCTTTTAGCCTGTCTGCATACGACATGCCTTTTAAACCTGGGATAATTCTGGTCACTCTTCTTTGCACTCTGTCTAGAGCAACAATATCCTGAACTGAACACAATATTCTAGATTAGGTCTTACTAATGCATTGTAAAGTTTTAACATTACTTCCCTTGATTTAAATTCAACACTTTTCACAATATATCCAAGCATCTTGTTGGCCTTTTTTATAGCTTCCCCACATTGTCTAGATGAAGACATTTCTGAGTCAACATAAACTCCTAGATCTTTTTCATAGTTCCCTTCTTCAATTTCAGTATCTCCCATATGATATTTATAATGCACATTTGTATTGCCTGTGTGCAGTACTTTACACTTTTCTCTATTAAATGTCATTTGCCATGTGCCAGCCCAGTTCTGAATGCTGTCTAGATCATTTTGAATGACCTTTGCTGCTGCAACAGTATTTGCCACTCCTCCTATTTTTGTGTTGTCTGCAAATTTAACAAGTTTGCTTACTATACCAGAATCTAAATCATTAATGTAGATTAGGAATAGCAGAGGGCCTAATACTGATCCCTGTGGTACACCACTGGTTACCTCGCTCCTCTAATCAGTACCTTTTGTTTTCTACATGTTAACCACTCCCTAATCCATGTGCATGCATTTCCTTGAATTCCTACTGCGTTCAGTTTGAGAATTAATCTTTTATGTGGGACTTTGTCAAAAGCTTTCTGGAAATCTAAATAAACCATGTCGTATGTTCTGCAATTATCCATTGTCGATGTTGCATCCTCAAAAAAATCAAGCAGGTTAGTTAGACACGATCTCCCTAAAACCTTGCTGACTGTCTCCCAGGATACTGTTACCATATAGTTAATTTTCCATTTTGGATCGTATTATAGTTTCCATAACTTTACATATAATAGAAGTCAGACTTATTGGTCTGTAGTTACCTGGTTCAGTTTTGTCTCCCTTTTTGTGGATCAGTATTACATTTGCAATTTTCCAGTCCGTCGGTACAACCCCTGTGTCAAGAGACTGTTGCATGATCTTGGTTAGCAGTTTGGGAGGATTGGGAGGATCTCATCTGGCCCAGGGGATTTGTTTATTTTAAGAACTCCTAGTTCCTTTAACACTTCTGCCTCTGAGTTATTTAAAACTGGATAGAAACAGTTGACATTTGGGGCATGTTGTCCGTATCCTCCTGTGATAAAGAGAGAAAGGATCGATGCTGCAAATCTCCCTCCCGATTAGAAAGGGCGCTGTGTAAGGGGGAAGGTAAGCTGCCTCCTAGATCTGCCACCTCGATGGTAGGTGGAAACCGGAAGGTGACCATATTAGGAGGGGCGCGTAGCTGCAAGTACTCAGGACGATTCCATTGCAGTCAGCTGCGGGGCAGCCCTCTATTGGAGAAATCATGGCGACGCGTGGGCTGCAGGGAGGAGTTTGCTGGGTACAAAGGGGAAGCAGCTATGTCAAAACCTCCCCTTGCGCTGATAATGAAAGGCAAACGGCCGGAGCCTGTATTGTTTTTATGATTTTGGTTTACGTGTGTTTTGTGTTGCAGAGGAGGAGTGAGCCGCGGACCGGCGGTTTATAAAGAGCACGTCCTTGCACTGCACAGCACAGCACAGCACAGCACCGCACCACTCACGGCACCACGCTTCTCTGGAGCGAGAGCACTGCGCGCACAGAGAACGCGGGGACGGACAAAGTCCCGTTGTTGTTTATTTTTGGAAAAGCTGCCGTGTACCCCCCAATACCATCGCTGGTAAAGGGGTGGACTTATTTTGTGTTCATTGTTATTATTTTTATTATTATTAAAGTCCACAGACTGTTTTTGGGAGAAAAGGATTGTGTGGACTGGATTTATTTACTGCACCACTGCACCTGATCACACTTGGTGTCAAGAAGAGGGATTATAAATGGACCCAACCGCATTGGCAGCGCTGTTGGAGGCGCAGGAGCGGAGGCATCAGGAATCATTGACGGCCATGATGGAAAGGATGCATGGCTTGTTCCTGGAGGCCAATCGGGGGAGGGAACCGGTGGTTCAGCCAGCAGTACCCCTACCAAGGGTAAGGGTAGTGAAGATGTCGCTGGAGGATGACCCTGAGGCTTACTTAGTTGCCTTTGAAAGGCAGGCAACAGCAGCTCAGTGGCCTCGGGAGTGGTGGGCTACCCAGTTGGGCCCCAATTTGATCGGAGAGGCCCAGGCAGCCTACCAAGCCTTGACACATGAGCAAGCCCTGGTGTACGACCAGGTGAAGCAGGCCATTCTCCAGCGGCTGGACATCACAGAGGAGACACACCGCCGCCGGTTCCGGGAGTACCAGCGCCCCCCAGGACTGCGACCCCGCGTGGTGGCCCAGCAACTTGTGGATCATGTGACCCGGTGGCTCTGCCCCGGCACCAACGATGCAGAAAAAATCACCGAGCTGATTGCCGTAGAGCAGTTCGTGAAGGTGCTGGGGCCGGACACCCAGAACTGGGTCACCAGGCATCGACCCACCAAGCTAGAGGCAGCAGTCCGATTGGCTGAGGGGTATAAGGATGCCTTGTCATCAGCTCCCGTGGTCGTTACCCCCGCTCCTCCCTCCAACCGACCCCGGACAGGACCGACTCCGAGGACAGGACCCCCACAGCACTTCACCCCCTCCCCCCACGGGGCTACTTCTCATCGACACCCCACGGGCGGCCTTCCTCCACCCCAATGGAGGGCGAGGTCGACCCCCAGCGGGGTGAGAACAGAGAACCCCTCCCCACTGCCGAACCGGCAGCGGGACATACAAGCTCCGTGGGCGCCCTTTCACCCCACGTGTTACCGGTGCCATGAGGTCGGCCACCTTGCGCGGAATTGTCCGGCGGCGATGGAATGTGGTGCGGCCTCCCATTACCTACCAACAGCACCAGGTAAGTCCAGGGGTAATGATTGGGAGGGGCCTTGCATTGTTGATGTACGGGTTGGTGATGTGAGTACCCACGCGTTAGTGGACTCAGGATGTGGGCAGACTTTAATTGAAGAAGCTCTGTTGGCGGGGGTACCTTGGTGGTCACGCGGGGTCGTGGTCATTTCCTGTATTCACGGGGATAACAAGGACTACCCCCTCACTAAATTAGATGTGACGATTGGATGTCATACCCGCCGCGTAATCGTGGCAGTGGCTGCAAAGTTGCCATATCCAGTTATTTTAGGTCGAGACTGGCCATATTTTGAAACAATGATTAATAAAACGGTAACGCCAGTCTCCGGTAAGACCATGGGAGCAGCGGGGGAAACTATTGGGAAAATATTCCCGCTGCAAGCTGATTTGTTCTATTCCCGATTTCGCCCGAAAAAAACAAAAAAAGAGCGAAGGGTTGAAAAATGGGAAGGAATGTCAATAAGACAAGGCTGGGGTTTGGTGGGGGAAACTTCAGAGTCTGTTAAATGTAAGGGAAAGGGGATTGGGACTCAGTGTGACCTGCGGGGGCAGGTTACTGGGGCCCCCAGTGCTGAAGCTACTGTAGCTCCGCTCGATATCCCGAAGTTCTGGGACCGAGATGTGGACCTAGCGTTGGAACAAAAGAATGATCCTTTGCTGGCACACATCTGGGGGCAGGTTCGGTCTATCGAGGGGAAGGATGTAGAGGATAACCGGCCGCTTACATATCCTCACCACATTATTGTCGGGCATTTGCTGTATAGGGTATCCCAAGCCACGAGCACAAGCCAGATTGTAACACAATTACTCGTTCCTCAGTCTTTTCGACGTGAGATCATGCGGTTGGCTCACGATGTCCCATGTTCAGGCCATTTAGGTAGCGATAAGACTCGGGAACGAATATTGGCTCGATTTTATTGGATGGGAGTCTATAGTGAGGTGACGCGATATGTAGCGGGGTGTCCGGAATGCCAGCAAGTAGCGCCGGGGCGGGTTCGCCCGGCCCCGCTGGTCCCACTGCCCCTGATCTCAGTTCCCTTTGAACGCATTGCTATGGACATAGTGGGTCCCTTGAGCCAGTCTGACTCTGGATACACGCACATTTTGGTAGTGGTGGACTACGCGACCAGATATCCAGAGGCAGTACCATTGAGATCCACTAGTGCCGCAGCAGTTGCTCGAGAGTTAGTACAGATTATAACGAGAGTAGGGATTCCAAAAGAAATCCTCACTGATCACGGAACGAACTTCATGTCACAGTGTTTGAAAGAATTGTATAAATTGTTGCAAATTAAGTCCATTCGAACCTCTGTTTATCACCCGCAGACGGACGGTTTGGTGGAACGTTTTAATCAGACTTTAAAACAGATGCTGAAGCGGTTTGTCACCCAAGAGCAGAAACATTGGGCTAAACTCCTCCCCTACCTGATGTTTGCAGTGAGAGAGGTGCCTCAGAGTTCGACCGGGTTCTCTCCCTTTGAGCTGCTGTATGGGAGGCAACCACGGGGCATTCTGGATCTTGTGAAAGAAGGGTGGGAGGAGCAAACAAAAACTTCCAAAAACATAGTCAAATACGTAATCCTGTTAAGAGACCGCCTGGAATTGGTTGGTCGTTTGGCACAAGAAAACCTAAAACTAGCTCAGCATCGCCAAGAGCAGCAGTACAACAAACAAGCAAGAATTCGGACTTTTCGGCCAGGTGATAAAGTACTGCTGCTACTTCCTTCATCAGAGTCTAAGTTGTATGCTAAATGGCAGGGGCCATATGAGGTGATACGGGGAATTGGTAATGTGAATTATGAAATTAGACAACCCAATCGCCGAAATAAGACAGAAATTTATCACATTAACTTGCTAAAACCCTGGAATGAAAGGGAGGCCCTGTTTATAGCTGGTGACAGTTTAGAAGAGGATTTTGGTCCCACTGTCAATCCATTAGCTGCAACTAACATTCCGATGGGAGAACAGTTACTTCCGGATCAGAAACGTGAGCTCTTCCAGTTGGTGGAAAGGTTTAGTGATGTTTTTTCTGATTTGCCCGGCAGGACTAATGTTATTTCTCATGCTATTATTACTCCGCCAGGTGTCAGGGTCCGAGAGAGACCGTACCGGATCCCGGAGAGTCGCAGGGGTCCCGTTCACGAGGAGGTGGAGAATATGCTCAGGCTTGGAGTCATTGAGCCTTCCCGGAGCGAGTGGTGCAGTCCTATCGTGATGGTGGGCAAAAAGGACGGCTCCACTCGGTTCTGTGTGGATTTCCGGAAGGTCAATGCCATCTCTAAGTTTGATGCATATCCAATGCCCCGAGTGGACGAGCTCCTCGACCGACTGGGTAAGGCGCGGTTAATTTCGACTTTGGATCTGACGAAGGGGTACTGGCAGATTCCACTCACTCAGAGCTCAAAAGAGAAAACTGCTTTCTCTACCCCAGATGGCTTGTTCCATTTCCGGACCATGCCCTTCGGGTTGCATGGAGCTCCCGCCACCTTTCAGAGACTGATGGACCAGGTCTTAGCTCCTCATCATCAGTACGCAGCCGCATACATCGATGATGTAGTGATTTTTAGCTCCACCTGGAAGGAGCATATTATTAGGCTTTCAGCCGTCCTACAGTCTCTAAGGGGGGCTGGGCTAACAGCCAAGCTGGGCAAGTGTGCATTTGGCAAACAGGAGACCCAGTATCTTGGCTATATTATGGGTAATGGCCGGGTAAAGCCTATCGCCTCCAAAGTCCAGGCGCTGGTGGAGACGGCAATCCCGAGAACCAAGTCACAGGTGAGATCACTACTGGGGTTAGCCGGCTATTATCGCCGTTTTATCCCCGAGTATGCCACCATAGTCAACCCCCTGGTCGATCTCACCCGAAAGGCTGCTCCAAAATTAGTTAAATGGACAGGGCAGTGTCAGGAAGCATTTGATATGATTAAGAAGCGACTCTGTCAAGCTCCCGCTCTGATTTCACCAGATTTCAGCAAAGAGTTCATCCTTCAGACTGATGCCTCCCACATTGGTCTGGGGGCGGTCCTGTCCCAACAAGTTGACGGAGTGGAACACCCTATCATTTATTTGAGCAAAAAAATGGCTCCTAGGGAAATTAACTACTCCGTCATTGAGAAGGAATGTTTAGCCATCAAATGGGCTACTCATGCTCTTCGCTATTACTTGTTGGGGCGTTCTTTCTCGCTTGTCACTGATCATGCTCCTTTAAGGTGGTTACACACGATGAAGGACAATAACGCTCGGATAACTCGGTGGTATCTGGCGCTGCAACCCTTCCACTATACAGTGAAACATCGTGCGGGTAAGGAGCATCAAAATGCAGATTTTTTTTCAAGGGAGGGGGGACCATTGGGGAATGTAGTGTTGGCCGAGTGTTCCTTCGGCATCACTCTGAGGGGTGAGATATGTGATAAAGAGAGAAAGGATCGATGCTGCAAATCTCCCTCCCGATTAGAAAGGGCGCTGTGTAAGGGGGAAGGTAAGCTGCCTCCTAGATCTGCCACCTCGATGGTAGGTGGAAACCGGAAGGTGACCATATTAGGAGGGGCGCGTAGCTGCAAGTACTCAGGACGATTCCATTGCAGTCAGCTGCGGGGCAGCCCTCTATTGGAGAAATCATGGCGACGCGTGGGCTGCAGGGAGGAGTTTGCTGGGTACAAAGGGGAAGCAGCTATGTCAAAACCTCCCCTTGCGCTGATAATGAAAGGCAAACGGCCGGAGCCTGTATTGTTTTTATGATTTTGGTTTACGTGTGTTTTGTGTTGCAGAGGAGGAGTGAGCCGCGGACCGGCGGTTTATAAAGAGCACGTCCTTGCACTGCACAGCACAGCACAGCACAGCACCGCACCACTCACGGCACCACGCTTCTCTGGAGCGAGAGCACTGCGCGCACAGAGAACGCGGGGACGGACAAAGTCCCGTTGTTGTTTATTTTTGGAAAAGCTGCCGTGTACCCCCCAATACCATCGCTGGTAAAGGGGTGGACTTATTTTGTGTTCATTGTTATTATTTTTATTATTATTAAAGTCCACAGACTGTTTTTGGGAGAAAAGGATTGTGTGGACTGGATTTATTTACTGCACCACTGCACCTGATCACACCTCCTTTGTAAAAATCTATGAAAAGTAATCATTTAATATATATTTCTTCGTCTATGATTTTGCAATTTGTATAACCTCCTCTTTGAATGTTCTCTTGCTGTTATAATATTGGAAAAACTTTTTGGAATTGGTTTTAGCCCCCTTGGCAATGTTCATTTCTGTCTCTCTCTTGGCCTTTCTAACTTCCTTTTTGACTTGCGTTTGCAGTTCCAAGTACTCTTTCTGTGTACTTTGTTTTTGTTCCCTTTTAAACGCTCTGTAAAGTGCCTTTTTTCGCTGAATATTTGTTTTAATTGATCTACTAAACCATTTCGGCTATTTTGTTTTAGATTTAGATTTGTTTACTTTTGGGATGTAATTTTTTTGCGCCTCTAGTACTAGAAAAAAAAAGCCATCCTTTTTCTGTGGATGTTTTCTCTATTTTACTCCAATCTACTTCTGTTAGTCTCTGTTTCACACCTTCACAGTTTGCTTTTCTAAAATTGTAAACCTTAGCTTTAGTCATTACTTTTTGGTTTTAAAATCACTTCAAATGAGACCATGTTGTGGTCTGAGTTTGCCAATGGCTCTCTGACCTCTGTTTTAGTTATTCTGTCTTCGTTATTTGAAAAGACTAAATCAAGGCATTTGTTTTTTAGCTTATGTTTCCATTAGTATTTATAAAAGGCCATTAAAAACTGGATTCAAACTGACGTTAACTCAAGATGACTGATGACTACTCAACTATAATTGAAAGAAAATCTACTTTTTGTTATTACCTATACTGCATGACATCCATGTATGCTCATATATGTTCATTTCCCACAGCAATGGCTTGCCATTTACAGTTGTGTGCAAATCTATTAGAACACCCCATTGCTTCTGTTGTTTTGATTTGTTGTACATATGAAATCAAATCCTTTGTATTTGTTTTTTTTATAATTGGAAGTGTTCTAATTTGAATATAAGTTGTGCCTTTTTGTTTAACTATCATGCACAGCAGTGTTTTTAGTTATTGAATCTTCTGTTTAAAAAAAACTAATGTTTGTTCATTATTTTGAAAAATAAAACGTCAATGCATCGATTAGCATTGATAGATGTCTATACGATAACTGAATACGAAATTATGGTCCCGATTCCTCCACTGCAAATTAGGGATTGTGTAGAAGGGCGGTAGTAAGCCCTGCTGATTAAATGTATTTGTTTATTTTAGAACGGGGTTTCCCCCTCAGCCACAGTGTTATTTTTTATTTCATTATTATTATTGTATTATGATTTAGTTGTGTATTTATATGACAACGAAGCGCCGCGTATTTTGTTATTGTTTTGTTTATAAAAGTGACGGCATAGCCGTTTGTTTGTTATTATTTAGTAGCGTGGATGGGAAGCCCCAACCACACAGTATTTTCTCCCAAATTAATTAGGTGATTTAATTTGTTGCTAATCGGGAGATGGTCACCTGTATAAAAAGCCTGCAGCTCTCCAGCTCGGGGTGGGGTGTATGAGAGAGTGGGTGTTTAAGAGGAGGAACGAGAGCAGAGAGAGAGAGAGAGAGCGCGAGCAAAAACGAAACTAAATTAAAAACTCTAGGAACAGTGAAGGCAATTGCTCAGCCTGATCTGGGTTTTGTTTATATTTTGTGTTCGTGATTTTGTTTCTGTTTAAACCTTTTATTTTTGCTCAGTGAGCACAGTTTCTTTTTGTTAAAATATTTGATTTATTTTTGCTGAATAAAAACAGCACCGCCTTTAACTGCAGTACTTGCCTGGTGTGTGTTTACCTTCCTTCTTCTGCTTGACGTCACCGCCCAGCCATTCCTGTCACAGATTGTCTAATTTAATTGATGACTTTAATAGGCCACACATGCAATTCATTTCAAATAATAAGTTCTTTATTTTTTTAGCAATTCATATTTTAATATGAAAGTAGCCAGAGAAAGAAGAGAATGAGCAATTTCTGTAGTTCTCCATATATTTTACTAACATGTTATAACTGAGATTTTAATAGTCAAATTTAATTCCTCGCCAAAATGACCCACTGGTTCAAAGACAATTTACAGCAAATTAGATAGATGAATGCACATGGTTTGAAAAAATCTGAATTCCTACTGAGATAAACAATCAGATGAAATTGATTGTTTTAAAACAACAGGGCATTATATTACAACATGCTTGGAAAAAAAATATTAATTGCTTTTCTTTTAATTCACCGGGAACAGATTCCTTGACTGGAGAAATAGACTTAGTCTGTGACGTTTACAGCTGCCTTGAAATACAGTATGTCAGTAACACATTAGAAAATGTGTAGAGAGATTAAAGATGTAGTCTCTGAGGTTATAAAATCCACTTTAGCTTGGCTTCAGTATCTTCATGTTACACAATATATAAAGTAGTGACTGAGGATCTGACCAGACCTTCACCAGACCCCATGCTGAAACTACTGGTGTCCTTTTGGGGAAGGCCCGCCGCCAGCTCCCCATGAAATACTCGTAGCTTGTTTAGTTTATTGGGTACTACAATGACTCTTTATACTTTACATATGACTCGATGACCTTCAATTCACTGTTTAACTATTTATACCACATTGATGTTTGTTTCAGTCAGTTTCATTTATTTGTCCCTGTAAATACAGCTCATATTCAAATTAGGTCTACAGTAACTAACAGACACAACGGCAGCTTCAGCATTTTGCTTCAAATGATGCTTCAAATGATTTTTTATACAAAGGTTAAGGGTACACACACACACACACACACACACACATATATATATATAATCCTGACTCTTAATAAATTGTGAGGTTGCACACCAACCTAAAATCAGGCTAGCACTGTATTGACCCTCATAGCATTTAGGCAGGTCCCCAAGTTTACAGTTGATTATAGTTCAGAAATACAGGCTTCATACAAGTGGCAGGTTGCTTACAACTAACCTGTTATTGTGAAGTCATTGAGAGTGTGTGCAGTTCCAGATGGGACGGAAGTGCAGTTGCAGTTACATCCATTAACATATCAACATATTCAAGAACATTCCAATTAAAAAAGCAAATACAGTGCACAAAGAGCAAATTGTTTCAAAGCTTATTGCACTTAGATATATTTTCCCACTATAAACCGATTACTTTCAACTTTTGCCATGCTTTTATCAGCATTATCAACTTGATCCAGTGTTGCTCTCATTTTTAATTTTTGCTTGTTTTGTGAAGCTCTTTGGGATGGCTTGCCATGAAAGGCACAACATAAAAACAAAAATAAATGATAATTTAAATATTTTATTTAACATCATCTAATCAAAGAAACTACAAAAATGATATTGCAAAAGTCTACCAGAAGTCATAATAGTAGTACAGTATTTCATGTTAGATTTCGAAATGTAACTGTGGCAATGTGCCCCGTCCCTGTGTGCATTTGTATGTTGCGTGCGTGTGTTAATGTTGGTGTATAGATTGGTACACGGGATATAAACGGGTCTGTGTTTCACGTATATTTAAAAAGTGTATATTTGTATTTAGGCACGGGATTGCACATCACGCACGTGCATTTAAAATATAATATGTGAACACGGGGTTTCACGTAATGAATTCACGTGCTGGGATTCAAGTGAATAATTAATTCGTAATTGAATCCCAGCACAAACAGTATAAATAGATGCACGTTTAGTCACTCGTGGTTTAGGTGTTCGGTGAGTGGAGAAGGAGTGTGGAGAAGGAGAAATTAAATAATAAGAAAGAACGTAAATATAAAAGTGAATAACTGTCTCACTCACCGTGTTTTGTTTGTCTGTTTGTTTGTCTGTTTACTGTGTAGTCCGTTTTGTTTGTCTTTTTATTTTGGCGTGTAGTGCCGTGTCCCGTGTTTTTGTGTTTAAAACCCTTTTATTTTCTGTTCTGTTGATTAAATCCTGAGCGCGATCACGCGCTCAGCCTCACCAAAACCCCAAGTCTCTGTCTGTTTGTGTTCCTGTTTCTGGTCTGACGCCACCCACTCCGGCCGTCTTTGTGACAGTAACATTTTTCTTTTTTTCTTTTTTTTCGTTAAGTATAGGGAAAACTACAAAGTGTTATGTAATTCAATATGTTAACATATCATTATTCAGCAGGTTTCATTCGAGTGATGCAAAGCGTTTGGCCACAGCTGTATATTGATTTGGTTGCCACTCTGCAGCACAAACCTCTGATAAACTGAAGAGACTATAAAATCCCTGTGACTAGAGGTTAATTGGCAAGGTGTATAGCTGATATCTTTTGACAGAGATAGAATATAGAATAGAGATAGAATATGTTCATTGATTCAACCCTTAGTTAGACTTGCAAATAATAAGATGCTTTCACACATTCTTCTAGAATTCTGGAGCTTACTTGTATTGCAAAGGTTCTTGTTCTTGTAAAGGAATTCAAGAAAATCCTTAAAGAGCAAATAGTTTTTGAGTTTGTGTACTGTTCCCTTAACTTTTATGATATTGGCATGATGTTTTCAATCATTGTGAGTGTCTCATTTCAGTTACTCAAATACTTATCTAGCCTATCTTACATATATCTATGGGAGGAAACTAAAACCCAAGAGCAGCTCCTGAATTGTTTTTTATTGTATCATCGTGTTGCCCATGGCTTGTTCTATGCCACTACTAACATTTCATTGGCAGCTAGATACAGTATATTAAAGTGGGTTTCCAGCATGATGTAATTGAAAAGCTATACTCCAGCATAATGTTACCATTCAGGGCAGTCAGTGTGTGTCACCTAAGCATCCTCTCCAAGGTTAAATGATCTCACAGATGTGGCGAGTCTGGCTTCCAGTCTGGTTCCCCCCAAACTCTCATCCCTACAAAATGTTAGAAACCTCAAACACATCACCCTTTTAACTAACAAGACTTGGTTTGTGTTATGGAAATTACAGGAAGCTGATCTTTAAAAAAAGGCTGAATTAAGTATTTGATTTCACCAAGTCTCTCTTTCAGGGTAATAGCTTCCAGTTTTTTGGTAAGATTTTTACCTAATGAGTAGCTTTAAATGTCAATTTAAAATGTTGTTTTTTTTGTATATTTCACTTACTATTGATGGTGTTTTTATTATTCTGAGTGGTTTGGGTTCTGGTGATCCAATATTGAGCTATTATCAAGCACTGGGACTGCCATTTTAAATAAAGAAAATGTAACAATGTAACCCTTGAATTCTGACAGCCCCATCGATTATCTCTGATATAGATAGATAGATAGATAGATAGATAGATAGATAGATAGGCAGGCTACTCCAGACAAATTCAAAGCAGTTCAAGGACAGGTAAAGGCAGATTTAAAGAAAAAAATATAACTCTGTTTTGGAGCAACGGAATCTAGAACCACTTAGAATGATTGAAAAGGTGTTCTTATCACTTAAGTTTATTTTCCTCATTGCTGGTCTTTAAATTCAAACCATGTGACATTGTGGCATTTCAACTCTGCTGGCCAACTTTTCATATATAGAGGATGAGTAAGGGGACCAGCCAAGCTGTAAAACCATTTTTTTTACATGATTTGAATGGAATGAGGAAGTCTGTTCAGTCCTAGGCAGAATTTTCCAGAAAATCTCAGACAGGTAAAGAGAAACAATATAATAATTTTAAAAAATTGCATCAACAGAACCCAGAACCACTCAACATAATTACAAACATAATAAAGCAAAGGAAAGGTGAAATGAACACAATTCTAGGTGACTCTCTGTGAATATAGTGCCCTTTATCACTCTGTGAGTTAAAAAGGCATTTTAATAGGCATTTGACTGCTTCCAGCAGTAGGTGTTTGTCATAAGTGAATTGTACCTTTAAGATCACGTAACCAGTGAGGGGGGGTTAGCTAAAGGTCAGGGGTGACAAGCGCCACAACAGTAGAGACAGAAAGACAGGAGTTCTACTTTATGCAGTTTAGCTGCACAGTTGTTGTTATAAATAATATGCAGTTAATTAGACAAGACATTGCTTTGCGTCAA
Organism: Acipenser ruthenus; assembly: GCF_902713425.1. NCBI lineage: Eukaryota > Metazoa > Chordata > Actinopteri > Acipenseriformes > Acipenseridae > Acipenser > Acipenser ruthenus. The sequence continues at coordinate 13,167,181 of NC_081207.1, read as the reverse complement.
TTCATTACCATGGAAAGCTGTGTGTAGCTTGGAAAGCAAAGTAGAAAACTATAAGGGGAGCTGTTTATTTTAAGAAGTGATTTGTTTTTTGGGTTATATTAAGAACCACTGTGAATAAATAAATGCACTCCATTGCCCATACAATGCACACTTTTGTGGTGGAAAAATCAGAAAACGTTGCCATGGTATCCAACCTGTCACTGTGGGTGTTTTTACAGCCTTGAACCATAAACACAACCAAGTAAAAAGTAACTATTTTCCAAGGAAGAAAATACAACTTATTTTCCCGTTGAATAAGACACAGTGTGGAGACTTTTGGGAACACAAGTAGGGAATTTGAGAGCAAATTTTCATCCTTCAAAAGTTCATTTTTATACAATTAGGTTTTTTTAACCTTTTCATCCTTCAAAAGTTCATTTTTATACAATTAATTTTTTTGAACTCAGGAACCTGATTATCCTGCTCCTGCTCTCTCGCTACGACTGTCACAAGTGACAGATTTTAATGTCAGTATTTTTGTTGTGTGTTTTTATTAGTGAATCTGTTGTTTTTAAACTACTACTAGTTCTCCTGTTCACTGTGAACTGACGTTTGGGTTAAGCACTTTCCCCACAATTAATAGGAAGTCCCGCCTTACCTGCCAAGCATCCAACCTGCATAGGGAAAATTACTGTCTACTCGGTCATCAAGGTCCTTGTCCTTGCCAAACCTATGGTGGCATAGTCATTACAAATCCTATAAGCAGGTTTATTACGGTTACCTCTGGTCACCCCACCCGTGACACAGATGGATTGCTGCTAGGCTAGATCACAGGACAAAGTTGCCCACATTTACTGTACCTAACATTCATTATTTAGAGTTAGATATTAAAAAGAAACAAACCTTAACACTGCCACACGATAAACACCTCAGGTTTTAAAATCAATGAACAGATGAAGAAACATAAGAATTTTATTTATTTGTGTTGCTTTATTTTGAGTTTTCCTTTGTTTTATTACTTATTAAAGTTTTTACTTTTTTTTTTTTTTTTTAAATGTTATTTGACCAAGTCTTAAGCTAGATTTTCCTTTCCACAATAACAAGAACAGGAAGTGGTTAGTTACCAGGATGCTGTAGCATTCCCTTTAATTCTATAGATCTTCAACAATAGAAAAAGGGGTTCAGTAAAAGGAGGAAAAAATCTTAACTGCCGTTTAGGTTAGGAATCAACCACTGAAACTTGTACTGTATGTCTAAATAAATAACGTTTTCTACTACATGTAAAGATTCTAGATACTGTATCAGCACTTTCAAAAGACTTATGATTGACGGCAGTCTCCTCACAAGCTGTCGGCAGTATAACATTTGCTGGAACATCAATGTGGTCAAAATAAATTATTAAACAAACAGTCACAAATTAATCTTCCTTTTTGCTGATCTAATATTGAATGCTAATGTGACCAGTAGCTGTCACCTTTAGCTATCTGCTTCCTGGACTACGCCACCTGGAGGTTGGCTAGCGAGCACCAGGACTCACTGGGAAATACTCCCCCTAGTGGTACTACACAGAAGACTTTGCACTCAGGTAAGTACCCGCTAATTCTAACCACTTTCTTTTTTCTACACAGGTTCGTTTCAATCTGGAGGTCCACGCACCAGATGCGCAACAAGGAGGCACACAACAGGCAAGTAATAAAATGAATAACTTATTTAATTTAATTAATTGCAGTAGAAAAAGGTAGGTATTAATATTCTAAAAAAATGTTAAAAATCCAGCTGCAAGCAACCCCACAATGGAATCGGAGCCGAAAGTCACGCAAAAGCGGGTATCGAAGATGGTCCAGACAACAGCCACCACAGTCCGGAGTCTCTCCACGAGCAAGAAAGTGCACCGTCTCGTCTGGATTGGCTTCTGCTGCACTGCTAATCTCCTTGTCCCAAAGCCTTGATCACCACTGCAGTCGTCCTGGGAAGGAAGATAGGGAGGAAAGGAAGCAAGAAGGGGAAAAGAATATAGGGAACTGGGTAAGGAGTAGTACATATATTATATATAAATGTATCTCCAGAGTTCAAGCTCTGGTACAGCTTGAAGTGACCGCCTCTATGGGCGGGGAGCCACCGTACACCACTATCCATGGCTGGGTGTCCCAGTATAGGAATGCACTTATCTTACTACTGGAGAGTTAGCGCATCCAAGCCACGTCTCGCCGTGGAATCAGGAACCTCCGTCCTCAGTAAACTTGTTTATTTTATATTCTATGGGGTGCGGTACAGTTGCAGATAAAACAAAAACAAAACAAAAGTCTCGGTCCAAACAAAAATACACAAAAAAAAAAAAGAATAATCCAAAATACACAAAGTATAACAATTTCGATACACAAGGAAAACCATTTCAGCTGCCTTAGTGAGCACTTCCAAGCTCAATTCTACCTGCAGCGCAATCAAGCTGTATTGTGTTTATATCCCCAAACCTGCTTCTTTATATGCTGTTAATCTTTTAGCAATACCCAGCTCGTTCCCTATAGCCAAGTGTCTTTCACCCCCACTGCTCAATCTGTCCCGTCATATTCCTTCTCTATCCACACACACAACCAAAACTGTCAGCGTTGCTTAGAAACAAAAGACAATCACAAAATACAAACAATAGCACTCCTCCCTCATGCATTAACTCTCAGAGACTGCACCTGCATCCTGCCAACTCTGTTTTGCTTGTCCGCTGTTCGTTGTTCTTTTTTCTGTTCAGTCCGATCCCTGCTTCACCTACGCACCAACTTAATTTCCATTCTACCGCTCTATCGTTCTCCGTCACCTGTCATTTTTATTCTCCCCGTAAAATCACTGCAACACCTATTCCCATTCTACATAATTAGTGCTAAAACAGGCTCTTAACAGGGGTCATAGAAAGATAAAAGGGAAAATACAGGTAATGCTTAACACGTAATAACGCACCTGGACACAATAGCCAAGCGCGGTTCTAATTCAGCATATCAATTGGAGAAAATCTCTCTCCCATGGACACATCAATAAAACAATTACCCACCCCATTCAACACGGGTGACACTAACTTGACATCAACACACAGTCTTGATAGAATGATTTCACTGTAACTTATCCTTATCACATATAAGTCAGCATAAATCCCTTTATTATCACAGACAGAAGCTCGTAAAGTGACTGTAGCTAATACAATAATCCCACACAGTTTCCCTGCCATGCACATCCATTCACTGAATAAGTCTCAAGTGTGCAGTTTTGAAAGAAACACGTGTTTGAAAACAACGATAAGAACTGTAGTTGTTGATGTTATTTTTTAAAACGCTATTTGTCTCAGGTTAACATGCACTTGCGGTGCAAAAACCAAATAAATAACTGTCAAATCACTTTGGGATGGACTGAGAAATATCTTTTGAAATGCTGGTTTGTAAATTGACAAATACTGTATTACAGTGCTAATCACGTTCTTATAAATACAATACCTTAGCTTCTTTGGTGTTTTATCCATTTATAATGCCCCAACATTAATATACTACAATGTAGTATAACGACTCCCTCTGAAATATGATATTTTTATATATCCGATGAACCCCATTGAACTAAATCGGATACTTACTCTTTAAATAACTGAGGCCCGGCCACGGACTGCAGTTAAGATGGATGGAACAATTGGATTTTTTGGCTTTCAACTGGGTTAGCATGAAACAATAGGGAAGCATTTACTATAGTCTTTTAATGCCTGTTTCTTTGAAAGAGAAAACACCTGTTGATTTAGACTAGAACCAAACAAATAAACACAATGAAACTCTTAATCACTGTTAGTTTCTCTTTTCCAAAATAACAGTTATTAATCAAATAAAATATGGCCCAATATCATGCTGAAATTGACTGTGGATTAAATTTTGGTTTTCTCTTCCATTTTTTCAAGGACATTTGGGCTTGGGCCACTTTTGTAAAGCTGTAGGGTAATGAAACCAGAAGGAATGTGCTTCTGGCTTAAACATAAAACATGAATCTGTTTTTACTCAGTACTATCACGGCATGTACCTCCACTGCTTATCATTGTGGGTAAGGTGGCTTTGCAAACTGGGAACTGATATTTCCTCCAAACCACCTGGTATTCATATGAACCTAGTTACTCTCTGAGACTCACTGGAAACTTTATTAACTTGAAATCCATTTCCTTGGACAGGGTTGCTTTTTAACATTGCATTGCTGCAAATCTTGCCAGATGAATTGGCAGGTATCGCAATATCAAAACAAAAACTGACACCAAATCTAATATTTAAAAGGGAGCATTTAGTTACAAAATTAAAGACAGAGCTCTGCAGTATAGACATCTCCTCTCTTGGCAATCTGAGATAAGCCACGGAACCCCAGGCTAGATCCCGAAAATTTATCTCCTGCTTGCTTTAACACTGGAACTGTTTTTGAAATCCCAGCCAAACTAGGAGCTTTTGAGCCCTTCATAATTAGAAATTAATTGCAATTATTGTGAAAGCTGCTTAAAAGAAATGACAATGCTGAACCCATTGCTATTTAACAATATAGAATGTGCTAAACACTTGTCACTCTGTCTGTGTTGTCATGTTCAGGTTGTGTGGACCCAGTGATAAGACATTTTCCTCTATTTCAAATTCCGCTTTGGTAAATGAAAAATGAAGGGCTAGGAAATTGGGTTTCTTGCTCTCCAAATAAACACGATTCACAGAACAGAAATTAGAGAAGTTTTTGCTTCCAGTGTACATGTACTGTATGTGGCGTTAAAAGGGGGTCATTAGTATTTTTGAATTACTGTCAGTGGGTTAGGGAGTTAGTAGTCCTGTGTTTGTGTGTTTGAGGAGTGAGGATTGTGTAAGGCAGTGGTTTCTATGGATAGAAGCTGTTTGTGACCTGCCTCGCTCCTGCATCATTGTTTGTGGGTCTGTAACAAACCATTGATCTCGTAGGGATTTTATCGAATTATTTATTTTTGGCACTGGGCCCAAATACATAAAGCAAAACCAGTAAAAATATATATATACTTTAACACTAAGACATATGTTATTTGATTTATGCCTCCAGTTTTGTACAAGTATGCTTCCAATGCTGCTACAAATGAGTGATTATACATGCCTTGAATGTACAAAAAATATTAATTATGTGTGTTTATTTATTCTGTTTTTTCTGTTATATTTTGTGGACTCTGTGGCAGGGTGGAAGCCCTACACATGGGAAATATGTAGTTTTATTGTATATTTTTGGGTTAATTGTTGTAAATAGATTGATTTAATTAATTGTTTAATTGCTGTGGCGCTCCACCGGGGATGATTACCTTTCTGCGTGGAACAGCAGCTGAAAGCAATCAGCTGTTCCAGCAGGCAGGTGGGCGTGTCTCAGCGGAGCGTCAGTATAAAAACATAGCGATCACTGTGATCAGGGCTGCTGCAAGGCCTGCCGTTTTCACGGCACCTTTGATTTATAGTTTGTTGTATTGTGTTTTTATTTTTAGTGGTTTTACAGTCTTGTACCATCCTCTGTGCGCTACCATTGCTGGTAGCGTCACATGACATTATTGAGTTTCACTGCACTTCTGTGTCTCCGTGCCTCCATTCCTGGCTCTCACCTGCCTGTCTGCCTGCTTCAGTGTGGGAACAACACATAAGAATGCCACAGCTTTAATATGTGTATGACGTCTGAAGTATTCTGATCAGTTGAGGCTTCCTAAGAATTGCTCACATTAAATAACAGCACAGATGGGAATCACAGTAGCTTTATTGCAACAAACTAGAGAAACTGCACCATGAACCAGGGGGAAAGGAATACAAAATAAGGTTCGTGGGGTGGAACTAGGCCATCTGCTATGATGATTTAAGACATGAAGTTAGTAATGTATAACATATAAAGAGATGTTCCGTCCTTCAAAGGCCCTACGCATATAAAGAGAAACCCAACAAACAGGAGGGGGGTCACCGTCTCTGAGATGACCCGACAAACGAAGAGGCTCGTGAACCAGAAAGAAAAACATTGATTAGTATTATTAACATGAAAAATGGTTCCGGCTCTTCAATGGCCCAACATATGCAGTAGGGGGATTCCGTCACTGAGGAGACCCGACAAACAGGAGGGGGGCCACCGTCTTTGAGGCGACCCAACATACAAAGAGGGGCATCGTCTTTGAAGTTACCCGACGTACGAAGAGGTTCGCGAACCGGAAAGAATACAAAGTTAGTAGATGTTAGAACATATAGAGCGGGGTGTTCCGCCTCTTTCAAAAGCCCAACATAATAGAAGGGGGGTTCCATCGCTGAGGAGACCCGACAAACAGGAGAGGGGTCACTGTCTTTGAGGTGACCCGACAAACAAGAGGGGTTCCGCCGCTTGGGGTCCTCACATAAATAGAGGCATCAGTACCTGAAAAAAAAGACAAGGAATCACGCATGCTAAAGGAGGGGTTTGGTCGGGGGTCCCCTCTGACTCATGGAGAACCCTCCTCTGTGAGGTAAATGAAGTAATGCTTAACAAAGGGTTGGAGAAAGTGGAATCACTAATCCCCCAAAAGATGGACCCCCGGCTCCCCGCTGAAGACGTTTATGGGAAGAAAAAGAGAGCCACCAATGCATATAGAAAAGAAGAAAAGAGAGAAAACATTTAACACAAAAAGAAAGAAAAAACACTTAACGTGACACAGGGGTTAGTAACTGTATCCTACTGACTATGTGAAGACCCTCTGCACAGTGGGAAGGAAAACCCCCCCTTTTTAAAAAAATTTTAAATTTTATTTTAAGGAGGAAACCTTCGGTGGCCCAGGCAGAAAGTTCGTCCCCACTCTGGACATACTAGCAATGGATGCTATTTCGGCTAGTGAAGAACGAATGTAAGCTTTGACTACTGATGAAGTCCAGCGTCCGATATTTTTTATTAAATGCTGGTTAATCTTTGCTCCTGCTGCTGAAGTGGCTGCCCCAATTCTGAATGAATGAGGAGTGTAGAATTGAGGGGGAAGTCCTGCTTTGGAAACCAAAGTGAAGAGCTGAGAAGAAAACCAATGCCTTGGAACAACAGACCCGCTTGCATTGATGAACAGGAGGTCGGAATGAGATTTGGGTTAGCATAGTAGTATATGGGCATAGAGGAGAGTCAATTTTCAGAAGTATTCTGATCAGTTTTTGAAATGCGTAGAAAGAGAATAAAATGAGAATCTAGAATATGAGTAAGGTCACTGCAGCAAATACCCAGAGAAGGAAAACTGGAAATAGAAGGGACTGTATATTCAGAGCATCTCAAAAAACCAAAAAATGTGAAAAGATGTGATAATACTTCCATTGTTAGGTCATCGCTTGGAGAAAAACAGCCTTGTCGTAGAATTGAAATCATGTTGCCAAGAATGTCAACAGAGATAGGCAGGCGAGTGGTAGATGCAGCCGGAGAGCTCATGAAAATTCCTCTAAGGAGGAGACGAATGGCTGGGATTGATAATATGGTTGGAGAAGAAATAGACATCAAGCGAAATTGGTGTTGAATTCCTGACAAATATGATTTAATTGTAACTGGTGCCAGATGCAGATAATCCTTTGCATGAACTATAAAAGCCATGATCCAATTCTGGTTGAAAAAAGTAGGATTGATCCTGTTTTGAGAGGAGAAGGTTACATAACAAGCCCAGCCTGTAGAGTAAGAAGATCTGGTAGAAGGGGCAAGTGCTGAAGCCATGTAATCTTGAGCTGAAATAATAGCTTATTGATGGTTGAATTCAGTTGAAAATGAACTGGTTGAACTGAGGAGTTGCTGCTGGGGATGGCAGAGCTGTAGGAATCAAGCTGTGGAATTTAGATATCTGTAAATGAGAGAGAGCAACAGCTGCATTATTAAATATGCCCGGTTGATGGCGAGCTTGTATTAGAAAATTGTTCTTTATTTATAATATGCTGTAGCTAAATTATCGCAATAAAATAAGATCGATTTCTTAGACCAGAGATGACCCCATAGCTGGGCTGCTGCAACTATTGGGTAAATCTCAAGAAAAGCTGTAGATTTTAGCTGAGGAGATAGATTTTCAATTTCCTGGGGCCATATACTGGAAAACCAATCATTTTTAAAAAGCCCTCAGTATCCAAGAGATGATGCATCTGTAAACAAAGCCATGTCGTGCGGTGCTGAGATGAAATCGTCATAAAACATGGACAAGCCGTTCCAGTGCTTAATAAGAGCAGACCACATTTTAATATCTTTCCTAGCTTCTGATGAAATATTTATGTAGGAATCCAAGTTTTTTGCTGTTGATGCAAGAGCGAGTAGACTAGATATAAATGTTCTCCCTTGGGTAATAATGCAAATTGCAAAGTTGAAGTGACCCAGCAATGAAAGCAGTGCGTGTTTTCTACTAATCTGAAAGTTCTGAATAAGAAATCGAATGTGATTGAGTTTGGACTCAGGGAGGCTGGCTTTTAATTTTTCTGTGTCTAGCATGATTCCAAGAAATTCTAGAGAACGAAGAGGGCTGATTGTTTTTTCCTCTGAGAGCGGAACGCCAACTTCTAAAAACAAACTCTTAAGATTAGTAATTGCTTCTGCTGGCAGATCTGAAGAAGGGGAGATCAACAAAAAATCATCAAGCAGGTGCAGCAGAAATGGAACACGGCAGGCATTGAGAAGTATCCAGCATAATGCTTCTGACAGTGTCAAATATCTTCGGGCTGCTGCAGCAGCCGAAAGTTAATCGAGAGGCAAAGTAAAAGTTTCCTTCCAAGCATATACCAAACAGGTGGCGAAGAGAAGGATGGATTGGCATTACTTTAAATGCATCAGATATATCCACTTTTGCTAGCCAGGAACCACAACCTGCTAATTTAATTGAGTGAATTGCATCTGAAATAGTAATGTAATGAAGAGAAAATTGATCTTGAGGAATAAGCGAGTTGATACTGCTGATGCTTGAACCCCGCGGCGCTGGTAAATCAATAATAAGACGCTATTTCCCTGACATTTTTCAAGTTGCTGTGCCGATAGGATTAATTCTATAAACTGGAAAAGGAGGAGCTAAAAAAGGGCCGACTATAAATCCTTTTTTAATTTCTTTTTCGATGAGGAATTGAACTGACTCTGGATCTTGATTAGCAGAATGAAGATTTTTACTTTGAAATGAGGATGAAGGAATTTCAGTGAGACCGGTTGAAAATCAGTTTTTTAATCTGTCAATTACGTAATTGGTGAAATTGATGTCATCATGATTTTTTAATTTGTTATATAATGCCGGAATGTTTATGGGAGTGGTGACCACGAGCATCGGAGAAAGTCACTTGCAATTTAAAGGGCATATTGAGTTGGCGTGAGCATCTCCACAAGTGCTGCACATGTGAATGAAATTACATTGTCTGTTTGAACAGAAACCGGTGTTGAAGTTATTGCAAATTTGTCTTCCTCCTGTGAATCAAATTTTGCGTGCATATTTGTCTTGTCTTGTGGATTGACTGGGAAGAGCTGAGGAATGTATTGGATTGGGAAAGGAGGATCTGTTTGAATAATTAGAGGTGGTACCAGGTGCTGCTTTAGAAGATGATGCTATAGCAGCCTTAGGGCAGAGGGATGGTGAATGACCTGTGGAAGCGCAGACCCCACATGCGTTAGCTCTGAGACCACCGAAAATCCTGTTAAACAAATCTGGATCAGGTTGAGCCCAATTGATTATGTGATTACACTATGTAACACAATTTTTGTTCCTGGGTAGTAAGTGTTATTTCCTAATTGCTTATGCCTCAAAAGTATAGAAAATGGCTATTATTCCCCACAAACTTTGCTTTTGTGACCAGGACAGTGATATTTTGAAATTTACCTATTTCCAATGAGAAAACGGGCGAATTTGTGCCTTTTTGTTCACATAAAGTCAGAAAAAAACAACATATGAATCCAAATTAACATGTATTTATACTAAAGTAATACAAAAATGACTACAAAAGATTTAGAAGTGAGTAGTTTTTCGAGCTTTACGATTATACTGTAAATCACTTTCACGAATCAGCCCCCAAATGTAGTCTCCCATCATGTTCTCGTTATACTGTCCTTGGTAGCGGCGTTCAAAGTCTAGTATATCCTGGTGGAAGTGCTCGTCTTGCTCCTCCGAGTACGCTCCCATGTTCTCCTTGAATTTATCAAGATGAGCATGAAGGATATGGACTTTGAGGGACATCCTACAGCCCATTGTGCCGTAGTTCTTCACCAGAGTCTCAACCAGCTCCACATAGTTTTCGGCCTTGTGATTGCCCAGGAAGCCCCGAACCACTGCGACAAAGCTGTTCCAAGCCGCTTTCTCCTTACTAGTGAGCTTCTTGGGGAATTCATTGCACTCCAGGATCTTCTTTATCTGTGGTCCGACGAAAACATCGGCTTTGACCTTTGCCTCAGACAGCTTAGGGAAGAAGTATTCAAGGTACTTGAAGGCTGCCGACTCCTTATCTAGAGCTCTGACAAATTGTTTCATAAGGCCCAATTTGATATGCAGTGGTGGCATCAGCACCTTCCGGGGGTCCACCAGTGGCTCCCACTTGACGTTGTTCCTCCCCAAAGAGAACTCGGTCCGCTGTGGCCAGTCCCGCCTGTGGTAGTGCGCCTTGGTGTCCCTGCTGTCCCAAAGGCAAAGATAGCAGGGAAACTTGGTAAAACCGCCTTGGAGACCCATCAGGAATGCCACCATTTTGAAGTCTCCTATGAACTCCCAGCCGTACTCATCATACTTCAAGGTGTCCAGCAAGGTCCTGATGCTGTTGTAATCCTCTTTGAGGTGCACCGAGTGAGCCAGGGGAAGAGACGGGTACTTGTTACCATTATGGAGCAGCACGGCTTTGAGGCTCCTGGATGAGCTGTCAATGAAGAGGCGCCACTCATTCTGGTTATAGGCAATTCCGATTGCCTCGAACAGACTGGTCACATTGTGGCAGAAGCAGAGCCCATCTTGACGGGTGAAGAAGCTGGAAAAAGGTTGGTGACGCTTCCTCTGATCTGCGACTTGCACACTTTCATCCAACAAGTTCCACTGCTCGAGCCTAGACGTCAAAAGCTTGGCATTGGACATGGTGAGACCAAGATCTCTAATCAAGTCGTTGAGGTCTTTTTGGTTGGGGTAGTATGGGATTCTCTCCTCAGCTCCACATCTGAAATTGTCATCTGGATCTACAACGTCTTCCTCACTCTCTGACTTGCTGCTCTCTTCTAAAGACGGCTGCTCTCTCTCCGGAGGAGTGGGTACGGGGAGCTCATGGCAGTGTGGCACCGGGGCGATGGATGAAGGAAGGTCCGGATATGTGATAGCAGGTGCATTCTTGCCAGTCCGACGTTTGGAAGGGTCCACCATGCAGAAGTAGCAGTTGCTTGAGTGGTCAGTGGGTTCCCGCCAAATTCTTGGGATAGCGAACTTCATGGCTCTCTCTTCCCCTCTGTACCATCCTACAAAAATACATTTATTTCACCCATGACTAATGTGTAAGAGATTCTCGCAACATTTTTCATATATGATATATTTTTTCAATAACATTGAAAATTGTAAAACATTTTAAAATTAAAAACTTTTACAATTTTAAAAATTGTAACAAATTTCATAACATAAAATTCCAAGCAACAATTGTCCATCTTACCTTACCTACCTTTTTTGCAGTGCTCACAGGTGAAATGAGGTGCCCAGGGTTTGTCTTGATCCCCGACAGGCATGCCGAAATATGCCTTGTAGGCCTCACACATCTTAGCAGATGCTTCCACGGAGTACTTTTTCGCTCTTGTCTTGATAAATTGGCCGCAGACATAGCAAAATGCGTCTGCCGGATGCTTGCAGCCTCTTGATGCCATCTCAGAAAAATGCAGATATGTATCCACTTAGGCAGCTGGAACTAAACTGAACTGGTGGGCTTAAGACCCCTGTATTTATACTACTATTTATATTACTGGAAAGTTCTAGCAAGTTCTAGAAGTTACTCCAAGTTTACTCAGCACTGAATCTATCTGCAATGTTCTGGAAAATAGGTAAATTTCAAAATATCACTGTCCTGGTCACAAAAGCAAAGTTTGTGGGGAATAATAGCCATTTTCTATACTTTTGAGGCACAAGCAATTAGGAAATAACACTTACTACCCAGGAACAAAAAAAAAAAAATTGTTACACGGTGATATAGATTCTCAATCGCTACTGTCACAAGTGACGAATTTTAAATGGGTTTTTGTGTACTGTTTTATTTTTTTACTGGAATCTGCTTATCTCAACCCCCAGTTGGTTTTATGTGATTGTGGCTGACTGGGGGTAGAGCATTTTCTCCCCAGCAACTGGATGTCCCGCCTGGTTAGCGCCACAGCCAATAGCGGCCCAGGCAAGACTATATAAGGGGCTTGATTTGAGAGCAGAAGAGGAACACGGAAGACAGGAAGAACCAGGAGGAGTGTGTACAGGCAGAGCGCACAGCCTTGGAAGAATCTACTGAGGAAGATTTACTGTTTGGAATACTTGAAAACGATTATTTGGCAACAAGAACTTTGTTGTGGGGACGGACTAGCACTGGGACCATATTCAGGAACGGGTTTCTTTTTGTTTTGTCGGGACAATATAGGGTGGTTGGCTGTATTTTTTTTTACTTGTTTTTTGTCTTTTTTTTTTTTTTTTTTCTTTCTGGCTATTGTATACTATCATTGGTGGGTAACAATTATTTTATCAATTAAGGATTTCACCAAAACGTTTTTTTGGATTTACAACAAATAGCAATTTATTTTTGGACACTTGTTTCTTTTTTTGTTTTCCTTGGTGGAGCAAGGGACGGGTGCAATTGCTCAGGGTCCCAGTGTGTAGTCCAGGACGTTTGGGTCCCCCACGGATCCTTGATAGGGGGTAAATCGTTTTCCTCAATTTCTGGAAGAGGGGAAAGGACAATTAATCGTCAAGTTCCAAGTTAATCGTTCTATATTGCCTACCTGTGCTGGTTGGCCCCCTGCACCCCCGTCAGAGTGTGCTTGAGGCCTCCAGTGGTTTACCTACCTTGCCTTTAGGCCTGGAGTTCAGCTTCCAGGTCGGGTCTGGTGGCGGCATACGGAATCGGGACGAGATCCAAGGAGTGTGACGAGAGAGGAGAGAAACGCGGGGCTAGAGACCGATTGAAGGGAAGTGACCAGAACTTTGGGGTGGAAGGTGTAGTTTACTTACCTGTGTGTCAGTTCTTGATGGCCCCTTTTCTTTGCCCTGCTCTCCTGTCTCAGGTCCTTTGGAGGCGGCAGCTGATTGGCAGTGAAGAGATCCAGCAGGGGGTGGTGGTTCCCGCATCGGTGGGAGGAAACAGCAGTGGACCGAGCGAGTCAGAGGATGCCACGGGAGTGTGGGGTCTACCCCCCTAGACTATTTCTTTTTCCTTGTTTGTTTTGTATACTTTTATACTTATGGGAAAGTATACCAGAGCAGTCACGAGGGAGACAGAACGGCAGTGTACAAGGGATGTGTCATAACTGCATAAACCAAGGTTAACGGTGCGAGCATGCAACCTCAAGGACACTCGTGCCTACTGAAGGCTAGGAAGGATCTATCACATTGAGACGCAGAACACAGAGAAAGTATGCGGCGTAGCCCAGCTAGCTGCAATACAGATATCGGACAGCGAGGCCCCTGTGTAGAGGGCCCAAGATGTAGCCAAACCTCTGGTAGAATGCAAGGCTACCCTCCCAGGTGGGGGCAAGACAACACTATCATACGCAGTCGAGACTGTGTCCACAATCCAGTGCAACAGTCGCAGCTTCAAGAAGGGCTGTCCTAGGGTCCGTATACCATGACAGACAAAGAGCTGGTCAGAATGACGCAGAGCTCTTATCCTATCCACGTAACACCTCAATGCACGCACTGGGCAGAGGAAGTTCAATTTCCTATCATCCTCTGAAGAAAACAGAGGTGGATGGAAACTCCAGTTCCACAGACTGATTCATGTGGAAGGCTGTAATCACCTTAGGGAGGAAAGCAGGGTTTGTACGTAGTGACACCCTGCTGCCATCTTACCAAATATGCATGCATGAGCTGTGTACCGACAGCGCCTGTAGCTCACAGACAGAGGTGATAGCCAAGATGAAGGCTGTCTTCATAGACAGATGCTTCAACTCTATGGAGAGTATGGGCTCAAACAGGGCCTTTGTGACAGCCTCCAGTACAATATCAAGGCTCCATTTGGGGAGAACAATCCTCCTTGGAGGGAGTAACTGCCGAGCACCCTTCAAAGTATATGAGTCAGTGGGGACAGGACATTCAGATATGACTTTCGACGTTCAGGTTGGAGTCTGCCCGGTTCTGGGTGCCAGAGGGTGCCTTGTGCCTGGCAGAGGAGATCCATGCGTAGCGGGATACCCCAGGGCTGTCCCTGCAGCAGCTGGCAGAGGTTTGAAAACCAGAATCTCCTGGGCCATCTGGGGGCCACCAGGAGAACTGTCGCCTTGTCTCTCCTGACCTTCTGGAGGAAGGCAAGGAATAGCGGTATTGGCAGGAAAGCGTACAAAAGCGCTTTGGGCCAATCGTGGGATAGGGCATCAACGCCTAGTGGATATAAAGTTGCACATATATATATATATATATATATATATATATATATATATATATATATATATATATATATGGACAGCATTAAACTTTTTTTGCGTATTTCCATGGAATATGATAACTCTTTTTATATCCTCTGTATCAATGAACTTCCAGTCTTCTTGGATGTGTCTGTCTTTCCATGGAATATGCAGAGTGTTTTCCCGTTATTTATGAATATAAACCACAACGGGCCGTGCTGTTCCCATGATATATACCATGCCTGGGGTGGTGATAAGGCCTTTAACCACTCCAGAAGTGGTATATATCATCGGAAACCGCATGGCCCAAAGTGGTTTATACCGCTTATAACACAACTAACTGTCATTTGGGGGATGATAAATAATTAAACTAATTAAAACACATTTTAAATTAAGACAAAACCAGAAACTTTTTATTGTGTATACATCCGCAGTGTAATATAGTCCCAAATTTAATTTAATTTAATTCATTGTTCATTTATTAAAAATACATTGCAGACGTTAGTTTATTATGAATTTCTGTATCGGAAGTGCCATCTCATTAGAACCTGGAGGATTGAACACAAGCTGTGATGATGACACTAAGGAAGTAAAGAGAGCAGCTGCGATGGAGACTGAAGCCGGATCTTGAAGTGAGTTTGTGAACTCGTTAGATGCGAGGCACACATATTCTAGTACGTTTTTATCCTTTTGGATCTCAAAATATGTTTTTGTTAGTTGTCAGACACCCTTGCATCCAAGTCGTGCCAGATTAAGTTGATGCTCTAACCAGACTTTACGCACCAATATGACCGTGGTGTCATAGGACAGTACCTCCAGCAGATGCTTAAAATCCAGGCGGTAGTTCGAGGGGTGGTATCTGGCCTTGTCATTATCTGCTTTTCTAAGAGTTTTCCTGACTGATAGGAATATATTATTGCTGGTTTTAAACTGGCTGTCAGCAGAGATGTTCAAACTTCTACTCAGTACTGGTCCTCAGTTGAACTTCTTGCACTGGCATACAATTCCCTTATGTTGTTGAGAGTTTTTGGACTTATTTCCATAAAATGAATGTCCATATTTTTTTTCTTTAAGTACATTAACCAACCCATGCTGTAGTTTTTTTTGTTTGTTTGTGTTTTTTTTCAATCTTTGTTTTCTTCTGTTTCATTTAGCTGTTCCTCATCTACTGTTATGTGTCTACTCTTGCTGGTGCACTTATTTTTATTTTATTTTTTTTCAGATGGACTGCTGTCATCAGATATATTAAAGGAAATAGGTGAAATGCCACTCATTTTTGGCAATGGTTCTGTAACTAATAACAAATAAAATGGCAGTTTGTCATGCAATTTAGAATGTAGTGATGCGTAGTGATTTATTCAATGTGAAGCGGCTCATTAGTATGCAAGCCGTCCTATATGCTATATATACATACGGTCATGTGATGCTGTTTAACCAATCAGAGGTTGTTATTTTTCCAAGCCGTGTATATATATAATATATATATATATATATATATATATATATATATATATATATATATATTTTATATATATATATATATATATATATATATATATATATATATATATATATATATTTAATTTAAAATGTATACGTGATGACGTTCTGTAGATGGCGCGGGTTGATTCTATGGTAGTATAACCCCCCACCCCCCAAATGTGCAAAATGTGTAAGACTTTTGCACAGCAGTATATATATATCGCTAGTTTTATACAAACTCTTTAAATTGAGGTGCACAATCGTCAGAAAGTGACACTCCATATTTCATTTCAAATAAAGTTATTATCTTTATTATTTAAAACATTGATGTTTATAATATATCAAAAACGTTGTCATAGTCGTGCATACTGATAAATCATCTCCTGATCACTCGTTTTTATCAATAAACTCCTCAATATTGCGATCCAAGTCATTATTTTATTACTGTAACATCTCAAAAAGCTTGGCAAATGTCTGAGATATTCTTTGAGCGCTGGATGTGGAAGCAGCTATCTTGTTTGTTTATGTCCGTGTTATATCTGTGGTGCTGGGGCTATGGGCAGCAGTGTGGAGTAGTGGTTAGGGCTCTGGACTCTTGACCGGAAGGTTGTGGGTTCAATTCCCGGTAAGGGACACTGCTACTGTACCCTTGAGCAAGGTACTTTACCTAGATTGCTCCAGTAAAAAACCCAACTGTATATATGGGTAATTGTATGTAAAAAATAATGTGATATTTTGTAACAATTGTAAGTCGCCCTGGATAAGGGCGTCGGCCAAGAAATAAATAATAATAATAATAATAATGTGTATTGCTCAGATCGGCCCTCTTTTTTTTCGGCTTCTCTCGGCTCCTATTGGTCTCACTTAACCATTCAATGGTTTTCTCAGCTTTTTCTGGAGAAAAAACGACTATGGACCTGTGCTTTTCGTCGTTTTTGAAAGGGAAAATTGTAATGTCGGACCTGGTGACATATCGGAGAACGGTAGCTCGGGTGCGGTGGCATCCCTCCAGGTGGTCGATGGATGTTGCAAGAGGTAGTTGTCCGGTCGCCCTCTTGTGGTCCTCTTCAGTCATTGCAGAGGTAATTATCCTTAGGTCTTAAGTGGACCCAAGTCCAGTGTTATTATATAATTGTAATCCCAATGATTTTCTGTCTTTCCGTCCAGACTCCCTGGTTGATTTCAAAGCTGCCTTTTGCGCTGATCTCCAGGACCCGGTTGCAGTATACAACAAACAGCATTCAATAAAACAGTCCCTTCCAATAATAAAGACACTTTTAAAACTAAAGCTGTCCTTGTGTGTATTTGTAATCCATTTTTGTTATTTCAGTTCCTTCTTTAATGTTTTATTTTTATTTCAGCTACTCCAGGTTTCCTCTGTGTCTCCATGTACAACTCATAGGTTTAAATAATGAATTGTTTCCAAAAACACAGTCCTTCTTTAAAGTCCACCTTTCGGCTCAGCTGCAGTTTTCTATATATCACTGTTTCTATTAAACTGTTTTTTTCCAAGGACCAATGATCCAAACAATGAAATCTTTTTAAATGTAATAATATACAGTGCCTATAGAAAGTCTACACCCCCTTGAGCTTTTTTCAGTTTTATGCATTTAAATCAGTATTTTTTTCCACTTATCTACACACCATACTCCACACTGTTAAGGGGAAAAAGTTTTTATTGAGAAATAAATTATATATTAAAAATACAAAACTGAAAGATCATAATTGGATAAGTCTCCATCCCCATGAGTTAATACTTGGTGGAAGCACCTTTGGCAGCAATTACAGCTGTGAGTCTATTGGGATAGGTATCAACTTTGCACACCTAGATTTGGCAATATTTGACCATTCTTTACAAAACTGTTCAAGCTCTGTCAAGTTCCTTGGGGAGCGTTGATGGACAGCAATCTTCAAGTCATGCCACAAATTTTCGATTGGATTTAGGTCAGGGCTCTGACTGGGCCACTCAAGGACATTTACCTTTTTGTTCCTTAGCCACTCCAGTGTAGCTTTGGCTGTGTGCTTTGGGTCGTTGTCATGCTGAAAGGTGAACTTCCGTCCCAGTTTCAGCTTTCTTGCAGAGGACAGCAGGTTTTCCTCAAGGACGTCCCTGTACTTTGCTCCATTCATTTCCCTTCTATCCTGACAAGTGCCCCAGTCCCTGCCGATGAGAAACGTCCTCATAACATGATGCTGCCACCACCATGCTTCACAGTAGGGATGGTATTCTTGGGTGATGTGCTGCGTTGGGTTTGTGCCGTGTTGGGTTTGCGTCAAACATAACACTTTGCATTTAGACCTAAAAGTTCCATTTTAGTTTCGTCAGACCACAAAACTTTTTACCACATGGCTACAGAATCTCATGAATGTTTGTTTTTTTTGCACACTTCAAACGGGTGGTGCCATACACCTTCTCCTTCTTAATAATCGTCTTGACCGTGCTCCAAGGGATATTCAAGGCCTTTGATATTTTTTTATACCCATCCCCTGATCTGTGCCTTTCAACAACTTTGTCCCGGAGTTCTTTTGAAAGCTCTTTGGTGCTCATGGTTGAGTCTTTGCTTTGAAATGCACTACCCAGCAACCTACAGGAACTGCTGAATTTATCCTGAAATCATGTGAATCACTACAATTTAACACAGGTGGAGGCCACTTAATTTGGTGTGTGATTCTGAAGACGATTGGTTACACCTGAGCTAATTTAGAATCGCTATTACAAGTGGGGTGGACACTTATCCAACCAAGTTATTTCAGTTTTTATTTTTAATTAATTTTCTACACATTTCTAGAATATTTTTTTCACTTGGAAGTTGTGGGGTAGGATGTGTAGATAAATGAAAAAAAAAACTATTTTAATGCATTTTAATTCTAGGCTATAAGGCAACAAAAGGTGAACATTTTGAAAGTGGGTGTAGACTTTCTATAGGCACTGTAACTAAAAATATATCCAAAACCATCTTGTATCTTTCGGCATCCTTTGCCCAAGTGTATGTTATCAAACAATAAAAGCGTGCTCATTTCTTTCGTGCTGCACAACACGCTATTATTTACAGGTCATATTTTTGTCCATTAAGAAAATAAAACAGCCGTAGTTCAGTAGATTATAGCAGAGTCCAGAATCAGCATTTCCCTTACTGTCGGTTCGTTTTAAAGACAACCACGAAGGTTAATTTAATTCTTCTTTTAAAAACTTTTATTTCTCGTGACATCCACATTTAAACACAAAGCTTATATCTTGTACTTGCCAAATAGCTCGTAGTTGAAGCCAACGTTGCTTCGTCCTGATACTTTGTTTCTTTGTTCCAGGTTACAGCGTGTGTCCTGCATTCTCACTTTCTCTCTCTCCAACACTAAATGCAGCGCCGTCTTAAAATGTCAGCTTTTTCCAAACTGCCCATTCCTGACTGCACTAGTCTTATTGGGAAATACAGTTTCTTTACTGCCAACTCAGGACTCTGTTTTAACCCTTTTTATACCAAACCAAAATACAGTTTTTAATTAACACTTGATAATCCTATAACACTACTGTGGCAAATAAATAATCATTTTTATTAATAACAATGAAAACATCCCCAGCTATTTCCACTGTTATTAATTATACATTAATATACATTAATTATAAATTAATTATACAAATGGCACATTGAAATTCCGTTCTGTTTGATATTTTATTTTAAAACACTGAAACTCAAAATCAATTATTGTAAGGTGACATTGGTTTTATGTTGGGAAATATTTTTAAGAAAAATAAAAAAATGAAATATCTTGATTTTGAGTTTCAGTGTTTTAAAATAAAATATCAAACAGAACAAAATTTCAATGTACCATTTGTAATTCAGTAATATGAGAGAACTGGTCAGGGGTCTGAATACTTTTGCAAGGCACTGTATATATATATATATATATATATATATATATATATATATATATATATATAGACAGACACACACACACACACACACACACACACACACACACACACACACACACATACATACAGACGTGCTCAAATTTGTTGGTACCCCTCCACAAAAAACGAAGTATGCACAATTTTCTCTGAAATAACTTGAAACTGACAAAAGTAATTGGCATCCACCATTGTTTATTCCATATTTAATAGAAATCAGACTTTGCTTTTGATTTTTTATTCAACATAATTTTGTAAATAAGAAAACAAATGAAAATGGCATGGACAAAAATGATGGGACCACTAACCTAATATTTTGTTGCACAACCTTTAGAGGCAATCACTGCAATCAAACGTTTTCTGTAGCTTTCAATGAGACTTCTGCACCTGTTAACAGATAGTTTGGCCCACTCTTCCTGAGCAAACTGCTCCAGCTGTCTCAGGTTTGATGGGTGCCTTCTCCAGACTGCAAGTTTCAGCTCTTTCCATAGATGTTCGATAGGATTCAGATCAGGACTCATAGAAGGCCACTTCAGAATAGTCCAATGTTTTGTTCTTATCCATTCTTGGGTGCTTTTAGCTGTGTGTTTTGGGTCATTATCCTGTTGGAGGACCCATGACCTGCGACTGAGACAGAGCTTTCTGACATTGGGCAGTACGTTTCGCTCCAGAATGCCTTGATAGTCTTGAGATTTCATTGTGCCCTGCACAGATTCAAGGCACCCTGTGCCAGGCGCAGCAAAGCAGCCCCAAAACATAACCGAGCCTCCTCCATGTTTCACTGTAGGTATGTTGTTCTTTTCTTTGAAAGCTTCATTTTTTCGTCTGTGAACATAGTGCTGATGTGACTTGCCAAAAAGCTCCAGTTTTGACTCATCTGTCCAAAGGACATTCTCCCAGAAGGATTGTGGCTTGTCAATATGCATTTTAGCAAATTCCAGTCTGGCTTTTTTATGTTTTTCTGTCAAAAGTGGAGTCCTCCTGGGTCTTCTTCCATGGAGCCCACTTTCGCTCAAAAAGCGACGGATGGTGCGATCAGAAACTGACGTACCTTCACCTTGGAGTTCAGCTTGTATCTCTTTGGCAGTTATCCTTGGTTCTTTTTCTACCATTCGCACTATCCTTCTGTTCACTCTGGGGTCGATTTTCCTCTTGCGGCCGCGCCCAGGGAGGTTGGCTACAGTTCCATGGACCTTAAACTTCTTAATAATATTGGAGATGGTCTTGTAGCCTTTACCTTTACCATGCTTGTCTGTTATTTTCTTTCTGATCTCCTCAGACTACTCTCTCCTTTGCTTTCTCTGGTCCATGTTCAGTGTGGTGCACACAATGATACCAAACAGCACAGTGACTACTTTTCTCCATTTAAATAGGCTGAATGACTGATTACAAGATTGGAGACATGTGTGATACTTATTAAAGAAACTAATTAGTTTGAAATAGCACTATAATCCAATTATTTATTATCTTTTCTAAGGGGTACCAACAAATGTGTCCAGGCCATTTTAGAATATCTTTGTAGAATAAGCAATAATTCATCTCTTTTCACAGCTTCTTTGCTTTATTCTATGACATACCAAAGGCATGCAAGTATACATGATAAAATAGCTTTTAATTTCATAACTTTTCAGGAGGAATGAAGCATTATTTCAATGAGCTGTAAGGGTACCAACAAATTTGAGCACGTCTGTATATATATATATATATATATATATATATATATTGTAACACGGCAGGGAGGGGGTTAAAATCTTCCCTGCCAAAAACATGTGCAAATGCACATTTTGTTTAAATTAATTGTTTTATTTGTTTAATTATCACCCGCACCTGGTAGTTATTATCAATTAGTACTAGGTGCAGGGGTATTTAAGATGTGCAGTCAGTCTGCACGGGGCTGCTGAGTAAAAGGAAGCAGAAGAGAGGTGCTCTGCTTCTGAGCAGTCATAAAAAGAAGTACATGCTGTGTTAAACCTGTGTGGTTTTGGTTTATGTTCCGTGGTGCCAGGTAAACAGCTTAGCCGTCCTGCAAGTTAGTCAGGGAATAACCCGTTTAGTAAGTACTCCAAAACTGAGTTAGGTTTTGTTTTGTGGCAAACGAACGACCGTGAGTGCCGGCCGGGTTACAATATATATAATATATTACACTAGAGCCTACCCCTAAAAACACATCTGTCACTCTGCCAAGACTGTCAGGAGGGTGTGGCCCTGAGACAGACTCTGTACTGCAAATAAATGCATGGGTTTTGTTTATAATATACGGAAACTTAACGTATTATAACACGTTTTAAAGGGCATTTACGTGTCTGTTACAAAATTATAATTATACACGTTATGCAATATTTTTTGTAGTATTTCTTAGTGGTAAAAAAAAGTCATAATAACAATGTTTTACACATTAATAATTTGTAAACAATGTTATTATACAACATTGGATTAATGCATTTGCCACTGAAAAAGCAGGTAATGTCAATATCTATATAAATAATTAATATGAAGCATTTTTTAATGTTATAAATGTAATCCAATTTAAACTAAATATGTGCACTGTGAAACTTACTTTTTATATTACAAATCTATTTATTTAAATGGTCTAGCATATTTGCAGAATCAATCTACTATCTACTATCTAAGCTGCCCTGTGACATTTGACCAGTCCTACCATCGTCACTGCTGGCAATCACTCGTCTGCTTGCAAGGGACAAAGTAAAAACGTGCCTTTTAAATGTGTCCCACGTATTCTTAGTGGAGTTTCTACACACACAATGATATTTATATATGTGCATATAGCGCATTTGAAATACTGTTCATGCTGCCCCTGCTGCAGTACACACAATCCTTCCCATAGATGAACATGATCATGCTCTGTTCGCCCACCCTACCGATATTGAGCTGAAAATTAACTTGTAATGGCCCAAGTCTTTTCATTCCAAAAAAATATAGAAACATCTTAGAAATGTTTGACGAGGGCCGCAGACAGTGCCATCACAGGCCGCATTTGGCCCGTGGGCTGCACTTTGGCAACCCCTGCTAAATCATACTTTCTTTTGGTTTCAAATGGTCATGTGACCTCACATGCAACACCCTCTTTTCAAATGAAAATACAGTAATCCGTTGTGTATCCGCCCATCACATATCTTCCCTAACCGTTTACCCGCCATTATCAAGCTCTTCAGCACAGTGTGTGTGTGTGTGAGAGAGAGAGAGAGTGAGTGAGTGAGCGAGTGAGTATTGAATGAGAGAGAAGCAGAACCAGGGTTGGATACCAGAGTGAGTAAGCAAGACGGAACCGCCGACAGCCGGGTGAGTAGCCAGAGTTCGTTTATTATTGAACAGAGAATATTTGTTCAGTGACTGTAGATCCCACCAAAGTTATCATACACTTTGTTGTATGAGCTGTTCAGTGTGCTGATATGTAAACAAATCCTGTTCGTCTGCGGGGCGTATAAACTTCAACCTCGATCTCCTGCCTGTCACTCAGCAGCGAATGCACGCATCCACACGGCAGACGGCTACCCTGTCACAAGCATTAATACCCTGTATCTTTCTAAACAAGGGATTTAGAGGAGCTCCTTAATAAAAGCTGAATCGCAAAACAATAATTGTGTGATTATAGTAATTGTTACAGCTGTGTATAATGGGATTTAAATAATTCATTTATGTTTCATTCATTTATTCATTTATCCGATTTTACTCTGGTCCCACCGCAGTTGAATATGCGACTGACTACTGTACATTTCTGTAAAATTCAGGGATTAAAGTTGCATGTCAAGGGGGTCCCCGAGTGTCTCACCTGGTAGAAGCACAGCTGTGTGGTGTGTGGTGTGTAGGGTGAGTCAGACAGTGCAGGTTTGTGTCCTGGCTGTGCGAAGTAGGCCAGTCTTTGCTGGGGACTCCGAAGGGAGCGTCACATTGGCTCTGGAACTCTCATGGGTTGGGGAGGAAAAACCATCAAGAACTGTTTCTCCTCATCGTGCTACAGCGAACCCTGCTGGCCAGGCGCCCAGTGAGCTCAAAGACGGACACCTGCAGGGCTGGCCTTTGTTCTCCATGGGTCGATAGTTCGCTGACATCCGCTCTCGAGTTCCTGGGCTAAAAAGTAAGCTGGCTTGGTGGTAGGATTGGAGGATGCCCACTGAACCTACAGGTCTCCTGAGCCACGTGGGGAATTGGTTAGGTGAGTGGAAAAGCGATTGGGCATTCGAAATTGAGAGAAAATCTGGGAAAAATTATAATTGGACACATTAAATTTATTAATAAATAAAAAATAATGGCATTTCAAATGAAGTGCTTACAAAATATATGTAGACACACACATACATAGACATACAAATAAGATAACAAATATTGTTATTTGTTGAAATTAATGGGAATATTATGCACACTTATAGACTGTTAAATTGGAATAAATTAATGTACCAGTACAAAATAATAACTCAACCATTACTTACAGATAATTACTTACAGTATATAGCCCTTCCACATATGTATGTGCCATGCAGAAATATCAAGTTTCAAATAAATAAATAAAGGCGCTGCTAATACTCATCAACTCCTTTAGCTTTTACCAAAAGGGCAAGGATGATCCTTGTTAAATCACCTCAGAGTTCTCCACAGGGTGCACGGGAAGCAGTGTCTGTCAGTGAAAGGTCATCACACAACTCAGCAGAGGTTCTGTCCTCTTCTAGAGTGTGCAAATGAAGAGAGAACTAAGGCATGACTTCTACACACGTACAGTTTGAGTTATAATTCCTCGACTCATGAGAGCATCACAAAGAGGTGTAGTAAAGCCCGGTATAGCATTTTATTTAGCTTGGACACCTGACTTTATTATTGGTTCTACAGCAGGATGTCCATATGTACAGTCAGTGATCCTTGAGGTGTTCCAATACATTTTCACACTACTGTAACTCTAGATGCAAAATATCCCAGTAAAATACAGCACATCTTCATAACGCACTCCTATCTGCAGGTTTTATAATCAATCAGAGTCCACTTTGTTTTGTTCTCAGTGCATTAGTTCTCACAGGACTAATGAAATGGACTTGAAATACAGACGTAGATATAAGAACATAAGAACATAAGAAAGTTTACAAACGAGGAGGCCATTCGGACCATCTTTTGCTTGTTAGTAGTTTATTGATCCCAGAATTTCATCAAGCAGCTTCTTAAAGGATTCCAGGGTGTCAGCTTCAACAACATTACTGGGGAGTTGGTTTATCTAATCTTCATTTGTGACCCCTTGTCCTTGTTTCAGGTCAAAAAAGTCCCCACTTGCTACCCAGACAGTGATACATATCCATATGCTGCATGTCTATAAGTAGCATTGACCCCGGGAATAAGTTCACTCCTTTCACTTACAATATGGTTACCTCTGGTTTATGAATTATAATCAAACACAAATATTAAACACCTGCATCAACCCTGAGCTTTAACCACCAAGATTGTCAATTTAAACACATCTAAGTATTATTAAGCCATAAGGGCCCAATATACATACCAAAAGGTTCTGGGACAGATGTATAAGTGCAGAACCTAATTGTCCCATTCGCAAATACATGCATTATCTGTTTGTACAATTTCTGTAATCATCATTGCAAAAAAAATGTCATATTGTGAGCTTGGGGTCTAGTAAGAAATCCCTAATCCCCGGTGGGTCTGCATGCCAATCACTTTTATATCTGTAGTTTGGGCACCAGTAGGTTGATGTAAACATGCTATGACAGACTATTCAGTCCTGGGCCTCTCTCAAGCAGAGACTAGGCCATATGTTGTGAAATTGCCTGATGTTTTTTTTTGTAATTAAGTCCACCGACTGCAATCATAGTGCAGTCTGTCTCCGCCGCAAACCCTTCACAGGGATACCAACTTTAAATGTCTAAATCGATGCTGATACATCTTGTAAAACCAGGCATCACATATTAGATTACATGGGAATAGATTAGGTTGGTTTCCAGCTGGTGCTGTAAGTCGCCGAGAGTGTTGTTGAAACAAGGGCATCATTATTTTTGTGCAAGGAGACAATTTTATATTTACCTGACCTTTCTAATTCCCCAAGATAATAAGGACGTTTGTGAGAACTAAGGTAAGAAGATGTTTTTTAAGCCTTGGATATTACAAGTTTAAGTTAGTAAAGTTAATGTATATTGTGTTTTGAAAACTGCAGTGTCCAACCACTATGTTTAGTTTTATACTAGAATATGATTCCTGAGAGAATGTTCACAACATTTTACAAGTTTAGCCTTCTGTGCTCAAACAGAAACTGGCTTACCAATTTGCTTTTATCACACTTTCACTATGTGATGTTAAAGCCAGGTTGCCTGGTCAAGTTTAAAGTACAATGCTCCAGAAATAAGATCATGGCAAGCATCACATTATTATCGTTTATGAAGGGCATATTGTCAATTTTCAATTTACACAGAATTTTGAAGAAATGCAAATGTTACAACTCACCTCGCCAGAAAAGGTTGAATTGGGACAACTGCATTTGAATGAGTGTGTTTATTACTTACTCAGAAAGGGTTACTCAATATCAGTTAGTAATTGAAATGAAGTCTTCATGTCACATCCGGTTCAAGATTGAATGCTTAGCAGGGCCTCCTTTATAAATGTTTTTGACTACGCTTTACAATGCTTACCTATGCTTTACCGTGCCGCTCTGTGCATTGCTTACCTATGCTTTACTGTGCCGCTCTGTGCATTGCTTACCTATGCTTTACCGTGCTGCTCTGTGCATTGCTTACCTATGCTTTACCGTGCTGCTCTGTGCATTGCTTACCTATGCTTTACCGTGCCGCTCTGTGCATTGCTTACCTATGCTTTACCGTGCTGCTCTGTGCATTGCTTACCTATGCTTTACCGTGCCGCTCTGTGCATTGCTTACCTATGCTTTACCGTGCTGCTCTGTGCATTGCTTACCTATGCTTTACCGTGCTGCTCTGTGCATTGCTTACCTATGCTTTACCGTGCCGCTCTGTGCATTGCTTACCTATGCTTTACCGTGCTGCTCTGTGCATTGCTTACCTATGCTTTACCGTGCCGCTCTGTGCATTGCTTACCTATGCTTTACTATGGTTTCACTGCTTTATTACACTGCTGTGCTTTTACTATGAGACACATTTATAATGGTTAGTAGCTGCCAATGATGATTGCCTTTTCTATGTTCTGAAAATGTCATTGTATTATTCTAATAGTCACATGTGGCTTAATCAACTGAGTTCAATCTGCTCACTGATTTAGTTTCCTCTGAATAGATTTTAATTAACGAATATGATTTCCTGATTCTCTTGCTGGGTGAAAGTTAATGAGCAACCTGCAGCTGTTTTAATTGTCTGTTTCTTGGCAGAAAGGGTACGCTCACTCTGTAGCTATTGACAGTGGGACTGTAATTGAAATGTTGAGAAGAAGCCCAGTGTTATTTATAGGATGACCGAGTCACATTTAATCTTATGCATTTTAATGCTCCCTTATTAGTTCTGAGTAATGCATCAATAAACACACTTTCCAGTTTCCAGTCACACCTTGCTGTTAGATAACTTCACACAGAAACAGTGGGGTCCAAAAGTATTGACACCCTCTATTAATTGCAATATTATTCCCCAGAGTATTTATACAAACTGTACATTAAATAAAAATACCAATTCTAAAATTTTCCCTTGTCATTTTATTAATATTTGCAATTGTTCTGAGTTTATTCTAAAATTTTCCCTTGTCATTTTATTAATATTTGCAATTGTTCTGAGTTTATTTTATTGTTTTTGAAAAGCCCATCATCACCTTATGAAGTTGTATGAATGTTTTGTTTTTTTTCACTTCCTCATAACAATTAATTCTGTTTCCATCATAGCCTCCCTTAACCACTCAGTGACATTGTTCTAAAAATCCAAAACAATCACATTCTGCCATATCTGACCCAACAAGTACAACACAGACTGGGAAGTCATTTTGATAAACGTAGTTTTGTAATAACACTAATTAAATTGGCAGCTCTGAGTATTTTGTGGTACATAGTCCTTGAATATAATAATACATTAACGTGTATTAATGATATAACTGGACTAATTAATGAAACTGCTGTGTCTCAGGAAACAAGCAAACTGCTGTGTCTTAGGAAAAAGAGCGAACTGCTGTGTCTTAAGAAAAAGGACCCCTTGCTTCCTGGCAGGAATACTGAACTATGTGACCTACTGATTAGAGGACCGGTGCCTGAACTGGATTAGGCTGAGCGGACAGTTGAATTGTGTACAGATAATTCACACGTGCAACAACAATCATTTTGATGCAAGGAAGACACAAACTAGTGATGTCCCAGTGGAAAAGGACATTAAAACATCAAAGGACTATGAGTTTAAAAAAAGGCAAGATACACAAATGATCTAATGAAATTGGCTATTTAGCAGAGTGAAAAAGATTATAAATATCCAAGAAAAACTGAACATTTTGCACTCCACATCGAATGCTAAACAAGGTGCTGTCACTCTGCTAAGCAAAGCTGCAACTCCGGGACTCTGCCTGAAAACGGACCCAAGACAAGGAAGCAAGCTTAAAGCGAGTCAACGACCACAAGCAACGAGACTGAGGCCCGGCTGGAGACTGCCATAAAACTTACAGCGACTGTTATCAGACAAACCAGTCTGGGTCTGTTGTACACCTAAAACCACAGTATCCAAAAGAAATGGTGCCCTGCTAGCTGCCTAGCTAAAATATTCAGTGAAGAGGACAGAGCGGACAGGCACTTGTCCTTCTATACCGAGGACTGAAGACTTTTGTTGCAGCTGTTCGATTCTATCGAGAATTGAAAGCTTTGTTGCCAAGTTTGATCCAACGTGGGATTGAAGGCTTAGTTGTGAGAGGAGAGCTTTTTGTACTGGACACTTCAACAGATTGAGTTTCCAAAACAGCGGACCAAAAGTCTAAGCTTCAAGGAACTGTTGAGATAATTCCAGTTGCATTTTCTTTTCATGGAACAAATTAATTAATTGTAACACATTCACATAGAATTGAACTGTTAATTATTTAGCTTGCACACTTTGCGTGTGAAATAACTTTTAGTGAAACTTGATGAACTAACTATAAGTAATCTACCTCATATTGTTGTATGACGAACTTGCCATAGCAAACAAACTTGCCATAGCGTTAATCTATATACCATTAATAAGCTTAATGTGATATATTCTAAGATTGTCTGCATTATCTCAGATTTACACTGTACTTGGATGTGGGCGTGTGTGTGTGAACAAGCTACTACGTCACCACTTGCTGTTGAAGCTGCTGTTTGTGTGTGAGGAGACAGGCGGTGTCATATTTTAATTGCCTGCTAGCCAGAATGAATGTAATGAGAGCTTTTTGAATTGTGTTTGTGCTTAGAGACTAAGAGATTTACTTTCTAACTTTTCTGATTTCTGTTTATTATTTGTGTAATTAATAAAATACTACTATTGATTAAACATTCCTTGTGTCGGCGCGTGAATGTGTGTTCATAGTAAATCCTCGATCTTTGTAACAAGTTAATTAAATATTGTTAGTAAGAGAACTAATCAACCCAGATAAATATTTAAGATAATTATCAATTATTGAATTGTTCCTACAATTTATTTCAAATGAACCCACATTGCTCCATTCCTGAAAAACACTGACAGGTACACTACTAGTACTGTAGCCACGGAGAAGCTAATTGTTATATTTATCTGAAACAAAAACACATTGGAAATGTGAAAAAATGGCAAGTTATCAAAAGTGCCCAGTCGTTTAAAGTGGAGATATCAAAAACACAAGCCAAGTTTCAAGAAACCATTGGGGCAACCTTGACCAGCAAAAACCAAATAGGCACAACTGTAAAACCGATGGGGGTAATATTGCTGTAATTGTTTCTTCAAAAACACAAGCTAAGTTATAAGAAACAATTGGGCCAGCACCAAGAAAATAGACACTGTAAAAGTGGTGGGGGTCAAGGTTGCCCCAATTGTGTATACTAACTTGGCTTGTGTTTTTTTTTTTTTTTTTGCTATCTTCCAGTTAATTTAATTGTTCTTCATCCAAATTGGTGTGTCTGCTTACTACGTTGGGATTTTTTGCAGGTAATTGGTCACTGAGCATCTCGGCAAGACGGCTACCATCCGATACTTTAAATTCTGTGAGGTAGCGCAGTGATTTAGAATATGTGAGAAGGATCCAACTGTCCATATCCATCTGTAACAGGGGAGATCTGTGTTGACTGTCTGGCGAATGCGTGGTTATTATTATTATTATTATTATTATTATTATTATTATTATTATTATTATTATTTATTTCTTAGCAGACGCCCTTATCCAGGGCGACTTACAATTGTTACAAGATATCACATTATTTTTACATACAATTACCCATTTATACAGTTGGGTTTTTACTGGCGCAATTTAGGTAAAGTACCTTGCTCAAGGGTACAGCAGCAGTGTCCCCTACCAGGGATTGAACCCACAACCCTCCGGTCAAGAGTCCAGAGCCCTAACCACTACGCCACACTACGCCTGGTTCTGCAGGAAGAGGGCAGCAGCCTTGTAAGATCCGCCTGTCAGTCATGGCGATGACACAGAGAGGTGGGGAAGACGGTGTGTTGGCTTTTCCTCTCTCTAAGTGGCTGAGAGGCGGACCTTGGGGGATTGCTCAGCCCATATGTACTGTGCTTGGTTATGCTTTCGGGTGGCTGTGATTGGGAATACACAGAGACGCTGGCTGAGTAAGGCCAGTGTAAACATAGACCAGGCAGGAACGCCAGTGGTTGGAGTGAGCGACTAAAATAGGCAAGCACGGCTGAGGAAGACAGCCAGCCTAGAGAAAGAAAATAATATATAAAATAAATTGCTACGTATCTGAGGGAATGTTCGCCAGAGACCGTACCGCATACCTGAGCGCAAAAGGCAGTTAGTAAAGGCAGAGATTGACGAGATGCTCAGACTGTGTGTAATAGAGGAGTCCTAAAGTGACTGGAACAGTCCGATTGTTTTAGTGGATAAGTCGGACGGGTCAATTCAATTTTGCATTGACTTCAGGCGAGTTAATGAAAAATTGAAGTTTGACGCTAATTCCATGCCCCAGGTAGATGAGTTGCTGGAATGGCTCATTTTATGACGACACTGGATTTAACAAAGGGGTATTGGCAGATACCCAGAGAGAGGACTGCGTTTTCGACTCCCTTCGGGTTGTACCAATTTAGAACCATGCCCTTTGGATTGCACGGAGCACCAGCCACGTTCCAGCGGATGATGGATCGCATTTTGCGGCCCCATCATCAGTACGCCGCTGCTTACATAGATGACATGGTTATCCACAGTGAGGATTGGCCAAGTCATCTATGTAAGGTGGCGGCGGTATTGTAATCCTTGCGGGAGGCTGGGCTCACTGCTAACCCAAAGAAATGTGCCATTGGGAAGAGTGAGTTGGAGTATTTGGGGTATCAAGTAAGGAGTGGCCAGATCAGACCGCTGATTGCTAAGGTGAAAGCCTTGGCTGTCTGGCCGGTCCCTACGACCAAAACCCAGGTGCGCTCTTTCTTGGGACTAGTGGGCTATTATAGGAAGTTCATCCCGAGCTTCGCCACGCTTGCTGCTCCTTTGACAGACCTCACCAGGAAGGCTGCCCCAAATACGGTTCAGTAGACGGAGCCGTGCCAGAGAGCCTTTCTCGCTTTGAAGCGAAGGCTGTGTAGCAAGCCAGTGCTATGCAGTCCTGATTTTAGAAGGAGGTTCACCCTGCAGACGGATGCGTCAGAGACAGGTCTCGGGGCAGCGTTGTCTCAGGAGGTGTGAGCACCTGGTCCTGTATATCAGCAGGAAGCTCCTTCCCCACGAGAAAAACTATAGTACCATCGAGAAGGAGTGTCTCTCAATAAAATGGGCAGTTAAGTCAGTCTGGTACTACCTCCTGGGGCGACACTTCACCCTGGTTACAGATCATGCCTCCTTAGCATGGCTTCACCGGATGAAGGATAACAACGGCAGAATCACGCAGTGGTACTTGGCCCTGCAGCCCTATGCCTTCAGGGTAGTCCACCGAGCAGGGAAACTACATCATAAAGCAGATTTTTTTCTCTCGGGAAGGCATGGGGGTGTAGGATTTTCGAATGGACCGGTGGTGCCATTCTGAGGGGGAGGATATGTAACAGGGGAGATCTGTGCTAACTGTCTGGCGCATAAGTGATTCTGCAGGAAGAGGGCAGCAGCCTTGTAAGATCCGCCTGTCAGTCATGGCGATGACACAGAGAGGTGGGGAAGACGGTGTGTTGGCTTTACCTCTCTCTGAGTGGCTGAGAGGCGGGCCTTGGGGGATTACTTGGCCCACAAGTACTGTGCTTGGTTATGCATTCGGGTGACCATGATTGGGAATACACAGAGACACTGGCTGAGTAAGGCCAGTGTAAACATAGACCAGGCAGGAACACCAGTGGTTGGAGCGAGCGACCAAAATAGGCAAGCACAGCTGAGGAAGACAGCCAGCCTAGAGAAAGAAAATAATATATAAAATAAATTGTTACGTATCCGAGGGAACGTGTATGAGTGGAAGGAGAACCTTGGCCACCCCAGTGTATGGTGCATAACAGCGTAGGACGGAGACCCGAGCTGACCGGCTTAGCGGCAGTGGGGGCGCTGCGTAATCAGCACCTTTATTTTGTAGTTTTATGACTGTGTTTTATTTTCCCTTTTCTTTAACTTCTGCTATTTATTATGTCAGAGCACCAGCATTTGTGAGTGCGCCAGCATTTGACTGTTTACCAGTATTAATATTTCTGTGGTCCTGTTTACCGTTGCCGGTATTTAGGCCACAGACAACAGCGCCCTCTGTGGGCTAAAAGAAAATATATAAAATAATAAAACTGGGCACCAGTGCGGTGTTTTCAATTAAACCTTCTGTCTCCCGTGTGTGTCAGTCAATTGCCCACCACCCTTCCACACCGTCCAATATATGGATGGCTGGAACCTTGCTCGACCAATCATATTGCTTGTTTCACGTTCCATTGCCAGCCCAGACAACACAAAAATAGGAGGAGTGGCAAACACTGTTGCAGCAGCAAAGGTCATTCAAAATGATCTAGACAGCATTCAGAACTGGGCAGACACATAGCAAATGACATTTAATAGAGAAAAGTGTAAAGTATTGCAGGCAGGCAATAAAAATGTGCATTATAAATATCACATGGGAGATACTGAAATTGAAGAAGGGAACTATGAAAAAGACCTAGGAGTTTATGTTGACTCAGAAATGTCTTCATTTAGACAATGTGGGGAAGCTATAAAAAAGGCCAACAAGATGCTCGGATATATTGTGAGAAGTGTTGAATTTAAATCAAGGGAAGTAATGTTAAAACTCTACAATGCATTAGTAAGACCTCACCTAGAATATTGTGTTCAGTTCTGGTCACCTCGTTACAAAAAGGATATTGCTGCTCTAGAAAGAGTGCAAAGAAGAGCAACCAGAATTATCCTGGGTTTAAAAGGCATGTCATATGCAGACAGGCTAAAAGAATTGAATCTATTCAGTCTTGAACAAAGAAGACTACGCGGCGATCTGATTCAAACATTCAAAATCTTAAAAGGTATAGACAATGTCAACCCAGGGGACTTTTTTGACCTGAAAAAAGAAACAAGGACCAGGGGTCACAAATGGAGATTAGATAAAGGGGCATTCAGAACAGAAAATAGGAGGCACTTTTTTACACAGAGAATTGTGAGGGTCTGGAACCAACTCCCCATTAATGTTGTTGAAGCTGACACCCTGGGATCCTTCAAGAAGCTGCTTGATGAGATTCTGGGATCAATAAGCTACTAACAACCAAACAAGCAAGATGGGATGAATGACCTCCTCTCGTTTGTAAACTTTCTTATTTTCTTATGTTCTTACTTTGAACTCAGCGTCTTTTATCGTGACAAAACACGCGGGGTAATTAAAAGGCAGTCCCGCACATAATGCAATCTCCCCTTCTAAAAACCTTTAATCAGTGTCCATTCACCTTACAATGGCGTTTCAATAAACAACAGCACTTCATTCTTCTGACAGCGGCATTTCAATAAACAACAGTACTTCATACAAGCTTGTGTTATATAATCCAGTTGCTGGCTTTAAAACAGATACGACTTGTGTTTCATTCAAGGTTTGTTTGATACAAACTGCATTAGTAATAAATGAAGACTTACAGCGTTTCTTCTTGGTAAATTGAACTTTACTTCTTTGTTCAATTCTTTATACTCCAAGGTACAGTGTTTTTCCTTGCAGTTCATTCAGTGTTATAGCATACAGCTCTCCTTAGCTCAGCTCCAACACGGCACAGACTCGCAGGTTCTGCGCTACACTGGCAGAATTACAGCCATTCCTACGACCCCCTTTCATAAGTTCCACCGGTCAATTTAAACCTGGGCTTACTACCCAAGATTCATTGGACGATTGCGCTTGTGATTGTGGGTTATGTAGTTTACTTTAAACTATACCACATACGTTCATTTTTTAAAAGCCCAGCAACTTTAATATTCCATACATTGATGCAGTTACAGACAATTTTAATTTAGTACAACCTTCTTCTTTACTCTATTTGTCTTATTGTACTGTCTGCATACCTCATTTCTGCTACCATATATATATATATATATATATATATATATATATATATATATATATATATCAAAGTTATGTGTGCAAAAGTCTGTATGTTCAATGAAAGTGTTATTCATATCAACTGCATTTTTTTCAGATTAAAAACGTAGTTGATATGAATGGCACATAAATAAAATACACTTCTAATGCAGATTACAATGCAAACACCCTAGCATTTAATGTCACAAAGTTTGTACTTGCATTTCACAACATTTGAAAGTAGTATAGCAGTATAGTTACAGTTTTTAACAAGTAACGAGACAAACAAGATTTTATAAATAATGATTACCGGTATGTATTATCCCGATTGTATTGAAAGCTTTCATCTGATTTTGCAAACCATCATAAGCTTGATCCATTCATTTAGTATATTGTTTTTAAAATACTACTTGTTTTCTCAACTAATTGTGTAGCACTTAAAGTTAAACACAACACGGTTGCAAACTGAAGGTTATAGTTTCATCATCAAATCTCACGCATGTCAGACCTTTTTTTATATTTATATTAAAAAAATTGCAAATGTTCCATTTTAAAACCGAAATAAATATAGCTGTCACAATAGTATATTTTTCCATGTTGACAAAACAAGTTTATTGTCATTAAACTCGGATGTCCTGTAATATACAGTGCCGTGAAAAAGTATTTGCCCCCTGTCTGATTTTCTGCATTTTTGAATATTTTTGACACTGAATATTATCAGATCTTCAACCAAAACCTAATATTAGATAAAAGGTGCCCTGAGGGAACAAATAACACAACAATTTGATACATATTTCATTTATTTATTAAAGAAAGTAATGCAACTCCCAATGTCTCAGTGTGAAAAAGTAATCACCCCCTTAGACTTGGAGGAATTTTGGCCCACTCGTGGACGCAGAACTGCATCAACTTAGTGACATTTGTGGGTTTTCGAGCATGAACTGCTCGTTTCAGGTCCTGCCACAACATCAATGGGGTTTAGGTCTGGACTTTGACTAGGCCATTCCAAAATTTTAAATTTCTTGTTCTTCAACCATTCTGATGTAGACTTGCTTGTGTGTTTCGGTTCATTGTCTTGCTGCATGACCCAGCTGCGCTTCAGCTTCAGCTCATGGACGGATGGACTGACATTCTCCTGTAGAATTCTCTGATACAGAGCAGAATTCATGGTTCCTTCAATGATGGCAAGGCGTCCAGGTCCTGATACAGCAAAGCATCCCCAAACCATGACACTACCACCACCATGCTTGACCATTGGTATGATGTTTTTACTGTGGAATGCAGTGTTTGGTTTTCGCCAGACATAACGGGGCCCATGCCAGCCAAAAAGTTCCACTTTTGACTCGTCTGTCCATAGAACATTGTTCCAGAACTCTTGAGGATCATCCAGGTGCTTTTTGGCATACCTGAGACAAGCATTCATGTTCTTCTTAGTAAGCAATGGTTTCCGCCTTGCTACTCTGCCATGAATCCCATTTTTGCCCAGTGTCTTTCTGATGGTGGAGTCATGAACACTGACCTTAGCCGAGGCGAGAGAGGCCTGCAGATCCCTGGATGTTGTTCTAGGGTTCTTTGTGACTTCCTGGACGATTTTACACCTTGCTCTTGGAGAGATTTTGGCAGGACGGCCACTCCTGGGAAGATTCACTACTGTCCCAAACTTTCTCCATTTGGACAATATGGCTCTGACTGTGGTTCGGTGGAGCCCCAGAGCCTTAGAAATGGCTTTGTAACCCTTTCCAGACTGATAGGCATCAACAACTTTTTTCCGGAGGTCTTCAGGAATTTCTTTTGTTCATGGCATGATGTGCCTCTAGAACCTGTGTGCAGACAACTTCACTCTGATGGTAAGGACCAAAGTTAGTCAGATTTATATTGGGCAGGGCTGGCCCAAATCAGGCCTGTTTGTTAACCAAAGTACCCAAACAGCTGACCCTAATTATCCCTTTAATTGGGTTGAGTTAACTGGGGGGGGGGGGGGGGGCAATAACTTTTTCACACCTGAATTGCATGTTTGATTACCTTGCACACTAAACAAATGAAAGAAGCAGCAAACTTTGGTGTCATTTTTTCTCTCAGACTCCCTCTATATACTACTACAACCCACAAAAAAATCTGACCAAATACAATGTGAAAAATGTGCAAAAATGCAGAAAATCAGACAGGGGGCAAATAGTTTTTCACAGTACTGTACATATGCGTGGATAAAAGTGCCTGGAGTCTGCAAAAAAGTGTGGCATTGAATCAAAATCCTTAATCCAATCAGGGTACAGGCATGATCTTCATGTACAATTCTCAGCCTAGAACTTGCTCTAGGCAGATTTGACAACAATTTGACAATTCCTGTGAGTTTCATATGATAATAATATAATAATAATAATAAAATAATAATAATAATAATAATAATAATAATAATAATAATAATAATAATAATAATAATAATAATACAGGGGCGGGTGTACCCCGTCACACACGCGCCCCCCCCCCTTTGTGCGCAGCACACATGGCCTTTTTGGCCACCTCCCCCCTTAGTCCCCAAAGTCCCAGTTCCCAGTCCCGGCCCAGGAACAGGGGCAATAACGGACCAAAGGAGGCGGCCACGGTG
The DNA here is from genome assembly GCF_902713425.1 of Acipenser ruthenus. NCBI lineage: Eukaryota > Metazoa > Chordata > Actinopteri > Acipenseriformes > Acipenseridae > Acipenser > Acipenser ruthenus. The sequence goes on along the minus strand of NC_081207.1, from coordinate 13,130,077 downwards.
GGAGGTCCTCCTCCCACCCCAACAGCTGTAGCGGCCAGGCTGACCGCACACAAAGCAATCTTGTGGCCGCCCGGCCGCCTGTGGGGGTGGTCTCCTGACTTTCCCCCCTACTCTCTGTAGCCGGCAGCTCCCTCTTCTGGGGCTCCAGACATCGAATTTTCTGCAGCGAAAGTGCTGCGGGGGAAGGTGGTCTCCTGACCTTTCCCCCCATCTTCATAGCTGGCAGCTCCCTCTTCTAGGGCTCCGGCCACCCAATTCCCTGCAGCGAAACTGCTGCGGGGGGAGCTAGTCTCCTGACCTCCCCCCCCCTTCTTCATGGCCGGCAGCTTCCCAGGTGAAGCAGAGCCTCGAACTCCTCAGTGAGTTTCACTGCCTGCTCCAGGGTGTCGGGGTTGTGGCGTCGTATCCATGCTTGGGTCTCGGCGCCGACCACATGGCAAACCTGCTCAATCACTATGGCCTTGCCCATCTGGGTGCTTGTTTCCTGAGCAGGGTTGAGCCAGTGTACCATGTGGTCACAGAGTTTTTGCGCGACCACCCTGGGGCGTGTATTCGGGGACCTCTTGTACTCCCTGAGCCTCACCTGGAGAGTTTCCTCCGTAATGTTGAGACGGCGGAGAATAGCCAGCTTCACCAGGTCGTATTGAGCGGCATCGTCATCAGCCATCACCTGGTATGCTGCCTGTGCTTCACCAATCAGGCAGGGTCCCAATTGGCTCACCCAGAACTCTCGGGGCCATGACGCGGTGGTAGCCAGCCGCTCAAACGCCACTAAGTATGCCTCCGTGTCATCCTCCACCGTCATTTTATGCGTCCTCGCCTTCGGGACCGTCATGGTAGGTCCCGCTGATACTGTGGGCGGTATCGCCAGACCGACCCTCTCGATCAGCGCTGTGTACCTCTCCTCTCTCTGTCTCTTCTCAGCCTCCCGTCTGCTGTCCAGCTGATATTGAGAGGGTAAGATCTCAGAAGATCATAAGTGTGATTGCTGCTAATAAAATTCCAATTATATTTATCATGGGTTAAACAGCGAAATATAGCAACAAATTGAAAGCACTTAGCTGGTCTGGCAACGAGATGTAATATAATGACATGGTACTGTATAGCAATTAAATGAAAAAACAGCTTTTATCAGCAGCTGGTTCCCATGGAGCCGGCGCTGGAGCGCATGACGTCACTGAGAGACAAGCAGGAGCGTAGGATCTGATGAAGCAGGACGAGCTGCTTTCTTTTTTTTTTTTGAGTGTCAAGCCTGATGTTGATGGTTGAGACGGTCTCGACCAGCAGCTGCAGTTAGCCCTATCTCGGCATGTAGGTTGGCAGGTTGGGCGGAGGCGTCCTCAGAGATGAGCAGGACATTATACACCGCACGGAGGTGAAGGGTTGGGCTGGGGCCTGCAAGGTAGACTCTGCAGCGCTGGGGCGCTGAGACAAGCAGTCCGGGCAACTGGAGTAGATCGCCCAGGCTGAGAGAGCTTTGCATAGAATGGCACTTCGCATAGCATCAAGAACATTGCGCTCCTGTCAGACCCGGCTAGGATTGCCATGTCCTTGTCGAACAATGCTTTTAAGAGCTTGCTTGTAGGCCAATCCTTGTACTACTTTCTGTGCACAAGCTTTTACTTATTCAGGGGAAAGCGAAGGGCTGTCTTCCAAGTCAGATGGAAGGAAAGCCTCGATCGGGAACTCCATATCTGAGCAAACAAGCAAGAGGGGTAATCCGAAAGAATAGTCCGAAGTCCGTAAGCAAGAGAGATTTGAAGAATGAGAGTCGTCAGCCAGAACCAATACAGTGAAACGGTCAAACCAGGTACGTAGTAACAATAGTAAGGAATTGGTAGCAAAACAAACACAGCTCAAAAGAGAGAGATTGCTAGAAATGGCAGTGTTTTAAAGAGGCAGGATAGATTGGTTAACCAATCAAGAGACAACACATCACAAAATTGATTGATGTGCTGGTAGAGTTCCTTGAAATTCAACCTAAAGGGAAACACTTAAAGAAAAATAAAAAAAGATTTTCAGTTTTGTAATATGAAATATGTCACTGATTTTTATGTCACATGTATTTTTAATATGTTTAGTTATATTACTTTTTTTCTTTGGTCCTTGTTATCTTAAATCATCCCTCTTCTCAGTTGTTATAAGCTAATTAAACTGAAATTGTTGTAATTCCCTGCAAAAATGGTACGGTTGCTGTTCACGTTGGGAACGTCTGCTTGAATGAAAGGGGGAATAACTATCCATAATAAAGAATGTTTGTTAAAATGTGATGTATTAAAAAAGATTCAGCATGACAATAAAGATTATATATAAGTGTCAGTATGTTACATACATGCTCACAAGATCAAATGTATATGACTGTACCAATTAATGATGATTGATATATACTGTATATCAATGACTTCCTAGATATAAAATATATATTTTTAAATATGAATACAAACATAAAAGGCATCTTTAATGAACATAAGACTTTTAATAAAAGAAAAATAATCTTAATAAACAAAAAATTAAATGACAATGTATATTTAATATACTCTTTAAAAAGTACATAATGTACAACGATGGAAAGTTACTGCTGCTTCTTGGTATTTATGTAGTGTTTTGTAAAGAACAACAGCAGCTCAAAATAAAAGACTCTAAAAGGTGAGTGATCTATTACTGTATTTTGTGAGCCTTTGAAAAATATACAGGCCTATTTATGGCACATGGTGTTATTATGAAATCAAAACAGAGTCATGTAACACTTTAAATGGATTGAATTGAATAAATCACATTTTGTTGTAATTGTCTATCTGTAATCAGACCATAATAAGAACCATACATAAGACAGACAGACAGACATCCTGTTAAAACTAGTTAATACTCTTAAAAACCACAACAGCGGTTGAAATGCATTTTCCTGATTTATGTTCAGTTTTGTTTGGTAAAAAGTAAATGTTTTAATTTGAATAAGAAGAACAATAATGAATCTGCATGGAAACATCCTCAACTGTACCATGGTTATTGCAACAAATAGTCTGGAGCTGCAGGCATAGCAAGATTTACAATCTATTCATTCTTGAACAGTTTGTTCAAAACATAACACAAATCCCATCCTTCCTGTGATGTATTCTGAAAGCTTCAACATGGATGATTAGGATGGATTTGCATAATAACTTGCCTAAGTACCTCAACAGAATGAGTTTAAATGACAGAAGGATTTTGAATGGTACAGATCTGAAATACTTGATATATTAGTGATAACCACCCACGAAGTCAAACTGCTTAGTGATCAAATCAGTCCACTGTGCACTGAACTCTTCCAAAAACGAAGAATGTACTCCTGTGTCAAAAATATTGCACTTTGTACTAATGTCAAATCTAGACAGATGATGGGTAGACTACGAGATACTAAGATTTCTATTTCAGGCTCTGCTTTCTCTGGAAACAATATAATAGGGGCTCCAGTCATTTACTTACACAAATATGAGGAAGGATTGATTCAAAAGCTGATTTGAATGGAAAGCCTTTACTGTTCTTAAACTATCCAAATTAGTCTTCAATACACAATAAATCCAAACATTCTTATTGAGACATCTTAAATGTTGGCAATAGCTCCGTTAGGTTGTTTGTTTAATTCCATAGATGTTGGGTTGCCAGTCTATTTTTGTATTTTTATGTATATTTTTAGGTGTTCTATGTATAGCACGAAGCACATGCATGCAATCACTACTATAAATATTGTAAAAGCCTGAAAAGGGAGTTCTATCTCCTAGCAGCTACTTTACAATTGCTGTGTCTCCTATGTCACCTGTTCTATTTATATATTTTGCAACTAAAAAAGTGTGTATTTTAAAATTAATATCTAAAATATGGAATAATATATAAGTGCATTTTATATCTAAAAAATGCTAATTTCATAACAGTGCTGTTTTTGAGCTACAGTATGAACTATTAAACCAAAAGAGAAGCTTGAGTTATCTTAACTAATGTATTCTAATTCTGTTTTGAATCATCTTTTCTTTCCAGAAACTCAGATTCTTGAAGCAACCAGCAGAGTTGAAAAGTCACATTGTCACATGGTTTGAACGGTATCAGGACGGATGTTGGTTTGTCACATGGTTTGAACGGTATCAGGACGGATGTTGGTTTGTCACATGGTTTGAACGGTATCAGGACGGATGTCGGTTTGTCACATGGTTTGAACGGTATCAGGACGGATGTTGGTTTGTCACATGGTTTGAACGGTATCAGGATGGATGTCGGTTTGTCACATGGTTTGAACTGTATCAGGATGGATGTCGGTTTGTCACATGGTTTGAACTGTATCAGGATGTCTGTTCAGTGGCTGGCAATTAGAATTCTCCAGACAAGCTAAAAGATTGTTCCCAAAGCCAGGTAAGAATAGATTTAGAGAACAATGATAAAACTCAATATTGGAGCATCAGAACCCAGAACCACTCTAGATATTTGCAAACACCACAAGTCAATTGATAAGGCATGCTGAGTCAGTTGCCTGTACTCAGGGAGTGTTCAGGTCAGGATTGAGTTGATCACTCTGAGGGGAAGCTCACAGGGATCCTGCCTGACTTTTGGCAGTGCCATTTTTCCCCTCAACCCTGATGAACATTAAATTTCAAGCGGGAAAAAAAAAAAATCACATTAAGGATGCCACCCTAACAGGAGGGCTTAGCATTGATCTAAACCACCTGTTGTAAAAAAAAAAAAAAGGACCTTATTTTACAATAGGAAAAATCCCTTTGTACTGTGAAAGGAATAAAATGCATTTACCACCTGAAGTGTTTGGACATTGTTTTTTTTGTTTTCATGCCTTTGTTTCATGCTGATATTGAAAGAAAACATAGTTATTATTTCAGTGTAATGCCAAGCTGTGCCCATCTGTTGGTATTACTGGTCTATTTCCAAATTCACCAACTGTTGTCGAGTGGCAAAGCATATTAATATTACTTTCTTCACAGTTTTTTTGCTACAGACTATTTGAAATATACAAAAATAAGAACTGTTAGGACTGAGGTTTGTCTCTCCCCATGACAGTACCTTGTTGTTAATAATTAGCCAGTGTTACATCTTTACCTTATAAACTACTCCACACAATTACAAAATTACTGTTACAGAAAACCCTGCAAAGTTCACAAGAAACGCAGTATGTTGCCATTTTCTGTGCCGTGTTGTCCATATCGCATTGTTGTATTTTAAAACAAAGTGCTGGCTCTTTTGACATTTTATTCACATATTGTTTCCGAGTAAAAATCCCCAGATTATTGTTTTACCTATTATGTGTGAATAAAAATATCAAAATAATCGGGATTATGTTGGGGAAATAAATGCTGCGATATGGACAACATGGGATACAACATGGAATATACAGCCTAAATAATGTGCAATCACACGTCGAAGCCCAGTGAAACCATTCACTGCAGTGTACTGATCATGCATTACAGGAATAAAATATTTTATACTTGTCATGGTATTCACAGCCTGCATTAGATGCTTCACAGACAAAGCAAGTAACACAGGGAAATGGTAACCAGCAGTAATCCACACTGGTGACTAGCGAGAGTTGTTGAGCTCTAGTAAGACTATACATAATAATGAACAGCTGTGATACCATTACTAAAGGCTTCTATGGCAGGTGTGAACCATAAATAAAGTCACCCTGAATAGCTCGAGTGTCCTTCAGGATCCCTGCTCATGTGACGCCTGCTACCCAGTGGTGTATGCTAATGTCTTAATTAGCCCCACTATGATTGGATTGCGGCTACTTGATTTCTTGCTTCTATCTGCCAGGTTTCACAGCAGGTGTTTGAATATTAAGTGGTTCATGTCACTGAAGGTCTCTTGGAGAAATAATGTAGTGAAAACAGAGCACAGCTGAAAGTGAAAGAGATTGTGTGACTGCTACCTATCGCTTACTCTGCTACAACTTTTATCATTGGTAGCTGACCTTGACCACAGGCTAGAGCCTTCATCGAGAGGCATGATCACTTAATTAAACCATACATATTATTCATGGCTGTGGCAGGGTGAGGTTTCACATTGTTGTTTTTAATTTATTTTAGTTTAGCAGGAATAAGGCAAATGAAAATCCCTACCCCTGCATGTAAATTGATTTCTAGCTCCGTCCATTCCAGCCATGTCAGAATGTGGTTGGAATGGGAGAAATTGTGGACCTTGATTGGTGGGCCAATCAATCAATGAACTGTTCAATTTGGTTTAAATCATCCAGATGTGAAGGCAGAAAGCCTCGTTATGGGTGGTAGGCTGCAGGAAAAGGTTTTAATTAGATGCTGGTTAAGAATTGACATAATGCCTTGGTAAATTGAGGTATTTGTACCAAGGAAATCTAAAACTTATTTGTGTGATTAGTGCTTTTGCCTGCCTGACCATTGACTGTCCTCCTGTCACAATGGCAAAGACTTTTAAAATATTTAACAAATCTTAAAATATGAAAATTCAAAATTAAAGAAGATAAGTGTAACACATTATTATGCAAACAATAAATTAGAAAATGCTTTGAAAGCCTTGGTTAAAATGCATTTAGTATTAAAATGCAGTTTATTTAGGACAGCCATTTATTTACAACATTTGTATTCTTAATATAAGGAATTTATGAAAATGGGAAGCTGATAAAAGAAAATCATGATGAAAATGAGCACTGGCCCAGCAATTAAAAGTGTTGTATTTGTAACAGAAAGAAGCACGCCAACTGTAACCAGTAGACAAACATTTCTTAATTGCATTCCATTTAAGTGAGTTTAATAAATAATATTTTCCCCATCGCTGTACCTGAGCCAAACTTCCATTACAATTGCATATGAACAACAAATCCTGCTAGCCGTGGGACACTTTATTTGAATAATTGTACAGATTTTCTAAATAAGAACATGAGGGTAGAGTGCGAATTGATGGCCCTGGAGCTTTCCTGCTCACAAATCAGATGCCAACGATGGACGTGGAACAGCTCACACTTTTACCATGCTAATCCACAGACCAGAGTGCTGCAGAGGGACAGCTCACACTGTTATCATGCTAATCTACAGACCAGAGTGCTGCAGAGGGACAGCTCACACTGTTATCATGCTAATCTACAGACCAGAGTTCTGCAGAGGGACAGCTCACACTATTACCATGCTAATCCACAGACCAGAGTGCTGCAGAGAGAGAGCTCACACGAGCATCTGTTCCACCCTACAGTGTGCATGCATTCCAATATACCTACGCAACAGAGCAATGGGATTTAGTTTATCCTAAACAAAATAATAAATACTAAATTCACCCCCAAATTCATAACAAATAGTTTTAAAATTGCTGTTAAAATAGTATTATTGTCAAATATCATAATCTAATCTCATATTTCTATTGATTATATGAAATACTATATATGATATTTTTCAATTTGATTAAGGAAAAACTATATACAGTACTGTGCAAAAGTTCTAGGCAGGTGTGAAAAAATGCTGTAAAGTAAGAATGCTTTCAAAAATAGACATGTTAATAGTTTATATTTATCAATTAACAAAATGCAAAGTGAGTGAACAGAAGAAAAATCTACATCAAATCAATATTTGGTGTGACCACCCTTTGCCTTCAAAACAGCATCAATTCTTTTAGGTACACTTGCACACAGTTTTTGAAGGAACTCGGCAGGTAGGTTGGCCCAAACATCTTGGAGAACTAACCACAGTTCTTCTGTGGATTTAGGCAGACTCAGTTGCTTCTCTCTCTTCATGTAATCCCAGACAGACTCGATGATGTTTTTGATCAGGGCTCTGTGGGGGCCATACCATCACTTCCAGGACTCCTTGTTCTTCTTTACGCTGAAGATAGTTCTTAATGACTTTCGCTGTATGTTTGGGGTCGTTGTCATGCTGCAGAATAAATTTGGGGCCAATCAGATGCCTCCCTGATGGTATTGCATGATGGATAAGTATCTGCCTGTACTTCTCAGCATTGAGGAGACCATTAATTCTGACCAAATCCCCAACTCCATTTGCAGAAATGCAGCCCCAAACTTGCAAGGAACCTCCACCATGCTTCACTGTTGCCTGCAGACACTCATTCGTGTACCACTCTCCAGCCCTTCGGCGAACAAACTGCCTTCTGCTACAGCCAAATATTTCAAATTTTGACTCATCAGTCCAGAGCACCTGCTGCCATTTTTCTGCACCCCAGTTCCTGTGTTTTCGTGCATAGTTGAGTCGCTTGGCCTTGTTTCCACGTCGGAGGTAAGGCTTTTTGGCCGCAAGTCTTCCATGAAGGCCACTTCTGACCAGACTTCTCCGGACAGTAGATGGGTGTACCAGGGTCCCACTGTTTTCTGCCAATTCTGAGCTGATGGCACTGTGGACATCTTCCGATTGCGAAGGGAACTAAGCAAGATGTGTCTTTCATCTGCTGCAGTAAGTTTCCTTGGCCGACCACTGCGTCTATGGTCCTCAACGTTGCCCGTTTCTTTGTGCTTCTTCAAAAGAGCTTGGACAGCACATCTGGAAACCCCTGTCTGCCTTGAAATTTCTGCCTGGGAGAGACCTTGCTGATGCAGTATAAATACCTTGTGTCTTGTTGCTGTGCTCAGTCTTGCCATGGTGTATGACTTTTGACAGTAAACTGTCTTCAGCAACCTCACCTTGTTAGCTGAGTTTGACTTCCTCACCCAGTTTTATTCCTCCTACACAGCTGTTTCTGTTTCAGTTAATGATTGTGTTTCAACCTACATATTGAATTGATGATCATTAGCACCTGTTTGGTATAATTGTTTAATCATACACCTGACTATATGCCTACAAAATCCCTGACTTTGTGCAAGTGTACCTAGAAGAATTGATGCTGTTTTGAAGGCAAAGGGTGGTCACACCAAATATGGATTTGATTTAGATTTTTCTTCTGTTCACTCACTTTGCACTTAGTTAATTGATAAATATAATCTATTAACATTTCTATTTTTGAAAGCATTCTTACTTTACAGCATTTTTTCACACCTGCCTAGAACTTTTGCACAGTACTGTATATAGTTTTTCCTTAATCAAATTGAAAAATATCATATATAGTATTTCATATAATCAATAGAAATATGAGATTAGATTATGATATTTGACAATAATACTATTTTAACAGCAATTTTCACACCTGCCTAAAACTTTTGCACAGTACTGTATATATATATATATATATATATATATATATATATATATATATATATATATATATATATATATATATATATATACAGTGCCTTGCGAAAGTATTCGGCCCCCTTGAACTTTGCGAACTTTTGCCACATTTCAGGCTTCAAACATAAAGATATGAAACTGTAATTTTTTGTGAAGAATCAACAACAAGTGGGACACAATCATGAAGTGGAACGAAATTTATTGGATATTTCAAACTTTTTTAACAAATAAAAAACTGAAAAATTGTGCGTGCAAAATTATTCAGCCCCTTTACTTTCAGTGCAGCAAACTCTCTCCAGAAGTTCAGTGAGGATCTCTGAATGATCCAATGTTGACCTACAGTGCCTTGCGAAAGTATTCGGCCCCCTTGAACTTTGCAACCTTTTGCCACATTTCAGGCTTCAAACATAAAGATATGAAACTGTAATTTTTTTGTGAAGAATCAACAACAAGTGGGACACAATCATGAAGTGGAACGAAATTTATTGGATATTTCAAACTTTTTTAACAAATAAAAAACTGAAAAATTGGGCGTGCAAAATTATTCAGCCCCTTTACTTTCAGTGCAGCAAACTCTCTCCAGAAGTTCAGTGAGGATCTCTGAATGATCCAATGTTGACCTAAATGACTAATGATGATAAATAGAATCCACCTGTGTGTAATCAAGTCTCCGTATAAATGCACATGCACTGTGATAGTCTCAGAGGTCCGTTTAAAGCGCAGAGAGCATCATGAAGAACAAGGAACGCACCAGGCAGGTCCGAGATACTGTTGTGGAGAAGTTTAAAGCCGGATTTGGATACAAAAAGATTTCCCAAGCTTTAAACATCCCAAGGAGCACTGTGCAAGCGATAATATTGAAATGGAAGGAGTATCAGACCACTGCAAATCTACCAAGACCTGGCCGTCCCTCTAAACTTTCAGCTCATACAAGGAGAAGACTGATCAGAGATGCAGCCAAGAGGCCCATGATCACTGGATGAACTGCAGAGATCTACAGCTGAGGTGGGAGACTCTGTCCATAGGACAACAATCAGTCGTATACTGCACAAATCTGGCCTTTATGGAAGAGTGGCAAGAAGAAAGCCATTTCTTAAAGATATCCATAAAAAGTGTCGTTTACAGTTTGCCACAAGCCACCTGGGAGACACACCAAACATGTGGAAGAAGGTGCTCTGGTCAGATGAAACCAAAATCGAACTTTTTGGCAACAATGCAAAACGTTATGTTTGGCGTAAAAGCAACACAGCTCATCACCCTGAACACACCATCCCCACTGTCAAACATGGTGGTGGCAGCATCATGGTTTGGGCCTGCTTTTCTTCAGCAGGGACAGGGAAGATGGTTAAAATTGATGGGAAGATGGATGGAGCCAAATACAGGACCATTCTGGAAGAAAACCTGATGGAGTCTGCAAAAGACCTGAGACTGGGACGGAGATTTGTTTTCCAACAAGACAATGATCCAAAACATAAAGCAAAATCTACAATGGAATGGTTCACAAATAAACATATCCAGGTGTTAGAATGGCCAAGTCAAAGTCCAGACCTGAATCCAATCGAGAATCTGTGGAAAGAACTGAAAACTGCTGTTCACAAATGCTCTCCATCCAACCTAACTGAGCTCGAGCTGTTTTGCAAGGAGGAATGGGCAAAAATTTCAGTCTCTCGATGTGCAAAACTGATAGAGACATACCCCAAGCGACTTACAGCTGTAATCGCAGCAAAAGGTGGCGCTACAAAGTATTAACTTAAGGGGGCTGAATAATTTTGCACGCCCAATTTTTCAGTTTTTTATTTGTTAAAAAAGTTTGAAATATCCAATAAATTTCGTTCCACTTCATGATTGTGTCCCACTTGTTGTTGATTCTTCACAAAAAAATTACAGTTTCATATCTTTATGTTTGAAGCCTGAAATGTGGCAAAAGGTCGCAAAGTTCAAGGGGGCCGAATACTTTCGCAAGGCACTGTAAATGACTAATGATGATAAATAGAATCCACCTGTGTGTAATCAAGTCTCCGTATAAATGCACCTGCACTGTGATAGTCTCAGAGGTCCGTTTAAAGCGCAGAGAGCATCATGAAGAACAAGGAACACACCAGGCAGGTCCGAGATACTGTTGTGGAGAAGTTTAAAGCCGGATTTGGATACAAAAAGATTTCCCAAGCTTTAAACATCCCAAGGAGCACTGTGCAAGCGATAATATTGAAATGGAAGGAGTATCAGACCACTGCAAATCTACCAAGACCTGGCCGTCCCTCTAAACTTTCAGCTCATACAAGGAGAAGACTGATCAGAGATGCAGCCAAGAGGCCCATGATCACTCTGGATGAACTGCAGAGATCTACAGCTGAGGTGGGAGACTCTGTCCATAGGACAACAATCAGTCGTATACTGCACAAATCTGGCCTTTATGGAAGAGTGGCAAGAAGAAAGCCATTTCTTAAAGATATCCATAAAAAGTGTCATTTACAGTTTGCCACAAGCCACCTGGGAGACACACCAAACATGTGGAAGAAGGTGCTCTGGTCAGATGAAACCAAAATCGAACTTTTTGGCAACAATGCAAAACGTTATGTTTGGAGTAAAAGCAACACAGCTCATCACCCTGAACACACCATCCCCACTGTCAAACATGGTGGTAGCAGCATCATGGTTTGGGCCTGCTTTTCTTCAGCAGGGACAGGGAAGATGGTTAAAATTGATGGGAAGATGGATGGAGCCAAATACAGGACCATTCTGGAAGAAAACCTGATGGAGTCTGCAAAAGACCTGAGACTGGGACGGAGATTTGTCTTCCAACAAGACAATGATCCAAAACATAAAGCAAAATCTACAATGGAATGGTTCACAAATAAACATATCCAGGTGTTAGAATGGCCAAGTCAAAGTCCAGACCTGAATCCAATCGAGAATCTGTGGAAAGAACTGAAAACTGCTGTTCACAAATGCTCTCCATCCAACCTCACTGAGCTCGAGCTGTTTTGCAAGGAGGAATGGGCAAAAATTTCAGTCTCTCGATGTGCAAAACTGATAGAGACATACCCCAAGCGACTTACAGCTGTAATCGCAGCAAAAGGTGGCGCTACAAAGTATTAACTTAAGGGGGCTGAATAATTTTGCACGCCCAATTTTTCAGTTTTTTATTTGTTAAAAAAGTTTGAAATATCCAATAAATTTCGTTCCACTTCATGATTGTGTCCCACTTGTTGTTGATTCTTCACAAAAAATTACAGTTTCATATCTTTATGTTTGAAGCCTGAAATGTGGCAAAAGGTCGCAAAGTTCAAGGGGGCCGAATACTTTCGCAAGGCACTGTATATATATATATATATATATATATATATATATATATATATATATATATATATATATATATATATATATATATATATATAATGAAGAAGAAAAGTAATTGATAAACCAATCCTAAAAGGATGCATTGTCTTCCAGGTTCAGTCCATGGAGAAATAAAGTCTTCGGTCTGTGAATCCTTGTAACTAACATGTTAGCAGTTACAGCAGACTTGTGTTTTCTAAGATGAGTACCCACATACTGTTTCTCGCAGTCAGGACATGTGCACTGTATAATATAAATAACACTGGTAGATCTACAGGAGACAGTGTGTTTTATACTGTAGGCTCTACTTGTTATTAGTTTATTTAGCAGACGCCTTTATCCAAGGCGACTTACAGAGACTAGGGTGTGTGAACTATGCATCAGCTGCAGAGTCACTTACAATTACGTCTCACCCGAAAGACAGAGCACAAGGAGGTTAAGTGACTTGCTCAGGGTCACACAATGAGTCAGTAGCTGAAATGGGATTTGAACCGGGGACCTCCTGGTTACAAGCCCTTTTCTTTAACCACTGGACCACACAGCCTCCTACTGGTACTATTGTTGTGGTACTATTGACAGTAACAGTTTCTTCAAGATGATCACAGGTAGTGCATCTGTTTGAGGTGCAGTGGTGAGATCCAGGATTTATGACAGGTTGTTTTAAATCAGGTCTTACTAACAATTTATGGAGATTAGGAGGCTGGCCAAAAATATATGACAGAAGGCTTGGGATTGGCTTTCTGGAGTTATATAGAATTAGCCAATCATTTCTTAATTGTGTGTTTGTAATTTAGCACTGTTGGATGAAAATTAGCCACAAATGGAATTCGGTTTTCTTTGACAACATTATTTTTCACCTTGTTGAGCAGAGATTTTCTAGATAAAGTTGGCTTATGAATTAAAAAAATAATAATAATTTATGAAAATAGTTTGTTAGCTATAGCCACATAAAATATGGAAACATTATTTTTAAAATGGATGATACCTTTAAGTTAGTGTATTTGTCAGAATATGACATACACTTTTACAAATTTAAGTGGAATTTTCTGTATTGGAGCGTGGTATACTTCAGTTAGAATGTATTCTCCAACCAACAAAACTCATTCTGCAGAGGATATATAAACTCATAGTCAAATATCCTCAAGAACACTTGATACTCATTTTTAATCATACAAGACAGGCAGGATGATGAGACATCTAATCTCCCTGCTGTTTCCATACAGGGGAGATTTCTTGACAAGGTGTGAAATGCACCTCGGTTAGTCTCTTTTCACAAGCAGTCTAACCTTGTCCCATTGGGGTCAAATGGGACAAAAAAAAGAGCCGTTTTCTGACAGCCCACACAAGGCAGGCGCTTGACATTCCTGACAGCAGCAATAAATCATGGTTAGACCTGAAAATTATTATTATTATTTATTTCTTAGCAGACGCCCTTATCCAGGGCGACTTACAATCGCAAGCAAATACATTAAGTGTTACAATACAAGTAATACAATAAGAGCAAGAAATACAATAACTTTTGTTCAAGCAAAGTACAAGTGTGACAAACCACAATTCAATAATACAGCAGATAATAGTGATAGTTACATCAGGATATGATTAAATACAAAATACTACAGGTTAAACACTTGGCAGATTACAGTATTCTGAAGTACAGGATTAAATGCAGTAAAACAGGGGGCAGATAAGAGCAAAATAAAGCACATTTAAATGAAGGGTGATAGTGTCCCAGGATACAAACAGAGGAGTTCTACAGGTGCTGTTTGAAGAGGTGAGTCTTAAGGAGGCACCGGAATGTGGTCAGGGACTGGGCAGTCCTGACATCTGTAGGAAGGTCATTCCACCACTGCGGAGCAAGGGTGGAGAAGGAGCGGGCTCTGGAGGCAGGGGAGCGTAGCGGAGGTAGAGCCAGTCTTCTAGTGCAGGCGGAGCGGAGAGGTCAAGTGGGGGTGTAGGGAGAGATGAGGGTCTGGAGGTAGCTGGGTGCAGTCTGGTCAAGGCATCTGTAGGCTAGTACAAGAGTCTTGAACTGGATGCGAGCGGTGATCGGGAGCCAGTGGAGTGAGCAGAGTAGTGGAGTAGCGTGGGTGAAGCGAGGCAGATAGAACACTAGGCAGGCAGCAGAGTTCTGGATGAGCTGGAGCGGACGGGTGGCGGACGCAGGGAGGCCAGCCAGGAGGGAGTTGCAGTAGTCTAGGCGGGAGAGTACCAGGGCCTGGACCAGGAGCTGGGTAGCGTAGTTGGCGAGGAAGGGTCGGATTCTTCGGATGTTGCTCAGGAAGAATCGGCAAGTGCGTGCCAGAGTGGAGATGTGCTGGGAATAAGAGAGGCAGGGGTCCAGGGTGACTCCGAGGTTCTTAGCGGAGGAAGAGGGAGAGGTGTGGTAGATTCCAGGGGAACAGAGATAGAGAGATCAGAGGAGGGGGAGGAGGAGGGAAAGAAAAGGAGATCAGATTTAGAGAGGTTGAGTATGAGGTGATGCGAGTGCATCCAGGAGGAAATAGCAGACAGACAGGTAGAGATACGGGAGGAGATGGTGGAGTCAGAGGTGAGGAAGGAGAGGAAAATCTGAGCATCATCAGCATAGAAATGGTATGAGAAACCATAGGATGCGATGAGGGGGCCCAGGGAGCGGGTGTAGAGAGAGAACAGGAGAGGACCCAAGACTGACCCTTGGGGGACTCCAGTTAAGAGAGGGTGAGGTGTGGAGGTTGCTCCACGCCAGGTTACCTGGTATGTGTGGTTGGAGAGGTAGGAGGAGAACCAGGCCAGAGCAGTGCCAGAGATCCCCAGGTCAGCGAGAGATGATAGTAGAATAGAGTGATCAACAGTGTCAAAGGCAGCAGAGAGGTCGAGGAGAATTAGGACAGAGGAGAGAGAGGCAGCTCGGGCACACTTTAGTGAGTTGGTGACAGACAGGAGGGCGGTTTCAGTGGAGTGAGCAGAGCGGAAGCCAGATTGGAGAGGGTCAAGCAGAGAAAATAAATACCTTCAGTAGTTTGAGAATAATCTGCTTTGAATATTTAAGTTCCAATTTTTAAATGACAAAACACGTGTAGGTTTGCCAGCTGATAATGCTAATTTGGTTAAATTGGTATAATAATGAAACCGATGATGCACTTTGTTTTACACCAGACTGGTACCAAGTTGCATCCAGAGTGTTGCAGGGAGACAGGCAATGTCTACAATGTGGTGTACCAGCTAAACATGGAGACAAGACCTGTTTGAGAGACTTTTGAGGCCACTAAAGGGCTTGTTCTAAACAACAAGAATACATTAGGGAAGATCATTGAAATATTTCACACCTGTATCTCTGTAAACTGTAATTAAAATTAAATGATGACGGCATTGTTTTTTTTTTTGTTTGTTTTTTTTTTATATAAAGATATGACAAAATATAAAAAATACTATATATAGATATTTACACACACTTTTGTGGAACTGGGTTATTCCTCAAATGACACAATACTAAAATATGATTAATTGGTTGGTTTAACCACATTCTTCCATAAAGATTGGCCTTGTGTGCCAGTTTCTCCAGAAAGGCATAACTGGTTGCTATGGTTTTTGTTCTAGAAGCGAAACTGCTGTTGCTCAACATTTGTTTGTAAAAGGAGGTTGCTTCTGCTTATAATGTTACACACGACACACAACAGTGGTTATATTTTGACAAATTTCTTATAAAGTAACCACCTTCAAAATGTCTACAGCTTCGCTTTGCTGTGAGAGACACCATACACACAACGTATTAACTTATATAGAATGAAAATACCATTTGGATAAAAAAAAAAAAAACTGTTTTTATTGTTTTGCTAATTAACAGTCATAACTGTGCTTTAATGTCATTTACGCCTTGTTTGGCTCATTAAGTCTGCGTTGTTAGGAAATGCTTGTCTACAGCTTGTCTTTTTGTTTAATATACACTGTTTCTTATTAATTGGGTGCACAGAAGTTATATTTTTAATTGTCTGTAATCCAGTTAGGTGCAAAGTTTGCTTCTAGTTTATTTTTTTAAGAAAAGGAAACCAACCGTCTAACCTATATATATATATATATATATATATATATATATATATATATATATATATATATATATATATATATATACATATTGTGAGGAAAGGATAGCGTCGCCTTTAAGAAATGTCGGCGCTAAGGAAGAAACGCCACAACCCAGAAATCCGAGTGCCAATTAATTGGGTGGGGTTTCTGGGTTTAAAAAAGGAGCAGGGCAGAGCCATAGAGAGGAGTGTGGGGAACACGGCCCGGTTGTCCTGAAAGGAAATAGCGTGCAAACTCCAGTGTGTTGGACAAACAACCAAAAAGAAAGAGATCACAAGGTAAAGCTATCGTTTGTGTTAAAATATAGTCGGCGTTTAGTTTTTACAAAGTGCGATTCTTCCTCTTGTTGAGGTAGTCTTTTGTTTGTTAAAGTTTATTTTTATTTTCTGTTGTCGGGGTGCGACTTGAAGATAGTGTACTCCTTAGCAATTTAAAAGAGACCCGCGGTGTTCTGTGCTGTGCGGTTGTGCGCCGCCACAACCATAGTGTGTTCTGCTATATGCTTTATAACCCGGAGAGGTATTGGTTATTTACGTATTGCAGAGACAGTAAATAATAACCAGAAAGAACGGACTTGTGAGACTGGAAGTACAAGACATTGTTTATTCATAAAACAGACACAAGATACTTTGCATATAATGAATACAGGGAAAATGGACACTGGCTTTTAGAAGAAATACAATTTGTTTTTGTGGACGACCGGGAGTTGGCTGCAGGAGTTCTTTCTCCACAGCCCGGATATAACTTGTTTTATCCTTGTTCACTTCTCTGGACGTCTGGGGTTACCTCTATTGTGTCCCTGGAAGTCTTCATTAAAAACAGATCCATTATGTGTCCCAGGACTACTGCATCAGAGGGAGCTTGTCTTGTAATTACCTGTGTTACAGGACTACTCCAGCAGAGGGAGCTGGTCTTGTACTTACCTGTGTTCTAGAACTACTCCAGCAGAGGGAGCTTGCCTTGTACTTACCTGTGTTACAGGACTACCCCAGCAGAGGGAGCCTGTCTTGTTCTTACCTGTGCTACAGGACTACTCCAGCAGAGGGAGCCTGTCTTGTTCTTACCTGAGTTGCAGGACTACTCCAGCAGAGGGAGTCTGGTGGATAGTTACCTGCGTGGCGGATATACTCCAGCAGAGGGAGCTCAACCTACTTACCGGTGACTCAGGACAGCTCTAGGTAGGAGAGCTGACCCTGTTCTTACCCGCGGACTGACTCACTTCAGTCAGAGGATCCTTGGACTTTGCTATCTCCCTATCCTGATGTAGCTAGAGAGGGTTGAAGAAGTGAGTTAGTCAGTGGCCCGTACAGGGCGAGAACCGTGACAGAAACTGCTTATTTGTTGTAAATAAGTTACTTGCCTGCAAACGTATTGAGTCTGTGCCAGTTGGTGGAACGGGAAAGCATTGGTTCAGCAGCACGTGTCTACTGGATCGTTTACTATGTGTACATATATATATATATATATATATATATATTTTCTATAGATCGTTCTATAGATGTGGTCTATAACACAAGTTAAATATTAGAAGGCTGTGTGGTCCAGTGGTTAAAGAAACGGTCTTGTAACCAGCAGGTCCCTGGTTCAAATCCCACCTCAGCCACTGACCCTGAGCAAGTCACTTAACCTCCTTGTGCTCTGTCTTTCGGGTGAGACGTTGTTGTAAGTGACTCTGCAGCTGATGCATAGTTCACACACCCTAGTCTCGTATCTTGTAAAGTGCTTTGTGATGGTGGTCCACTTTGAAAGATCTTATATAAGGATTATTATATGCTGTGCATTTCTTTATTCTATGAGGCCTAGAATGTGCAATTTTGAAAGAAATACATGCTGTAGCAAACATGCTGTGGCGGGGTACACCCCGCCCCTGTTCGTATCGTGTTTGTGTTGTGTTATTTAAAATGTTAGAATCCCCCATCCAGCTAAAACTTGCATGTAATGTGGCCATCTCCCAAATTAATCAAGTAATTACCGATTGGGAGATGGCCACATATATAAAAGCGAAGCAGCTGGTCCAGGAGGGGGGTGAGAGTTTGGAGAAAGAAGGAGAGACTAAGAATTAGCTAAAAACAATTGTTACTTGTGCTGGCTTTACACTAGCATGATACTTGTTTTAAATTATTGTCTGTTTTGTTTTGGCCATTGTGTCTTTTGTTTTGTGGCAATGTGTTTTGTGTCTGTTTTTGTTTAAATCTTTTATTTATAATTAAACGTGCATCAGCGCTTCATCTCGCAGTACTGTGTCTGTCTATTTCCTGGTCTGATGTCACCACCACAAGCCATCCGTGTGACACATGTATTTTCATTTGAAATCATGATACCCAGTACTACACTAAATTAAATAAAGTTCTCAGAGGTAGATGTACTAAAAATGTTGTGGCTGTCGCAAAAGTCACAAACCAGTTACAAACAAGTCGGAAGTCTAGGGTACAATGTACTAAACACACGCATGCTGTTAGTGACTTTTTAGGGAATGCTTTACGGCAGCTGTTTTTCTTAGGTGTTCCTGCATAAATTCACAAAAATGGGGGGTAGATAGTGCAAATGAGGGTTCTCAAATATTATAATGAGATGTTCTAAAGCTGCTGGCAATTGACACTTACAATTGCATCAATTTGTGAAGAACTTTTGAAAGCATGTTTAAACAGTCGCAATTGTTGCTGGTATTTCCCAGTCTGCTTTTTCTCATGCATTGCCAGTTGTGCTCAATGCATTTTTGAGGCTAACACCCAAATAGCTATTTTTCCCTAAAAACAAGGTGTACTTACAAGCCTTGAAAACAAATTTCAGTGACATTTCTGGTTTCCCCACTGTGTTGGGAGCAATAGACTGCACACAGGGGTTTGTAATTGTGACAATTTAGCACTGCACCACTGACAAACTTAAATAAAAACTGACAGTATCAGGGATGGAAATAACACTCCCATTGGCATACCAGTTTGATCCTATCCTGGTTTTGCTATGAATTTAATAAGACACACCTGAGATTGATACCTATACACTGGAGCTAATCAAGCCTGTAGTAAAACCTGGAATGGGTGAAACTGCTACACAATAGGAGTCTTATTTCCATCCCTGCAGTATACATTTGGCTTATAGGCTACTCATGATAATACGAATTAGTGGTATAATGCAAATTTGTTGTTGGACCCTTGAAATTCATATTAACAAGAATTGACTGTCCTCCTGTAAGTTTCATAACTTGTCAATGCAGCACCATGATCTAGTTTGTGTTAATTGTCTAGGCTGCTAAGTAGGCCAAGTTAAAAAGAGTAATAATAAAACATTTAAAAAAATGCTAAAATCATTTAGTTTCAATTTAAAATAATCTTTTATTCACATTGTACACCAATTCAATGTCGGGATCATGACTGCTTGTATGGGTATGGTGAGTGATTGAGGACTATCTGGCTGCTGGTCCCGCCTGTTAAGGGGAGAAGAATGAGCCACCGCCCTCTGAAAGAGGAACTGATCTGACAATGCCAGGATCAGCAGGGAGGAACGTGATGAAGCCACATCCTTCCCCCCCAAAAGGTCAATACCGAGCGGATCCACCACTCCACTTAAGTGCAGCAATAAACAAATAAATTAATAAAATATACCCAACCCTCCAAACTCTATTGGCTCATGGCTAGTTGAGCAACAGCGATGTCTTGTGGAGCAGTTATAAAGTACCGTTCTACAGCACTGGAGGCCCATCTGCCAAGGAGTTGGATTATGGATTTGAAGTCCGGTTTTGTCTGCTGGAGTGGCTGCTCCAGTCCTGAAAGAATGGTCTGAAAATTGTGGAAGATAAACCTGCTTGAAGTAAATGCCTGGATAGGTGGCTTGAAAACCATGACCAAGCTTCTGGTTTGTTATGAACAAAGGCTCTTGGGGAGAATTATTGAAAGTCCTAGCTAAATTGTACCTATGTACTTGTAGATGGAGTTGTAGGGGCAAAAGGTTGAAGGAATTTTATGGAAGTGCATATGGACTCCTTGTTGAAGACGGTCCGCTTAGGAACGACAGAGATGGAGAAGATAGTAAATCTCTGTCATGTAGAGGTCATTGATGCAAGGATGTGTTGCTGGATTGAAAAACAACTATTTCTCACCTTAGAAATTAGTGCAAATAACATGTTGCACATAACATGTGGTAGGATTTGGGTGAGGATTTTTGAATTCTACGTAATAAAGATGCTTGTGGTAGAAGGACAGTTGATTCCGTTTAGTCTTAGGTTGAATTGGATGCCTAATAGGTATGTTTTGATTGTAGATAGCTGGAGGTAGTAGGGGAAATGAAACCTCTGGCAATCCATGGCAGGTGGCTATCCAAAGGTCTTATTATGGTCACAGGGAGGGTTATACAGTATTGTTCATGGATCCGATAGTCTGCTTCAACAACTGTCTGTGACCTGTAAGTTGTGTAACCTTATGACTGGAATCAAGGGATGGGACTGGAAGGCGAGGGCACTTGGTGGCAGAGAGGCAATAAAAAATAAATAAATAGAATAAATAAAGTTAACTTTTAAGTGGTGGAACTCAGGTAATAACCGCTGCTGAGGGCATCACTGGCCAAGCTCGGATAATGACCTGGGTAAGGGTATCACTAACCAAACTCAGGTAATGACCGCTGCTGAGGATATCACTGACCAAACTCAGGTAATGACCGCTGCTGAGGATATCACTGACCAAACTCAGGTAATGACCCCTGCTGAGGATATCACTAACCAAACTCAGGTAATGACCCCTGCTGAGGATATCACTGACCAAACTCAGGTAATGACCCCTGCTGAGGATATCACTGACCAAACTCAGGTAATAACCGCTGCTGAGGGCATCACTGGCCAAGCTCGGATAATGACCTGGGTAAGGGTATCACTAACCAAACTCAGGTAATAACCGCTGCTGAGGGCATCACTGGCCAAGCTCGGATAATGACCTGGGTAAGGGTATCACTAACCAAACTGAGGTAATGACCGCTGCTGAGGATATCACTGACCAAACTGATACTGTTGACTGAATAAATTAATAATAAATAAATGCAATTAAGCAATTAACAGGAACAATACAGTACATTTGTGGACACAAAAATTGTAATTGACACAGATTTTACATCAGTCAAACAAAATAATTATTTCATGGGCAATGTGCAATGTTACTATAAAGAAGAAAAAAGTACATTCATAATTATTTCTTAGACAGTATTTTAAGGATTTGAATTCACAAAAGTATAAAATAAAATGCTTCTCCACATTACTTTAGTTATTTGGAAAACATTAAAATTAGACATTCAATCTTTATATAATATTTACTAAATGTATTTCATTCAGTTTAAACCTGTTTGAATTTCATAAGTTCTTGTTAAACAATTTCAGTTCAGATTGTTCTATGTTCCTACAGTAATTGTAGAATTTAAGTTCATTTCTGTTTTTTCCATTCTATTTACCACCATTATGATTATGTTGAGTTACACAATATATTGGTTTATCCATAAAGTCCAACACTCATAGCTAGGATTCTAGACCGTGACTAACAGTGATCTTAGAGCATGTGGTATTTTAGATAAGGTATTCCTAAGCTAGTGTTAATCAGTGTCTGTGAAAACCAAAGAATATCACAGCACCTTTGGTAAAACTATAACTAAGTTTTAACTGTGACCATCTGTTACATTGTTAATTTTACAAATAATTTTCTAAACCACCTCTGAATTTTTTCACTTGTACATTATTGATGGTGTTTAATCTTCAACAAAGTACTTTGGTGGTATGCATACATAAACACAAGGAAACTGGTAAATCTATAAGTACAAATCTATACGTGCCTTTGAAATCTGAAACACCAACAGTTTTTTTCTTCCCTGCAGTTCTCTTTTTAAACTGGTAATGTGCTCTGTAGTGTATCTAGTTCAGTTCTATAGTTCAGATACAAGAGCACTAGTATTCAAAGAGTTAAGCTTCTTTAGTTAGGTTATACTGGTAAGACTGCGCAAGTGCATAACAGTGCAGTACAACAAAAGACTTTGTATGGAAGCATCTAATAAACACAGCGTTAACTTTACTTAGGTTTCCAGTGTCTTCATTTTGTTGTATAATAAAACACAACAAACTGGCGACGAGGATGCGTGTTAAGAGAACCGAACTGTGTATGGAATGTTCAATAAATTAAAAAATAAATAAATAAAAAAAAATACAGCAAAAACGAAGAGGATCGTCGCGTTGCAAAGGCGCTGAGTCAGCGGACATCTTAAACACAGAACTGAGAAAAACTGTGAGTAGCTGTGGGTTTTTGTTCTGATTTCTGTAACGGGAAGCCGTGGATGAAAGGACTAAACTGAAACGATAATTCAGAACGAAACATAAGTGGACGGATGTACATGAATATATTTGCATTGAACTAAAAAGGGGATAGCGCATCCAGCTGCGAGCTTTAGAAGTGAACGGAGATATACGCATAAAAAAAAAGACAAAAGTCAAACGGCACCATGGCTAATTATATTGGTAAAATAGACGCATTTGACAGTGCAGTGGAATATTGGCCATCATACACAGAATGGCTGGAGCAGTATTTTGCAGTAAATGACGTTACAGATGAAAAGAAAGTATCGGCGCTACTGAGTTTGATGGGAGGCAAGACGTACAGTTTACTACGCAGTCTCACAGCTCCAGATAAGCCTGCCACTAAAACCTATACAGAACTGGTAGCCATTCTTCCTGATCATTTTGCACCGAAACCACTGGTAATTGCAGAACGGTTTAGATTTCATAAAAGAAACCAACAAGTCCGTATCAACATATGTTGCAGAGTTAAAGAAACTAGCAGAGCACTGCCAGTTTGGTGATGTGTTACCGGATTCTTTGAGAGATCGCTTGGTGTGTGGCATCAGGAAAGAAGCAATTCAAAAGCATCTGCTAACAGAAGCAGATCTAACTTTTAAAAGGGCAGTTGAAATCGCTGTTTCAACGGAAACTGCTGCAGGCGACACTCTGGAGCTTCAAGCAACACACTGCACAGAAGTAGCAGCACATAAAGCACAGAAAAGTAAATTCAAACCGGCAGTGTTTAACAATTGCTATCGCTGTGGAAAAACAGGACATACTCCAGTAACTTGCCGTTTCCGAAATGAAGTATGCGACCACTTAAAATGGAACTTGACACAGGTTCTGCTGTGTCTGTTATTTTTAATAATGAGTTTAACAAATGTTTCAAGGGACTCAAACTTCAGGAAACCTCCATTCTACTAAAAACGTATACAGGAGAGAAGATTGCACCACTTGGGCTGTCAAAAGTGCTTGTTCAGTATAAAGACCAGAAATGCAGATTGGACCTCTATGTCATTGAAAAAGGAGGACCACCATTGTTTGGCCGTGAATGGCTCAGTAAAATTCGTCTAGATTGTCACTCAGTTAAAACTCTGCAGCCTAGCCCAGCAGCCGGAAATACAAAGCTGACGCTAGAGAAGCTATTGGCTGATGCAGCTCCGGTCTTCAAAGAGGGCATTGGAACTTTAAAAGAAATAAAAGCTAAAATTGTGCTAAACCCCGATGCAAATCCTCATTCCCACAAAGCACGGCAAGTACCATATGCCATCAGAGACAAAGTGGACAAAGAGCTTGAATGCCTGGAAGAAATGGGAATTCTGACCAAAGTCAATTGGAGTGAATGGGCAACTCCAATTGTGCCAGTTGTAAAGAAAAACGGCACAGTCAGAATCTGTGGAGACTTTAAGGTGACAATTAACCCTGTGCTACAACCTGAGCAGTATCCACTGCCCTGCATTGAAGACATTTTTCTGTCACTCTCAGGAGGGAAACAATTCAGCAAGCTAGACTTAGCCCAAGCATACCTCCAGATGGAAGTGGAGGAAGAATCAAAAAAATTCCTCACCGTCAACACACAAAAAGGGCTTCTACAATATAATCGGCTAGTCTTTGGCGTGGCCTCAGCCCCAGCCTTACGGCAGCGTGCTGTGGACCAAGTGCTCCAGGGCATTCCTGGATGCAGATGCTACCTGGACGACATAATTGTAACAGGAGCAACTGACAAGGAACATCTAAAAAACCTTCAAACAGTGTTTCAGAGACTGAAAGAATTTGGCCTGAGAGCTAACCACAGCAAATGCGAGTTCTTTAAATATGCAGTGTCATACTGTGGACACATAATTGATGCAGAGGGACTCCATAAGTCTCCAGACAAAGTTGCCGCAGTGTTAAATGCGCCACAGCCAACAAATGTGTCTCAGCTTCGGTCATTCATTGGACTTGTCAATTACTATCACAGGTTTTTGCCTAACCTGTCTACAAAACTGTATCCATTGAACCAGCTGTTACAAAAAGAGAAAGAGTAGCAATGGACTAAACAGTGTGAAGAAGCATTCCAAGAAGCAAAGAAGGCATTAACTTCAGAAGAGGTCCTAACACACTACAACCCAGCATTGGAGATTCATCTTGCTTGCGATGCCTCACCATATGACATTGGAGCTGTGATATCGCATGTGATGCCAGACGGTCGCGAACGCCCCATTGCTTTTGCTTCTAGATCACTATCTTCAGCGGAACGCAACTATGCACAGATTGACAGAGAAGCTCTATGTTTAGTGTGGGGAGTCAAGAAATTTGGGCAGTACCTGTATGGAAGGAAATTCACAGACTTAACAGACCATAAGCCTCTGACATCCATTTTCAGTCCTAAGAAAGGTATTCCTGAAATGGCTGCTGCCCACATACAGAGATGGGCTTTGTTTTTAGGAGCTCATAACTATGATGTTCTGTACAAAGGCACCAATCATCACGCAAATGCTGATGGACTGTCACGCTTGCCCTTAGAACTTAAACACACAAAGCAGCCTGAACAACCCACAGCAGTGGACATGTTCAACATGTCTCAAGTTGAAAAGCTCCCGGTAACGTGTGCAATGTTGAGAAATGAAACTACAAAAGATGTAGTCTTGGCAGAAGTGTATGACTCCAGCATGAAGGGATGGACGCCACAACAGAAAGTAAGCCTATCACCTTTCTACACCAGGAAAGGACAACTTGCATTACACCAAGGCTGCCTCGTGTGGGGGACTAGAGTGATTGTCCCAACCAAGTTGCGCACACAAGTGCTCCAAGAGCTGCACACAGGGCACCTTGGCGTAGTAAAGATGAAAGCCTTAGCGAGAGGATACGTGTGGTGGCCGGGCTGTGATGACCAAATTGAGAAGTTAGCAAAAGACTGTCCTGGATGCCAACGAGTGCAGTCCATGCCTAGCTTGGCTCCGCTTCACCCTTGGGACTGGCCAACGCTTCCCTGGCAGCAGATTCACATAGACTTCGCAGGACCATTTCAAGGTATCACATTTCTAGTGGTAGTCGATAGTTATTCAAAGTGGCCAGAAGTTTTCAACATGTCGACAACTACAGCTAGCAAAACCATCGATGTCCTACGAGACCTGTTTGCCCGAACTAGTATTCCTGATCAGATTGTGAGTGACAATGCTCCGCAATTTGTTTCAGATGAATTTCAAGATTTCATTAAGAAAAATGGAATCAAGCATGTTACATCTGCGCCTTACCATCCTGCTACGAATGGATTGGCGGAACGCTTCGTTCAAACACTGAAGCAGGCTCTACGAGTAGTGTCCACACAGAATGGAAACCTACAGTTCAAGCTTTCCAACTTCTTATTAGCATCCCGGAACACTGTACATTCAACCACAAACCAGACCCCAGCAAGCTTGTTCTTCGGAAGAAACTTGAAATCTCGCCTGGATCTTTTAAGGCCTGATCTTAGACGACAAGTTATCGACAGACAGACTGATCAGGGGAAATGGCGTAACACCGCCCACCTTAGAGAATTCCAGGAAGGACAAGCAGGCTTAGCACGAAACTACAAGAGTAATGTAAAATGGATTCAAGGAACCATTCATTCCCGGCTGGGACCGCAGATGTATGCCGTCAAGATACAGCCTGATATGGTGTGGCGTCGTCACATTGATCAACTTCGCAATGCAGAATCAAAAGTTATCCCTGATGATACTTCAGCTGTTGCAGCCCGCAACTCAGTCTGACGAGGAAGAAGTCAACTTTCCACCAACCAGTGAGACGCCTGATGCTGACTCAACACCGGTTCACCCTGAGGATCTGCCTGCTGCTTCTGTTCTTACCATTCCTGGGACTGATAGGAAGCAAAGATATTCCACAAGAGTGCGCACAGCACCACAGAGACTAAATTTGTAGGAGCTGGTTTAGAATTGACTTTCTAGTGTTAATCACTGTCTTCAGACATGGACATTACAGCTAAGGGAGGAGGACTGTAGTGTATCTAGTTCAGTTCTATAGTTCAGTTACAAGAGCACTAGTATGCAAAGAGTTAAGCTTCTTTAGTTACGTCATACTGTTAAGACTGCGCAAGTGTATAACAGTGCAGTACAACAAAAAACTTTGTATGGAAGCATCTAATAAACACAGCGTTAACTTTACTTAGGTTTCCAGTGTCTTAATTTTGTTGTATAATAAAACACAACATGCTCCATTTTTAAATATGCAAAATGGGCAGCTCCAACTAATGCATTATGAGTTTTGTCATTTTGACTAATGCATAACTTTTTAAGCTTCCTGCCTCTTCCATTTGTATATACGAGTAAATGTTTTCAATGCTGTCATCCTGTAACATAACAGTGTAGTGTCAGATTCACACATACTCTTTATATATATATATATATATGCCCTGAGCACACTCTTAAACTTAAGGGAGACGTTCAGGGGGACATAAAGATGTTTCAGACTCCTGTAAGTGGATCGTTCGTGCACTGGGTTTGCAACATATCCAGAACAAAAAACAAGAAAATCACACAGACTCATTTAATTTGAAGTTTTAACGACTCAGAGTAGTATCAGTACTCCTTCGGTTTATTAAATGCTTAAAAATGGATTGAGTAGTTACAGACTACGTCAAATCCCAGCTGACAGGCAATCTGGGAGGTCCAGTGCCTTAAAAGGTATAATAGCATTAATACTGCAATACATGTATGGTTATAACATGTTGTGGAAGGGTGTGGGTATTCACTGACACGGGAGACAGAGGAGTGTACTTGGAAACACCGCACAGGTGCCCAGTTTTATTTCTTTTTTTTGTACTTTTTTTTCAAGTGATTTATTTTAGCCAGCAGAGGGTACTGTTGTCCATGGCCTGAATACCAGCGATGGTAGACAGGTCCACAGAAATACCCGGAGGTAAACAGACACACTGGTGCATTCACAGGTACTCGGAACTAATAATAACAAAAGGTGAAATCAAAAAGAGAAAAAAAACATAGTAATCAAAAACTACTACGAAAAGGTGCTGCATTCAGCAGTGTTAACCCAAGCGTCGCTACCTGCATGGTCCGGGTCCCTGTCCTACACTTAACCGCTCCCTCAGCCAGCTTGCTATACACTTATGGGTTTGTTTTTCTTTTCCCGGCCGTTCTCGGTCCTGGAGCAGAGCTTCCTCTAGCTTGTTATTTTTCGTCTTACAGGGGCAGAGCTAAGGGAACAACAGAACGCTATTTTATAGGGCCAACAATCCCCCCAAGGCCCGCCTCTCAGCCACTCAGAGAGAGGGAAATCCCACACACCCTCTCTCCCACCTCTCTGTGTCACTGCCAGGACTGACAGATGGACTGACAGCACCTGCAGCACTATGAACGCACCAGAAGAGTCAGCACAGATCTTCCCCCTGTTACATATCCTCCCCCTCAGAATGGCACCACCGGTTCATTCAAAAATCTTACACTCCAATGCTTCCTGGGAGAAAAAAATCTGCATTTTGATGCAGCTTTCCTGCTCGGTGGACAACTGTGAAGGCATAGGGCTGCAGGGCCAAGTACCATTGCGTGATTTTGGCATTGCTATCCTTCATTCGGTGAAACCATGCTAATGGGGCATGATCAGTAACTAGGGTGAAGTGTCACCCCAGGAGGTAGTACCGGAGTGACTTGACTGCCCATTTTATGGCAAGACACTCCTTCTCGATGGTACTATAGTTTTTCACGCGGGGAAGGAGCTTCCTGCTGAAATACAGGACCAGGTGCTCGCTTCCCCAGGTCTCGTGACACAACACTCCTGAGACCTGTCTCTGACGCATCCGTCTGCAGGGTGAACCTCTTACTGAAATCTGGACTGCACAGCACTGGCTTGCTACACAGCCTTCGCTTCAGAGATAGAAAGGCACTCTGGCACGGCTCCATCTACTGAACCATATTTGGGACAGCCTTCCGGGTGAGGTTTGTCAAGGAAGCAGCGAACGTGGCGAAGCTCGGGATGAACTTCCTATAATAGCCTACTAGTCCTAGGAAAGAGCGCACCTGGGTTTTGGTCGTAGGGACCGGACAGTCAGCCAAGGCTTTCACCTTAGCAATCAGCGGTCTGATCTGGCCACCCCCTACTCGATACCCCAAATACTCCGACTCACTCTTCCCAATGGCACATTTCTTTGGGTTAGCAGTGAGCACAGCCTCCCGCAAGGATTGCAGCACCAACGCTACTTTACACAGATGACTCGGCCAGTCCTCACTGTGGATGACAATGTCATCAATGTAAGCAGCAGCGTACTGCTGATGGGGCAGCATGATGCGATCCATCATCCGCTGGAAAGTGGCTGGCGCTTCGTGCAACACAAAGGGCATGGTCCTGAATTGGTACAACCTGAAGGGAGTCGAAAATGCTGTTCTCTCTCTGGATTCCGGGGTCAGGGGTATCTGCCAATACCCCTTTGTTAATCCAGTGTCGTCATAAAATGAGCCATGCCCAGATGCCCCAGCAACTCATCTACCCGGGGCAAAGCATCAAACTTCGATTTCTCATTGACTCGTCTGAAGTCAATGCAAAACCGAGGTGACCCGTCTGGCTTATCTACTAAAACAATGGGATTGTTCCAGTCACTTTGGGACTCTTCTATTACCCCTAGTCTAAGCATTTCATCAATTTCCGCTTTTATTATCTGCCTTTTGCATTCAGGTATACGGTATGGCCTCTGGCGAACTGGCGCCCCCGGTTCAATTTCAATGTGTTAATGGGCTACTCAAGTCTGCCCTGGGACGGGAGAAAACACATCAGGAAATTCCGTCACCAGAGACCGAGCCTGACATTTCTGTGTTGGTGTCAGATTCTCTGCAATCCGTACCAACCCTTTTCTCCCCAACACAGAAAGATCAGGTCCCAGGTCTGTGACATCATCTGCTTGCACGGCTAACAACGCCTCCTGTTGCAACCAGGGCTTCAAGAGGTTTATATGATAAATGTGCTTCTTTCTCCGTCACTCCAGCTGGTAGATCGATCTCATAGTCCACTGCCCCAACCCGGTGTGTAACCTCAAAAGGTCCTTGCCACTTAGCCAGAAGTTTTGACTCGGAACTAGGTAATAAAAGAAGCACATTATCCCCCGGCTGAAATGTACGTAACCGGGCTCCTTGGTTTTACTGTGTCTCCTGTCTGTGCTGAGCCTGCTGCAAATTGTCATGTGCCCATTTTTCTACAGACTCAAGACGTTTGCGCAGGTCCAACACGTACCGGACGGTATTGGTCGAATTATCCTGCTGTTCCTCCCACATCTCTTTGACTAGATCAAGCACGCCCCGGGGTCTCTGCCCATACAACAACTTGAATGGCGAAAATCCCATAGAAGCCTGGGGTACCTCTCCGATCGTAAAGAGAAGGGGAGGAATCAGCTGGTCCCAGTAACGCACATCACTACTAACAAATCTGCGCAACACACTCTTAAAGGTCTTGTTAACCCTTTGCGGTCCTATGTCGGACCTGGTCCGACATTGCAATTATTCCTATCAGGTCCAATGTCGGACGCTGTCCGACATCATCAAAAA
Organism: Acipenser ruthenus; assembly: GCF_902713425.1. Taxonomy (NCBI): domain Eukaryota; kingdom Metazoa; phylum Chordata; class Actinopteri; order Acipenseriformes; family Acipenseridae; genus Acipenser; species Acipenser ruthenus. Next base: position 13,099,679 of record NC_081207.1, on the reverse strand, counting down.
GACGCAAAAAATTGGTTTTTAGTAGTTTTTTCTCCGGAAAAAAAACATTCAATGGCCGAGTGGGAGCGACAGGATCCGAGACAAGCCAGAAAAAAATAAATAAATAAGGGCGTATCTCATGAATAGTCATACTTGCCCCTGGCACCAGATAGAGGCGGTCATAAGGAAACAAGCTGGATGGTACTGCATCAGCGCTCAGAGAATATCACAGACATTTGCAGAGCTTTTTTGAGATGTTATAGTAATAAAATAATGACTTGGATAGCATTATTGAGGCGTTTGGTGATAAAACAAGTGATCAGGAGATGACTGATCGGTATGTACGACTATTATTATTATTATTATTTATTTCTTAGCATATGAGAAAGCTATAGCGAACGAAAGGTTGGGGCGGGGCTAGAGATGCCTAGTGAGTGCGTTGTTGATATGCAGGGCCTTTTAAACCCGTTTGACTGTGGAAAAAAATACTCGCGCTGTTTACTTACGACCGCCCCCGTTATCTGATACCTGATACCATGTATGAATATTCATGAGATACACCTTTTTTTTTTTTTTCGACTTGTCTCGGCTCCTGTCGCTCCCACTCGGCAATTGAATGGTTTTCTCTGCTTTTTCCGGAGAAAAAACGACTAGACACCCGTTTATTGAGTTGCTATAATGATGTCGGACCCAGTCTGACAAAGGACCTGTGAGGAATAATTGCAATGTCGGACCCAGTCCGACAATGGACCGCAAAGGGTTAAAGGGCTGAGGAATGAGCAACTGGTGACGCACTTCACCAGTCTGTGGTAATTTAGTACAAAAGGTCCTGATTAATTTCAAAGTGAGAGTATGTGGTGGCGCATCTGTGCTCGACCACCTGACCATTAACCACAGCTGCTTGGTCAAAGAGCCTGCCCAGCACATCGTCATGCCCTTGCTCAGGTTGGAAGTCACGGGAGCACTCTAAAAAATCAGCTCCCATGGCTTCCAGCTCTGGATCGTGTCGGTCCCGAATGGAGGCAGCCGAGCCAGACCCCTGTGCTGGCTCCGCGACCTCCCCCTCCAGACTCTTCACCAACCGCACCTGAAACTTCTTAGACTCCTTCCATTGCCATTCTCAGTGGCCCGGCATTCCCGTTTAGTTTTTCGGGGTTTAAATCTATGGCAATACCAGTCCGGGTCACGAAAGGGGAATATCTCTCCAATTACTTCCTCCTTCTTAGCCAATAGGGAGGATGGGGCTGTCAGAACAGCTAACCAATCCTTGAACTGCCCACAGTCCTGTCCCAGAACTACTGGTACTGGCAATCGAGGACACAACCCTACCTGTACTCGCGTCACCTGCTGAGCAATTGTTATATTTATACCAATCTTGGGATAAGAGCGTACATCCCCATGAATACATTTAATATGCACCCATCCCAATATTTGTTTGTGCCCTGGTGAGATTAGGCTCTCCTGGATTAGGGACTGACCACACCCTGAATCCAAGAGAGCCTGGGTTTTGGTACCATCCACTGACACAAGAACAAAACCCGTCTGCTGAAGTGACTGACGTAATTGAACATGCTTACCTGGTCGGCTGAGGCAACAATCCATCACGGGGCAATCCCGAGCGATGTGGCCAACCTCCCTGCACGTCCAACACCTCACTGGACTACTTTCTCACCCTGGAGCAAGAGGTGGAAATACAGGAGCCATTAAGGAGGCTCAACAATAAAGTGACCACACAAGACCCTGGTCCAGCACCACAGCAGCCCATGGGTAACCCCACCCTGCCCCGGTTCCCGGGCCAGGAGCTCCCACTGACATCCCCCATCCAGAAACCTGTCTACCTCTTCCCCTCAGTCCCTTCACCCTATCCGGAGCAAGTAGAGGGGGTGATCCGGTAGTGCTTCTCCCATGCAGCCTAGCTAGCGTAGGTTCCACTGCCTGGTACTGCTCTGCCAATGCGACCACCCGATCCAGAGTGGGATGTGCCTGCCGCTGCACCCACAGCCATGGTCCCAGAGCCAAGCACTCCAGAAATCGCTCGACCACGATGATCTCCACCAGCCTGGCTTTGGTGATCGCATCCGGGTTCAGCCACCCCATGGCGTACTCATTCAGGCGATGGGCGATGGTTCTGGGGTGCTCCTCCGGCGAGAAGCGCTCCTCAAGAAACTTTCGGCGGTATCCCTCCGGTGTGGCCCCCACACGATTAAGGATGGCTGCTTTCAGTGTGCGGTAATCCATCATCCATTCGGGAGACAGTGTCCTCGTCACGTCTTAAGCCTCCCCCATTAGCTGGGGCAAAAGATAACTAGCCCATTGGGCTGGGGCCCAACCGGCAGAGGTCACCTGTGCCTCAAACACCTCCAGGTAAGCTTTGGGTCGATCCTCTGCTGTCATTTTGGTTGACTGGGATCTGGTCCTGTCAGCCTAGAGCCCCTTGCACCGCAGCAGTCAGGGTCTGGCACAGGAGATCCATCATCTCCGCAAACTGGGTGGCATCCATTTTTGCTCCTTCTTTCTGGTGCACTGCTTGAATTGGGCAGTGCCAGAAAATCCACGTGTGGAAGGGTGTGGGTATTCACTGACACGGGAGACAGAGAAGTGTACTTGGAAACACCACACAGGTACACTGTTTTATTTCTTTCTTTTGTTGTACTTTTTTTTCAAGTGATTTATTTTAACCAGCAGAGGGTGATGTTGTCTGTGGCCTGAATACCAGTGATGGTAGACAGGTCCACAGAAATACCCACAGGTAAACAGACACGCTGGCGCATTCACAGGTGCTCAGAACTAATAATAACAAAAGGCAAAATCAAAAAGCCCGGGTCCCCGTCCTAAACTTGACCACTCCGCTCAGCCTGCTTGCTATACATTTATGGGGTCTGCCCAAGGTTTCCCTGCTATCGATATTTTTATTTTCTTCTTTTTGGGTTTCTTTTGCTTTTCTTTTTCCGGCCGTTCTCGGTCCTGGAGCAGAGCTTCCACTAGCTCTTTGTTTCGTCTTACAGGGGCAGAGCTGAAGGGAACAACAGAACGTTATTTTATGGGGTCAGTAATCCCCCCAAGGCCCGCCTCTCACACACCCTCTCTCCCACCTCTCTGTGTCACTGCCATGACTGACAGACGGATATTGCAAGGCTGCTGCCCTCTTCCTTCAGCACTATGAATGCACCAGAAGAGTCGGCACAGATCTCCCCCTGTTACACATGTTTTTAGCTCTTAGGCTAAAAACTGCAAAAAGCTAAAGCACCTGCCGCTCCGTTCTAGAACATTCAATATCTCACTCTCTACAGCTAAAATATAAATCCTATACCTTATAGCAATGCATCAATATAAAAGAGATATAGATTCAAAATAGTTCTTACCTTCCAAAACATATATGGAAGTGTAGAAGAATATAGTGTAAGGACAGGAACTGTCTTCAAAGGCAAATACTTCTAAATATGACCAAACAGCAATCTGTTTTTCACAGATCCTCAGAGCATGGACCACATCAGCTTGCAAGATCAAGATCAATGGTATCGAATGGGGTCTTGCTCTGGGCTTACAGTATATAGGGTTTTCCCTCCATTGAATACATCAGAAGTCCCAAGTAAATCTAATCATCACTCAGCCTTGACATTTCTTAAGATTGGTTGGCAAGACCTATGGTCAATGGAACAGAGCAGGATCAGTTTCCTCATCAGGTCAACATATGATGTTCTCCCATCACCACAGAACCTAAACCTCTGGGTAGGAGAGGATCCCTCATGTCCTTTGTGTTCATCACCTGCAACATTAAGGCACATTTTGACAGGATGTAAGGTGGCTCTTAGCCAAAGACGGTTTACTTGGTGCCATGACCAGGTGCTGCGATGTTTGGCCTTAGCACTGGAAGACAAGTGTAACATGACTAATAAGTTGCCACCTGTTCCATCAAAACATTACACACAAAAGACAACATTCCTCCATCCAGGAGAGCAACCACCAAGAAAAGGTGTTAAAACCAATCCTTGCCCAGGACAACTGGAAGCTGCTAGAGACTGGAAAATGCTGGCAGATGTAGCCAAGAGTTGCGTCGTACAGTGAAGAACTTATCTGAAGCAGCAGAGAGGAGCAGCAACTGACTGTGGTTGAGACGGAAAGATTCTGGCTGGGGATCTCAAGCACAATAGAAAGAAAGAAACGCTGATGTACAGGTAAGTAAGCTGGGCTGAGTTGAGTGGGGCACGGATCACCGTCGAGCCCTCTTGAGGTGTCGTGGGCTAGTCGAGAAAACACAGAGGATGGAAGGTGCACATCTGAAGACCCCAGAGATGTACCCTACTTAGCTCAATCCAGACGGTTGTCATGCTGATGCGCTGGGGAGGCCAAACTGTAGTTGATCCCCGGAGCCAGCATCGCAGCCGTTGTGTGTGCTGATGCGCTAGGAAGGCAAAATAAGCTGATCCCTGGAGCCAGCATTACACTTCAGCCATCAACACCAGACAGAAGGATATCTACATCATTATATGGAAGGAAGCGCAAATGGATGGAGACACCTATGGATCCCATTGGTTTACTGTAAAGCTACGTCTTAGTTGGTGTTTATCTTGGTGAGAGTCGAGTTCAAATCAACATGAAGTTTTAACATCTACTCTCGTGTAATGGAAATCATGAAGATCTGGATATGTCCAGTGACTGCTGTGAATAGTGCAGCTGGCAACAAGGGAAAGACCTTGTGATAGCCTGGAGAGACAGCTGACAGGAGGAAAGAGACCCCATTGGGGCTGGCAAGGGTTTAGCTACCCTTGTCGGTAATATCCTGCTCTTTGTTTACAGGATGCTGGAGACACCCGCCCAAGGCTTCTAAGAAATTAAAGAGAAAAATACCCCTAGAGTCTGCGTGAGCGAGGGCGGAAGATGACAACGTTGGACAACACGGTTAACGACTTAGGAACGGAAATGGATATGAGTATGGAGAGTACTTCACAAAAGACTAGTTCAAGATCTGCAGTTAGCAAAGACTTGGAACTCCAGGTTTGTGTCTGCGGCTGGAGCAAGGCGACAACTGTCAGGGGTTTGAAGATTCATCAAGGAAGAATGAAATGCTTGAGGGAGAAGGGACAAGGGCCTCGCATTGATCAGTACTTCTTAAGTAGTAAGTCAAGTCAATCGAATGAAATCCAGCGACAGGAAGCAAACCACAGTTTGCAGGATATCAGGACCCCTGTCATAGATGTGAGGAGGACTTGCATGGACACAGTTAGTGATGAACCTATTGATCCTTGTGAACCCGGTCAGACAAACCAGCATAAGAGAGAAAAGAACCTCAACGGGCACAAACCTGGAGTTAAATGGCCAAGAGCTTGTGAGAAAACTGTATGGGACACAGTAAACACAGATATCTGCTTTGCATTGGAAAGGTTAAGTGGAACAGTTGAAAAGAAGCTGGATAAATTTGGGGACATCATCTAAGCATATGGAAGCGAGAGGTTTGGAGTTGAAAAAAGGAAGGAAAAAGTACAAACTATTCCTGGAAAGTCTAGATTGAAAGCTTAGTTAGAGAAAGGAGACAGCTGAGGAAGCAATGGAGAAGAGCAGAACAAAGTCAGAAGGAGGGACTCAATCTTTTATAAAGGGTCATAAAAGATAAGCTTGCAACATTGCGCAGAGCTGAGCGCCTACGGAAACGCTACAAAAAGAAGGAGTGTGCGAGAACTAACTTTTATAAAGACCCATTCAAATTTGTAAAGAAGTTATTCACCAGTGAGAAGAATGGCACACTAAAAGCATCTACGTTTGAGCTGGAGAGATATTTGGAGGAAACACATACTGTGACAGGGTGGCTGGGCGGTGACATCAGACAGAAGCAGGAAGGAAGAACTCTGACACCAGGCACTGCAGTTTGAAAAGAAAGAGGCGGTTGGCCACTGTTTTTATTAAGCAACACAAAAGTAAATAAAATATTTAAACAAAAACACTGTGCTCGCAGAGCAAAATAAAAGGTTTAACCCTTTGCAGTCCATTTATTAAGTGCGTGTCAGGCGCGTCAGGTCCAATTTATTTTCACACGCGCAGTTAATTTTAGATGCGCTGTTTAAAATGTATTTTTTTCCACAGTCAAACAGGTTTAAATGGCCCTGCATATCAACAAAGCACTCACTAGGCTTCTCCAGCCCCGCCACACCCTTTCTTTCGCTATCGCTTTCATCTATGTAAGAAATAAATAATAATAAAAATAATAGTCGTACATACCGATCAATCATCTCCGGATCACTCGTTTTATCACCAAACTCCTCAATATTGCGATCAAAGTCATTATTTTATTACTATAACATCTGAAAAAAGCTCTGCAAATGTCCATGATAGTCTCTGTGCGCTGACGCACTCAGCCAGCTTGTTTACTATGACCGCCCCGTTATCTGATACCAGGGCCATATATGACTATTCATGTGATACGCCTTTTTTTTTTTTTTTTTTTTCCCCGACTTGTTTCGGCTCCTGTCACTCCCACTCGGCAATTGAATGGTTTTCTCGGCTTTTTCCGGAGAAAAAACGACTAGAAACCCGTTTTTTGCGTTGCTATAATGATGTCGGACCCAGTCCGACAAAGGACCTGAGAGGAATAATTGCAATGTCGGACCCAGTCCGACAATGGACCGCAAAGGGTTAAACAAAACAAATCACGAACACAAAATAATAAATACAGGTCAGGCTGGGCAGTCGCTGTCACTGTTCCTGTATATTTTTTAAATAAAGTTTCGTCTTTCTCGCTCCTCTCGCTCCGCTCGCTCTCTCCTCTTTAACACCCACCCGGAAATGAGAGTGCTGCAGGTTTATATGCAGATGACCATCTCCCGATTTAGTAATAAATTAATCACCTAATTAATTCGGGAGATGGCCACCTTCTGCACAAGTTTATTAATTATTCCTGGCACCCACTCTCACCTCTGCCAGAACACACTTTAAATAAAACAATAAACAAACCCCGCGGCGCTTCGCCGTTACAAATACATAAATAACAAAACATACGGCGCTTCGCCGTCATATAAATACATAAATAAAATCAAACAAAACAAATACAAAATACACTGCACAGGGGCGGAGGGGGAGACCTTGATCTAAAAATAAATAAATAAATAAATAAATAAATACGTACAGGGCTCTCTACCGCCCTGCTACACATACAGATTCAAAAAGGCAGGAGCCTATGTCAATTCCTTCAGACATCCCACCTATCAATCCACCAGAATACCAAATGGAGGACTGTGAACCTAAGTGGAAAGAAGTAGAGCAAGCTGTGAAAAAAGCAAGGGCTTCATCATCACCAGGGCCTAATGGAGTTCCATACAGTGTGTACAAGTGTGCTTCAGGAGTTCTACGAATCCTGTGGAAATTGATGAAAGTGGCATGGGAAAAACAGGTTGTACCAAGAGCATGGCGCCGAGCAGGTGGAGTCTTCATACCTAAAGAAAAAGATTCTACAAGCATCAGTCAGTTTCGCCCTATTTCCCTATTAAACATAGATAGAAGGCAAGATTTTCTTCAGCATTATTGCTCAGAGATTGTCAACTTACCTATTAAAGAACTGCTTCATTGACACTTCAATACAAAAAGCAGGCATTCCAGGTTTCCCTGGATGCTTAGAACACATCAATGTGATCTGGCAACAAATTCAATCAGCTAAAAAGTAGAGGAAGGAGCTCCATGTGACATTCCTGGATTTGGCTAATGCACATGGTTCAGTGCCACATGAACTTCTTTGGGCAGCATTTGATTTTTTCAGTGTACTGATGACAGTAACAAATTTAGTGAAAGCCTACTTTGGAGATTTGCAATTTAGTTTTTCAACTTCAGAATTCAGCACTACATGGCAATGCCTAGAAGTTGGAATAATAGCAGGATGCACCATTTCTCCACTGGCGTTTACCATGGCAATGGAAGTAATCATCAGGACATCAAAATGGGTAGTAGGAGGAGAGCGCTTGGCTTCTGGAATGCGACTACCACCAATTCGAGCATACATGGATGACATGACAACCATGACTACAACAGTAGCCTGCACTAATAGGTTATTGGGCAAATTAACCAATAACATTGAATGGGCAAGAATGCAATTCAAGCCCACTAAATCAAGGAGCATCTCTATAATTAAAGGTAAAGTAGTAGATAAAACGTTCTTCATTAATGGTGAAGCAATACCAACAGTGTCTGAGAAGCCAGTGAAGAGTCTTGGGAGATGGTACGATGGGGATCTAAAGGACACAGTTCTTGTGGGAGAAGTTAGACAACAAGCAGTGGAAGAGTTGAAGAGCATAGACAGCAGCGCTTTACCAGGCAAACTAAAACTCTGGTGCTTTCAGTTTGGTCTACTGCCAAGGTTGCTGTGGCCACTGATTGTGTATGAGATTTCTTTGACAACAGTAGAAAAGCTGGAAGCCTTAATCAGTTCATACATCAGGAAATGGTTGAGAGTTCCACGTTGCCTCAGTAGAGTTGGACTTTATGGTAAAGGAATACTGCAGCTACCAGTCTCCGCTCTAACCGAGGAGTTTAAGTGCGCCAAGGTCCGACTGGAAATGACATTAGTAGAGTCACGCGACAAATGCGTAAGGGAGGCAGCACCTGTGTTGAAAACTGGAAGAAAGTGGGCGGGAAAGAAAGCTGTGGAGGATGCAAAGGCTGCCCTTCAAATTGGTGATATCATGGGGCAAGTTCAGCATGGAAGAGGGGGTCTTGGTCTCAGTTCAGCTCCTCCTACATGGCACAAGGCAGCCCCAGCTCAACGAAGGAAGCTGGTAGTCAACGAGGTGCAAAAGCAGGAGGAGAAGATGAGGTGTGTAAAGGCCGTTTCCCAGGCCAAGCAGGGAGAATGGATGAGATGGGAGAGTGTGGAACAACACAAGATTGGCTGGCAAGACCTATGGTCAATGGAACAGAGCAGGATCAGTTTCCTCATCAGGTGAACATATGATGTTCTTCCATCACCACAGAACCTAAACCTCTGGGTAGGAGAGGATCCCCTCATGTCCTTTGTGTTAATCACCTGCAACATTAAGGCACATTTTGACAGGATGTAAGGTGGCTCTTAGCCAAGGACGGTTTACTTGGCGCCATGACCAGGTGCTGTGATGTTTGGCCTTAGCACTGGAAGACAAGTGTAACATGACTAATAAGTTGCCACCTGTTCCATCAAAACATTACACACAAAAGACAACATTCCTCCGTCCAGGAGAGCAACCACCAAGAAAAGGTGTTAAAACCAATCCTCGCCCAGGACAACTGGAAGCTGCTAGAGACTGGAAAATGTTGGCAGATGTTGGTCAACGGCTTATTTTTCCACCTGAGATTGCCACCACTAACCTTCGACCAGATATTGCCTTGTGGTCTGGATAAGCACGCCTTGTTCACCTGGTAGAGTTAACAGTGCCATGGGAGGATGCTGTAGATGAGGCGTACGAGAGGAAGAAACTGTGGTATGCTCAACTAGCCACTGAAGCGGAACAATGAGGATGGAGAGTCCGGGTTTACCCAGTGGAGGTGGGTTGTCGGGGATTTGTGGCACACTCTACAACCCGGTTTTTCAAAGACGTCGGATTCAGTGGCCAAGAGTTGCGTCGCACAGTGAAGAACTTATCTGAACTGGCTGTGGTTGAGACAGAAAGATTCTGGCTGGGGAACTCAAGTACAATAGAAAGAAAGAAACGCTGATGTACAGGTAAGTAAGCTGGGCTGAGTTGAGTGGGGTACGGAGGGGGGTGATTCTGGGACGCCAGAATCACCATCGAGCCCTCTTGAGGTGTCGTGGGATAGTTGACGAAACACCGAGGATGGAAAGTGCCCACTTGAAGACCCCAGAGATGAACCCTACTTAACTCAATCCAGACGGTTGTCACGCTGATGCGCTGGGGAGGCCGCAGTGTGGTTGATCCCTGGAGCCAGCATCGCAGCCATTGTGTGTGCTGATGCGCTAGGGAGGCAAAATAAGCTGATCCCTGGAGCCAGCATTACACTTCAGCCATCAACACCAGACAGAAGGATATCTACATCATTATATGGAAGGAAGCGCAAATGGATGGAGACACCTATGGATCACATTAGTTTACTGTAAAGCTATGTCTTAGTTGGTGCTTATCTTGGCGAGAGCCGAGTTCAAATCAGCATGGAGTTTTAACATCTACTCTCGTGTAATGGAAATCATTATCTTTGAGTTAATGAACGGTCAACTCCTTTTTAAAACTGATTGGATATAACTTCTTGCAAAAAAATATTGGCACATGATTTCATAGCTCATAGTAAGGTGGACCAGAGTTCATCTAAAATGGCTGCCCATCAGTCCCATGGCCTCCTGGGAATTGAAGTCCTGTTACGCCAGACCAACAGGACTACATTTCCTTAAAAAGGGTACAGACTGCGCAAAATCCGTGGCCCAAAATACCGGCCCTCGACCACAGTGCCCCACACCTCATCACAATACTTTCACAATTCTAACAGAAGTGATGGGTGTTTGTTCACAAATAGCAAGTAGCTCGTCCCCAGAAAGAAGCTTAGAGTGATGGTTTCCCATTGTTGTAACACAAGGAGAAACCCTATGGAATGTTTTAATCTCTTTTCTCCTGTTTAGTTTTTGAACAATTCTCTGCATTCTGGGGTAGCATTCTTCAGTAGCAGTTCATGTAAATGTGGTAATGCTCTACTGTATGTATTTGCAAAGGTATACATTGAGTTCCATGAAACATTTTAAGACTCTCGCCAAAACAAAGCCTGAATGTGCCCTAGAGGTCCCCAGTTGTGTACGGATTCAAAATGCAGCCATAGATGTACATTGAAAGAAACATGTTCTTTTCCATAGTGTTTCAAATTTGGTAACAAATGCAATTGAAAGATATTCTGTCCTTTTAAGTTCTTCTGCAGTGATGTGAACATAAAGGTGACAAGAATCAACCAGTAATGATAGTAAGCATGTGGAAGCCACATATTTGTCATTTGTCTCACAACTCCAAGATGCACACTGTGAATGTGGTCTGGAGGCATTCCATGTATCATTATTCAGGGATATCAAAATCTAATTCAGTATCTTGGTCATGTTCATTTGTGTACTCATTCTGTGCAAGATTTGATTATTATCAATTTCTTCTGGACTGTTATATTCAAAGAGAAGTGGGGCATCAGTATTTCCATATAATTATATATATATATATATATATATATATATATATATATATATATATATATATATATATATATATATGTATATATATATATATATATATATATATATATATATATATATATATATATATATATATATATATATATATATATTCTGTTTGGTATGACTTTCATTATCTTCTCAATCTTCACTCTCAAACAAAACAGGTGATTCTGAATAACATGCTCCAAAATCTTGATTTCTCTGGGCACTATATAGATTAGAAATCTCAAAGCTTCTGAATTTTCAGTTACACAAATGTGCACTGTTGTAACAATTGAGGATTCCGGTTCAGATCATTCTTATTAGGAAAAAGACTTGTGCCATCTTTTCTTAATATTTCTTGGTTTCTTAATTCAGTTGTGTATCATGTTGTGAAGTACCTTCATGTGATTTGTTACATTGACCACTAGAATGTTCATTATGTAGTAACTCCTCATTTCTTTGTGTATGTTCACAGTAGGGGTGAGAATTTCAAGTAATTTAGTGCTTGAGTACTCGAGTACTCAAACCTAATGCCAGACAATATTATTCTACATATGCGCCACAAAAATTACCACGTTAACACTACACTCATACCTAAATAATATTGTAGGTTATATTCAAAATAAAAACATTTATTAAAGTTAGTCAAAATTACGGCTTTGTTGCTAGGCGGGCATGCTTATAGCTTTCTTATTTTCGTGATCCTGCCTTTCAAACACCGTTGGGGTATTTATTTAGGAAAAGTCATAAACGTACAACCACATAACTTTCAGACACGCAGAGCAATTTAAATTTGAAAACCTCAACCCGTCAAAATTACTTCCGTCACTAGTGTTAAAGTGATATACGTGAATAAAATATTGTAACGACCCCTGGTCTTGAGGCTCAAAGCAAGAGACAGAGACGGGATTCAGATGCTAACAAAACTACTTTATTAATTAAACAGGGTCTGTGTTTGGGTCAGGACCGCACCACAAAAACAATGAATCCTTCCTCCTGTCTCTATCCTAAAAGCTCAATCACTTTCTTGCTTGCTCTATTCCACACACACACACACACACACACACAAAGGCTCTGGCTCTATCAGTCCTCTCACACACAGAGAAGAGAGCGGACCACTACTCTCATGGGGAGGGCAGAGCAAGGGCATCTAGATTACATGGTCTGCACCTAACAGTTCACACACACACCCCCCCCGGAACAATACAGGTAACGTGAATGCACAGGACCAGATGAAATAAATGTCTGCCAACCTGAACTGACCGGGTCGCAACAATATATTGATCTTACATTCATGAAGAGATATTGTTTAAATTTCTCGAGTAATAAATGAGTGCTCGAGTAATTATAATTATTTCGAGTACTCGAGTACTCTAACCCACCCCCAGTTCACAGTGGTCTTTATTGAAATCAGTTGGATCATCTTCACTTGGAAATGTCCCCGCATTTGAATCTTTATTAGAGAAACATACCTTCTCCTGAGAACCTTCACCACTGCTATCAAAATGTAATTCAGTATCTTGTGCAAGATTAGTTTGATTATTACCAGTTTCTTCTGGGCAGCTTTCATCATCTTCTGAATCTTCACTCTCAAATAGAACAGGTAATTCTGAATAATATGCTCCCAGATCTTCATTTCTCTGGGCACTAAATAGATTAGAAATCACAAAGTTTTCTGTTTTTTCAGTTACACAACCACCTATGTTTTGTTGTAGAGACTGAGTGACCTGACCACTAGAATATTCACATAGGGCAAAATTGTTCTTCGCGTACGATTCTGTCTCTATTGAAGAACCGATGTCCACTGTTTCATTACATTCAGAATTAGGTTCTACACTGACATTAATAAACTGGTCTTCATCCATTTGAGAACTGAGATTGCGAGTATTGTGAGAGAGACAAGGATTAATTAATGAAATGGCAGGAAACTCAGGTGTAAGATTTTATTCATAAACATGCATATTGCTGATGTCTGCATTTAAATGCTGTACACTTGTGCAATGCAATAAGAAGCAGCTTGCTTCAGTAGATCTATATGATAAATGTAAAGGCACTATATGCTTACATTGTCATCAACTGACTCAGTGCTTGCATGTCTTAAAATGTCTGACCTACAGCAAATATCACAACGTTGGCAATCCGTCCCAAGTTTGTCTTCCTCTGAACACACTATTTATAAGGAAGATCTCTCCATTGTGGCATCAGGTTTTTCTTCAGGAAATTCTTGTGAGATTTGTTACACTATGCACTGTCTTAAAAGAATGGTATTTGCAAGTAGTACTATATTTTAAAGTAGTACTATATATATATATATATATATATATATATATATATATATATATACACACACATACACAGTGCCTTGCAAAAGTATTCAGACCCCTGACCAATTCTCTCATATTACTGAATTACAAATGGTACATTGAAATTTCGTTCTGTTTGATATTTTATTTTAAAACACTGAAACTCAAAATCAATTATTGTAAGGTGACATTGGTTTTATGTTGGGAAATATTTTTAAGAAAAATAAAAAACTGAAATATCTTGCAGATCTCTTGCAATGCTAGACATCTCGCTCAGAGAACGCAACAAATATTTAAATGATTATATTGCACCTCTCTTCATTAACATATTTTTTCTTAGTACATACGACAAAATGTATAGGTCTACTTTGCGAATTGTCGCAACTAAAATGCAAATTGAGGCATGTTTGTGCTGCAACCTGCCCATCTTAGTACATCTACCCCTTAGTTTTTGAGTTATTCTCAGGAAATCTGTCACTTTTTAAGCCATTTCACCCCAGCTGTGTCTTCTGACTCGAAGCCTGACACTGCCAGAAAGCGTGTCAGTTCATAGGAGAAGCAGATAGTTGGTTAATGACAGGAAAGAAAATGCATTAAATGGGTATAGACAATTCACCATTTTTGCACAAAAAAGTCATATCTTGTTTTAAAATTAAAATATACATGTATTCCCTTATTACATTTACAAGTAAATGTGCACAGTGTTTGTCTTTTACCATAATGTACCATAGTTTGCCATGTTTTTATGATGCTTTACCATACCTCTCTGGGCTTTACAATGCTTACCATGCTTTCACTATGCTTTATTACACCTTTGCCATGTTGTTACTATGGGAGACCATTAATGGATTGTAACATGTGTTTCTTTCAAATCTGCACATTTGAGACCACCATAGCAAATGAAGTGCACAAGACATAAGATTTATGAAGAAGTGTGTGCTCCCAGGTACACCATGACAGAAGGCTATGGGGGAAGAATTGAATTGAGAAACTTTGCAAGCGGCAGCTCTCTGGTTAAGATTGAACTGCATCTGGTGTTTTAAAGCCATGAATGATGCTTTGCTGAGGGAAAGACTTATGAGCAAGACCAGGGGGGGCATGAAATAACTTTTTCTGGAAAACATTTAAATTAAAGACGGCTGACGTGCCAGGAAACAGCTGTTCAGCAGAGGAAAATTCTCAAGAACAAAGCGTGAAAGCATCTGTGGAATTTATTGAGTTGTCTCAGTAACAGAGATGGCTTTATTAGCTGTGGGTGTTTTAAATGAATTGTGCTGGAAACCCAGTTTACAGAAAATGTCTCCAAGATTTGACTTCAGGACGGACAGCACCAGCCCCGGCCCGAAGTGGACATGAGGCATAAGCAAACCCAAATATGATTCAAGGTATTGAATTAAATGCAAGGCTTGAGGAAACACTTTTTGATAACATGACCCTAAATGTACTCTTATACAGCACTTACCTCCCCACTTACTTCTATAGGGATTCCTGGTTGGTATATCATACAATATACAATTCCGTATTTAACGTTTGTTATTTGTTTATTTAGCAGACGCCTTTATCCAAGACGACTTACAGAGACTCGGGTGTGTGAACTATGCATCAGCTGCAGAGTCACTTACAATTACGTCTCACCCAAAAGACGGAGCACAAGGAGGTTAAGTGACTTGCTCAGGGTCACACAATGAGTCAGTGGCTGAGGTGGGATTTGAACCGGGGACCTCCTGGTTGCAAGCCCTTTTCTTTAACCACTGGACCACACAGCCTCCTATGCTGTAATATGATATTTTGTAATGTGATACTTTGTACTGTAATATTTTGTAACAATATATTGAGCTATTTCCTGGCAGCTCCTTGTATGTTGTGCTATTTGAATAGAGAGGACCTTAAAATGGAACTTGTGTCCCTTAGTAAAAGCATAGCAAAGTGTAATAAAGAAGAGTGAAAGCATGGTAAAGCACAGAAACACATAGTATAACCATGGAAAAACTGCAAAATCACTTTGCAAATTGAATGTGCTTTTAGAATGGATGTTTCAGTACTATGAATTACAGTAAATAATTACCTGGCTGGGTGATGAGATCTTTACATGAAGAGTCTCTAATTACTCTGCATTTACATTGCAGTTACTTAGTAAATACAATTGTACTTACACAATTACAATGTTGTTATGCCCTGTTCTCTCTCTACGTCCTGTCCCATACCCCGCGTCTCACTGGACAGGGAGGTGGGACTGGTCTTCTCCTCTCTCCCTCCTTACTCTTTTCTGACCCCTCCGATCTCTCCTCACTCTCTGTTAACACCTTTTGAATTTCATGCTGTCCAACTAACCTCTCCCTGTCAACTCCTGCTAATTGTACTGTACCGTCCCCCTGAACCTCTCGCTCACTTTCTCGATGAACTCAACTATCTACTCTCCTCCCTCCATTATCTGTCTACCCCAACTGTCCTGTTAGGTGACTTCAATATCCATCTCTCCAACCCCAGCCACTCTGCTGGATTCCTCCCTCCTTCACTCCTTCGACTTCTGTCTCTCTCCATCCCCCCTAACCACAAAGCTGACCTCACATTCTCCAGGGCCTGCTGCCCCTCCACCCTCTGTCACCCCCCTGGACACCTCTGATCACTATTTCATCTATTTTTCTCTGTCTCTCCCCTCTCTCCCTGCTCCTCCTACCCCCACTGTCACCTCTCGCTGTAACCTCCGTTCTCTATCCCCCTCTGTCCTTGCCTCCACCGCTCTCTCTCACCTCCCTTCTATCGACTCCTTCTCCCAACTCTCTGTAGACTCTGCTACCTCCACCCTCTTCTCCTCCCTCAACTCCCTCTGTCCCCTCACCTCCCAACCTGCTCGTCCCTCCCCTCCCCAACCCTGGCTCTCCTCTGTGCTCCGCTCAGCAAGAACCACACTGTGATCTGCTGAAAAGAAATGGAAGACAACCAAACTCCCTGTTGCCCTAGACCTCTACCGCTCTCTCCTCTCCTCCTTCTCCTCTACTCTCTCCTCTGCTAAATGTTCTTATTTCCAATCTATAATCCAAGACTCCACTAACAGCCCACGTAAACTATTCTCTACCTTCTCCTCCCTCCTTAACCCTCCCCCTCCTCCTTCCTCATCTATCTCCTCTGATGACTTTGCCTCCTTCTTCTCTTCTCTAAAATCTCAGATATACTCAAACTATTTAACACCTCTCCTTCCCCCCCACCCCCTCCCGCTCCAACCCCTACACCCACTGCATCCCCTACTAACTCACCCTCCTTCTCCACATTCTCTCCCCTCTCAGACTCTGACCTCTCCTCCCTGCTCCAGGGTCACACACCCACCACGTTTGCCCTGGACTCCCTCCCCACTCCTCTTTCAAGCTGCTGCTCCTGATCTACTTCCCTTCATCTCCTCCCTTCTCAACACTTCTCTCCTTTCTGGTCTCTTTCCCTCTGCCTTCAAGCAAGCCTCTATCACTCCCCTCCTCAAAAAACCTACCCTCGACCCCTCCAGAGCTACCGTCCTGTCTCCCTCCTACCCTTCCTCTCCAAAACCCTCGAGCGGGCTGTACACCGCCAGCTCTCTGCTTTCTGTCCAACCACTCTGCTTGACCCTCTCCAATCTGGCTTCCGCTCTGCTCACTCCACTGAAACCACCCTCCTGTCTGTCACTAACTCTCTAAACTCTGCCCGAGCTGCCTCTTTCTCCTCTGTCCTAATTCTCCTCGACCTCTCTGCTGCCTTTGACACTGTTGATCACTCTATTCTACTATCCTCTATCGCTGACCTGGGAATCTCTGGCACTGCTCTGGCCTGGTTCTCCTCTTACTTCTCCAACCGCACTTACCAGGTAACCTGGCGTGGAGCAACCTCCACACCTCACCCTCTCTCAACAGGAGTCCCCCAAGGGTCAGTCTTGGGTCCTCTCCTGTTCTCTCTCTACACCCGCTCCCTGGGCCCCCTCATCGCATCCTATGGTTTCTCATACCATTTCTATGCTATGATGCTCAGATTTTCCTTTCCTTCCCCACCTCTGACTCCACCATCCCCTCTTGTATTTCTACCTGTCTGTCTTCTATTTCCTCCTGGATGCACTCACATCACCTCAAACTCACCCTCTCTAAATCTGACCTCCTTTTCTTTCCCTCCTCCTCCCCCTCCTCTGATCTCTCTATCTCCGTTCCTCTGGAATCTACCACACTCCCTCCCTCCTCCTCAGCTAAGAACCTCAGAGTCACTCTGGACCCCTGCCTCTCTTATTCCCAGCACATCTCAACTCTGGCATGCACTTGCCAATTCTTCCTGAGCAACATATGAAGAATCCGACCCTTCCTCACCAACTACACCACCCAGCTCCTGGTCCAGGCCCTGGTACTCTCCCGCCTAGACTACTGCAACTCCCTCCTGCTGGCCTCCCTGCGTCACCCGTCCGCTCCAGCTCATCCAGAACTCTGCTGCTTGCCTGGTGTTCTCTCTGCCTCGCTTCTCCCACCCATCTCCACTGCTCCGCTCACTCCACTGGCTCCCGATCACATATAATATTTTGATTACAAGGACGAGTCTCTGCCGGCGCCATTGTGACTGAGTGCACAGCAGATTCAAAGTTCTGTATCTCCGGTTTTACAATCTCAAGAGTGATAATCTACATATCATCTAAACGGTAAGTACTTGGGCTAATTAGCAATAATGTTGCTGTTTTTTTCAACTTATATTTGTTTTTTTGTCCTGAGTACATCTGCAGTGGGTTTTTTTTTTTCTCGTTGTGTTTTGTGTGTGTGTGCGCTTGCTTGCTGGGCAGGGCTAACTTTTATGACTGCTGTAGAGTAACTACTGTAATGTTTTTTTTAAACATTTTTCTTATAGTTAGTTTCACATATACATTTTTATTTTAGACTTGTTTTTCCATTTTTTGAACTTGTTTCTTCTCAGGAGAGAAGGCAAAACTAATAGGTCTATCACATGTGATGCAAAGTTAGGTGTTTGTGTACGTCTGTGTTAGCTATTACTTTTTCTAGTCGATTCATTATTTACTTGTAGTCGTTATTATTTAGCTACGCATCTATTATTTTTTTAACTTATTTTTTTATTCGATGTGTAAAAGAATGAGGAATAAATCTCATTTTTTTATTTTTTATTATTGGTTTAGTTTTTATTTTTACGTTGTGTATGTAGCCTATGTAAACAACAAAGACATTCAGCTGTAGTTATTATTATTATTATTATTATTATTATTATTATTATTATTATTATTATTATTATTGTTATTTAGCCATGTATTTTATTATTAGTTTACTGTGTGTGTGTGTGTGTGTATGAAGAGTCATTATTATTAGTTTACTTTGTGTGTGAAAAAGGATGGAGAATATTATTATTATTATTATTATTATTATTATTATTATTATTATTATTATTATTATTATTATTATTAATAATAATAATTTGTATTTATTATGTTTTATGTGGGTGTGTGTAAACCAGAAAATGGATGGAGACAATCAGCTCTAGCATCTGGTTCAGTCACTGAAGAGGAGGAGGGCCCTGATTGAGGAGGAGATTGAGGGCATGGACGCCATGGAGGCTGACCTCCTTGATGAAGAGCTGCTGCAGGAGGATGAGGAGGAGGAGAGGGATCTGGAGGAGCCCCAGCCCCGCACTTCAACTGCAGGTAGAAGATAAATAAATACAGCACAATATGGAAGGTTTTTTTGTCTCCCTCCCTCCCATTTCAAAGTTTTATTTGTAATATACTTTTTTTTTTTTAAATAAAAAAATAAACATTTTACTTGATAACTTGTGTGTAGTTTGTTTATTTTTATACTGAAATATAATTGTATCTCAAACAGCGCAATAATGTTTCCAGTCTCACTTTTTGGCAAGTTTTAACCCTAGTCTGCCTTTGCCATTTCGGAGGTTGATTTTTGTAAAATACTATGCATTGCAAAACCTTATCTAGCTCTGCAACTGTACATGATATTTCAGTTCTGATTTCAGATTTGAAATCCTTGACAAATTGTGAAGCTACAATATACTCTAAGTTTTTTTTTTTCTATAAAACTTGGAAAGAGGTTGAAATTGCCAATTTTTTAAATGATTTATTAATATTTTACATTTGCCATTTTGGAAGTTGACTTTTTGTAAAATACTATGCATTATAAAACCTTATCTAGCTCTGCAACTGTACAAGATATTTCAATTCTAATTTTAGATTTGAAATCCTTGACAAATTGTGAAGGTAAAATATGCTCTAAGTTTTGTATATGAAACTTGGAAAGAGGTTGAAATTGGCAATTTCTAAAAATGTTATTTATTATTTTACATTTGCCATTCGGAGGTTGATTTTTTTTGTAAAATACCATGCATTGTAAAAGCTTATCTAGCTCTGCAACTGTTTGAGATATTTCAATTCTGATTTCGGATTTGAAATCCTTGGAAAATTGTGCAGCAACAATATACTCTAACTTTGGTGTAGGTCATATGAAAAAAATAAAAATCACCTCACAACAAAATAAATTACATCACTGGAAAGATCTACCTTTCTGTAGGTGTATTGGGTTTTAATTTCTGATTTAAGGTTCCAAAACTACAAGCGTTTAAACAGAAAGTGTTCATATTTATGACCGAATATGGTCATTCCCCGTAGGCAGCATAGGGTTAAATGCACTTTACTTGCTCTTATCTGCTCCCTATTTTACTGCATTTAATCCTGTACTTTAGAGTACTGTAATCTGTCAAGTGTCATTTAATCTGTAGTATTTGTATTTAATTATATCCTGATGTAACTATCACTGACACTGTTATCTGCTCCGTTATTGAATCATATTTTGTCATATACTTGTACTTGCTAGAACAAAAGTCATTGTATTTTATCTTGCTTTTAATTGTATTAATACTTGTACTGTGATTCTTGAAATGTATTTTTGTTTACGACTGTAAATCGCCCTGGATAAGAGCGTCTGCTAATAAATAATAATAATAATAATAATAATAATAATAATAATAATAATAATAATAATAATAGTTGCAATGTATTTAATGTATGCATCTTTTTACATGATATAACCCTAACCATAACCTTACCCCTAACAATAAAAAACCTAAAATATACCCCTGTAACCCTTTTCTCATACAATTGTGTACTTACAAATATCGTGCAAAAAGATTTCAACATTAAATACATTGTAACTATGCATAATAACATTGTAATTATGTGTAAGTACACCTGTATTTATTTACTAAGTAACTACTATTGAAATACACAGTAATTAGAGACACTTCATGTAAATTGTTATCCAGATTAGGTAGGTCCCACTTTGAAGCAACTGAATCAGACCATTCTAGAATAGTGTGAATCCTTTAAGTATTCTTTTATTCCTTTTGTCTTCTACATTTGAATTCAGGTGAAGTGTATTTATCCAGTGTCAATGCTACTAGTTTGAGGGAAGTAATCTCCTATTCACTTCCTTCGTACCAGAAAATGGGATACCAACAGATTCTGTGGCTAAATGGGGGGAAGGGTTCATTCATCACGTCACACATACATATTTGCACATATCTCGCTTATCAGATTGTCATGAAACTTGGTAGTTCTTATTCTGTACTATTCTGTAAATACTGTTGATATATGCCATGGTGTGACAGAGAGCAAATGAATCCTAGTCAACCATCTCCCTTCTGATCTGTGAGGGCGCTGTTTAACAGGAACAGAGTGCCTCGTACTGGTTAAGCTGCCAGTTCATTCCAGGG
The DNA here is from genome assembly GCF_902713425.1 of Acipenser ruthenus. Classification (NCBI taxonomy): domain Eukaryota; kingdom Metazoa; phylum Chordata; class Actinopteri; order Acipenseriformes; family Acipenseridae; genus Acipenser; species Acipenser ruthenus. Next base: position 13,078,517 of record NC_081207.1, on the reverse strand, counting down.
TCAGTCGGAAGCCAGCCAGGAAGGGGGCGGAGTCACAATGCCCGATGTCATCGCCCTAAAGCGGTATGCGATGCGTCAGTCATGGATTGGAGGAGACGTGACTGAACTAGCTATCGCAGGGGGAGTGACTAAGGGTATAATGACTATGTAATCTGTTCCTTTGATGTGGTTATGACAATGACCGAGAAAGGAAAAAGACTGTGATAAGTGTATCGTGAGTGTTAAGTGTTTTGTCTGTTTCTAACTGTCTGTGCTTGTCATTATAACCCCCGGGAGCTGTAGCTAAACTGCCAGCAATTAAACTTGACTCCACTTCACCATTGTAGACCTGTAAATCACCACTTTCACTAAGAGCACTCACTCAGGACTTCTGACCATGTTGTGTTTGTGTGTGTCTTGTTTAGTGTATTATTATTTCGGAACTGAAATATTGTTGTGTAGAGCCAGGTATTATTATTTGTCAGCAAATAAAGAGCTGTTTTTTCACCGTGAACTGTCTTGTGTCTATTATTCCTGAGCACTGCATCACCACTGCACCTGTGCACTACAAACCACTTTGCCACACATGGTCATCAATTTTTATTTCTTGCTTTATGCAACTTGCAGCCAAGCATTCAGAACGCTTTCTGAATGTGAAAAAGCTACATTAGTTATGTATGTAAACATAATGCTAGTGGTTAGGGTTCTGGACTCTTGACTGAAGAGTTGTGGGTTCAATCCCTGGTGGGGGACACTGCTGCTGAACCCTTGAGCAAGGTACTTTACCTAGATTGCTCCAGTAAAAACTCAGCTGTATAAATGGGTAATTGTATGTAAAAATAATGTGTAAAAAAAATAATGTAATTCTATGTAAAAACAATGTGATATCTTGTAACAATTGTAAGTCACCCTAGATAAGGGCGTCTGCTATGAAAAAAATAATAATAATAATGTAGCGCCCAGTGTGCTGGTGTCGTTCAAGCAGAGGCAATAGGCAGGATTCTTAATAACAGTTTCTCTTTATTAAGCTACTCAAACAGCACTTCTGCACATGCGCTTATAGCAGCATTAACAAGTGGTAGAACTAGGCAGTGACAGAGACACACACAGAAGCAAGAGGGGGAGGCCACCTCTGAATGGAGACAGCCAGCTGGGGGTGGCCACGGCAACATTGGGAAACACATGGGAAGGGAGACACGGGGACACAACAGGCAACAGAAACGTAAGGCAACCAAATAAACACATTCAATAACTCTCAATTAATAAACATCAACAACAACAAGTACAGTGCGGTTTGCTCGGCCGCATGGCATTCTGGGATGCTGCTGCACAGTTCCTGGTCAGTCCTGTGGGCGCTACATTGCCCCCACCTAGCAGCCGAATGTCCCGTTGGCTACCTGTGCGGATCAGTCTCTTGAAGCGACCCCCTCGGTGTAGTGAAGGCCTCCCAGTGGCCGCAGGATTGTGGTGCAGTGAGGATCCTCCTGGTCTGGCAGACGGTGACACTGTCAAGGATACTGGTGCAATGGCAGTCGGCGAAGCTGGCAGCAGGCTGACGTTGGTACCCCGGCTGGCACTGATCCAGGCGAGGTCGATGGAGAGACTGATTCAGAGGCAGTCAGAGTGGTTGGCCCTTGGGGTCTGTACGGGGTTAGTCGATCGCCGTGGAGTACCACCACCCTGTTACGGGTCTGAAGCTTTACCCACACCACATCGTGTCCCTCCAAAACAGAGCATGGCCCCTCCCAGGACCTTGAAAGTTTGGGGCATAAGCCTTTCTTCCGGGGACAGAAAACCCAGACCGCATCCCCAGCTTGGAGGTTGCATCCCCGGCACCTGGTGTTCTATGCCCGCTTCTCCCTGGAACCGGCATCTATCTGTTGCTGCCGGGCGAAGTCATGGGCACTCTCTAGTCGGACACGCAGCTGCTGTAGGTAAGCAAGTCCAGATGCTCCAGAAATTTCGGGCTCCGGAAGCCTGCCGAATGCCAAATCCACCGGGGTGCGCAGCTCTCTCCCGAACATCAAGGCAGCGGGGGTGCACCCATGGACTCCTGCACGGCCGACCGGTATGCCATCAAGACCAGGGGTAAGTGCAGATCCCAGTCTCGCTGGTGTGGGCTGGTCAAGATAACGAGCTGGGTGGCCAGAGTGCGGTTAAAGTGCTCCACGAGGCCGTCTCTTTGTGAGTGCAGCAGGGTGGTCCGGGTCTTATGGACTCCCAAGTGTTTGCACACCTCCTGGAACACCTTCGCCTCAAAGTTCCGCGCCTGGTCGCTGTGGAGTTCTTAGAGGGCCCCGAACCGGCTGAACACTTCCTTAACCAAGCAATTAGCCACAGTGTCGGTGCTTTGGTTGGGAACCGCATATGCCTCGGGCCACTTGGTAAAGTAATCCATCGAACAAGCACAAAATGGTTCCCCGCTTCAGTGAAAGGGAAGGGGCCCAGGACATCGACCCCCACCCGTTCCATCGGAGCTCCCACCTGGTATTGATGGAGACAGTTCTATAGAAAATGCACATTTTCATGTGCATTTTCTTATATATAACAAAGGTGGTTGAACAGGTGTTTATCAATATCAAGTGATATTAGTAATGATATTAGTAATGGATAGCAAGTTTAAACTCAGATTTGGTTAAGGATATAAGGGGAGAATAATTCCTTGTGGCTTACCTTCTTAATAAAAACAAAAGCATTGATCCTTGACCTGTGTGTTAGCTCATTGGGATAGAAGGCAAGACATTTCCCCAGGGGTTCTCAATTAAACCCGCTCCCCCTGGTGACAATAAAAGGAATCACATGTGATCCCTTGGTCTAGCATGTGTGCAGTGATATTTAGAAAACTCCAGATCATTTCATACATGCCTTTCCAGTTGCGAAAAAGTCACTCTGAGGATAGATATGTTCAGATGCAATTTTTCCATTTTAGTGTAAAACATGGAGGTCAATGTTTACCTGGGACACAATGCAGTTTTAAGTTAATTAAAAATTATTTTTTTGAAATGAATAGATTGGAGGAAGGTGTTTTTTAATAAGAAGTTGGCTGATGTTTTCATCAAGACAGAAGGTGTTGAGATGCAACTGTATTCCCTTTATTCTCAAGCAATCCAAAATAAGCCTATTTTAGAAGATTACCCCCTTATTAAACAAAAATATTTTCCAAAGCATCCTTTGTCCCAGCAGTAACATTGTTACCTAGTCAGTGTCCTTCCCAGAAGAACAGGTCTTTTGAGGTGTTAGGATTGTGGTTGTATCTACAATCCATGTCTATACTCTCTATTCAGCCTTCCAGCTTTGATTACCATCACACCAGCCTGCCCAGCATTACAGCTTCAAGGAAAGCCACATAAGACGAGCAGTTTGATCCCCAAAAAAGCTTTTTTTTCTGTTGGGACAATTTCACTATTATTACAATCAGAGTTTGTGACCTAGAGCATTAGTTTCTAGAAAATAACTCTTTAATTTATTTTAAATTCAATGCACTTTTTAAAGAACCAAAAGATTTTAATTACATCTAACCTTCGTTTTATGTCAAGGACATATGCTTTTCTTGTTTTGTTTAAGACCCAGATCAAAATGGTCTCAAAGCGGGGCAAGGGGGCAACTCTGATTTGGTAACCTTTTGGGTTGTAATGAAAAAGAGGTCCTTGTACTGGGTCACTTTAATTAGTACAGACACATTACCTGTCAGAGTACAGACCCTTTGATGTGATCAGATGCCCCTTTTTCTATTACTGAGGTGCGGGTGACATGCAGAATCCCATTACTGAAAACTAGGACACAGTTTCATTTGATTTGGTGAGGATGACAGAGACAGTGCCAGTTCACTACACCAAACAGAAAAGTAATACACTGGGATTGCACTTCAGTTTATAACAATGAGAAATATATATATAAAAAAGGGCAAATGTTTTCTGTCAACTTGGGATAATGATTTTTCAGCAGCTACTTTTTTATTACAAGTCTGGGCTTGAGCTTGTGGTGTGGTCTCCTAATTTGGAAAAAAAGAAAGCGAAAAAATCCACTAATGAAAAAAACCTCCGTACTTGTTGATCCACAGATGAGGTTGTGGGCTGTAATTTATTGGAGGCTATTTTGGTCAGAGATTGGGAAATGTAATTTCAATGCAAATACTTGTGTTTTGAAAATGCAGTTCCAAATTAGAACATATTTTTTACAGAACTACAACAAAATTGACTTGAGTCATGGATGTTTAGCTGGATGTTTTTGTTAAAAGCACAAAGCAATTTATCGTTAAAATGCACAGAAATGCATTTTCTTTTTTTTTTCTTTTTTTTTTTAACAGGAGGCTGCAAGTAGAATGATCCAGCAAACCCTCATCGTGCAATTGTACAAGTTAAGAATTAATCAGAAATAATAATAATAATAATAATAATAATAATAATAATAATAATAATAATAATAATAATAATAATAATAATAAAAAAATAATTCAGTAACAGTTTAAAAAGTGAATGGAAAATGTTTTACGTCATTATACATTTTGGCAAGTTATTGGTGGCATTCTAGTCCCCTTTTGGTGGTTGCCGTCCACGTGATTGCAGCAGCATTTCAGGCTCTATACTTTTGTGTAGATGTACAAGTGTTTCTGTCATTCTCCTCCACTACCTTTGTAGCAGGTTTACATCCAATCCAATTCTTTTATAAGCCTGTGATGAGGAGAGAAGGAATCTGGGCTGCAAGTCTACCGCTAGGTAAGGTTGGTGGTACACTTTCACAGAGACGGCCCGACTTGATGGTAAAACGGAACTGGAAGTCGGTCATTTTGGAGAAAGCACGTAGTTGCAAGACTGCTAAACAAATCCATTGTGATCAGCTGTGGGGCACGCAACGATTGGATAGAGCATGATGCCAGGCTGATCACAGGGAGGAGTCTGGCAGTACAAAGGGGACGAAGCTACATGAGTATGGCCCCTTACGCTGATGTACTAATGCGCCAGAGTGCTGTGTTATTGTTTGTGGTTTGTGTTCACAGAGGAGACTTGGGAGCTGCTGCCACGATAACATGTACATTATTATTATTTGTTGACATTTGTGTTTGGGACTGTAAACCCACCGTTTTATCCTCCTACCATTGCTGGTAGTGAAGGTGGATTACCATTATTAAAAACAGACCATTTGGATCATTGGACTGTCGTTTGTACATTTCACTTCCATCTACTCCACTCACATCCCGACAAAGCCTCCCTCATTTATTAGAGCTCCTTTGTTGTTTGTATCTGCATCTTTGTCAAAAGCGTTTTTCCACAGATGCAGGAATCTGCGTGACCAGAACGCCACCAGAGTGAGGGTAGTGAATGTAAACAAGGAAATGTGTTGAGGCGCTTGTACAATGACAGACAATAATCCACAATAATCATCACAATGGTCACTGTGGCAAGAAATGCCATTCAAAAACAGAATTCCTCTTTACCATTACATGTGCTTGTTTCATATATAAGAAAATGTGAGATCTTCTAAATGATTGTATAATGGTATTTCAAATGTGTTATTTAAAGAGTAAGTAATATGTATGTTCAAATATGTATGTTCAAATACTATTTACCATCTGTTATTGTGAGTCAAGTTCATTGCACACCAGATGCATTCATGTTCTTGAACATTCTAAGCAAAAAGGAATGAAGTTGGGTCTTTACCTCCTCAACTATAATTGAAAGAAAATGTATATAATACTTAATTTTATTATCACCTATACTGCACAAAATCTACATATTTCTCGATGTCCACATTGGTAAAGTATTTATTGTTATGTTATACAGGCCATCCACACCCAATGTCATTGTCATTTTAACACACTAATCCTGGCCTTTATCCAGGACATCTTCCAAAGATGTCAATGGGATAATGTCCAATGAGTAGACAAATGTGACATATAATGATTACACCCTGGTGTTCCATCAGGATGTGATGACTGAAACAGGAAATATGAATGCCAAGAAGAAGAATTCTGTAGTTATGATAACTGTGATAATTCAGACATGTAGTTGTTCTTTGTAAATGGTGTTTTTGCTGCACTGATAGAATGTTACAGAATAAACCTACCAAATCTGTATGTAGTAGCAGTACACTTTTAAAATGGGAATGATAAAAAAAAAGTTGTGTCCCTGCTCTGAGTAATGCACTGTAAAATGGAGAATGAAGCATGAAATTGAATTGGCTCTGCTTTTCAAAGATCCAGGGCTGATAGACAGGCTGTGCAAAGCTGCTGAAGGTTTCATATACTTCCGAGTCACCTGCAATTAGATGGTGACTCCTGGATGATGGTGTCCTTATTTTTGCACTTTCACTTTATCCTGCTTAAGTCAACATGCACAGATGGAGTTACTTATTCCACAATTATCTTTCATGTAGGCAAAATGGGGTGACTGGTTATTACCTGACAGGGCAAATGTTCTGAGTGTTCCCTCCAGTCTTTATCTAACTCCTATTTTTTGAAAGTATAAAGAATGCCTGTTAATTTTACTAAACAACTAAGAAATATTATTCAAGGTCCCTGAAGCACTCAAATGCCTAAATATATTTGAATACAAATAAAAAAATAGTGGTCTAGTTTTCTATAAACAGAACAATAATTATTTGGGGTTAGAGCATTTAAAATATGGTAATAATGGGAAATGTTCTGTCTGCCAGTACTGTTGAACTTCAGATTCAAGGCATTCAGGGGAGTGATTTATTACAGTATTTGAGGGTGAAAAATGCACACCGATTCTCATTTTCATTTACAACAGTGATGCAGAACAGTCAAGAGGTCTATTGTTTATCAGGGATGATGATCAATGTTCACAGCTGAAGTGTGATGAGACCACCTAGTGCAGAGATATCTATCATTATGTTTTACTATTATTTGGGGATTCTAGGTGTTTGTTGCAATAGGGAAATGCTTGTATACATTACACAATAAAGCATGATTAAAAGACAAGAAATCAACACAGAATGATGCTTAGGTGCAATTGTTTAAATAGAACAAAACAGTGCTCCGAGTAGTAGGATTTTTACTTATATTAATTGTACTATGGAAAAATTGCCATACTCATAACAAGTTTTTTTTTGTTTATACTCATTGTGCCATTATTTTTATAATTATTATTTTTTTAATTATTACATGTGGTAAAGCAACATCTGACGTAACATTTTGTCCTCTATAAATACTTTAAAAGTGTAATTCTAGATTTGTATTAAAACAAACACACAAAATGCATTTAACATTTCCCAGTAATCTCTATTTTAAGTATTAAACCAACTATGCTGTCATTTGCAAAACATTTTTTTTCAATTTATGAATCGCATTTTTAGTAGAATCCACAATATAGCATATAGCTTGCAATGATACAAGCATTTCTATGGATTTGCAAAACCACCTCTGCATCTTTGTAATGGGTGAATTTTTCATTGATTTCAATTATGTTAAACAGGAAAATATAAGAAATGTCTCATTCCCGAGAGGTCCCAGGGTGAAAAGCAAAGACCTAACACCATGCATACAAATACAGAAATATATATTCAAAGATGAACATACAATCCCCTCCAACAAGTATTGGAACAGATGGTGGTGGGCCAGTGTGACAGGGTTCCCCCCGCCCTTGTATTATTATTTATATATTTGTATGTTTTGTATTATCATTATTATATTATTATGATTTATTGTATTATTATTGTTGCGGCACGGACAAAAGCCGTCACCATTATGTGTTATTGTTTTTGTGTGTTTTTAGAACCTCATGAAGATGCGTGACTGATCAGCTACTGAGTATTTAATTAGGTGACAGTCGTGCATCATTTTTAAACTCGTGCAGACTCTGGCTGAGGGGTAATAAGAACTAGCTAGTTAACCTCTCGGCCAGAATATATAAAAGCACAGGGTTGTGTGTTCAGGGTGAAGGAACGGAAGAGAGTGAGGAGAGAAAAAACAAAAATAATAATATTAAGCAATTGCTACGTGGTGCTGGAGGACCAGCATGGTACGTGTTTGTTTAGTGTTCGTCCCTGTTTGTTAGTGTCTGTTCATTTTGTTTGTCTATTTATTTTGGCTGCAAGTGCCGTATTCTTATTTTGTTCAACATTTTATTTTCCGTGTATCATTAAATGTACTGAGCGCAGCCATTGCGTCTCAGTTTCAACCAGAGTACTGCCTGCTTGTGTGATTCTTTCTGGCCTGACGTCACCCCTACAGCTAGTCTGTTCACACGTGGTGTCTTCGTGGGATCCACCACAGCCTCCGAGGAAGGTACTGCAGGTTTTTTCTTGTTATGTGTTTTTTTTGAAAAATTTATTTTGAATGGAGGACCAGGAGGTGAAGGACTGGGAGGAGGGAAGGCGTATAAAACTGAGGGCCATGTTGAGGAACCTCGCGGCAGAGTTGTGCCCCGGCTGTGGGGCATATGGGCACACGTTGGCCATATGCCCCACGCAGTATGAAGAGGAGGAACTAGCACCTGAGTGGGAGGAGCCCGGACATCCAGCGCCCAGACGGGGGGACCACGGGAATTCCAAACCCGAGAGGCAGCTTTTCCCATCCCCACCAGCAGAGGAAGAATGCATGCTACCTCTACCTCCACCAGCAGAGGAAGAATGCCTGCTGTCTCCACCTCCACCAGCAGAGGAAGAATGCCTGCTGGTTTCGCTTTCCGAGCCAGAGGGAGAGCCGCACCAGTCCCCTGCAGGAAATACTGCTGCAGGAAATACTGTGGCCGGAGCCCCACAAGGGGGAGCTGCCGGTTATAAAGGAGGAGGAAGGTCAGGAGACCACCCCCACAGGCAACTGGGTGCCCGCAAGATTGCCTTGGTCGGAGGAGCCGGCCTGTGCAAGGTCAGCCTTGCCCAATGTGGGCCAACGGAAGCCTCTGTCCCCACCCCTGGAGCATGGGGAAGACTTTTGGGACTTTAAAGGGGCGGGGGGGGGGGGGGGTATGTGATGGGGTTCACCCCACCCCTGTATTATTTGTATATTTTGTATTATCATTATTATATTATTATGATTTATTGAATTATTATTGTTGTGGTGCAGACAAAAGCATGTATTGCTCTATTTAAATCCACGGTTGGTTCCCAAATAAACAGTCCCGTTCTTATTAACTCATACGTAACACATAACACAAACACAAAACACAAGTCCACGGTGAGTGCTCGTAGTGAATATACAGTCCTAATGAAGCAAAGTGCAGTGATGTTATCTGGGTTGGTGTTGGCCTTTGGCGACAGCTCCGGATCGTGTTAGTCGTCTAAACAATAACAAACTGTATTTTCAGACAAGACAAAACAAACAAACAAAATACTCACAACATATTTCATAACACCGGTCCTTCCATAACCATAACTGAAGGAACAGATTACACCGCTTCGTCCCCTACTTATACCGTCACTCACGGTAAACTATTGTAGCTCCTCCTCCAATCCGTGGCTGCCACATAGTTTCCCTTCCGGGTCGATGCATTAGTGCATCGAAGCTCCGCCCCCTTTCTACATGACCAACTTCCTTTTAACCCGAGTGTAGCAGGGCGGTAGAAAGCCCTGCTGTTTAAATGTATTATTTATTTATTTTTAGAACGGGGTCTCCCCCTCCGCCCCTGTGCAGTTTATTATTTTGTATTTCTTTTGTTCTATTGTTGTTGTTATAATTTATTTAGTCATGACGCCGAAGCACTGTCGGTATTGTTTTTGTATTTATTTATTGTATTTAATGTATATATTTGACGGCGTAGCCGAATGTTTGTTTTTGTTTAGTAGAGTGGATAGTCCCATCCACAGTAATTTAAAAACCTTGTGCAGAAGGTGGCTGTTGGGAGATGGTCACCTGTATATAAGCCTGCAGCTCTCTACCCTCGGTGTGGGTGTGTTAGGAGCGAGAACGGAGAGAGCGAGAGGAGCGAGCGAGAGAAACAAAACAAAAAATAGTAAGACAGGAACAGTGACAGCAATTGCCCAGCCTGACCTGTGTTTTGTTCGAGACTTTGTTTACCTTTTTATTTTGCTCTGTGAGCACTGTGTTTTCTGTTTGAACTTTTTATTTTATTTTTGTATTTGAAACTGCAGTACTACCTGGTGTCAGTTTTTCGGTTCCTGCTTCTGACCTGACGTCACAACTCATCCACCCTGTCACACGTGATGTCCTGCGTGGGATCACCAGCGCCTCCGGGACGCAGGCAGAGTAGGATACTGCAGTATTTTTTTTATTTTTTTTTTATTTTCTATTTCGTTTTTTTTATTATGCGTGGAGTGAGGAAGGAGAGTGAGGAAGAAGGAGGATGGGAGGAAAAAGGAGGAAGAGCTGCAGACAGCAGCAGCTGCAACTGCAGCAACAGCAGGCACAGGAGGAGATCAGCTGGGAAGCCCTCCTCCACAGCATAAGCCAGACATACTGTTGCTGCGTCTGTGGGGAGTGGGGGCATTTCCCAGTTAATTGCCCCCTCCCCAAAGACTGGGATTACAGCTGCAGGAGAGAGGACAAGTGGGAGGAGGCCGAACGTCCTGCGCCCGAGAGGGAGGAGCCCGAATGTCCACAGTCCAAGAGGGGGGAGTCGGTGCGTCCACAGACCAAGAGGGGGGAGTCGGTGCATCCACAGCCCAAGAGGAAGGAGATGGAATGTCTACAGCCCACGTCTCCACAAGCAGAGAGAGAGTACCTGCTGGTTCCATCTCCACCACCGTGGGAGGACTGTGTGTCGCTCCCACCTCCGCCAGCAGACGGAGAGTTCCTGCTGGTTCCGCCTCCACCTCCGTGGGAGGACTGTGTGTCGCTCCCACCTCCGCCAGCAGAGGGAGAGTACCTGCTGGTTCTGCCTCAATCGCCGCCACCAGCAGAGGGAGCAAACCTGCTGGTTCCCCCACTGCAGCCAGAAGGGGAGGCGCCCCTGCTGGCTTCACCTGGGGCTGCCTGTTGTTCTGCTTCGCTTGTGGAGCCGTCAGTTACAGGCTACGAGGGAGAAGTGGAGCTCCTGCTGCCGCCTCCATGGCCAGGGGCTCCCCTCCTGAGTTCGCCTCCGGAGGGTCCGCTGCTGCCGTCGCCTCCCGAGAGTCCTGCTTCGCCTGGGGTCGCCGAGGGTCCTGCTTTGCCTGGGGTTGCCGAGGGTCCTGCTTCGCCTGGGCTCGCTGCCGGTCCTGTGTGGCAGCAGGAAGTGTTGTTGCCGGAGCCCCACGGAGGGGAACTGCCATCATGAAGAGGGGGGGGGGGGCAGGGGGGGGGTCAGGAGACCAACTCCCCCAGCCGCACTTTCGTGGCAGGAGATAGTGTGGCTAAAGCCCCGGAAGCGGGAGCTGTTAGCCATCAAGAAGTAGGGGGTGGAGGACATTCCACCATGGCCACCCCCAGAAACACCTTGCTTCCCCCTCTTCCGGGACTTTGAGACTGAGGGGGGAGGTGGCCGTTGGGGCCACAAGTGGGGGTCCGGGGGAGGGGGGGGGAGGATATGTAACAGGGCAGTAGAAAGCCTTGCTGTTTAAATGTATTCTTTATTTATTTTTAGAACGGGGTCTCCCCCTCCGCCCCTGTGCAGTTTATTATTTTGTATTTCTTTTGTTGTATTGTTGTTGTTATAATTTATTTAGTCATGACGCCGAAGCGCTGTCGGTATTGTTTTTGTATTTATTTATTGTATTTAATGTATACATTTGACGGCGTAGCCAAATGTATGATTTTGTTTAGTAGCGTGGATGGGTAGTCCCATCCACAGTAATTTAAAAACCTTGTGCAGAAGGTGGCCATCGGGAGATGATCACCTGTACATAAGCCTGCAGCTCGCTACCCTCGCTGTGGGTGTGTTAGGAGCGAGAGCGGAGAGAGCGAGAGGAGCGAGCGAGCGAGAAAGAGAAACAAAACTTAAAAAATAGTAAGACAGAAACAGTGACAGCAATTGCCCAGCCTGACCTGTGTTTTGTTTTGTTTGTGTCGAGACTTGTTTTGTTTACCTTTTTATTTTGCTCTGTGAGCACTGTGTTTTCTATTTGAACTTTTTATTTTATTTTTGTATTGAGAGGAACGGTAGTTCCTCGTACATGTTAGAAAAACTTGTTTGAAACTACCGAGAGTCTCTATACAGCTCAAAGAGTTTAGCTGTTTTCACCATGTTGCAGTGGCAAATCACTTAGAATTACCATCTGTACCCGTATCAAAAGTCTGAAACTTTCTTACATGAAATACACAATACATGAAATACACAATGAGATATAAGTCGTCAAACTAAGGTAAAATTGTTATTCTCCTTCTCCTCCTCTTCTGTCTACTTTTTAAGGGTGTGTAGCGACTATTCAAACAGAAAAGCTAAATAACTGGACATCTACCAATCATGTGATTCCACATGTTGATCAACGTCAAAACAAACCAGGGTATGCAAGCAGTTTGATATCCACACCATTTATATTAAACACATTATTTATGTTTTAAAACAGCAGATATCGCAGGAAAAAAAATACCGTGGTTTGAACTTGCAACATAAGGTTCTTGAAGAGCACACGATCTTAGCCCGCTGCACCACTGCGCAAGTGTTGAAATGTGTTCATTTTTTAAGCTTACATCCAAGCCTAACCAGCTTTCGGAAATGTTCGATTTCCTGTTAGAAAATTTCTAGTTTCCTGTTTGGTAGATACCATAGAATCGACTTGCACACAAGAGTGGCATATAGCTTCCTTGTCTAAATTTCTGATCTCTGATCAATTGTAGTTACTCGTTTAATTAAAAATAAATAAAGGAATATTTTATTTGGTAGAAATAAATAAATGATTTAAACAAATGCATAGAGGAATAAATACATTTAGAAATAAATATGTTTTAAATAAATAAATGTTGAAATGAATACATGTTTATATTATAAATGTATAAATAAATTAATAAATAGCAAGCTAGAAAACTACATGTCATATTAATTGATTTTGCTGATGCGTTTATCGACAGCAAAGGACATTTATATACCTATATAAAAAGAACAAGTTTCATGTAAAAAAATAAGTATATATATATATATATATATATATATACATATATATATACATACATATATATATACATATATATATATATATATATATATATATATATATATATATATATATATATATATATATATATATTGCAAGTTGACTAAAATTAATAGCGCATCAAAGAAAGTGACCAAGGTTGAAACATTTAATGGTAGCTACTTAGTCAACATTTACATTGTAACGTTTAAAACAATCTTTTAAAATGTAACAAACAAGGGTCATTTAAATGTGTTGGCTGAAAAAAGTAACAAGCAGACAAAACTGATTAAAACTAAACAACCATATAAATGTACTTGTCTACGTTGAAGAAGTAACCTTGCATTTAAAGGGTTAAATCACTTTGAGTCGCCGATTTCTCCACAGGTACCTGACAAGGGGCAACCCCTCTGCAAGCCCCACTTGTATTTATCCGGCCCAATGTGGTTTACGGGGGAAGAACAGGGTAAATATGCCACATATGCCAATCGCTCAGCATCTTATTTGCGCTTTATGTATCTACGTTGAATAAGTTGCCTTGCATTTAACGGGTTAAATCACGTTGGGCCGCCGATTTCTCTGCATGTACCCAGCAAGGGGCATCCCCTCTGCAAGCTACACCTGTATTTAGCCTGGCCCAACGTGGTTTACTGGGGCAGAACAGCGAGTACACTTAAAAACATATGCCAAACGCTCAGCTTCTGATTCGCTCTTTATGTATCTACGTTGAATAAGTAGCCTTGCATTTAACGTATTAAATCACGTTGGGCCGTCGATTTCTCTGCAGTTACCTGAAGAGGGGAAACCCTCCTGCAAGCCCCACTTGTATTTAGCCCGGCCCAACGTGGTTACTGGGGCAGGACAGAGGGCAAACATACCACATATGCCAATCGCTCAGCTTCTTACTCGCTCTTTATGTATCTATGTTGAATAAGTACAGAAATCGGCGACACAAATTGATTTAACCCTTTAAATGAAAAGAAGCTGTGCAATTGGCAAATGCGGCATGTTTACCCTATGTTCTGCTCCAGTAAACCACGTTGGGCTGGGCTAAATACAGGTGTAGCTTACAGAGAGGGTGTCCCTCACTGGGTACCTGCAGAGAAATCAGTGGCCCAACGTGATTGAACCTGTTAAATGCAAGGCTACTTATTCAATGTAGATACATAAACAGCGAATAAGATGCTGAGCAATTGGCATATGTGGCATATTTACCTGCTGTTCTACCCCATTAAACCACATTGGGCCGGGATAAATACAAGTGGGGCTTGCAGAGGGGTTGCCCCTTGTCAGGTACTGACAGAGAAATCGGTGGCCCAAAGTGATTTAACCCGTTAAATCCAAGGCTACTTATTTAACGTAGACAAATACATTTATGCACTAAAAGCCAGTGAATAAGCAGCTGAGCAAATGAGAAGCTAACGAATAAGAAGCTGGCGAATAAGAAGCCAACTTCAGCCTCGTCTGTAAAACCACAGATGTGTGATACGTTTGTATGTAAAAGGAATGTGTGTATAGTAAAAAAAAAAGTGCTCTATTCCTAAACAGCAGTGTTTATACCTCATTATACCTGGACTATTGACCGGAGGGTTGTGGGTTCAATCCCGGGTGAGGGACACTGCTGTTGTACCCTTGAGCAAGGTATTTTACCTAGATTCAGTATAAACAACTGGATAAATTAATTAACTGTATGTAAACATAATGTGATATAATTGTGACAATTGTACGTTGCCCTGGATAAGGGTGTCTGCTAAAAAATAAATAATAATTTAAATGCAATCTGCCGAACTATTTGCATTTGACTTGGTATTTGTATATTCTGAAATATAAGAATTTGCATTTGAATTTCAAATCATGGGAAAGCTTCAAAAATATTTCAATTTTAAACACTTTTCAATAATATTGCTCATAACAAAGTAGAGAGACTTTTCAGTATTGCTGGCAAAGTTGATTAACCTGAAAGATGCAAACTAAAGGACACTTTTGGGAACTTCATGTTTATTGAACATAACAAACAAAACAAGTAAAAATAATAATTGTGCAATGCACACATATATAAATATATACATATACCTCATCATTTATGTCAGTTTTTCACAAACCTGGTCCTGTGGGCCCACTGTGTCTGCTGTTTGTGTTCCAACTGAGTTCTCAATTATTAAATTGATCCCACAATTGAACTAACAATTAGTGATTTAATGCAATGTTAGAAATAACCTGAAATATCCAACTCTTTTGGCTGCTTTCACAAACCCTGATCAGCACTAATCTTGGACTACCTTACCTGAGTTAATTTTAGGTAGTCCTAGATTAGTGTTAATTGAGGCTTGTGCAGCCAGCCATTTCTACAAATAATTCAAATGCTCTGATTAGACATTTTATTCATTCAATTGGTGGTTAAATTCGTAATTTAAAGCTCAGATGGAACACAAATCAGCAAACACTGGGTCCTCAGGACCAAGATTGGGAAACACTGTTTTATGTAACTTGCTTCCTATATTGGTACATACCTGTTAATTATTATGAACTACGTGATTACTGTGTTTATGTTGTTATTATATAAACTGCTTTCCTTGTATGTCACCTTGGATAAAGGCCTCTGCCAAATTCATGTTAATAAATTAACATTTGTTGTATGGGAAAGTATTTGAAGTCCATTTAGCATTTGTCACATATTTGCATTTGTATTTAGTTTGGTAGTAAATGTATCACATTTGCATTTGTATTAAGCAAATTTGCAAGAACATTGACATTGCCACTGGTCTCATCAATTTCCTACTATCTGGAAAACACAAGTATGCTCAAAACCATAACCATCAAATTTAATAATGGAGTCACCCATACCTTTCAACGTTTATGCTCAAAGTTTGAAATCATGGATAGAGTCTACATTGTTTGAGAGCAGTTCCCAGTCATTGGTGGTCATGCAATCATCATTCACAAATGTCAGGGGATAACGCTAAAAACAGTTATGATGGATCGTGGTAACTCCATTTTCTCCTATGGACAAAGTTTTGTTGCACCTTCCAGAGTTACTTCCTTAAGTGGTATCCACCTTATCAACTTTGACCCCACCTGCATCTACGCATGTCATACTGCAGATGAAGAGTACCATCGGCTCAGAGGGATTTATTGTCCGAAGTTGAAAAGCTTGAAGGAGACTAACACGCACAAGGGACACAAGGTAAAATATCATGCGCATTTCATTCACCGAGCCATCATTAATGTTCAGGAACAGCAAAAGCCTCAGTCTTCTAAGAGAACATTGCACTTACACATCCATTCAGAGGCTTGAGCAACCCATTTCACCTCATGCTATGCAAATGCAGCATTGCAGTTCCTTCTTCACTTGCAACCTCTGAAGGATTCATTAAAACACAGTCAACAAGAGGCTATCAGGAGCTTTGTTAACAAATAGGATCACTTGCCATCCACTGCGTCTCTAACTACTGTGGATATTTGTCACTTCTTAGGAGAGCCTTTCAATAGAGGTGAGCAGCAACATGTTGCAGAGTTTCTCACCAAATTGTCTGAAATTTGTCCTGAAGTATCTTGCATGGTTTCAGTCACAATAAGTCATGACATTCTATGTACTACATGTAACTACTGTTCATCAAACCGAGAGGTGTTGCATGTTTATCCTCTACATGTACCTGCTGATACAGATTCCATGTGTTTGGAAGAACTCATTTATAGAAATGACAAACAGGCAATGATTCCTGGTAGCAAATGTAGGCAATGCAAAACGTCTCCAATCATGAAACGTGAACTTATTCAATCAGCAGGGAGACCGACTGCAGTCCAACTTATGCTTTGGGAAACCAAACCAGATGGGACCGTTACAAAGTGACACAATGCTAAGTTTACTGCTGTGCAAAAGAGCACAATTATTGTGGACAACAGGAATTACCAGTTAGATTCCATTATCATACACCAAGGACAGGATGTTACTTCAGGACACTATGTGTCTGTTCTTGCTGTGGGTGCTACTGGAAAATGGGTGCATGCAAATGATGCACTTATTGAAGTCAAACCATGGTCAAGAAATGCAAACGAAATGTATATGGCCTTTTATGAAGAGATCTAATGCTTTACAAATGCCTTAGCCTAAGTTCATAACACCACTATATCAAGGATAATAATGTTTTTTTCCAGCATTAAAATGTGTTAGTATACTACCCTTTAGCACGGACATGCATATGTACCTTTTGAACCATTTATAACATTGTAGTTTTGTACCTACGTAAATATCAATATATCAATACCTAGCAAAATAGACATATTGTTTTCACCACTCATGCAACTATAAGAATACAATGTTTACACTTTCAATATTGTCCAAAAGTCCCTTCTACCATTATTTTACTTTCAAATCTTTTCTCATTTCTCTTATATTACTCTACTTATTACTCTCTTGTAATGTCTGTCTGTCTATTTACCATACACATTCTCGAATATCTTTCCCTCGCTATATTCATTATTTGATGAAGTAAAAAAAGATGTGATATCTATAACTAAAACAATATAAAAAAACAAGTTAGAAAAATGCAACAGTCATTTTAAAAGGGGTGATATCAAACACAAAAGTCCAAGTTAGGAGAAGCAATTAGGCCAATCTTGTCAAGCATCAAGTAAATTGGCACAATTGGAAAGGTGCTGGGGCCCAAGATTCACACATTTCTTGCTTCTAACTTGGCGCCTTTTTTGATCGCTTCGCTCCACTTGAAATGCTCTTTGTATGACTTGAAGTGACTGAGACACACACTGAGACACACACTCTGAGAGGCGCGCACACACACACACTGAGACACACACACATACACTGAGACACACAAACACTGAGACACAAACACTCTGAGACACACATACACTGAGAAACACACACACTACAACACACAGTCTCAGTGTGTGTGAGTGTGTTTCAGTGTGTGAGTGTGTGTCTCAGTCACTTCAAGTCATACAAAGAGCATTTCAAGTGGAGCGATAAAGTGGAGCGATAAAGTGGAGCGATAAAGTGGAGCGAAGCGATCAAAAATTTTTTGAAACTGCAGTACTACCCGGTGTCAGTTTTTCAGTTCCTGCTTCTGACCTGACGTCACAATTCGTCCACCCTGTCACACCAAGGACTAAATTGTCAGGCTAAATAGTCCAGGGTACTCTGTTCCCATTACTTAGCGCCCTCACAGGTCGGGAGGGAGATTTACCACCAAGAATCATTGTCTTTGTCCCACAAACATAAAAAAAGTATACACACACAGTACCATTCCGTTCCGTTCCTTTCTCCCAGCTCCCTGGTAGTCTCTCTCTAATGGAACACTGGGCTCTCCTTTTATCAGATGTGGCTGCTTCCAATTATTCCATTTGGGAGCAGCCACATTCTCACGTTTCTGGCAGGGACAGGAATTAACCCCATCCCTGTCACCCACCACCAAAACACACATATATCAACACTATTTACAGGCAGGGCAATTTTGCTTTACATTACTAAAAATTACTGCAGATTGACTTGTTCTATCAGGAGTTGCCTGTATTGAGTAATTTAATTTTAAAAGTATTACTAACAGTTATTATTTTGACCAGTGTATATTACACAATTACTTAAATGAATAAATATGCAATACTTTGCCCACGATATTTTAACATTTTTATTCATATTCACCTTTCTGTCATACTCTGTGTAACAGGGCGAGGTGCCCTGTACATTGTTTTGTTTATTTATTTTTAGAGCGGGGTCCCCCTCCGCCCCTGTGTTATTTTGTATTTATTTATTATAATTTAGTATTGTAATTGTATGACGGCGTAGCCGAATGGTTGTTTATTATTTAGTAGCGTGGATGGGAAGCCCCATCCACACAGTATTTAAAAACTTGTGCAGAAGGTGGCCATCTCCCAAATTAATTAAGTTATTAATTTTGTTGCTAATCGGGAGATGGTCACCTGAATATAAAAAGCCTGCAGCTCTCCAGCTCGGGGTGGGAGTTCAGAGGAGGAACGAGAGCAGAGAGAACGTGAGAAAACAATATCATAAAAATATTTTATTTATTTTTGTTAGTTAAAAATAAAAACGTCAGCCAGCCGGTTCTTTACTTTACCTACAGTACTCTCTGGTGTCAGTTTATTTTCTCTTCCTGCTTCTGCCGTGACGTCAGACCACTCAGTCACCCTGTCACACGTGGTGGCAGCAGTGGGCTCACCAACGCCTCCTAGACGCAGGCAGAAGAGAGTACTGCAGTTTTTCATTTTTTTCGTTTTTTATTACTTGTGGGGAAGATGGGAGGAAGAAGAGGAAAGAAGATGGGAAAGAAGAGCTGCAGAAAGCAGCAACTGCAACAGCAGCAGCTGTGCAAGAGGTGGTGGTCCCGGGTCCCCAGTCAGTTTGGACCCCCGGACTGGGCGGCTGAGCAGGAACAATGGAGGGCTGAAGGGGCCCCCATGTGCGATGCCTGCGGCGAGTTCGGGCATGACAGGGAGGACTGCCCCTACGGTGATCCCCAGTACGAGGAGGCCTGGAACCAGGGCCTGGTTGGGGATGCTGCCGAATGGTTCTGGGCAGTCGACAATAACCAGGTGTCCTCAACACCCAGGAGTGAGGAGCCCGAATGCCCACCGCCCAAGCCTGCACCAACAAAGGAAGAGTGCCTGCTGGTCCCGCCTCCACCACCTTCAACGGCCGGAGCAGAGCAGCAGGAGTTGTCTTTGTCTCCACCGCAACCACCAGCAGAGGGAGAATGCCTGCTGGTCCCACCGCCGCCAGCAGAGGGAGAGTTCCTGCTGGTTCCACCTCCACCTCCATGGGAGGACTGTGTGTCGCTCCCACCACCACCAGCAGAGGGAGCATGCCTGCTGGTTTCCCCGTCGCAGCCAGAAGGGGAGGAGGCCCTGCCGCCTTCGCAGCCAGAAGGGGAGGAGGCCCTGCCGCCTTCGCAGCCAGAAGGGGAGGAGCCCCTGCCACCTTCGCCAGGAGCTGCCTCTGCCTCCTTCGCCAGGAGCAGAGCTGCAGGAGCTGCCTCTGCCTCCACCACCCGAGGGAGAGGAGCAGGAGCTGCCTCTGCCTCCACCACCACCACCCGAGGGAGAGGAACAGGAGCTGCCTCTCCCTTCACGATAGGATGGACTGGAACAGAAGGCTGGCGGTCCGCAGCTGCCCTTGCACAGGCTGCTAAAAAGGGCAAGGGGGAAAACGGCCGAGTCACCGCGGCTGAGAAGAGGGCCAAACCTAGCCCCACCGCTGGTCCTGGGTCCGCTGCCTTTGCCTCCTGAGGGACCGCTGCCGCCCTGTCATGCATCGCCCAGGGATGCCAGTTCGCCATCGCCCGGGGATGCCAGTTCACCATCACTTGGGGATGCCAGCCTCGCACCGCCCAAGGATGCCAGCCTTGCACCGCTCAGGGATGCCACGCCTGGATCGTCTGGGGCTGCCTGTTGCTGCCTATTGCTCCGCATCACCTGGGGCTGCCTGTTGCTCCGCATCGCCTGGGGCTGCCTGTTGCTCTGCACAGGGTACAGGGTACGAGGGAGAAGTGGAGCTCCCGCCTCCATGGCCAGGGGCTCCCCTCCTGAGTTCGCCTCCCGAGGGTCCGCTGCTGCTGCCGTCGCCTCCCGAGGGTCCGCTGCTGCTGCCGTCGCCTGGGGTCATCGAGGATCCTGCTTCGCCTGGGGTCGCCAAGGATCCTGCTTCGCCTGGGGTCGTCGAGGGTCCTGCTTCGCCTGGGGTCGCCGGGCACTCTGCTTCGCCTGGGGTCGCCGGGGATCCTGCTTCGCCTGGGGTCGCTACACTGTGGCCGGAACCCCACGAAGGGGAGCTGGCGGCCATGAAGAAGGGGAGGGAGGTCAGGAGACCAGCTCCCCCAGCCACATTTCCGTGGCAGGAAACACTGTGGCCAGAGCCCCACAGAGGGGAAATGCCGGCCATGAATTAGGGGGGAGGGAGGTCAGGAGACCAGCTCCCCCGGCCGCACTTTCGCGGCAGGATAGTGTGTGGCGGGAGCCCCGGAAGAGGGAGCTGCCAACCACGAAGAATTGGGGGGGGTGCCGGACCTCCCACCATGGCCACCCCCATGGACACTGTGCTTCCCCCTCTTCCGGGACTTTGAGACTGAGGGGGGAGGTGGTCGTTGGGGCCAAGTGTGCATTGCACAAGGGGGGGGGGATATGTAACAGGGCAAGATGCCCTGTACATTGTTTTGTTTATTTATTTTTAGAGCGGGGTCCCCCTCCGCCCCTGTGTTATTTTGTATTTATTTATTATAATTTAGTATTGTAATTGTATGACGGCGTAGCCAATGGTTGTTTATTATTTAGTAGTGTGGATGGCAAGCCCGATCCACACAGTATTTAAAAACTCGTGCAGAAGGTGGCCATCTCCCAAATTAATTAAGTAATTAATTTTTTTTTTTTTTTTTTTTTTTTTTAATTTAGTCGTCGCCAATTATTTTACCCCGGTTTTCACCCCAATTTAGCATGCCCAATTATTATCTGTATCCTCGGCTCACCGCTCGCAACCCCCCCCGCCGACTCGGGAAACGGAGGCTGGAACACACGTCCTCCGAAACGTGCTCCTGCCAAGCCGTCATTTTTCGCACTGCAGATCCACAGCAATGCCACCAGACCTATAGTGCCGGAGGACAACACAGATCTGGCAGCTCCACTGCAGAACCACAGGCGCCCTATCGGCCACAGGGGTCGCTGATGCCCGGTGAGCCGTGGATACCCCTGCCGACCTAAGCCCTCCCTACCCGGGCAGCGCTCAGCCAATTGTGCGCCGCCCCCCAGGAACTCCCAGTCACGGTCGGCTGTGACGTAGCCTGGATTCGAACCTGCGATCGCCAGGCTATAGGGCACATCCTGCTCTCTGCGCGGAGCGCCTTTACTGGATGCTCCACTCGGGATCCCCATGATTAATTTTGTTGCTAATCAGAAGATGGTCACCTGAATATAAAAAGCCTGCAGCTCTCCAGCTCGGGGTGGGAGTTCAGAGGAGGAACGAGAGCAGAGAGAACGTGAGAAAACAATATCGTAAACATTTAAGTATACTATTACAGGAACAGTGACAGCAACTGCCCAGCCTGACCTGTACAGTTTATTTATATTTTGTGTTTACCCTTTTAGTTTGCTCTGTGAGCACGTTTTCTTTTTGTAAAAATATTTTATTTATTTTTGTTATTTAAAAATAAAAACGGCAGCCAGCCGATTCTTTCTTTTACCTGCAGTACTCCCTGGTGTCAGTTTTTTCCGTCCCTGCTTCTGCCGTGACGTCACCGCTCAGTCACCCTGCCACACTCTGCAAAATCTTTTTTTAGGGAATTAATCAAGTACATCATTTTGGGATAAAAACATGTTGTGTAAAAATACAATGCATTACTATATATATTTTAAAAGCAAAAAGATACAAAAACAACATTACAAAAAAATAAATGTTTAATTATTAAATATTAACACTTAACATTTCAAAAATTAATGTTTTTTAAAACAAAAACGGTTTTACTTCATGTTTTAATAGCGTTACTTCCACATGCAGTAAACCATGCGGTTTACAAAAAATGTACTTGTAAATGTAAATAAATGTAGCCAGTTTTGGGAACTGATTAATCTAAATAAGGAGACATTTAATGCAAGTATAATAAATATAATAAATATAATTCCTTTAACAAAACTGTGAGGGAGGAGACCCTCACATTTGTCTCAGTATGTATCTGGACATTTACTGCAAATGTTTTTTTTATTGGGTTACTGATCCTTGTGTCTAGTAAGAAAAAAAAAAAACTTTACTTACCTGTTGTATGGGGGCTGGAGGCCTGTGGTTGGGAGTGTCCTTAAAAACAAAAGGTTAATCAAGAGTACTGTTTAGATAGTTGGGTTGGAAGGGTGCACACTTCCAGAACAATGTATTTCAGTACTATTGTTAAGATAAACTTTAAAAGGAACAACAGCTATTTTAATGTGCATGTTTTTGATATGCAATGGTTTAGGTAACCTGAGTTGGATGTGGTCCTCCATCTTGACAGGGAAGTAGGGAACCAGCCATGTTGGTGAGGGAAGCTTTTACTGACTTCCCTGGGTACTGACTTCCTGTAGTCACGGCAGTACCTGTAGAAGATATTGAAAGGGGTGATAGCTGATTTTAATTAAGTTCCCCTCTGCTTGTTTTAAAGCATAGTTTTAATGCACGTGTTAGATTAATGTTTAGTTATATATATTCATTGATTTGTTTCTTTTTGAATACTTTATTTATTATTGATAACTGTTTGCTGGTTTGTTTTTATATAACCACCTGCATAATGGTTTATTCTGGGGGAGGGGTAGGCCAGGAAGGGTATAAAGGCTGATAGTTATTTTTGGTTTCCACTTTTTCTTTCTTCAAATTATTCAATTAGTTTTTTGTTTATCATTGTTCTTAAATAAAAATAATTGGTTTTACACCAAACTTCTCTGTGATCCGTGTGCTTCCCTGCAAATCAACACCAGCCGCTGGCTGCACTCTCCAACAAAAACAAACACACCAGATAAAACAGTTTAAGGGCCGGACCAAATCAAACCCAGATCGCTCTTGCCAAAGAGTCCTTATGTGATAATATCGCTAGTTTCCATATCGCATTTTCTTTATCCCGAAACCAAAACTAGCCATTTCCAATCCGCGAAAGGGACTGAGACAGATATCGCTTGTTTGGGAAGCAAAAATAGGAAGGCACAATCACAGCTTACATTGCAGACCTTCCAAAAGGGGCAGAAACAGGAAGAACGCTACCGAAAACAAACAAAGGTAAGAGTCTGATTGTGAAATAATTAATACACACGCTATATAAAATTATTATTTTAGTAATAGTATTTTTCTTACAGGCATTTAACATTATGTGTGTTTTATTTGTGTGTGTTTTTCTACACAGTTGTTTTCGCTGTGTGTTTTATTGTGTGTTTTTCCTACACAGTTGTTTTCTGGAGTTTTGTTTGTTAATGAGTTTGTATTCAAAAGTCGTTTTCAAGATTGTTTATGTTGTGCAATTGAACAGGTTGTTTTGTAGATGTTTATTATTGTATAGGTTATATATACTAAGCCCCTATAGGAAATAAATTATAATCCTTAATATCATTATATGAGTATCCATGAGCATAATGTGGTACAAACAGACATGGGGTCAAATGCATTTACATTTAAATGTAAATGACTGCATGTATTTGAAAATTGGAATTTGCTTAATGCAAATGCAAATGCAAATGTCATGTATGTACAACCAAACTAAATACAAGTGTCACAAATGCTAAATGCATTTTCTGTTTTATATTTGTAATTAATTTAGAACAATTTGTAGATTTTATTTTTCACTTTGACATTATGGACTTTTTTGTGTTGATCAGTGGCAAAGCCTCCTAATTAAATCCACTTTGATTCTATGTTGCAACACAATAAAATGTGGAAAAGTCCAAGGGGGATGAATACTTTTGAGAGCCACTGTATTAATGCCTAAAGTCGCACGTCTCAGTTTGTAAAGTTTTAAACTTGGTAAACTGAAAGAAAAGCTGTCTGGGGTCTTCTAATTACACACGCAGCGTAATGCATTTACAATACATAGTTAATGGCGTATTAATAATGCCAATTTGTAAGGAATGCAAAATGCCTTGCTGGTAAAATGGTCTTGTTTTATAGCAACATAACCAATAGCACAATAAAACACAGTAACACAGTAAATAGTGAGGAATATAGTTATTAACTTACCGTACGGTATGTTGCTGGTCGATATGCAATTGGCAGAATGCAGAAAATCCCTGAAGTTTTTCACCAGATCTCCAGTGCCAATACAATTCATACATTTACTTCATCAATCTGACAAATAAATGTGTTTTTATCCAGCTTGCAGTGAAGAAGTCATAGAAGCGTCCACTTTCTTGCAAACTTTCCCACAACGTGGTGTGAGAAACAACATTGTTTTCAGATCAAATCCAACAAAACATGGCAGCAGGCACGATAGGTGGTCTTCAAGAATATGTTTCTCAGAGCCAAATGCTATACTGATTCCTTTGTGGCTATATGATGAATTGAAATATATATTATCACTAAGACATAGCCTATAAACCAGGTGCTTAGACACGTAGGCTATTTGTCACACTTTTCAAACACGTTACTGAATTTATGATTCTAAATGTGTTTAGGAATTAAACACCTTGTGGCTTTTATTTTATATACTCTTAGACCTGTTTGAGTTGTAACACTTTTAAAATGTTCATACGCGTTGATAACAGGGCTGGTATTTAAAACCAAGCACTAACCAGGCCTGATGATTAAAATTATATTTCTTCGCAGACAATATCCAGGGCAATTGTCTTACTTATTTTATTTGTTTTTTACATACAATTACCAATGTTTATTTCTGGAGCAGTAGGTAAAAACAGCAGTGTGCCCCCACCCCGGTACTGAACCCTCCAGTACGTAGTGAAGTGCCCTAACCAAATGCAGGCACAAAGTCACGGCTCACTAGTGTCATATTGCATGACGAATAGGCTACCGGTATAGGCTGCTATATATTGTTTTTTCTGACTTGCCCGGCAGAACTAATGTTATTTCTCATGCTATTATTACTCCACCAGGTGTCAGGGTCTGGGAGAGACCGTACCGGATCCCAGAGAGTCGCAGGGTTCCTGTTTGCAAGGAGGTGAAGGATAAGCTCGAGCTTGGAGTCATTGAACCTTCCTGGAGCGAGTGGTGCAGTCCTATCGTAATGGTGGGCAAGAAGGGCGGCTCCACTCGGTTCTGTGTGGATTTTAGAAAGGTTAATGCCATCTCCAAGTTCGATGCATATCCAATGCCCTTAGTGGATGAGATCCTCGACCGACTGGGTAAGGCGCGGTTAATCTCGACCTTGGATCTGACGAAGGGATACTGGCAGATTCCACTCACTCAGAGCTCAAGAGAGAACAGCTTTCTCTACCCCAGATTGCTTGTTCCATTTCCGGAACAAGCAATGTTCAGTGACTGATGGACCAGGTCTTAGCTCCCCATCATCAGTATGCAGCCGCGTACATTGATGATGTGGTGATTTTTAGCTCCACCTGGAAGGAGCATATTATTAGACTTTCAGCCGTCCTACAGTCTCTAAGGGAGGCGGGGCTAACAGCCAAGCTGGGCAAGTGTGCATTTGGCAAACAGGAGACCCAGTATCTTGGCTACATTATGGGTAATGGCCGGGTAAAGCCGATCACCTCCAAAGTCCAGGCGCTGGTGGAGACGGCGATCCCGAGGACCAAGTCATAGGTGAGATCACTATTGGGGTTAGCCGGCTATTATCGCCGTTTTATCCCCAAGTATGCCACCATAGGCAACCCCCTGGTCGATCTCACCCGAAAGGCTGCTCCAAAATTAGTTAAATGGACAGGGCAGTGTCAGGAGGCATTTGATATGATTAAGAAGCGACTCTTAATCAAGCTCCCGCTCTGATTTCACAAGATTTCAACAAAGAGTTCATCCTTCAGACTGATGTCTCCCACATTGGTTTGGGGGCGGTTCTGTCCCAACAAGTTGACGGAGTGGAACACCCTATCATTTATTTGAGCAAAATAATGGCTCCTAGGGAGATTAACTACTCCGTCATTGAGAAGGAGTGTTTGGCCATCAAATGGGCTACTCACGCCCTTCGCTATTATTTGTTGGGGCGTTCTTTCTCTTGTGTCACTGATCATGCTCCTTTAAGGTGGTTACACATGATGAAGGACAATAACGCTCGGATAACTCGGTGGTATCTGGCACTGCAACCCTTCCACTACACTGTGAAACATTGTGCGGGTAAGAATCATCAAAATGCAGATTTTTTTTCAAGGGAGGGCGGACCATTGGGGAATGTAGAGTTGGCCAAGTGTTCCTTCGGCATCACTCTGAGGGATGAGATGTGATAAAGAGAGAAAGAGTCGATGTTGTAAATCTCCCTTCCGATCGGAAAGGACACTGTGTAAGGTCGGTGGTATGCTGCCTCCTAGATGGACTGCTTTGACAGTAGGCAGAAACCGGAAGGTGACCATATTAAGGGGAGCGCATAGTTGCATGTACCCGGTAAGACTCCATTTGGGACGGCCCTCTATTGGAGAAGCCATGGCAACGAGTTGTTTGCAGGGAGCGCTTTGTGGGTACAAAGGGGGAAGCAGCTACGTCAGTACGCCGCCTTGCGCTGACGTGTACAGACGGCCAGAGCCTGTACCATTTACCTTTTTGGTTTGTTGTTTGTGTTTGTTTCGTTGTAGAGGAGGAGTGAGCTGCAGACCGGCAGACAAGAGCACGTCTCTGCACAGCACAGCACCGCACAGCACCACACTCACTGGCGCTACGTTTCCCAGGACTCGAGCACGCACACTGCCGTGCACGGAGGACGGGGGACGGACAAAGTCTAGTTTTGTTTGTTTTTTTGTTTGTGATTGAAAGCCTGCCGTGTACCCACCAATACCATCGTTGGTAAAGGGGTGGACTACTTTTGTTATTATTATTTGTTATTATTAAAGACACAGACTGTTTTTGGGAGAAAACGCTGTTTGGACATTCTTTTTCATTCACTGTACCACTGCACCTGACGATATCTCAATATTTATTTTTCAATGTGCCACAACTGCGTCTGTCAATCACAGCCAGTGGGTGGTATTAACGACTCCATTGGCTGGCAGAGATTGTTCCACCCATTGATACGGTTCCACCCCATCCTCCGGCAATGCCATGCAACACAACTGATGTCAATCTGACAAGGTTTCTCAAAGTTATACTACTGCTGCGAGTTAGATATTTTATGTTTTATTGAGTTGACTGAAATATCCAACATTTGTGTCCCTATTTTGCCACTCGTTAGCACTCCCAATTAATTTCATTTTCATAACTTAGAAACTGGGAGATGGGGTCCGGTAAGAACACTTTTTTATTTATATAGCCCATCGTAAATTACCAAAACACGATACACACACACACAAATGCCCCCTTGCCCCACTAACATGGGGCCTAACATTATAATAATGATTACACGTTAAATATGTCGTAGTTCTGAGATTTGATTTGTGTCATTTCAGTTTTGCTGTCAATTATTTCAAATTAAGTAGCGAGACACTATAATTAACATATACAAAACAGGACAGGAGTAAGTTAACTTGGCTGTTCAATAAACTAATTTTAGTCAAACTTGTTTGAATTTTACTACAAACAAATCAACTATTGGGTTAGCCAGTGGGCGGCATCAAAGCCATTGGTTAATCATCAGCCAATGGAGTCGTTGATACCGCCCACTGGCTGTGATTGACAGAAGCAGTTGTGGCACATTGAAAAAGAAATAGCGAGCATTACATCAAAATGTAAAAAGCAAAGTGGAAATTGTGAAATACATGAATGAATAAATAAATGAGTAAAATAAATATTGAAATAAATGAATGAATAAATACATTTATTTCAATATTTATTTATTCATTTATTTCTAGTTTTGGTAGGGAATATCCTCCATAATATGTGCTGTTTCAAAACATAAATAAATAGCTTAGTGTAACTGGTATGGAAATCAAAGTGCTTGCGTTCCCTGGTTTATTTTGATGTAGACCAACATGTGAAATCGTTAGGTTACTTACTGTAACCCTGGTTCCCTGAAAGAGAAGACGACCATCAAACATTATGTATGGGATATTCCGGCCCTTGAGGTAGGTAATGCTGAGCTCTCTATATCAGAGCTGCTGAAGGCCCTTTCCTGGGGTGACACACTCGGTCCCGCCCACCGAAGGTAGAAAACCGTCACTCACAGGAAGATCTCCCTCTTTTTCCGTCGAACCCGTGAGGGCGACCGAAGTGACCTCATGGTTGGTGGTCGTCTTCTCTTTCAGGGAACCAGGGTTACGGTTAGTAACCTAACGTTCCCTTTCAAGTCGAAGACCACCACCAAACATTATGTATGGGATAATGTATACCAGAGCTGTTGTGAGGGAGAAGGAACGGCAGCCTATGAGGGACGCACAAGCACTGCCTAACCCAGAGGTTAGCGCTGTGAGCTTACACCCTCAAGGACCCTTGTGCCTACAGAAGGCAAGGCAGGGTCTACCACATTAATACGGTAGAACCTGGAGAAGTATGCGGCATAGCCCAGCTAGCCGCAGTACATTGTCAGACATCGAGGCACCTTTGAAAGGGCCCAAGATGTAGCCAACCCTAGTTGAGTGTGTGGCTACCCTACCAGGTGGGGCAAGCCAACACCATTACACACAATCGAGACTGTGTCCACAATCCAGTGTGACAGACACTGCTTAGAGGGGCTGTCCTAGGGTCCGTGTTCCGTGACAGACAAAGAGCTGGTCAGACTGATGCAGCGCTCTTGTCCTAAGCATGTAACATTTCAATGCCCTCACTGGGCAGAGAAAATTAAATCTCTCATCCTCCGTTGAAGCAACGGAGGTGGATGAGATGACTCCAGTTCCACAGACTGGTTAATGTGGAAAGCTGTAATCACCTTGGGGAGGAAAGCGGGGTTGGTGCGTAGCGACACTACGTTTCTATCCTCACACACGCGCATGCAGGAGCTGTGCACAGACAGCACCTGCAGCTCACTGATCTGCTTTACGGAGATGATAACTAAGAGGAAGGCTGGGGAGGAAGGTACTTCCGCCCTATGGAGTGTAAGGGCTCAAACGGGCCTTCGTGAGAGTCTCTAGTACAATATTAAGGCTCCATTCAGGGAGAACAGTCCTACTAGGAGGGCGTAATCACCGTGCGCCTTTAAGGAAATGGGTAGCCAAAAATGTGCACCCGGAGACATAGAATCTACGGGGGCATGGCAAGCTTTGCTAAGGGGGCTAAAACCAATTCCAAAATGTTTTTCCAATATTATAACAGCAAGAGGACATTTAAAGAGGAGGTTAAATGTCTAAGAGACACAAATGGCAAAATCATAGACGAAAAAAAAATAGCAAATATATTAAATGATTACTTTTCACAAGTTTTTACAAAGGAGGACACGGACAACATGCCCCACATGTCGACCTGTTCATATCCAGTTTTAAATAACTTTAGCATAACAGAGGCAGAAGTGTTAAAGGGACTAGGAGCGCTTAAAATAAACAAATCCCCTGGGCCGGATGAGATCCTCCCAATAGTACTCAAAGAAATTAAAGAAGTTATTTACAAACCGCTAACCAAGATCGTGCAACAGTCTCTTGACACAGGGGTTGTACCGACAGACTGGAGAATTGCAAACGTAATACCGATCCACAAAAAGGGAGACAAAACCGAACCAGGTAACTACAGACCAATAAGCCTGACTTCTATTATATGTAAACTTATGGAAACTATAATAAGATCTAAAATGGAAAATTAACTATATGGTAACAATATCCTGGGAGACAGCATGGTTTTAGGAAAGGGTGATCGTGTCTAACTAATCTGCTTGACTTTTTTGAGGATGCAATATTGGCAATGGATAATTGCAAAGCATACGACATGGTTTATTTAGATTTCCAGAAAGCTATTGACAAAGTCCCACATAAAAGATTAATTCTCAAACTGAACACAGTAGGGATTCAAGGAAATGCATGCACATGGATTAGGGAGTGGTTAACATGTAGAAAACAGAAAGTACTGATGAGAGGATAAACCTCAAAATGGAGCGAGGTAACCAGTGGTGTACCACAGGGATCAGTATTAGGTCCTCTGCTATTCCTAATCTACATTAATGATTTAGACTCTGATATAGTAAGCAAACTCGTTAAATTTGCAGACGACACAAAAATAGGAGGAGTGGCAGACTTGAAGCAGCAAAGGTCATTCAAAATGATCTAGACAGCATTCAAAATTGGGCAGACACATGGCAAATGAAATTTAATAGAGAAAAGTGTAAAGTATTGCATGCGGGCAGTAAAAATGTGCATTATAAATATCATATGGGAGATAGTGAAATTGAAGAAGGGAACTATGAAAAAGACCTAGGAGTTTATGTTGACTCAGAAATGTCTTCATCTAGACAATGTGGGGAAGCTATAAAAAAGGCCAACAAGATGCTCGGATATATTGTGATAAGTGTTGAATTTAAATCAAGGGAAGTAATGTTAAAACTTTACAATGCATTAGTAAGACCTCACCTAGAATATTGTGTTCAGTTCTGGTCACTTCGTTACAAAAAGGATATTGCTGCTCTAGAAAGAGTGCAAAGAAGAGCAACCAGAATTATCCCGGCTTTAAAAGGCATGTCGTATGCAGACAGGCTAAAAGAATTGAATCTATTCAGTCTTGAACAAAGAAGACTACGCGGCGATCTGATTTAAACATTCAAAATCCTAAAAGGTATAGACAATGTCGACCCAAGGGACTTTTTTGACCTGAAAAAAGAAACAAGGACCAGGGGTCACAAATGGAGATTAGATAAAGGGGCATTCAGAACATATTTTTTTTTACACAGAGAACTGTGAGGGTCTGGAACCAACTCCCCAGTAATGTTGTTGAAACTGACACCCTGGGATCCTTCAAGAAGCTGCTTGATGATATTCTGGGATAAATAAGCTACTAACAACCAAACAAGCAAGATGGGCTGAATGGCCTCCTCTCGTTTGTAAAGTTTCTTATGTTCTTATGTTCTTATGTTCTAAGCAGAGAACTTCCCAGCATAGACGAGACACGGTCAGCCACTCTGTTGTCCGACAGGTAGATACTTCCTGTGCGCTAGACGAATAGCAACGTGGAATCCGCGTTCTTTCAGTCCAGTGTGATAAACCATTCGCCCGGCCGGACAGCCTGGCGAGTACGGCAGATGCCAGCGCGTAACATCCGGGGCAACCACCGGTGCAGGCGGGGTCAGCTCCGGGGCCAGCGTTATTGGCTGAGCTAGGGCCACAGCAAGGGCTTGAGCCTGCTGTCTGGCCAGGCCCAGCGCCGCATACAGCTCAGCCATGTACTGAAGCACACAGGCAACAAGTGTGCAGACGCACCGAGGACACTGAGTGAGGTAGAATACAGTACTGGTGCACCGAAGCATCGGGGCACCCAGCGCAGGTATTATTCACATGCTGTGGTGCTAAGCACTGAGGCATGGAGCATCTAAACACCGAGGGCGCCGACTGAGAGGCGCCCAGACTTAACCCCGTGAAGTCAACACAACCTGGGGTAGCGCAAAGCATACACAGGGGTGGATACCCAGACTCGAGTGGCTGCGGTAGTCAATCAGGAGAGCAGTACAGGGGAGCGCACGGTGCTGCACCATGGTGCAGAGCGGCAATAACCTGGTTCTGGACCGCGTGCAGTCACACAACATGGATAATAATAATAACGTGTTAGCGCATAGCGTATGCCAGGGTGGAGCACAGGCTCAAGGAGCTGCAACCTGTTATTTATTTTTAACTGCAAAGGCAGTATGTGGAACATACAGGCTTAAACCCAGACATTCGGCTATGGGAGAAACACATTCACCATGCCAGGCGGGTGACCAAGCACGTCAAGTAGGCGGGCTGAAACAAGCTGGCGGATTCAACTCAACCGCGGGACACAACAGAGCTGGGTTCCCGTGGAAGAATCACGCTTATTATTTATTTCTAACTGCCGGGCAGTAAAGAAACAAATGCGCACACACCGCAGAAGCTGTGTGGGTAAAAATATCAGTCACCACGGCAATGCGGTTAACTGATTTTGTTTTGTTTTTCCAGCCCACCGAGTATGCGGGCTGAAGCAAGCTTGCGTATGTAACTCTGAAAACCACACATACACGCACACCACAGCAAGCTGTGAGGGTAATAAAGCAGACACCACGGCAACGCGGGTGAACTGAATATTTGAAGCGCACCGGGGTGGGCTGAGGCAGTCCAGCAGAGTCAACTCCGCAGCGGGGCATGGCAGAGCCGGGGTCCGGTGGAGGAACACGTGTCTCTTTTTCTTTTAAACTGCAACATTATTATTATTTTATTTCTTAGAAGACGTCCGTATACAGGGCGACTTAATAGCAGAGGAAAACAGCGATCTCTGTAAGGCTTTCAGCAGACTGCAATCGCAAAGCGATGTAGGCTGTTACACAAGAAAGAAAAGAGTAAACCCAGCGTAGTAACTGGACGGGTGTCTAGCATGGACTACGTGCAGTCACACGACCGGGGCAGCGCGTAGCCTACCTCGGAGTGGAGCACCTTCAACAGGCATAAGTCAACGAGGCACCTCGTGCATCGAGCACCCGAGGGCGCTATGTGTCCTGATGTACTAAGCACCTGCCGACCGAGCACCATACGTCCTGTGGGTATGATGCGTTGCAGGCCGTACAGGGAAGGGACCCCGATATGGTACTGACTTTGTGCATTACCACTGAGGCACTGCTCGCACTACGTTGAACACTGGTAAGTGTTAACGTAGTGTGTCCACTCACTAGCGTTACAGCACGGTATGCTGAGCCCCGTGCGCACTGAGTATCCTGTTTTCACAGATACTGTGCAGCACCGTGAGCTATGTGCTAGTTTGAGCAGTGCTTACGCAATAACCCGTGCGTCCCAAGTGCACTGTGTACTGCATTCGAGATGCTAGGCAGGGAGTCCTGAGACAGGACGTCTGGCTTGTGCATAGCACTAAGCACTGCTTTCACTGCGTTTGACCCACAGGTACTAAAATTCGCTAGCGCTACAGCTAAGGCTATTAACACTGCTTACCTTGCGCCGGGTACCGTGGGCACAAGCGCACCGTGTACTACGCAGCGTATGGGCACTAGTGCACAACCAACTACGCCTGCACCGTGTAATATGTACACCGCGTGCAGCTCTTAAGCTGAGCTCAGTACGCACTGGTATTACCGTGCAGCACCACGCGCTATGCGCTAGTAGAGCAGTACTTACGCAACCAGCGCAACGTGCACCGCACTGCTTGCCTCGAGCGTTCCAAACGCCTTGCGCAATGGGTACTGTACACTGCGTGAACTGCGTACCGTGCGCACTGTGCGTAACTGCACTATAAATGCAGGGGTACTAGCACCTGCGCACTACGTGCGCTGTGAATACTGAGCACTGTGAATACTGAGCACTGTGTACACTGCGTACTGGGGCACTACGTACACCACGTACCATGTTACGCTATCGTGCCCTACGCTGGGGCGTTGGAAAATACGCAGTCTGCGTTGTGCACTTGAGCACCGAGATAGAATCACGGGCTATGCGTGCGCCGCGGTACCGCAGCACCGGAGAGGCCCCTACGCAAAGTGCGTACCCTAACCGCGTGGTCAACACACACACCTGGTCAGCGTGGAGCGTGTACCAGGGGGGGAAAGAGGCCGAAGGCGCGGTGGGTGATGTTTTATTCAGACAAAAATATCACAATTTCTAATGAGAAAGACGTGAAGGAGAGAGAGAGAGTACACCGAATGCACACAAACCGACTCACCGCAGCGGTCAGGTTCGGCCGGCGGCTCCACTCGACAGCGGGGATACGGCCAGGCCTGGCCCCGAGGAGGATACTGTGTTACTCTCTAGAAGAAAAGACAACTCATTCGCGGATGACTGCACAGACAGTCGCTCACACACGACAGACAGGTAAAAAAGAGCGGGCTACCACCAGTCGGGGAGGCCACTGAAAGACAGAAAGATAAAAGAACTGTCTTTTTTCAAAAGTCATTGATTCCAGGAAAGCGGCAAGCCAGCTTTCAGCACGAATGCTAGGGAAATACAACTGACCCGAATCGACTCGAGGGCTATTTCTTATCACTCAGCTAAACACAGAGGTCTTATCTTACCGTCTTGAGAAGGAAAAAGAGGGAGATCTTCCTGTGAGTGAGTTTTATACCCTCGGTGGGCAGAACCGAGTGTGTCATCCCAGGAAGGGGCCTTCGGCAGCTCTGATATAGAGAGCTCAGCATTACCTACCTCAAGGGCAGGGAATATCCCATACATAATGTTTGGTGGTCTTCGACTTGAAAGGGAACCAGTCAGGCCATTTTCTCAATGTAACCGGATACTGCTGGTTTTAAAACCGGAAGCTGGAGATTTTCAGTCGAGCAGATCCTTTTCAGTCAACTCGTCAAGTACGGATGTAAGCTTCAAAATTGGAAGCATTCCAACAGCTGACCGGCGACACAGCGTGCTATAGCATGTCTTTATCAGCGTAGAATTCTCATGCTGCAGCTTTGAACCCCGCAGGTTTTTTTTGATGATGATGATGAAATGAAAAAAGGAGAGTGACAATTTTACCTTTGTTTGACAACTTATATCTCAGTGTGTATAAGAGGTATTTACGTTTTTTTTTTCACATTCGATCTAAGAAAGCTTAAAACTTTGTTTAAAGTGGAATGGTACTTTTAAGTTATTTAGTTTTGCCGCTGCAATATGGTCAAAACAGCAAAACTCTTGGTGCTGTATAGAGAGTATCGGCAGTTCCGCCAAGTTTTTCTAACTTGTAGCAAGGAACTACCGTTCCTCTCAATAATATGATATATACATTGAGAAAACTATTATTACAAAGCAACAAGCAAAGAAACGTAAGCAGTGGGCGGTGTAGGGTGATACACTGCCGTTACAGATTCTGTCCCCAGTCAGTGAGGTGACATGAGGCTCTAAAACCATCAATGCAGACGAGCCCGGCTCTCTTGCATAGAGGTTAGAGAAGCTTGTTTGTGGTGCGCGTGGTCGCCAGTTTGTGCCTGGCTTTGATCCTGTTTTATAGACTCTCCACGAAAGCTTGATTAATTGATCAATGAATGTTTAATTGAGGCTTGCAATAGAAGGAAAAAAACACACATATTGCAGCTCTGCCCAGCTGTAATTATACGCTCACTCTGTGGGTCAAGCAAAGTCAATTCAGTATCTAATAAGACTAAGGTTAGTGTTTTGGGACTGTTTTATTGGCTCTTGAATTGCAGCCAGAAGTGATAGCAAAAGTAGGTGACAGAATACATTATCAGACTCTAATTGCTTCATAATTGACCATATGGAGACAAATTTAATTTAATTTACTTGAAGTTGTTTCAAGTTTCCATCTGTGTTTAGGTGCATACAGT
Source organism: Acipenser ruthenus (assembly GCF_902713425.1). Classification (NCBI taxonomy): domain Eukaryota; kingdom Metazoa; phylum Chordata; class Actinopteri; order Acipenseriformes; family Acipenseridae; genus Acipenser; species Acipenser ruthenus. The sequence goes on along the minus strand of NC_081207.1, from coordinate 13,042,635 downwards.
TCTGATGGCTGACTTCTTTCTTGTGTTGAGTCTGTCATACAAAGTGTGCAAGAAGAACTTTTCTCTTAAACTGATCAGAGGCAGCCACAACCTTTAAACGTATTTATTTATTTGTTTGTTTTTTTAACTAAAGAGTTAGGTTAAGCTGTGATTTAAAAAAAAAAAGAATAAACTCATACACCCTCTTTAAAACAGAACAGAAACATTTCAGATGCAGGATTAAAAAGTAGTGCATTTCTAATTGAAAAACCAAGGCTTTTTAAAGACATTTCATCTTTAAATACATAATTACACACATGAATTACTACAAGTACGAAAGTTACCAAACAGAGACAGATGTAGAAGTCAAGCTGACATCAATATTGATTTATCTCATTCAAGTTTTAATTGCAATTTTGTTTAATCCTTTATATTTTTAGTGGTAGTCACATTATAGCAATTGTGCTGCCTGTCATGTGCAATTAGCACCAGCATCTAGCACTTGCAAATACAGCAGCAACTGATGAAACAAAATCCATTGGAAAGAGTCTTGAATTAAAAACTAAGACTGTGGAGGCTGCTGTTTATACAAACTGTAATAGCTCAATTACGCTATTGATGTAACTAACTGCCTGCTAATTATTGCAATGTACAATTTTTTTTTTTTTGGGGGGGGGGGGGGGGGGGGGAATGTATGTACAAATAAGTATGTCAGTAACAGACAGACACCCCCCAGTAACACCAGAATCATATATTCAATTATTTAAACTTATGTTAATACCACATGTCATGTCACTTGGATAAGCTGTTCTCCATATATACACATTTTTAGCAAAATCTCACCTCTACCACAGACTGGGCCAATTTTCCAACAAAGTGCCTTAAGATTTTATTCTAGTGCCATTTGCCTCACTTAAAAAAAAAAAAAAAAATAGTTTTAAGAACAGTTTGACCTCATTGAAAAACACTTATGGTCAAAATGTTTGTCGTTTGTTTCTTTTAGTATTTCTAAATCTTACTCCTAATAATTTACCAGCCAAAAATAAACTTCAACCCTAGTCATAATGTTTCTACTGTAGTATTGGTTGGCATAGCTTTAAAAGGTGACCAGTGATAATATTGCCATTGCTAAAGAGCTATTCAGATGTTGGCAATGTTGGTTAATGTGCAACGTTCCAAATTCTTTCTAGTGCTCCCATGCCACATTCAGGCCTACTGAGTCTAGCCATGATTGAGCTCTTGAGTCCTGCCACCCACGTCATGTGCAATGAGCCTAATGAGGGCTAAACTGGAAACCACTCAAATTCAATCTTTAATTTTACCCAGGGAAAGGAATGATTCCTCTGAAGGAAGGCAAAGGAAACAGGGTTCTCTTGAAGCGGCAGCTGGGAATTGGACATTAGATTAGCAGTGCTACAGCGATACTTTCTGTTTTTATTAGTTACCAGCAGATTCCATCCCCACATGGGCAAACTAAAAATGATTAGGTTCCATTTGCATTTAAAATGCTTTAATAATATTTACACGGGAAGTCCGTTCATCCAAACAAGAAAATACAAAAGCAATTTGCACATCTGTCGGCAGTTTTATTTCTTAATATGCTAAACAAATGTATTTACTGCTTCATTACTACCTGTTCACTGGTCCTCTTTGCATTATGATTCAATTCTTATTCTCAATAGCCTGCTGTCCAGTTGAATGAGCCCTTCCTAGATGTATGCTAATTAAACTTCACCTGTGTTTAAGATTGAATCAGGCTATATAGTTTATTTTCCAGAAGCAATGCAATAGATCTGAAAGATATACTGTTGCTTTCTGGTCCCTATTCACTTCCTGTAGGTCACATGGTCTGTTTGCTTTGAGACCGTTTAACAGAAAGTGACTAAAAGCACAGGAACTGGTTACCAGGAAGCAACGACAACTTTGAATTCTTTTGGGCTGTAATTGAAATCTCTACATATCCCAAATGAAAATATAAAAAGCAAGCAAAGGACTAAAGGGCACCAGGGATAATAAAAGGAAGGAAAGTGTATTTTTGAATTGTGGTTATCAAGTCTTTAAATTTCTAGGTCATCATTTAATCATTTTATAATGCTTAAAGTCTGTTTCAGTTGTAGAAGTTAAATAAAATAATAAAACAGAATATATTATTATTATTATTATTATTATTATTATTATTATTATTATTATTATTATTATTATTATTCATTTTTGCTCAAAAGACCCAACTTCACAATGTTTAGGTATGTTTAACATACATCTGTCCAGGAAAAGTGTGTTTGAAAACAAACAGGCAATTCTTTTTTTTTTTTTTTTTTTTTTTTTTAAATTTTAGTCGTCGCCAATTATTTTTACCCTGGTTTTCACCCCAATTTAGCATGCCCAATTATTATCTGTATCCCCGGCTCACCGCTCGCAACCCCCCCGCCGACTCAGGAAACGGAGGCTGAAACACGCGTCCTCCGAAACGTGCTCCTTCCAAGCCGTCATTTTTTGCACTGCAGATCCACAGCAATGCTACCAGACCTATAGTGCCGGAGGACAACACAGATCTGGCGGCTCCGCTGCAGAGCCACAGGCGCCCTATCGGACACAGGGGTCGCTGATGCGCGGTGAGCCGTGGATTCCCCTGCCGACCTAAGCCCTCCCTACCCGGGCAGCGCTCAGCCAATTGTGCGCCGCCCCCTAGGAACTCTCGGTCACGGTCAGCTGTGACATAGCCTGGATTCGAACCAGCGATCTCCAGGCTATAGGGCACATCCTGCGAGGAACGCCTTTACTGGATGCGCCACTCGGGAGCCCCTACAAACAGGCAATTCTTATAGGCTTTTAATGCCATGGTAACTACACTTATCGCTTGTCGCTTATTTCTATTTAAATCTATTAATGTGTTTATGATGTAATTTACTATATAGTTAATGATGTAACAATTTACTATTCCTTAAACCTTCAGGCATAATTATATTGAGTCTATTTATCCATTTATTTCCCTTTATCTGTATTGTACATATATCTATTTTTTTTTCTTTATCTAAAACTACAAATGGTGGGTCATTTATATTATGTAATTTTTTTTTGTAAAGGGTTTAACTATTACTTATGTTTGATAGGTGATTCTGTATTATTTTATATAATGTTGTACCTGTCTCATTTCTATTTTGTTACATTTTTGGCAAAATATACCATAAACAAGGTTGCTAGTTTTGATGACCGGTTTCTTAAGACTGAATATTTATTTTCTCTATCTGTGATTTGTCTTATCTTTACAAATATATTGGCATACATTAATAATAATAAAACAAAAAAATATAACACATTCTAAAAGCTAATGTTGAAGAAAAGCTATTGCTTTTTGTCATTATACATTTTGACTGCTAGATGGGGCACTTGAGAGAGAGTAGTGAATTAAACAAGGGAGTGACTTCAGGCTGCGACTGCTCTTTAACAATAGAAATCCACCAAAAAATATATTTCATATATCATTCCTGCAGTCCAGTATGAAAGAGGGGCAACTGTGATAATATAGTATAGATTAACAAATGATTGTTTTATTCCCGAAATTAGAACATTTTTGAAGAAGGGATAATTGTTTACAAGTCGTTTTACCTTTCTTTTCACCACTGATTCAGACTTGCTTCCTCAGAATTATTCATTCTTTCTATGCTTCCTGAGCATTTATCTCTTCCCATTTGCACACTGATACTATACAAAACTGAAACTGTACTTTTTAAAAATAAAATAAACTTCTAGTCGTTTCATTATTAGGTTGCTTTGCTTTCTCTGCAGCACTTAAGGTTGGATCATACTTCAGACTCCGACATAATTTGTGGTCTGTGCGACAGGATGGAATTACGTCATCCATACTCTTGTGACGTGTGTCTTTTTTGGAAAGTCGTACAGCCTTTTCTCATGCGTCTGCGACCTGAAATCGCATAGGGTTGGATAATGTTGAAAAATTTCAACATTTGCTGCATGGTCGGAGTGAAGCTGCACAGATTTGATAGCTGTGAAACAAGTATGAACCAACCCTTACTTTCATCTGTGAACACAGGAAAAACTCTCCTCCACAATATACTACGCTTGCCTTACAGTGGTGAAAAGATAACACGCAGATTTAACACGCAGATTTACAGGCACACAATTTAAAGCTTGAACTGTAATATAAAACTAACTTTAATAAATGTATCAGTATTACTGTGTTTTAGTTCCAATTTAGTTACAAATTTAACACTGCAAATTAATTATTTGTATTTTACCCAAAGGGTCCTTGTGATCAACAGAGAAAGGATCAATATTGTAAATCTCCTTCCCAACCAGAAAGGGCGCTGTGTAAGGTTGGTAGTACGCTTCCCCATGGACGGGTCGACGACGGTGGGCGGAAACAGGAAGTCGGACATCTTGTTGGAGGCACGTAGCTGTAAGTACACGAGACGACTCATGTGATCAGCTGCGGGCCAAGCAGCGATTGATTACACCGGGGCGCCAAGCTGATTGCAGGGAGGAGCTGGATAGTACAAAGGGGACGCAGGTACGCTGAATAACTAACCAAGCAGCTGGAGCCTGCATTTTTGTTTTGTTTGCAGTAGCAGAGGAGGGTCCGCGGAGACTACAGCTGCAGCCACTGAGCCCGCGAAATACCTGGAAGCACTGTACCACTGCACAGTACCGAGAGCTACCTGATTCGCACAAATACGCCACCGAGAGCACAGTTTCATGCATGGAGGAATTGTGGTCATCGGAGTGTTTTATTTTGATTTGTTTATTTTTGTTTGGGACTGAAACCCGCCATATTTTTGCTTCCCCTATACCATTGCTGGTATAGGGGTGACCTGCTTTTTTGAGAGCTTATTTTTGTGTTTATAAAAATTTAATAAAATAGACAGTTTTGGGAGCGAAACCGGAGTTTGAACATTGTATTATTGCACCCTTTTGCACATCCTTGTCACAGTCCAACACTATGAATCTGATAAGCATTGAGGAGCAAAAATGGCTTCTTCTTGGTTGTACTTTATGTCCCTATGACTTACCTCTATTTAAAAAAGGTTTCCATAGACACATTTAAAGAGAAAACTTTGTTTGGCACAAGGGCTAACCCAGTCTACCCAATCCAAGCATGAAGCTTTTTGCTTGACCTAAAAAATAGGCCCAACTCTGTTTCATTCTTTGTTTCTAGTTTTCTAGTATTGAAAATGCCCAAGATCACAAACTCAAGAGCAGAGCTGAGTTTTCTGGCTATTAGTCAGTTTTTTTTAAGCACTGCTGTGCTACCTTAATGTTTAATAGCCTTATGTGTCCCTCACCGGCTGCTCAGCAATGTGAAAGGTATGAATGATGTGGCTCGTTATCTGTACAGATTTTACAGAGCAGACAGGGAGGTACCCTTGTGTCTCAGTGGTTGTAATAATCTCTGGTAATTGACGAGTTGTTTAAGACTTCAACAAAAGGAGCCTGCCTCTTTTGCATCACACAAGGTCACTTCCTTTAGATTGTGTTAGCTAAAAAAGAAAATCCATAAATCTTACCTCTTGTGTCCTTCAATTTCCTAGACAGGTCTCAAATGTGCAGTTTTGAAAAAAAACTATATATATATTATTTATTTCTTAGCAGACGCCCTTATCCAGGGCGACTTACAGTCGTAAACAAAAATACATTTCAAGAAACACAGTACAAGTAATAATACAATTAAGAGCAAGATACATACAATGACTTTGGTATATATATATATATATATATATATATATATATATATATATATATATATATATATATATACACAGACGTGCTCAAGTTTGTTGGTACCCTTACAGCTCATTGAAATAATGCTTCATTCCTCCTGAAAAGTGATGAAATTAAAAGCTATTTTATCATGTATACTTGCATGCCTTTGGTATGTCATAGAATAAAGCAAAGAAGCTGTGAAAAGAGATGAATTATTGCTTATTCTACAAAGATATTCTAAAATGGCCTGGACACATTTGTTGGTACCCCTTAGAAAATATAATAAATAATTGGATTATATTGATATTTCAAACTAATTAGTTTCTTTAATTAGTATCACACATGTCTCCAATCTTGTAATCAGTCATTCAGCCTATTTAAATGGAGAAAAGTAGTCACTGTGCTGTTTGGTATCATTGTGTGCACCACACTGAACATGGGCCAGAGAAAGCAAAGGAGAGAGTTGTCTGAGGAGATCAGAAAGAAAATAATAGACAAGCATGGTAAAGGTAAAGGCTACAAGACCATCTCCAAGCAGCTTGATGTTCCTGTGACAACAGTTGCAAATATTATTAAGAAGTTTAAGGTCCATGGAACTGTAGCCAACCTCACTGGGCGCGGCCGCAAGAGGAAAATCGACCTCGGATTGAACAGAAGGATAGTGCGAATGGTAGAAAAATTACCAAGGATAACTGCCAAAGAGATACAAGCTGAACTCCAAGGTGAAGGTACGTCAGTTTCTGATCGCACCATCCATCGCTTTTTGAGCGAAAGTGGGCTCCATGGAAGAAGACCCAGGAGGACTCCACTTTTGAAAGAAAAACATAAAAAAGCCAGACTGGAATTTGCTAAAATACATATTGACAAGCCACAATCCTTCTGGGAGAATGTCCTTTGGACAGATGAGTCAAAACTGGAGCTTTTTGGCAAGTCACATCAGCTCTATGTTCACAGATGAAAAAATGAAGCTTTCAAAGAAAAGAACACCATACCTACAGTGAAACATGGAGGAGGCTCGGTTATGTTTTGGGGCTGCTTTGCTGCGCCTGGCACAGGGTGCCTTGAATCTGTGCAGGGCACAATGAAATCTCAAGACTATCAAGGCATTCTGGAGCGAAACGTACTGCCCAGTGTCAGAAAGCTCTGTCTCAGTCGCAGGTCATGGGTCCTCCAACAGGATAATGACCCAAAACACACAGCTAAAAGCACCCAAGAATGGATAAGAACAAAACATTGGACTATTCTGAAGTGGCCTTCTATGAGTCCTGATCTGAATCCTATCGAACATCTATGGAAAGAGCTGAAACTTGCAGTCTGGAGAAGGCACCCATCAAACCTGAGACAGCTGGAGCAGTTTGCTCAGGAAGAGTGGGCCAAACTACCTGTTAACAGGTGCAGAAGTCTCATTGAGAGCTACAGAAAACGTTTGACTGCAGTGATTGCCTCTAAAGGTTGTGCAACAAAATATTAGGTTAGCGGTCCCATCATTTTTGTCCATGCCATTTTGATTTGTTTTATTATTTACAATATTATGTTGAATAAAAAATCAAAAGCAAAGTCTGATTTCTATTAAATATGGAATAAACAATGGTGGATGCCAATTACTTTTGTCAGTTTCAAGTTATTTCAGAGAAAATTATGCATTCTTCGTTTTTTGTGGAGGGGTACCAACAAATTTGAGCACGTCTGTATATATTCACTTTCAAGCATATACTATACTAGGTTAAATAAATATCTGTTTGCAAGCCTTAATTTCAGATAGTTTTGCACTTCCTCAGTCATTTTACCTGGAGAGTGAAATTGCCCCCAACCCTTTCAACAGCTTATTTTCTGTCAGTAAAGAACTAGCTGGTTCTGATATTCGCTAACCAGCTTTCAGCAAGTAACATACCCTGAAGACACTACTGAAGTGAAATGACCTAGGAAGTACGTCACAGATATCCTAAGAATATGAAGCTGCAGAACAGGTAAGATTTATCAAAGTATTTGTTAGCTACAAACGGGATGCTGATGTTTTTCCCACCAGTTATTGGTCTTAAACTAGAAAGATAGTTATTCTGTTTCCCTTATACTTTTTTACTGCTGAAAAAAAATCATAGCAAATTTAATTAAAGATGAAATACTCAAGGCTTAAAATCCTGAGCGCCGCAACCCACTTACCACTCAGGAGGACAGAAGATCAGCTGCCAGCCTCTGTACCTGATCTGGGGTTTCACATCCCAAATCTATGGCTGGCTTAGACTTGTGTCATTTGTTTTCATTTTTTTTGACATTTTGTTCAATGTTTGAAGAGACACCTTTTTGTGAATCTGAACACCATGAATATAAAATGTCACTAACAAAAAGACAGCCGATAAATGACCAGACATACCCAAACCATTTTCAGCAGAAATAGAACGAATTGATCTCACCAGTGTTGTTCTAGACAAAGACAGGTGAGCTTTTTGATTTATGATTTGTTTATTTGATTATTATTTTTACTAGAGTTGTAAACATAATAGTGACTATTTGTTTTTTTCCTATTACAACATTTATTTTTGAAGCACATTTTCTGACAGGACTAACTTGGTAACGCTTTCTATTAAGTGCCTCGTCCTACAGTGTAATTGCATTGTAATAAAACAGTATTTACACATATGGCTGGCTGTTACAATATAACAACATGTTTATGAATCTTCTTAATTACAAAATGAAAATGATTGGCAGTTCTTAGTATCTTGTATAATTACAATGTATTTATGCATATGGTTGTGCATATTTTTGTGAACAACACCGTTAATGGAACTTAAGTAATCAAAGAATACAACTGTGTACCAAACATTATAACCCTCAGATTGTCTCAGCCAATCAGATTCCTACAAGAGTGGTCATTATCCTACACGTAAATGCCATCTAAAAGCTAATGTCATATAACTTCAATATGGCAGCCCTATTAGGTCAGGTCATCGTCATGGTCACCCACACATTTTGCATGCAGGGCTAAATCACTGCATATGAAGCTCTGACACTGTGGCAGTGGCAGCTTTATAAAGTTGCTGGCACAAAGGGTTCATGTTTAAATGTATTGTTCTGAATAGAGTTTTATTATAAATTTGATATTCATAAACTGTACTAGACAGTTGTTTCTTTTATAGTGTAGAACAGTTTAATAAATACAGTTTTTAAAGTATTTTGAACAGGGTTGTTACCTCACAACCCCATGTTTGTGCATATTGTGTAAAGTAAACGGCGATTTAGAGCGCCTTTGTCCTCTTAATAGTGGGTGTGTGTGTGTGAGTTTGTTTGGCTTAAGCATAAATTGGTACCCAAACTGCGTGTTCAGTTTGTGATTGTAACTGAAGACATGTGTGCTTCTACTCGCTGGCTGAAACCTGTGCTGCTATTTGAAAAATCGAAATAGGTAAGTGAATTACAGTTAATTTGATAGTTAAAAACGTTGCTTGCTAAGGTAAGCAGCCTGCACTTAAAAATTGTAATATAGTTTTCCTTACTGTGCCGGGCAGTGTTGAATTGTGAGGCCGATTAGAAAATTGTTTTAAATATATGGCTGTAGGCCTACTAGATAGTATAAATTGACAATCAGTGTCTTAGAATGCCAGCCGTTCTAAGCACCAGCCGTCAAAGGGCCACACGAGCAAGGGCAGTCTGAGTGAGGACAGTTGGAGCGAGGACCTTTCCCAAATCTCTCCCAATGGCTACTAGTGGCCTCATTCCTACTCTGACACCAAATGTCTGGATCCCCTGGACACAGCGGGCTCACTCTTTCTCTCCTCACAGAATGAACACTGGTAAGTACTTGCTTCGGATACTGCTACTAACTCCCTCTCCCCCTGTACTGCCTGCTACAAACTATAAATTATCGTTCCTAAATTGCCATTCCCTGACTAACAAATCTCTGCTTTTCAATGAACTAATAACTGATTCTAATCTTGATCTTCTCTGTATAGCAGAAACCTGGCACTATGTAAATGATAAGCACTCACTACATCTATCCAAATGGCTACTCACTCTTTGACAAGCCACGCCTCACGAGTAGAGGTGGGGGCACTGCTGTTATTGCTAACTCTGTGCTTACCGCCTCAGCTCTCTCTATGCCAGCCTTCTCGTTTGAGCATCTTGCTCTCAAGCTCCCCTCTCCCATGTCCCTCACCCTTGCTCTTATCTATTGTCCACCAAAGAATAACTCTGCTTTTATTGCATAGTTCTCGCAATTCCTGTCCTAATCTGCACTTCAACTGACAAAATTCTACTAGGTGATTTCAGCATCCATGTTGACTTGCCTTCTTCCCCTCTTGTGACCGACTGTCACGCTCCTGGCCTGTCTAGGGCTGTATCAATCTGTCAACATTCCCACTCACACCCATGGACACACCCTGGATCTGCTAATCACCAGGGGTCTTGATATCTCAAATCTCTCTGACCATTTCTTAATCACTGTCAATATTAATCTTCCCGCACCTTCAGCTACTGTTATTTCCTTCCGTCCCAAAAACCTGCTAAATCCTATAATACTCTCGGAATGCGTCTCTTCTTCCCCTCGGAATGGTACTCTCCCGCCTTCAGTCAATGATGCGGTGACCCTCTTCAACACCACCCTTACTCAGATCAACACAGTTGCACCGCTTACAACCAGAACAGTGAAGAAACATTGCAACTGTCCATGGTATACCCTCGAACTCCGACTGCTTAAGTCTGCTTGCCGCAAGTCTGAGCGCAAATGGAGGTCGTCTGGACTAGCAGTTCACAGAGAGATTTGGGCCGATCACCTCAGTAGCTACAGGCGTGCGCTCGCTGCTGCCAGGTGAAATACTTCTCAGAAATCATATCTCTGGGACACGGCAAACCAAATATTCTCTTCAAAACCACTGATCAAATCCTACATCCAGCCATCGGTAAATCCAGCCATCGGTAAATCCCATTCATCCTCCTCTCTTACCTGCCATGATTTCTCCTCTTTCGGACACCATTTATTCTACACTCTCCTGCCACAAACCCAGTATAGTACTCGACCACCTTGACTCCCCTCAGATTGCCCCTCCTGCTCTCTCTTTCTTCTGTCCTGTCTCCATTACTGATGTCTCCAGCCTATTGTTGAAATCAACTACTGCCACGTGCCCCTTGGACCCCTGGCCAACAAATCTCATCCGCCTCTGTGCTCCTGACCTTGTTCCTTCCATTAGGCACACTCTCAACCTGTCCCTGGTCTCAGGCCTGGTTCCAGCTGCCCTCAAGACTGCCCGAGTAACGCCAGTGCTCAAAAAACCCTCCTTTGACCTGGCTGTCTTATCCAACTTCCGTCCCATATCCAATCTTCCTTTTCTCTCCAAAACTCTTGAAAGGCCTGTAGCCAGCCAGCCGATGAAACATCTCACAGATAACAATCTGCTTGAATCTCTGCAGTCTGGCTTCTGGCCGCATCACAGTACCGAAACTGCTCTGCTCCGGATTGTAAATGATCTCCTGCTTAATGCTGATGCTGCTGCTCCCTCTGTTCTTGTCCTCCTTGAGATAACCGCTGCTTTTGATACCATAGATCATAACCTTCTTCTTGACCACCAGAAGTATGCTGGAATCTCTGGAACCGGTCTCTCCTGGCTGTCCTCTTGCCTATCTGGACGCATGCAGTCTGTTTTCTATGATGGAAGTAGTGCTGACGCAAACCCAGTTGCTTGCGGTGTCCCTCAAGGGTCTGTTCTCGGGCCTCTTCTCTTCAACATCTACATGCTTCCTCTGCCATGGTCTGGCTCTCAGCTTTCATCCAAGACAGAGGACTGGATGTCTGCCAATTTTCTTCAGCTCAACACCAACAAATCTGAACTTCTACTAGTAGGATCGAAAATTCAACTCAAGCCTGCTGCTGCCACTGTACGAAGCCTTGGTGTACTTCTGGTAGTAACCTCTCCTTTGATGCCCAAATCTCCTCTGTAGTCAAATCCTCCTTCTACCACCTCCAAAACATCTCAAAGGTCTGTCCCTACCTTTCCCTCTCGGATGCAGAGATACTCTGTCATGCATTCATCTCTTCTCGAATCGACTACTGTAACTCTCTCTATAGTGGTCTTCCATCACGCGCTATAAGCCGATTGCAGATGCCGCTGCTAGGATCCTTACCAGATGAAAAAACATGATCACATTACCCCCTGTCTTGCCCAGCTGCACTGGCTACCTGTAAAGTTCAGGATTACTTTCAAAATTCTCCTGCTTGCCTACAAGGCCCTTCATCACACAGGTCCAGAGTTTCTCTCCAACCTGCTGACTCGCTATGTCCCTGCACGTAAGCTGAGGTCCTGTGACTCAGGCTGCTTGTTATACACAAGCAAAAGTGCACCACACTCAGAGAGCGCTCTTTTAGCTTCATAGCCACGACTCTCTGGAACTCTCTGCCAGCTTCAGTGCGTGCAGCTCCCACAGTCGCTAGCGTCAAATCAACTCTCAAGACCCACTTGATCGCTCTTGCTTTCAATGCTCTTTAAGCCTGATATCTGTTATTAGCTGATGTCTAAATTGCTATTTCAGGTTTGACACACGCATCCACAACGTTTAGAATTCACATCCTAGCCTTTTAGTTAATGGATTATTCCTGTATTTAATGTACTTGCATTGTTTTTTACTGTTTGTATTTAATGTACTATGCCCTGTATCTCAATGTATTTAATGTATTATGCATTGTTCCTCACTATCTTGTAAAGCGCTTTGTGATGGTGGTCCACTATGAAAGGCGCTATATCAAATAAAGATTGACTGATTGATTGATATATTTGTTTCTTTGTTTACATTATTCAGCTTATGGAATCTATAACCCCTGTTGCTGCAGGTAGTAGCGTTAGAATGGCAGAAGGCTTCCAGGAAAGGGAAACTTGTGTGCCTGTAGCTAAAAACGTCCTGAGATAATGTACACAAACTGGCAAGTCAGGACTATTGGTCAATTGCAATGAACTTGAGAATGTATTCATTAGTTCTGTACCAACAAGAGTACTAGTAAGTACGGTACTATCTGCTGGTCATCTACAGCTCTGCACTATCTTAGTCCCAACTGCAATGAAAAAACGGGAACAAAGTTCGGAATCAGTTGATCATCAACTTTAGTATAGACCTCAGGGTTAAACTGATCATGTCTACTTCGTGTATGGATAATGGCAGTGACTGGCGCAGGGACAGGACAGTAAGATGAGTGCTGCATTCTTGTACTGCACATTTCAGCTAGAATTCTTACATTTTTCTTCATTCTATGTTTGTGTATAATTATAATAACACACATCATGTAAAAATTAATAGATGCATTTTACAGCAGGCTTCGTTTTCAAATAAAACATATTTTAAAATTATATTAAGTTACCCTTTCAGCACTGAAGAGAGTGAGATATAGATTTCAATTGAATTTCTGTACCACCGAATGCAAAGCTATTCAGTACCTGGAGTTGCAAAGAATAGAGAAACTGGCCTATTTATTGTCCAAACAGCTGTCTAATTTTATAACTAAGTTTCTTTTTAGTACTAGTCCATGAAATCCACCAGACAAGCTGTTTGCAGTGTAAAGTGAAACCTTTTTTAATCACGTAACATTTTAACTTTTTTAAGTATCAGCAGTTACAATGTACAGACTATAAATTAATGTTGATGTACTTTATTTGATTTACACATTCAGAATTATGTTTAACTTAATGCATTAAATAATTAATTTAACAAAAAAAGGCACTTTGTTTAATACATTGAAAAATATGATTAACTGGACGAACTTAAGAGTAAGTAGCAGGGTTACAAAAAAACATAGTGTTACACATCCCCACATGTTGCTACAACTGTTTAAATAACGTGCCTGTAATAAAAAAATAATATTGTTAACTTCCTGACAACTTTTTACACTTATAATTTTAAAGTCTGTTTCAAAGCTCTTTTCAAAATGTCTGCTCTAGTGCACTTGGGTTTGAGATCTGTCCTCTAAATCAGGGTTTCCCAATCCTGGTCCTGTGGACCCACTGTGTCTTCTGGTTTTCATTCCAACTGAGTTCTCAATTACTTAATCAAACCTTTAATTGAATTAATAATGTGCTTAATAAGACCTTTTTAATTGCTTTCAGCTCCTAAAAGGTTACCGATTTCAAGTTACTTATAAAATTGTATAGTTAACTTAAACTTTTTAAAAGTTGTTTTCAAGTTAACTTTACAATATAACTATATATTTTAAATGTTTGCAGAGTCAAGCCACACACATCTCCTGATTCCTGCACAATTATCTTCTTCAGACTCCTTGTGATGCAATGAAGAGAACATTAGGAACTTTTATTACAAACTACAGTACTAAAGTTAAATAAGGCTAACAATGTTTTAATAAAAATGTTGATGAAGAAGCCAGTAAAAGCGCATCCTACGACTGTGGCCATAAACACAGGTTGAAAGCTGCTTTGTATATCGGTCAGTGCAGAGGCCTGGGTATTGGAATGAATGACTGCCCTTGCAACTGGCTTAGTATCGCACTTTGTACCCTAGGGGTAACATTGTAAATTTGCAGGGAAAAAAGTGTATGTTAAGCTATGATTTGGTGGGAGAGGAATGAGGTGCCAGTTGACTGGAATGTGTGTCCATGTTTTTCTCATGTCTCTGACTTAGTTGAGGAGGGCAGCAGTGCCAAATTGTGTTTTTAAACCAGCCAAAAACCACACTTACATTTAAGATGTATATTACAAAAGCATAAATAAGTGCTACACGTTTATTTAAAATAAAAAACACATTAATGTTATAAACAACAGTATTTATTTATTTATCTGCTTTGCTTGTTTTTTTCCTCACAATTCACAGTACCAGACCGCTAGTTGTTTTTTTTTGTTTGTTTTTTATATCTCATGAAATGCAGTACGTCCAGAAAAATGTATTCAGAATATAGTGTAAAATTAAATTGTCCAGAACTGTCAGCAGATACAGGACTCTATGTGCTAATATTACTTACATGTTCGTAAATACTGTGAATTTGTAGCCCCTGTCCTTCATAGAATTTTTGCATGCGATGTACTAAACAACTCTTTTTCGTGAACAACTACTGTAATACCGCACGTTTACGAACATAAATTACTGCTCATTATACAGGCGAGATCGGAATTTACATCTCATTATAAACAGATTTGCAACACCGAAAGTCTAGAGTTAGAACTTCCTTGTGGCAAAGATAAATGAGCAGTATAGTGAACAGAAAGTAAGGTAGTAGGCAAATATAATAGGATCAAGCTATGCCTTCTGCAGACTCTCGACATTGATGAAACTATGGCACCAATCAAAAAGAAAAGGAAAACAAATTGCCACAAAAACAAAATTGACCTGTTTGTTTTCTGTTTCACTATCAGGAAATATTGAGAAGGAGTTAGAACACTGAGTGCTGAGTCCCGGCACTCTGCTAAAGGAAGTGCCTAGTGTCGGTGTCGTAACCAACACTGCCTCCCTGTATGCTAGTGCCTCCGGGAGGTATGATAGTAATAGGGAGGCACTATATGATACTGTAGCGACCTGGCCGAAGTGAAGGGACTTTTGTGTGCTGTGTGTCTTGTTCGTGGTTTGTGTATTGTGAGGCGAGCCCACGCCAAGGGGGGGGGGGGGGGGGGGATTTGTATGGAGTTGACCAGTCAGCTCCTCTCATAGCCGAGGTTAGGTTGTGTTATGTCAGGTCCGGTTGACATGCAGGCGGGTGAAGCGCAGGGATTGGTGGGCGTGCTGGGGAAGAGAAGGAAAAAGGGCTGGGGGAAGAGAGCAGCAGGTTAGAGGTGAAGGGAGCGAGATACAGAGAATATTAGGAGATTATTTGTGTTGGAGGCGTGGGTCCCAGCCAATAGGGATTTGTGAAATAAAAGACAATAAAACCGGAGCGCTGTTCAAAAGCAACGTGTCTGTCCGTCTGTCTGCACTAAACGGTATCGACCGAAACAGTGAGACCACTGCTCGCTACAACTGGTGTCAGAGCGTGGGATTCGATCCACACAGTTGGTCTCAAGATGGAGCAGACAGCGGAGCGCTTTGGAGTGGTGCCCAGACACAGAGGGGAAGGAGAGAGCATGAGAGCGGCGCTGGAGGAGCTGCGGCAACGGGGAAAAGAGGTCGGTGAGGCGATAGCGGGGAAGCATGGGGTGAGACGCAAGATGGCCGCGCTGCTTGGCAGCAGCGTGGGGGCTACGCCGGCAGAGAAGGCAGAGGGCACAGGGCGGAAGTGCGGCCATGTTGAAGAGGACGTAAACAAAACGGTCTCTGGAGCACCGCGGGAGATAGGTGAGCGAAACTGGGAGAGCTTTAAGAAGGATTTTGAACAGAAAGCCCGGTTAAATAACTGGAATGGCGAGATGAAACTAATGCAGTTAACAAGATGTTTAAGTGGAGAGGAGTTTGAAGAAGTAGACCGGGCTCTGGGCAAACAGACAGTTGCATATGAGACTGTGATAGCATGTTTAGATGAAATTAGCTTAGTTAGGGCCCGACATGGCCTCTGCTCCGCCAGCAGCAGGGAGGCTGTATTTGAGGGGGAAGATGCAGAGCAGGCCACGGTACAGAAGGGGGTGACAGACCGTCGTGTGGAGGTGAAGGCCGGGCGGTATGATGGATGGTCCGACTGGGAGGCCTACCGGGCTAAGTTCCAAATTGTGGCCCAGGCGAATGGTTGGAACCAGCGGGAGAGAGCTGTGCGGCTAGCAGCGGCCCTGGAAGGAGAGGCACTATGGGCCTTGCTGGACCTGAATGAGGCTGAACTCGCCGACAGCCAGGCAGTTCTCACAGCACTGGATCGGTGCTTTGGGAGCGCAGAGCCTGCGGTCAACTTGCGCCAGCGCCTAGCGTCCCGCAGCCAACAACCCGGGGAGAAGTTGGGCGTGTTTGCCACGGAGGTGTGCTATCTCGCCCAGAAGGGCTACCCCACCTTCACATCTGAGGCCCAAGAGGATCTGGCGACTGAGGCATTCCTCCGGGGCCTGACCCCCGAGTCCCTGCGCCAACATGTGCGGCTGAGTGCACCCACTTCATTGGAACTGGCCTTGAAGCAAGCAAAGGTTGTAGAGGAAGTACTGGAGGAAGGCACACTGACCAGGACATCAGGGCGCAACCCAGACAGTTACCCAAGACCCAGGCCCGACCCGCATGACAGATGGAGATCGCTGAGGTGGCAACCCTGGACGCCGTGCAAGCACGGCCACTTGACTTCCAGCCCCGCAGGTGCTGGCGCTGTGGCCAATCGGGACACATTCAGCGGTTCTGCTCTGCCACTGGCCCGAGTCCTAGCCTGCAGGGAAACGGGCAGGGGCCGGTGTAACTGGGACGCTGCCGACCCCCACTCCAGTCCAGTTCACTGGCGCAGCATTCCCCATCAACCTTGTGGGTCGGACTTTAACTGGGAACTTCTGCCACGCCGGCATCCGGATTCAGGGAGTCCCCTGTCACGCGCTAATAGATACCGGGTCCACGGTCTCCATTGTCCGCCCTGACATCCTCCCCGTTGGGGCCAAGCTAGAACCAACATCCGTGTGTCTTAGAACTGTTACGGGAGACGTGGCGCCCATGCTGGGTAGGAGCAGGCTGCAGATCGAGGTAGCAGGGCGCACCATGTACCATCCCATGTGGGTCGCTGAGGTACAGGATCCATGTACCCTGGGGCTGGACTTTCTGCGCTTCACCGGGGGGCAGTTGGATCTACAGGCTGGGACGTTGAAGCTACAGGGTGGGCCTCCTATGTGCTTAGCCCCACCAGGGAGGACCTGGCCAGGCATGGACCCCAGCAGCCCCCAGAGCCGCCAAAATCCCGCTCCCCTGGGGTTGTGGGCTGGCACCCTTCCCCAGGCCGACGGGGACGGGCCAGCCAGACGCTCTCTCTCTTCCCATGCCCGATGCGTGACTGCCCGCCAGGCCAGTGATCGAGATGTCCCAGAGCAGCCAGATGCCGACGACCGCGCTACTGCCACCGCCCGCGCCGTCTGGGAGCGAACCTGCGAGGGGCTGCAACCGGAGCAATGCCGCAAGTTATGGGAGCTTCTGTTTGAGTTCCGCCACAGTTTTGCCATGACACCGCTGGATTTTGGAAAAACGCACTTGGTCCAGCATTCCATCCACACAGGAGAAGCCCGGCCCATCAAGCAACGCCCTCGCCGCCTGCCCCTAGCTCGTCAAGCTGCAGCCGACAAGGTCCTGGAGGAGATGAAGGCCGCTGCAGTCATTGAACCTTCCGACAGCCCCTGGGCCTCCCCGGTAGTCATGGTGCCCAAGAAGGATGGCAAGTGGCGATTCTGCGTGGACTACCGACGCCTGAATGCGGTAACCACCAAGGACTCCTACCCCCTCCCCCGCATTGATGAGTCCCTAGACCTGGTGGCGGGGTCGAGGTGGTTCTCCTCGCTGGATCTACAGAGCGGGTATTGGCAGGTGGCCCTGACCC
Organism: Acipenser ruthenus; assembly: GCF_902713425.1. NCBI lineage: Eukaryota > Metazoa > Chordata > Actinopteri > Acipenseriformes > Acipenseridae > Acipenser > Acipenser ruthenus. The sequence goes on along the minus strand of NC_081207.1, from coordinate 13,024,544 downwards.
CGGAGGCGAGGCCCAAGACTGCCTTCCCCACGGGGCCCGGCCTGTGGCAGTTTACGGCCATGCCATTCGGCCTCTGCAATGCTCCGGCAACTTTCGAACGTTTGATGGAGAGAGTCCTTGCTGGGGTGCCTCCCACGCGTTGCCTGGTCTATATAGATGACCTGCTGGTCCATGGGAGCAGCTTCCCGGATGCCATCGCTGCACTGAGGGAGGTCTTGGGGAAGGTGACCTAGGCTGGGCTGAAGTTCTACCCGGAGAAGTGCTACCTGCTGCGGAGGGAGGTATCCTTCCTAGGCCACCGGGTGAGAGGGAATGGGATCACCACCGAGGCGGATAAGATTGAGGCCGTTAGGGATTGGCCCCAGCCCACCAACCTGAGGCAGTTGAGGGCATTCTTGGGACTCGCCTCTTACTACCGCCGCTTTGTGCCCCACTTTGCCACCATCGCCGCCCCACTTAACCACCTGACCCGCAAGAACGTGGCTTTTTCGTGGTCCCGGGAGAAACAGGAGACTTTTGATGCGCTAAAGGGAGCCCTCTGCCGTGCACCTGTGTTGGCTGCCCCAGATCCGCAGTGGCCGTTCATTCTGGACACCGACGCCAGCGACGAGGGGATCGGCGCAGTCTTGGCCCAGCAGACCACCGAAGGTGAGGCACTCATCGCCTACTTCAGCAGGACACTGGACAAGGTTGAGCGCAACTACTGTGTGACCCGGAAGGAGCTGCTGGTGGTCGTGGAGTCGGTGCGGCACTTTAAGCACTACTTGTGTGGTCTCCCCTTTACCATCCGTACGGACCACGCAGCCCTGCGGTGGCTGATGTCTTTTCGGGAGCCGGAGGGTCAGGCGGCCAGGTGGATAGAGCAGCGCTTGACACCAGGCATTTTGGGGTCACGAAGACACTGCGACCTCTCTGCCGGGGCTTCTACTGGGGGCAGTGCCGACGGGATGTGGAAGACTTCTGTCGCCGCTGTGACGCCTGCACTGCCCGGAAGAGCCCCCAAGGACAGTCTCGAGCTCCCCTGCAGCAGTACCTGGTCGGGGCGCCGATGGAGAGGGTTGCGGTGGACGTCCTGGGCCCCTTTCCCCACTCGGACAGAGGGAACCGGTTTGTCTTGGTGGCCATGGACTACTTCACCAAGTGGCCGGAGGCATACGCACTTCCAGACCAGGAGGCGGTGACGGTGTGCGAGGCCCTGGTGAACAGGTTTTTCAGCCGGTTCGGAGTACCGGAGGAGCTGCATTCTGACCAGGGGCGGAATTTTGAGGCGCGGGTGTTCAAGGAGATGTGTGACCGCCTGGGGATCCAGAAGACCCGCACTAGCCTCCTGCATCCCCAAAGCGACAACCTAGTGGAGAGGTTCAATCGGACCTTGGCTGCTCAGCTTGCCCTCTCCACAGCTGAGGACCAGATGGACTGGGACGTCCATCTGCCCCTTGTGCTGCTGGCCTGCCGCACCACAGTGCAGGAATCTACCGGCTGCACACCAGCGCTCCTCATGTTCGGACGGGAGCTGCGCACCCCCCCGGAGATCACCTATGGCCGGTCACCCGATGCCCCAGCTGCCCCTGCTGGACCGGAATATGCACGGCAGCTGCAGGATCGTTTGGAGGCGGCGCATCGCTTCGCCCGGAGGCAGCTCCAAGCCGCCGGTATCCGGCAGAAGAGAAACTACAATAACCGGGCCCAGGGACGTCACTTTGTCACCGGGGAGAAAGTCTGGGTCTTCAGCCCGAAGAGGACGAAAGGCCGCTGCCCCAATTTGGAGAGCAAGTGGGTGGGTCCCTGTGAGGTGGTGAAGCAGGTGGGTGAGGTGGTCTACCGCATCAAGATGCCATCCTGGGGCCGCCATGTCGTTCTACACCGTGACCGGATGGCCCCCTACCTGGGAAGGGTCTCCTCTGTCCAGACACCCTCCCCTCCCTCTTCTACCCCCACACCCTTGGTCCCTGCCCTGGTCTCATCTCCCTCTTCAGCTCCTGCACCCCTCGCCCATGTCCCGACCCCATCAACCGCCCCCGTCCCACCCCCCACCTTGCCCCCTGAGACCCCTTCCCGGCCTTGGAGACTCCGTCGGAGACCAGGTTGCTTCCGGGACTTTGCGCTCCCTCGGGGGCGAGGGACTAGTGGGGGGCAGTGTAGCGACCTGGCCGAAGTGAAGGGACTTTTGTGTGCTGTGTGTCTTGTTCGTGGTTTGTGTATTGTGAGGCGAGCCCACGCCAATGGGGGGGGGGATTTGTATGTAGTTGACCAGTCAGCTCTTCTCATAGCCGAGGTTAGGTTGTGTTATGTCAGGTCCGGTTGACATGCAGGCGGGTGAAGCGCAGGGATTGGTGGGCGTGCTGGGGAAGAGAAGGAAAAAGGGCTGGGGAAGAGAGCAGCAGGTTAGAGGTGAAGGGAGCGAGATACAGAGAAGATTAGGAGATTATTTGTGTTGGAGGCGTGGGTCCCAGCCAATAGGGATTTGTAAAATAAAAGACAATAAAACCGGAGCGCTGTTCAAAAGCAACGTGTCTGTCCGTCTGTCTGCACTAAACGGTATCGACCGAAACAGTGAGACCTCCGCTCGCTACAATACTATCTAATGCTGCCTCCTGTAGGATAGTGCTACCGCAGATATGATTGTGATTTATGCGCTGTATTAATTTTATCATATAATAAATATCTTAGAAGTAGAGGTCTTCAATATATAGTTTAAAAAAAGGACACTCATCAAAACCTTAATTTAACAAAATAAACAACAAGCAATGCCGTGGATGAGTTAGCGCTGAAAATGCACCTCGCCTTATTCCTCATCTTTGTCTACTTGTACCTAGTAATATATTGAGGGTTTCTGGTTTTCGTCGTGTTTCACTACTTCCCTTTTAAAATGAGCCTAAGCACTGTTTAATGCGTTTTAGTTTCTGAATTAACAGATAAATTTGTTAATTGTGAAATTAATTTGTAAAGGAGAGCCAAAAAGTCAGACAAAAGCACCGAAAACCAGAAGCCTTAAGTGTGTGCGTGAGTGTCAGTGTGTGTGTGTGTGCGTGCATGTGTGCGTGCGTGCATTTGTTTGTGTGCGTGCGTGCGTGCGTGCGTGTGTATGTGTCATGTGTGCGTAACTCAACACGGAGTCCGTTTATGTATTAGCTTTTTTTAAAGAAAAAAACCCTTTCAACTGAATGTACTTAAAAAAATAAATAAATAAATAAATAATGCAAAAGCAGCACAGATCTAAAGATCAGTTCATTCATTTTCCCGAAAATCACTATACAATGCTGCCTCCCCTGTTCTTCTGCCCTGCGCATGTCTTCAGAAGTTACACTATCATACAACAAGGCACTATTGGTTATGACACCGGAACTCTGCTACAGGAAGTGCCTAGAGTGCCAGAGTCCTGGGGAATAAGTAGACTGGGGAAAAAGTGGATCGTCGTCTAGAATTTTAAGGGAAGGTTCCATTGTTTCTAAGGTTTATGCCTACTAGTACTACGTCTGGGGAATTAGTAGATCGAGCCAAGGGAAGAAGTTGATCGGATATATTAACTACAAATAAATCATTTAAAATTAACTTTGTAAGTGTCAAGCTGTACATTGTATCGCTGTATTTAGTAAATATATTTAGGAATTTCTTTATAAGCCACACATTTTACTGATTATATCAACTTAATAAAGTTCAAGTAGTTCTGTCGAAGGGGAAAAAAGAAGGTTTTAAAAATATGATTTGCCAAAGATATCCTGTTTAAGGATGGTTGTTGTTTCTAAAGTTGTTTTTTTGTTTGGATGCTTTAAAAAAGTAGCAGCACGAGCGCAACAAGAGCCATGGTTGTATGTATGGTACGGCTGTGTTTACTTTTACATTATTTTTGTAAATAAGTTAAGAATTGTTTTATTTTCCACATTTTTTTCTTTATATTAATATAATAAAGGTCAAGGATGGGAAATTTGGTAGAATTTTGTGTTTTTGAGTGTGTGAGTTAAGTGTACCGTATCTGCGGTATGTCCATTTTAATGCACGACTCCAGATGTTTCTTAACACTTGTATCTGCCCGCAGAGAAACTAGAGCCTGCACTTCCTCAGTGTCCCAAGGATGTACTTTTCTCTCATCATACTTGCCGTCCGCCATGTTTGTTGTTTTTCTTTCTGGAGTGTACTGACTGATGCAACGTAATGACAAAAATCCTTAACCTCGCCCTGGCTTGGCTTGGCTCGCAGGCGGATTCAGATGTCTTGTGAGGCTGGAGTTTCATGGTTTGGTTCTCGCTCGGCTCGACAAATAGCCAGTGGAGAACCACCCACACCTGTGCCGTACCGAGCCCTCACGGGTCAGATGTGTCAGTGTATTTATACATTTTTACAAAGTTCACCTTATTTTTTAGGTGATGTGTATTGTTTTAGTTGGTCCCATTCCTACTCTGACTTGATGTTTTACAAATATTGGCATCAGGGCAAGATGCCCACTGAGTGCATTTTACCCTTAGCCCAGGGGCATCTTCCCCATGAGGACAGGGTAAAAAGCCCCTTGAAAACAAAATGTATTTTGTTAAATTACAAGAATATTAATTAATTTTCTTTGAAAATTGTTCATACCGTTTGTACACTGATCTATGAACTTTACTTTTCTACTTCTTTAATTTAAAATGTCCATCATTTTCTGTGCAGAAAATGAGATTTCCCTTAAGAGGGGCATCTTTGCCCATGTTACCCTATGCTAGATTACATTCCACACTGAGTAACTGCAGCAGGTTGGACAAAAACAAAACAAAATAACTTGTAGTATGTAGCACATTGTTAAATGACTGATAGTTTGTTATGCAAATAGCATGTGATATATACAAGCTGCATCTCCCTGATGGAAGTCAGTGGATTCTTGCCAAGCATGTTTCAGGACTGGCAACAAGGCCTGCATCTATTCTGATAAAGCACAGTGCACAGAGGGCTAAGCTGAAGGAATATCAACACCAAGGGATACTTTTGGTCTACCAGTAAAACTGAATAGGTAAATTTCAAAATATCACTGTCCTTGTCACAAAAGCAAAGTTTGTGGGGAATAATAGCCATTTTCTATACTTTTGAGGCATAAGCAATTAGGAAATAACACTTACTACTCAGGAACAAAAATTGTGTTACATAGTGTAATTAAACAATATTATAGATTCATGTAATTGATTTTTTTTTTGTTTATGTATGTATGTGTTTGAATATTTATTTAATTTTGCTTATCTTTAATTTTTGATTTACTGTATATTATTATTATTATTAATTTAGCAGAGGCCTTTATCCAAGGCGACTTACAGAGACTAGGGTGTGTGAACTATGCGTCAGCTGCAGAGTCACTTACAATTACGTCTCACCCGAAAGACGGAGCAAAAGGAGGTTAAGTGACTTGCTCAGGGTCACACAATGAGTCAGTGGCTGAGGTGGGATTTGAACCGGGACCTCCTGGTTAGAAGCCCTTTTCTTTAACCACTGGACCACACAGCCTCCTGTATATGTTTGTTTTATGCAGACTATTTTATTTTGGCACACACTTTATTGTTTTCTGTGAACATTGCCTGTACTATTAATAGAAAGGCATTCCATGCTAAAAATGAAGGACATCGACTAGCAAAATCATCTATGTTTAGCTGTAGGTGTGTCTATATGTTAAGTGCAACTGTCTATCTATGACGTAGCAAGTCCTCCATACAATTATGCACTTACACGCAGAAACCAACATTCATCTGGCTAATGCTAATGATAACTGTATGAAATTGTTTATTGCACTTTTTCAAAACGATGAAGAGAATATACAAGCCGTTTGTGTCAGCGTTTGATTTCCTCTTCGTAATTTAGGAACACTTTTTTATCTTGTTATTAAATCATAAATGCTACCTTCTGCTTGTGTGGAAACGTTCGAGGCGTCTTTACAACTATTCAGTAAATGCACACCTATATGCAAACTACTCAGACCGATCGAGCAGAAAAATAATACTAAACTGAATGCTCAGCTCACCGGTGGCACAGCGCACAAGATAAATGTCAAAACTGATGATGGACCGCAGAACAGGTTGGGTCTCTCATCTGTCTCGAGCCCCTGTTGAGTGAAGTTCACTGACGAGGATTTAGGAAGGGCGACGTCTGAGGCAGACAGTCTTTCTCCACTCAGTCTCACAATAGACTAGGATTACAAACCAGCCATGTGGATAATCGGTTTACTTTAAAAGCCACCGCTGCCAAATACGAAAACGACATGGATAACAACGCTTCTGGGAACCTCACCTCCGCAGCCAGCCCGGGTTCTGTGGACGAACTGATAATTACTTCCACGTTTGGGACCCTGTTATCCCTCATGTATGTGACTGGTGTCTCTGGTAACGTCTATATTTTGGTGTTGATGTGCCATTCCATCCGTTTCGCAGTATCCATGCACATCTCTATTATCAATTTGGCCATAGCAGACCTGCTGTACCTGTCTACTATCCCTTTCATCGTCTGCACTTACTTTCTCAAAGACTGGTATTTCGGGGACATAGGCTGCAGGATTTTATTTAGCTTGGACTTGTTGACCATGCACGCCAGCATTTTCACCTTGACTGTGATGTGCACAGAGCGCTACATGGCCGTCACTAAACCCCTAGACACAGTCAAAAGGTCCAAGAGCTACCGGAAAGCCATGGCTGGGGCGGTGTGGTTTATCTCCTTGCTGCTCACCTTGCCCATGATGATAATGGTAAACCTGGAAGAGACACGAAGAGGCACCGGGATTAAAAGAATGTGCGCTCCGACCTGGAGTCCCGAAGCGTACAAAGTCTACCTGACCGTTCTCTTCAGCACTAGCATTAGGCGCCTGGCATTATCATCGGCTCCCTGTACATCAAACTCGGCCGGACTTACCTCGAGTCCCAGAGAAACACACTGACCAAGAAAGGCAATAACAAGCGTTCCCCTAAGCAGAAAGTGTTAATTATGATTTTCACAATAGTTCTGGTGTTTTGGGCTTGCTTTCTCCCATTTTGGATTTGGCAGTTAGTGCGTCTTTATCACAGACCGCTCAAGTTGGCCTCTCACACACAGACTTGCATTAACTACCTGGTCACCTGCCTGACCTACAGCAACAGCTGCATTAACCCCTTCCTGTACACGCTTCTGACTAAGAACTATAGGGAGTACCTGAAGAACAGGCACCGCAGTTTGTACCGGTACACGTCCTCGTTCAAGCGGGGGACACCTAGCCTGCAGTCCTCCTGGGGTAAGTCTGTATCCTCCAGCAACCAGTTTGACTACCTGTCGGAGTCCCTGATGATGGGACAGCTCAAAGTGCAGAGGTGAGCGCCGCCGCAGAGGAGAGGAGAACGACTTTACACTGAGCACGCCTTTACAAGGTACGCGACTTTCTTTCTTATTAAAGCTTTTTATCACTGGTTATACATAATATTTAGTACAACCAAATAAGACTATCGTTTAGCTTTTACTACATTTAAATACATTTAAGCTCTAACTTTACACGCAAAATATGATCATAATTCCACACTGAAGCAGCCTTTGTTGCCATAACATTTGACCATTGAAAGCTGTGAATGTATTCTCTGATCAGTCGTTAAAATGAAGAGATTGTTTACCTTTAAATATAAGGTTTAAGTTATATGTATGTCCAAAGCTAGTCAGCTTTGTCACATATACGTGCTAGTTTTGAAACAGGTTGCATATTTACATTTTATTATATAGAATAGGGTTGTCAAGGTTATATTTTTAAAGAAATACATGTATTTGGATATCTAAATACATTTAAAGAGAATCACTACTGAAAGAGATTAGCACAGTGTCTTCCCCTGGTGTGCCAGTTTTCTGTGGTTGTGCACAAATATAAACCAGAGCCAGAAGGACTATTCTGAGAAGTGATGTCCATCCGAGTTACTCATGGTTATCCGCAGATCAATAAGGGGAGGGAGGAGGGATTTTTCTAAATGGGCTGGTTTTGTAAGTGTAGTACTGTGTTGAGACCCCCAACATCTGGCTGAAAACATATAATGTATTGCATATGAAAGTTACAAATATATAGTGACACAGTGGGGTCTAGTTTTATGATCTAAACAGCTGTGGATCTTAATAGCACCGCCCTAATATTTATACATCTGATTTTTGCACTAATTTCACTGTATTTTGACTGTATGTCGTAGTAACAATGAGTGAGTCTATAAATCACCTCGGCAGCATTAATATAGTTTAGGAGCAGCAGTATTTAGATCTGCCACTTTAGATCATAGATAGTCCATTCTTTAAATATTCTTTAAAGGAAGGCTGACCAAAGGTTTTCAAATGCATTTTCTTGCCTCTTATTAGCTCTGGCCACAGCATTCCTTTAATGCCTGGAAGGATCAGAAGAGCAGAATAATGCAATTACAGTACTCTAGAAAAACAACAAGCAACATAACTATAGGAAAAAATGACCTCTGGGGTGTTAGTTAGTGTGGAATAATGGCCCTCAGAAGGCAGAGATAAAAAATTTAAAAAAAGCCAAGAAGTTTACAATTAATTCAAACTTGTTTTACAGTTTTTTTTAATTCTCTTTTCCAGTGTATTTCTCAACACTCCTTTAGTTGTTAAAAATAAACACTGCTAGAACTACAATTTCTATTTGTTATGTCATCATGTATTATAACAAATAATACACACCCAAACTGTACTTTTAAGGGTGTAATTCTATCTCAGGTTTCTAGTGACAGCTAGTGCTCTCATGATTTATATGTCACCAGAAACCTTTGTATTATTACACACACAGTACTGCTTGCACCAGTGTATTTCAAATAAAAAAGGTTGTACAAAACAGAAAACACAGACTGAACAAATAGACAGACAAACAAAGTGGACGAACAGAAAAACAAGTACCGTGCTGGAGCTCTCCTTTCTCTCTCACCCGTTCTCCACTCACGAACACACAACCCCCCCCTTTTATGCAGCTGTACTGAGACTCGATTGCTAATCAATCATCAATCAATTGGAATCTCGGTACATCTGCATATGAGCTAATTTGTGCCCTTCCCATGCTTCCATACAAATATCCTTTTAATTTGCACGTGAAGTGATTTGTGCCATCCTCGTGTCTAACTACAAATTACACTTTATATCACCTGTGCTTCTAACCCACATTATTATTATTATTATTATTATTATTATTATTATTATTATTATTATTATTATTATTATTATTATTATTTATTTCTTAGCAGATATTATAATCTGTATTATAATCTGTGCACTTTATACTTAAACACCAACATTTACACACTACATACAACATAAAACACAAAAATACACACAGGGGTGGGGCACATTGCCACGTGCCCACAAAATGGTACATATTCTTAGTAACTGTACATACACACATCAACTATGCGTATCAACGGTACAGATTCATAGCAATGGCTTGAAGTGCTACATGTGCTCTCTTCACGGTCTGCTGATACACCACAAGGACACCTGAATGTTGATTGAAGTCATATTACAATATATATATATATTGCTGCTGCCGGCCTATCCCCAATGCACTCTCTCCCCTCATCAGTGGATACATGCCTCGCTACTGAACATTCATAAATAACATGTCGGAAATTCTTATTCTTCTGGTTTCTGAAGATGAGCTACAGCAAATTCTAAACAAAAAAGACAACAAAACATTTTTCTCCATCCTTTAGCAATATCTCCAATCCAAAAACATAGACTTAAGAAGCCATGGAGAAATACAAGCTACAAGACCTGAACCACCTTCTGTGAGAGTTCAACACTGTCATCCGGAAACTGAATGCTGATAAAGTTCTCTTTCAGGGTTCAATAAAACCTATATGGACTGGATATTGTGGAAAACTGTTATGCCCTTGGATATAGTGTCCTCCAAGGGACAATATAATCCACTGTCAGACCCTTTAACCTGTTTGGGTATACCACTCAACTCCTGTCTATATTTGTATACCATAGCACCGTCCAAAAAATAAGGGTTTCAAACACAGGTACAAAACTATATAAAAGTTAATAGGGTATTTTTTAGCCCTGGTTGGTGAGTTTCTTTTAAGATTTAAAACCCCCCGACATTTTCTTGAAAAATAAAATACAATAAAATGTTTAGGCATATATATTACTTTCCTTTCAGAGGAACGTATTTGTTTTGAGACAATTCTGGATGTTTGTTGAAAAATAATGATATTTCTGGAACAAGTTTCAGGGGCTTGCCAATTAATGTGGTAACTTTCAACTGCATCAAACACGGCCATTGGGCAGTGTGTCAGGGCAGAAGAAACACCCTGCACATAATTAGAGGGGACAGGGCAAAGCCCTGTGTGTAAATAAATATATTGGGCTTTAAAGGTATTATTTGGGGGTTTAAGAATGGGTGATTTAATGTATTGTTTTGTGTGTTGTTTTGGTATTACTAATCTGGAGATGGTCACCAGTATAAAAACCAGCAGCTTTTGCTGGTCGGGGTAGGTGTTTGAGAGGAGGAATGAGAGTGAGATGGGAGAACATCTAAAATGAAAGTAAAAAGAAAAAGAAAGCAAGGGTTGGCAGTGCTCGGGGTTTACTGGCTGGGGCTCGAGGTTCATCTCCAGGCTGGCTCCAGCAGGCTCTGCTCCAGCTCCAGCCACAAAAACCTATGCGTGACTATTATAGTATCATATTATTTAAGATTTTAATGTTGTTTATTTGTGCTTCTCAGTAAAAGAGACGTGTGTGAATCTGGTTTTAACGTTTTATTATTTTATTTCTTTTTTTTACAAATCTATTGGCTAATACTCAACAAAATCAACAGAATCATTGACATTGACCCTTTTTTGTCCCTTTAACTAAAAACTATTTTTAGGTTTCAAACTTGTGTTCTAACTTGGCATCTCACACTGTTTAAGAGCGGAAAATAATATAAAAGCCTTGATTAGCAAACTATTAGTTCAGTTAAAGGTTCAATAAACCAAAAATAAAAAAAACAGGGGTACTCCCGGACCAGTTGAAATCCCATGCCCTATATTATACATTTTCTCTTTTTCATTTTGCGTTATGCCAAGGAAATTCCTGCAAAATCGAATTTATTTTGAGTTCCGGCTCAAGGATAAATTTAGATTCAGAAATATTATTTGTTCAACATTTGTGGAACTTATCCCTGTTCTTCAGTCAGTAAGTAAATCCCCTGCTTTGAAGAACAGTCTTTCACTTTTACTGATGTTGCAGGCACACAAAAGAAACGATGTGACAGTTGTGCTAACAAAGGCAAGGAATCTTTGCGATTCCTCCAGTAATCCAAAGGGCTTGAGTCCAAAGGCTCTCTCTTCTCAGCTGCATACACCTTGAACCCATTGTTTAATGCAGATACTGCAAAGTCATCATCTTCTGTGCTACTGTCAGAAAGCTGGTAGATGCTCTTACTGCCACATGGACGTGTTCTCTTCGGTGGAACTGGATCCCTTTCAGGAGGTTCACATGCAACAAACCTTTTATAATAGCTTATTTTTGTTGACTGTTGAAGAGACGGCTTTTAAAACCGCAGATCCAGGAATGTTGACATCTGAAAATGAAGGTGTTAGAGGGTAGTAGGTGTAGTCTTTGGGAGGACCAGAAATGATGTCACACACACAGGAAGCTTGTGGGCAAACCTCAGTGCCACCTGGCAACTGAGTAGTGGTTTATTGATTAATAAAAAAAAAAAAAAAAAACAGGGCCAAAGCCACAGTCAGCACCCAGGCAGAGTAGCAGGTATTACAAAAACAAACACAACCCCCCCCGGTAGTAGCAATTATGGTAGAACCGGGTTAAAATAAAAAGAGTAAACAAAGTCCCACACAATAATAATGTAGTATTCCAAAAGATAGTAGCTGTCGTTCTTTAAATGGCCACGTTAGTGGTGGTGGCGCTGTGTCTGCAGTTGGCTCCTTCACACACTAGCTGCGGCATACTCCAGCACTCACTGCCCTGAGTGGAAATGAGACTTCCGGGTACTTCCAAAACACACACTCGAGAAGAGAAGAAGAAAGTAGTCGGGACGCAGGCAGCCGCCTGTTCAGGGGTCTGGAATAGGAGCAGAGAAAAGTAGCAACACACACACACAACAGCACAGCGTACTCCTGTTGCTAACCCAGGACAGAGAGCCCGAATGCAGAAACAGCACAGCCTAAATACTGCCCCACCTCTGCAATCAGCTAATGCCCCCGTCTCAGCCAACCGGCAGACACAGCACAGCTGACTGCAGAAAGCGAGCCCGGCGACCGTGCAGTTTCCGCGTTAGGGAAAAACGACCAACCACACCAGAACTCCCAGTATGATCATTTTCAGGTCGTTCGCCCCGACTTCGGGCTGCTCTATGCAACGCCACAAGAGATTGGTAGGGCGGATTACAGTGGGACCCTATTACACCCCGTCACAGAAGGTCATTCTCGAAGCTTGATAACCTTGTTGAGATCTGACTCGAAAGGTAGTCATTCATCTTCGATCCAGGTTCACACTTCACTTCAATCTTGCCACCTGCTCTGCAAATTACAATCACTGTGGGCACAATGAGAGATGCTGTAGGATACTTTGCCCCAGAAAGAGTTGTGGTTGCTTCCTGAAATGGCTTCAGCATCTCACTCACTTCTTCCAGAAGCACCTTATCCTCAGCAGCAATGTTTAGTGCTGGTCTCTTCAATTTCAAGGCTGCAATTTCTAACTGCTCCGCTTGTTGGATCACCTTTTCAATCATTGGCAAGCTTGAGTTCTGTCTTGTAATGCAGTCTCTCAGAGTCTTCACTGGTTCAGATCCGGTCTCAGCCAGGCACACATTTGAATAGGCATTCCAAGCACTAGGTGACCTTTTAAAATGTGTGGCTATGGATCAACATCGTTCAGTCACTGCAGATATTTCCTCTAGTAACACTTGCTTTCCTTGCCTGGGAAAAATAATCTGGTGCAATGTATGAGCTAAACAAGGGTGCCGTTTCAACTTAAGAAGTTGGCAGGCACGTACAACATTGGCACCACTGTCAGTTTAAAATCAGTTTAAATCATAGGAGTTGAAAACGTCTTGCACTGAGAAGGCAATGTTCTCCCCGTATGGGCTTCATCAGCAGGAATGCATTTTGCAATCAAATTCAATTTCTGGTCAACAAGTGGCACATTAGTGCTAGAAATTGCTTCTGATTTTTGGGACAGGTCCACAGATCAAATGTAATGGCAAGATGTGATGCAGACATTAGTTCTTGTTTTAAAATGACTACAATGCCTGAGTATGTATTGCTCAACAGTCTTCCTGAACTGTCTTTCTTGAGGGGGGTTGGTAGCCTGGACAAAGCAGATTCAGGATCTCTCTGAAAAGATTAAAGGTTATGTCAGTAACTGTTTAAAAAATGTTTTATGCAATATTACTGCAAGACAGAGTGCCTTTAATATTACAGATAATCGTGAAATTGATGCTTAGAAATGTTTTATTTTATAACTTTGGTTAAAAATATTATAGTTATTGCTCAAAATCTTTGTACATTTTAGAAAATGAAACTACAATACATGTGATTTTAAATAAAATGTAATTATGAACTGTGGCAGAGTGGTGAATACGTGCAGGTGAGTGCAGTGCAGAGTAATCACACAAACAACGTTTGGTACAGGTGCAAGGGTGTTTATTTTATTCAGAAAATGTCCAGAGCCTTAAGGCAAACCTGCAAATAATAACACTGTAGGAAGTGGTACAGCGGCGTGTATCACTCCGTTTTATAATCCAACGGGTTTGACCCGTAACCCAAAAAAGTCCTGTTTCGTCACCCACATAAAACACAAAAACACAGACACAGTTTTGACAGTGCGTGATTATAGTGCTAGTGGTGAAAACAAAGACAGTTCAGACAGTGCAAAGCGTGAATGGTGAAGTCCGGTTTTGTCGCTGGCCTGCGGCTGCAGCTCCGGATCGTGATCAGTATCCTTCAGTGGCTAGACAATACACAAGACACACAGAGGTTAGACACAGACACGAAAACACTCACAGTTCTTCACGCTACGGGCTCCTTCTCGGTTAGTTTGTTTAACCATATACAAAGGAACATATCACTCAAGCCATGCCCCCTATTTATACCCTCGCCCATGACCCCGAGGTTAACGAGCGCATCCGCTCCTCCAGTCCTCGGATGCCACGCCGCTTACCGTCTGGGTCACTGAGCTCGGGTGCCATAGCTCCGCCCCTTTCCGAACTGACCGACTTCCATCTACCCTACGGAATAAATTGTCGTGCCATTTCATTAAGGGTACTCTGTTCCTCGTGCACCGTGCCCTCACAGGTCGAGAGGGAGATCTAACACTAAGACTCATTCGATCTCTGTCACATATCCCACCGCTCAGAGTGGAGCCGAAGGAACACTCGGCTAAACCTACCTTTCCCATTACTCCCCCCTCCCGGGAAAAATAATCCGCATTTTGGTGGTCTTTCCCCGCACGGTGTACCATATGGTACATGAAGGGCTGCAATGCCAGATACCACCGAGTTATCCGGGCATTGCTGTCCTTCATTGTGCTTAACCACTTGAGTGGGGCGTGGTCAGTGACAAGATCAAATGAGTGTCCCAGCAGGTAGTATCTTAAAGAGTGAGTAGCCCATTTAATGGCCAAACACTCTTTTTCGACGACGGAGTAGTTGCGCTCCCGAGGGAGCATTTTTTTACTTATGTACAGAACAGGGTGTTCTACTCCGCCTACCATTTGAGACAGGACTGCACCCAAACCGACATCCGAAGCATCGGTGTGGAGGATGAATCTCTTAGTGAAGTCTGGAGTGATGAGAGCAGGGGCCTGGCAAAGTCTCTGCTTAACAGTATTAAACGCCCCCTGACATTCTTCTGACCATTTAATTGAATTTGGTGCGCTCTTTTTGGTGAGGTCAACTAAGGGATTAACCACTGTGGCATACTCGGGGATAAAGCAGCGGTAATAACCGGCTAACCCCAGTAGCGAACTCACTTGAGCCTTGGTTTTGGGGATTGCCGCGTCTACCAAGGCCTGGACCTTGGAGACAACGGGTTTCACCCTGCCATTCCCCATTACAAATCCCAAATATTGTGTTTCTTCTTTGGCAAACGCACATTTTCGCAAGTTAGCTGTCAGCCGGGCTGCCCTTAGAGACTGAAGGACGGCTGTGATCCTAGCCAAATGCTCTCGCCAGGTGGAGCTGTAAATGACCACATCATCAATATACGCTGCCGCATATTCACGATGTGGGTGTAAAACCTGGTCCATCAGTCTCTGAAAGGCAGCAGGCGCACCATGTAACCCAAACGGCATGGTTGTAAAATGAAACAGCCCCTCTGGTGTTGAAAATGCGGTTTTCTCTCTAGAACTACGAGTTAATGGGATTTGCCAATATCCCTTCGTCAGATCCAGAGTGGAGATAAACCTCGCCGTCCCCAGTCTATCTAGAAGTTCGTCGACCCGAGGCATGGGATACGCATCAAACTTGGCAATAGCGTTTACCTTGTGGAAATCAACGCAGAAGCGGTTGGTGCTGTCCTTTTTGGCCACTATCACAATTGGACTGCACCACTCGCTCCTGGAAGGCTCAATCACCCCAAGTTCGAGCATGTCCCATACCTCTTTGCGAACGCCACTCCGTCGACTTTCCGGGATCCGGTAAGGTCTCTCTCGCACTGTGACACCTGGGGGAGAGATAATGTTATATTCAGCAAGGTTAGTTCTACCGGGCGTGTTAGAAAAAACATCGCTAAATTCCTCAATTAACCTGCGTAGTTCACGTTGCTGATCAGGAAGTAACTGTTCCCCCATCGAAATGTTCTTTGTGCCAGAGGGTTCTGGCTCGGCCCCTAAATCATCCTCTATATTGCCTGGGGCTATGAATAACACCTCTCTTGCCTGCCAGGGCTTTAATAAATTTATGTGATAAATTTCTTTTTTATTACGGCGATCGGGCTGTCTAATTTCGTAATTCACCTTTCCTATAGCCCGAATCACCTCATATGGCCCTTGCCATTTAGCACATAGTTTGGATTCCGATGAGGGAAGTAGCAGCATTACCTTGTCTCCAGGCCGAAAAGTTCGGATTAATGCATTTTGATTGTAATGCTGCTGTTGTCGATGCTGAGCCGATCTGAGATTGTCTTGGGCCAAACGACCGACCAAATCTAGGCGATCTCTAAGTAGGAGCACATGCTGCACTACATTTTTGGACGAGCCATTGTGCTCCTCCCACCCCTCTCTCAACAGATCGAGAATGCCGCGAGGCTGTCGGCCGTACAAGAGCTCGAAGGGGGAGAACCCTGTCGAACTCCGCGGCACCTCTCTCACTGCAAAAAGGAGGTAGGGAAGAAGCGATACCCAATG
The DNA here is from genome assembly GCF_902713425.1 of Acipenser ruthenus. Lineage (NCBI taxonomy): Eukaryota > Metazoa > Chordata > Actinopteri > Acipenseriformes > Acipenseridae > Acipenser > Acipenser ruthenus. Next base: position 13,008,248 of record NC_081207.1, on the reverse strand, counting down.
TTTTTGCTCTTGATTCACAAATCGTCTCAGCATCGCCTTTAGAGTCTGATTGAAACGTTCCACCAATCCGTCCGTCTGTGGATGATAAACCGACGTTCTGATGGGACGTATTTTTAGTAATTTATATACCTGCTGTAGCGTATTTGACAAGAAATTAGTTCCATGATCAGTCAATATCTCGTTGGGGATCCCTACTCTTGCCATAATCTGCACTAGTTCTTTGGCTATCGCAGCAGCACTAGTGGACCTCAATGGAACTGCCTCTGGGTATCGCGTTGCGTAATCTACCACCACTAAGATATGCGTATACCCGGAGTCAGAAGGTAGCAAAGGGCCGACTATGTCCACTGCGATGCGTTCAAAGGGGGTGGAAATAATCGGCAGTGGGACCAAAGGGGCGGGGCGCACTCGACCCGGCTCTACTCGCTGGCAGTCTGGGCATGTGGCTACATATTTCGACACCTCCTTATAAAGACCTGGCCAAAAGAATCGAGCCAATATCCGTTCCCTTGTCTTGTCAACTCCGAGGTGCCCCGCAAAAGGGATATCATGCGCCAACCTCATGACCTCCAGTCGACAAGACGGGGGAACCAATAATTGTGTTACAGGATGTCCTGTGCCCGCGGCCAGGTTTACCCTATATAGTAATTGCCCCTTGATAATGAAGTGTGGAAATACTAGTGCCCCAGCGCCTTCAACATCCTTACCTTCAATGGACCGGACCTGTCCCCAAATGTGCACCAGTGCTGGGTCATTTTTCTGCTCCCACACTAGGTTCACATTTGAGTGCCACACGTCCGGTATATTGAGCGGGGCGGGAGTAACATCTGCCCTTGATGGCCCAGTAACCTCGCCCTCTTGGTCACACTGCGTTCCGACCCCCTTTGACTGACGTTTTTCACCGTTATAACAGGCTCCCACCAGCCCCCAGCCTTGTCTCATTAACGCTCCCTCCCATTTCCGCAGCCTTCTCTCTTTGTTTGTTTTTTTCGGCCGGAACAGAGGAGAGAACATTTCCGCTTGAAAGGGAAAAACATTACCAATCATTTCCCCTTCTACTTTTTCTGCCACATTTGCGTGTATGGCCGGGACTGCCCTTAATTTCAACAAATCTTTATAGTTGGGCCAGTCCCGACCCAGAATAACGGGATGTGGTAGCCTTTCCGCTACCCCAACTACCAGGTAACGTTTAATCGGACCGACCGATAAATATGCTTTTACTGTGGGGTATGTTGCCGTGTCTCCATGGATACAGGAGATCGCCACCTGACCTTGTGGCTGCCACACCATACCGCCTAAGAGAGATGCTCTAATTAAGGTCTGACCACACCCTGTGTCCACTAATGCATGGGTTTTCACATTTCCAAAAATCACCTCAACAATACAAGGCCCCTCCCAACCATTTTTCCCTCGCTTACCCGCTTCAGATGCCAGATTACAGACGGCCACGTCACACTCCATCGCAGATGGGCATGACCTAGCCTGATGTCCCAGCTGGCGGCACCTAAAACAGGTAGGGGGAAAGGAGGGCACAGTATTAAATGGTCTGTCCCGCTGCTGGTATGGCAACGGGGCAGGGGCAGCACCTCTACCCCAGCTGGGGGCCAACCTTGGTCTCCATGAAGAGGAGGCAAGGTCGCCCATTGGGGTCAGTGCTCTCGGAGGTCGTTGAACCGGTCCTGGTGGTGGGGCTGGTGGAGCAGAGAGAGGAGGTGGGGCTCGGCCGCTCCGGTGAAGTGGCGGGGCGAGTAGCCCGGTCTGGGCGGATACCAGGGAGTCCTCGAAGAGCTTGACTGCCTGTTCCAGGGTGTCGGGGTTGTGGCGCCATATCCATCCTTGGGTCTCAGCGCCGACCACATGACAAAACTGCTCAATGACGATGCCCCCCCCCCATCTGGGCAGTTGTTTTTAGCGCCGGGGTGAGCCAGTGTATCATGTGGTCACAGAGCTTCTGTGCGACCACCCTGGGGCGTACGTTCGGGGACCTCCTGTACTCCCTGAATCTCACTCGGTGCGTTTCCTCCGTAATATTAAGACGGCGGAGAATAGCCAGTTTTACCAGGTCATATTGAGCGGCGTCGTCATCCCCCATCGCCTGGTAGGCTGCCTGCGCTTCCCCAATCAGGCAGGGTCCCAGCTGGCTTGCCCAGAACTGTCGGGGCCATGACGCGGTGGTAGCCAGCCGCTCAAATGCCACCAGGTATGCTTCTGGATCATCATCCGCCGTCATTTTGTGCGTCCTCGCTTTGGGCGCTATGAAGCCGCGTTCCGCTGCTGCTGTTGGAGGTATCGCCAGCCCGACCCTCTCGATCAGCGCGGTGTACCTCTCCTCTCTCCGTCTCTCCTCCACCTCCCTTCTGCTGTCCAGCTGCTCCAGCAGCGCCGACAGTGTTGCGTAATCCATATCCCACTACTGACACCACGTGTGGCAGAGTGGTGAATACGTGCAGGTGAGTGCAGTGCAGAGTAATCACACAAACAACGTTTGGTACAGGTGCAAGGGTGTTTATTTTATTCAGAAAATGTCCAGAGCCTTAAGGCAAACCTGCAAATAATAACACTGTAGGAAGTGGTACAGCGGCGTGTATCACTCCGTTTTATAATCCAACGGGTTTGACCCGTAACCCAAAAAAGTCCCGTTTCGTCACCCACATAAAACACAAAAACACAGACACAGTTTTGACAGTGCGTGATTATAGTGCTAGTGGTGAAAACAAAGACAGTTCAGACAGTGCAAAGCGTGAATGGTGAAGTCCGGTTTTGTCGCTGGCCTGCGGCTGCAGCTCCGGATCGTGATCAGTATCCTTCAGTGGCTAGACAATACACAAGACACACAGAGGTTAGACACAGACACGAAAACACTCACAGTTCTTCACGCTACGGGCTCCTTCTCGGTTAGTTTGTTTAACCATATACAAAGGAACATATCACTCAAGCCATGCCCCCTATTTATACCCTCGCCCATGACCCCGAGGTTAACGAGCGCATCCGCTCCTCCAGTCCTCGGATGCCACGCCGCTTACCGTCTGGGTCACTGAGCTCGGGTGCCATAGCTCCGCCCCTTTCCGAACTGACCGACTTCCATCTACCCTACGGAATAAATTGTCGTGCCATTTCATTAAGGGTACTCTGTTCCTCGTGCACCGTGCCCTCACAGGTCGAGAGGGAGATCTAACACTAAGACTCATTCGATCTCTGTCACATGAACACATTATTCAATACCTTAACAGTCTAATTACTTTTTTGCAATGCCAAGTTGTCAAACCTAATTGCCTTTAATATATTTTAAAGTAACCTAAAAACAGATATTTTAAACTGATATTTTAAAAGGTTCTTAAGTATATGTAAATTAAAAATAACAATTGAAAATAAATGTAGCTGTTAAAAAAGAGCCAGGAAATATTATTTCTGAACTACTAGTTCATAATAGGTGAAAAAATATAATATATTGGCAAAATCTTTCAGTAATTGTTTGAAAATAATTGTGTTCTAATAAGACTGATTAATTATAGAAACTTTAGTTCTCTATAAACCAATGCATTTTACTTTTTGAATAAAATGTTTTTATTTATGTAAAATTAAACTATTTACACAAATACAACAATATTTGAACATTTTCATTTTAATACAGTGTATTATGTATTAAGTAGGGAGTATGTTCTGTGTCCAGTTGTTTTACTGGTTTTAATAATGCATAATATTTGATTACAAAAATACAATTCATAAGAACAGGTGTTTTATACTTTTAAGACTTCTTACACAATGTGTAATTAATACTACAATGATGTATGTTTTTTAAGAAAGAAAATTAAATTGCAGATACAATCCAAAAAATTCTGAATTTTATTTCGTCATCATTTTTGTTATAATAACCTTCTAGACCCTGTGCATATTTTTATATGTGAAATGATATCTGATACCTTATACAGCAGTAATGTAGATGTATTACTTATTAACTAAGATTGTATCTCAACCTACAATTTGTATATCACTAAGCAAAACATATTTCTAAAAAATAAAGTGCTCTTAAGGAAATCGAGTGAGACAGTAATAATTCTGTTCTTACCGGAACGCTGGCGATTCAATGGTTGAAGATCAAGAGCAATCCACTCCCGTATAGCATTGTCAACATTTTGTTGTTTTTCTGATGTGACTGGAACTTCCAGATGGCATTCCAAAAAATATTTTAGCTGAGGTTGCTGTTTTTTCTTTCTTTCTTGCTCCTGAAGTATTTTGCTATAAACACTTGAGTGATGTCTTTCCAGGTGCCTTTTCTGGTTGAATGTTTTCTCACCAAGCTTCTCATGGCACAACTTGCACAGCGTTTTAACCTGTTATACATATTGAAAACAACTGGAAACATCTTTATAATATTCCTCAGTTGTCTCTTCCTGAGGCTCAGCCATGTTGGTATTGGAGAGTGCTGATGCAAAATGTTATGCTGCAGCAACTAGGCCTAATCGGAGTGTCTTCTCAAAAGTTGAAAAACAAGTTTCTTCAGGTTAACATAAAAAAGTAAGGTGATCACTAGAGCCTGGGGTCAAGCAAAGGCTAGATGACGTTATATTGGATTGGCTATATCTGGTAGAGGGTAATGTGTGCAGATATAAATTAAAGGAGAAGGATCAGTAGCATAGGCACTGAGAATTATTATTGTTATTATTTAAATAGTATTTGAGTGCATGTTTGTGTATTTGTGTACATTTCAGTATTTAAGTTACCAGGTAAACATGTATTAATGAAAGTGAAATATATATATATATATATATATATATATATATATATATATATATATATATATATATATATATACAGTATATATGTGTCCTAGATCTAGAAGTACAGAGATTTTCTTTAATGAAGCAGAATTTTGGCCCATTCCTCCTTACAGAACTGCTTCAACTCGGTGACATTTGAGGGCTTCCTTACATGGACAGCTCGCTTCAGGTCCTGCCACAACATTTCGATAGGGTTTAGGTCCGGACTTTGACTAGGCCATTCTAAAACACAGAATTTCTTCTTCTGCAGCCATTATTTTGTAGATCTGCTTGTATGTTTAGGATCATTGTCTTGCTGCATGACCCACTTTCGGTTCAACTTCAGCTCACGGACGGCTGGCCTGACATTCTCCTCTAGAATCTTCTGATACAATGCAGAATTCATGGTTGTGTCAATGATGGCAAGCCGTCCAGGTCCTGAGGCAGCAAAGCAGCCCCAAACCATCACACTCACACCACTATGCTTGATGGCTGGGATGAGGTTCTTCTGTTCAAATGCAGTGTTTGGTTTTTGCCAAACATAACGTTTCTCATTGAGGCCAAAAAGTTCTACCTTTGACTTGTCTGTCCAGAGAACATTGTTCTAGAAGTCTTGTGGATCATCTATGTGCTCTTTGGCGAACTTCAGACGGGCAGCAATGTTCTTTTTAGAGAGCAGTGGTTTCCTCCTGCCTATCCCTTCATGAACACCATTCTTGTTCAGTCTTTTTCTGATAGTTGAGTCATGAACACTCACATTAGCCAAGGCGAGAGTGGCCTGCATATCCTTGGATGTTAATCTGGGGTTCTTTGTCACTTCCTTGATGATTTTCTGGTTTGTTCTTGGACAGATTTTGGTAGGACAACCGCTCCTGGGTAGAGTGACTGTGGACTTGAACTATCTGTTTGACAGTGGATTGGTGGAGCCCCAAATCCTTAGAAATGGTTTTGTAACCCTTTCTAGACTTATGAGCATCAATAACTGTTTTTCTGAGGTTCTCCGAGATTTCTTTTGATCGTGGCATGACGTGTTTCCACACACCTGTATGGTGAAGAAGCAACTCACAAAGTTTCTGATCTTTATATAGGGTGGGGCCTCCCAAACTCACCCCTGAAGATCTACCCAATTATTTAAACACCTGATTCTAATTATCCCCTTAATTGAGCTGATAAAACCAGGGGTTCACTTACTTTTTCACATACCCTGAATCTTAATTACTCATTGTTTGTCTAATTCATACATCATTTTGTTTCAAAATACATGGAATTGGTTAATATAAACCTTATTGGATATTTAAGAAAAGACTGGTTTTGATTCAAGAAGGCTATCATGGTAAAACTATGGAATTTCCATAATTATCATTGGGGTTCACAAACTTTTTCTCGGCACTGTAAGCGAATAATGTATTTACATTTTTTTTTTAAAGGATACTAACATCCAGTCAATCAATTTGATTGATTGATACTAACATTCGATGTCCTTACCAGGGATTAAGGCTCGTATTGACCAATCAGGTTTCAGGAAATCCCCTATTCATATTGTAATATAATTTAAAAGCACTCACTGGTAAAATCAATAGTCGTTGTCTATGACCAGTAGTAGAAGTAGAATCTATTATAGCACAATTGCATTTTATCCTTTAAATTTATTTCCTTCCAGATTATATCTATAACATGTTTAAAATATGTAATTGAATTGAGGTGTCATTTAGGCTACTGTGCTGCTTGTCAGAGAAAGTAGTACAATTAAAACTGTAGCTGCATGAATTCAAAAGATAGTAAGTAAAGTAATGCATCTTTTTCAAACCGAAAGGATTTCCCATGCAATGAGGTTTATTTTTTTGTTTTGTTTTTGTGAAAGCCAGCTTTTCCAACAACTTAAATATTTTCCATATACACTGTATTATCCTTGTGTATTATAGCAGTATAAATAGAACATTAAAGTAATTCTGAAATTACATTTGGGGAGTTTGTGTGCATTCTACTGTATATAGTTATTTATTTTATTAATTAAAATGTTTAAATTTAATATGTCAAGAAGGCTTATTATATAAAATGTCAAAGGCAGGAGAAAGTGGAGCAGCTCCGACTCTATGCTGCTCCGGTGAACCTGGCTCTAGCTCCAGCTCCGCTCTAGCTCCACATTTGTGTTTGTGACCTGTTTTTGTATGCACTTTTATTTTGTTCTGTGAGCAGTGTTTTGTCTGCCTTTTTATTTATTATTGTTTTCAATAAATAATTCTGGTCTGGGAACGTCACCACTCCTGCCACAGGCAGACAAACAAACAATGGTGTAGGAGTGCAAGTTGAATGTAAATGATATGTCAAGGCCTACGTTATGTATAGGGCCCTGCTAGGGCCGGATTAAAGGACGTGGGGGCCTTACGCTAACCCATATTTTGGGGGCCCTATACATATTATGGCGAATGGTGCTATTAATCTGGACCTGCGTTGGGGACAGAGAGTGTGAGCGGAGCGGAGCGGAGCGGAGCGGGGAGCAGAGCCAGCCAGTTGTATATGGAGCGGATGATCGGAGCGGGGTAGTTGCTTGAGCGGACATTTCCAGCCCACTCTTTCATAGCACTTAGAAGAATTGAGCACGGTTGTATTTTTCATAAATACATACTTATACTGTTAAAAGCTTTAGAAAATCATGTCAAAATATAAAGTAAATATCCATAAATCAATAAATCATACTTGCTTTAAATTATTCTGTTCATTTGGTACATTCGGAAAAAACTAAGAAGTAAAAAATGTAAACATTTATGTAATTCTCGGGTCTTTTGTTAGTTACTGGAATGTATATTTATTTGCTAGATCCAACAAAGCTCTCCAAAGGTAAGTTTATAGCTTTATTGTAGTAGCCTACAAAATGTTGAGTCCAAGTCAGTCTCTAGAGAGGCGCATGCAACGTTTGGTTTTGTGTAATTGAATCAGTGAATCAAATGAACAAAATGAATCGATTCACCAAACTGAACTGAATCAAATCGAATCACTAAAAAGAATCGAACTGCCCATCACTACATGACAGGTAGTGACTGGGTTTCACTTTTCCAATGGGGTATTACTGCAGCCTGCAGCTGCTGTCTCATAGCGGCTGTCTCATAGCGGAAGTTGATTTTGTCACATGTAGTGGGCGGTATGGCAGTTGTAGAAACAAGGAAGTAAAGCTTAAAACTGTGTTTTCATTAATAACAAACAGAAATGCATTCATCGTCACGCTAATTCAGAAATAATATTGTGTAATGTTAAATTCAATTGCACTTTACGGTCCATCTGAATGGGGTATTGAACGAGGTAATGATATGTGATATGTCATGTTTCAAATGCCTACGCTATTATTTCATGTAATTGCTTTTAATGGATGCTTGTTTTTATCTAAATACATTTTGTACCATATATTGTTTGTTTTTGTTTACTTTCTCTGGCGGGTGCTCCTTTGCTCCCATACCAAAAAGTACTATAGTATATGATAGTACTTTATAGTAATACTATATGACTATAGTACTTTATAGTATACCATAGTACCTCATAGTAGTACTGTAGTATATTGTAATACTTTATAGTAATACTATAGTAATTTATAGTATTTATAGTAATACTATAGTACATCATAGTAGTACAATAGTATATTTTAGTACTTTACATTAATACTGTATGTCATAGCATTTTGTAGTAGTACTTTAAGTACTACCTGTACTTTAATGCACTTCTTATTAAGTGTTTCTGGGTTACCTGCACACACCTCTGCACCTTCTTCTACCTCATATAAAAATCCTAGGGTGTGTGGAATTGTGTTGGAAAATAGATATATCAGCTTGAGAATGAAGAGGGCACTGTTCCCAGAAAGCTCTTGTTCTTAAAACTTTTTAAAAAGAAAGGGTTGTGTGCAGAATGTCCACTAGGGGATCAGTTCTCTCTCAAATGCTTAACTAGCTGATTAGTAGGAGCAGATGAAGTCAAGCTGTCTCCAATTAAGCTAAATCAGGCAGAGATATAAGCTGTCTCTTTGTCAGTGCTTGGTGATCGTGAGTGAGAGAGTGTGGAAGACTAAAGGCAAGTTAAATTTACATGGTCTGTGAAAAGGAATAGAATCCCTTACTACAGAAATTAACCCTGTGTTTAGTTACGGTTTGGTAACTGTTTTTTTTTTTGTTTGTTGGATAAGCGGCTTATCCGTTCCAGCCGTAGTTTAGGAAAGCTTGTGTTTAGTTAGTGCTCTGTGCAGAGCTAGGCCTTTTCTTTTGGTGCCCTGTGAGGTGCTGTGTTTTTTTTGCTTTCTTGTTTATTTCAAACCTGTAAGTAATAAACTGCCAGTCCTGCTTTGAAGACCACTTTCAGCCTCCAAGCGCTTTTATTCTGATTCCAGCCTACCCTTCTAGCCACTGGGTTACAGTATGAAGAAACATATGCACCATTGCTGCTGGAATTGCATTGACAGTCAAGGATTACCTTGACCAAGGACATTATTTCAACAAATCTCCCATTCTGTAACTGACCTGCATGGCTGATTCTCTTTGTGGCTCTAGTGTAGTTCACAGAATGATTCAAAGTGTGATTAACAACAAAGGGGGCAAAATATTCACCCATTGTATTTATTAAGATGGTATTGGAAGTATGTTCTACAGCTAGTTGATGAATGACAGACATACCATTGTTAAAACCACTTCCCAGGGGCATGGTTTTATGACCTGTGATAGTTGGATCTAATTTAAAATCTGGAAGTATCCTATTGAATGCTCTTAGAATATTTGCAGAGGCCTTATACATACACCTTTCTGCTTTCCGAGGTAGACTGTTAATAAGACATGCACTGCAAATCTGATGAGGGACATCCTTAATAAATGAAAAAGTCCTCTGTTGATCCCTTCATAATGAAATGCAGACACACGCCATGCTGGACCCCAATCTCTGCAGCTATCTGACAGGTGCAAATGCAGGTGTATATTGAAACACGCATTTTCTAAGTCATTGAGCATTTACATTTTTCTAACACATTTTTTAGAGAGCGTGCTTTACTGATACAATTGTACTGTCTGTCATTTTATCTGCCAATAACAAATTAATGGCATAAACAAGGAGGGACAGATGCTTTCCCAAATTTTCTTTGCTGAAGGAACAAAGATGTATGTGTTATTTCAGGTGGAAGTTTAACATTTACTAGCAAAACAAGAATTATATAAACGTTTGGAATGAACATCAAACCACTAGGCCCCTTAATTCCAACAAAATAAAAATAAAAAAACATGTCAAAATAATAATTCATGTTTCAAAATGATGCATGAAAGCATTTAGGTAACTCAGGGAGATGGATTAACATGTGTTAGCCACATTTAGTCACCCTATTAGAATGTGAATCCATGTATTGGCAAGATTTGTTTTTTCTTTAACAGACAGCTGAGCACACAGTAATAATTGTTGTAAGTTGTACTTTTTTGCATGCAAGGCAAAGGAAGTAAATGCAGCTATCAGGACAAAACTGATTAATGAAGAGAAATTGCTTGCAAGGAGTGTCAAATTATTAATAAATGAATAAACATAGTTCTGAACACAATTGTTCATGAAAAATCTATTTTTTGAGAGTTTTTGTTTTCTTTTATTTGTAATAAACTATTAAGGCAATCAATACTGTACTGTGTATTGCACAGTATAATAGTAATTTAATTGTATCCCAGTAATAGTAATTACAGTACAATAGTACAGTATTGTAGTACTTTATTACTATAGTATTCTCATTTTACTTTAGTACTATATTATATTTTTTATAGTAATACTATAGTACTTTTAGTACTTTGTAAGGGCTGTAACGTGTGCCCAGTGCTTAATTTGAGCCGGATCCTGCCGGAACAGGATCCGGCACCTCTCAGATTTGACTTTTTTCGTTCCGGCACCTAATTTGTCCGGATCCAGTACCTCTCGCGACATGATTTATTATTTTTTCCGCTGTTTGCACTGTAAACATTCTAATAAAAGCGATCAGAGTTAAAGTTGCTTCTGCCTCCTCGTTATTTCTCCCGCCCCCCGTAAAAGTGCATCTTATCCTGCCACACCGATTCCAGACCTGCTCTCTTATTTGTACATAGAGGTTATGGGGCGGGCCGGCGAGGTAAGTAACTGATCTAAACAGTGCGGTGAGCTAGTGAGAGGTCCCTACGTAATCACGTCACGTAGCCTAGGCTAGTCGTCGCTACTGAATTTGAAACGTGTCGTGGGAAAGGAAAGCCAAATCAAAAATGAGGGGGAAACTGCTCCTGATGACGATGCCTTAGCTAGCAGCGCTGTCTGCGCTGCTAATCCCACCAGTTCAGCATCACCACCGGCACGTCCTCCACTAGCTAGCAGGCCACTAGTGAGTCAGACTCGGCGGGAGAGGGGGACGGGGTCGGGGAGGACTAGTGATGGGCAGTTCGATTATTTTTAGTGACTCGATTCTTTTGATTCAGTTCAGTTTGGTGAATCGATTCATTTCATTCATTTGTTTCACTGATTCAATGACACAAAACCAATCAATGTAGACCGCATTAAGATTGTTTACGTAGGTTTATTTGAACTGGAACGAACGAGTCGTTCACGAACTGCACATCACAAAAGCTAGGGAGAATCTATATTTGGTTGACTGGGTTCATAAACATTAAATTAAATATAGTTTGACAAAAAATAATAATATATATATTTAGAATACTGGAGGTAACATAACAGTTTGAACCATTACCATTGTTTAGCCATCAGTATCAATCTAATTTAATTTAATCTTTAAAAAAAAAGTCCATTGCATTTCTTACTTGTTTTTTTTTCTATACATTTGGAGTCACCCATTGTTTTTTACAACAACAAAAAAAGAGAGGCTCGAACGAGTGGTATTTGTCGAACTAATCAGTGGTATTTATTCAGCACATAGCAAAACGCTGTTTGCCCAATTCCTCTTCTATCCAGTAAACCTTTGGGATTAGTCATTATTATTTATTTCTTAGCAGACGCCCTTATCCAGGGCGATTTACAATCGTAAGCAAATACCTTTCAAGTGTTACAGTACAAGTAATACAATAAGAGCAAGATAAATACAATGACTTTGGTTCAAGTAAGTACAAGTGTGACAAAATACAATTCAATAATACAGCAGATAACAGTGACAGTGATAGTTACATCAAGATATGATTAAATACAAAATACTACAGATTAAACACTTGGCAGATTACAGTACTCTGAAGTACAGGATTAAATGCAGTAAAATAGGGGGCAGATAAGAGCAAATAAAGTGCATTTAAGGAAGGGTGATTTATTTAAATTATTTAGAGAAGGAGGCAAAGTCATCAGGGGAGATAGAGGAGGGAGGAGGAGGGGGGAGGGAGGAGAAGGTAGAGAATAGTTTACGTGGGTTGTTAGTGGAGAGTTGGATTACAGATTGGAAATAAGTACATTTAGCAGAGGAGAGAGTAGAGTAGTGATCAATCACACGTTGAAGCACAACCATAACCGCAACATGTACATTTTATATAAACAAGGTTTAAACGTGTATATATTTAGTATTTTTTTTAGTGTTTAACACAGTAAAATGACATTTATAAAATGTATATTTAATGTGCATGTAAAATATAATATACGTTTAAGAACGTCATCCATTAGAATGTGCAATATCCTCCTAAAAGGTCGTTGTATCGTAGCTGATACTACGTGTCACCTTGTGGACTAAGGTGAATCGCCGTCATTATTAAATTATGAAATATTTAACCGTAGTTGTAAATTGTCATGTATAAAATACATTCATTCCTCAAGGTCAAATATGTAATCACAAGTTAATTAAGCCTTGGGTACAATAACGTTACAATACCAGTAGATGGTTGTATTTATTTATTTTGGAAATTAGGTGTATATCTCAATTATTATTATTATTATTATTATTATTATTATTATTATTATTATTATTATTATTATTAATATTATTTAGTAATTTGGCTGACTTTACTCAAGATGAAGTATTAATCATAATTTGTGCAAAATAGTTAACTATAGATATGATTAATTTTGTATGTAGATATATGTGACAACTTCAGCTTCCGCTATGAGACAGCATACACACTGAATATGATATGAGCTTTCCCAACGCACCGTACCGCACACTTGAATGATGCACAGAATAAATTATTAACACCCACCCCGGGATCGGGCTGCGATGTAAATACTGAACCTCCTCCACTCATTACGTTTTATACACATTAATGAACTCTAATATGTTTTTGCCAATCATTTTTCTTCCGTCCCCTTTCTATAAATTTCGATTATTAACCATGGAGATATGTTTTCGTCGGTCTGTGCGTGTGAAGTGAAATCTTCGTGGGTTTCTTTGCGCTCCCTATGAGAAATTCGGATACAAACAAGCCCAGTATAAAGCTAATTTGATGCGAATCATTTGCAAACTTTGAAATAGGTGAGTACACCGTACACGACCTCGTGGGAACCTGTTATTTGCAAGATGATATTTCCTAACTTTTACTTTATTTTCAGTACCAATCAATAATAATAATGAGGAAGCGTCTTCGAATTGAATTAGATAACTTATCTGAACACTTTATGTAGGCTTTTTTCTTTGCTGTTCATATCTGGGCATGAGGCTTGTTAAACTGTGTATGCCTTTATTGTCTTGTACCACACGACAGAAATCACATGCGAGTGATAATTAAATCTCTCTGTTGTTTTTAATGATCATTTTAATTAACATTCAAACATCCGTGGGAACATAGAACACAAAAATGATGCAATATGGATAACATAAAAAAAGCTTCAGTCCCAGGCAGTAAAGTACAAAAGCATTAGCAAGTGTATAACATCCACTGAGGTTAATGGGTCAGTGGTTTTGTTAGTTTACCAGAAAGTCCAGCAGCTAATATACACAATAGCAGCAAAATAATATATATAGCAAAACAAAAACAATGTTTTTTTCCCCCCTAACCTGTTTGTAGATTCCTTCTGTGGACCAGAAGTAGCATTGCATTCAATAGAACAAAACAATGTCGTTTAACAATAAAAGGGAATAACTTTTCTGCCCTTTACTTCTTTTTGGATTTTCTTTTGTCGCGAGAGAAACAAACATGGACTTAAACCGTTCTTACTGGCTGCAGACATCAAGACTAAAAATGCACTTTTATAAAATGGCTTTCTTATCATAGTAGGTTTTAATGTAACTTTGAAATTGCTGCTGTTGTATTATGTGTACATAAATATGTTATTTAAATGGTCTGATTAAGCAGTTGTATGTGTGACATGCTATACAAATGTATTGTGGAATGTTCTTTTTTCTGCTATGTACTGTACAGTGCTTTGCAATACTTTTGTATAAAAAGCGCTATATAAATGCAATAAATAAATATAAAATAAATAAATAATTTCCTTCAGCCTCGCGCTTTGTACACGGTTACTTTTACCTACCTTTTTTTCTAAAATTCCAACCTCCAAAATTTAAAAGAGGCATACTGTGCACATTTGGGACAGGACAGGTTTTAAAATTCTTAAAACTTAAATAAATTAATATGTAAATTGAGCCTGATTCATACTGATTTATCCTGCAGACTGATGCCTCTGATGTAATAGGACTAGGGACGGATTTTTCCCAGGATGTAGACGGCGTGGGCATTTAGAACATAAGAACATAAGAAAGTTTACAAACGAGAGGAGGCCATTCAGCCCATCTTGCTCGTTTGGTTGTTAGTAGCTTATTGATCCCAGAATCTCATCAAGCAGCTTCTTGAAGGATCCCAGGGTTTCAGCTTCAACAACATTACTGGGGAGTTGGTTCCAGACCCTCACAATTCTCTGTGTAAAAAAGTGCCTCCTATTTTCTGTTCTGAATGCCCCTTTATCTAATCTCCATTTGTGACCCCTGGTCCTTGTTTCTTTTTTCAGGTCAAAAAAGTCCCCTGGTTCGACATTGTCTATACCTTTTAGGATTTTGAATGTTTGAATCAGATCACCACATAGTCTTCTTTGTTCAAGACTGAATATATTCAATTGTTTTAGCCTGTCTGCATACGACATGCCTTTCAAACCCAGGATAATTCTGGTTGCTCTTCTTTGCACACAATATTCTAAGTGAGGTCTTACTAATGCATTGTAAAGTTTTAACATTACTTCCCTTGATTTAAATTCAACAGTTCTCACAATATATCCGAGCATCTTGTTGGCCTTTTTTATAGCTTCCCCACATTGTCTAGATGAAGACATTTCTGAGTCAACATAAACTCCTAGATCTTTTTCATAGTTCCCTTCTTCAATTTCAGTATCTCCCATGTGATATTTATAATGCACATTTTTATTGCCTGCATGCAATACTTTACACTTTTCTCTATTAAATGTCATTTGCCATGTGTCTGCCCAGTTCTGAATGCTGTCTAGATCATTTTGAATGACCTTTGCTGCTGCAACAGTGTTTGCCACTCCTCCTATTTTTGTGTCGTCTGCAAATTTAACAAGTTTGCTTACTATACCAGAATCTAAATCATTAATGTAGATTAGGAATAGCAGGGGACCTAATACTGATCCCTGTGGTACACCACTGGTTACCTCGATCCATTTTAAGGTTTCTCCTCTAATCGGTACTTTCTGTTTTCTACAGGTTAACCACTCCCTAATCCATGTGCATGCATTTCCTTGAATCCCTACTGCGTTCAGTTTATGAATTAATCTTTTATGCGGGACTTTGTCAAAGCTTTCTGGAAATCTAAATAAACCATGTTGTATGCTTTGCAATTATCCATTGTCAATGTTGCATCCTCAAAAAAGTCAAGCAGGTTAGTTAGACACGATCTCCCTTTCCTAAAACCATGCTGACTGTCTTCCAGGATATTGTTACCATATAGGTAATTTTCCATTTTAGATCTTATTATAGTTTCCATAAATTTACATATAATAGAAGTCAGGCTTATTGGTCTGTAGTTACCTGGTTCGGTTTTGTCTCCCTTTTTGTGGATCGGTATTACGTTTGCAATTTTCCAGTCTGTCGGACTGTTGCATGATCTTGGTTAGCGGTTTGTAAATAACTTCTTTCATTTCTTTGAGTACTATTGGGAGGATCTCATCCGGCCCAAGGGATTTGTTTTTTTTTTAAGAGCTCCTAGTCCCTTTAACACTTCTGCCTCTGTTATGCTAAAGTTATTTAAAACTGGATAGGAACAGGTCGACATGTGGGGCATGTTGTCCGTGTCCTCTGTAAAACCTGTGAAAAGTAATAATTTAATATATTTGCTATTTTTTTTCTTCGTCTATGATTTTGCCATTTGTGTATCTTAGACATTTAACCTCCTCTTTGAATGTTCTCTTGCTGTTATAATATTGGAAAAACATTTTGGAATTGGTTTTAGCCCCCTTAGCAATACTGATCTATCTCTGATTCTATCTCTCTCTTGGACTTTCTAACTTCCTTTTTGACTTGTGTTTGCAGTTCCAAGTACTCTTTCTGTGTACTTTGTTTTTGGTCCCTTTTAAACGCTCTGAAAAGTGCCTTTTTTCGCTGAATATTTGTTTTAATTAATCTATTAAACCATTACTTTTGGGGTTTTAAAAAACACTTCAAATGAGACCATGTTGTGGTCTGAGTTTGCCAATGGCTCTCTGACCTCTGTTTTAGTTATTCTGTCTTCATTATTTGAAAAGACTAAATCAAGGCATGCCTCCCCACTAGTCGGTGCCTTGACAAATTGCGTTAGGAAGCAGTCATTTGTCATTTCCACCATTTCAATTTCGTCCGTTGTGCTCCCCACCGGGTTCTCCCATTTTATACAGGGGAAGTTGAAATCCCTCATTAGTATGGCTTCTCCTTTTCTACACGCATTTCTAATGTCATTGTATAACAGATTATTTTGCTCGCCGTCTGAATTTGGCGGTCTATAGCATGCTCCTATTATTATGCCCTTTGAATTTTAGTCCATTATTCTGACCCATACTGATTCAGCGTTGTTTTCTTTGTCCAGATTTAACACCTGGGCTTCAAGACTATTTCTTATGTATAGCGCTACTCCTCCGCCTCTTCTGTCCTGCCTGTCTTTCCTATACAGTGTGTACCCACTAATATTATATTTGTCTCCATCACTCTCAGACAACCAAGTTTCTGTAACACCTATCACATCGTAGTTACTTGTTAGTGCAGTAGCTTCAAGTTCTAACATTTTGTTTCTGAGATTTCTAGCATTAAGATAAATACATTTAATAGTTGTCTTACCTGAGTTGTTGCCCTTGTTTTGATGTGGTCTCCCGTCTGTTTTTTTTGGTTTTCTCCCCCTTCCTTTCTAGTTTAAATGCTTCTGGACCTCCTCAAGGATCCTTTCTCCGAGTAGATTGGTTCCCTTTCTGTTTAAGTGCAGTCCGTCCCACCTATATAGATAGTCCTTGTTGTAGAATGTTCTCCAATGTTCAAGAAAGGTGAAGCCTTCCTGTGTGCACCACGATTTCAGCCATGCATTTTGATTTTGTATTTCCAGTTGTCCATATGGTCCTTTGCAAGGTGCCGGCAGTATCCCAGAAAATACCACAGTTTTGGTCTTGTCTTTTAATTTGGTATTGTAATTAGCAGGAAGCTGCTTACGTGAGAGACTCAGAGACCAGATATGCTGTAATTGATAAAGAAATGCATAGCCGTCATAAAAGAACAAAATGAACCAAAAGCAAGTTTCTGCTCTGTGCGCATCTCTTCCTATGTGTGTGGACCCGTCCTCATACATGTCATTTTTGTAAAATGTCCCAAACACACGGCGACCTCAAGGGGGCACCAATTCTGCTGGGGGCCCTACGCTATAGCATCATTCGCTTATTGGTTAATCCGTCCCTCGACCCTGCTTAATTTACGAGACAATTAAAATGACAGGTCTAACCTGCAATTCAGTCCAAAACCTCCAGTTGTCTGTGTAGCCACTCCAGCGAAACTGATCTAAAGAATAATTAAGGAATCAACACATTACATTTTTTTTTAACAAATGGTTTGCATAAAAGTGTACTAGTAAATAAAAACATATAAGTAATTGATTTATACTTATGAGCTCTCTGAATTAATATTGAAAAAAACTTTTAAAATTCTGTTATACGTATTCACAGCAAATTATAGCAAATCAGAAGGACCTGCAGTGATCTAATTCTTTCTGATTCACTATTAAGCGTGAAATCTAGGTTCTTACTAGGCAACTGCGCTGATATGGCAAGTCATAACATATGACTGACATCCCACCTTTGCACATCCAGCATTGCTTGTATCTGCCCACTCGTTCTGGCCTTGTTTAATACAGCTGATCAAAAGTAAAGGGAAAATTATCACAATAAGTGCCAATGCCTCTAAGACACAATCAACAGGTTTCATGATGTTTTTTATGAAGAACTCCTGTTGGCTCAAAACAAATACTTTGCCATAAAAGAGTGTTAAAAAATAAACTGTAAAATTACAGTAAAAATAAAAACAAAACTAGCTGCTGTCAAAACTGGGTTATAAAATATCCCTTTGCTTCAAGTCCTGTGCTTCGTGACATTTCTTAAACAGCAACCAGCAGGAGGTTTTATATGTTTTCAGCTCTGGAGCTTCCCTGCGGTGTCAAAATGACATTTTGGGATTCATTGTTAACCGAAGAGCATCGTGCCTTCAAAGACACACTAAATCAATTACAGCTCCTTTTTAAAATGCTTCCTGGATTAAATAGATAACAGACAGAAAATGATCACTCTTCAAACTATTGGCTGCTGTTTATGTGCAGAACAAATGCTGCATGGCAAATGCAAATCAGACATGTCTTTTAAAACATCGCCTTTAATTGGAAAGAATGGGAACGATTCCTTCAGAAACTAGATCGCAACATGTTTTTTCCAGCTGTGACCAAATCAAGGCAGGTGTTGGTTATGATTGATGGATTACTACTTGGATATGGCCAGCCCACTCAGTCACAGTGTTTAATGCATCTGGATGAAAACAAATTGCAAGTAAAGCCCATTAAGAAGCAAATCCGCAGCATCCTGTTACACAGTTAACAGGTTTCAGTGAAGAACTGGAGTGCAAAGCAAAGTTGTTACTCTAAAGGTGCGTGGAAAATAATACATACCACAAATCAGAACCCCTACTGAAAGTGAACTAATTATGTGGGGTTGTGACAGAGATTGAATGATTCTTGGTGTTAGATCTCCCTCTCGACCTGTGAGGGCACGGTGCAAGAGGAACAGAGTATCCTTAATTAAATGGCACGACAATTTATTCCGTAGGGTAGGTGGAAGTCGGTCATTTAGGAAAGGAGCGGAGCTACGGTATACAAACTCAATGACCCAGACGGTAAACGGCGTGGCATCCAAGGATTGGAGGAGCGGATGCGCTCATTAACCTAGGGGTCATGAGCGAGGGTATAGGGGACATAGTGTAAGTGATCTGTTCCTTTGTAAATGGTTAGATCAAACCTAGAAGGAGAATCCTGTGTATCACTTCCATCATTTCATTATTTACAGGTGTTCGCCATAAGGCTCTGGACATTGTATAATAAATCAATAAACACCCTAGAACCTGGAAATCATTGCCTGTCTGTATTTTGTATCCACTCTGCACTGCACACACCTGTAACCACTCACCACTTTGCCACCGGGGTTCAAAAGTGCCCCCTTTGAGCATTTTCTATGTCCCCCATGGCTTGTTCTGTGTAAGTACCAAAATTCCGCCACAGTGTGTGTAGTGACTTAATGCCAGTACTCTTATTATTTTAGCAACTCTGGCTTCTGTAAAGACTACCCATGGCTGATTTTCTATAGTAAGCTGGGGAATCATATCAGTTTTGCATTCCTATACCTTCAGTGCTTCCCAGCTTCACTTCCCCGCAGTTAGAATGTTTTTTTCAGTTTTCTGCTGTTTTCTGCTGTTTCTCAAAAGAGATGACTCTATAGACCAATCTGGAGAACAGGCATCACTGCAGATTTCCACTCCCCTGACTCAAATCTCTACAATGTCCATGCCATGCATCTCCAGGCTGCCCACGGTGACCCTACACCCAGCTAACAGTGTTATGACAGGTGTTTTTCCCCTTTGTTTTGTATACTGTAGTAACTCTCTGATAAAAGCTGTTCTTTGATATAACCAAATATAAATAGTCTTTATAGACAAGTGCCCTGGCCATTCAGGCAGCTAAGATGTAATTTTTAAAAGTGTGGCATTGACGGGCTTCGAAGGTGTTTTGATTGAAGAATGATGCAAGACAATGTCAAGGGGGCTTGCGGTTACTTAGGACCAGAGAGTGACCGGGTGGCATTTAAAACTATTGAGATCAGCATGTTTGACCAGTGATTTCATTAAACTGACATCACTGAAGAAGGAATGATAATTCTGTTAACTCATATGCCCTTTGATGCCCTTTGGGTGTATCATTCCTGACAACTATTTTCAACTATTTTCAGTGTTAACCTTAGATCAAACTATGTAAATGTCAAGCATATTTAGACACTTCCAATACCAGACTAAATCATCAATCGAATAGCTGGTTTATTTTCGTCCCTCGACAAACAATACATCTAATGATCAGCACGGAATAGATTTATATTTTACCTCAATCCATTACACATTGTATATCTCAAAAAGGGGGGAGCAACTTTTACACCGGTGCGACCTATAAAACGATTTTTACGGTAGTTGCCTTCTATTTCCATTGTCATTCTTCAACGTGATACTTATTATTCTTATATTTAACTGCTTACTTGTTTAACCTCATATTACCCCGTAAAATACTATAGTATACTATATTATTTTGTAGTGGCCGAAACACTACATTATACTTCAGTATAATACAAATATTGACTGGAGTTGAGGCTTATAGTGGAACACTATTGCCCTGAGGGTTGAAAAAGTGACAGACAGTGGGAAATAATGCCTGAAAACGCAAAGTGAAAGGCAACAGTTTTCTTTTACAAGGTGAAAACTCTTAAGAACATAAGAAAGGTTTGGGAACAAGAAAAGGCCATTCGGCCCATCAAGGCTCATCCCTTGTTAGCACACCATTCTCCCCTACTGGTCTATTTAACCATCATAGTGACTGCTTGTTAAACCTGGTCTTTTTCATTTTAGGTAAATACTAGTCCTGCATGCATTGCATTATAACTTTAAATCTGTTCCATTGAACTTCAGCTGGCATATCTTCCAATTCCCCTACCCAGTTTAATTTCTCACAGTTCCTGTCTCATCCCTTCAAAGTTAGCCGTTCTGAAATGATACACTTTAGTTTGTGCAGCCTTTTGCCTGAATTCCCAGGTCATTTCAAATGTAGCCACATGTGTATGGCAAGCCAAATTATCATTTAGAGAAATCTCAAATTGCATTTTAAGATATCTTGAAATATTTAGAGATATGTGGCAGGATGGCTTGCAGTGGTGAGGTGTGGTGACGTCACGGACCAGGAAGTAACTGAACCAAAACAGTGGATGGGCGAGTGAAGCTGAATGCTACGGCACTCAGCTTGTTTAATAAATAAATAAACAAAACAAAAGATTTAAACAATAACAAAACACAAAAACAAAGGGCACGAGGGCCAAACGAATCAGACAGACAAACAAGTAAGTTTTGGGCTGGCTAATCCAGCACGTTTTAGCAATTGTTAAATTCTGTCTCCTCTCTATCTCCCCGTACCTCCTCTCTGTACACTCAACACCCCGCAGCACGGACAGCTGCAGGTTCTTATACTCTGGCCGAGGGGTTAACTAGTTGTTAATTATCTTATTACCCCTTGGCCACAGTCTGCACGCGTTTGGTAAGGATGCATGACTGTCAGCTAGTTAAATAATCAGTAGCTGATCAGTCATGCATCCTCACGGGTTTTTAAATATACAAATAATAAGAAATACGCGGCGCTGTTATCCGCGCCTGCAAACAATAATACAAATAATAATAAATAGGGGCGGGACACTCCGCCACAGATATCTGTAAAACATTTCAACATGTCTCAAATTGAATTCCAGATATCTTTAATTGTGCAGTTTTTAAGCTATCTAAAATTAATTTAAAGGTATCTAAAAATGAAATATCAAATTGATTTACAGATATCTTTAAATACTATGGAAACCATATGGATTGTGCTAGCATGGCATGCCAAACTGTCATTTAGAGATATCTTAAAATGAGGGTTTTAAAGATATCTCTAAATCATTTAAAGATATCTCTAAATAACTTCCTGTTCATTTAAAGATATCTTTAAATCATTTGAAGATATCGTCAAATAACGTCCTGTTCATTTAAAGATATCTGTAAATCATTTGAAGATATTTTCAAATAACTTCCTGTTCATTTGGAGATATCGCTAAATCATTCAGAGATATCTCTAAATAACTTCCTGTTCATTTGAAGATATCTTTAAATGGACAGGAAGTCCATTAAAAAACATTTTCACAGGAAGTCACACGAACGCTGGCAGGGAACCTGGACCCTCCAGCAGGAGCAGCGCTGCTGGCACTTCTGGTGGTGGAAACGACGGCCCGTCTCCCTCTGGTGGCGGAGGCGGGAACGGCGGCCCGTCTCCCTCTGGTGGCGGAGGCGGGAACGGCGGCCCGTCTCCCTCTGGTGATGGAGGCGGGAACGGCGGCCCGTCTCCCTCTGGTGACAGAGGCGGGAACGGTAGCCCGTCTCCCTCTGGTGACGGAGGCAGGGACAGAAGCTCGTCTCCCTCTGGTGGACGAGGCAGGAACGGCGACCCCTCACGAACAGCAGGCGGAGACGGCGGACCCTCAAACAGCAGGCGGACCCTCTGGAACAGCAGGAGGAGACGGCGGCCACTCCGGCAATGGCAGTTCCAGCTCCTCCAGTGGCAACGGTTCCAGACACTCCGGCATTGGTGGTGGTGGCTGTGGCCATTCTAGCAGTCTCTGAAGTCGGGCTGGCACCTCCTGCCGTCGCAGTCGGGTGCGCCTCACCTGAGCTCCTCTCAGCAGCATGTGCAAGGGCTGCTGAGGGGCTTCAGCCTTCTCCCCTTCTGGCTCTCGGGTCCCTGTCTCCTCCCCTTCTGGCTCTCGGGTCCCTGGCTCCACCCCCTCTGGCTCTCAGGGAGGCAGCTCCACCTCCTCTGGCTCTCGGGACAGCAGCTCCACCCCCTTTGGCTCTCGGGACGGCAGCTCCACCCCCTCTGGCTCTCGGGAAGGCAGCTCCACCCCCTCTGGCTCTCGGGACGGCAGCTCCACCCCCTCTGGCTCTCGGGACTGCAGCTCCACCCGCTCTGGCTCTCGGGACGGCAGCTCCACCTCTTCTGGCTCTCAGGACGGCAGCTCCACCCCCTCTGGCTCTCGGGATGGCAGCTCCATCCCCTCTGACTTTCGGGACGGCAGCTCCACCCCCTCCGGTTCTCGGGACGGCAGCTCCACCTCTTCTGGCTCTTGGAACGACAGCTCCACCCCCTCTTCTGGCTCTCGGGACGGCAGCTCTACCCCCTCTGGCTCTCGGGACGGCAGCAGCAGGGGAACCAGCAGGCATGCTCACTCTGCTGGTGGCGGCGATGGAGGCAAAACCAGCAGGTACTCTCCCTCTGCTGGTGGAGGTGGGAGCGACACACAGTCCTCCCACGGCGGTGGAGGTGGAACCAGCAGGAACTCTCCCTCTGCTGGCGGATACCTGGACTTTG
This sequence comes from Acipenser ruthenus, assembly GCF_902713425.1. NCBI lineage: Eukaryota > Metazoa > Chordata > Actinopteri > Acipenseriformes > Acipenseridae > Acipenser > Acipenser ruthenus. The sequence continues at coordinate 12,984,895 of NC_081207.1, read as the reverse complement.
GATGTTCGGCCTTCCCCCTCTTGGGCTCTGGACGCACCAACTCCCCCCTCTTGGGCTCTGGACGCACCGACTCCCCCCTCTTGGGCTCTGGATGCACCGACTCCCCCCCCTTGGGCTCTGGACTCACCGACTCCTCCCTCTCGGGCCGTGGACGCACCGACTCCTCGCTCTCGGGCTTAGGACATTCAGGCTACTCCCACTTGGGCACAGGACGTTCAGGCTCCTCCCACTCTGGCACAGGACGTTCGGGCTCCTCCCACTCGGGCGCAGGACGTTCGGGCTCCTCCCATTCGGACGCAGGATGTTCAGGCTCCTCCCACTCGGACGCAGGACGTTTGGTCTCCTCCCACTCGGACGCAGGACGTTCGGTCTCCTCCCACTCGGACGCAGGACGTTCGGGCTCCTCCCACTCGGACGCAGGACGTTCGGTCTCCTCCCACTCGGACGCAGGACGTTCGGGCTCCTCCCACTCGGGCGCAGGACGTTCGGGCTCCTCCCATTCGGACGCAGGATGTTCAGGCTCCTCCCACTCGGACGCAGGACGTTTGGTCTCCTCCCACTCGGACGCAGGACGTTCGGGCTCCTCCCACTGAGGCGCAGGATGTTCGGGCTCCTCCCACTCCAGGTCTGTGTCCTGTAACACCACAAGGCAGTGGTGCTCCTCATGCCCGTACTGCATGCATTGGGTGCACCACTCCTCTTCCTCCCATGTCTTCTTTCCTCTCCGCCTCCTTCTCCTCCCCTCTGTTTGGGTGGGGTAGATGGCCACTGTGTGCCCATATGCCCCACAGCCGGGGCACAACTCTGCCGCGAGCCTTTTTAAAAACAATTCCCAGTCATCATCTGCCTCCTCCTGGGCCAGGGCGTAGGAGCATCCTGCCCAGTTGTGGCCATAGACCTCGCAGCGCCCACACCAGTCCACCGGTGGCACCTCTGGGCAGGATCTCCAGCGGTGGTCCTCCTTCCCACACCAGGAACACCAGGGGAAAAGGCTTGCTGGGTCCTCCAGCTGGGGTGGCAGCAGCTTTTGATGCTGCTGTCGCTGCTGCCGCTGCCTTCTTCTTTTGCCCATTTTTTTTTCTTCTTTTTCTTCACGAAAAACAAAAAAAAATACTGCCCTGAGCCTCCAGGTGGTGCTATCTCACTTCTGACACCAAATGTGCCAGGATGACAGAGGTTGAGACTCAGGGACAGTGTGGAAAGTTCAAAAATAAAGCTTTTAATATACAAAAAATACAAAATAAACAGGCACGAGGGCCAAACAAAAAGGTTTCTAAGACACAAAATAAACACAAAATGAAACTTACACAATAAGGCTTCCAGGCTGGGCGTTGCCTTCACTGGATTGCAAAAACAAAAAGAACAGCACACACAAAAACACTCTTGCTTCCTCTCCTTCTAGAACTCTCACCACTGGGAGGCTGAGGCCTCCTTTTATGCCAGGTGGCTGGGTGCTTAATTGGATGATTGATTGATTGATTGCTCCCACCTGACGCAATCATGCCAGTATTTCCAAGGGCAGAGCCCTGCTCTGCCACATACTGCTACAGCAGTTTAGCTCTGTACCTTTTGTTTTGCACTTCTTCCTGGTCCATGACATCACCACGCACCTGCGCACTACAACCACTCTGACACACCATGTTATGATTACTTGACCCCAGTGGTTATATTACTTCTATATTACACAGCATGTCCTGGTTGTTTGTGAACACCAGATCTAAAATTGTTCTGTCCCTTATTGTGTTTTTGACACACTGGGCCATTTCCTGCATCAATCAGTTCACTTTCTACTGTACCACATCCCACTGGATTTTCACAGTCAATATCTGTTTTCTCTTACTGAAAAATTACCTAGAGAAATCTGTAATGCTGTTGCTGCTATGTCATTTTGTTTATTATAGGGTGGCATCAGAGGGAACCAATGGCGGTGTTTACATGCAAGTTTTAATCACGCTACTATAGTGCATTCATGACGTGTCACACGCAAATGACGCATGATTGTGCTCGTTCCAAAAGTGCACGGCAAAAAAAGTGTGTGACTTAAGTGTCATTACACTTTGGTAAAGCACGGTAAAGTGCACGCTAATTGGCCTCACTAGTCCCATAGCAACACACTCCACAGTCGTGCAAAACACTTAACGATAGAATTTCATGAAATAACACAATACCTTTTCCACTTCCCCTATGTAAAAGAACGCTCTTCTCTGGGATACGGTCTTTGTGTCCTCCTCTGTAGCGTAAGTAAGATTTTCCATATCCCAGTCTTACTAATACAAATCAGTTAAATATCCATCCATCCATTATTATCAATCCGCTTCTCCTGATGAGGTTCGCGGCTAAATTATATATATCCAGGGCCTAATGGAGTTCTGTACAGAGTGTACAAGAGTGCTTCAGGAGTTCTACGAATTCTGTGGAAATTGATGAAAGTGGCATGGGAAAAACAGGTTGTACCAGAGCATGGCGCCGAGCAGATGGAGTCTTTATACCTAAAGAAAAAGATTGTACAAGCATCAGTCAGTTTCGTCCAATTTCCCTATTAAACGTAGAAGGCAAGATTTTCTTCAGCATTATTGCTCAGAGATTGTCAACTTACCTATTAAAGAACTGCTTCATTGACACTTCAATACAAAAAGCGGGCATTCCAGGTTTCCCAGGATGCTTAGAACACATCAATGTGATCTGGCAACAAATTCAATCAGCTAAAAAGGAGAGGAAGGAGCTCCATGTGACATTCCTGGATTTGGCTAATGCATATGGTTCAGTGCCACATGAACTTCTTTGGGCAGCATTTGATTTTTTCAGTGATTTTTTTAGTGAAAGCCTACTTTGGAGATTTGCAATTTAGTTTTTCAACTTCAGAATTCAGCACTACATGGCAATGCCTAGAGGTTGGAATAATGGCAGGATGCACCATTTCTCCACTGGCTTTTACAATGGCAATGGAAGTAATCATTAGGGCATCAAAATGGTTAGTAGGAGGAGAGCGCTTGGCTTCTGGAATGCGACTACCACCAATTCGAGCATACATGGATGACATGACAACCATGACTACAACAGTAGCCTGCACTAATCGGTTATTGGGCAAATTAACCAATAACATTGAATGGGCACGAATGCAATTCAAGCCCACTAAATCAAGGAGCATCTCTATAATTAAAGGCAAAGTAGTAGATAAAACATTCTTCATTAATGGTGAGGCAATACCAACAGTGTCTGAGAAGCCAGTGAAGAGTCTTGGGAGATGGTACGACAGGGATCTAAAGGACACAGTTTGTGTGGGAGAAGTTAGACAACAAGCAGTGGAAGGGTTGAAAAGCATAGACAGCTGCGCTCTACCAGGCAAACTAAAACTCTGGTGCTTTCAGTTTGGTCTACTGCCGAGGTTGCTGTGGCCACTGACTGTGTACGAGGTTTCTTTGACAACAGTAGAGAAGCTGGAAGCTTTAATCAGTTCATACATCAGGAAATGGTTGGGAGTTCCACGCTGCCTCAGCAGAGTGGGACTTCATGGTAAAGGAATACTGCAGCTACCAGTCTCCGCTCTAACCGAGGAGTTTAAGTGCGCCAAGGTCAGACTGGAAATGACATTAGTACAGTCACGCGACAAATGCGTAAGGGAGGCAGCACCTGTGTTGAAAACTGGAAGAAAGTGGGCAGCAAAGAAAGCTGTGGAAGATGCAAAGGCTGCCCTTCGAATTAGTGATATCATGGGGCAAGTTCAGCATGGAAGAGGGGGTCTTGGTCTCAGGTTCAGCTCCTCCTACATGGCACAAGGCAGCCCCAGCTCAAAGGAGGAAGCTGGTAGTCAACGAGGTGCAAAAGCAGGAGGAGAGGATGAGGTGTATAAAGGCCATTTCCCAGGCCAAGCAGGGAGAATGGATGAGATGGGAGAGTGTGGAACAACTCAAGATTGGCTGGCAAGACCTATGGTCAATGGAACAGACCAGGATCAGTTTCCTCATCAGGTCAACATATGATGTTCTACCATCACCACAGAACCTAAACTTCTGGGTAGGAGAGGATCCCTCATGTCCTTTGTGTTCATCACCTGCAACATTAAGGCACATTTTGACAGGATGTAAGGTGGCTCTTAGCCAAGGACGGTTTACTTGGCGCCATGACCAGGTGCTGCGATGTTTGGCCTTAGCATTGGAAGACAAGCGTAACATGACCAATAAGTTGCCACCTGTTCAAAACATTACACACAAAAGACAACATTCCTCCGCCCAGGAGAGCAACCACCAAGAAAAGGTGTTAAAACCAATCCTCACCCAGGACAACTGGAAGCTGCTAGAGACTGGAAAATGCTGGCAGATGTTGGTCAACGGCTTATTTTTCCACCTGAGATTGCCACCACTAACCTTCGACCAGATATTGTCTTGTGGTCTGGATCAGCACGCCTTGTTCACCTGGTAGAGTTAACAGTGCCATCGGAGGATGCTATAGATGAGGCGTATGAGAGGAAGAAACTGCGGTATGCTCAACTAGCCACTGAAGCGGAACAGCAAGGATGGAGAGTCCGGGTTTACCCAGTGGAGGTGGGTTGTCGAGGATTTGTGGCACACTCTACAACACGGTTTCTCAGAGACATCGGATTCAGTGGCCAAGAGTTGCGTCGCACAGTGAAGAACTTATCTGAAGCAGCAGAGAGGAGCAGCAACTGGCTGTGGTTGAGACGGAAAGATTCTGGCTGGGGATCTCAAGCACAATAGAAAGAAAGAAACGCTTATGTACAGGTAATTAAGCTGGGCTGAGTTGAGTGGGGGACGGAGGGGGGTGATGCTGGGACGCCAGAATCACCGTCGAGCCCTCTTGAGGTGTCGTGGGAGGCCAAACTGTGGTTGATCCCCGGAGCCAGCATTGCAGCCGTTGTGTGTGCTGATGCGCCAGGGAGGCAAAATAAGCTGATCCCTGGAGCAAGCATTACACTTCCACCATTAACACCAGACAGAAGGATATCTACATCATCATATGGAAGGAAACGTAAATGGATGGAGACACATATGGATCACATTAGTTTACTGTAAAGCTACGTCTTAGTTGGTGCTTATCTTGGCGAGAGCCGAGTTCAAATCAGCGTGAAGTTTTAACATCTACTCTTGTGTAATGGAAATCATAAATTGCATATAGAGATGCTGATTTATACCATTATTTATTCATTTCAGTGTATTATGAACAATGCATGAGAACTACTAGATCTTATGACCAGCATTATTATCATAATAATAATACTACGAATAATGTAGCTTTTTTCCCGCAGGATGTTTCAAGCTTCCACCCCTTCTGACAGCAGCAACACCAGGTCCGCTGGACGGATGAGGAAACTCGTTCCCTCCTCCAAATTATTGCGGACCTGGGGGTTACCATTTTCACCAGTATTACCGGTGCTCTGGCTGAACTTGGTATAAATAGAACGCTCCTGCAGGTACGAGATAAATTCAAGAAACTGAAATATCTGTACCTACAGGAGAGATAACGCCTGCAGTCCGCCGGTCAAAGCTCGAGGTCCCAGTTTCGGTTCTGGGAGGAAATGCACTGGTTAATGGGTGACCAGCCAGTGGCAGTGGCATCGAACCATTTGCTGGAATCCTCATCCTCCCAGCCGTCCTGTGAAATACCAGCCCTATCAATACAATATGGTAATTGCGCCAGCCATCATTTACTTTTCTAAACTAAAATATTCGTTTGATATTTGATTCAAGCTAACCTGACATGAATGAAAATGGCTGTATCTCGCCAACCACGGAGGCTAGAGTGCTCAAACCAACTTTCATTTAAAAGGAGACCAATTGTGAATTGTTTCACAGTCTCTGTTTTACATGTGAATCCTAAGAATAATTTCTGGAAAATAATAACATACCGCACATACGCACACTTAGCCTCAGCCACACGTAAAAGGGCTTTATCTCCTCAACCACAGTAGCTAGAGCGTCCAAACCAACTTTAATGTGAAGAAGACCAATTGTGAATTGGTTCACAAGCTCTCCTTTACATGTGAATCAAACAAATAAATTGTGAAAAACAATAACATACCGCATATACGCACACAGCCTACCTGACCTGCGTAAAATGGCTTTATCTCCTCAACCACAGCAGCTACAGCGCTCAAACCAACTTTAATTTAAAGGATGCCAAATGTGAATTTTTTCACAGTCTGTGTTTTATCTGTGAAGCCTAAGAATAATTTGTGAATACAATAACATATCACATATACATACCACCGTCCCAGCGTCAATTAAAAGTGCTTGGTATCCCCAACCACAGCAGCTAGCATTTTCAAAACAACTTTGTGAATTGTTTCACAGCTTCTGTTTTACATGTGAATCCTAATAATAATTTGTGAAAAACAAATGGTTGGGGATATGTGGCAATGTGCTCCGCCCCTGTGTGCATTTCTGTGTTGTATGTTGCGTGTGTTAATGTTGGTGTATAGAGATTGGTACACGGGATATAAACGGGTCTGTGTTTCACGTGTATTTAAAAAGGTAGATTTGTATTTAGGCACGAGGATGGCACAGATCACTTCACGTGCTGGTTAAAATGTAATGTGTGGTCACGGGAGTACACTTAATTAATTCACGTGCAGTTATACCGAGATTCCAATTGAATGATTGACTAGCAATCAACTCTCGGTACACCTGCATAAATAGATGCACGTTTCATTCACTCGGGGTTGGGTGTTCGAGAGTGGAGAACGGGAGAGCGAGAAAGGAGAAATACAGTGAAGGTGAAATAACAATTGCTACAGCGTGCTGGAAGTGCCAGCACGGTACTTGTTTAACGTTCGTCCACTTGTTTTGTGTGTTAGTACGTTTTGTTTGTCTTTTTATTTTGGCGTAAAGTGCCGTGTCCTGTTTTTGTGTTCTGTTTAAACCTTTTATTTTGTTAATAAACGCTGAGTGCTACCATTTGCACGCAACTACTCATCACCACCATCTGTCTGTGTGTTTCTTCCGGGTCTGACGTGTCACCACTCAGTCAGCATATGGTTGTCAGAAGCGGGATAACAGCGCCCCCCAGACTCAGGCCGGAAAGAGTACCGCAGTTTCTTTGGAAAAAAAAAATGACAATGGCCGAAGACGCCAGGAAACTGCGGGACTGGATCCTGGAAAATGCTAGGCTGGAGGCCCAGTCTATGCCAGTAGTGATCCGGATCCTGTGGTTGATGGACAGGGAGCGATGGGAGGCCTATGAGAGGGAACACACCCCAAACACCTTGGAGGAAGGTTTGGAGTTGGTCCTCAGCTACCTGGAGGCAGCTATAACCACAACAGCAGCCCAGGTAGCAGGTCCACCAGCAGTACCTGCTGTCCCCATCACCACCAGCAGAGGAACAAGGCCTGCTGTCCCCATCACCACCAGCAGAGGAAGAATGCCTGCTGTCCCTATCTCCACCAGCAGAGGAAGAATGCCTGCTGGTTTTGCCTCCACAGCCCAAGCAGGAGGAGCCTGAGCGTCCACTGCCCAAGCGGGAGGAGCCTGAGCGTCCACAGCCCAAGTGGGAGGAGCCTGAGCGTCCACAGCCCAAGCGGGAGGAGCCTGAGCGTCCACAGCCCAAGCGGGAGGAGCCTGAGCGTCCACAGCCCAAGCGGGAGGAGCCTGAGCGTCCACAGCCCAAGCGGGAGGAGCCAGAGTGTCCTACGCCTGAGTGGGAGGAGCCAGAGCGTCCTACACCTGAGCGGGAGGAGCCAGAGCGTCCTACACCTGAGCGGGAGGAGCCCGAGCGTCCTACGCCTGAGCGGGAGGAGCCCGAACGTCCTACGCCTGAGCGTGAGGAGCCCGAACGTCCACAGCCCAAAAGGGAGGAGTCGGTGCGTCCACAGCCCAAAAGGGAGGAGTCGGTGCGTCCACAGCCCAAAGAGAGGAAAGTCGGGGCTTCCACAGCCCTAGGACCCAAGCTGCCAGCAGAGGAAGCATGCCTGTTGGTTCACCTGCTGCTGCCGTCCCAAGAGCCAAAGGGGGAGGAGTTACAAGCTCAACCCCCTAAATTTTTCTGGGGGGGAGAAGGGCAGGATGCTGGTGTCCCCCAGCAGCCTCTATTTATGCTGCTGAAGGGAGCACGGCACACACCAGCCCAGCCACCACAGCAGAGGGAGCCAGCACCGCCACATCCTCCCTCTGAGTGGCCAGCATCAGCCCCATCGCCACTGCCTCCACCACAGTCCCCTGCAAGAGCGGGAGAGCCACACCAGTCCCCTGCAAGAGAGGCAGAGCTGCACCAGACCCCTGCAACAGTAGGAGACTACACGCTGCTCGCACCTCCATCGCCAGGAGACTACACGCTGCTCCCACCTCCACCGCTTCCGCCACTAGGAGCAGAGCAGCAGGAGCTGCCTCTGCCTCCACCACCGCCCGGAGCAGAGGAGCAGGAGCTGCCTCTGCCTCCACCACAAGGAGCAGAGCAGCAGGAGCTGCCTCTGCCTCCGCCACCTCCACCAGCAGAGGGTGAATCCCTGCTGGTTCCACCTTCATTGTTGTGGGAGGACTGCTTGCCCCTCCCACCTCCACCAGCAGAGGGTGAATACCTGCTGGTTCCGACACCACTATTAGCAGAGCAGCAGGAGCTGCCTCTACCTCCGCCACTGCCCGGAGCAGAGGAGCAGGAGCTGCCTCTACCTCCGCCAGGAGCAGAGGAGCAGGAGCTGCCTCTGCCTCCACCACCGCCAGGAGGAGAGCAGCAGGAGCTGCCTCTGCCTCTGCCACTGCCAGGAGCAGAACAGCAGGAGCTGTCTCTGCTTCCCGCACCTCCACCACAGGGAGTACGGTGGCCGGAGCCCCAGAAAGGGGAGCTACCGGCTACAAAGATGGGGAGAGGTCAGGAGACCAGCATCCCCCGCAGCAATTTCGCTGCAGGAGTGGACCAGCATGCTGTCAGCCGTGCCACTACCGGCAGGAGTGCTGACAACATTGCCAGCCATGGGCCCACTGAAGCCTCCCTTCCCAGCCCGAGACTTTGTCCTGGACTGCTGGGTTTTTAAGGGGGGAGGTGGCCATTGAGGCCATGTGTGCTGTGCACAAGGAGGGGTATATGTGGCAATGTGCTCCGCCCCTGTGTGCATTTCTGTGTTGTATGTTGCGTGTGTTAATGTTGGTGTATAGAGATTGGTACACGGGATATAAACGGGTCTGTGTTTCACGTGTATTTAAAAAGGTAGATTTGTATTTAGGCACGAGGATGGCACAGATCACTTCACGTGCTGGTTAAAATGTAATGTGTGGTCACGGGAGTACACTTAATTAATTCACGTGCAGTTGTACCGAGATTCCAATTGAATGATTGACTAGCAATCGACTCTCGGTACACCTGCATAAATAGATGCACGTTTCATTCACTCGGGGTTGGGTGTTCGAGAGTGGAGAACGGGAGAGAAAGGAGAAAGGAGAAAGGAGAAATACGAAATACAGTGAAGGTGAAATAACAATTGCTACAGCGTGCTGGAAGTGCCAGCACGGTACTTGTTTAACGTTCGTCCACTTGTTTTGTGTGTTAGTACGTTTTGTTTGTCTTTTTATTTTGGCGTAAAGTTCTGTGTCCTGTTTTTGTGTTCTCTTTAAACCTTTTATTTTGTTAATAATCGCTACCATTTGCACTCAGCTACTCATCACCACTGTCTGTCTGTGTGTCTCTTCCGGGTCTGACGTGTCACCACTCAGCCAGCCTTGTGACAGGATATCAAACCATTTTACGCATGTCAGACTAAGTTTGTACGCATGTGCGATATGTTTTGTTTTTAACATGTTATTCTTAGGATTCACATGTAAAACAAAAGCTGTGAAGCAATTCACAACTGTTCTTCTTTAAATTAAAGTTGGTTTGAACGCTGTAGCTACTGATCCAGGAGCATCGTCTGATGCGCCTGGAGTACAGAAGGATGTACAGTCTGATTGCACGCACCGCTGCCAGGCAGGATCGGCAATACAGCCACCTTTTGGAAAGGCTGGACCACGCTGATCAACAGCACCAAGAGGTGGTTGCGCTGCAAGCTGAATTTCTGCACACAATAACAAGAGAACTGCAGGTGCCTACCCCAGCTCCCGCTGAGGTGGGCACCAGTTCTGCTTTGCGCAGTCCTGCCGAATCAGCGGTCCGAGAAGTTTGTACAGAGCAATACCCACTCGCTTCTGCGGCGGCACAGGTGTATGGACATGTATTGGTGACGGCTCCATGTCCACCCGTACAAGTTCCACCAGCTGGTCAAACGTAGGTCGGATGACCCGAAATGTTTCAATCCATTGTTCGTCAGAGAAAGACTCTTGAAGTACAGCCTCCTCCCACCAAACAGAGGGACGATGATGCGCCCGCATTCGTCTTTCCTGCCATTGCACAAACAGAGGTCTGTACATAGGGACGGATTAGGGTGCTGCTGAAAAGAAAGCTCTAGATAAAAAAGCAATTCCTTTCCTGCAAACCCATTGATGGTACTGAAGGAGTTCTTCCCATACAAGACTTAATCTAGCCAGTGTTTGTCTGCGTCTTCTCCATCCATCCATTTTTGTCACAACTACGTTGTAAGTAGGCCTATGATTTTATATACCCTTATAACTAATTAGCAAATACACACAAATTATGTATTTATTATATTAACAGTGTTTGTGTAAGTTTCCACATTTTCTGCATAATTAATTTTAATATTTCAACAAAATACCTGTGTTTGAAACCAACACATCATGAGTTGTTTTTAATATATTTGTTCCACATTCACGCATATTTGTGATTATTGAACGCATAATATTTTTGTTTAGCACATTAACAGTTAAGCAGTTGGCTAAGACTAATATATATGGGTGTGTGAAAGGACATCAGTAGCCTAAGAAGCATAAGAAAAGCAGTAATGGGAATTGGTGAGTGCTGTCGGTTTTTGTACACATGCTACTTCTACCATTTCTAGAACAACTAATTCTGAACAATAACAGTAATAACTATTATTATTTTCTTCTTCTTGGCAGCATGAACCCTTTTAACTGCAAGCCTTTTGCATTCTAGACAGATGGGGGTAACCTTCTCTTCATCTCTGCCTAGCGCGTAAAGCCTCATGTAAACCCCTATGCATTATTTGAACGACAGCCTTTATCGCGCAGCATCTCTTTTCGGCGCGTTTGGTGATATTTGAATAAACCCTCCCATTATTTTATTATTAATGAGGTTGCTTGCATTTGGACAACTAAATTCTCTCTCTAAAATAAACTCATGTAAACGTGGAAGTAGAACTGTCATAACCAAAAACGCGAGAGAGATCTGTTGTCACGTTTTTCAGTTTTTGCTTGTAAACTGCCCCAATGTCCGCTCAAGAATAGAATAAACCATTTTTAGTCATGTTACCCTGCTTTAGCCAATCGGGATGCACTTTCAATAAATAAAGTAAACTGTAATATTAAATACTGTAGTATTTCAAATATGGATGTGTGTTATGTATGATTCTCTATTGTAGTTTCTGCTTAGATTATTAATTGCCATGCTTACTAAATATTCCAGCAAAATCTGCTTCTGAAAAGCCTCCTCAAGGCCGATTGTGGGGAAATGAGTATTGTGATCAGGGGACTGAACTGAATGGAGTCAGTAGAGGTTCTGTTGGAGTGTGGCGATGAAGAAGGTGGTTTGTGGAGTATATACTGCAGGGCAAGGTGTAGCACTGGAATAAAACCCACAAATTTGCCATACCCCTGTAAGTAATGAGCAGTCAGCTTTTCTGGAGGGGGCAAGTTGGCCAACTCATAGGCATACTTGACTGTGTCTGTGATCCATTTGGACAGCCTCTGCCTAGACAGGGCTTGATCATGTAACTTTGTTCCAGAACAGACAACACATCACGCAGACTGCCTCCAGCTTTTTATCCTGTCAACATAGCACGCCAAGGTCCATACTCAGCAGAGCGTATGGAGCCTCAGCTCCCTGTCAGACTGGGAGGAGATGAGTGTATGTCTGAGCTGGAGACTGGGCAAAACAAACCAGTTGTCCAATAATAGAGTAATCTGATACCTTTGAGTCTCAATGGGGCTAGCATAGCTTCCCTGCGCCTCGAAAAAGGCATGGGGAGCTAGAGAGAGGCCAAACGGCAAAACTTAAACTCGTACGCTGTTCCCTATGACAATAGGCAATTTGAGGTCACCTTGGTGAACCAATTGCCTGGCCTGAATGACTGCAACTAGCTGCTGCATCATCACATGTGAACCTCCTTCGGCACAGAACATTGTTGACCTGCCTGAGGTCGAGGATTGGTCTGAGGCCACCATCCCGCTTGGGCATGGAGTTGAACCAGTCCTCCAATTGGAGGGGGTCTACTATATGAATAGCCCATTTTTGCAGCAGAGCTGCTACCTCCTGAGACACCACAGTGGTGTCCTGTGGGACTGATGCTGCAGTCACGCCCTGAAAGGGAGGGGGACCGTGCTTGATCTGCAGCAGGTAGTCGGTCTGAACAGTAGTAAACACCCAGATGTCTATAGTGCACTGATGCCAGTACTCCAGATGGCTCCCTGAGAGGGCGCCCTGGACCTGTGGCAGCAAACCCCTAAGGCTGCTCACTTTGTGGCTTACCTCTGCTCCGGGAGGTGGTCTGGCCGCAGGAGAAGCTGGCTGTGCTGGTCCCTGAAGCTGCTGGCACAGGGATAAAAACCCAGGCATATGCAATAGCAAGCAATGTACAGTAAGAATGCACAGTTGCTGGCTCAGCTGCTAAAGACAGTAACAGGACTGTCAACAAGGCCTGCTTGGTACCAAACTGGGATGGGAACACTGGTCAGTAGCAGGCCGGAAACAAACGGAACGGAGCAAACTTTGTCCCCATCAGGCACGCCAGAGCTTCTCTATTCCCAGGTGCTTGGCTCTCCCTTGGCACAGAGCCATTAGGTGAGGACGCAGCCACCTCTCTATGAGAGAGTGATGGGGAAGAGCACTGTGCAGATGAGGGACGCAGAGCACTCTGTAGAGCTGCGGGAGAAATGTTTCTCCAACGTACACTGGAGAATGCACACAAAACTCGCAGAAATGCGGTTTACCAGTGCCTCCATTGCGTGCTGCTGCCTCAGGCAGGAAGAGCATCTGCGTCCACAAGCAGGCTGGCTTTGCATATGTCACAGGGATAAAACCCAGTCATTATGCAAATAGCAAGCAATGTACAATAAGAATGTACAGTTGCTGCCTCAGCTTGCTAAAAACAGCAACTGGACTGTCAACGAGGCCTGCTTGGTACAAGATTGAGGATTATAAAACCCTGGTCAGTAGCAGGTCGGAGCCGGGACTGTACCGGAATGGTATGGGGTTGGTTTGGTACCGGGTTGGTACAGTAGTGTACAGTACTGTTGCTGCTCTCAATGGGATGCTGCTCTCATCCTCGATGTAAACAAAGCAAGCTTTCACTCAGTGTCCACCTGTGTGGCTATGGCTGTGGTGCAGTAGCCTCGAACTGGCGCTGCTCCGTTAAGGCTCCCCGGGCACGCCCCCTGCCAATCAGGACCTCCCAATCAGCTCAGCTCCGCTGTTTACCACAGCTGCAGCGTTTCGTTATTAGGCTCAGTTCTAATCAGAACTTTTTTCTACCTGCCAAAACATTTTCAATTTGCCAAGCAATACCACAATTCACAAAATGGGAGAAAAACATGTGTGTGTAATCACAACTAAAAATGAGAAGCAGTGCATAACTGTAATGCTCTGTGTGACAGCAGACGGCTGCAAACTGCCTCCATATGTCGTTTTCCTATATGAGTAGATGCATCTTTGTAAATGCATCTTTATTTGGTTTTATATTTTTTCCTCAAGTTGAGGGTGGGAAATGTGGGCTGCGTCTTAATTCCGAAGGAATACGGTAGTTTAATGGCTTCTTTGCATTATCACTGTTCATTCTGCAAAGTTTGATCAAACTGATTAAGCATTGCATTGCTAATTTTTATTCTATACTACTCTAGACATACTGTGCATACTTAAAATCTATATTTTTTAGCTCTTATCCCCCGCTGGGGATTAAATCAATGATAAGAGAATATCAGATCCTGGAATATATGTCTGTCCGGCGCGTCCATCCGTCTATCTGCATGTCACACATACAGTCTTGCATATATCTGGAGATCCACTTATACAATTGTCTGGCGATTTATGGAGGAGTTTGTCAATTCATCCATCCACATGTAAGCTACTCTTTTGCATATACAGTATCTGGAGAATCACTTATATTGTGTGATAATATGTTGCATTGCTAATTCTTATTCTATATTATTCTGTACATACTGTTGATATAAAGTATGTCATGGTCATCACCTTTTTCATCTTAGTTTTGAATTAACAGCATGGTGGGGGGTGTATGCTACTGACCTACTTGTTAGCATAAGTAACATTATGAGAGTGCTAAACAAGCTTTTAAAATATATATATATATATATATATATATATATATATATATATATATATATATATAATCTTATTAGCATTCAAATTAGCACTTCTAGTACCCTCTCTGAGCTTCTTAATAGTCCTCTAAAATGAATTACAGCTTGTTTAACAAGTTAGATCTATGCATCACTGTGGCAATGTGCGCATTTCTGTCTTATATGTTGCGTGTGGTGTGTTAATGTTGGTGTATAGATGTTGGTACATGGGATATAATGGGGTAATGAGCACGAGTGTTTAAACTGTATAACTGTATTTAGACACAAGGGTGGCACAAATCACTTCACGTGCATTTAAAGTATGTAATAATCTGTGAGCACGGGATTGCACAAATTAGTTCACGTGCTGGGATTCAAGTGAATAATTAATTAGTAATTGAATCCCGGCACAACAGTATATATAGATGCACGTTTCACTCACTCGGGGTTGTGTGTTCAGGGCGAAGGAACGGGAGAGAGAGAGGAGGTAAAAATAGTAGTAATAATAATAAGAAGCAGCAGCAGCAGCCATTGCTACGTGGTGCTGGAGGACCAGCACGGTACTTGTTTGTTTAGCGTTCGTGTAGCACCCACAAGATTTAAGTAAAGTACTTACGTGTTTAATCCTGTGTAATATCTGGAGAATGCCTATTTTTCTTTGTGTAAACTAAAGTTCTGCAGCCTGTTGGTGGCGCCATTCAAGAGAGACGGGTATAGATCCGCATTGTTACTTGCTCTTCAGAATGTCACTGACCACTGAAGTGAAAGCAGGAACACTGACTCTGTCTCTCTTAACTGATATATTCAGAAAAAAATATAAATCTGCCACGGGACTCGACGGCGATACAGAGGACCTGTAACATTTTTCCCTGTGTGTTAGTGTCTGTTTGTTTTGGTTATCTGTCTGTTTATTTTGGCGTCAAGTGCCGTGTGCTGTTTTTTGTTTAAATCTTTTATTTGTTTCACTATACATACTATACTGAGCGCCGCAGCGTCTCAGTTTCAACCACAGTACTGCCTGTCTGCGTTTCTTTCTGGTTGACGTCACCCCTACAGTGAGCCTGTTCACAGTCACTCAAATTTCCTCATGTACAACAGGTGAAGCTTGACAGAATTAATCTTTAAGGAATAATAAAAAAAGTTACACACCATCTCATTCGCACTGTGTAATGTATTTCTTGTTATGTAATTTGTGTTCATCCATTAAAAAAATTATCTTACATTTAAATGATATTCAACCCTGCCCGACTGCTTTGAAATGGACAGGGCCCTATATTTACACTTACTGTGCACCTTCATGTGTAAATCAAGTTATGTAGTTTGTGTAGAAAGTAATGTTTAAGATGAAGTACTAACCATATATTTTACACCTGTGTGTATGTGTTAGGAGTGAAAAAAGATTTCACATAGAGGGAAACCAAATAAAATTGCACACCTATACAACTACGGTACAGTCCTGCATGAAGAGGCTTGATTTGGAGTGAAGGTGGTGATTTGCGTGAAATGTAGGGCCTCATTCACAAAACTTCAAGGACCTTCAGGAACGCTTTTAAAGTAAACACTAGGCCCAATTTTTCACTGTGAGCAATTTGCCCACTTCATCCATTTAATATAGAGCGGGCTATTTTCTAGCAAATTACCCATAGTTAAAAACACATTAAAAAGTCTCTCTAAAACAGTTTGATGGGTTTCATGAACATCAAACTTGATTCAATTAATCAAAACCCTTCCTTAAACAGTCCTGTTGTGCTTAACAAATAAAGCTATTTATAGCATTGCTTGAGGTAATTGTAGCTAATAGAACAGTTCCATAAATGTTCTCTGCCATGCACATCCATTCATTATATAGGTCTCAAATGTGTGTTTTCATTTTACAACAAGATATGTGCTACTAGAATAGGGTAAATAAATCTGTTTGCAATTTATGCTTTTAGACTGCTTTGTACTTCCTGGGTCATATGACCTGGAGGGTGAAATTGTCCCCTCCCCTTCACAAGCTTCTTTCCTGTCAAAAAACAATCAGCTGCTTGCCCTATTGACTCACATGCTTTGATCCAGAAGACACTTTCACTGGGGTGAAATGACCCACAAAGTGCAAATGCAAACGATAACCCAAGAATAAGGCATAGAAACAAAGTTTCCTTAACCTAGTGTAGTACCAGATATCATGTTTTAAAATGAAAATACATGGGTGCTTTACTGCACATTTGAAACCTATTTAACTAAGTTAAGATTTATGAAATTATTTTGTTAGCTCCAATTACTTTAAAGTTACCGTTTTGTGAATAGGGCAAAGTGGTTGCTGATTGTGTACAGGTGCAGAGGTGATGCAGTGCAGGAATAAACAGACAGAGATTTGTAATCCGGTATGGAAAACAGTTGTTTTATTTTTGTTATAATCCAGGTCTGGTGAACAAATAATAAACTCTGGTTATACACAACGATGCGTAAAACACGGAGAACAGTAACGGATTGCAGCCTTAAACATTAAACACAGTATCTCTCCCACAATATACAACCACAGTCACCAGTCCAGTGCTGTTCCGGGTTCAGTGCTGGCTCTTAGCGACAGCTCTGGAACGTGTTAGCCGTCTATAAACACACAAGTAACAATTATAGACAAGACAAACAAAACAAACACTCACGATACTCTTAATACACAGTGCACGGGTCCTGTCCTTCAAAAACCAAAAGCGAAGGAAAAGATTTACAATTCTCCGGCCCCCTTTATGCGATCATGCATGACCCCTTGGTAAACAATTACAGCTGCCTCGTTTGCCTGCAGCTGCTACCTCGTTTACCTTCCGGGTCAATACGTTCCTGCAACGGAGTCTTGCCTTCTTCCAGGCTGACTGACTTTCCGACCCAGGAAATGAACTGTCAGGCCAACCTGTCCAAAGCCTTTCCCTTTCGCTACTTAGCGCCCTGTGGCGGAGTGTCCCGCCCCTATTTATTATTATTTGTATTTTTGTTTGCGGCGCGGGTAAAAGCGCAGCGTCTTTTATTATTATTTAAAAACCCCGTGAGGATGCATGGCTGATCAGCTACTGATTATTTAAATAGCTGACAGTCATGCATCCTTACCAAACGCGTGCAGACTCTGGCCGGGGGATAATAAGATAATTACCAACTAGTTAAATCCCTCGGCCAGAGTATATAAACCAGCAGCTCTCTGCACTCGGGGTTGGGGTGTTGGAGTAGAGAGTACGGGGAGCGGAGAGAAGGAATAACATTTAAAAAACAATTGCTAATACGTGCTGGATTATCCAGCACGGCACTTACTTGTTTGTTTATTTATTCGTTTGGCCCTCGTGCCCTTTTGTTTGTATTTTGTTTAAATATTTTGTTTGTTTATTATTAAATACGCTGAGTGCTTTTGCACTCGGTTTCACCCGCCCATCCACTGTTTTGGAGTCAGTTACTTCCTGGTCCGTGACGTCATCCACCACACCACTGCGAGTCAGACTGTCACATATGGTGTCCTGCGTGGGACAAAACAAACGCCTCCAATAGCCGGACCAGGAAAGAAAAGCTCGTTTTTTTGTTCGTTTTTTTTTCAAAGTGTTTTTTGTGTGTTTTTTGGGGAAAAAAAAAAAAAAAAAAAAAAAAATATGGGAAGAAGCGGACGGAGGAAGCAGCAGCTACAGCAGCGTGGGGCCGGTCGCAGGTCCCACTGTAGCTCAACCATGCTGGACGTCTGCCCCACCTGCTTGAAAGGTGAGGAGTGGTGCTTCGCTGTTGGGGAGGTGGGTCACATAGCACCCGACCAACCCCCTCCATGGCAGGAGAAAGAGGAGCCAGAGCGTCCAGTGAGGGAGGACCTGCATCCTCCAAAGAGGACGAATGCACTCTCCTCTGAGGGAGTCTGGGACTGGCTGGTGGAGCCGGGGAGGGATTATTCTCTTGATCAACCTCCTGTGGGCAAGAGATGGGGAGCGCTGGGAGGCCTGGGAACAGCAACACCACCCAGCCTCCCTCCCAGACATCGCAGCCATGGTGCTCAACTACCTGGCTGCGGATATGGGAGAGACCCTGCTGCTGCCATCTCCAGCACCAAAGGGAGAGGAGCCATCGCTACCGTCTCCACCAGCAGAGGGAGAGGAGCCATCGCTACCGTCTCCACCAGCAGAGGGAGAGGAGCCATCGCTACCGTCTCCAGCATCAGAGGGAGAGGAGCCATCGCTACCGTCTCCACCAGCAGAGGGAGAGGAGCCATCGCTACCGTCTCCAGCATCAGAGGGAGAGGAGCCATCGCTACCGTCTCCACCAGCAGAGGGAGAATGCCTGCTGGTTTCGTCTCCACCAGCAGAGGGAGAGGAGCC
This sequence comes from Acipenser ruthenus, assembly GCF_902713425.1. Taxonomy (NCBI): domain Eukaryota; kingdom Metazoa; phylum Chordata; class Actinopteri; order Acipenseriformes; family Acipenseridae; genus Acipenser; species Acipenser ruthenus. Next base: position 12,966,212 of record NC_081207.1, on the reverse strand, counting down.
ATCGCTACCGTCTCCACCAGCAGAGGGAGAGGAGCCATCGCTACCGTCTCCAGCATCAGAGGGAGAGGAGCCATCGCTACCGTCTCCACCAGCAGAGGGAGAATGCCTGCTGGTTTCGCCTCCACAGCCTGAGGAGGAGGAGCCCGAACGTCCTACGCCCGAGTGGGAGGAGCCCGAACGTCCTACGCCCGAGTGGGAGGAGCCCGAACGTCCTACGCCCGAGTGGGAGGAGCCCGAAAGTCCTACGCCCGAGTGGGAGGAGCCCGAACGTCCTACGCCCGAGTGGGGGGAGCCCAAACGTCCTACGCCCGAGGGGGGGGAGCCCGAACGTCCTACGCCCAAGAGGGGGGAGTCGGTGCGTCCACAGCCCAAGAGGGAGGAGTCGGTGCGTCCACAGCCCAAGAGGGAGGAGTCGGTGCGTCCACAGCCCAAAGAGGGGGGAGTCGGTGCGTCCATAGCCCAAGAGGTGGAAGTCTGCGCTTCCACAGCCTTAGGACCCAAGCTGCAGTCCCAAGAGCCAGAAGGGGAGGAGTTACAGGCTCAACCCCCTGAATTTTTCTGGGGGGGAGAAGGGCAGGATGCTGGTGTTCCCCAGCAGCCTCTATTTATGCTGCTGAAGGGAGCACGGCACACACCAGCCCAGCCGCCACAGCAGAGGGAGCCAGCACCGCCACAGCCTCCCTCTGAGTGGCCAGCATCCGCCCCATCGCCTCTGCCTCCACCACCACCAGGAGCAGAGCAGCAGGAGCTGCCTCTGTCTCCACCACCACCAGGAGCAGAGCAGCAGGAGCTGCTTCTGTCTCCACCATCACCAGGAGCAGAGCAGCAAGAGCTGCCTCTGCCTCCGCCACCTCCACCAGCAGAGGGTGAATGCCTGCTGGTTCCACATCCACCGTCGTGGGAGGACTGCTTGCCCCTCCCACCTCCACCAGCAGAGGGTGAATGCCTGCTGGTTCCGCCTCCACCGTCGTGGGAGGACTGCTTGCCCCTCCCACCTCCACCAGCAGAGGGTGAATGCCTGCTGGTTCTGCCTCAACCGTCGTGGGAGGACTGCTTGCCCCTCCCACCTCCACCAGCAGAGGGTGAATACCTGCTGGTTCCGCCTCAGCCGCCGTGGGAGGACTGCTTGCCACTCCCAGCTCCACCAGCAGAGGGTGAATACCTGCTGGTTCCGTCTCAGCCGCTGTGGGAGGACTGCTTTCCCCTCCCACCATCGCCATTGCCTGGGGATGGCTGTTCTGCATCGCCTGGGGCTGCCTTTTGTTCTCCACAGGACACAGGGTACGAGGGAGAAGTGGAGCTCCCGCTGCCGCCTCCATGGCCGGGGGCTCCCCTCCCGAGTTCGCCTCCCGAGGGTCCACTGCGGCTGCCGTCGCCTTCCGAGGGTCCGCTGCGGCTGCCGTCGCCTTCCGAGGGTCCGCTGCGGCTGCCGTCGCCTTCCGAGGGTCCGCTGCGGCTGCCGTCGCCTTCCGAGGGTCCGCTGCTGCTGCCGTCGCCTTCCGAGGGTCCGCTGCTGCTGCCGTCGCCTTCCGAGGGTCCGCTGCTGCTGCCGTCGCCTTCCGAGGGTCCGCTGCTGCTGCCGTCGCCTTCCGAGGGTCCGCTGCTGCTGCCGTCGCCTGGGGTCGCCAGGGATCCTGCTTCGCCTGGGGTCGTCGAGGGTCCAGCTTCGCCTAGGGTCACCGGGGATCCTGCTTTGCCTGGGGTCGCCAGGGATCCTGCTTCGCCTGGGGTCGTCGAGGGTCCGGCTTCACCTGGGGTCGCCAGGGATCCTGCTTCGCCTGGGGTCGCTACACGATGGCCGGAGCTCCATGAAAGGGAGCTGCCAGAAATGAAGAAAGGGGGGGAGGTCAGGAGACCAGCTCCCCCAGCCGCACTTTCGCGGCTGGAGATCATGTGGTCGGAGCCCCACGGAGGGGAACTGCCGGCCATGAAGAAGGGGGGAGAGGTCAGGAGACCAGCTCCCCCAGCCGCACTTTCGCGGCAGGATAGAGTGTGGCGGGAGCCCCGGAAGAGGGAGCTGCCGGCCACGAAGAATGGGGGGGTGCCAGAGATTCCACCATGGCCACCCCCCAGAAGTAACTTGCTTCCCCCTCTTCCGGGACTTTAAGACTGAGGGGGGAGGTGGCCGTTGGGGCCATGTGTGCTGCGCACAAGGGGGGGCATGTGTGGCGGAGTGTCCCGCCCCTATTTATTATTATTTGTATTTTTGTTTGCGGCGCGGGTAAAAGCGCCGCGTCTTTTATTATTATTTAAAAACCCCGTGAGGATGCATGGCTGATCAGCTACTGATTATTTAAATAGCTGACAGTCATGCATCCTTACCAAACGCGTGCAGACTCTGGCCGGGGGATAATAAGATAATTACCAACTAGTTAAATCCCTCGGCCAGAGTATATAAACCAGCAGCTCTCTGCACTCGGGGTTGGGGTGTTGGAGTAGAGAGTACGGGGAGCGGAGAGAAGGAATAACATTTAAAAAACAATTGCTAATACGTGCTGGATTATCCAGCACGGCACTTACTTGTTTGTTTATTTATTCGTTTGGCCCTCGTGCCCTTTTGTTTGTATTTTGTTTAAATATTTTGTTTGTTTATTATTAAATACGCTGAGTGCTTTTGCACTCGGTTTCACCCACCCATCCACTGTTTTGGAGTCAGTTACTTCCTGGTCCGTGACGTCATCCACCACACCACTGCGAGCCAGACTGTCACACGCCCTCACAGGTCGGGAGGGAGATTTCCAACCAGAACTCATTATATTTCTGTTACAGGCCCATATATTAAACCTCACAGTTCTTCCCAAAAGAAAATTTACATAAAGCCCTTCCATACTCTTCACGTTAAATGTTGTGGGAATAATCTTTTCTTTCATTAATATTTCAGAGGCCTTATTGACACAAGGCTCTCTCTCTCTCTCATTTGTCCCAATTGATGTTGAGCCCGCAAGTGAAGTTACTGCACAACTACCTGCAATGTAATCCAAACTGGGTTGGCAGTACATGTATATTACAAAATCCATCAGGGAAGCTTACATCTCTTTTACTGCAGCCTTTGGTGAAAAGGGACATGAAAGCAGTCTATTAAAGACGCATATTTATCCTCAAACATTTTCTTCTCACTTTTCTACCCTGATGTACCACAATGATTAAAGAGAAGTCCACTTTCTGATATGTTATTAGATTAAGATCTAATAACATTTTAGGTTTGAAATATGTGAAAATCCTAAGGGGTTCACAAACTTTTTCTCGGCACTGTATTTTGTCATCTATGACTTCAAAATTCTTACAAAAGGTTACACTTTTTAAAAAACTTTGTCAATTAGACAAACCTCTTTTTAGCTCTAAAAGATTCAGCACCAACCAAAGAACACATTAAACCAGGAATGCATTTGTGCACAAAGGAGGTCCAGCGAGAAGGTTGCTAGAAGGGTCATTACCAGAGCTTTAAAACATATTCTTCCTTTGACCTGACTGAGACCTAAGATGGCAGCTAAATTGGCCACATTGTCAAGGGCTCAGAAACCATTGGAGGAAGCAACGTCATGGTTTTCAGGCTTTTAAACATGCTAAATCTGTTAATGTCCTTTGACATTGATTTCTGAGGTCAAATGACTTTTTAAAAGCGTCATGGAAATAGTATACTTTGAGTTAATTCTTAATATGTGGTACAGAGCTGTATTCTATTATTATCTTAGTAAAGTTCCATAAACGACCATTTAACCACCATATTATTTCCACATCACAATAAATTCCATTACATGTGTTGTCCAGTAAAAATGAACTGGGTAGCAGTGTGGAGTAGTGGTTAGGGCTCTGGACTCTTGACCAGAGGGTTGTGGGTTCAATCCCCAGTGGGGGATACTGCTGTTGTACCCTTGAGCAAGGTACTTTACCTAGATTTCTCCAGTAAAAACCCAACTGTATAAATGGGTAATTGTATGTAAAAATAATGTGATATCTGTATAATGTGAAATAATGTATAATGTGATATCTTGTAACAATTGTAAGTCGCCCTGGATAAGGGCGTCTGCTAAGAAATAAATAATAATAATAATAATAATAATAATAATATTTTAACCTCTGACCAGATCAATACAGATTTGTTTAATACATCCATTTTACATCCTGTTCACAAACCTTTTTTTTTTCCTTTATCAGACTATTTTGTCAGATGAAGCCCATTTATCACTCCACCACCACACTACAGATTCACTTCATTACAGCAAGTTTTAGAATCCCACCTGACAGCTCTTAGAAATGAGTAGCCAGGGAGTGTACTAATACCTGTTGCACAGGCACTGAATATACACTGCAGTGGTAACAGGTAAATTAAAAAAAAACTACTGAAGAATAGGGAATTATAAGAAAGCTGTTTTGCTAAATTAGCCATCTCAATAAGAACAGCCCTTATTAGTGAGCCCTGCTTCTGCCTGGACAGCAGTGTGACCCTGTTCTTCCTGTGTTCCTGTTTCAGGAGACCTCCCGGCTCTAGAGGGTGCTGTGCTCTAGGGCAGGGCAGGGTCGCAGGTGAAGGAGACAGTGATGGCGAATTGAGTGCCCCAGTGAACCTTCTCTACACGGTGCAGATTCTCCGAGCCTGAGGTAAAGAAGGAAACCCAACCTGGAAAAGAGACAGAGAGAATGTAAAAAATGAGAGAAACAGTATGAGGTTTCTTGATGAAATGGGCGTGAGAAGCAGCAAATCTTTTTAAAGGAAGCCCAGTTCTAAGTGCAGAGTGCACGATTCTATAAGCTTTCTCTGTTCTATTGTTATTTATGTATTTATTTATTTATGTTTATGATTTTGATATGTTGGTTGGTTAGTCAGGTTTATGAATGTGCTTTTGTCTGTAAAGGGTTTATGATTCTGAATTGCAGACATGATATTTCTCATTTTACATAAAATATCATTCCACCAGTATAAATACATTTGAAGCAAAGTGTATCCAATACAAGATTTACAATTCATGTTTGAAAATCTAAATGATATCCTAAAGCAGGTGTTGTACTCTATCAATATTAAGTATTTGTTTGAGTAAATAATTACTATTATTTATTTTTTTTTATTTTTTTTATTTATGTGCTAGACACCTTTATCCAAAAGGACTTGCAGGTGTTACATGGCAGTACAGGGTTACAATGCAAGATTAATACATACAGTATAGTTTACAGTAAGTGGAAATAATACTACTAAAATAGGATGCAAAGTTAGGATTACAAGTTATGTATACAATGACATGTTAGCAGTGCAGTGAGTTGAAATTTTGATTGATTTGTGTCAAATTATAAAAATATTAGAATTATAAAAACAAATATTTATTTAGATTGAAATAAATAAATAAATATATAGGACATTTCTCAATACCATTACAAAAATGGCAATAAAAAGTATCACACACATGCAGGTGTTGACAAAATACAGACTATTTGACCAGCAGCAAGCAATGGGATGAGGCAGGTACAGACAGAGCTGGAGGCCAAACACAGAAAGACAGCGAGAGACTCCTACCCTTCCTCTGTACTGTCCCAAAGATAGCCCTGCCAAGCGCAAGTACTTGTGCGACAAATAAAGCAAAGAGCAACAGTGTTCTACTAACTACATATAAAGCAGTAATGTATGTAGCCCTGTGCCCTCTCCAGAACTTCAGAGCATGTAACCCACTGCACCCAATCAACCAGCAGCTTTGTTTCAGCACAGATATAGATTTATACACGTATTTATTTAGTAAGGTAGATAGTTAGTTCTTTTTAAAACAGACACTTTTGGTATGATTTTTAGGCTTTAACATGTCATGTCAACAAATCATTGGACGGGTTGTCCAGCTTTGAGGAGACACACTCCTAAAGGTATCCAGTATGCCTTCCGTTTGAAGCAAGCAGTCTTACAGTGAATGTTGATGGTGAAACATTAGGCAGTTTTGTTAGCAAAATGTTATATGATTGATTGTGAATAAACTACTTGTTTTGTTTTATTATTCTGTCTTGTTTTTAAATGTTATTTTCATGTGAAAAGTAATATTTAGATTAATGGTAGCAGAGGACATTGTATACAAGTTCATATTGACAAGGTTTGTTTTTAGCACTTTGTCCAAACACCTGTTTTATAGGGTTGGTTATTGTGGTATAATTGAGATGTTTTGTATTGATTATTAATTGCACTGAAGAATTATTATCGATAATCATAGATAACTGTGTTTCTGACTTCTAAAGAAAAAAATGATAAGCAGCACTGCCTCTATATCACTAACTTGTCCAGAGATTCTGGAAGGTGTTGATTAAGTTCAATGTAATTCAATTGGACAAGGGGGAAACATACTTAAATTCTCCCTTATGCTGTGGTAGAGAGCAGTGGTATGGCAATTTGGGAGACAGCTACAATTAATGGAAGTTAAAATAAGATTAAAGATAAACTGGATAATCTTTAGCTGCTAATCACTAACCAAAATTATATTATTTTATATTTGTACAGTTCTGTAAAAGACAGTGAGCGGCTGCTTTTGATAATAAACCAGTTGTTATTTCCATTTATGCTAATATGAACAGTTAAAGAGCCAGTATCTCCAGATGTCATTTTATTTATTTGCTCACCTTTCCGTTGTCCTTTTATGATGTTTTCAATCGTTGAAAGTGGTTAAGGGTTTGGATGCTCCAATAGTGAGTTAATTTTCCTCAGTCTGCCTTTACCTGGCTGTTGTCTGTCTAGTCCTAGGTAGATTGCATTTCCAAGTTAAACTTAGACAGGTAAAGTAAATACAGATATAGAGAAAAATGATCTCGATATTGGATCAACAGAACCCAGTACCACTCAACATAAAACATCATTAAAAAAGGCAAAGAAAAGTCAAATGACATTTGATGGTACTTACTTTTTAAATTACACAACATCCTATTGATAACCAATAGCACAGCTACAATTTTAATCCAAAACATTGCAGCAGCTTACCTACAAATGCTGGCAGAGAGAGCTCAACAGGAACAGAGCAGGACATGAAAGTGCATTGGAGAAACCACATTTAAGAACATAAGAACATTAGAAAGTTTACAAACGAGAGGAGGCCATTTGGCCCATCTTGCTCGTTTGGTTGTCAGTAGCTTATTGATCCCAGAATCTCATCAAGCAGCTTCTTGAAGGATCCCAGGGTGTCAGCTTCAACAACATTACTGGGGAGTTGGTTCCAGACCCTCACAATTCTCTGTGTAAAAAAGTGCCTTCTAATTTCTGTTCTGAATGCCCCTTTATCTAACCTCCATTTGTGACCCCTGGACATTGTTTCTTTTTTCAGGTCGAAAAAGTCCCCTGGGTCGACATTGTCAATACCTTTTAGAATTTTGAATGCTTGAATCAGATCACGGCGTAGTCTTCTTTGTTGAAGACTGAATAGATTCAATTATTTTAGCCTGTCTGCATACGACATGCCTTTTAAACCCGAGATAATTCTGGTCGCTCTTCTTTGCACTCTGTCTAGAGCAGCAACATCCTTTTTGTAACGAGGTGACTAGAACTGAAAACAATATTCTAGATGAGGTCTTACTAATGCATTGTAAAGTTTTAACATTACTTCCCTTGATTTAAATTCAACAGTTCTCACAATATATACGAGCATCTTGTTGGCCTTTTTTATAGCTTCCCCACATTGTCTAGATGAAGACATTTCTGAGTCAACATAAACTCCTAGGTCTTTTTCATAGATTCCTTCTTCAATTTCAGTATCTCCCATATGATATTTATAATGCACATTTTTATTGTCTGCATGCAGTACCGTACACTTTTCTCTATTAAATGTCATTTGCCATGTGTCTGCCCAGTTCTGAATGCTGTCTAGATCATTTTGAATGACCTTTGCTGCTGCAACAGTGTTTGCCACTCCTCCTATTTTTGTGTCGTCTGCAAATTTAACAAGTTTGCTTACTATACCAGAATCTAAATCATTAATGTAGATTAGGAATAGCAGAGGACCTAATACTGATTCCTGTGGTACACCACTGGTTATCTCGCTCCATTTTGAGGTTTCTCCTCTAATCAGTACTTTCTGTTTTCTACATGTTAACCACTCCCTAAACCATGTGCATGTACTTACTGCACCATAGCCTCCATCAGTATTGCATTTTATTAAGAGGGTAGAATTGACGGAATTAATGGGACGATTTTCTGGCCCATTTTACAACACACAGTTTAAACGCTGTGGGTTTAGAGTTTAAAAAAAAACTAAAACAAAAAAAACCTTAAAACAATTCAATGCAACATAGCCTTTTTTGACGGTTTGAAATGTTTCAAAGAAAGACTTTGGAACACGATGCATACCAACTCAAAGCACTGGTACAGTATCTGCATACGATCAGGCACCAGTCTTTTATTACTATATTTATTTCCAAATTACATAGAGAGCTGTTTTTAAAGTACACTCTGTGCCAGCTGTCCAATTCTTTTTACTTCATTTCACTGCCAAGCTGAACCCTGGGATCTACTTGGGTAAACAGAAGCACAAAGTAAGAAAATACATCAGATTCCTCCAAATACACTATCCATGCTGTCCTTAGAAGCCAGCACATCAATTGCGAAACAGACATGCCTAATGATGTTTAATCTAACAGTGGTAGGTATCATCTAAAATACGTTTCAGCAACCAATTCTAAAATCCCATTAGGACTGGAAAGTTTCAGAAACTAATTCTAAAAACTCATTATTTTAACAGAGTGTGTTGGAATGCCTGAGGTATCTACTGCAAGTTCAACATATCAACCATAACTTACCTCCAGGTTCAGCTACTCAAACAAGTCGTGCATAAGAAGTGTTATTAGGATTTGAGATGCAGTTCTCTGGGTGCATGATTGTATTTCATTTTCCTCAGTGTTATATCCACCTTAGTGATACCATTTTTTAATAAGCACCTAGGGGCTTAGGGTTTAAAGTGTTATGTTTGTAAAACATTACTTTACCTTTGCTGTATTCTTTGTGGTCCATATCGCAGTATTTTCTTTTAACATATTTCCAATAGTTTATTAGTTTACATATACTGTATATATATTAGCTCAAAGAGCCAGCTGCCCATATATATATATATATATATATATATATATACACACACACACAGTTTTTATTGGTAGTAAACTAATTCGCTATATATAATCCTAAGAATTCTTTCAAAAATCATGGTAAAGAACAAAAATTGAAAAAAAAAAAAAAAAAAGTCGTTGGGGAGACTATTGATTTTGTTACTTTTATTGATATCTGGTAACATTCAGACTAATCCGGGCCCAGACCTTTGTGTAAAAAATCTGCAATGTCTTTCTACACCGACTGATTTTGCAAATAGGCATGGCCTTGGCTTTCTCCATATTAATGCTAGGAGTCTTCTTTCGAAATTAGATTTGCTAAAAACTTGGGTTTATAGTAGCTAAGCCTGATATTGTTGTAATTTCTGAAACTTGGTTAAAGATCCCTGTCCCTGACAGTACTGTGCAAATTGGTGCAAAATGGGAGGGGGGGGGGGGGGGGGGGGGGGGGGACATTGTCATATACATAATTGATAAACTCCAAGCTACTGTATTAATTTCTCAATCTGTGCCTTGTCAATTTGAATTCTTAGCTATACAGTTTAGGGTTTCCAATAATCCCTTAAACGTTATAGGCTGTTATAGGCCTCCTTCTGCAGTTAGTGAAACATCAACAACCTTATCAGGTGTTTTATCTAAATTAATTGATTCAGAGATTATCTTAATTGGTGATCTAAACTGGGACAGGTTTACTGTAAGGGTTTAGAGAACTCTGTAACTCACTAAATCTAATTCAATCAATAGACACCCCAACTATTATTATTATTATTTATTTCTTAGCAGACGCCCTTATCCAGGGCGACTTGCAATTGTTACAAGATATCACATTATACATTATTTCACATTATACAGATATCACATTATTTTTACATACAATTACCCATTTATACAGTTGGGTTTTTACTGGAGCAATCTAGGTAAAGTACCTTGCTCAAAGGTACAACAGCAGTGTCCCCCACTGGGGATTGAACCCACAACCCTCCAGTCAAGAATCCAGAGCCCTAACCACTACTCCACACTGCTGCCCTACTACTTAATGATAAAAACCTGGTAGTGATACCTTATTAGATGTTATGTTGACAAATTCTGTACATAACTTTGTTGCAACTGGAATTTTTTCAAATGATTTGAGTGAACATTGTAATATTGTATGTGTTAGGGACACTACAATTCCTAAATCTAAACGTTGTTTTAAACATGTTTCGGAGCAGGCATTTTTACATGATCTATATAGGGTTGACTGGGCTAGAATTCTGTTAATTCCAACAGCGGAGGATGCTCTGTCAGTGTTTCAACAGCAGTTTATTTTAATAGATAATACATGCTCCTATTAAGAAGTTCAGAATTAAAGGCAGAATTTCAAGATCTTGCTGAACATATTCATCAAAGGAATAGATGTTGGGCTAAAGCTAGGAAGACCAAAAACACACAGGACTAATGTGAATTTAAAGAACTCAGAAATAAGTGTACCTTCTTAATTAAGAAAGCTAAATCAGATTACTATCTTAAACTCACGACTGAAGATTAATTATCACACTAAATTTTGGAAAACAATTAAACTTTTGCAATGTAAAAATTCATCTGGTTTTCCTCAGCACATATTATCAGGTAATTAAATTATTTCTGATAAGATTAATATGATGAATGTCTTTAACGAGCATTTCTATAAAGCAGGTCATATTTTTGAAGATCAAAGCAGTGATGCCTCCGATTTTGAACTTCTACGCAACTCCGATAGTAACAGTCTATCCTCCCCATGTTCATCCAGCTTTCAATTTTGGTCTTTTCAAGTAACTGATATTTTAAAATCTCTACAAGCTACTGACTGTAAGAAGCCGGTAGGTCCTGATGGCCTAGATCCATTTTTATTAAAATTAGCTGCTTTAGTTATTGCAGAACTGTGACAGAAATATAATGATGCTTGGTTGTAAATCTCCCTCCCAACCTGTGAGAGCGCTAAGCAGCGAGAACCGAGTTCTTTTGACGGGCTGGTCTGACAGTTCTTTCCCTAGGGTCGGGAAGTCGGACAGTCTGGATGAAGGCAAGACTCTGTTGCAAGAACGCATTGACCCGGAAGGTAAACGATGTGGCAGCCACAGATTGGAGAAGTGGTTGTACTCGTTTACCAAGGGGTCATGTGTGACAGCATAAAAAGGGGATGGAGAATTGGTTTCTTCGCTTGGGTAAAGGACCTGTGTTAAATGTACTGTGAGTGTTTTTGTCTTCGTTTGTCTAACTGTTGCTTGTTTGTTTGTTAGACGGCTAAACACAAAGTTCCGGAGCTGTCGCCAGGGGCCAGCACCCACCCGGAACAACACTGCACTAAAGCACACTGTCATTGTTTGGAGCTCTGCATCATCTCTACACCTGCGCACTATAACCCGCTTTGCCACATGAACCTATTACTTATATTTATAATCTTTCAATTTAGCCAAATGAACTGCCTAATGTCTGGAAGTCGGCCTATGTTACTCCTCTCTTAAAAGCTGGAAATCCATCTGACATGAACAACTACAGACCAATTTCCAATTTGTCAGTTTTGGCAAAAATTTGGGAATCTATGGTCAGTAATCAATTTAAATAAAATATGTACTGAATGCCTAGTGTACAAGACAGTGTAAGAGAAGTGCTATGGTAGAATATGTTTGAAACATACCAAATATATGCTAACACTAATAATTTTAATTTCAAAAACTGAGCACTGTCTGCCCCTCCCCCCTCCAGCTTGTGTTATCCAGAGGCAAACCTTTAATTCCTTCATTCGCCACCTTGTCAGAAAAGCTTTGTATAGTGTAAGCTGTATTGAAAGAAATGTCTCGAAACCACTCTGCTGTTTGGGATTTTTTTGTTAAATGTCCAGACAACCAAAAAAAAGTTTAATGCAAACTGTGCAAGCAACGGTTGATGTGTCACAGAGGCACAACCAATGTCTGGGACACTTAACAAGCGTAAGTTCATATTATTATTAATATTTTTAGTAGTCCTTAAATGTGACTGATAACCTGCTTGGAACGGTGACTGTTAAATAAAGCTTTGTTTTGCCTAAGTCCACAGCAGTTATTGCTTCTGCAATTCAAGCTTACTGTATATATCACAAGCAGCCTCAATTGCGTGTAAATAAATGTGTATTTTTATACGTGTGTATTTTTATATATGATTACTGTTCATATAGCGTATTTTTAAACTACATGTTAATGTTTCATTCCATTTATATGGTTTACCTGTAAAATAATAGGATTTTCAATCAAATATAAACAAGTAGCTATGGTGACAGCACCAGTACATTATGCAAATTAGTACCACTTTCGGTAATGTGTTCCGAACCTTCAAAGGTCAAAATGTACCTTCGTTGCAGCCTACCCAGTTGATTTATGACCCATGATGTATCATTAAAAAATGAAAGAGTAGGCAATACGTTTAAAAACTTGTCAATCGTACCAAACGAGCACTGGCCGCCCCCCACCCCTTTTCTAGATTTTGGAACATGCAGTTCCAAAATCTAGAAAAGTACAGTACGACGATGGTATGATGACATCACCATTCTAGAAAAGAACGTTTCATTCTGGGTGCCAAAAGTTGTGGTTAACAAAGCCAGTGTCTTCAATTCTAATGGAAATGTTTGAATTTGTTAAGTTTGATTGAACTTTTTACTGCCAAACTAGGAAGACCTTTCCTCACCTTAAGAGCTACCGCTGTGCAAATTGGGACTTGTATTTCTTCGTCGAGTTTAAACCAGAGATTACCCCTTGCCAGGCGCAGACTGGCCATCGGGAAATGCGGGAGAATCCCCGGTGGGCCAGTCTGTTTGGACCTGCGTGGGCCGCTGGTCTACGTTTGATTTATAATTATTTTTATTTTCCCATTACATGCTGAGAATTGCGCTGTTATTAACTTAGCAGTCTCGCTCTCTCGCGCGCACACATCACCACACCAGTCATCTCTTGGGTAGATCCAATATCGCAATATCTAAGGGGGGGCGAGGAGTGGCCACTCCCTGATTGGACTTGCCTGGATTTTCTTAGAACGTGATTGGTCAGACAGATTTCGTCTTTCATTTCAACCTCTTGTATTGATAGTGGATGATAGTGATGGGCAGTTCGATTCTTTTTTGTGACTCGATTCATTTCTTTCATTTGATTCACTGATTCAATGACACAAAACCAATCAATGTAGACCGCATTAAAATTGTTTATGTAGGTTTATTTGAACCGGAAAGAACAAATCATTCACGAACTGCACATCACAAAAGCTAGGGAGAATCTATATTTGGTTGACTGGGTTCATAAACATTAAATTAAATATAGTTTGACAATATATATATATATATATATATATATATATATATATATATATATATATAATCCTGGAGATAACATAACAGTTTGAACCATTAGCATTGTTTAGCCATCAGTATCAATATAATTTAATTTAATCTTAAAAAAAAAAAAAAAAAAAAAGGTCAATTGCATTTCTTACGTGTTATTTATTCAGCACATAGCAAAACGCTGTTTGCCCAATTTGATTGACAGATCCATCCTCCTCAATACCATACGCCGTCTGGATCATAGATATGTAGCTATGGTCTGGAGGATGTAGCTGACCTGACGCAATTTTGGCTCATATACGGTCTTCAGTTTCATAACACTCAACGAGCTGAGAGACAACCCGGTTTCCTTGTTACAACGAACAAATCAGCCAGACTCGAGAGGTGAGGAATCATTTCATGAGTTTTGATAGGCTGGTAGCTCGACTCCTGTGCGCCACGCAGCTTGTTCATGGGGTGAATCAAAAGAACCGATTCAATAGGGACTCAGATCCGATTCCCATCGTTCACTTTAGTGAGTCGTTCAAAAAGAACGATTCGTTCGGGAACTGCACATCAACTAGTGGATGAGTGTCAGTGTAAATAATGGGGAGAAAAAGAAAAGGTGGGGCAGAAAAGATTAGAGACAAACGGCAACGGTCTCTCGAGGCAGATGCTGCAAAGCGCACAAAAATGACGGACATGTTCCGTAAGCCGGCTGGTAGTAGGGAGAGCGAGGGACGGCAGGATGCCCGTGTTAATCAGCCGACTCAGCCTAGGGAGCCCACTGAAGAAGATGACGCTGTGGCAGGGTCGAGCACAGCAGATACAAGCAGTAGAGTTTATGGTTGCATTAAAATAGATTAAAGACTCGGCTGCGCCTCGTACCTAATAACGCCTTGGCTGTGACTGTATACACGATATATCACGGCCTCTCGTACCTTATTGCTTTTATAAAACAGCTACAAATCGACTAGCCGTCCTATGCTAGCTAGCTGGGTTACTAAAAAAAAAATATTATCTATTTGTAAAACCATAGCATGACATGCCATTTGGCTATAGTATTGCCCCCTACTGGACACTCGCAGCGTAGATTTCACATTGCATGTATTGTATCACACTAACAAAATCCCAAATTTTAAAGCAATCGTTTCACATGAATTTGATTGGGTTTGATACTTAGGTCAATGTTGATTAGGTTGTTGCGCAAAGATATAATTTATGGAACGGTGAGAAGGCCTAACAGTGGCCTATGATTGAATATAGAACGGCTGGATCACTGTTTTGACCAATCAGAGAGCAGGACCGGAACTATCCATTGTATAAATTAAACAAGCTATGTTCTTGTGAGTATTCTTTCAAATTATAATAAAGTTTGCTAAAGGTATTAATTAAATTGATTGCTGTTGTTATTTTATGCATATTAAAGCAGATGCAGCTGAGCTTGAGGAACGAGAGAGGGACAGAATGGATGCTGTTGAAGGGTCCAGTGCACAGAGAACAACAGCTGAGGAAAGAGAAGGAGAGAGAGAATATGCAGGCATTTGAAGGGGTCAGCTGGTAGCTTTGATTACTTCACACGCCCTCAGTCCAAAGAGCTAGACACATTTTTTTATCATCACCCTAACACAGTGGGACAGACTGAAGATGTCAGCTTTGGATAGATACAGGGTCAGTACAACAAGTGAGATGCCTGAGGAGGATGGAAACAGTGGAGCATGTGAAGAAGAGCTGGAGATAGAGAACAAAACTTGCACTTCATGTAAAAACTGTGCCATGTGTTGCTAATTGATTCTACCCCGATACAATTTATTGACTGATGCCTATCATGTAATTGGTTTGGGCTACAAATTCCTCCTGACTTTGTTAGTAATGCAAGTAGCATGTGAAAGGTGTTTCTCCACTCTGAAGTTTGTCAAGAATAGACTTAGAAGCACTATGTCCCAAGACCACTTGGAAGGGTTCATGCTAATGTCTACAGAGAAAGAGATACTGATGGCCCTAGACAGTGATGGGGTTATTGACAGGATTGCGCAGAAGAGTGCACTGCTGCGATATCTGCTGGCGACGTAAGGTAGGACAGTATCGTTTACTTTGGATTTGAGTGAAGTAGTTGACTGTATTTTGAGATATAATTAGGGGTTCTGAAACCCTATTGTAATTTTGGGTTGGTATTGGTGCTGTGCTGCTAATGGTTTCTAGAATTGCTAAATATGAGCCGATGTGTTTAGAATTTACAGGGGTTTTTAAAATTTGTTTTATTAGGCCTATTGAGAGACCGCAATCTGTGTGAGGTCGGTGATGGTTTCTAAAATTGATAAATAAGATATGTGTTTATACTTTACAGTTTATTATTAGGCCTACTGAGGTTGGTATTGGTGTGCGGAGAATGGTTTCTTTCTACTTGATAAATGGGCTACCCATGTTTATTATTTGCTTACAGTAAATATCAATACTAAATAACAGCCTACCAACTGTCGGCAATCTTGTGTTTAAAATAATCTGATATGCAATTAGATCTTAGACCATCGATTACTGTAAACAGAAAATTGTAATTGCATAGAGCAGAGCCATCAATGAAATCCGTGGTGTGTAAACTGGACAAATTGGCGAAAGAATTTAGCTCTGATACAATGTTGCATTCACTGACCACAAAGCGGTGGCAGACAGAGAGAGCCGTGCGGAGACAAAGAATAATGAATAGAAAAATATTTCGTAGACGGAAAAATCTCTGATATTTTCAATAGGATATTATTTGTGACTTCTAGATCATGAAGCCATGGTATGGCAGCTGGCATAGCCTATACTTTGCCATACGTAAATCGCCCCTAATATGTTTGAAAATCTGGTAGTAGCTATAGCCTGACTTCTTATTATTTCGGTATATGGATTTTGACATAAATGTGGACCGGTGGACCCGAACTTCCCGGGAAGATTTTTGGTCCCAGTCCGCCCCTGGAGTGAAAGATTTTCTGACAGACAGCTACCCCAATATATTCCCAGAATCTGATACACTCAATAATGACTGATGCTAAATTTCCTCAACTGGCTAGCCAGATATATATATATATATATATATATATATATATATATATATATATACACACACCTATGGATGTATAACAATCCACTATATAAAAATGTAATTCCTCCTTCCTGCAACTAATTTGTTTCTTGCTGGATTTATTTGATCATTTGTTTGATACCTCACACCTTTGATACCTTTGCACTTGCTTCAATATCGGACCCAATAACTTAATACTAACGTTCTCTTAATAATGAGCACTTAATAATACTGCCCAACTTTAACCCTTCTATTATGTTTTGGGTCTATTCATGAAAAGGCGTTTTTTTGGTATGTATTTTTTTATACAAGTTTGAAATTCTGCCTATGCTCAAGCTTCATTTATTCCCTCCAAATACTAAGGTACAACACAATTTAGATTCCTATGTAATAAAATGCTCATAAAACGGGTTTGGTTTGAAATGACCCTAAATTCCTAACATAACAGGAAGGTTAACAATGGAAGTGGCAAGTCAATGCAGTAGCTGAGGGAATGCATTCTATGAGCTGGAATTAAAGACAATTACAGACATTTCATCACACAGACAGTAATTAACTGCAAAGCTGAAAAGGCAGATGTGGTGTCCTATTGTACTTTACATGACAAAACAACAGAGACATGCAGCTAAATTAAAATGCAGTTTTCTGGGCCTTTTGTCAAAATTCCAGGACTAAATTAGAACTGAAAAAGAAAGAAAATTACCTTCATTATTTATTGTACTGACAAATAATATTATCAGCAATCAGCATCAGTGCCACCACTATCAAGATTTGTTTCCCTCTTTTTCAGTCCCCAGTGCAATTACAAAGTGCCGTGTAATTAAACCAGCCATTAGAACATTACTTTAATTCAGTACCCCCTCCAATATGGGAGAAAACAGTGGTGTGGCTTTATTTTAAAAATCCAAATGATTGAAAACACTTGTGATTATTGTTATTGTTTTTAGCTGGTAGATGAATATATAGACATATTTTGTCCATGTGTGCCACATGGCAGTGTTTTTTCATGGTATTGAAATATTTTGTATTTCCAGCTGAGGTTATGGTACAGACATGCATGTTTAAAACTGGATGTACTAAAAGAGGTTCAGTGATCAGTATGGAAGCTGAAGCTGTGTATGTTCTTCAAAACTGTATTTGATTGGGAACGTGCAGGCACATCACCACGTCCTAACCTAATGAAGGCTGGTTCAAACAGCACATTCCTGCTAGTCCAGGCTGTTGAAAATCACTTCTATACCTGGAATTAAAATTGATCTGGATGTCAAGTGGGGGTTTCTTGACAACTTTAAAACCTGCAGTTACTCTACAGAGCTATATATATACAGCTAGTAATGCTCTGCTCCCAGACTTTCACATCTCTTAGCTTTAATGATAGCACAGCAAAATGAACTGGTGTAATTGACTAGGTGTACAAGAGGCACATTTCTCTGAAGAGGGTAATGCATGTGTATGCTCTGGTATACTGGTATACTTCATTGTTCTAGTTGATTGAATACAACCTGAGTACTCTCCACTGCCTGCAAGCTCCCAAACAATGTATGCTATATTTTTAAATGCAAATAATACATGTTAAATACTGAATACAACATTTGCCTTTTGTGCATTTCGTTTTTTCTTCATGAAGTATTAACAAAATACATTTCAATGTATGTCTCCTTATATACAGAAACTATTTTATTACATTAAATTAAACAGAAAACTAAGAACGTGTCAATTAAAGTGATATCTGTGCTGACTGGTTTTCTAACCAGCTACCATGCCTGCAATGTCTTAGGTTGACAGAGTGATGGTGACAAGCCTAAGTGTTTATGACTATCTGTGCTTCAGAAAAATATTAAACCGAGTTGGAAATAAATGCAAGGCCCCTTCCATTTGAAAGAAACTGTTCTGAGATACTTTTAATTAAAGTTTATCAACTAAAGTATTAATGGCATTTTTGGAGTATTCTAACTCAACAAGTCACAGCTTTTTTTTGTTTTTACTGAAAGTTGTACTTTGTTTTAAATGCTTTTCCTTTTATCCCTGTTGACAATCATTTTCAAAGTTTTCCATTAAAACAAATTGTAAAGAATAAATGGTGGTAGATTTACCTTTTCACTGCGGTTGTGTTTTTGTTTGGTTGTGAGATGTATTATTGGATATAATACAACCAGGCCCTATGCTTCATAAGGAACATCCCCTGGCAAAGGTGTGAATACAAAATTAGAGCTACCGGCATCATAAAGAACATACATGACCTACAGACACTGTATGTACATAAAGGTTCCATCATACGCCTTGATTCTCAATAACGTGGTAAAAAAACAAGTTTCATCTCAGTTGGATAAGTGCTCCCACCTCCATCGCCAGGAGACTACACGCTGCTCCCACCTCCACCGCTTCCGTCACTAGGAGCAGAGCAGCAGGAGTTGCCTCTGCCTCTGCCACCTCCACCGCTTCCTCCATTAGGAGCAGAGCAGCAGGAGCTGCCTCTGCCTCCACCCCCCACATACACCAACTTTTAAATTTAAAAAGCCTCTGAAAACACAAAGGTTGTGATAAATATCCACTGCCATCTTTCAGCAATATCGCCACTCAAAAAACACAGACTTAACACGAGCCTCAAGACCTGTTCTTCACTGCTGTCTGGAAACCAAATGCAGATAAAGCTGCCAAGGTTTAATAAAGCATATATGTACTGGATATAGCGTGTTGATATAGTGTACTCCAGGTGATGCTACAGAATATCTCCCTCGAGGACAATAGCTTTCCACTTTACACCTCCTGTCATTTATTTTTTAAGAACATTTCAGTTTGAATAGCTTATACATAAATACATGCTAGTCAAACACACAGCAGAATGCATTACTGCTGGACTGATACTGCACTACACAGCATAGACCATAAAAGCTTTCTCGCCTTGCTGCTTGTATGGATTTTCCCCATAAGAAACTCTAATTGGTTTAACTTGAGAGCTTTCAGCAAGGGGCTCTGAAGCTGCAAGTCACAACTGTGGTTAGCACCTCACAAAACACTATTAGGATATAAGACACAACTACTGAGTGTTTTTGTAAGATCTTGGCACCCTGATCTGAAATTCAGGTCATCCATCACATCATAACTCGTGCTTCCAAACTTCTCAGCATAATAAACACCCAGCCTCTGCTCTATCTAGCACAAATCTGTATGCATGTGTGAAAGGCATTTGGCTTGCCGTCTCTGGTTATGGGATGTTGGAAATGGGAGTTTTTTTGTGAACTAGAAGGATCCCCAGTAATCTAATGGGAATGTCATATGCCACTGAATACTTTGAAACAATGAAGTAAATGTTTCTTGTATGACAGAATTATGTACAAAGTATCAATGGAATATCTCGAAGGTCTTTAGAACACAGAAAGCAAAGTCAGATGACCCCAATATGTCATATTTGGTTATTGTAGTAAACTGTAAAAAGCCTTGAACATGTAGCAGTAGGGTATTGGAGGATTTTGTTTTATTCCTTTTCACCAAAACAACTCTAGTAATGCTTGTGAGATGGCAACAAAGACTGATGTTGATACAACACCAGGTTCCACCCCATTCATGACATGAACACCCACGGCCTGTCATTCAGTCCTGGGCCTCTTTCAAGCAAAGAACCAGTAAACTCACTCCCTCCTAACCTTCTGAGCTGGCTTCGAACCCAGGCCTCCAGCGCTGCAGGCATGAGAAGCTAGTGAATTATTATTGTGCACCTACAATAGTCCCCACATTTTCTTTTTTTTAACAAACTCTGTATTTGCAGAGTAAGTTGAAAATGAGTCACTTAAAAAAAAAAAAAAAAAAGTCCTATAAATATTAAAGAAAAAGTAAACAAATCTCAGGCACGGTTTTCAGAGAGAAAACCAATTACATTTTAATGAGATCAGCCTGAAGCAATTAGGAGGAAAGTAATAGCGCAAGGAGCAAAGGGTTCAATTTGTTTTTTTAAATTTCATGACAGAGTGAAAAACAAAGTCATGATTGTGTGATGATTGATAGCAGACAGACAGACACCAAACATACATGTGCATATTAATATAAATAGTCATGAATTGATAGATATTAGTATAGTTAGTGAAGTTATTATTAAAAAGCAAAAAGACATCAGATTTTTTTCATTAGATTTGGTCATATCCCGCCACAAAACAACGGAAGAGCTTTAGTCTAGGAACACACATGGTCAATAACGACCAATAATGGATTAATCAATAAGCAGATTTACTGTCTACTGTGGCGATCCATTAGTATGACCCACATATATAAAGACAGACCGTGGGGTCAACCTCCGACCTCTACATATAAGCCCACCCACCCTACAGGGATTTCATTCCTGATGGCAAATCAGGCCAGAACAGCTGCTAATAAACAACACTGAGATGATTACACATACTGTGGCTTTGATATACTAAAACATCAGGCAGTGCTGCTATTTTAAATTGCTATTTCCATGTCAATATCCAAGAATTCAACTTCTTAGAAGCAAGCCGTGTCGTTAAGGGGGTCATGTGACCATTAAGGGGGTTTGATGGCTGTGTATGCATCCCTTAGAGCAGTGGTTCCCAACCTTTTTTCCTTGGAGCCCCCCCTACTTGTATCTAAGAAAAGCTGAGCCCCCCCTGCCCCCCCCCCCCCACATACACCAAAAGAATAAAGTGATTAATTCCAAATCTTTATTGGCAAAAATTTACATCAATTATAGTTTTTCTTTCCTTTTCTCTTTGGTTCGCTCTGGTTATCTTTGTGTATAATTAACTGTAGTAACACACACATTGTTACCAAAAGAATAATAATGATTCATTATCAGCGTAATAAGTCATTAACAGCACCTATATAGCTCTGTCCTAGATCTCCCTCAGACCAATTAACTGAAATGGGGCAGCTTGTTGCATACACACATGCACATCATGGTTTTGACACAGCTATAATGTATGTGTTATAAAAATAACAATAAGTAACAATAACAAACAGTAAGTTACAATCAATAACTTTTTCCTTCCTTAAAAAACTAATGGCTACCTTGGGCCTGCATACCTCTGACCAGGGATGGGATGTCAGGTGTGATGCTAGTGACAGCCAGCCTAAAGTCCTGGTGGATATCGAGCCTGTTACGGGCTTTTGTTTTTATTGTTACAAGCGTGCTGAAGGCCGTCTCAGACAGGTACGTGGTGCTGAATGGTAGAATAACCCTTGCAGCTGCGTGTTTGGCCAGTCTGGGTGCAACAGCGTGTCCTTTGACAATCCAAAACTTTTTGTATCCGTTCTCGTGGAAATATTTCTTTGACACAGAATCGGCTTGAAGGTCAGCAAGCTCATCTTCACAGCCGAGGTATTCCACGTCCTCGAGACTGCAAATGTAAGGGTCCATCACCCATGATTCCTTTGGTAAGTATTCGTCAACATCGGCAAAACGGGATTTAGTTTCCTCCCGAAGCATGTTCATGTGCCGGGTAAACTCAGTGCGTAAAGACGCAGGCACAGTGCCACCAGACTGTTTCATCAGCAGTGGAAATTGTTGTAGCTCCCCTTTTGACATTTTTCCAACTCTGTACTCCAGTTTCCGCACAAAAGCGTCGAGAGCGTCTTTGCACGGCATGACGTTTGATTCAGGACCCTGCATCCGCTTGTTTGTCTCATTGTAGAGAGTGAATGTATCCGCTAGGTATGCCGTTTTGATCCAAAACGCATCAGTCAGCTGTTCGCACAGTGGTCGATTGTGAT
Organism: Acipenser ruthenus; assembly: GCF_902713425.1. Lineage (NCBI taxonomy): Eukaryota > Metazoa > Chordata > Actinopteri > Acipenseriformes > Acipenseridae > Acipenser > Acipenser ruthenus. Next base: position 12,944,073 of record NC_081207.1, on the reverse strand, counting down.
CTTGCAAGAATTCCTTTATTTTTTCCTGCAGTTCCATAAAACGCACAAGCACTTGTCCACGCGACAACCAGCGTACCTCTGTGTGTAACAGCAGTGTTTGATGCGCTTCATCCTCACACAGCTGGGCAAACAGTCTCTTGTTAGTAGGGCGAGCCTTAATGAAGTTTACAACTTTAACAACAGTTGCCAGGGTGTTACTAAGGTCTTCTGAAGGTTTTTTTTACTGGCCAATGCTGGCGATGTAGCATGCAGTGGAAAATTGCGCACCCCAGGGCTTTTTCCTTCAATCGGCTGTTAAATCCCTTGTTTTTGCCCATCAACGCTGCAGCCCCATCAGTGCAGCATGCAACAATATTCTCGTAGGGCAGATTGTTGGACGAGAGATAAGAGTCCATAGCTATAAAAATATCTTGGCCTGTTGTTGTTGTGGCTAGATTGGTAGACATAAGAATGTCTTGTTTCAAGTCATCACCGTCAATATATTGCACATAAACGATGAGCACGGATTCATCTGACACTGTTGTTGTCAACTGAATGGCAAAGGGAACATTCCTAAGCTTCTCGTGCAGCTGGTTTTGACAATCTCCAGCCATTTTATCAATTCTGTCTTTGACAGTGTTGTCAGAGAGTGGGACGGTTCTCACTTTATCCACCACCTGTGGGCCACACAGCCTCTCTACAATTTTCAGGCAGGCGGGTTTGATTAGCTGCTCTCCAATATTGTGCGGCTTTTTAGCCTTGGCAATTAATAGCGAACACTCAAATGACGCCTCTGTGGCTTTGTGTAAATCACTGCCTGCTCTTTCAAATGCTTTTCTGATGTCTGTGGATCTTTTTGATAGTGCCAACTGCTTCTTCCTCTCAAAAAAATCCTGACCTTCACCAATAGTCTCCTGGTGTTTTGTTTCCTGGTGTCGTTGCATTTTGCTTGGCTTCATGCTGTCATTAGCTAGCTTCTCACCATAAATGACACATTCTGGCCGAGTCCTGTCCTGTCCTTCAATAAAACCGAAGTTAAGATAACTCTCGAGATATAGCCTTACTTTCTTTTTTGATGATGAGTCATCAGTTCTTTTACGTTTCTTAGACATGTTGTTTTATTCATAAAATAGTGATGCTCTGACTGCAGGAAAAACAAGCTGCTATCTGAAACTGATTGAGCGCGGGTCATTGACGTGCACAAATTTTTTTTTGGGGAATTACTGCTTTTACGTTTCTCTGCCATTATTATTATTTTTTAGATTGGCCTTGGCATTGCAAGCATATGATTTTTAATAACATTTTTAAATGTATTAATTTTACAATTAAATTATAGTGGAACATTTTATGCATGTTTGACCTCAAAGCAAATGAGATCACGTGCCCCCCCCCCCCCCCCTGTGAACTCTGGGGGGGCGCAGACCCCAGGTTGGGAACCACTGCCTTAGAGTGGCTCAGGTTTCCAACCCCTGCAGTAGATAGACAGATACTGTATACAGGCTGAGATAGATATAGTCAGATATCAAGCAGACAGAGAGACTGGCAAGCAGACAGACAGATACAGTAAAAAGATTGACACATTGGATTAAAGAACATAACTGACTGATAATTGAGATACTATACATAAAGCAAACAGACCATGCTACAGTGGTAAAAGCCAGCCTCTAAACAGTTCTCTCACATACTACCTTGTCCCAGAAGAAAATCACAATTAGGATTTCTATAAACAGAGAGATTATCTGTCTACTCTGAGGATTAGGAACAGAAATAAGCGTCCATGGAAACTCAGTCTTTCCCAAGCACCTCTGCAGCACAGTCCAACCCTCTTTCTTTCTATGTAGTGTTGCAGCCCACCCTCCCCTGCAAAAACGATATTATTAAAACAGAAGGTCCCCTATAGGATAAAGATGTAACAAAAAAGAAAAGGTAACAAAGATATTTCACAGTCTGCAAGGATAAAACAGGAAACAAAACGCCCCACTATCCAATAATTCGGAACCCTTTAAATTACTTTAAGGTAGTTTGTTACACTTTCTTTGTCATTTCACCTGGAAAAAAGCTTTTTTTTGTAGGCCTTATTTTGCAGCCAGTAAGACCGCTTGACTACCTGGATGTAAGGCATGCAAACAGAGTGAAAAAAAACATGTTTCTTTCAAAACTACACGAGACCTGCATAGCAAAAGTGCATGACATGGAAGATTAATGCAGTTACAGAGAAACCTGCTTAACTCACACCTTTTAATGAGGTCAAATAAAAATGACGCCACACTCTGCGAGCAACTGCAGGAGAAGGCCGCAGAAATGGAGGACAGGAGCCGTATGAATAATCTGCAGCTGGTGGGTTTGCCTGAATCCGAGGAAGGTTCGGATCCAATTGGATTTTTGAAGTTGATGCTACCGAAATGGATCCCCTCCTTGGCAGATCATCAGATTGAAATTGAAAGGGCAAACAGATTGTACAGTAATAGAGATGCTGATAGAAGACAGCCTCATACACTGATATTTAACCTGCTTAGATACAGTGACAGACAGCTAATACTACAAGGGGCAAAATCTGCTTCCACCATACAACATGGCTTCTTTTTCGGCTCCCAACTACAGCAACGCGACTGCTCAAAAGAGATGGGAATTTGCACTGATAAGGAAGCGGTTGGTGGGGGGGGGGACTGAGGCCTTTCCTTATATATCCAGCTACTCTGAAAATCATCTGTGATGGCCAACCCTTTCTCTTCAAGTCTCCTAAAGCAGCTGAGGATTTCCTAGCATCTCGGGTCGATGCTTGGAAGCAGAGTTCATTCGCCAACCTTACTTCCATTAATCCACCTGCACTGAAGATTGCCAAATCTCAAGGGGACTGTGGCAAAGTGGTTAACAGTGTGCAGGTGCAGGAATGCAGCAGTGATCAATGAACAGACAGACAACGATAATCCAGGTGCAATATTATTTATTTTTATAATCGAAAGTCTGATGACAAAAAGGCAGTAAACAAAAACAATGAGAAAAAGGCAATACAGTGGCGTGTATTGCTCTGTTTTAATCCACAGGTTGGTCCCGAAATAATAGTCCTGATCTTAAACACCCACACGTAACACAAACACAATCACAAGTCCACAGGGAGTGCTAAAGTGCTCATGGTGCAAATATAGTTATTCGTGAAACAAAGTGCAGTGTAGTCTGGGTTTGTGCTGGCCTCTGGCGACAGCTCTGGATTGTGTTAGCCATCTAAATAACAACAAACAGTACATTTAATAACGATATATTATATACACATATAATGAGCATCAAAAGAAATGTATCACTTATATTTGAGCGTTAAAAGAAACATATCACTTATATTTGAGCATCAAAAGAAACATATCACTTATATTTGAGCATCAAAAGAAACTTATCACTTATGTTTGGAAAATTTTTTATTAGATTTGATCAAAAAATGACAAACTGTTTTAGAGCAGGTGCAGTGACTTTTTATTGTGCTGATTAACAATTGACATCAAGAAGATGCTGCATAATGATCTGTCGATCTTGGGCAGGTGTGACTCTTGGTCTCCCAGTTCGTGGCCTGTCATTGACAGAGTGGGTCTGGTTATACCGTCTTGCCAGGTTTGAAATTGCTGGCTGTGAGCACCCAAGACGGCGAGACACAAGTTTCAATATATATATAGCAGTAGTGTGGAGTAGTGGTTAGGGCTCTGGACTTTTGACCGGAGGGTTGTGGGTTCAATCCCAGGTGGGGGACACTGCTGCTGTACCGTTGAGCAAGGTACTTTACCTAGATTGCTCCAGTAAAAACTCAACTGTATAAATGGGGAATTGTATGTAAAAATAATGTTGTATCTTGTAACAATTGTAAGTCGCCCTGGATAAGGGCATCTGCTAAGAAATAAATAATAATAATAATAATATTCATGATTTGGACGTAAAACCTGGTCCATCAGTCTCTGAAAGGCAGCGGGCGCACCATGGAGCCCAAACGGCATGGTTTTGAAATTAAACAGTCCTTCAGGGGTTGAAAATGCGATTTTATCTCTAGAACTGCAGGTTAAGGGGATCTGCCAGTATCCCTTTGTCAGGTCCAGAGTCGAGATAAACTTCGCCTTTCCCAGTCTATCTAGAAGTTCGTCGACCCGAGGCATAGAGTACTAGATTGCTCCAGTAAAAAACCCAACTGTATAAATGGGTAATTGTATGTAAAAAATAATATCTTGTAACAATTGTAAGTCGCCCTGCTAAGAAATAATATATACATATTATATGATATTATATGATATCTCAATCCTAAAATTCTAGGTGATGCAAAACTTTTAGCCACAGCTGTACAGTGTGTCCCAGTCTACCACTGATGAGAATGACCATCTTAGAAAAAGTCTGTCATATCCCCTGACACAGTTTTAAGTACAACAGAAAAACATTGGTACAATAAAAAGTTCCACATAATGTACTCTGTAAGTAAGATTTAGATACATATCCCCAGATTAGGATGCTCTCAATAACCTGTGGTAAAGAATGTCCATACCAAGTGTCATCCCAATTAGATCATTATACCCCTCCCCCGCAAGATATTTCACCGATAACTATAAAACACAAAAAGGAAAACATTTGGTAAAATATAATCACCATCGGCTTGACTAGAGATGCTTCTCAATGTCTTCAGTGGTTTCTCTAGTTCACGTGAAGTGTGGCATACCAGTGTGCACCTTCACAGTCTCTCTATCCTACATCCTCTACGGGGGGGGGGAGACATAGTTTTTTTCTGAAGACTGTCATGTTATTAACAGCAGCCTGCATCCACTCACTTATTTCAGCACATTTAAATTGCTTTCAAATATTGGCCAGCTGCTGAGTGATGATTTTCTTTTTAAAACATATCTGAGACCGGAGCCTGGCTGTTCTGTAGCATTAAATAAAAAAATGTAATCCTGTGAAAGACTTGCTTTCACAGTATTACAAGATTGCTTTCTTTAGGAAACACATCCAAGGATACCTAGTGCGTATTAAAAATCTGCAGCACAAGGCAAGTAGCGACAGATGGTAACCACTCACACCTTGAGTCTGCCCTGCCAGCTGAGCTTCCCCCTTTATCACAGACACAGCCGGGACACACTCTTATCAGGGGGATCCAGAACAGCCCAGTTCCATTCAGTCTTCTATGCAAAGCACCTCCACAACACAACATGAGAATGCTCCTGTGCTGTCACTTGACTAATTCAGTGCAAAGTACAAAGTCTATTGGATTTTCATTAAGCTTAATGTATTGTTCTTTAAGCTTGTGTTTCATCACAACTGGATAAAGAGTTCTCTAGATAAATGTAAAAACAGAAGTATGACAAACAGACAGACTCCACATACGCCCCAGATTATAATGCACTGTGAACAGGCTGGCTGAGTGGTGACGTCAGACCCAGGAAAGGAAACACACACAGGACGGTGAAATGAAATGATGAAGGCGCTTGCTTGCGCCGGTTTATTATAAATAAAAAGGTTTGAACAAAACACAACACCAGACACGGCACTTGAGGCCAAAATAAAATAGACAAACAAAACGGATTAACACTGAAACAGCGGACGAACAGACAAACAAACACGGTGAGTAAAAATAAACAAACAAGTATTGCGCTGGTCCTACCAGCACGCAATAGCAATTGTTATTTTTATATATATTATTCTCCTTTCTCTCTCACCCCTTCTCCACTCACGAACACACAACCCCGAGTGAATGAGATGTGCATTTATATATGCAATTGTGCTGGGATTCAATTATTCACTTGAATCCCAGCACATGAACTAATCTGTGAAAACCCCGAGCTCACATATTATTAAGTACTTTAAAAGCACGTGAAGTGAAGTGCAATCCCCGTGCCTAAATACAATTATACATTTTAAACACTCGTGCTCATTACCCGCATTATATCCCGTGTACCAACTACAATACACAACATTTACACACTACATGTAACATATAAGACAAAAATACACTCAGGGGCGGGGCACATTGCCACATGCACTCAATAATTTGTGCCAAAGCATGTCCTTGGCACTTATGATCAGAACTTTTAAAGCGTTCTCTAGATATATGATCAATTTTTTAAATTAAAGTAACTGTGACATACAGTCAGACAGATAAACAGACAGTGCGCCTCTATATTCACCCCCACATTATGATAAGTACTTATACACAGAGTTTTAAGCAGTGTGTTTGTTCTTAGACATCTCTATAGAGGGGGGGAAATGTTAAGAAGTTTGCCAAAGAAAAAAAAAAAAAAAAAAAAACCTGGTCTTACCGGTAAACTTGAAAATCCTCTTCCGAAAAAACGTTTTTGATTTCATCCCCAAAGTACCTAAAGAACGGTACATCAAAATAGATCTCTTTCAAAGAAATAGGTGTGAAATACAGATTAGAGAACAAGCTTTGAAAATTCACTTTTATGATTGACGGACTAGAGCACAGCTTCAGTGTATCCACACCAACTAAAAATCCAACCTCTTCACCATTCAATAAGCATTTTGTGAACCACAAGTGCTTTAAACCATGTCTTGTAAAGAGGTGGGTGTATTACAGAAGGCAGCAGTTTGAGAGGGGGAACTTAATTTATTTTAAACATAATGTAGCACTGCTTGAAATGGACAACTGAACAGTTGCCAGTGCTAATAGCAGGTAAGTCTCAGCTTAGGACTCCTTTAAAGCTGGGGGGCAGTGATAATTTGGCTAGTGCTATTAAGATGTAAGAAATTGATTTTAAAGCCTTGGTTAGCACTCCTTTAAAAGAATACTACGATTACATTGGCAGTGCTAATATGAGGTGAGACAGTTTGTTTTAAAGCATCAACACTCATTTGGCTGAGGTTCCAAGCAGTGTTTATACTGCAGTGACCCAGTCAAACTGTAGTCAAATTCCCAGGGTCAAAGCGATTTCAACTCCATGGGACATATGGGTAATTGACTGGAGCCAGAACACAACACTAACTTCTCTTTTTTTGTTCATTCTAGATACCCCAATGTTTGAAACAGGATATTTGAAGCACTTTGGTTCAAGACCAAAACAAAACCTCAGATTCCAATGGACTAAAAATAAGCTTGTAGACCCCAATGACCTAGCCAAGCCTGTCATCAAAAATGAGTAAATCAATTCCCTCATCATTAAACAGTTAAGACGAGGTTTCATGAGCTGCAAACCTGATTTCATTCATCAAAAAAAGAATAATCTTCAACAAAACTGAAACGTTTAATAGATATGTTACCTTAAAATGGAATAGAAATATCTTGTTCTAACCCTTGTGACAGGGAGGACCATCACAGGTTCAGCTGTGCTGCTGCTTTGGTAAACAGGAAGGCTTGCCCTGAGCTGAGCTGATCGGGAGGTCCTGATTGGCTGGGGGGGGCGTGTCTGGGGAGCCTACACCTGTTTAAGAAGGCAGCAGCGTAAGCGTTAGAGGCTACTGCACCGCCATTGCTACACAGATGGGCACTGAGCAAAAGTGTACTTTGTGTACACCGAGGAGAGCGTCTGCTCGAGAGGAAAGGGTTACTACACGAAACCCTTCCACTCCAAGGGTGCTCGTGTAAGTATAGCCCAGACGAGGCCACTGGAAGAGACTGGAGTCACCAGGAGGATGCCGGGTCTTCACTAAGTCAGTTTAGGGGATATTGATCCCAAACATTGTAGAGAGGGTTTCGTAGAGTAGGTTTCTGGAGTGGGACGTCTCTTTTATTGAGGCTAGCGCTCGCCTGATGGGAAAATGTTATTTTGAGCATTGTTTTCTTTATTAAATCTGACACTAGGGCTACCATTGCTGGTACCCAAGTGGCAGCAACTGTGTTGTTTTATTAAATCTGCACGCCTGTGCGGTGTGTCAATACCCGCTGCTCTGTGTCTGCCTTATTATTATTCAGTGACAGCCCACATATGTAACATCACCCTGTTACACCTCTATTGTGTCACCTATTACTTTTAGTTTAATCAGTTGTACAATTATTAAACAAGTATTTCAATAGTGTACATGTATACTGCTGTGCAGAAAGGTAAAGTAATGGATCTCTTGTTCCACATCCCCAGGATTACATTGCAAGCAAGTCTGACTCTTCCCTACGGTCTAGATGTTTACAAAGTGCTTAACCTATATATATATATATTAACTTGAAGCAAGTCATACTTCTGACACCTCCTGGCATGTCAAAGTTTCTAGATGCATCTGACTGCTTGCTGCCTTTTATTTAAGCTTGCATATTAGGTTTACTATGTGGTATGCACATTAGCAAGCGCTGAACACAATTGGTAAACTATTATTTGCAGTGTTAAGTTTGCTCGTATGACAATGGATTGGTGGATGGTTCATGCAAAAGAAAAAATACAACTACAGAGACATACAGAAAAGCCAATTTCATGTTGGATTTTTTTTTTTACCGGTATTTAAATGTTTGTGGAGGGGGACGAGGGGTCACAGTCGAAAAAGCTTGAGAACCACTGATTGAAGCAATAATATACGACACACATGATAGTTATTTTTTTCATGCACCACATTTACACTAAATATTGAAATTTCAACTGTAATAAAAAGCTTGTCATTTATAAACAGGTACTGTGTTAGCTGCATGCACATTTTTAAGCACAAATTGACACCTGCTGGTGCTTTTTAAAATAGCATGTGTTTAAAAGGTCCTTATTCAGAAAATGGGCACTCTTATGCATGGCTAGTGTCCATCTGTCACACACTACATAGTGAAAGCCTTGATTTTGCACCAAATTTCACAAAACTCTGTATCATACATTCCTGGTCTCCTGTAAACACTTCAGATTATAACACGATTATGAGGACCCTCTGTAAGTGCCTGCACCGGTTCATTATGAGGACCCTCTGTAAGTGCCTGCACCGGTTCATTATGAGGACCCTCTGTAAATGCCTGCACCGGTTCATTATGAGGACCCTCTGTAAGTGCCTGCACCGGTTCATTATGAGGACCCTCTGTATGTGCCTGCGCTGGGTCATTATGAGGACCCTCTGTAAGTGCCTGCACCGGGTCATTATGAGGACCCTCTGTAAGTGCCTGCACCGGTTCATTATGAGGACCCTCTGTATGTGCCTGCGCCGGTTCATTATGAGGACCCTCTGTAAGTGCCTGCACCGGTTCATTATGAGGACCCTCTGTATGTGCCTGCGCCGGTTCATTATGAGGACCCTCTGTAAGTGCCTGCACCGGTTCATTATGAGGACCCTCTGTAAGTGCCTGCACCGGTTCATTATGAGGACCCTCTGTAAGTGCCTGCGCCGGTTCATTATGAGGACCCTCTGTAAGTGCCTGCACCGGTTCATTATGAGGACCCTCTGTATGTGCCTGCGCCGGTTCATTATGAGGACCCTCTGTAAGTGCCTGCACCGGTTCATTATGAGGACCCTCTGTAAGTGCCTGCGCCGGTTCATTATGAGGACCCTCTGTAAGTGCCTGCGCCGGTTCATTATGAGGACCCTCTGTAAGTGCCTGCACCGGTTCATTATGAGGACCCTCTGTAAGTGCCTGCACCGGTTCATTATGAGACCCTCTGTAAGTGCCTGCACCGGTTCATTATGAGGACTCTCTGTAAGTGCCTGCACCGATTCATTATGCCAAGCCTGTTGTTGACCTTGATCATCACACAGCATCATACTGATTTTACCAGCTCAGCGTGGAATGACACCTCAGTGGTTTATATTAGAGGGGTGTTTGAGATTGTTATCAATACAGGATCTAGGGTTTAATAACACAATTTGCAAATCTCACATTGTAGTACATGGTGCTAAAAAAAATGATTCCAGTAAATCTTACCTAATATGTATTGACATAATTTTGTAGGTTTTACATTTTCTTATAAGAAAAACACACATTATGGTAAAGGTGAATTTGATTTTTTAATGATAATTTATTTAAATCTTATAGTGAAGAAAATGTGCCACTCGCTCATTGAAGATACTTCTGTGCTATACTTCTGGTCAGCTTTGTGAAGTCTACATTGAAAACACTTCAGTCATATGAAAAGCAACAACTGGTACTCAAGGAAGACCAATGTGTGATGCTTGTGGTAGTTTAATGTTTAAAAAAATGAAATGTTCTGAATTGTTTTTCCTACAAGGACTCCAAATCCCAGAGGCAACTAAGCATGCGGCTGCGTTCCTTCAATGGGAAGCACAGCATGGAAAGGAGCGCAAAAGAAGTCAGCCAATTTCTTTGTTAACAAATGCTATTAAAATATTTTTAAAAAATAAAACACACATCTAACATAATGTTTACCTCTTTCATATGAGAAAATGTGAGATCACCGAGAGGTAAAATATTTACTGGAACTATTTTGTTAGCTCTGTGTACTGTTTTGAGCAGTGCACATTGTTGTTTGCACAGCACAGTTTGTATACGTGCTTGGCAGTGTTCTACTCTATAGTTTGTATACGTGCTTGGCAGTGTTCTACTCTATAGTTTGTATACGTGCTTGGCAGTGTTCTACTCTACACAGTTTGTATACGTGCTTGGCAGTGTTCTACTCTACACAGTTTGTATACGTGCTTGGCAGTGTTCTACTCTATAGTTTGTATACGTGCTTGGCAGTGTTCTACTCTATAGTTTGTATACGTGCTTGGCAGTGTTCTACTCTACACAGTTTGTATACGTGCTTGGCAGTGTTCTACTCTACACAGTTTGTATACGTGCTTGGCAGTGTTCTACTCTACACAGTTTGTATACGTGCTTGGCAGTGTTCTACTCTACACAGTTTGTATACGTGCTTGGCAGTGTTCTACTCTATAGTTTGTATACGTGCTTGGCAGTGTTCTACTCTATAGTTTGTATACGTGCTTGGCAGTGTTCTACTCTATAGTTTGTATACGTGCTTGGCAGTGTTCTACTCTACACAGTTTGTATACGTGCTTGGCAGTGTTCTACTCTACACAGTTTGTATACATGCTTGGCAGTATTCTACTCTATAGTTTGTATACGTGCTTGGCAGTGTTCTACTCTACACAGTTTGTATACGTGCTTGGCAGTGTTCTACTCTACACAGTTTGTATACGTGCTTTGCAGTGTTCTACTCTATAGTTTGTATACGTGCTTGGCAGTGTTCTACTCTAGGACCCTGGGGTTACTTGCTGGCGCCTGTTGTTCTGATGGGCCTGCAGTTTCTCTGGGGCACATCAGGTCTACTTGGTTCACATCTACACATCCTACCCCACATCTTCCAAGTGAAAAAAATATTCTAGAAATTTGTAGAAAATTAATTAAACATAAAAACTGAAATAGCTTGGTTGGATAAGTGTACACCCCCCTTGTAATAGCAATCCTGCCGTTTCCATCTATTCAACATCTGCAAAATACGCCCCTCCATTTCCCTTTCTGCTACTAAACTCCTGGTCCACTCTTTCGGACACTTTTTACGATGATAATGCACACATACAGCGCGCCAGAATTTTGCACAAATAATGTGTGTGTCATGTGTGTCAGGCATCTTGCATTGCCACCACAATCCCTGGAACTCAATTTCACTGAGCATGTTTGAGATGAACTTGAAAGCTGTATTCATCATCCTGATCCTCCTTAAACATTAAAGACTGAATTGATTCCCTGAAGACACCTTCGAGCTCCTTGTGGAGTCTATGCCACGTTGTGTCAAAGCTGTGATCGGGGCCCAACCTAATATTAGCTACCAGTCCTAATAAAGGGACCAGGTATATAGACATCAGGCAGCAGGACAGACATATACAGTGCCTATAAAAAGTCTACACCCCCTTTCAAAATGTTCACCTTTTGGTGCCTTGGAATTAAAATGCATTAAAATACTTTTTTTTTTTTGCATCTCTCATTTAGCACTGCAATAATACTGGTCCCTGGTCTTATTGCTCATTAAACAGATATGAGTTTGAAAATAAATCAAAATGTGCCCTAAAAGTAATAACGCATCTGTTTTATTTTTGACTAGAACCCTCAAGTCAATATGTGTACAATATACACATACGCTGGTATTTACACTCACACACACGCACGCACGCACACACACACGCACGCACTTACATTTACATTGAATTGCTTACTTTAATGTGTTGGAGAAACATGCACTTTAAGAAACTATAGTTTAAAAGATTAACTATTTAGTTTTAGATTGAGTTAGTAAAAGACAATTTGGGTTTAATATTAATTACTGGAGCAGGAAGACAGATGGTAAAAGCTCCAAATGGCAATTTAAAAGGGGACCCTGTGGTTTTTCAGAGATAACATTTTTGGGGATAAAAACAATCTCCTTCCTTTAAACTTTATTTTTCCTGAGTGGAACGTCAAACAGGCTTTGATGTTACAATAACTTAAGGTAATAAAACGAAAGTGAACCCACGTGGTCAATGATATTGTTGGTTGATAGTAGACTTGTAAAACTTGTATCAGTATATAATTGTCTTTTCTGATAGGTTAAGGAATAAGGGGTGATATCATAAGGTTAAGTCTGTATTAACCTCAATATTGTATTGTCTTTCTGATTCTGTTATGACCTGTGCTTAGGGAAAATGGAATACCCAACTGCTGTACTGAATCGAATAAAACATCTTTGTTGAAATCTACAACTTAGTTCGGAATCACAATAATTTTATACTCAGGGATGCACGAAGAAGAAAAGAACACTAACTAACTTTAAAATTAAATCAACACAATGATCAATCATTCTGGACTGTGTTTCCTACCAAGGGATTCACCCTCACGTGTGACATGTGTTACAGAGTTTGTGTCAACTCTCCAATTGCTAAATAATAATTGTACAGGTAACACATGTTGACATTGGGTTTCAATTGCTTTCCTGTGTCTGTTTGTATTTAAAAAAGATAGTAGTCTTTGATATACTGACAGCTACTGAAGCCCACAGTGTATCTCCCGGCACATTGTTCTAGTGGAAACAGGTGTCTGCCCAGCATTGTAAGTCGTGAATAAAAATTTAAATATTTAGTGAACTTTTTAGGGGTTTTTTTGTAAAATATAGCTATTTTAGTTTTAGTTTTTTTCTGTGAAAAGGTTTCAATTCCATTCAGTTTTAAAGTTCACAGGTTTGTCATTTTCTGGTTCTTTAACCACCTGGGAACGGCTCAACACTTAACCAAGAAGTTCAGGCAGTTTGGGGTTAAATAAAAAAAAGAACTTTTTTGGTTCTGCCAAACTGTCAAGAGAATGTTAGGTTACTTACCGTAACCCTGGTTCCCTGAAAGAGAAGACGACCACCAACGAACATTGTGTATGGGATATGCCTGCTCATTTGGTAGGTATCACTGAGCTCTCTGTACCAGAGCTGCCGATAGGCCTCTTCCTGGGATGATGCACTCGATAGATTAAAACCGTCATCCTGAGGAATCCATTTCTCTTTTTCCATCGAACCTGTGAGGGCGACCGATGCGACCTCTTGAGGGCAACCGATGCTCCCTCTCGCAACTGGGAACAGATCAACCAGTCATCAAGATAGTTTATTACTCTGATCCCCTGCAGCAGTTTACTTTGAAAACGTATAAGGAGCTAGGGAGAGGCCAAACTCGTAAACGCTTCCCTGAAAACGCTTCCCTGTGCTCTGGATGAATTGGAGCTTGAAAGTACGCGTCCCGTAAGTCCAAGGTGGTGAACCAGTTGCCCGGCAGGACGGACTGGAGAATGTGATGGTGAGTCAGCATCTGGAACCTCCTTACTTTTAAGAACCCGTTGATGAGCCTCAGGTCTAGGATTGGGTACCAGAAAATACCTCGAGTAGTACCCCTCTCCGTTGGAGGTGTGGTCTACGAGACAAATGGCTCGCTTGTACAGCAAGGCAGCCACTTCCTTCTGAAGTACCGAGGCCTGGAGAGGGTCTGTCACAAAAGTATTCATGATACCTCGAAAGGGAGGAGGTCCCAAGCGGAACTGAAGCACGTAACCATTTGGCACGGTGGTGAGCACCCAGGTGTCCGAGGTGCAAGCGTGCCAGTACTGCAGCTGTTGTGCCGAAAAGGGGGTCTGAGGCCGCCAGCCTTCAGGGGCCCTGCTCGGGCTGCTGAGGTTGCTGTGGGGCAGTTTGGGGTGGCTGTCTAGGGCGCTGGCCCTGAAAACGCCTTCTTGGACGCTGGTGTGTGGGCTGGCCACGTCTTGCATTACCTCTGCCTGCCGGGTGGGCCTGGTTGTTTGCTGCTGGTGTGCCCTGTAGGCGATGCCGGGACGCCTCGCTTTCCCATGGGATCTCTGCAAGATCTCATCCACGGCTGGCCCAAAGGTATGTCCTGGGGATATAGGCACGTCTAGCATTGCGGCCTTATCCGCATCAGGAACTTTGGCTTGTAACAGCCACAGCTGTCTACGAGCCACAATCAAGCTAGCCAGGCACCGGCGAAGAGCTTGCCCTTGGAGACCGGAGATCTGCAGCAGCATGCTGGACAGGAGACTTAGCTCCGTGGCCACCGGCTCAGGGAGCAGTGCCTCGCACAGTACACCGTCCATATAGGCCATGAGCACACTCGCCGTGTTTGACAGGTGAGTTGCCTGCGCCTCTGCTGCATACGCCCGCTTGAGATGCGTTTCCATCACCTTGCATTGAGGGTTCGGGCACGCTGGGTCTCTAGCCAACCCACCCACTGGCAGGGCCTTAACCGGGGCCGCGATGGTGCAGTCTACTGGGGGGAACCCCGCTAGGCCAAGCTTTTCCGCGCCTTCTAGAGAGGCAAGTGGTGCGGCCTGTTTTAGCACGCTAGGACTTGAGCTCCCCTCCTACTTGCATATCAGAGGAGAAGGAGGCCCCCTCCCGCTATAGAAAGAGTGTCCTCTTGCACCGACTGGGATGCCTCATTCCATCCACCCTGATCTCCCCTGGGGAAGGGGGAGTATGGCAATTGGGGCTGCAATGGAGCTGGGACTGCGGCTGGAGCCGCAGGTGCCTGTTTGGCCAAGAGCGCCAGGACCTGGGCCATCTGGCCTTTGAGGTCCATAATGTCCCTCGCCTGCCTGGAACGCTTCACTCTTCTCGCCTGCGGAGATGGGGAGCGACTACGGGAGGCCTGCGTATAGGTAATGTCCAGCAGGGATTCCTGGGACAGGTCATGGAGGAGGGGCTCTGGGGCTCCAAGAGCTGCCGACGGTCCGGCCACCGAGGACGCGGAACTCGCCTTCGTGGCCCTCTCCAACCTATTTTCCTTCACCAGGGGCTGAAAAGTCGCACAGATGCTGCAGGCCACGTCCCTCTCGAGGGCCAAGCACTGCGCACAGAGGGTATGTTTATCCTCCTAGGGGATATTTGCATTGCAGGCCATGCAGGGGTGGAACCCCGACTTGCCTGACATGGGTCTGGTGTTTTGCATCGGCTGTGCACCGAACACCACTTGCACTGCACTCAAGCACTGATTAATAGTGCAACGCCGTGTGCTCATCCACTAGCGCTGTAGCGCAGGGTACCTCAGGATGACCGTTTTAATCCCTCGGCGGGCGGGACCGAGTGCGTCATCCCAGGAAGGGGCCTATCGGCAGTTCTGGTATAGAGAGCTCAGCCTCTCATCATGTGACAGAGTTCACAACTTAGGTTTCATTTTGAGTCTATTGCTCCATCATTGAAGCAGCTAGACTGAAAGGGGGTTCAATGGTGCATTTGTTTAGCCATCTGTGATTACAATATATATAGGAGTATATATAGGACTGACCAAACATGATTTTTTTGGAAAAGCGTTTTTTTTTTTTTTTTACATATATTCTCATCTCTACCACGTATAGTATGCCTGAAATTTTGTGGCCTTTCATTTGATATGTTACATGCATGCAGTACAAACTATCCAGTAGTTACATACATAAATGAAAACAGTGAAAAACAGGCAGAAATAGGGCTGTGTGTAAAGAGTTCAAAAAAACAGAGCACTGCTTAAAAAGAAAATCACCTTTTTCTTCTGCTGCATGCAAATAACTTCACGTCAGGCAATGGCAAAAGCAATGGAGAGTGCTCTGTCTCACAGTGATGAACAGCTGTTAAGTCTCCTGAAAGCAGCTTGTTTTAAAGCAACACCAGTGTGAATGATGATGCAGTAATATATATATATATATATATATATATATATATATATATATATATAGTTTTTTTATATGCAAAAGTGCCTTTTTCTTTTTTTTTGCCATTCCGCCATAAAATTTTGGAATCCCCCCCATTGGCTGCAGCATAGGGGGGAAATCCCCCCAGCACACACAAATGAAATTCAAGCCCTGTAAATGATGTACTCCTAGTAAAAAGAAAGAGCATAAAGCTTCACATTTCTTTTTTTTTTTGTATTCATCTGACCCGCTGAGTTGAAAGTTGAAGCTTAGCAAGATCTGACCTGGTCACTACATATATGAGGGATCTCGAATACTTCAGTGCATGAAGTGGAGCTGGAATAATGTGGCGTTCTCAATGCAGCACATAGGCAGTAGTGTAATTTACATCATATACTTCAGTAAACTTGTAACGCTGTGCTAGAGAAAGGCTCAGGGCTGAATGTAATTCCGCCAATATCTTGGGGATACCACCACAAGCATTATCAATGCCTCTCTCTCACTCTCCCTCTCTTGCAGAGCTGTGAGGGGAAGTTCTCATGGCACCTACCCAGGCAGCTTGTGTAGCAGAAAGGAAGCCGTACATTGGACCCGGACGCTTGTTGTTTTCAGTTCTAGGTACAGATCTCTTGATTTCAGACACTTCACTTCTGTTTAGGAGCTCTTTTGCAGCCTGCAGGATGGAGAGGTGCCACCGCCCCACTTGTTAATTCAGAAGCTTTTTTGTTATTTTCTCATTTTGCTTTTGATGTTTCTGGGTAATAGCTCTGTGACCGAGCTGTCGTTGAGTGGCGTGTGTGGTGACGTCATGGACCAGGAAGTACCAGAAACAAAACAATGGATGGGCGGGTGAAGCTGAACGCTACTGCGCTCGGCGTATTTATTAAATAATAAAACAAAACAAAAGATTTAAACAAACAACAAACCACAAAACAAAAAGGCACGTTGGCCAAACAAATAGAAACAAATAAGCGTGCTGGTTTTAACCCAGCATGATACTAAGCAGTTGTTTTTAAATGCAGTTTCTCTCTCCTCGCTCTCTCTGCTTCCCGTACTCTCCTCTGTACACTCTCCTCCCAGCACGGACAACTGCAGGTTCTTATATTCTGGCAGAGGGGGTAACTAGCTGTTAATTATCTTATTACCCCTCGGCCACAGTCTGCACGAGTTTAGTAAGGATGCGTGACTGTCAGCTAGTTAAATAATCAGTAGCTGATCAGCCACGCATCCTCACAAGGTTTTTAAATTATAAAAACAACAACAAATACGCGGTGCTTTGAAAAATACAAATAATAATAAATATATATATAGGGGCGGGACAATCCGCCACAAGCTCCCAGATGCTGATGTGCCTAATGGATCTGCAGGCTGCCAAGCTGGGGACTCCTAACAGGTGTGGATAGCCCTTTTTATTTAATTCTCTCTTCAGGAATGACCTCTGAATAATCGTGTATATGTGAAACATATTTTAATGAGCAGTCTGTCACACCCAAATATGGTCCACTTCGTACCAATGCAGGTCACATTTGCTCTTGATTTTACCCTCAACAATAGGTTTCTGGCAAAGAACTACCAAGGACAAAAGAGCATTGAATAAAGCAAGTCTTGGCAGTCACAGCTCGTTTTAAAGGTGAAACAGAATAAATGCTCCATTCATTAATCATATGGAAGGTACCACTGCACTTAGGGATCTTAATATGTTTAAACATTTTCCAAGTGTTAAGCATTTAGAATTCTTCCTAAACATGTATTGTCAAGTCAAAGATATGCATGTTAAGTATTGATATTAGATGTAGTGTTTATAAACATCAGGGTGTGTGCAGTGTCAAGTCTTTTCCACATATACAGAACACAATTACTGTACACATGTAGTCTCTGCCACATTCACGTTGTCATAAAATATAATTAAAAAAGTAACAGCACTCTAATAATAAACATAAGAAACTTTACAAACTACAGGAGGCCATTCAGCCCATCTTACTCGTTTCGTTGTTAGTAGCTTATTGATCCCAGAATCTCATCAAGCAGCTTCTTGAAGGATCCCAGGGTATCAGCTTCAACAACATTACTAGGGATATGGTTCCAGACCCTCACAATTCTCTGTGTAAAAAAGTGCCTCCTATTTTCTGTTCTGAATGCCCCTTTATCTAATCTCCATTTGTGACCCCTGGTCCTTGTTTCTTTTTTCAGGTCAAAAAAGTCCCCTGGGTCGACATTGTCTATACCTTTTAGGATTTTGAATGTTTGAAATCAGATCGCTGTGTAGTCTTCTTTGTTCAAGACTGAATAGATTCAATTCTTTTAGCCTGTCTGCATACGACATGCCTTTTAAACCCGGGATAATTCTGGTTGCTCTTCTTTGCACTCTTTCTAGAGCAGCAATATCCTTTTTGTAACGAGGTGACCAGAACTGAACACAATATTCTAGGTGAGGTCTTACTAATGCATTGTAAAGTGTTAACATTACTCCCCTTGATTTAAATTCAACACTTTTCACAATATACAGTGCCTTGCGAAAGTATTCGGCCCCCTTGAACTTTGCGACCTTTTGCCACATTTCAGGCTTCAAACATAAAGATATGAAACTGTAATTTTTTGTGAAGAATCAACAACAAGTGGGACACAATCATGAAGTGGAACGAAATTTATTGGATATTTCAAACTTTTTTAACAAATAAAAAACTGAAAAATTGGGCGTGCAAAATTATTCAGCCCCCTTAAGTTAATACTTTGTAGCGCCACCTTTTGCTGCGATTACAGCTGTAAGTCGCTTGGGGTATGTCTCTATCAGTTTTGCACATCGAGAGACTGAAATTTTTGCCCATTCCTCCTTGCAAAACAGCTCGAGCTCAGTGAGGTTGGATGGAGAGCATTTGTGAACAGCAGTTTTCAGTTCTTTCCACAGATTCTCGATTGGATTCAGGTCTGGACTTTGACTTGGCCATTCTAACACCTGGATATGTTTATTTGTGAACCATTCCATTGTAGATTTTGCTTTATGTTTTGGATCATTGTCTTGTTGGAAGACAAATCTCCGTCCCAGTCTCAGGTCTTTTGCAGACTCCATCAGGTTTTCTTCCAGAATGGTCCTGTATTTGGCTCCATCCATCTTCCCATCAATTTTAACCATCTTCCCTGTCCCTGCTGAAGAAAAGCAGGCCCAAACCATGATGCTGCCACCACCATGTTTGACAGTGGGGATGGTGTGTTCAGGGTGATGAGCTGTGTTGCTTTTACACCAAACATAACGTTTTGCATTGTTGCCAAAAAGTTCGATTTTGGTTTCATCTGACCAGAGCACCTTCTTCCACATGTTTGGTGTGTCTCCCAGGTGGCTTGTGGCAAACTGTAAACGACACTTTTTATGGATATCTTTAAGAAATGGCTTTCTTCTTGCCACTCTTCCATAAAGGCCAGATTTGTGCAGTATACGACTGATTGTTGTCCTATGGACAGAGTCTCCCACCTCAGCTGTAGATCTCTGCAGTTCATCCAGAGTGATCATGGGCCTCTTGGCTGCATCTCTGATCAGTCTTCTCCTTGTATGAGCTGAAAGTTTAGAGGGACGGCCAGGTCTTGGTAGATTTGCAGTGGTCTGATACTCCTTCCATTTCAATATTATCGCTTGCACAGTGCTCCTTGGGATGTTTAAAGCTTGGGAAATCTTTTTGTATCCAAATCCGGCTTTAAACTTCTCCACAACAGTATCTCGGACCTGCCTGGTGTGTTCCTTGTTCTTCATGATGCTCTCTGCGCTTTAAACGGACCTCTGAGACTATCACAGTGCAGGTGCATTTATACGGAGACTTGATTACACACAGGTGGATTCTATTTATCATCATTAGTCATTTAGGTCAACATTGGATCATTCAGAGATCCTCACTGAACTTCTGGAGAGAGTTTGCTGCACTGAAAGTAAAGGGGCTGAATAATTTTGCACGCCCAATTTTTCAGTTTTTTATTTGTTAAAAAAGTTTGAAATATCCAATAAATTTCGTTCCACTTCATGATTGTGTCCCACTTGTTGTTGATTCTTCACAAAAAATTACAGTTTCATATCTTTATGTTTGAAGCCTGAAATGTGGCAAAAGGTTGCAAAGTTCAAGGGGGCCGAATACTTTCGCAAGGCACTGTATCTTCCCCACATTGTCCCCACAACTTCCCCACATTGTCTAAATGAAGATATTTCTGAGTCAACATAAACTCCTAGGTCTTTTTCATAGATTACTTCTTCAATTTCTGTATCTCCCATATGATATTTATAATGCACATTTTTATTGCCTATGTGTAGTACCTTACACTTTTCTCTATTAAATGTAATTTGCCATGTGTCTGCCCAGTTCTAAATGCTGTCTAGATCATTTTGAATGACCTTTGCTGCTGCAACAGTATTTGCCACTCCTCCTATTTTTGTGTCGTCTGCAAATTTAACAAGTTTGCTTACTATACCAGAATCTAAATCATTAATGTAGATTAGGAATAGCAGAGGATCTAATGCTGATCCCTGTGGTACACCACTGGTTACCTCGCTCAATTTTGAGGTTTCTCCTCTAATCAGTACTTTTCTGTTTTTTACATGTTAACCACTCCCTAATCCATGTGCATGCATTTCCTTGAATCCTACTGTGTTCAGTTTGACACACACAGAGCCATAGCTATGGCGGGGCAAGCGGGGCGGAAAAATGATTGAAATGCATTGCCACCCGAGTAATAATTCTGTTCTGCAGTTCTCAATGTTTTCACGTGTCAGCTGTCAGCGCCCCCCTAGCATAGTATGAAGATTGCATGCGCCTCTGTACTAGAACAGGAAATGCCTCACTTCCTTAGCAACGGTCTTAACGACCACAAACCTGGTTCTACACAAACCAAAAACATGGCGTTGTCAGTTTGTTATTACGGCACATCTGTGTCGTTCTCTTCCCCTGTGGTGTGCATTGCTTATTTATTTATTCACTCCTGCAGCCTTCAGGACCAGCACTACTATAAACGTAATGTAAAGGCACATTTTATAACACGTGTTAAGCACCTACGTATTAAAGGTAAACCAACAAGTAAGACATTAATTAATAATAAAATGGAAATAGATAAACAGCCCTTAAAATTCACCGTCCTGAACTACAAGATGTTAAATGTAGTACCGGTCTTTATTTATTGGAATAAAATTGAGAACAAATGACCCACCCATTCGCTATTTTTAAAAGCACCATTATAAACAAGTGTATTTGGTAATTACATTGCTCTTATAATGCATTACCATATTGTAATGTTTTTTATTTATTTTAATCCTCCTCTGGGATTTGAACTGCTGATCCTTAGCACTAAAAGCAGACATGCTACAGTTTTGCTAAAGGGGAATCCCCCCTAGTGGGGTTTGTAGTCATGTCTTTTATGCACACATACAATTTGCCTATTTGGCCAGTAGGGGTCATTCATTACACAATCTAGTTATGTGCAGCAAACATCTTACAGCAATATCTAATCTGTTATTGTTTTTAATGGCCTTCTTAATTTTTTGTTTAAAAATAGCATGGTTTTTGTAAAAAGAATTTACAAGTTTCTCTTTCACTCTCTGGTTGTATGTACCTTTCAATCTAATTGATAACACTGTGTAACAATTTTTTTTTTTTTTTTGATTCCTGGGTAGTAAGTGTTATTTCCTAATTGCTTATGCCTCAAAATTATAGAAAATGGCTATTATTCCCCACAGACTTTGCTTTTGTGACCAGGACAGTGATATTTTGAAATTTAGCTATTTTCCAGAACATTCCAGATAGATTCAGTGCTGAGTAAACTTGGAGTAACTTCTAGAACTTTCCAGTAATATAAATAGTAGTATAAATACAGGGGCCTTAAGCCCACTAGTTCAGTTTAGTTCCAGCTGCCTAAGTGGATACATATCTGCATTTTTCTGAGATGGCATCAAGGTCATAGGAGACTTCAAAATGATGGCATTCCTGATGGGTCTCCAAGGCGGTTTTACCAAGTTTCCCTGCTATCTTTGCCTTTGGGACAGCAGGGACACCAAGGCGCACTACCACAGGCGGGACTGGCCACAGCGGACCGAGTTCTCTGTGGGGAGGAACAACGTCAAGTGGGAGCCACTGGTGGACCCCCGGAAGGTGCTGATGCCACCACTGCACATCAAATTGGGCCTTATGAAACAATTTGTCAGAGCTCTAGATAAGGAGTCGGCAGCCTTCAAGTACCTTCAAGACTTCTTCCCTAAGCTGTCTGAGGCAAAGGTCAAAGCCGGTGTCTTCGTCGGACCACAGATAAAGAAGATCCTGGAGTGCAAGGAATTCCCCAAGAAGCTCACTAGTAAGGAGAAAGCGGCTTGGAACAGCTTTGTCGCAGTGGTTCGGGGCTTCCTGGGCAATCACAAGGCCGAAAACTATGTGGAGCTGGTTGAGACTCTGGTGAAGAACTACGGCATAATGGGCTGTAGGATGTCCCTCAAAGTCCATATCCTTGATGCTCATCTTGATAAATTCAAGGAGAACATGGGACCGTACTCGGAGGAGCAAGGCGAGCACTTCCACAAGGATATACTGGACTTTGAACGCCGCTACCAAGGACAGTATAACGAGAACATGATGGGAGACTACATTTGGGGGCTAATTCGTGAAAGTGATTTACAGAATAATCGTAAATCTCGAAAAACTACTCACTTCTAAATCTTTTGTAGTCATTTTTGTATTACTTTAGTATAAATACATGTTAATTTGGATTCATATGTTGTTTTTTCTGACTTTATGTGAACGAAAAAACACAAATTCGCCCATTTTCTCATTGGAAATAGGTAAATTTCAAAATATCACTGTCCTGGTCACAAAAGCAAAGTTTGTGGGGAATAATAGCCATTTTCTATACTTTTGAGGCATAAGCAATTAGGAAATAACACTTACTACCCAGGAACAAAAATTGTGTTACAAAGTGTAAATAGCACTAAATATCTATTTTTATGCGGAGATCAATGATTACGGCAGGTTATAGTAATACACTAGTAACAAGATCAGACTTTGTGTACTACAGGCCCTGTTGCCATGGAAACTTATGTTGTGTGGGCGGTTCTAGATGGTACGTGCTGCGATGTCAGAAACTTTTAATACAGAGCAAAAACTAAATAAATAAATTACCCAGGATGCCTCCAAAGAAGCTATCTGGAGCCGAATTCAGAAAACAGAAGAGAGGGAGAGAAGAGGAAGCACTAAGCTTTCTCAGCAGTGGCAAAATTGGATACTATAGTGTGGCAAAGTGCCCCGCCCCTGTGTGCATTTGTGTGTTCTGTGTATGTATGTATGCGTGCGTGTGTTAATGTTGGTGTATAGATTGGTACACGGGATATAAACGGGTCTGTGTTTCACGTGTGTTTAAATTGTATATTTGTATTTAGGCACAGGATTGCACATCACGCACGTGCATTTAAAATATAATATGTGAACACGGGGTTTCACGTAATGAATTCACGTGCTGGGATTCAAGTGAGTAATTAATTAGTAATTGAATCCCAGCACAATAGTATATATAGACGCACATTTCTTGCACTCAGGGTTGGGTGTTCGGTGAGTGGAGAACGGGAGAGAGGAGGAAAAATAAAGTAAAAGAACGTAACGTAAAAATAGTGTTTTCACTCACCGTGTTTGTTTGTTTGTCTGTGCATCCACCGTTTGTGTGTTAGTACGTTTTGTTTGTCCTTTTATTTTGGCGTGTAGTGCCGTGTCCTGTGTTTTGTATTCCGTTGTTTTCAAACCTTTTATTTGTTAATAAACGCTGAGTGCAGCCATTGCACTCAGCTCATCACAACCACTGTCTGTGTGTTTGAATTCCTGTCTGGTCTGACGCAACCCACTCTGGCCGTCTTTGTGACACGTGGTGTCATCGTGGGATAGCCGCGCCTCCAAGCGTCAGACCAGGAGGGGTTTTGTTTAAAAAAAAAAAAAAAAAAATAAAAAAAATATATATATATAATGGCAGAAGACGCCACAAAATGGCGGGACTGGTTCCTGGAGAATGCTGGGCTGGAGGCCCAGTCTCTGCCCATAGTCGTCCGGGTCCTGTGGATGATGGACTGTGAGAGATGGGAGGCATATCAGGAGGAACACACCCCAAACACCTTGGAGGAGGGTGTGGAGTTTGTCCTCAACTGCCTGGAGGCAACCATAAATGGAACAGCAGCCCAGGTAGCAGGACCACCAGCAGAGGAGTACCTGCTGTCCCCATCTCCACCAGCAGAGGGTGAGTACCTGCTGTCCCCATCTCCACCAGCAGAGGGTGAGTACCTGCTGTCCCCATCTCCACCAGCAGAGGGTGAGTACCTGCTGTCCCCATCTCCACCAGCAGAGGGTGAATGCCTGCTGGTTTTGCCTCCACAGCCCAAATGGGAGGAGCCTGAGCATCCACAGCCCAAATGGGAGGAGCCCAAGCGGAAGGAGCCCGAATGTCCTACGCCTGAGTGGGAGGAGCCCGAATGTCCTACGCCTGAGTGGGAGGAGCCCGAACGTCCTACGCCTGAGTGGGAGGAGCCCGAACGTCCTACGCCTGAGTGGGAGGAGCCCGAACGTCCTACGCCTGAGTGGGAGGAGCCCGAACGTCCTACGCCTGAGTGGGAGGAGCCCGAACGTCCTACGCCTGAGTGGGAGGAGCCCGAACGTCCTACGCCTGAGTGGGAGGAGCCCGAACGTCCTACGCCTGAGTGGGAGGAGCCCGAACGTCCTACGCCTGAGTGGGAGGAGCCCGAACGTCCTACGCCTGAGTGGGGGGAGCCCGAACGTCCACAGCCCAACAGGGAGGAGTCGGGGCGTCCACAGCCCAACAGGGAGGAGTCGGGGCGTCCACAGCCCAACAGGGAGGAGTGGGGGCGTCCACAGCCCAAAGGGAGGCAA
This sequence comes from Acipenser ruthenus, assembly GCF_902713425.1. NCBI lineage: Eukaryota > Metazoa > Chordata > Actinopteri > Acipenseriformes > Acipenseridae > Acipenser > Acipenser ruthenus. The sequence continues at coordinate 12,919,194 of NC_081207.1, read as the reverse complement.
GTCGGGGCTTCCACAGCCCTGGGACCCAAGCCACCAGCAGAGGGAAAATGCCTGCTGGTTCAGCCCCAAGAGCCAGAAGGGGAGGAGTTACAGGCTCAACCCCCTGAAAATTTTTGGGGGGGAGAAGGGCAGGATGCTGGTGTCCCCCAGCAGCCTCTCGCTATGCTGCTGAAGGCAGCACGGCGTGCACATGCCCAGCCGCCACAGCAGAGGGAGCCAGCACCGCCAGGAGCAGAGGAGCTGGAGCTGCCTCTGCCTCCACCACCTCCAGGAGCAGAGGAGCAGGAGCTGCCTCTGCCTCCACCACCTCCAGGAGCAGAGGAGCAGGAGCTGCCTCTGCCTCCGCCACCACCACCGCAAGGAGCAGAGGAGCAGGAGCTGCCTCTGCCTCCACCACCTCCAGGAGCAGAGGAGCAGGAGCTGCCTCTGCCTCCGCCACCACCACCGCAAGGAGCAGAGGAGCAGGAGCTGCCTCTGCCTCCACCACCACCACCGCAAGGAGCAGAGGAGCTGGAGCTGCCTCTGCCTCCACCACCGCCAGGAGCAGAAGAGCTGGAGCTGCCTCTGCCTCCACCACCGCCAGGAGCAGAGGAGCTGGAGCTGCCTCTGCCTCCACCACCGCCCGGAGCAGAGGAGCAGGAGCTGCCTCTGCTGCCCGTACCTCCGCAGGGAGTACGGTGGCCGGAGCCCCAGAAAGGGGAGCTGCCGGCCACGAAGAAGTGGGAGGAGGTCTGGAGACCACTTTCCCCAGCAGCAGTTTCGCTGCAGGAGTTCTTGTGGCCGGAGCCCCACAGGAGGGAGCTGCCGGCTACGAAGAAGGGGGAGGTCGGGGGACCACCTGCCCCCGCAGCTTTTTCGCTGCAGGACGGGACCAACAGGCTGTCAGCCGTGCCACTACCGGCAGGGGTGCTGACAGCATTGCCAGCCAAGGGCCCACTGAAGCCTCCCTTCCCAGCCCGAGACTTTGTTCTGGACTGCTGGGTTTTTAAGGGGGGAGGTGGCCGTTGAGGCCATGTGTGCTGCGCACAAGGGGGGGTATATGTGGCAAAGTGCCCCGCCCCTGTGTGCATTTGTGTGTTCTGTGTATGTATGTATGCGTGCGTGTGTTAATGTTGGTGTATAGATTGGTACACGGGATATAAACGGGTCTGTGTTTCACGTGTGTTTAAATTGTATATTTGTATTTAGGCACAGGATTGCACATCACGCACGTGCATTTAAAATATAATATGTGAACATGGGGTTTCACGTAATGAATTCACGTGCTGGGATTCAAGTGAGTAATTAATTAGTAATTGAATCCCAGCACAATAGTATATATAGACGCACATTTCTTGCACTCAGGGTTGGGTGTTCGGTGAGTGGAGAACGGGAGAGAGGAGGAGAAATAAAGTAAAAGAACGTAACGTAAAAATAGTGTTTTCACTCACCGTGTTTGTTTGTTTGTCTGTGCATCCACCGTTTGTGTGTTAGTACGTTTTGTTTGTCCTTTTATTTTGGCGTGTAGTGCCGTGTCCTGTGTTTTGTATTCCGTTGTTTTCAAACCTTTTATTTGTTAATAAACGCTGAGTGCAGCCATTGCACTCAGCTCATCACAACCACTGTCTGTGTGTTTGAATTCCTGTCTGGTCTGACGCAACCCACTCTGGCCGTCTTTGTGACATATAGATATTAAAGGATTTTGTAAAAGTTAATGTGGCTGCTAAATAATCATACAGTAGTTTTTATTGTTTACAGCGACACGGCTAAAATTCCACAAATGCATGCAGTTACTGATCAAGTTTTAATGTGATCATGAAAAAGAAAACAATTTAATCTTCCTTATTATAAGCACACAGCTTGATCTCTGCCTTAGCTTTTACTGTGGAGTCAAAAACTAAACTCCAGCCCTGACTAACAAAAAATGACTATACGTAGTGTGATGACGTGACCCCAAAAACTAGTAAGCCACAGGTAGGAGACTTGAGTTGCCGTTCAACAACACTCTTGGTGTTCTTTATTTATTTATTTTAATTCACTATAACCAAACAAACAAACAAAACAAAAGCCTAACTCCGGCAAGGAGTGCTAACTTAACCTTTATAAGGAAGCCCTGTCTAACCACGGGACAGCTATCTGTTACCCGTAACAAAAAAAAACAAATATTAAACTTAATTTCTTTAACAACACGTTTTGTGATCTCTTTTTTTTTTTTTTTTTTTTTTATCTCCAGATCCACACACATGTGCCCTTCTTCCATACACCTCTCTCAGACGGGTTGAACCTCTCCCTTTTTAAAGAGCTTGTCATTAAGTCCAGCTGCCAACAATAAATCAATTAACAGGGCCATCAAGCCAAGACCTCTAGTGGTTGTACAGTGTATAAAGGGCATAAAGCTCTTTCCATCCTCAAGCTTATATAGTGCCCTTGAATGACTTTATTACAGTAGAATAAATTCATTATCATTGATTGTTATTGAAAATGCGAGGATTGAATATAAATCGTAAAGGCAGTAAATCTAACCTCACATGTTTTAACAAGTTCCTTTCCGTTTTAAGCTGGGGGGTGGGGGTTACAGCTTGGCACTACAATGCCTGGTTAAGGCTCTGGCTGACCATACTTAGTATCTTAGTAGCAACATCATCATTTTGATTTATTCCAATCCCAAGCGTACAATACATCTTGAGTTATGTTTGCATGACACCACTGTTTTAATGGCATGTTGCCACTGTCAAAATAAAACTAATTAGAAATAATTAAATAAAACTATTGGAAGAGAAAGTGTGCTCTCAGACTGAATGACTCATCCAGCCACACTGTTGAAGCCAAGCCTCTGATAGAACAAATTGCTGTGGCTAAAATGAGCAGCGCAAAGTATCCTTGAAAAATAACGAGCTCCCTCTCTACAGAGTCGCAATTAAGCAGTCCTCATTTTGTGTACAGAACACAGAGTTCAAAATAAAACCCACACTGATAGCAAATTAGCTTTTGCTTTGAATCCATATTAAAGGGCTGACCTGGTTGCGACATCATTAAGAGTCATGAAACCGGGAGATTCTGGGCTGACTCCTATCTGCGCCGAGTTGCCGATCTTGACTGGCAGCCCAGGAAGCATATGCTACATAAAAATATTATTTTTTAATTTCTTCACATTACTGTTATCTCGGGCTGTACAGACACTGCGGTATGTAAAATTCGCGCCACAAAGACGTTTCTCATTAGTCAGTTTCCCAAGTTACTCTGTACTCTGGTTTACAGTGCAGCACTAACATGTAACGGAGAAAAAAACAACCAATTACACACTTCTTTCTAAAGAAGCCAACTCTTGGTAAGAATCAATGTAAGTGAATTTATCATTTATATTGTTGTTTTTCCCCTGCGCAATGTGATGTTTAGCTGCAATACGTTTTGATAAATCTTTTTTTTTTTCATGTAGAATGTTTTAACTACAGCACAGCAAAAATCCAATTACCTGTTTTTATGATGACATTAAATGTGTAGCTAAACCGTGATAGCTGGCTGTATGTTTTTGTTTTTTTCTCGTCACTTTAATTGGACAGTCAGCTCATCCAAGTATCACCCTACCAGGGCTCCCGAGTGGCGCATCCAGTAAAGGCGCTCCTCGCAGGATGTGCCCTATAGCCTGGAGATCGCAGGTTCGAATCCAGGCTATGTCACAGCTGACCGTGACCGAGAGTTCCTAGGGGGCGGCGCACAATTGGCTGAGCGCTGCCCGGGTAGGGAGGGCTTAGGTCGGCAGGGGAATCCACGGCTCACCGCGCATCAGCGACCCCTGTGGCCGATAGGGCGCCTGTGGCTCTGCAGCGGAGCCGCCAGAGCTGTGTTGTCCTCCGGCACTATAGGTCTGGTGGCATTGCTGTGGATCTGCAGTGCGAGAAATGACGGCTTGGAAGGAGCACGTTTCGGAGGACACGTGTTCCAGCCTCCGTTTCCCGAGTCGGCGGGGGGGTTGCGAGCGGTGAGCCGGGGATACAGATAATAATTGGGCATGCTAAATTGGGGTGAAAACCGGGGTAAACATAATTGGCGGCGACTAAATTTATAAAAAAATAAAAAAAAGTATCACCCTACCTGCCATAGCTTAGCATTTTATTATAGCATAGTGGCTGTGTATTTGCATCAATAGCGACCCGGCCTGTGCGCTAGGCAGCACCAGGACCTCTGCGACCGGTTATTATTGTTGTTGTTATTTTTGGTGAATACCTTGTCAAAGTACTATAGAGTCATACAAATATTGTACACGAACAGCCATTATATAGTTTAAACCCAGCCGTCAGAGTCCAGAGCTCTAACTACGACTACCACAGCCAGGGCCGGATTAACCTTCTGTGGGCCTGGCGCCAAACAGATTTGTGGGCCCCCATTTGTGGAACCATTATAAAAGACAGGGGATCGACACAGAAGTTGTCTTTGACACATCACGTTTTTGAGCGCCGCTTACATTTTTTTTCATCATTTTCTTAGTCATTTGTTCCTTGATGTTTACTCTCCCGCTCTGAAACAGTGCATGCACAGGCAATACACCTGTAGTGTACACTCAAAACACACTACTAGTCACTTTCAAAACACTCAAGCTCAAAACACGTTGCTTTTTACAGTTATGGTATTACATTTGTATTTTCCCCAAACATTTTTCAGCTAAAGCGAACTGAATTAACTAACATAACAATGTACTAATAGAAACTGTAACCGTACAAATGTACTGTATATCAAAATACAGAGTTGAAATACAAAGCAAACAAAAAATAAAAATTACCAAAATTAACTATACACAAAAAACAAAACAAAAAAAAAACAGTACTACATACAGAAACACACACACAGACGAATACAGTAAATTGGAATCTATGGCTAATGGATGCCTTCTTTCAAGCATACTGGTTTGCGTTCCTTTGCTTCAAAAACAATCATTCTCGGGGATTACACTTTTTTTTCGCTATACAACATGTTTTGAATATGTTATATTGTTTAATACAACATTTTTAATGAAAAAAAAAGTTTAACAAATAGTAACATACTGATGTACATACTGATAGAATGTGGATAGAATGTGTCTATTTCGTGGCTCCCCTTTGTCGTTTTTTGTGTACCTTGTGTTTGTACATTAGTTAACCACCTGTAATGAAAAAACGCTGGCACTGTCTCCGAAAATTAGCCTTTCTTCCACTGTTCCCTTTAAGTGCATCTGGGTATTTCCCGTTTGATAAATAACTGAATATTTCTTGAAAGTTGGGCTCTCCTTTTCCACCAGTCACAGTGTCAGCACCAGTCCCGGCAGTGCAAGCATCAGTCCCAGCAGTGCAAGCACCAGCCCCAGCAGTGTCAGCACCAGTCCCAGCAGTGTCAGTACCAGTTCCAGCAGTGTCAGTACCAGTTCCAGCAGTGTCAGTACCAGTCCCAGTGTCAGCACCAGTCCCAGCACCAGTCAGTGTCAGCACCAGTCCCAGTGTCAGCACCAGTCCCAGCAGTGTCAGCACCAGTCCCAGCAGTGTGAGCACCAGTCACAGTGTCAGCACCAGTCAGTGTCAGCACCAGTCCCAGCAGTGTCAGCACCAGTCCCACTGTCATCACCAGTCCCAGCAGTGTCAGCACCAGTCACAGTGTCAGCACCAGTCCCAGTAGTGTCAGCACCAGTTCCAGTGTCAGCACCAGTCACAGTGTCAGCACCAGTCCCAGCAGTGTCAGCACCAGTCACAGTGTCAGCACCCGTCAGTGTCAGCACCAGTCACAGTGTCAGCACCAGTCCGTGTGCAAGCACCAGTCCCAGCGGTGCAAGCACCAGCCCCAGCAGTGTCAGTACCAGTCCCAGCAGTGTCAGCACCAGTCCCAGTGTCAGCACCAGTCCCAGTGTCAGCACCAGTCCCAACAGTGTCAGCACCAGTCCCAGCAGTGTCAGCACCAGTCACAGTGTCAGCACCCGTCAGTGTCAGCACCAGTCACAGTGTCAGCACCAGTCCGTGTGCAAGCACCAGTCCCAGCGGTGCAAGCACCAGCCCCAGCAGTGTCAGTACCAGTCCCAGCAGTGTCAGCACCAGTCCCAGTGTCAGCACCAGTCCCAACAGTGTCAGCACCAGTCCCAGCAGTGTCAGCACCAGTCATAGTGTCAGCACCAGTCAGTATCAGCACCAGTCCCAGCAGTGTCAGCACCAGTCACAGTGTCAACACCAGTGTCAGCAGTGTCAGCACCAGTCACAGTGTCAACACCAGTGTCAGCAGTGTCAGCACCAGTCACAGCAGTATCAGCACCAGTCTTACCAGTCAGCAGCAGTTACCAGTCCCAGCAGTGTAAGGCAACTTAAGTAGCAGTGAACCAAATGCAAGTCAATAAAGGTATGAACCCATCTACTTATTAATACTGATGTTATATTCTTGTCCTTTTAAAATCACATATTTCTGACAGTATCAATATGGTTATTTTAGGTTGCTGTGGTTTTGCTGGGAGACAATTAGTTTTAATCTTTGAAATAATATGGGTCATCAAATTTTAACATTAAGTTCATCATCCAAGGGACTTAAAATTAATATTGCTTTGCAGTTTGCATGAACCATCTCCAGGCTTTATAAGATGATTACTTTTACCTTTGTAACATGAACACGATCTGCAAGAGGTTTGTTCAACTTTTTTTTTTTGCCTCAGTAAAAATTTAATCCTAGCTACGCCCCTGCCCAATTGCATTAAATATTAATGACTATATGTTTTTAATAGGGGTAATGACTCTTAAACACAAATAAATAAATAACAAAGATAATATGCTTAATGGCAGCAATATCAGACTTGGGGAACACCGGGGGTTCAGATAAGATTAAAGAGAGTTATTTAGATAAATGAAACAAAATCCACGCTCAGCGATCTTGACTGACGTTTCCTCCGCCCCTTGGGTCGAGTTCTGTAAACATTTTCTTGGAAATGTCAAGTCAGCCCCACAAGGGACACTGCACTTCATTATAATCAACTAGGAATGTAATAGATTAGCAATCACTGGAACTCTGTGCTGCATTGCGCTTAATTTGACAGGCATATACTGAAGATAAGAGAAAATGCCAAGTCCAACAACAACTACTTTCTATTCTGGCTCTTATTGTGTTTTTTCTTCCTACCCTGTTGCTTTTGGTAGAGTACAAGATCCCGATTTCAAACAGCATGCAGCTGGAGCGTGTAAACAAGCAATGAAGAACTGATTACATAATGAATAACAGGGAGCCCATTCAGGGTCATACCACTGTAACAGAAAACATCTCCAACTTAAATCATTAACACACTGCTTCGACTTTCAACTCAATGTAATTGTAGCTAACAAATGAATGACATCAATATTATCGGTGTTGTACTTCCATGAGCTAAAGAGGTCTCAAATGTGCAGTCCCTAAAGAAACATATGTTACAGCACGCATGCATTTTCATTTTATCATAAAATCCTGTTGTGTTAATAAATTAAACTTCATCCAGGATATTCCATTCAGAAGCTGCAGCAATTTTGTATTGGTCTGCAATAGCTTGGTACAGAAACAAAAAGGAAATAGCCCTCCAGGTTACTATTCAGCTCCGCAACAGGCCTCCAGCGATTCCACCAAGATCTGGCGCAATACATGCATTATCAATAACACATGTATAAAAATAACCGATCACAACCAATGCATAAATTAATATATTAAAACAAATTAAAGTCATTTTTACAAATAATACAGTTTAAATCCAAATTAACAATACTTTAGGCACAGTGGTTTGCAGAAATATTCACACCCTACCAATAGTGTGCACATTTTGTTGAATTACAAATAATGTGTGCACAGTTTTTCAAACAAACTTTTTTTATTCAAAGCTGTAGTGGTTAAACTGAACACTGTTATATGAGGAGGAGGTTAAATGTCAGCAAAACTTGCAAAGAAAATGTACAAAATGAAATGTTTGCATAAGTATTCAGCCCCTTAAGTCAGTACTTGGTAGAAGCACCTTTTGCAGCAATTACTGCTATAACATGATGCTGCCACCACCGTGCTTGACAGTTGGGATGGTGTTGACTGGGTGATGTGCAGTTTTGGGCTTGCAACAGACGTAACGCTTGGAATTTAGCAGTATCATCTACATGCTTTTTCGCAAGCTCCATACGTGCTTTAAGATGAGGCTTTTTGAGTAATGGCTTTTGTCTTGCCACCCGTCCATTATTATTTATTTCTTAGCAGACACCCTTATCCAGGGTGACTTACAATTGTTACAAGATATCACATTATACATTATTTCACATTATACAGATATCACATTATTTTAATACAGACCAGCTTTGTGTAGGGACCGGCTTATTGTTGATGTGTGAACACTGACTCCCATCTCAGACACAGAACTTTGCAGATCTCTCAAGGTCATTGCTGGCTTCAGAGTGACATCCCAAACCAGATTCCTGCTTGCCCAGCTGCTCAGTTTGGGAGGGTGACCTGATCTGGGTAGTGTCTGGGTGGTATGATGCATCTTCCACTTCTTAATGATGGACTTCACTGTGCTGAGAGGGATAATCAGCACCTTTGAAATTTTCTTGAACCCTTCTCCTGCTCTGTGACTCTCTGCCACTTTATCCCTGACTTGTTTCGAAAGCTCCTTGGTCTTCATGGTTGCTTTGTTGGATCACTATGTGAGTTGCAGCTTGAAAGTCTTTATATACCTGAGGGAAATTATCTACAAGTTAAACCACTTTGAGTACACACAGGCTGAAACCATTTCACTAATTTTGTGATCTTTCAAACAAATCATTTGCACCTAAGCTGATTTAAGGCTGCAGTAGCAAAGGGGTTGAATACTTATGTAACTGAGATTAATCTGTTTTTCTCGTAAACCTTACTTATTTATATTTTATATGCATTTTTTAACTTTATCAATGTGGTAGTGTGTGTAGATTCTACATGTAAAGTCTAATTTTAAAGCGTCGTGGAGTACGCTCAGTTGCCAACAAAATGTGAAAACTTTGCAATGGGGGGTACATCTCTGGGGTCTTCAAGTGGGCACCGTCGACTAGCCCACGACACCTCAAGAGGGGTCGACGATGATTCTGCCATCCCAGCATCACCCCCCTCCGTTCCCCCACTCAACTCAACCTAGCTTAATTACCCATACATCAGCTTTTCTTTCTTTCTATCGTGCTTGAGATCCCCAACCAGAATCTCATGCACAGCCAGTTGCTGCTCCTCTCTGCTGCTTCAGATAAGTTCTTCACTGTGCAATGCAACTCTTGGCCACTGAATCCGATGTCTCTGAGAAACCGGATTGTAGAGTGTGCCACAAATCCTCGACAACCTACCTCCACTTCAGTGGCTAGTTGAGCATACCGCAATTTCTTCCTCTCAAACGCTTCATCTAGAGCTTCCACCCATGGCACTGTTAACTCTACCAGGTGAACAAGGCGTGCTGATCCAGACCACAAAACAACATCTGGTCGAAGGTTAGTGGTGCAATCTCAGGTGAAAAAATAATCCGTTGACCAACATCTGCCAGCAAATAAATCCAGCAAGAAACAAATTAGTTGCAGGAAGGAGGAATTGCATTTTTATATAGTGGATTGTTATACATCCATAGGTGTGTGTATATATATATCTGGCTAGCCAAATTTAGCATCAGTCATTTTCCAGTCTCTAGCAGCTTCCCCTTGTCCTGGGCGAGGCATGGTTTTAACACCTTTTCTTGGTGGTTGCTCTCCTGGGCGGAGGAATGTTGTCTTTTGTGTGTAATATTTTGATGGAACTGGTGGCAACTTATTGGTCATGTTACGCTTGTCTTTCAATGCAACCTCCACACCTCACCCTCTCTTAACTGGAGTCCCCCAAGGGTCAGTCTTGGGTCCTCTCCTGTTCTCTCTCTACACCCGCTCCCTGGGCCCCCTCATCGCATCCTATGGTTTCTCATACCATTTCTATGCTGATGATGCTCAGATTTTCCTCTCCTTCCCCACCTCTGACTCCACCATCTCCTCCCGTATCTCTACCTGTCTGTCTGCTATTTCCTCCTGGATGCACTTGCATCACCTCAAACTCAACCTCTCTAAATCTGACCTCCTTTTCTTTCCCTCCTCCTCCCCCTCCTCTGATCTCTCTATCTCTGTTCCTCTGGAATCTACCACACTCTCTCCCTCTTCCTCCGCTAAGAACCTTGGAGTCACCCTGGACCCCTGCCTCTCTTATTCCCAGCACATCTCCACTCTGGCACGCACTTGCCGACTCTTCCTGAGCAACATCCGAAGAATCCGACCCTTCCTCACCAACTATGCTACCCAGCTCCTGGTCCAGGCCCTGGTACTCTCCCGCCTAGACTACTGCAACTCCCTCCTGGCTGGCCTCCCTGCGTCCGCCACCCGTCCGCTCCAGCTCCTCCAGAACTCTGCTGCCCGCCTGGTGTTCTCTCTGCCTCGCTTCGCCCACGCTACTCCACTACTCCGCTCGCTCCACTGGCTCCCGATCACCGCTCGCATCCAGTTCAAGACTCTTGTACTAGCCTACAGATGCCTTGACCAGACTGCACCCAGCTACCTCCAGACCCTCATCTCTCCCTACACCCCCACTCGACCTCTCCGCTCCGCCTGCACTAGAAGACTGGCTCTACCTCCGCTACGCTCCCCTGCCTCCCGAGCCCGCTCCTTCTCCACCATTGCTCCGCAGTGGTGGAACGACCTTCCTACAGATGTCAGGACTGCCCAGTCCCTGACCACATTCCGGCGCCTCCTTAAGACTCACCTCTTCAAACAGCACCTGTAGAACTCCTCTGTTGTATCCTGGGACACTATCACCCTTCATTTAAATATGTTTTATTTTGCTCTTATCTGCCCCCTATTTTACTACATTTAATCCTGTACTTCAGAATATTGTAATCTGCCAAGTGTTTAACCTGTAGTATTTTGTACTTAATCATATCCTGATGTAACTTTCACTATTATCTGCTGTATTATTGAATTGTTTTTTGTCACACTTGAAAAAAATTATTGTATTTCTTGCTCTTATTGTATGACCTGTATTGTAACACTTAAATGTATTTGTATTTACTTGCGATTGTAAGTCGCCCTGGATAAGGGCATCTGCTAAGAAATAAATAATAATAATAATAATAATGCTAAGGCCAAACATCGCAGCACCTGGTCATGGCGCCAAGTAAACCGTCCTTGGCTAAGACCCACCTTACATCCTGTCAAAATGTGCCTTAATGTTGCAGGTGATGAACACAAAGGACATGAGAGATCCTCTCCTACCCTGAGGTTTAGGTTCAGTGGTGATGGGATAACATCATATGTTGATCTGATGAGGAAACTGATCCTGCTCTGTTCCATTGTCCATTGGTCTTGCCAGCCGATCTTGCGTTGTTCCACACTATCCCATCTCATCCATTCTCTCTGCTTGGCCTGGGAAACGACCTTTACACACCTTATCCTCTCCTCCTGCTTTTGCACCTTGTTGACTATCAGCTTCCTCCGTTGAGCTGGGGCTGCCTTGTGCCATGTAGGAGGAGCTGAACTGAAACCAAGACCCCCTCTTCCATGCTGAACTTGCCCCATGATATCACCGATTCTAAGGGCAGCCTTTGCATCTTCCATGGCTTTCTTTGCCGCCCACTTTGTTCCAGTTTTCAACACAGGTGCTGTTGTGTGACTACTAATGTCATTTCCAGTCTGACCTTGGCACACTTAAACTCCTCAGTTAGAGCGGAGACTGGTAGCTGCAGTATTCCTTTACCATAAAGTCCCACTCTGCTGAGGAAGCGTGGAACTCCCAACCATTTCCTAACGTATGAACTGATTAAAGCTTCCAGCTTCTCTATTGTTATCAAAGGAACCTCATACACAGTCAGTGGCCACAGCAGCCTTGGCAGTAGACCAAACTGAAAGCACCAGAGTTTTAGTTTGCCCGGTAAAGCGCTGCTGTCTATGCCCTTCAACCCTTCCACTGCTTGTTGTCTAACTTCTCCCACACAAACTGTTTATAAGAATCACATCCGTCCCGGATTGATGCTTTGATTCTTATAAGCGGTTGATTCTTAAAAACAGACTGATATGATTACTGTGGTGCAGAATCAGTATGTTAGTATGAGAATGATAAGAGCTTGTTCCCTGCAGTGTAATGGGTTGACCACTAGATGTCACCAGTTCCCGCATGTATGCACAGCCATGAAAAATCCACAGCTGCTTTTCCTTAACGAATTAAGGATAATGGTCAATTGGTTAACTGTCTGCTTGTTAAAGTTAATGACACCTTGATAAAAAAAAGGGCTTAGCCAACAACTTTGTGATGGGGGTATAGAGGAGTAAGGAAGCAGAAGAAAGAGAAAGAGAAAGAGAAAGAGAAAGAAACCAAAACGTGAGTAAGAGATCTAGGGTTTGTTCCACACGAAGTACTGTTAGTTAGTGCTCCAGCTAGAGCTAGGTTTATTTTGTTTGTTTTTTATTAGCGGTTGTTTCGCCACCGCAGTGTAAGAAAAATAAAACCAAAACTGGTTTAAAACTGTAAATCAAGACTAGAACCTGATAATCTACAATGCCCTTGGCCACTCTGTCGCATTATAATTAGCAAAAGCGTGCCATCAGCAGTTTAAATACAGCATACAGATGTCAATGGTGCTCAATCACTGAGGACAATACATCAAAACCATTTTTTGTGGGTAAGCAGCTTGTTATATGATCACGGTTATGTTTTCTCAAGGTTCCTATTTTACTACAGTATACTTGAGAAGCGATCGTCTCGTGAGGGAGCCTAGTTTAACTGCCGTGCGGTGTTACTTGTAATGACCTTTGAATTAAAATGATATTACAGTACAGTATTTTACTGTCAGGACTACCACTGCATTTAAGCATCTGTGGCTTACTTATTTTCTGTTGCGATGCAAATCTCACAGTTTTTCATTAAACGGAGATGCAAAGCTCTGCAATCCCCCCCCCCTCCTCCTCCTCCTCCTCCTCCTCCTCCCCCTCCTCACACGCCGTAATCCCACTCCCTCACATGCATATCACACAATAACACTGCTGTACTGTACACTGCACTATATATATATATATATATATATATATATATATATATATATATATACAGTGCCTATAGAAAGTCTACACCCCTTGAACTTTTTTCACATTTTGTTGTGTCAGTCCCTCAGAGTTTCATGCATTTAAATGAGGATTTTTTCCACTTATCTACACACCATACTCCACACTGTTAAGGGGAAAAAAAATTATTGATAAAAAAAAATGATATATTAAAAATATAAAACTGAAAGATCATAATTGGATAAGTCTCCACCCACCTGAGTTAATACTTGGTGGAAGAGCACATTTGTCAGCAATTACAGCGGTGAGTCTGTTGGGATAGGTCTCTACCAACTTTGCACACCTAGATTTGGCAATATTTGACCATTCTTCTTTACAAAACTGTTCAAGCTCTGTCAAGTTCCTTGGGGAGCGTTGATGGACAGCAATCTTCAAGTCATGCCACAAATTTTCCATTAGATTTAGGTCGGGGCTCTGACTGGGCCTATCCAATCAAGGACATTTACCTTTTTGTTCCTTAGTCACTCCATTGTAGCTTTGGCTGTGTGCTTTGGGTCATTGTCATGCTGAAAGGTGAACTTCCATCCCAGTTTCAGCTTTCTTGCAGAGGGCAGCAGGTTTTCCTCAAGGAGTTCTCTGTACTTTGCTCCATTCATTTTCCCTTCTATCCTGACAAGTGCCCCAGTCCCTGCTGATGAGAAACATCCCCATAACATGATGCTGCCACCACCATGCTTCACAGTAGGGATGGTGTTCTTGGGTGATGTGCTGTGTTGGGTTTGCACCAAATATTTTGCATTTAGGCCAAAAAGTTCAATTTTAGTTTCGTCAGACCACAAAACTTTTTGCCACGTGGCTACAGAATCTCCTGAGTGTTTTTTTTACATACTTCAAACGGGATTCAAGGTGGGCTTTCTTGAGTAATGGCTTCCTTCTTGCCACCCTACCATACAGGACAGATTTGTGGAGTGCTTGGGATATTGTTGTCACATGCACAATTTGACCAGTCTTGGCCATAAAAGCCTGTAGCTCTTGCAAAGTTGCCATTGGCCTCTTGGTAGCCTCTCTGATTAGTCTCCTACTTGCTCGGTCATCCAGTTTGGAGGGATGGCCTGATCTAGGCAGGGTCTTGGTGGTGCCATACACCTTCCACTTCTTAATAATCATCTTGACCGTGCTCCAAGGGATATTCAAGGCCTTTGATATTTTTTTATACCCATCCCCTGATCTGTGCCTTTCAACAACTTTGTCCTGGAGTTCTTTTGAAAGCTTCTTTGTGCTCATGGTTGAGTCTTTGCTTTGAAATGCACTACCCAGCAGAGGGAACCTACAGGAACTGTTGAATTTATCCTGAAATCATGTGAATCAGTACAATTTAACACAGGTGGAGGCCACTTGGTGTGTGATTTTGAATGCGATTGGTTACACCTGAGCTAATTTAGGATTGCTATTACAAGGGGGAGGACACTTATCCAACCAAGCTATTTCAGTTTTTATTTTTAATTAATTTTCTACAAATTTCTAGAATATTTTTTTCACTTGGAAATTGTGGGGTAGGATGTGTAGATAAATGAAAAAAAAAACTATTTTAATGCATTTAAATTCCAGACTATAAGGCAACAAAAGGTGAACATTTTGAAAGGGGATGTAGACTTTCTATAGGCACAGTATATATATATATATATATATATATATATATATATATATATAGATATAGATATAGATATAGATATAGATATAGATTTAGATATAGATTTAGATATAGATATAGATAAAGATATAGACATATAGATATATAGATATAGATATGCATATGCAATAAGGCCTGTAGGTCATAGAGTCTTTGCCATCAGAAATATATTGCAAATGTCATGGATATTGTATATTTTAACAGAAAGCTAAATTGAATTAACTTTAAGCTAATTTGTCTAGCTTTGCCTAGCGATAACGATCAACCTAACACCTTGAAAGCATCAGGCACTCAGGAAACAAAAGGCTAATCAAACTTGTCTCTGTGATTGAATTACCCAGTCTAGTGAGAGAAAGGTGGCTAAACACAGAGCCTGTAAGAAAGCACAAATAACCAGTAGTTTAAAATTAACTTAAAGAAAACACGAGATATTGATTTAATACCACTACGAGCACAAGATGCAAGCGTCTTTATTCTTAAATTGCCTAACAAGCATAGAATAACCCAGGTAATAAGTCCCTAGAGAGTTAAACGGTTTGCAATGTCTAACCAAAGTCGCAACCCAACATATTTGGTGTCTAAAGAAATGTAATTTCTTATGGTGAAAATAACGGGAATTCAGAATAAAATCAGAATTATTTAGCTAAAGTTATGCAGTTTTAAAAGTTTCCCCTTTCCTGATTATGATAATGAACTAATCAGACAGAGGAAAGAGATCAATCAAGATTTCAAGCCCATTAAGCCACAAACTAGCCAATCGGAGCATGCAGCAGGAAATTCAAATAATCTCTTTGTTTGAAAAGTATAAAAGCCGACTGTAAACATTAGCTCTTTGCCCTGACCGCACCGCTATGCCCTGACCGCTCCGCTGAGGCCCTCTAATCGCTGAATGCTGGCCTCCCTGATCTCCTTACCACCCCTCGGATCTCCTGATCTCTACTTGCTCAGATTCAAAGAAACTACAAGACTGCACCTGTAGCCCTCAGCTCTCAGTATTTACCCATCAAGGTCAGGGGCCCTGACACTCGGAGAAACACAAGGTAACAGAACGCTGAAAGTGACTGCTTTCCAGGCTAGGTAACAATACTCTTAAATATCTTTTCAGGTATTGTGCGATCCCTTGTTGTAGAGTCAGTATGTATTAATATTTCTTTGGTAAATTGTTGTTTAAAAGTTCACATTGTAATGCTTTTAATGTGACAGTAATTATTTTGATGCATGCTTAATAAATACCATCTTTCTAAGAAGAGATTCCCAGTATTGAGTAATTTAGAATATGTGACAAGGTTCCAACTGTCCATATCCATCCAATATATGGACAGCTGGAACCTCACTTGACCAATCACATTGCTTGTTTCATGTTCCATTGCCAGCCCTGGATTATATACAGTATATATATACACTACCGGTCAAAAGTTTTAGAACACCTCCATTTTTCCAGTTTTTACTGAAATTTACGCATTTTAATGTCTCAATGTACTCTGAAATTAAAGCATAGAACAAATAAACAATTGGAGATAAAAAAGAAATCATGGAATCGTTTTGTTTAACAAAATTTAATCTACATTTTTGACTCATCAAAGTAGCCACCTTTTGCAGATATAACAGCCGAACACACTCGTGGCATTCTTTCTACAATGGAAATCAAATATTGTTCAGAAAGTTCTTCCCAACACTGTTGCAGAAGTTCCCACAAATGTGTTGCACTTGTAGGTTGCTTTGCTTTCACCCTTCTGTCCAGTTCATCCCAAACCAGCTCGATGGGGTTTAAGTCTGGAGACTGTGCTGGCCATTCCATGATTTGAAGCCTACCGTCTTGTTCTTTTCTTCTAAGGTAGTTCTGACATAGCCTGGAGGTATGTTTTGGGTCATTATCTTGCTGTAGGATGAACCCCCTGACCAACTAGGCGTATACCAGAGGGTATTGCATGGCGCTGCAAAATGCTGTGGTAGCAGTTTTGGTTCAGGGTGCCACTCACACTGTGCAAGTCGCCGACTCTGGATCCAGCAAAAGAGCCCCAGACCATCACGCTTCCTCCTCCATGTTTGACAGTTGGTGTCACACACCGAGGAACCATCCTTTCGCCTACTCGGCGGCGTACAAAAACCCTGCGTGATAAACCAAAGATTTCAAATTTTGATTAATCGGTCCATAAGACCTTCTTCCAGTCTTCAGTAGTCCACTGGCGGTGCTTCATGGCCCAGGCAAGCCTCTTTTTCTTATTTTGCCATCTTAGCAATGGCTTTCTTACTGCCACTCGACCTGTCAAACCTGCAGCTCGAAGTCTTCTCTTCACAGTTGAAACTGAGACTTGCTTACTTCGACCAGTGTTAAGCTGTGCTTGAAGCTGTTGTCCTGTGAGCTGCCTATCACGCAAGCTGTTGACTCTCAGAAACTTGTCTTCTGATTCTGTTGTGGCTTTGGGTCTGCCAGACCTCTTCCTGTCAGAGTTTCCTCCAGTTTCCAAGTGCCTTTTGATGGTGTAGGAAACTGTACTCACTGACACCTTGGCTTTCTTTGCAATTTCTCTAAAGGAAAGACCTACACTTTTAAGGGTTATAATGGTCTGTCTGTCTTCCTTTGTTAATTGCCTTTTTCTTGCCATTATGAGAGCAATATACTACTTCCTGCAGTACAATACTGTCCAAATAATGCTTAAGAGGGTGTAGTAACACAGTCTGTTCCAACACTGCTTTTATACAGACAGAGGGTTTGTAAGTAATCAACAAAAGTTGGGACACCTGTAGGAATTGTTAGCATCAACTTTCAAGGCTTAATTTACTTCCATTGCTGCAGAACAGCTCTAAGTTGTTAACCCATTACTTGTTCCCTGAAAAAGGCCTTTTTGTATAACTCTGAAATGTACATTATTTTTCAGTTTTTGGTAACCTAAACTTTTTTTTTAACCTCTGCTTTTAACCTTTACTGCTTACCTTTGTACCATTTCAGGTTATTCACTGGACTTGAACTGCTTAAATTTCAATAAAAACTGGAAAAATGGGGGTTTTCTAAAACTTTTGACCGGTAGTGTATATATACACACATTACAGACTGTTTTGTTTAATTTCATTCCGCCCAATGAAATCCAATTAGCTTGATTACGTAACATACGCACCAACATTGTATTTGGCGGGACAGAGGTTCTAATTAGAAACAAAAATATGACTGTGATAGTCACAGACAGTTTGCTATCTCTTTAAAATATGCTGAAATATAGTTTGGAAATAGTAACTGAATGGTTCCAAGAAGATTCAGAAGAGGAACAATTATAAAAGAATAAACACATTTATTATTTTAAAAAGAAGGATTCGTCTCACTATGATTTACTGAGTTTTAATGTCAGAATTAGTGTAATATTACTGTCTGTAGTCCCAGATGAAAAAACACGGTTTAAAAAAAAAAAAAAAAAAAAGTTTTTTAAACACAGTCATAGCTGTACAATCCTACTTAATATTACAAGCTTGTATAACTAGAGCTGTGGCTGGTCAGGGAGGCATTTATATTAACATACACTTACAGCACTGTCTATTGGCAGTTTCACTTTACCGTTCTGCAGTGGAAAGAAAACCATGACACCGTCAAAATAATGTGAAGGTGCAGCACATGAATTTCAGCAAACCAATTCAGAATCTAGGAAATCTACAAGCATGTTTTTTCACGTGGGACTAAGTTTGGCATTGATTAAATGGGAATCGGAGTTATAGTGCACTTTAAATATACTGTTTTTGTGTAAGTAAAGGGTAGGGTCTAGCATTTAAATATCTACTTGTTTTCAAATAAAATACACTTTGTCTTGCTGAAACGGTATGTTTATAACCAGTTTATGGAAAATGTTTATACTTAATAAGAATATAAACAAATGCATTATTTTAGCCTTGTGAAATTGTAAAAGGTATACAGTATCTATATTATGAATTCTACCAGTGACAGTGTGTTGTTTGTCATTCAGGCTTGCATTGGAAGATGAAAAGCTCACCTACCAGTATATTATTATATTATTTGTGTTTAGGGAAACCTGTGGCGAGTGTGGTGTTCAGGGGAGATGGTTGCTGGACACAATTATAGTCAATATGTTTATTGTATTGTATACTGTGTATACCAGAGCTGCAGGTCCCTTCCTGGGATGATGCACTCGGTCCCACCCACCAAGGGGCTAAAACTGCTATCCAAAGGAAGCCATTTCTCTTTTTCCTTCTCAAGACGGTACGGTAAGACCTCTGTGTTGAGCTGAGCGTATTGATAGAAAAGAGCTTCTCGAGTCGAATCTAGTCGATTGTATTTCCCTTGCATTTATGCTGAAAGCTGGCTTGCCGCTTTCCCGGAATTAACGACTTGAAAAAGACCAAGGCTTTTTTGCCTTTCTGTCTTTCAGCAGCCTCCTCACTTGCGTGGTAGGCCGCTCTTTGTATCTGTCTGTCGTGTGTGAGCGACTGCCTGTGCAGTCATCCGCGAATGGTTGTCTATTCTTCCGGAGAGTACACAGTTCCTCCACGGGGCTAGGCCTTGCTGTATCCTGCTGTTAAGTGACTCTTCCAGCCACGCTCTCCTCCACGGGGCTAGGCCTTGCCGCATCCCCGCTGTCGAGTAGACTCGGTGACTCGGTGAGTCGGACCCAGGTCTTAGAGCTTTTGGCTAAACAGGCGCCAGCGGCCCAGGCCCAGGCCCCGTTGCCATACCCCCTCTCCCCTAGGGGAGTTCAGGGGAGATGGGAAGAGGCGTCTCAGCCAGCACAAGAGGACGCGCTCTCCATAGCGGCCTCTGGGGAGGAGGCCTCCTTCTCCTCTGACATGCAGGTGGGCGAGACCCCTGCTGAGGAAGAAACTGGAAGTTAAGGCCCCGATGGTGGGTGGATTGGCTAGAGACCCGGCATGCCCTAACTCTCAATGTAAGGTGACAGAAACGCATCTCAAGCGGACGTATGCAGCAGAGGCACAGGCAACTCGCCTGTCTAATACAGCGAGTGTGCTTACTGCTTACTTGGACGGGGTACTGCGCGAGGCCCCGCTCCCCAAGCCAGTGGCCAACGGAGTTATGTCTCCTGTCCAGCACACTGCTGCAGATCTCCGGTCTCCAAGGGCAAGCTCTTGGCCGGAGCCTGGCTAGCTTGATCGTGGCTTGTAGACAGCTGTGGCTGTCACAAGCCAGAGTTCCTAATGCGGATAAGGCTGCGCTGCTTGACACACCTATATCCCCAGGACATACCTTTGGTCCAGCCGTGGAGGAGATCCTATAGAAATCCCACCGGGAAGGCGTCCCGGCAGGTGGCCGCATTGCTCCCTCCCCGCGCCGTTGCCTGGGGCAGGTCGAGCCGCTGGCGAGCTTCTCAGACGCGGACTGATAGGCTCCGCTGGGTGACCTAAGGCATCGCCTACAGGGCACATCAGAAGCAAGCAACCGGGCCCAACCGGCAGGGAACGCAGGTCGTGGCCAGTCCACACACCAGAGTCACAGGAGGCTTTTTCAGGGCCAGCGCCCTAAATAGCCACCCCAAATTGCCCCGCCTCAGCCTCGGAGCCCGAGCAGGACCCCTGAAGGCTGGCGGCCTCCGACCCCCTTTTCGGCACAACAGATGCAGTACTGGCACGCTTGCACCTCAGACTTCTGGGTGCTCGTTACGCGCTTCAGTTCCTCTTGGGACCTCCTCCCTTTCGAGGCATCAGTGCCCCCCCCCCCCCCGTTGTCCAGCTCAGTTTCAGCTCTTATGGGACACGCTGCAGCTTTCTTGCAGGTCCCCTGGATGCCAGGGGCGGAACCATGCCGGTCCGTGTTCCGGAGACGCTATCTTGGCTCCCTGGTTCCCCTGTGGCTGCAGGGGATCAGGTTGATGTGTTCCCAGTCGCGGGAGGGAGCACTGGCCCACACGGCGGTTGTGACAGAGCATCTGGCGAGGCTGGGCCTCACCATCAATGATGCAAAGAGTCGGCTTACACCGGTGCAGTGCACTACGTACTTAGGGCTCCGACTGGACTCCATTACGATGCGCGCATATCTGTCGACCAACAGAGTTGCAGCTATCCAGGGTTGCCTCTCCCTGTTTCAACAGGGATCGCAAGTCACACTCCTATTGTGCCAGAAACTATTGGGTCTGATAGCCACAGTCACATCAGCCATTCAGCTGGGTCTGCTTCGCATGCGCCCGCTACAAGCGTGGCTCAATGCGTTCCACCTCAATGCCAAATGTGACAGACACCGTCGGCTGACTGTGTCTCACGCGTGCTCGGCAGCCCTATGCTGGTGGAGGACTTCCTCTCACCTGTACGAAGATGTGCAAATGGGAGTAGTGTTGAACCACCAAGTGGTGACTACAGATGCCTCCAACTTGGGTTGGGGAGCGGTCTGGGAAGGCAGATGAGTATGCCAATCCTGGCCGGACTGCTGGACATCCATGCACATAAACTTGCTGGAGTTGCAAGCGGTATCCCTTGCTCGCCACCACTTTCTAACAGTGCTGAGCGGCACACACGTGTTGATCCGGATGGACAACACGACAGTGGTGGCATATGTCAACCACCAGGGTGGCCTACGGTCCCTGGGGTTGCATTGCATGGCCTTCAGGCTATTAACATGGGCTCAGAGGAACATGTTGTCCTTACGGGCGACGCACATTCCCGGAGTGGTGAACTGGGCAGCAGACCTCCTCTCCAGGAGCGGTCCGCATCCGTCAAAGTGGCGACTCCACTCTCAGGTAGTGGAGCGCATTTGTGAACGGTTCGGGAAGGCGCGGGTCGATCTCTTTGCCTCGGCGGAGATGACACATTGCCCCCTGTGGTACTCCTTCCACCGCTTAGGCTGTCCACTCGACGTAGACGCCCCAGCGCACAAATGGCCCAAAGCGTATTTGTATGCTTTCCCGCCTATACCGCTACTCCCGGCTTTTCTCAAAAAAGTCCGGATAGAGAAAGCGTCAGTTCTCCTGGTGGCCCCCAAGTGGCCCAGGAGAGTCTGGATTTCGACCCTGTGCCAGCAGTTACAAGGCCAGCCCTGGGAGATTCCACTTCGCTTGGATCTCCTCAGTCAGGCGAAAGGCTCTCTTTGGCACCCGGAACCAGATAGGATCAGGTATGGGTCTGGCCCCTGAAAGGGACCGCTGGTTAGCCCTAAGGCTATCAGATGCAGTTGTGGGTACGTTGCAGAGCGCTAGGGCAGACTCCACTAGGTCTTTGTATACCTATAAGTGGAGGTATTTCCAAACTTGGTGTCTGGCTGGAAGCCATGACCCCATATCTTGCCCTATGCCAGTCATCTTACAGTTTCTGCAAGAACTGCTTGGTGCTGGTAGGTCACCTTCCACCTTGAAGGTGTATTTAGCAGCTATCTCTGCTTGCCATGCCCCCGCAGATTCAATGTCTCCGGGCGCGCATTTTTTGGCTACCCGTTTTCTTAAAGGCGCTCAGCGATTACGCCCTCCTAGGAGGACTGTTCTCCCCGAATGGAGCCTCAATGTTGTACTGGAGGCTCTCACGAAGGCCCCGTTTGAGCCCATACACTCCATAGAGTTGAAGTACCTGTCTATGAAGACAGCCTTCCTCTTGGCTATCACTTCTGCTAAGCGGGTCAGTGAGCTGCAAGCGCTGTCTGTGCATATTTGGGAAGATGGCAGCAGGGTGTCTCTGCGCACCAACCCTGCCTTCCTCCCCAAGGTGATCACAACTTTCCATGCTAATCAGTCTGTGGAACTGGAGTCCTTCCATCCACCTCTGTTTGCTTCAATGGAGGATGAGAGATTAAATTTCCTCTGCCCAGTGCAGGCATTGAGGTGCTATGTGGAGAGGACAAGAGCTCTGCATCAATCTGACCAGCTCTTCGTCTGTCATGGGACACGGACCTTAGGACAGCCCCTCTCTAAGCAGCGTCTGTCACATTGGATTGTGGACACAGTCTCGACTGCGTATAATGGTGCTGGCTTGCCCCACCTGATAGGGTAGCCGCACACTCCACTAGAGGGTTGGCTACATCTTGGGCCCTCTTCAGAGGTGCCTCGATGTCTGATATTTGTACTGTGGCTAGCTGCGCTTCGCCACATACCTTCTCCAGGTTCTACTGTCTAAATGTGGTAGACCCTGCCTTGCCTTCTGTAGGCACAAGGGTCCTTGAGGGTACACGTTCACACCGCTAACCTCCGGGTTAGACAGTGCTTGTGCGTCCCTCATATCCTGCCGTTCCTTCTCCCTCGCAACGGCTCTGGTATACATTATCCCATCTGTAATGTCTTTGGTGGTTGTATTCGAATTGAAAGGGAACTTTGGGTTACTTACCGTAACCCTGGTTCCCTGAAAGAGAAGACGACCACCAACCGCAAGGTCGCGTTGGTCGCCCTCACGGGTTCGACGGAAAAAGAGAAATGACTTCCTTTGGATGGCAGTTTTATCCCCTTGGTGGGCGGGACCGAGTGCATCATTCCAGAAAGGGGCCTATCGGCAGCTCTGGTATAGAGAGCTCAGCGATACCTACCCAATGGGCAGGCATATCCCATACGTAATGTCTTTGGTGGTCATCTTCTCTTTCAAGGAACCAGGGTTACGGTAGGTAAACCAACGTTTTCTTTAATATTCTTTGGTGTGGCTTAAGTTTTTCCAGTGTGGCTAAAAATCTTTCATAGCAAAACTTTTGCTTTTGTGGATGAGGAAAAAAAGTATTTATTTATTATTTATTTCAGCAATGTTCAAAAGTATTCATACCCTTTGATGCTATGATAGTATTGTCTACAAGGTGCTAGAAATTTCACTAATATAATGCAGAACCTAATTCTAGAAAAGTCTAGAAAATGCTGGATTGTAGGTGAATATTCTTAGAGAGTATAAAAGGGTTATAAGGGCATAGTATGATTGCTGTCTTTGCCAATAAGTCAATATGGGAAAAAGTAAAGAGCTACAGACGTGCTCAAATTTGTTGGTACCCTTACAGCTCATTGAAATAATGCTTCATTCCTCCTGAAAAGTGATGAAATTAAAAGCTATTTTATCATGTATACTTGCATGCCTTTGGTATGTCATAGAATAAAGCAAAGAAGCTGTGAAAAGAGATGAATTATTGCTTATTCTACAAAGATATTCTAAAATGGCCTGGACACATTTGTTGGTACCCCTTAGAAAAGATAATAAATAATTGGATTATAGTGATATTTCAAACTAATTAGTTTCTTTAATTAGTATCACACATGTCTCCAATCTTGTAATCAGTCATTCAGCCTATTTAAATGGAGAAAAGTAGTCACTGTGCTGTTTGGTATCATTGTGTGCACCACACTGAACATGGACCAGAGAAAGCAAAGGAGAGAGTTGTCTGAGGAAATCAGAAAGAAAATAATAGACAAGCATGGTAAAGGTAAAGGCTACAAGACCATCTCCAAGCAGCTTGATGTTCCTGTGACAACAGTTGCAAATATTATTAAGAAGTTTAAGGTCCATGGAACTGTAGCAAACCTCCCTGGGCGCGGCCGCAAGAGGAAAATCGACTCCAGAGTGAACAGAAGGATAGTGCGAATGGTAGAAAAAGAACCAAGGATAACTGCCAAAGAGATACAAGCTGAACTCCAAGGTGAAGGTACGTCAGTTTCTGATCGCACCATCCGTCGCTTTTTGAGCAAAAGTGGGCTCCATGGAAGAAGACCCAGGAGGACTCCACTTTTGAAAGAAAAACATAAAAAAGCCAGACTGGAATTTGCTAAAATGCATATTGACAAGCCACAATCCTTCTGGGAGAATGTCCTTTGGACAGATGAGTCAAAACTGGAGCTTTTTGGCAAGTCACATCAGCTCTATGTTCTCAGACGAAAAAATGAAGCTTTCAATGAAAAGAACACCATACCTACAGTGAAACATGGAGGAGGCTCGGTTATGTTTTGGGGCTGCTTTGCTGCGCCTGGCACAGGGTGCCTTGAATCTGTGCAGGGCACAATGAAATCTCAAGACTATCAAGGCATTCTGGAGCGAAACGTACTGCCCAGTGTCAGAAAGCTCTGTCTCAGTCGCAGGTCATGGGTCCTCCAACAGGATAATGACCCAAAACACACAGCTAAAAGCACCCAAGAATGGATAAGAACAAAACATTGGACTATTCTGAAGTGGCCTTCTATGAGTCCTAATCTGAATTCTATCAAACATCTATGGAAAGAGCTGAAACTTGCAGTCTGGAGACGGCACCCATCAAACCTGAGACAGCTAGAGCAGTTTGCTCAAGAAGAGTGGGCCAAACTACCTGTTAACAGGTGCAGAAGTCTCATTGAGAGCTACAGAAAACGTTTGATTGCAGTGATTGCCTCTAAAGGTTGTGCAACAAAATATTAGGTTAGCGGTCCCATCATTTTTGTCCATGCCATTTTCATTTGTTTTCTTATTTACAATATTATGTTGAATAAAAAATCAAAAGCAAATTCTGATTTCTATTAAATATGGAATAAACAATGGTGGATGCCAATTACTTTTGTCAGTTTCAAGTTATTTCAGAGAAAATTGTGCATTCTTCGTTTTTTGTGGACAGGTACCAACAAATTTGAGCACGTCTGTATATGAAGACCTTAGGTAGAAAATTATAAAGCTGGAAACCCCAGTCCCACTTATCAAGTGGGACTAGGGTTTCCATTTCAATCATAGGTTGGGTATTGCATGGTGAAGGTCTCAATGGTCGCAGGCCAAGGAAAAAGCCACTCTTAGGAAAACGTCACAAGGACAATCGCTTAAAGTTGCAAAACGGCATTTGAATGATGGATATGAGTTCTGGTCAAAGGTTTTGTGGAGTGATGAAACAAAAATCAAGCTATTTGGTCATGCTGATAGTCGTTACGTTTGCATAAAGTTTGGTTAGGTGTGACAGAGCAAGAATGAATCTTGGTCATAAATCTCCCTCCCGACCTGTGAAGGCGCTGTGTAAAGGGAACAGTGTGCCCCGGACTGGATGGTTTGGCAATTCATTCCAGGGAAAGGTGGAAGTCGGTCATCTAGAAAGTTGGCAGAGTCACAGTACACCAAGTCATCACCCCAGAAGGGCGGTGATGTGGCAATTGCAGACTGGAGGAAAAGCGATTGCACTCGCTAACGAATGGGGCGTGGCTGAAGGTACAAAAGGGGATGTGGTAAAGCAAATTGTTTCTTTGTTATGGTTACGAAAGAACTCCTGAAGGACCATAAAATAACCACGTTTTGTGTTTGTTTGTTTGTCATTCTAATCGTACTCGTTTGTCATTATGGCTAAAACGTCACTAAAGGCCAGCACCAAACCCAGACAGCACTGCACTACTGTTCACTATCAATTGTATTTCACCATTTGCACGTATAGCACTCACTCTGGACTTGTGATCGTGTTTGTGTTCTGTTTGTGTTTGTATTATTATTTCGGGACTGAACCTTGTGGTTTTAAGTGTGCAGTGCATATTGCTGTGTATTGCTAGTTATTTATTATTTACAGTGGCCAAACGACCTGGATTACAAATAAAAGGATTGTTTAGACCGTGAACTGTTGTTTGTCATTGTTTGAGCATTGCATCACCTCTACACCTGCGCACTACAAACCACTTTGCCACACATACCTACTGTCAAGAATGGTGGTGGTAATATCTTTCTATGGGGCTGTTTATCATCTAATGGCACAGGAAATTTAGTTCCAATACATGGTAAAATGGATTCCATAGCATACCAAAAGATATTAGCCAATCATTTGAAACCCTCCTCTACAAAACTTGGCTTAAACACAATTGGATGTTCCAACACAACAACGATCCAAAGCACACATCAAAATCTACTTCTGAATGGTTAAAGAAGAATAAAATCAAGGTTCTGGAATGGCCTAGTCAAAGTCCTGATCTAAATCCGATTGAGAATCTTTGGTATGAGTTGAAGAAGGCTGTGCACAAGAGAAGCCCTCGGAACTGGAACAATTTTGCATTGAAGAATGGTCAAAATTCACTGAAGAATCATTCCAAAAGCTCATTGGCAAATATCTTAATCATTTAAAAGACGTTATTATTGCTAAAGGTGCCTCAACTAGCTATTTATTTCAATTTCCTTATCAGGGTATGAATACTTTTGAATGAGCATTTTTGGAGTTTTGCAAAAAAAATTGCTTAAATAAATAATTGTAGACATCTATTACTTGTAACTTTTTTTCCTCATCCACAAAAGCAAAACTTTTGCTACAAAGGATTTTTCCTATAATTATTTGTTTTCGAGAAATTTCTAGAAATGATACATTTCCATTGGGGTATGTGTGTCACAGGTGTGACAAGTCTAGTTAAATTAACACTTTTGGTTTATTATTCAGTATTTATGTTGTTTTCACTATAGGATTTGCACATGTGATTTGTTTGTTTTATTATTATTATTTTTTTTACTTTATTGTGCGTTTTTGTTATGTGAATTACACAACTAACTTGTCATTCCCAATCTGTACACCTAATGAACCCTTAATTCACAAGCTCATTGCCCTAATGATTCGCACCTGGGTGACGTGCGTGCAAGATTGATTTCTCTATGAAACAAAGGCACGCCCAGAGTAAAGAGAGGAGATACGGCAGCCAAGACAGCGGTAGCAGCCGGCGAGGAAGGAGGAAAAGACGAATAATAATAATAATAATAATAATAATAATAATAATAATAAGCAGCAGCAGACGGAATTCCCATTACAGCAACGACGATCGATTTTACTGTGGGGCGACTGACATCAGTGCTACGGTCCTGATGGAGCGGCGAGCGCATTGGACAGCACAGAAGTTGCAGTGCCATTAGAGACAGACGGTGGATGGATAGAAGACAGCGGTGACCGGATTCTGCAGCAAGGCTATATGAAGCTGTCCGAGGGAGTTGAATATACTACTCCCTCGCAGAAGTGTTCCATTTTTAATGATCGTGGTTGAAATTATAGTAGCTTTTAAACGGTTGCTTGTGTTTTTAACTCTGAGACCACAACGCAGTGTCGTCCAGTGGTTAAAGAAATGGGCTTGTAACCAGGAGGTCCCCGGTTCAAATCCCACCTCAGCCACTGACTCATTGTGTGACCCTGAGCAAGTCACTTAACCTCCTTGTGCTCTGTCTTTCGGGTGAGACGTAATTGTAAGTGACTGCAGCTGATGCATAGTTCACACACCCTAGTCTCTGTAAGTCGCCTTGAATAAGGCGTCTGCTAAATAAACAAATAATAATAACGCTGCATTCTATTGTTGCTTATTTTTATAGTTGCACGTGATGCACCATTGCTGAGACGGAAGTGTCCGAGGTGGATTACTGGGAAGACGAATACTGACAACAGAGACTGGCTGGGACTCCTTCATATGTTTTAATAGATTTTAGTTAGTTGCTTATTGTTATTTTAGGGTTTTGATTTTATTTTTTGTTTTATTTATTTATGGTCTTTGTAACTATTTTAATTAGTTTTTTGAATAAAATAGTTTCAATTATATCGGTCTCTGTGCTTGTACTCTGGTGCTGCTTCCCCCAAATAAAAAGAACCTGAGCCTGAAGGCTAACTAATTCTGGAGGCGAAATTCCTCCAGTGGCGTTGCGGCTACAAAGTTAAGATTAACCGTCACATGTGCCCTGTTGGAACAAATGAAAGGCTAATGGAAAGTAACACAGCAGTGTTCATCCTCTGGGCACCTACTGCAGTTCTCAATAATAGTTCGTCAGTCGAATAACTTTATTTAATCATTAGACTGACTGAATCGTTTATATTTATTTTTATTTATTTTAATGACATGCTGAGGCAAATGTCTAATTATCTGAGATCTGATGTCAACTAATGTTAGACATAAAATAATATTGTTTGAATGTGTAAAAAATATTTTCTACAGAACGAAAACTAAACTGTCAAATTGTCGTTCATATATCTAAATAAGAAAAATGCAAACTTTATGCTGTTGATTAATGATAAATTAGTTTTGGCACTGCATTCTTCCTGAGTTTCAGGTAACTATATTTAACTGGGTGGCTTTTACATGTTTAAACTTAACTGATTATTAGTCTCTTGCTGATATTGAATGATCTCTCATTCAAACAACGCAACTCTGCTCAGAAATTTATATGGTATTACTGCAATAAGAATAAAATAAAACGTTGCATTTTATTCTGGATTCACAGTGTAGCAACAGAAACGACAGGAGCTTACTGTATTCCAGAAGACACAGTATTGTGATACAACAGTGCCCTCTTGTGGCCAGTGCTGCAAACTAAATTTTATTACTGCAGCTCTTTTTCTGCATACAGGGCTGGTAAAGAACTAACACATTAGGGATCACTAACCTGAGTGGAATTTTAACCTAGCTTCACCAGAGAAATTATCTTGATTCAAGGACATTTCAGATTGGTCATTGGTAATTTCGCATCGTGAATTCATTTTTTTCATTTGAAAACAGTTCCCATTTAACTGGCAAAATGATTTCTAGTGTGAAGTATTTACATGAAGTGTCATTTTAATGATCCTTTTTATGATCCCTTTCCAGGTTTCTGGTAATACAGTGCTGTGCACTTTAGCTGATATTAGCCTACATTACATATATCTACCATCAGAATGGAACAGCTGCTGAATAGTCAAAGCACACATTATTAAAAAAATAAAATGCAATGTTTGAGTAATTGTGAAAAGAAAGATTGGAATGATTTAAAACCTTGTATAAAGGGAAGGGGTCAGTAATTTGAAGCTGCTTAAGTAAATTAATCAATCAATACCTGGGTATCTCTGGTAGTTCTTGTACCTCAGAGCATGGCATTTCAAGGACTTCTTTTCTTGCAGCAGCTGGCTCTGTCGCACCCGCACCTCGGTGATGTCATTGTCACTGCTGATGTAGAGTCAGGTCAGGCCTGCAGAGAGGAGAGGGGGCCCCAGCCCTGTAACCTGCGAAAGCAGGCCCCCTGTCTGTGCATTGCCTCTGAGGAGGGAAGAAGGGCGGGAGCTGACACTACCGCACCCCCATTCCAGCAGCACTGCAGAAACACACTAGCTCAGGGTCTAGAAGACAGGGATTCTCCATGCAAGTGCTGAAAATAGCTACTATGGGAGTTGTTTCACCTTTAATAGACCTACCGTCGGGTATATTTGCAGAACTTGCCTATTGCCACATTCTTATTTTTTTGATGTCTATTGATTTTATTCATATTGCTGCTAGAATTAGCCATTACTGTTATCATTCTCCTCGTATGTGTGTAACTACAAACTTGTTTTTGCCAGTAGATATGCACATGCAGGTTTAACCCGATGACGTGTGACGTAGCGAAGCAAGTGATCTATGCAATTTCATATCACTAGCAAACAGGTGTGATTAATCGAGCAATAGAAAATGTCAAGATTAAAACCCCTAATTTAAACTAATTAATGTTAATACCAAGTTTCATGACAATTGGCTCTCTAGATATATGCATAAATGTGAAGTGTGACTTTCATACGCCTCTACTATATCCCCTTCGCAGAGGATTTAATCCAAGCAGGGGATAATAGGGTGATCATTAAGGCTCCATATTCACGGACTATCTGCTTGTCCATGCTGTGACCTTCGAGGAGGCCCTCACCAACCTAAGGAAAGTGTTGGTCCGTATCCGGACCACTGGCCTCAAGCTACACCCCGGGAAGTGCCACCTGATGTGGCAGGAAATGCATTTCCTCGGCCATGTGTTGGGGGCCAACGGTGTGGCCACTGACCCAGTCCTGGTGGAGGCAGTTCAGGGCTGGCCGACGCTCACGTCAGCCTGGCAGGTGAGGGGCTACCTCAGCTTGCCCAGCCGCTGCACCACATCACAGAGAAGGGAAGGCAGTTCGAATGGACCGCAGAGCATGGCGTGGTGCTCTGGCGACTTGGGGGAGTGCTGTTACAGGTGGGACCCAATGGAGAGTGGGTTGTGGCATATTAAAGCAGGGTTCTCAGTAAAGCAGAGCGAAACTACTGTGTCACCTAGCGGGAGCTGCTAGGAGTGGTGCAAGCTCCTCCATTTTGGGAACCTGAAGGACAGGTATCGCGCCAGACTATTATTTCTCCCTACACCCCCTCTCACCCCCACCGCTCCTCTGTCACTGGCAGATAAGCTGTACCCCCCCTCCGCTCCCTCGCTTCCAGAGTCCGCTCCTTCGCCACACTTGCCCCTCAGTGGTGGAACGACCTACCCACGGATATCAGCCCCTGACCAACTTCTGATGCCTCCTCAAGACACACTTGTTCAGACAACATCTGTAAACCTCACAACCCTCGACTATGGCACCCAATTGTATCAGTACTTGCATCACTTTGTATCTACAATTAACTGCTCCACACTTTGCTGTATTCTACTACTACTCTCAGTTATAACTATAAGAAACTGCTAAGAAACAAATAATAATAACAATAACAATAACAACAATATAATAATAATAATAGAAGTGCTGCAGGAGTTCGATTTCTAATTCCAGCACCATGGTGAAGAAGCCCAGTGCCGGTACTTAGCAAATGGCACTCCGCAGCTCCAGTGATCAGGTAAGTTCGGACAACTGCCAGCGCAGGGGCCCGAAGCGGGACCTTGTCCAGATGCATGTTGCCGATCCAGAGCTGGGGTTGGTGACCACCCTTTGTCTCGGGGCCCCATTACCCCAACACAGTGCCTGGTAATGCCTGTGGTGGAGGGTCTTATTGCTTACTTATATATGAGGGGAAAATAATTTGGTCTTATTATATTTGCACTGCAGAGTGCTGAAAATGTTTCTTTAAATCATCTAATGTCCTGGTTTATATTTTCTATATACTGCTCTATGGGTTAGTTCTCCTGATCAGTCTAACTTGGTCCACTTGTTCAGATCAGCTAAACTAACCTGATCTTCTGATTAGAAGAGTGCAATTGTGCATTTTTTATTTTTTTTAATCGTCAATTCGACAAAGGTTTTACAAGTTTAAACAAACTGGATAGTCAACAAGGCCTGTATTCTTAAAGCAGAATGCCCAAAGGATTAATCTATGGAAGGGTGTTCTGCAGTAAAGCTATCTGCAAGGAATGTAATACATTTTTTTTTCTTTTGTGGGACGTTGCAAATATATAATCATAATAATAATATTCCAGGAAGTAATATTTAAAATGAAGTAGTTCCTGCTGTAACGGTACCATAGAGCTACCATACTAGCTAGTAGAGTAGCAACACCAGTGTTGCCAATGCCATAAAGCAGGAAGTCGCCAGAGAAACCTCACAAAGTCGCTAGATGTTGCTATTTAGACATTCTAAAGTCGCCAAAAATGTCACTAGACAATTTACCACTCCTCTCGGAATCACTGAACCATTAACAGTAAACATAAACATTAAATGTATTAATGATGGTTGATCATTTTTAAACATTTTATATTTGTCTGGAGTATCTACATACACAGAGTCAGTTTAATGTAATTGATTGACATTCACTTTATTGTAAAATTATGCAGCACTTATCACGGATGTGTGTTTAAAATTGATGTCGTTCTCTTCCGTTAACAAGGGGGCAGCTGTAGTTTTAGTAGTTATTTACATTACGATTAGCAGGTCACTCGTATGGAGGATATTCCATGCCAAAGAATAAATAAATAAATAAATGTAGAAATAAATAAATAAATAAATAAATAAATAAATAAATAAATACATGGACATTTATTTATTCATTTCTTTCTTTCTTTCTTTCTTTCTTTCTTTCTTTATTTATTTGTATATATTTATTTATTTATTTATTTATTGTGAATGCGTGCAAGTAGTGTGGCATTAAATACAATGTTCAGACAGTGATTCTCCCAAAACGTCAGCATTTATTAATAAATATACACAAGATCCGTCCCTTTACCAGCGATGGTATCGGGGGGAACACAGCTGGCTTGCAGGCAAAAAATAAAACAATAACACAAAATGGATCCCCAATCCACAATGAAACGAAAGTGTGCTTCCCAAATCCACGGGGTGGTAGTGAGGGTTGGTGTCGTGAGGTGAGGTGAGTAGCTTGGGCTGGCTCCGTCCTCCTCTGCGAAACACAAAAACAAACAAGCAGTAGTCCAGCCGTAAGTTACGTTTTCAGTGCAAGGGGGTGTACTGACGTAGCTGCTTCCCCTTTGTACCCACAAACTCCTCCCTGCAATCAACCCGTCGCCATGTGCCGCCCCGCAGCTGATTGCAATGGAGTCCTTCCGGGTACGTGCAACTACGTGCTCGCCGTCACCTTCCGGTTTCCACCTACCATCACGGTGGCCAAGCTCGGAGGCAGCATACCACCATCCTTACACAGTGCCCTTTCTGGTCGGGAGGGAGATTTACAACATTGATCCTTTCTCTCTTTATCACATTTCTATATTTATTTATTTATTTATTTTTATATTTATTTCACTTGTGTCAATTGCTTTTTACATTTCACTCTGTCCATTTACATTTCGGCGACGACATTTCCTTTTCTGCTTGCTGTTTACATTTCGATGTCACACTAGCTGGTTCTTTT
Organism: Acipenser ruthenus; assembly: GCF_902713425.1. Lineage (NCBI taxonomy): Eukaryota > Metazoa > Chordata > Actinopteri > Acipenseriformes > Acipenseridae > Acipenser > Acipenser ruthenus. Next base: position 12,886,111 of record NC_081207.1, on the reverse strand, counting down.
TACATTTCACTGTGCCAAACTACTTCTGTCAATCACAGCCAGTGGGCGGTATCAACTCCACTGGCTGATGATTAGTCAGTGGCGTTGATGCCGCCCACTGGCTAACCCAATAGTTGATTGTTGGCAGTGAAATTCGAACTAGTTTGACTAAAGTTAGTTTACAAAACACTGCGGGATCCAAAGTGAAATGAAATGGGAGTGCTAACGAGTGGCAAACAGGGACACAAATGTTGGATATTTCAGTCAGCTCAATAAAATATTGCATAGAATATCTGTATCTCACAGCATAACTTTGAGAAAACTTGTCAGATCGACATCAATTGTGCATGCCCGGATTATGGGGGTGGAACCGTATCTATGGGTAGAACAATCTCTGCCAGCCAATGGAGTCGTTGATACCGCCCACTGGCTGTGATTGACAGAAGTAGTTTGGCACAGTGAAATGTAAAAAGAAACAGATAGCATCACATCAAAATGTAAATAGCAAAGCAGAAAAGGAAATATCGTAGCCGAAATGTATGGAGGATATTCCATGCCAAAATTTAAAATAAATAAATAAATAAATAAATGTGGAAATAAATAAAATAAATAAATACATGGACATTTATTTATTCATTTATTTATTTCACTTTTGCCCCTTGCTTTTTACATTTCACTCTGTCCATTTACATTTTGGCTATGACATTTCCTTTTCTGCTTTGCTATTTACATTTCGATGTGACGCTAGCTATTTCTTTTTACATTTCACTGTGCCAAAACTACTTCTGTCAATCACAGCCAGTGGGCGGTATCAACGACTCCATTGGCTGGCAGAGATTGTTCCACCCATAGACACGGTGTCGTAGGAAATAAGTTGACCAGGAAAAAAGTTGATCACGCAAGCACAGTAAGGCAAAAGTAGACAAAAGTAAGGCGGGGCTACAGTTTGATTAAAGGGGAGGTTCACTGCATGGCTTTTTATTTTTATCTGGCTGTTTTATTTACTAGACTGTAAGTTGGTGCGTGTTCGTGCCACGTCTTTTCATATGAACTTAAAATGTGTGATCGACGGCTCTTTATATGGTAAAATGTTCTCTTTCAAGTACAAAATATTAACCATCACCAATGGGTTATTCCCCTTTAAGAACCCAAGAACTGAAAAGCATTATGCCAACAAACTCTCGCGAGAGTGCATGACGCAATGTGAGTTGCCCCGACAAAAGCACATTGCAGCCATTTGCAAATTCTCTTTTTCCTTATTCATTAAGAGTGAAAGCATCTGAGCTAAGTATTTCTTATTACTTAGTAGTATTGCTTTGTTTAACCTGTTTTGCAGTATTCTGTCTCTAACAGTGTTTTTACTACGGTCGCTACCGTTGTTTAAAATATTATATTATTGCCAAGTTTTTGATCTAGTCAGCCCGACCTGGCAGTGCGCCAGCGGGAGCCTGCGACTTGCGTTCGCCCTCCCCTGGGTCTAGTTCACTATTACGGCAGATAACTCTCATCTGGACAGGGCTCTGTTCCAGGAAAAAAAAAAAAGAATCTATCCCCATGAGATAGTTTTGTTGTTGTATTATTATTTTGTGTATTCAGTGTTGTTTACATTACTGTATACTCCTTCCCTTGTTTTTTCTTACAGAAAACGGGATTCAGTTCTGTGGGCTCACAGGACACTGTATTACGGCTGTAGTACAGAGGTTATTTTCAGGCTTGAGAATAACCTGTAACTGAGTGTTTGACTGTACAGTTAGCTAGCGTGCATCTCTTCGTGAGATCTCCTGCTTTTTTGTAGGATTGCTGGCTGCTGTTGTGCATTAGCACAAGGTTAGCGTTTTCTCTTCTTGTACCTTGGTACCAGAGCTGACGCAACCTTTGAAGTATAGTACTGTTACACAGTCTCTTCACTGTACGGTTAGCTGGCGTGCATCTCTTTGTGAGATCTCCTGCTTTTGTAGGATTGCTAGCTGCTGCTGTTGTGCATTAGGTTTGCGTTTTTTCTTCTTTGTACCTCGGTACCAGAGTTGACGCAGCCTTTGACTTATTATTTCTCTATTGAGACACAGTACAGCGTCTCAGTACCGTGTTTTCATACGCTCGGTATGGACGCTACTGCGTTTGCATACGCTCGGTACGGACGCTACCGCGTTTGCATACGCTCGGTACGGACGCTACCGCGTTTGCATACGCTCGGTACGGACGCTACCGCGTTTGCATACGCTTCGGTACGGACGTTACCACATTAGCATACGCTTCTGTACCAACGGTAGGTATTTGTATTTGGTACCCAGACTGGTTCATACCAGGTCTGTTGATACCAACGGTACCCAGAACTGACATTCGGTACCAGGCTTTTATTGGTACCCAGACTAGTTTTACTAAGTCTGTTGGTACCTACTCCTTCAGTACCTAGAACAAACGCTCAGTACCAGGTTCAGTACCAAGCTAACTGTTGGGTGTACTTTACATTGGGTACCCACACTAGTTTACTAAGCCCGTTGGTACCTACACTACTATGTTTCACGGTTGTATTGACTGTGGCGCCAAGCTGCCAGTGGCTGATGGCCACGAAAGATGTGTGCGCTGCTTAGGTCAGGAATACGCAGAGCGAGCTCTGGCAGACCCTGCCTTTTGTGTGCAGTGTGCTGTTTTCAGCAAGCGATCACTACGGTCCAGGCTTCTGCGCCAGTCCAGTGATGTCTCATTTACCCCGGCGTAGTTACCTCCTGCAGAGGCAGCTGGTAGTAGTAGGGGGCGCTCTAGGGAGCGCAGTTCTGGAGAGCGCTGCTCCACGGAGCGCCATTCCAGCCATTCCAGGGAGCTTAGCCAGAGGCCTCGTTCCGCTGAGCACAGTGCCAGGGCACGGGGTTCCAAGGAGTCCAGGAAGCACAGGAGGAGGAGTCCCTCTTCCTCCTCATCCTCTTCCTCTCCTGCTTCTCCTTCCCCAAGGGGTAAGAAAAGGAGGCACAGGTCCTGATCATCGGACCGCTGGCGGTATATGTGTGAGATGTTCCAGCAACAGCAGTCAACTCTGACCCAGTTGTTGCAGGTGCGGTCTCTGCCGCAGCAGCCCTAGGAATTTGCTGCCACAGGCCCAGGGCCCCTTCTCCAAAGTCCATCTGGAGTACTGGGGCCAGTGCACCCGCGATTCGTGGGTGCTCACCGCTATACGTCGGGAGTACTCCTTACAATTCAGCCATGGACCACCCCCCTTTCGGGGGGTGGTCCATACGCTGGTCAGGGACCCCTGTGCCAACGACTCACTGGCTCAGGAGCTAAAGACCCTCCTGCAAAAGCAGGCTATTCGCATCTTACCACCCTCCGACATGGTCGGGGGGTTCTACTCCAAATACTTTCTGGTGCCCAAACGGGACGGTGGCCTCAGACCGATCCTCGATCTCAGACAGGTCAACCTGTATCTGAGCCGCAGGCGGTTCAAGATGTTGACCTTGCGACAGCTGTCGCAGTCCATCAGGCCGGGCGACTGGTTCACGACAGTGGACTTGCAGGACGCCTACTTCCACATTCACATAAAACCAGGGCACCAGAAGTATCTTCAGTTCGCTTTTCAAGGGAAAGGCTACGAGTTCCGTGTACTGCCGTTCGGCCTATCCCTAGCGCCACGCGTTTTCACGAAATGCATGGACGCTATCCTGGCCACTCTGAGACTCAACGGTATCAGAATTCTAAACTACCTGGACGACTGGCTCATTTGTGCGGAGTCGCCAGGTCAGGCGCTGCAACACACGGAACTTGTCACCGATCACCTATCCAGACTAGGTCTGAAGGTGAATCATGCGAAAAGTCAACTGACGCCAGCTCAAGTAGCGCGCTACTTGGGTTTGAGTCTGGACGCCCGATCCATGACAGCAGTGCTGTCGGACGACAGGGTGTCAAGCATATCAGCCTGCCTAGACCTATTCCAGTTAGGCAGAGCTTTACCAGTGGTGACATTCCAGAAACTTCTGGGCCTGATGGCAGCAGCTTCTCAATCCCTTCCCCTGGGCCTCCTGCATATGCGGCCCTAGGGGTCGTCTAGGGGTCGACGCATTGGCTCACCAATGGCCAGCGCGCCCACTGTATGCGTTTCCGCCGATAGCTTTGCTACCTCTGTGTCTGGAGAAGATCAGACAGGACAGGGCCACGGTCCTACTAGTAGCATCTCACTGGCCCAAGAGAGCCTGGTTTGCCTCACTGATACAGCTCCTGTGCGGACAGCCTTGGCAGTTGCCCAGTCGCCGCGACCTGCTCAGCCAGGCACAGGGTGCTCTGTGGCATCACGACCCATTGAGCCTACAGCTCTGGGTTTGGCCCCTGAGCGGCTCCATTTGAGCCGTCTGGGTTTGTCTAATAGGGGATTGACACCCTACAGAACGCTAGGGCTGCCTCTACTCGTTCCCAGTATGGCTACAAGTGGGGCGTTTTTCAGACATGGTGTCTGTCGAAGGAAGAGGATCCCACAATGTGTCCAATGGCATTGATCTTGCAGTTTTTGCAAGACCTGCTGGACGATGGGAAGAGCCCTTCTACCCTAAAAGTCTACCTGGCAGCTATTTCAGCTTGCCATGTGAAGATAGACTCAGTCTCCCCAGGAGCACATTTCCTGGCGGGACAGTTTTTGAAGGGGGCTAGGAGACTCCGTCCTCCAAAGAAGGACGTTGTTCCTTACTGGCGGTGAATGTCGTGCTGAATGCACTAACGAAACCTCCTTTTGAGCCCATGCATTCCGCAGAGCTAAAGCTTTTGTCTTTTAAAATAGCTTTTTTGGTGGCAGTCACTTCTGCTAAGCGAGTAAGTGAGCTGCAGGCACTTTCCGTCGCAAAAGCCTGTTTATGTTTTGCGAAAGGCCGGTCACAGGTGACACTCCGGACCAACCCTGCGTTTTTGCTGAAGACTATTTCAGCTTTCCATGTCAATCAGTCGGTGGAGTTGGAGGCTTTTCACCCTCCTCCTTTTCAGTCCGACAGAGACAGAATGCTCCACATGCTATGCCCTGTCAGAGCGCTGGCGTATTATGTGGAGAGGACAACAAGTTTGCGCCAGTCGGAGCAACTCTTTGTTTGCTACGGTTCTCAGTCCCAAGGTCAGGCTCTGTCTAAACAGCGCCTGTCTAGGTGGCTAACGGAGACCGTGAAGATTGCGTATCAACTTGCAAAGTTGCCCCCGCCTGAGAAGATCACTGGCCATTCCACTAGAGGGCAGGCCACTTCTTGGGCGATGTTCCAGGGTGCATCTGTCATGGACATATGCAATGCAGCGGTGTGGGCGACCCCCCCACACGTTCACGAGGTTCTACAGGATGAACATCGTTGATCCGCTGTGTCCTGGGTTTGGATCAAGAGTGTTGAGGGCTGCCTCGGTGGTCGTCCCCTCAACTGCAGATTGATCGGTGAGTAACTTGTCACCTTGGACTGCTAGCGCGGTTAGCTCATAAGAGTCTTGCGCCTGTCCTCACGACAGATTGGGTATACTTACCCATTGGTGATGGTTAATATTTCGTACTTGAAAGAGAACGTTAGGTTATTATCATAACCCTGGTTCTCTGAAATAGAAATATTAACCATCAGTCTTCGTGGTCGCTGCGGAGCCGCGAGACTCAAAAGTAAAAAGAGAATTTGCAAATGGCTGCAATGTGCTTTTGTCGGGGCAACTCACATTGCGTCATGCACTCTCGTGAGAGTTTGTTGGCATAATGCTTTTCAGTTCTTGGGTTCTTAAAGGGGAATAACCCATTGGTGATGGTTAATATTTCTATTTCAGAGAACCAGGGTTATGATAATGACCTAACGTTTTAAATCCCTGTCTTTTTATGTTTCTATAACATCGTTGTCAATCAGATGTAGTTTATGTGTGATTGCGGAGATTTATTTATATATTAAATTATTTTACACGTCAAAATGTTGTCAATCTTTAATCAAAATTAAAATGTTTCAGTAATATAATCTGATGACATGCTGCATCCATCATATTAGTATGACAAGGTCGTGTTTTTACATTTTAATATGAGTATAGCTGTAACTTAACTACAGTTTAGATGTGGCAAAACCGCCAGTTAAAAAAAATGAATAGTATATAAAGGACCTTGATCTGTCTGCATGTCTTATGTTTATTTAAAAAAGGTTCTAGGTTTAGGATTGTGGTTTTTAAATTGGGATAGGGTGAAGAAAATTAACCACAAATAGCCAGAAGAAAGTTTTTTTTTAGAAAGGAATTGTGTCGTGTACTCAGGTTGGGAATTAAAAAAAATCTCTCATGTTGTTTGCACACAATACATTAACATAAATACCATATTCTTCATAAACGTGACAATTGTATTCCTTGCAGTAATATATAGTATTACTAAGGGATAAGAGATGTACTATGTAAAAAAATTTTTTTTTAAAAAGGACCCTGTCAAATCCTCTTGATAGGACAAATACAGAAATGAAAAACATATGCCATGTTAGATATGATTGCTCGTTATGTCTTACATGGTTGTTGCACTACAGGAATTTATAATGAGATAGGTATATAAAAAAGACATATATAATGAGGAAGTGTGACACTGTATATATGTGTGTATATCTACATTAGGGTGATTGTTGCATTTAATAAACATTAAGTTCTCAAAAGTACTTCAATTTGCATGGAAAAGTTAATAAACTTTAATAGCAATACGGAAAAACTATTAACATTAATATTATTGAAAAGTATTTAAATGCATTTGAAATCATTTGAAGCTTTAAATACAAATGGAAATATGTATTTAGAATAGTCACATGCAAATAGTTCAGAAGATTACATTTAAATACAAATGCATTTACATTTGACGCGACATCTGCTTTACATTACACTGTACAGTGCATTTTAAAACACATTCATATTCGTGTATACCCGCCTAAAAAAAGGCGCAATTTGTAATAACTTGCTACTCCGCCAGCGTTACAGCATAATCCATCTGGAAGGATTTCTTTGAAAAACATTTTAGGTTGATTATGTAGTAGCCCTATGCCGACAGAAATAAGAGTTAATTCTACTCATTAAAAAAAGTAAATTGCAATTATTAATGTATGCATAACAACCTTATTAAAAAGAAAGATTTCGCATTAGTATCGTGTCGTAGGTTTATTTCTTTTTTTTCGCAATCGTGCTTCACGTATGATTATAACGAGATGTGTTTATGTGTTTATTTCTTACCTTGAAATAAATGCAGGTTTTACTGAGAGTACTTTATGTTCTTCTTGAGTTAACAAGTTAAGATAATACATATTTTAACATCACCATGATTAACATTTAACACTATTTCCTACATTACAGGCGTATGCAATTGCCTGCATGTACAAATAAAACTACTAGAGTTGAAAGGTAGTTAAATTACACACATTTAAAGGTGTAGGTACAAATGTATTAGCTGTGGCATTTTTGTTTTCCTCATCTAATGGTGTTCATGCATGTTGTCCTATAGTTTATTCAACAACTTCAACAACAAAAGGTAAAATACCCATTTAATATCGCCAGCATTATTATACTGAAAAAAGCCATCCATGTGTTTTGTTTTGTAATCTGTCTTTTGCATAGTTTACACTTGTGTAGTGTTCATATTATTACAATACTTACAAGGAGGACACATTGATTTCTTATATTAGGCACACATAATGCATATAAATATGTTTTTCAATGATATACCGTGTATGCAGCAAACTTCTGATGACAATGTATTTATACACACACATATATTGTTTTTAACAGACTCAAAAAAAAGTATTATGTTACCTGTGTATGAATTGTGGCAGAGCTGTGTCTCTGCCACTGTGTAATGTAATGATGCGAAAACATATAAATTACTATGAATACAGTTATTGTAATGTGAGAGTTAAACCACAGTGGAAGATGTCTAATTATTTTGATTATTTAAAGACATTCTTTAACCTACTTTGTTACCTTATAGCTGATATCTTTGTAATATTTTGCAACTAAAGTTTTGACAATTCACCTGATTTTGAGAACACATACTGTAAATATACCTGTAAAGCAAAACCCATACTGTTTACAAAGGTGCATGCTTTAATTTATTGACCACTGCTGTGTTTGTAGTGATTGCAATCAAACTTCTTGACGCAACATAATGTTTCTTCACAGCATCTGTGTGGATTGTCGGACACAGTTTTGTCCACTGGGCTGAACAGCAGGCCAGAAGAGGGCTTGGGCTGGACCTGCAGCTCCAAGGCGCCTCCATCCACTGGTTCGCATGGAGGGGCCTGAAATGGCACATGTTTTTAATTTTTTTTATTTCTTTGATTACTAATGGTTCACCTCCTGATGTCCTGGTCATCCATGCTGGTGGCAATGATTTAGGGAAACTTAAAAGTGTGGAGTTAACTCGAGTTATGAAGAAAGATATAACTAAATTGCATGAGATGTTTCCAAACACAAAAATTGTTTTCTCATGCATCACCCAGAGACGTCTTTGGAAAAATATTAAGGCATCACCAAAAATAAACAAAGCACGTAACTGGGTGAACAATGTCATTTCGGATTTTGTAAGGGGTTTAGGGGGGGTTCAATTCGGCACCCCAAAATTAAATATGATCAGGTTGGGCTTTTTAGGAGGGATGATGTCCATTTAAGCGACACAGGTAATGGTATATTCCTAAGAAACCTCCAGCATGGAATCAAAGACCATATGTAAATGATTCCCCATCCCATTCCCACCACTTACTGTTTTTGAATTGTTTAAAATTAAAGTTGTTGTTTTTTTTTAAAAAAAGTTATTCTTTCCATCCATCCATTATCATAACCGCATATTCCTAACCCAGCAGACACAGGGCAGTGCAAGGCAGGACTACACCCTGGACGGGACACCAGTCCATTGCAGGGCACCACACACACGCACACTCACACAGAGGGCAATTTTAGAGTGACCAACCTGAAAGTGATTTTATACTGTATTGAACCACAGATTAAAATCATGCTGGTACACTGTATGATCTCTCTTCCTCATTATTTAAGTCTCTTGGCTGGTATTGAAAAATTGTAATTCAACACAACAGACATATATAATGAGGAAGAGAGATGCTGTATATATGTCTATATCTACATAATTTTAAATCGTGATAATTAAATTTAATTCAATATACTGTATCTCTTTCTCATTATATGTCTTATTGGTTGTTGGACTACAGGGATTTACCATTTTAAAATGATGCTGATATAGAGTAGCCTACATATACTGTATGATCTCTCTCACAACACAAAATCTTGGTTGGTATTGAACTACAGGTATTTACCACGGTTTAGTAAATACGTTAACTCTTTAGTTTTTAATTAATGAATATACTGTTTCTTCCCACACTTGTAATTGAAATACATACACTATGATAACCAGTCTCCTGTTCGTTTTCTGTCCTAATTTTACAAAGTACTGTATGTAAAAATAAATGAAAGAACAAATATAAAATAATAATACTGTATAAGCAACATTTTTCAAGTACATCATGTGATTGATGTGCACCATGGTCTAGTTAGTAATCGCAGCATGGAGCTTAATCGCTCGCATACCTGCTGTCCATACTGTAGTGCTTCCCAAAACAAAAACAACGTCAATACGTAACACATTTAGCTAGTTAACGTTTGTTACACAAACAGAAATACACAATCAAAAATGTACAATCATACAATTCATTTTAAATTATTTATTAGCTGCTAATATATTACAGCGATATTCACATTCCCTTATCTAGTGTAATACTGTCGAATATATCCGATCTACATGTTAATGTAAATTATACGTACAAAAGTCATTTTAAATTATGCATTTTTGTTAGACTAATATATCGGATCTAAAGCGATATTCTCATCATCTCATCTAGCAGCATACTGCCGAATAAATCCGACCTACTAATTGATATAAATTATACTTACAACATGAATTTTAAATTATTTATTGTTCATTAATATAGCCGATCTACTTATTTCCTGGCTCGACCTACTTATTTCCTAGCCTAGGCTCGTTTACATTAGAAACAATGGAACCTCCCCTTTAAATTCTAGAGCTTGATCTACTTTTTTCCTAGGAAACCGGTTCCACCCCCCTAATCCGGGCATGCACAATCGATGTCGATCTGACAAGTTTTCTCAAAGTTATGCGGTGAGTTACAGATATTCTATACAATATTTTTTTAGTGAGCTGACTGAAATATTAGGGGTGGGTGATACTGCCAATTTGCACTTCGATACGATACCAAGTAATACTGGCCAAGTATCGTCGATATTGATTACCATACCGATTACTTTTTTTTATAATTATTATTATTCTGCAGATATTGTTTTACTGGGGTCGGGTGGGGCGGGGGTGGAAGGTGTGATGAAACAAAACAAAAAACTTCTACCTTTAGGATTACCAACAAAAAACTGTATCTTTTAAAACTACAGACATTTCTGCTTGTAACAATGCTTGCATTACAATAAAATTATATTTTGCATTTTTTACCATTTACCACATATTAGCTTGCAATTCACTCTGAGGGTCTGCTGCACTACTTTGCTCCTAGAGTTTTTTTCCCCATAATGTTAAGAGACCAGATGTAAAGGTACATGTATTGGATTTAATCCAGATCAGGTTATTCTTAATAATAAATAACACCTGAAAAAAGCAAACCACTTTTATAGTAAATATTCAGATTAATATAGCAAGGTTATAATATGATTGCAAACAAATACACAAACAAATAACAGAATCAAATAAACAAATAAACATAAAACATTGAATAATTATATTACAGCAGTAATAGCATTAACAAAAACAATCTCTGGAAACAAAAACACAACTTGGACTGTTTTAGGATTATTAAAGTTGAATCATTTTCAGGCTGGAAGCCGAGCTCCAGTCCATCGGCATGTCCTGAGGGGAGACAAAATATACAGCCCAAGACCAAGAAGTGTAGAACGAAGAGGACTGAATGGGGGGAAAAAAAAAAAGGTTTAACAGCATAAGGATGAGGGGCTTTGGTTTCATCTGATTTTGTCTCTGACCAACTACTTTCCCTACCTTCCAAAAGACTCTCCGAGGTGACTGATGAGGCAACTAACTTCAATGTATTTGTGAGTATTTACAGTGGCTCTCAAAAGTATTCACCCCCCTTGGACTTTTCCAAGGTATTTGAGAGCAATTTTGCCAAGACTCTGGAATGTTGATTCATTGGACTTCCTCCATTGTAATGGATCTTCATTTCTTGCCATCACCTTTTCCTCACTGTATCTGCGCATTTCTATATGTGCTTCAATGGTTACTGCATGATGCTGCTGGGATGCAAATGCTTGGGAATCAAATTCTGCCCACATTCCACCATCAGGATTTGCAGGTTGCTCAGTAGTTTTCTGCTGATACCTCCCGTGTTGCTTCTTCAAAGGGTTTTAGAGCATTAATTGTGGACCTAATCTGTGCCAATTCTTCTTCACTTAAGCACAATGTGTTCCTTCCAAGAAGACAAAGTTAAGTGGTAATAGCCTGCTGCTGTTCTGCAATTCTCTCCAACATGTAAAAGATGGAATTCTATCTAGTTTTGACTGACTTAATTTATGTTCCGGCATCTTCAGCTGATTTTGAATTTCTCTGAGCTTCTCTGCTGCTTTTGTGCTGTGATGGAAAAATCAAATGATGGCACTACATTTCTGCAGAAGGGAATCCAAGCTAGGATCAGCCTTTATGGCGTCTTTAACAACGAAGTTCAAAGTATGTGCAAAACATGGAATATGTTTCCATCGTGCTTTGCGCACTGCAGCCACTATGTTTGCCACATTATCTGTAATCACAGCTTGGACTTTGTGGTTAATGTCCCAATCTACTGCCATTCTTATCAGATGCTCAGCAATGTTGTCTGCAGTGTGCTGTCCAGGGATGTGCAATGTTTCCAAAATGTGGGACTGCATGTAATGACATGAGGCAGTTAGATATGCCTCTGTTGTTCTTAATGTCCACATATCTTAAGTCAGAACAACGTCACTTGCAGCTTCTAGTGATCTCTTCACTTCATCATATAGTTGAGGGAGCTCAGTGCGCATCAGAGATCTCCTGTTTGGAATCTTATACGGGGGATCAAGCACCTTTATAAACTTCTGAAAACCAACATCTTCAACAATAGAAACTGACTGCTATCATTTTTACTAGGGTGTCAGAAATGGCTTTTGCTCTTGGAGAATCATCTAAAAAATAAACAAAAAATGCATGGATTACATTGTGCTACAAAAAGAGTAGAAAAGGCTCAAGTAAATGCATACATTTGCTAAAATACATAAGATTGGAAAAAACAGTGCAGAAAACATAATCTAGTTTAAGGTTTACAATCACAGGTTATTAAAGTCAGAATACCAAGGAACTACTTGTATAGGGTTTGTTTTCATGCTATTAATTAAATGAACATCTTAAATTTCAGGACACCTTTGGTACTAGTGTAACCAGGTACCAGACACATCAGTGTGTCATTTTTAAAAAACGTAACAATTTATTTATATAATAAAAAAGTGCTTGTGTGGAGACACACACACACACACAGAAAATAAAAAAAAATACATTTGTGCACTCCAGTGCTTAATTCTTCAGGAGGTGCTGGCCAAACCAAGGTAATATCTCATAAAATAGTATCTATGGCTGCACTCTCATCACATAATTTAAAAAAAGACAGGCGTTACCACTTATTTTTATGTCAAAAGAGGTTAGTTAATTTTATTTAGGCAAAACTTTTTAAAAGGACAAACAAACAAAACAACGCGTTCGGGCATCAGATATCCATAAATACCATAATACCATAAGATATCCATAAATACCTCAGAGGTGCGTTCAACAAGGCGAACGTTCGCAACAAACTGTTAGCTTTGAACAAGGCTAGTTTGCCTAGTTGATCGCACCTCTGATGAAGGCACGCAAGTGCCGGAAAGGGGTTTGGTTGGTTTGTTCTATGCAATATGCATAGTAAAGCGCTTTGGATACAAGCGCTGTAGAAATATTAAGAAACAAGAAGTATGCACCCTTTATCATAAAACTCGATACACTTTAAAATCCACAGTTCCAATGTATTACTGTATTTACACTCACCTCAGTATTACCTGGATATTGTCCTGGGGTTCTCTGGAACGCTTCTTGTACAGAGGGCTGTCTCATTGACGTTGCAGCAGGGGCAGCTTCTTTATCTTGAGTCGCTTTTTTGCCTCGAGTTCAGCAAATTCTACGGGGTGTTTCAGCTTTAAGTGCTTAAATAAAATTACTCGTGTTCCCATAGTGCTAGATTTTGCATTTGCAGATATTGCAAACTGCTTTAACCAATTCGTCTCGGCTTGGCTCAAAGTAGCTCCATACAAGACTTCGCTTCTTGCAGCCATGATGGTAAATTAATTAGCACAAGCACCTGCAGCCACCTGACCCCGCCAGAATCACACGTGATCATCATTTGCAAATTTGAACCAATCACTTTCCACTTAATAACAAATATAAATATTATATTTGAGTGGCTTATTCATTTACACACAATTTATAATTTACCTGACAGAACAAACTTAAAAATAGAGGTTCTAGTTTTCTTTGTCGTCCTTTTCGCTTTTAAACCATAATCAATAGCAATGCACCTCGTAATTAAAAGTAGATAGCTCACTGTGAACTTTCTTTCCCTGTACGCTCATACCTCACTGTTCTGTTAAAATCTAATTGTCGGGACCTCTCATTTAAATCAGCGGGAAGACAAAGTAAAAAAAGGCGGCTTTTTTCTTATATCGTAAATTACCAAAACACGATACACACACAAATGCCCCCTTGCCCCACTAACATGGGGCTTAACATTACAATTATGATTTTACACGGTAAAAAATATATATCGTAGTTGTGAGACACAGAGTTTACATCAATTTGATTCACAATTGTCATTTAATTTTTGCTGCAAATTATTTCAAATTAAGTAGTGAGACACTACAAACATGTATGTGTATTTCTCAACGAAAAAAAAATACGACACAGGACAGGCTGTGTTTGATAAACTAACTTTAGTCAAACTGTCTGTGATTGACAGAAGTAGTTTGGCACAGTGAAATGTAAAAAGAACCAGCTAGTGTGACATCGAAATGTAAACAGCGAGCAGAAAAGGAAATGTCGTCGCCGAAATGTAAATGGACAGAGTGAAATGTAAAAAGCAGGGGGCAAAAGTGAAATAAATAAATAAACAAATAAATAAACGAATAAACAAAAATAAAAAATAAATACATAAATAAATAAATAAATAAATAAATACATGTCCATGTATTTATTTAAACATGTATTTATTTATTTCTACATTTATGTATTTGTTTATTTATTTTTAATTGTGGCATAGAATATCCTCCATACACTCGTGATCTCTTTGTTTCACAGATGCAACCAGTCTCCGCAACAACTTTTCAAAGCTGCGCTGGGCTGTGCAGGATATGCACAGATTTCTACAGGTGGAGTTGAAAGCCCTCGAAGAATGTGCATATCCGCGATTCTGTCCAGAACTGTCGAAATCCGCGCTACAAGAACGCCACCACTGTACTACTTTAGGACGGGAGATGCGTGGTGTATTGAGCTGCTTGTGACTGATGTTGTGATGATACAATTTGGCTACTTCTTTCCCTGAAAATCGTTGTTGTCGGCAGTGAAAGTCGCTAGATTTGTCGCTAGTCCCTTTGACAATGTTTTTGTCGCTAAGGGAACCCAAAAGTAGCTAGATCTAGAGACACTGCCTGTGGTACTGTATTCTGCAACTGCTTTGCGTGCTGTTGTTGCAGCTATACGCTATTTAAAAGTGATAATATAATTTTAGGCAGGTTTTTATAATGTTGCCCTGGTTACCCGTCATTTAAAGAACACAAAAATGGTATGCTACTACTAGAAAGCCTACTTTTAATTTTTTCTCAATGCTGTTGCTGTCTGCAGGCTTGAGTTTTCCGCGTCTCAGTTGAAGAGGCATGTTGTGGAGAGTAATATTGAGTCTAGATGCAATTTGTAAAGCCGGTTAGAGAAATTAAATCTGTACCTGTAAGTACTGTACGTACCTCTTACTTGATGCGCAATCTGGAAATACTCGTGTATATTCTACAATGCAGCCAGGCAGGCGAAAGCAAAAGAGTGCCGAGCTCGCCCACGTGATCTGTTGTTTTGTTTGCTGTGTGTTTATCGCAAAGGGAGTAAGGCAGTCATAGTAAGTATCCAAATATTTTATTTTAGGTTTAACTGTAGCAAGTAGACACACACATACAAAGTACACCTCCTCTGGCAAGACACGTGCGGGTCTTGGAAAACCATACTTTGCATATATTATTATTAATTGTGAGAGACAGTGGTTTGACTTAGTGCGTAGGACCGAAGCAGTTGAATTGGGTTTCAAGGTTTACGTAGGCTGGCCACGTCAGATCTTTACCGTGTTGTTGATTTATAAAAATAAAAAGCATTATAAAATTAGAAAGCTTTGTTGCTCAATGAAATTTGGTGTGGTGACACAAAATATAAAAACATGTTCGGCCCTGACTGGCTGTAGTCAGACTACCACGGAAGGAATTCGCAGGGATATTCGTGCAAGATTGTACTAGGTTACAATAATGTTTAGGTAATTAAAGTTAACACGAAAAAAAATGCAAGAAAAGGGTGATATAAAATGCAATGCCAATGCATTACAATACAAAAAAAATTGTTTTATGAATATATAATTTATATATGCATTGGTTTCAACATTGATTTCTGTTTCTGTATTTTTCTACAGCGATTCGTAAACAACATCAAGGTCATTATTTCTTATCACAGCTTTTTATTTATTTATGTATTGCTTCAAACAATATAAAACACTGTAATAATGTATTCAATGAGAAAAACACTGGTAATCTGAATACATCATTCAATCACATCATTTTATAACCGTTTGAAATAGAAGCAAGACCATTTTGACTTTTTCAATAAAAAAATACTGAACTGCATCGAAACAAACGTAACCGCTCTTGGTTTGACTTTTCTAGTCTGTCCTGCTGAACAAAAGACAATGGCAAAGGCTGAGGTTCATGACAGGCCACCAATCGGACTGAAGCTAGTCCACCTGGATCTGAAAGGTGCCCCGCCCAGAATTGTATACCTGGCGCAGGTAGAGTTAACTCCCACCTTTCTTCTCAGTTTCACTCACATTTTTTAACTTGAATGTTGCCTATTTAAATTAATCTTTTTTCCTGAGTTGATTTAACACGTCTTGCATGTGGTTGTGTTTTTCGTAGCTCTTCCCTCTGTTTTCTCGACTGGGAGCAAACGCCCTGCTCCTGGAGTATGAAGACATGTTTCCCTATGAAGGGAGCCTGGAGATCCTAAGAGCTAAACACGCATACAGGTAAGCACACACGTATTCCAATTGAGAACACGCGTGAGCTGATAGCACATGTCAATATAGGGTTACCAAGCCAACATGGTACAGCCATGAAATAATGTTTTTTTTTTCTTGTTGTTTAGATTCGCTTTGTATATCATTTTCTGTTTCGATCATCACACCCTGGTTACCTTTTAAAGGTTTAAAGCACCCTTGTCACCTGACTAGAGCTCTGCTTGCTAAGTACAGCTGGTACACCAGAGTGTAACCAGTAATGGCTAAACAAGAAAAATACATTACCAAGTTGCTCTTTGAATTCCTACTTTTTTCTTTTTTTAAATTTAGAAAAACATCACTTTATAACAATAGCAAGGGACATTCTCACTCCACATGTAAACCCTGTCTGTGACTGCCAAGACTGACATTGCATCGAATGGGGGGGATCAGCTTGCTCATTCTGCTCTTTTACTGAAGAGTGTTTTATTGCAGATAGCCCTTGTGTCTCTGCAGCCCTTCTGAAATCAGGGAGCTGCTGGACTTGGCTCAGTCCAATGGGTTGGAGGTGATCCCTCTTGTGCAGACCTTTGGACACATGGAGGTGAGAGAGCGTGCTTCAGGTTAAAGGGATATGGTCTTGTAATGCACCAAACAAATACAGTACTGTGCACATTGATACAGTACTGTGCACATATATCCCTACCTGCATGAAAACCTCTGGGGGTGAGAATTTCAATTTTCAGTCAGTAATCAGTGATATAGAAACAATATGCACTCATATGAAAATGTTAGACCACTTTGTGCTTTGGATATCTTAAACAACTTCTAAAAAGTCTCATGCATTTTCCCAGTTGTGGCTATGTGTTTCTCTCCTCTTACTATTTTAATGAATTGCATGTGTGGTCATGAATTCAATTAGACAATCAGTAATTTGCCTATTTGGACAATTCTCCAAGATTTTCAGTACAGTTCAGTTTGATTTTGTATGCACAACAAATGAAAACAACAGAAGCAGTGGGTGTTCTAATAAATGTGCACACTGCTGTACATCCTGTAAATGTATCTACTAAAGTCCTGGATTTTCTGGAAACCGATAAAAACAACCTTGTAAATATTAGAGTGGATCTCAAGAGAGTTTTAAAATGCCTGATGCTTCTAGTATATAAAACTCTGATCCGGAGACATGATGTCACGATAATATGTTTCTGGTGTCCCCAACCTCACAAATGATAGGTTTCTATTGTCACCATCAAAAATAACATGGTTTGTCTTGTAAAATGTTTACTAATACACATTGTGTTTTGAAGAAACAAAAGAAATCCATAAAACAGTACAACACCTTACAGCAGCTCCCAAGTGCATTAGTGAGGTGATTTCCAGTCAGTTTTGTGCTTTTACCAAGTGAGCCATTTGAGGACTCCAACTTCTAGTATTTGTTGTGTGTGAGTTTGAGCCCCTTCACTTTTGCAGTTCGTCCTGAAGCACAAGCAGTTCTCTCACCTGCGGGAGGTGAAGTGGTCTCCCAACGCACTGAACCCCCACCGGCCAGAGTCTCTGCAGCTTATCCACACCATGACTGAGCAAGTTCTGGGACTACACCCGGGGGCACGCTGGTTACACATCGGCGCTGACGAGGTGAGAGGGAGGAGTGCGAGGGTACAGGGGAGAGAAGGTACCCTGGCTACACATCAGAGCTGATGAGATGTTGGGGAGTAGGGAGTATTCCCAGGGGGAGGGAGGCAGGTGTAATCGCTCTCTTCTCCCAAGGAAGTTGTATTTCCGCGGAGAGGAAGGCCAGGAATCTGTAACTGCTCTCTCCTCTCTCCCCAATCTCTGCTCTCCACTGCCTCCTGTTTCCCCTTACTCTCCCTTCTCCCATGACAGGTGTATTTCTTAGGGGAGGGGGAGGAGTCTCAGCGGTGGCTTAGCAGCAGTGACCGGCTCCTGGACAGTCTGTTTGTTTCTCACGTGGTGAAGGTAGCAGAGCAGTTGCGAAGCTTCCACCCTGCCGTGAAGCCTGTGATGTGGGACGACATGCTGAGGAGCATGAGCGCAGACTTCCTGTCAGGTCAGGAGTCAGCCCATAGTGACAAACTGCAGCTCCCAGTAATGAAACACAGGGAGCTGAAAAAAATATGTTGTGTGTCCTTAAGAAAGTAATTGGAGGTAAATAATTCAAAGTACAGTTGCCGCTCAAGTACTGTTTCTAATAATGTATTTAACATATACACTGTTTTAAAAGTAAATGGGTTGGGTTTTCTCTCTTCTTGCAGAGTCTGGTATTGGGCAGCTAGTGGAGCCGATGGTCTGGGACTATCTCCCCAACCTGGACGTGGAGAAAACAGGTAGGAGAGGACAAAGCACTGAGGCCACAATAGCACACAGCACCGAATATAGAGCAAGACATATGAGGCACCTGACTGGACAAGTCAATGTTGGGCTAGCAGTCAGATAGTTCAGAATTTGTCTTGTCCCAAAAAACTTTTTTGTGTCCTTATTCAAAAACGGCCTGTTGCGCTGATCATGTCCGCGTGTCTGTCCGTGTGTCTGCTTGTTTCTCCTATACACTCCAAGCCTCCTGTGGATATTGGGATTGTATTTAGCTATACAGTGGAACGTCGCATATCCGACTGTCACGTAACCGCCCTGATCAATTAACCGCCTCGCTAAATAAATAAATAAATATTAAAAGTAGGCTACGAGAGTAATGGCATTGGTAGCAAAAGCAGCTTCCGCGATGGAAACAGAAAGAAAGCGTTATAGCAATCAGCCTTTTGGTGCGTTCCCCTTTAAGAGAGGCGGACTGTGTGCGTGTGTCAGTCAGCTGCATGTAGCAGTGATGTTTCAATACACCAGTCGAGAAAGCTTATTTTTTGTGCAATATGTTTATAAGATGGAGCGCAAGCTTTCAGATATTGGCAGCGTGTTGTTGTGGCTTTTAAATGCATTTGAATTAAACAAAGCAAGCTTCATAAAAGCAATGCTTACCGGCCGTTTGTTTAAAATAGCAGAAGCAATATTCAAACCAAGCTGTTTATTGGCTGTTGGCAAAATCAAGAAAGGGCGCAAAGTACCATTACAGAGATATTAAGAAAGCAGAACCAGGGAGGCAGGGACTTCTAGAGTTAAGAAAGAAGCCATCAGTTGCAGGTTACTGTCCTTTTTACTGTTTGTTTTGTATTATTATTATTATTTTTTTTGTTTTTTAAAGCTTTGCGTGGAGATGGCTTATAGTAAACCGCATAGCAACACTGTGTATTTGTAGCCTAATTAATCTCATTTACATTTGCTTACTTTTAAAGTAAAAAAAAATCCCCATGTTTAAAGCAGTTTGCGTGTTGTTTTTGTTCACTAACCTATTTCTGGATGTGTAAATGCTTTTTCTATAGATGTTCGTAAAATCCGACTTTTTCACTTATGTGCCTATACCCCAGTCCACGGGGTCAGATATGCAACGTTGTACTGTAATCCGTTAAAGTCAAACTATGCAAACTAGGCCGAAGAGCACCTCCTGACCAAACATAATATTTGAGTCATTTCAATAATAACCACTTGGAACCACATAATAAAAGTTAAGGGTACATAGAAGAAGAAAATAAATCTGAAGCTACTCTTTAAACAATTAGGTAAAGCTTTAAGAAACTGAAGTAGACAAACCCTACCATTGATGTAGGCACTATATACTGTACATTGGGTTTTTGAAGTGTTTTAAAGTTTTGTCTTTATTCCCAGTGCTTTTAATTGATAAGTACCAGAAAGGCGGCTTGACCAAGCTGTGGTTCGCCAGCTCTTTTAAAGGGTCCACAGAGGTCAACCAGTGCCTGACCTGCATCAGGAATCACCTGGACAATCACACGCAGTGGCTACAGGTGGTCAAGGCTCTGACCAGAGGGGCTGTCCAGCTGCAGGGCATTGCACTGACCGGCTGGCAAAGGTCAGGAATCGCATAAACGTTTTCACGTTCAGATTTTAACATATTGGGAATGTTTGTAACATTCTAAGTACATTTTATATATTACTGCAATGTTTGTGTATAACACTGCATGTGTGGAATATTTAACTATATCCACTGCTGAGACTCCTCTCCCTCCCCTGGGAATTACACCTGGGGTGGGGATGGGAGAGAGGAGACACAGGAGAGAGGTTGGAGATGATGGGAGAGAGGACACACAGGAGAGGGGTGGAGATGGGAGAGAGAGTGAGAGGAAAAGGTTGTGAAAAATTGGACAACACTTTATGTATTACCTTTATGTGGCCTGCATGTTTTTGACAATGGTTAAACATTTAGGCAAAAGTTTAACATTAACATTTAAGTATTTAAATTCTAAACTGTTAACACTTCTACTTCTGATTGTTTTCCCAGTCACTAAGCAGTTTGTCATCATGTAATCAAATATATTCTTGAATTTACACATTACAGAATACATGTGCAAAACAACGCACAAAAGTGTGTTTGAAGTTACAGCCACAGTTGATAAAGGCAATGGTATGTGTGGTTTGTGTCTGCAGGTATGACCACTTCTCTGTGCTGTGTGAATTACTACCAGTGGCCATTCCTTCTCTGGCTGCCTGCCTGCAGACTCTACAGCACGGTAAATACTAGCAATGGGACGATGGCTTGTAAAGCCTTGATTTGTAGAAGCCCTGGTGTTGAAGAGTTTCACTGTTCTTCAATTTCTCCCTCTTCCAGGCAGCTTCACTGAAGAGGCAGAACAGACTTTGAAACAATCCCTGGGGATCTCCGCAGTGGAAGTGGACACCTTCATACGGTACCTGCTCTCTGTGTGTAGGGCTGCCATTGTAGAATGACTAGGGCTGTGCAAATAGCTGGGTTTTCTGAGTAATTCCGTTTCACATGTTTTAATTTCTTGGATATTAATTCAAATAGAATAAGAGCCCTTAAAAAGTGTTAATTACACAAAACAAAACTTTCCATCATTTATTGAGTACCAATCAGTAACAATCTGATTTTACGCTAGAAACCAATAAAAACAACTCCTGTTTTATCTGAGATTGCCTAAGTTTTCTTTTATCTGTTTGACATAATCATTTTGATTTCACTTCCTCATTTACATAGAAATCTCCTCGTGTGTACAACATATGCAGTGCATTGTGGGATTGCAGTCCTGGGGAATATGTAACCTCTGATTAAACTTGACAAACAGCTACATCTCCCAGTAAACACCACTGAAGTTAATTTCCATTGAATGGTACTCAGTTGTATAAATTAAGGAGTGGAAGCTTTTATTGTTGTGATGTTAACACATTTTTAGTAGTCTTGGTTTCATAAAAGTTAAAGTGAATTACTCTGAAAGAGTATTTGCAGTCTGCTTGAAACATCACAGCACAAATACATTTTCTGTTCAATTCCTGTTTGGTCTTGGTTGTCACTGCAATCTGAAAATTATATAGGAAGTTATTCTAAAGAAAGTAACTCTGCTCGTAATATGATGGCCCTTTTTATTTCCAGAACTTAGCAAAGATGTACTCAAGACACGTTGCCAAATAACCGAAATTCTGTTTTAAGTCAGACATGTACAGTTTGCTTTAAGGAATACCTTCTGATTTTTCTATTTGTTTATTATCTCATGAAACATGCTTTTAATCATCATGTATTGCTGTAGTTTCACTCGAGGATATTGGTCATGTTTAATCAAGTCACCAGCAGGGGTGGAAAAAGTATTCAAACATATTATTTGAGTAAAAGTACTGTTACTTGGAAAAAAATATAATTAAGTAAAAGTCAAAGTATCCTTCTAGAAAACTACTTGAGGTAAAAGTACAAAAGTATCAGATCTTAAAAGTACTCAAGTATCAGAAGCAAAAAGTAGCCGCCCTTAAATTTTACCTGTGGAAATCTGCCTGGAAAAAAAAAAAAGTCCTGCAGACTAGAGAGTGACACAGGAATGAAACTTAACTTCAGTCCTGTCCCATCCTGTCATGTCAAACATGTACCCGTCACATCCCATCCCATGAAAGAGTCATCATTTCCAATCCTGTCATGTCAAACATGTACCCGTCCCATCCCATCCCATGAAAGAGTCATCATTTCCAATCCTGTCCTGTCAAACATGTACCCGTCCCGTCCCATCCCATCCCATGAAAGAGTCATCATTTCCAATCCTGTCCCATCCTGTCCTGTCAAACATGTACCCGTCCCGCCCCATCCCATCCCATGAGTCATCATTTCCAATACTGTCCCATCCTGTCCTGTCAAACATGTACCCGTCCCGTCCCATCCCATCCCATGAAAGAGTCATCATTTCCAATCCTGTCCCATCCTGTCCTGTCAAACATGTACCCGTCCCATCCCATCCCATAAAAGAGACATCATTTCCAATCCTGTCCTGTCAAACATGTACCCGTCCCATCCCATCCCATGAAAGAGTCATCATTTCCAATCCTGTCCCATCCTGTCCTGTCCAAATTTTTCCCGTCCCATCAACTGTTTAGAGTTTTGTGCGGCAGTTTCAGTTTCTAAATCGGTTACTAAGCAACCCGGCTCAGATTTTAGTATGTCAATGCCACAATAAACTCTCAATGAAATACAGTATTACAAACTATTAATTCATTAAAAAAATAAACAACAAAACATGGTATTGAAATAATATTTCATAAACGTTCAGGGAGTATCCATGTATTTATTTATTAAAAATCGTAGTATTATACATACCCCGTCATGGTAGCACCGTAGCAGAACCTCCAAAAAATAATAGCTGTTGCGGCCAAATTGTAGCCGTTGACATCTCTGCATTATAATTAGGGGTAGTATTCATAAAAACCGAAAATGTGCACATCCTTAATATACTGCACATATGTATTGTGAGACAGCAGGGAGGGGGTTAAAACCTCTCTGCAGTAAAAACATGTGCGGAATGTTTTCTGTTAATTGTTTTATTGTTAATTATCACCTGCACCTGGCTATGATTGTAAATTAGAGCCAGGTGCAGGGTTTATAAGGAGAGCAGTCAGTCTGCTCTAGGCTGCTGAGTAGAAGGAGGCAGGAGAGGTGCTCTGTCTCCGAGTAGCCAGAGAAGAAGTAAGTGCGGTGTGACACCAGTGTGTTTTTGTAAGGACGGGAAAACAGCTTGGCTGTCCCGTGTTAGGAAGGGTGTTCCTGGAAGTTGAGTTAGTGCTCCAAGAGGAGCTAGGTGTTGTTTTGTGTTTGTTTCATTTTGTTTATTAAAAATAGCGCACTAGCGCTTAAAACTCAATTTCATTGTTCTGGGTCGTATTTTTAAAGGGGCACGAACCCGAGTAAGTTGTGCTTTGTCACATATGGTGGAGAATGCGGGCAGAGAGTGTGTGGGCACCCCTACGACCCAGAAAATGGATTTTAAAGAATTGATCGCAATGATCAATCGTAACACCGCTGCTCAGAAAGAGCAGACAAAGAAGTGGAGACAGGAGTGGGGGCTACCGGATCCTGAGCCGACAGAGCTAGACCTGCTACTCCAAAAGTGGGAGCAAGTAAGAGGTACCCCGCTGACTCCAGCTCCAGAGCCCAGAGGGGAGGAGCCGCCGCTTCCAGAGCCCAGAGGGGAGGAGCCGCTGCTTCCGGAGCCCAGAGTGGAGGAGCCGCCGCTTCCGGAGCCCAGAGTGGAGGAGCCGCCGCTTCCGGAGCCCAGAGTGGAGGAGCCGCCGCTTCCGGAGCCCAGAGGGGAGGAGCCGCCGCTTCCGGAGCCCAGAGGGGAGGAGCCGCCGCTTCCGGAGCCCAGAGGGGAGGAGCCGCCGCTTCCGGAGCCCAGAGGGGAGGAGCCCAGAGGGGAGGAGGTGAAAAGCATACCGCCACCACAGCCCCGACCACCACCCCTACAGTCCAGTTCGGCGCCGCTGCGTCCAGTCCCTCACCCCTTGCTCCTGGACACCCTGCCGGTCTTCCTGGACCTCCCTGTGCTGGACCTGGAGCCCAGGAGTCTGCAGCACTGGCCACAGCTCTGCCCCTGGTTACCTGCTCCGCTCTCCCCGAGCACCCAGACGTCGCTGGGCTGCTGCCAGACGTCGCTGTTGCTCCCCCTGTTAGCTGCTTCGCTCCCCCTGGGTGATCGGACATCACTGCGCCAGTTCCCAGGGGAAGACCTGTGTCCACTGCGGCATCCTCCAGTGCCCCGGCCTACGCTTCGGTCGGCCCTGTTAGCCCGGTGGGGTCCCGTGTCGCCGGTTTGCGGTCCCTTCCTGGCAGCGCCGGAAGGACCGACCCATCCTCAAGCCCGCCCGTGGAAGAGGGCGGCAATGGACATTGCTGGACTTGAGGCTGGGTGGTCTTTTAAGGGTGGAGGGAGGTGGCCGTGGTATGGCCGGTGTCTTGAAAAGACATGGGGGGGGATGTGTGAGACAGCAGGGAGGGGGTTAAAACCTCTCTGCAGTAAAAACATGTGCGGAATGTTTTCTGTTAATTGTTTTATTGTTAATTATCACCTGCACCTGGCTATGATTGTAAATTAGAGCCAGGTGCAGGGTTTATAAGGAGAGCAGTCAGTCTGCTCTAGGCTGCTGAGTAGAAGGAGGCAGGAGAGGTGCTCTGTCTCCGAGTAGCCAGAGAAGAAGTAAGTGCGGTGTGACACCAGTGTGTTTTTGTAAGGACGGGAAAACAGCTTAGCTGTCCCGTGTTAGGAAGGGTGTTCCTGGAAGTTGAGTTAGTGCTCCAAGAGGAGCTAGGTGTTGTTTTGTGTTTGTTTCATTTTGTTTATTAAAAATAGCGCACTAGCGCTTAAAACTCAATTTCATTGTTCTGGGTCGTATTTTTAAAGGGGCACGAACCCGAGTAAGTTGTGCTTTGTCACAGTATATAGAGAGAGATATGTTAAATACATGCCAGTAGCAGTCCACAGCGTTCATTTATTCTGCTAGTATCAATAATTCATGTATCAATATTGTTAACTAAAGGACTGACATAACTATACAATTATGAAATATTTTAAGTATCAATCTATGTTAAACGTAAAAGTTTTTATTAACCATTCCATGTTGCCAAGACGCTGATTCTCCGTGGACATCCCTCTGGTCCATCCGCGTTGATGTTGTCGGAGTCTCTGTCCGAGTTTGACCCTTCTGATTCAGAGGCATACGGTTTCAATTGATACGGGAGACAAACCCTGTTTTCTCTCTCTACATCAGATCCATCACTACATAAATCACATTCATGAGAGGTGTCTGAAACTAATAAAATTAGTCTACTCTCACTTTCACTGTCGCTGTCAGCCATACTGGCAGATGCAAGGAGCCTGTGTGGGTATCTCCCTCTGTGACGTCACAGTCTCCTGGCCCCAAACCAGGAAATGGAGATCGCCCTCTGTGTATTTCCGGGTATTATTTGATTAATTGTAGCGAGATTAAGCATAATTTGGTAAAATGAATGTGATTATATGTTCAAGTGAGATCTGCTAATATTATTTTGTATGTTTATGATAACAGTCAAGTTCCATGTCATAGGCTCTTACGACTTTAAACAGCAAAAAAAAAAACATCCTTCCTGTCTGCTGGTGGCAGAGTAGTCCTGTTCCTTCCCATTTCCGGAAGCTTAAATCCCGTTCTTGCCCGTCCTGAGAGGTTATTTTTTTTTATTTCCCAGTCCCGTCCGTTCCCATGAGCTTCACTCCTGTACCAGCCTGTCCTACAAAATTTAACAAAACTTTCTTCCTATACCGTGGGAAACCTGTGGGTCCCGTGGGAGTCCTGTCTTCATGTCACTCTCTACTGCAGACCTACAGTATGTATTCGCTTCTGATCGTATTTACCTTTTTCTGCTTGATGGAAGAAAATCTCCACTCTACACACACTCTGAACGCAGTCTATCAATGTCTACTTCCTAGCTGTCCTTAATGTATCTATTAAAATTTAGAATAAAGTAAAATAAACTCAATCATGTTAATCAGCGGCTATAGCAACTACTCTATGGATTTATTCAGAAGTTGTAAAACAAATGGCTGCAGACTGACATTCAATAACTTTATTTAAACGGATCACCAGCAACACAGACATGGTACCTGTTCTGTGACAGCACTTTGAATAAACTTTATGAACACAACAGCTCGATTACCAATAACAATTTTATAAAGTAGCCTAACAGTGAATACTGATATTTAGCTGGCTGTACAAATATGCACTCAAATCCTAGTTTTAAAAAATAACAAACACTTCACAAAACAGGGTACGAACAGCTGCATGTAAGTAGAATATTTTAATTAAATACAGTACTGTATTAAATTGTTATTTACGACGCAACTGGAAGTAGCCTACAGGGTCCACTGCTTGGATTAAACCAGAGCCTGAACAGACCACGGATGATTTGTGAGAAAACCACATTACTCATGGAATACTGAGATAAACGCTTAGCAACAAAAACTAGTTCTATATAAAATCAAAACTATTAGAAAAACTTAATTTTAAAATTTTGTTTAACGTATGCATTTGAGCCTTCGGCTCGGGCGTGTAACTGCACGAAGCAGGCGTTACCACACGATTAAGCCCGCTCCTTCTGGTTCGAATGCTTAATTTAAATCTCAAATCAGGAATTTAAATTTTTGTCACAACCATTTTCCATAAATAAAACACAATTCATGAAACAATTCTAGGATCAAATGTTAAAAATGTGAAATCCTGTTTTGAAACTGCTTGTAGATTCCTGTTACTCTTCTAAACTACTAATGCATCCTCCGCAGCTAAACGTTGTGTTTGTTGATTGGTTATTTTAAAAATCAAAACGGTCTCTGGTTGGGCATCAACATACTGGCTGCGTTCACAATACCAGACTTTGCTAAGTCTGCGCAGATTCTGCGGAAAACCTGTCCAAATTCATCGTCTGCGTGAACTCAGCCGGAAAAGACGTCACCAGGTCACGCATCCACGGTCTGAAAAGTCTGCACAGCCCGCAGCTTCTCAAGAGGTACTGCGCTGGAGCAGCCGCAGCTCAAAACAATGGATGAGCGTTGGCTGACAAAGAAGTGTGTAGGCAACCAGATACAATCCTCACTCCATGTGCTACTGCCACCTAGTCAGGTGGTGTGAATCACCTTCAAGTCGTGTCATTAATTATCTTATGAATGATTTGTAATACAAATTTAAATGATTTAACTGTGTGGAAAAAGAGTCATTATACTTTTCAAATATTCAGATATTTATTGTAAAGGTTTAAACATGTAAAAAAATAAAATAATGCTAAACGGTTGAAATGAACCTAAAACCGCTCTGTTATTTTCAGCAGGTGTAATTGGTTATTGATGAAAGGCAGGGACAGGGAATAACCTACTTTGAATTAAGGAAAATAAATTAGCTTTAATACAGGTAGTTGAAGCGAGATATGTGACCATATGTGCAAGTATTTGAACTTTTTTTGTCCCAGATCAAAATAGAGTACTGTCTAACAACCCCTGTGTGAGAGGGCAGGGGGGAATCCTGCCCGTTACAATACTCATTAATTTGTCTCACATCACAAAACATACGTTTATATTATCTCTTTATAACAGGGACTGTTTCTACTATACATTTTCTGATCATGCTGTAAATTATGAAGCTGGTGGAGCACAAAGGGAACTTCGATTGCATCCACTTCTGCGATTAGAATTTCTCTCAAACCACCTCCATTTTGGTTCTGCTCAGAACAGTTGTTCATCTACCAAATCTGTCCACGCTCCCTCTGCACAGACCGTGACGTTACGCGCAGACTCCCGTCTGCAATCTAGCTGGCAAAAAAGTGTCGTGAACGCACCCACTATGTCGTCATCATCAAAGCGAGCAGACACTGTGCATGTGACTCTGCTTTACCCAATCAGAATCCTGGCCAGCGCAAGACTCAGTGTGCTGACAGAACGAGTAACGAGATGCTTCTGGGAAATGTAGTGGAGTAAAAAGTACAATATTTTCTAAACAAACGTACTTGAGTAAAAGTACAAATATTCCAAAAATAAAGTACTTAAGTAAAGTACAGATCCTGAAAACAAATACTTAAGTAGTGTACTTTCCACCCCTGGTCACCAGTATATTTTAACTAGGTTGATTTCTGTAATGTATAAAAATGATCACTGGGCTGGTGTGGGGTGTGCTCTAGTAATTTCTTCACCCCTGAAACAGTGATTCTGTCAGACATTGCGCTATTACAAAACAAAACAAAAACTGATTTTACTCATTATACAGTATACATGTAATAGCTTGATCTTTCTGAAAGTCAGGTGGATTCAGTGCCATATTCCTGTAGACTCACTCTTTTTTGTTTTCGCAATGCAGAGAGGATTTTGGGAGCTTCCCTGGCTGCGAGGTGGCGAGGCTGGTCACTCAAGTGAGCGGATATCTGAAGGTGACAGGAGATGAGCTGCTGGAAGGGAACAGGTCAGGACTGCGCATGGGAGACCATGGGACAGTGGTGGGCAACTGAAATGAATGACAGGGCCCCTTGTGTGACCGTAAACAGCCCTGAGGGCCACCAGACCCAACAACACATCCAAATGCCAGAAACTGCCAATTAAAATACATAAAGAAATAATCAAAAATACATTCACTGACTAAAATATAAGCATTGTTACCATTTTAATCGAATAACAAATAACATTATTGGTAATACATGTGCAGTTCCTACCATTATGTGACTTTTGGGAGACAATATTTCCACCCTCATTTTGAAGTCAGATTCCTGTCAGTCTGTTGCTAATTTGACGCTTATTTATTACATTGCTCTCGCCACTTCTGTATCTATGTATCCATTGTAAACTCTCTTCCCAGTTTCACTGCAGTAAAGAATCGCACAAATTAAACTTACTAACAACAACTATCTTGTCGTTCTCACGGTGAGACTTGACGATTAAAACGCAATATCTTCAAGGTTTAACTGGGAATCGTTGCTTTTTTGGTTTAATTAATTTTAATAAGAATTAATAAATCTGCTCTGGATTGCTCTGCGTAAAAATGATTCTAAAATTGGGAGATCGGAGGACCCTCACACGACCTCAGAACATCTGTGATGTGTGGGGACCCACTGCGTTGAGGAGAAAAAACATAATTGGATATTCCAAATAATTTCCACCAAAACAGTTAAGAAAGAGTATCGTCAGTTCAGGATATTTTTTGTGTTAATGTGTGTGACTGTTTAAAAAGCATATTGCAGGAGCGGTGCTCTTGTAGTTAAGTTTTTATAATTTCTGGTTACCGCTGTTCATAATACACTCCGTGTGTTGATAAGCGGGTTTTAGAGACCCGCCCCCTCTCACGGCTCTTTTTTTTCAACTCTGCTGCATAAATGATCCTGGGACGAGGGCACAAGCACGGGACTGGGAGCGTGTTCTTCCACTGGAAGGTTACAGTGTTTCGTTCTGGCTTATCATCAACAGCTTGTTTTTTTGCACAGATCTGTTCCACAGTGCTACCGAGTATGCGGCTATATTACATTCCACTGCTCTGTTTTTATTGTACAAGCTTGGAATAGAAGGCCATTATTGCACCCCCAGGGGTCCGCAGGTTGTCCACCACTGCCCTGGAAGGAGGTGGTGTGAAGACACGGGCCTGCATGGAGGATGTTCTTACTGTTTTTAATGCATTCTTCATTCTTTTACAAAATAAGAAACACGCATACATACCATCACTTGGGTTCTGTGTACACGGTAACCGTCATGAATTTTTACTTAGATTTTTTACTATGTACCCCAATCCTCCTTTAGACCTTTTGGATTTCTTTCAAAAGAAGTACATAACTAATGTACTTAAGAGATACATATAGGGTGCACTGACTGTGCAAGGACAAGTCTCCTGAATGGATCAAAGCAGGGATGGAGTCCAGGCTTTTTTTTTACTAGCAAGAGAGATAGCTGTCTCCATGTAAGCTAAATGTGCCAGTTTTTTTAATAGCTATTACGGTATATAAAAAGTGTTTTGGTCTTTCCTTGTAAGAAAGTTATGTGCGGCTACCCCTCTGAATAACCTTATCAATAACCTGTGCTGTCTAATGTAAAAGGCAGATGCCCAAAGCTGTGCATGTGTCTGTACTCTCTAACCCCGGCTCTCTTTCATTGGCAGGTTTGTTGTTGGCTGGTTCAGCCCCTATCACAGGAAGCACAAGTTCACACACCCTATCATGGTCCAGCATTTCGAACCAGAGGCCAAAGGGTAAGGAAGGCTGTATTACTCTGATGTCAGAATAGAACTAGGTCTTCCTGTTATGCAATAGACTAAACTGTACCACTGATTGTGCTACATTTACAAAGTAGCAGCACCACAATCTAGGGAGCAACTCACTCCCAAAATGACAGTCAAAATTGCGGGTTTAAAACTCTGCTGGCAGGTTTTATAGATCTTGATTAACACCGATTATAGAATGCCTTAGGTAGACTGAGTTCTAATCGTCATCAGTGAAACCAGTCATTAATTATTTAACCTCATAGGGTACCATATATCTTTTTTTTTTTTTTTTTTATGTGATTCTTTCAAAACTCCCCAAATTAGATAATGAATGAAAGTGCATGAAACTTTCCAAAGCAACATTTATAGAGGTGGTCAGTACTTAAAAGAAGTGTTTAGGATTAGAGAACTTAGATGTTGAGTTCAAATTTTGTCAAATGAAATAGTTTTTTGCCTTTCATTAAATAGGAGTTAACAAAAGACTGTAGGAAATGGTCTGAGAATAATCCCCCTGGTGTGTTTGGGTTGTGTTGTTATACCATGGTACACCACCAGGTGGCATGAATGTTCCATGTCCTGTGTCAGCAGTGTGGGTGTGTTTGTCTGCAGGCTGCTGCTGAGGTGGGAGCGTGTGCTGGATGAGCTGCGAGCAGCACTGTCTCAGATTTATTATCCTGACACTGTGGAGGAGTGGCTGCAGGAGAATGTGAGCCCCACCCTGGACAGGCTCCAGGGCCTAGTGCAGGACTTGAACAAGACTCTCCAGGGGCAGGAGGACTAGGAGACAGGCCCTTCATTTCACCGGAGCCCCAGACAAGGGACAGGCACTTTATCTCCTACAGTGTCACTAGAGTACCACACCTGCAGGCTCATCAAACAGCAATGCTGGAGAAAAGGGGCTGTGAATCAGAAAGAGCACTGGAATCTGGTCTGCCACATGATGTGCTGCACGCATCGTTTGATTCATTTTTCTTTTGATTTAATTGCTCCAGATAAGCAACAATGATTTGCAAATTGTATTATTTTTCATATAAGGGGCTCAGGACCACTCGGAAAGAGGGCCCTGTGACGTAGATGCAGTGTCATGAAAATGACTATGGCTCAATAAATAAATATGTAGGAATAAATCAATTTACCATGTGCACTTTGAGGAAGGATTACTCCCGTGCCCCGAGTCAGGCAAGGACGTGCTCATCGATTTTACCTTGTTTAATCCCAGGTAAGGATATACTGGGATCTGCAAAGTATTATGAGTTATGTTGATTTTAAACACGCTGGGGTGCAGTTTCACCCCTTGCCACTGATAAAGGGTTAAGGGAACTGCCTGAACAAAACGGCAGGGCAGAGCCTTTTTAACTGGAATATTAATACCAATATATATATATATATATATATATATATATATATATATATATATATACAGTGCCTTGCAAAAGTATTCAGACCCCTGACCAATTCTCTCATATTACTGAATTACAAATGGTACATTGAAATTTTGTTCTGTTTGATATTTTATTTTAAAACACTGAAACTCAAAATCAATTATTGTAAGGTGACATTGGTTTTATGTTGGGAAATATTTTTAAGAAAAATAAAAAACAAATATCTTGCTTGCATAAGTATTCAACCCCTGTGCTGTGGAAGCTCCCAGTTTACACCGATGAAAGAAATTGCCCTAACGAGGACACAATTACCTTACCATTGGCCTCCACCTGTGAACCATTAAAGTTGCTGTCACATTTTCTGGATAAAAACCCCACTGTTGAAGGATCATTGGTATATATTGAAAAAGGCCCAGTGATCGACATCACTACTTGAACTGTTTGGTTCCATAGGAGGCCCTGTTCTCCATTTCAATCCGTATCGGGTTCAATACCTCCATTTGCTTCAATTAAACCGTCTGTATTCCTGGCTGGATGTTGTAAACAGCTGATCATCATCACTGTCTGCCAAAGCCTGGCGGAATCCCTCATTCCCAATGAGAAGCTTTTCAAACTGCTCTTGTTGGCATAGTAAAGGCGTACAAGGCCTGTTCTCTGTTCCAGGGTCAGTGTGTTGCCTGTGCCAGACACCACTAACCTGGTAGTGCAGTAAGAGCTGCCTTTTATACAACGCAGATGCTAGTTAATGCAACCCTGTGTAAATGAGGGACACACAGGGCCCCTCATGGGCTATAGTGGAAGATGTGGTCTTGCAGTGCTCTAGTCAGTACCTTTGTTTCGACCCGAGGGGATTTCTAGCCTTTACCAGAAGACTTGAAGTCTGTGTGGTAAGGAGTTTGAAGATTAATAAGTGTTGGGTTAGCCAACAGTCTGTTATTGACTGAACTTAATAAATATAAGAAACAAAGTTGTACTTTAAGAAATGTTTCAGAATGTGATATACACACTAATAAGCTCTGGTTTTGTGAAATGGTTATAAACAAGTGTTTTAAACACATGGGCGCTTAAGAAAGGTATGAAACATACCGAAAGGATGGGAATACTGTCCTGTGTAGGCAGTCACTGGTGAGAAGAGACCATTTGGATTTTAAACATCAATCCAAGATGGCTCAGAAGACCAAGGTCTAAATGAAGTGACTTGTAGAACAGAGGGCCAAATATTACTTTTTAAATAAAAATAGTTGCTATTCCATCAAGATCCTACAAATACCTCCACTGTTTGTTTTCAAGTACCTGCTCCTTTGAGAAAGGTTTGAATAATTACAAAACATTTAGATAAAGAATCTCCTTGCCAAGTTTCATTACAATTGGATGTGTCACTTCTAATAAGTGTGACAGACCCCTCCATCAACATCCATAATCTTAAACCCTCAATAACCTGTTCTTAATGTCCTTACCATCTTTCATCACATTTGAAATAAACATACTTTTTACCAGTTTTGTATCTTTATAGCAAACCTTGCGTAATCTAGCGTAATTACACCTAAATATCCCTAGAAATTGCTTAAAAAGAACCACTTTTCAAACCACTTTAGTGAGTTAAAGAAAAATCAAACACTGCACATGATTTTGTATTGAAGTTTTATTTTTAAAAAATGTATAAAATGTTTACAGGTACATTATCTGTGCTATAAATCATTCTGTCTTATTGTAATAACGTATGGTGCAATATTTAAAAAGAACCATTTTCAAATAAAAATTAATAACAAGCAAGGCACTTCACTATTATTTGATATACTAATACCAACAACAACAAAACGTGTGCTGCTTATTTTTCTATTTTGACAAATATAATTTAGTACCAAACTTGATCTGTTCAATACATTTACAGCTAGGCTACACTTCAGTGACCTAAATAAATATGGATTCGAATTTTGAAAATTTGTATAAGAGCAACTTTATTTTAGCCCAACTCAGGCTCCTGTTACTGTGGACCCTTCTACAGCAATTAACATTCGTGGAGTGCTGTGTTTATTCCACTCATGAAAATGGGGTTAAACAACCCACTCACTTGGTTATCTACTTTCGTGGAATAACAACAGTACTGCATGAACATTCATGGAAAACCCTCAGTGTAATTGTGGGATACCAGGATTTGTGATTCCAATTAAAATATATGGCTAAGAGATTCCACTAAATTGTATTTCAGCAAGATCAGTCTGCAATAAACTGTTCTAGATTGTTGTCAAAGAATCCACTATCCACCTGTGTTCGGCTTGTAGCATCAGAATTGATCTTGCTGTTTTCAATATGAGTGACCTGACTCCAATGTCAATGGAGATAACGACAGCATACAAAACAGCATAGTGTCACTTAAAACCAAGCATGTCAGTAATTTTATTACGCATGCGTCTAAACATTATCAGCATCATGATCCATGTCCTATACCCACAGCATTCAGAATATTATCACGTAATGTCCATGCAAAGTAATATAGGGGGGATATGGGGGGCAGCTATAGTGTTGTAAGTGCTATAAAAGCAAGAACATGTTTCTATATTTTTTACCTTAGGTTAACACTCCTTCAAGCCAAAACAGAAATTTTAAATACACACACACACACAATATCAAAAAAGTCATTAACATCAGATAAGCAACAAAGGATTGTGTGCAACCTGAAAAGGATTGGACAAAGCTAAGGTTAAACTTCGAAGCTTGCCAGAGTTCTGTCAAGTTAAGGGTATGACATTGAAAAGTGTTCCCAGCCTTGGTAACCCCGCTGGTATGCAGTGGCACCACAAGATCTGCAGTTCTGCAATTAGCCAATCTCGTCA
This sequence comes from Acipenser ruthenus, assembly GCF_902713425.1. Taxonomy (NCBI): domain Eukaryota; kingdom Metazoa; phylum Chordata; class Actinopteri; order Acipenseriformes; family Acipenseridae; genus Acipenser; species Acipenser ruthenus. Next base: position 12,851,494 of record NC_081207.1, on the reverse strand, counting down.
AGCCCAGGGCCCAGGCAGACTTCGCAGCACAGAGCTCATCACCGCTGGCTACCTGTCCAGGGAACGGAGGGGCACCAGGATTCTTCACCTGGTTAGTTTTCATCGAGTTCGATTTGGTCACTGTTACTGCTATCTGAGTCAGAGGCTTTCTCCCTCTGCTGTGCTTTATCCAGCCCAAGAAAACGCTTCAGCAGCTCAGCGATAGCGTCTGCATCACTGCAGGGTAGGGTGGGGGAATAAATCAGTGAGAAAAACATGCAATGCTGAACACAACCTAATCTATCAAGCTAGACTGCAGTATTAGTAACAAGACCTGTATGGGTCACTACAGCATTGGGAGGTGGTTCCTCTGTGTTTGTGATGCATAAACCACATGGTGAAAGAAAATGGTGCCGGGACAGGAATTGAGTGGAAAAGAACAGCTGTGTAACTCATGCCCTACAGGGTTAGAACATGTCTAAAGGTAGTAAAATCTTACTTTTCCATGACCTTGGTCCGAATATCAAACCGTTCAGTTGCTATTTTCATACAAATTAATCTTTTTCAGTATAAAATAACTTTACAGAAAGACTACCTTAAGATAACTAATTAAACAGTTTTGCTGTCTTACAATACAAAATACATTTAAATATGTATAAATATTAGTATACTGCATCATCAGAGTGCTCTTTCCTACACTACTACAGCAGCTTGGAGTTTTGAATGGAACTATCTTTCTTAGACCTGGCCTGCAGCGGTGAAAGAGTTAAGTTTGACATGTAAGCTTATAGACCAACAGACACCCCCTTATAGCTCCAGATATATGTAAAAACTTAAGGTTGGTTTACAGATGGAGAGACTGCTATCCAGGGTCCTTACCAAACGCCGTCATAATGGAATAAGAGGTTCTTATATATGCATACATACACAATAAAACCCAGTTGATGGCAATAAACTACACAATTCAGCAGTCTCTCCGTGTACTGAGAAAGGCCCAGGACTGAATGGCAGACAAAGGGTGCCTGAAGTGCCATTATCCCTCACCTTTCAGCAAAACTAAATTCAGTAAAATATAAAAGGAAGTGAATCAATACCTCCTCCTGCCAAGGGTGGCGCTCTGAGTGAGCGGGTGGGAGAATCCGGTGGCAAATCGCAAGACCACCAGGTAGCCTTTCCCCAGGTAGCGCACTCTCTCCTCCTCCACACTCACATCCCTCAGGTGATTCAGCTCGGCCACCACTGCACAACACAGCAGAGAAGTAACAGCATTATACTCAGCATAGAGAGAGAGACTGTGCGAGACACACCATTAAGCATTGGAGAATATGGTTTCTCATATACACTGACTGGCCAATAAGAGAATGCAGGTAACATTTGAACATTTGTGGTTACAAGATGTCACTGTGTGTTAGTTGTGTGCCACTATTCAGCAACAATCATGGGAAAGCAGATCTGTGACTTCAAAAGGGGTAGGACAGTGGACTCATCCCTCATCACAGTGGCTGCACTATTCCTGGAATGATAAAGTTTGCAGAAAACCAGTCCCGGGAAAAAAAGACTACACAACTCCAGTCTTAAGCAGTTCATAGACATGTGTGTCGTACCGAGGTGTTACAGTGGCCCGAATCACAGAAACCTTGAACACTGGGCAAGACGCGCCCTCTTACCTTGCTCGTGTCCCTTCCTCCACATGGTCAGTATTTTGGTGTAGAGGTTAAATGACTTCAGAATGACTTGACCTTTAGACTTATCAAAAATGGCCTCCTAAAAAAAAAAAAAAAAAAGTTGAGTAAGTGCAAGTATCAAAAAGATGGGTTTTTTTGTTTGTTTTTTTAATATACACAGTTCTAGATGAAGAAAGCTATTCTGAAAGTAGATAGATAAAAGTGACTTTATGAATTGATGTTGAAGAACACTCATTTTAAATTCAACAATATCAGAATATTTGTGCTCCTGCTGTAAAAGTTGACCTGGCACATCTTTTTTATTAAAGTGTTTTACAAACGCATATTACGTTTGAAATATAATCCAAGAGAAACCACTAGTGCTAATCGAGGTGGTGAAACCAGCTCTTTATGTTTAAAAATATATTAATGACAAGACATTTCATCATTGACACATAAGGAGATACAGTAAAATGACAGCTCTTCAATTCACTGAAAAGGTTAAACTGCTAAACTTTTCTTCTGGAGAAAATTAGATTAGCATTTATATAAAATCTAAGCCAACAGTATCATGAATATGACATTTTATAACCCAGATTCTCAGCTACTCAATATCCAAGTTTCATCACAATTAGATTTTCTGACTACATCATTTTTTTCTGGGGGTATGCACCCCAGCTGTGGAGGCTGTGTGGTCCAGTGGTTAAAGAAAGGGGCTTGTAACCAGGAGGTCCCAGGTTCAAATCCCTCCTCAGCCACTGACTCATTGTGTGACCCTGAGCAAGTCATTTAACCTCCTTGTGCTCCGTCTTTCGGGTGAGATGTAATTATAAGTGACTCTGCAGCTGATGCATAGTTCACACACCCAAGTTTCTGTAAATCGCCTTGGATGAAGGCGTCTGCTAAATAAACAAATAATAATAATAATAAAAAAAACCTAAACAACAATATAAGGCGTTTTATCTCTGTCACAGTACATTTCTGTTTAAGTGGATTTGTGTCACATGATGTTTGCTGTGCGCATCAGTTGCAGACTGGATTGTACCCTGCTCACAGAGATGGAGGCTGATATAAAATGCAGTGTGGGATGTGGTAAGGTGGCACGGAGCTTGTGGAGTCTGCTGAGGTGCTTTGTTTGATGTAGACAGTGTAGCTGTTTAACAGCTTGGGCTTCAGGGGGGGCGGGGGAGATACAAAATTGGTATTTTCTTCAGGGACCACTTGGTATTTGGAACCTCTGTTCTAGCTCCTAATGCAACAAAGGAACCAGTTCTTTGAACTGACACTAAGCTTACCTCCCACTCCTCCAGGTTATGTATAGCGACAAAACAGCACCCAGCTACGTAGAAGAGCTTCCACATCCAGCTGTCTGCAACACAGAACCCACACAAGAGAGCTGACTGGCATGTGTGCAGGCTCAGTTCCATAAAAATAAAAATGTTTACTTATTTCACACATGTAGAACCGTAGTCATGATATAACCCAAGCTTTGTAACAGCTACTAGTCTAGGAGCCATTTCCCAAATGAGTCTTAGTCTTCAGTCTAACTCTTATTGTATATAACATAGGTGCAGATTCCCCCAAATTTCTATACAGCCCCATAAGATAACCATTGTAAGAGTGGACTCTGGGTCACATACAAGACTATAACTGGTTTCCTTGACATACCGGTAAATTTACATATTTGGTGTCATTTTCTAGGATGTAAAAACATTTGAATTTCATGATATAACAATCACACTGACTGGCTGCTTTATTGGGACTGGTCTACCTGATTGGATTTAGCTTCACTCTGAATAAGAGACGCAAGTCAGGTTGATCATGTATGCGCCATGTGATCCCTGCAGAACTATAAAGCCGTGGGAGCAGCACAACTACAAACAGTCCATCGGAAATGGGGACAGAACAAGATCTAACAGCATTCGATAGAGGCATGAAGATGGGTACACAGTTGCCACGGTAGCAAGGGCAGTCATGTTGATCAGCTGCTCCAAGAGTGTACCGGAATGGCAAAACAAAGGGAGAGTTATTACAAACAATTAGGCCTAGTGATAGACAGCGTGACACTTTAAATAGGCTTGTCAAGTCTGAACTGCCAATGTGTGAATGGACTAACATCCCTCAAGAGACCTTCCAGCACCTTGTGGAGCCGATCTTGTTAAGGCTGTGATCAGGGCAACGGTGGCCCAACCTGATATTAGTTACAGGTCCTAATAAAGTGGCCTAGCAGTGTGCATTGTAATATGATGGTTTCTGAAATTAGTTTTGCTCATTTAAAAGGGCTGTGCTGACTCTCCTCAATACTATAACCAACAGCATCTCCATTTGAAACCTTCTGTGTAACTAGATTACTGCTAACATTGGCTGCTGGTTTGTGGTGCTTGGGGGCTAGATGCTTATTGTCCATTAAAGACACCCAGACTCCTTATCTATTAAATATCTTGGTAACTTGGATTTTAAGTTATCCCACCACAAGTGATACTGTACTTGTGGTCGGCAGTCACTATGCAAGATCCCGTCTAATGCTGGAGACACGATCACATGGCTTACCGACCAACAGAGCCCAGGACCGGAAGCCAGGCAGCCTTTTGAGGTGGATGCGCGTGTGAGTGAGACTCTACTGTCATGTATCCCATGTCTGCAACACTGACATAAACATTACAATGCTGTAAAGCAGGGGCATGTATTCAGAATGGACTGCAATGCATTCACTGCGGTGTTAAACACAAACACAAACACCAATTTTAAAAAAAAAACTTTTTTTTTTTTTTTTTTTTGTTTTAGGCTAAAGCCGAGGGAACACAAAGCGACTTTGTGGTTTGGAACTTTGTTTCAGGAGACTAGGTTTCAGGTCACTGTCTGGCACACCAGCGGAGACTTGGGGTTTGACACAGCCACTATTACTGAAAAAGTGATTTTGCGTTCCCTCAGCTTTAGACTATTTTGGTTCTTGTTTGTTTCACGTTTAAGCAGGAAGCATGATATGCAAATATTTCTAACAGGATGCTACAAATAAAATGGTCTGACTGAATGGTTGATTGGCGTGAGTTTGAACAACACATGAAGCAACTTCAGCCCCTTTCACACTGGCATGTCCTACCCGGGTCAGAACCTACCCAGATCAGTACCCGCTGTCATGCGGGTCGGATACGCAATTTCACACTGCTTTTGATAAAGCAGGGTTGACCGGGGTGACAGACGCAAGTAAACAATGCGCGTATCAATGCCCCGGAAGCAGCTTGTTACAGAGGCTTCCATCCAAGCTTCTCTGGATTGAACCGTCGGCCCAAATGCTGATTAGAGCAAATGTTTCTACATCCCTGCTGCAATCTGTCTTATGCTGTGTCTCAATCAATAAAAATATGGCTAAACAGAATAAACAGCAATGTTCCTTGCGGAAATGAAACCTTCACGAAGGCATGGATGTTTGTTATTGAGTCGGCTCACAAACAGCTGTCATGCATTTTGTCTCGCTCAACCCGGGTCAAAGCGTATTGACCCACATCCTGAGGTGGGACGCTGGGATCTGGGTCAACCCGGGTACATGGTTTCACACTACGTGGGATTGTAACCCGGGTAGAAGTGCTAGTATGAAATGGGTTTAGGTACCAAGAAGCAGCAGCCAACTTTCATCTTTCAATTACCTGCAAATTTCAAGTGTAAAATACAAGAAAAGAAACAAAAAAAAGATAGCCCTAATGAAGTAAAGGCAAGATGGGTTTTGTGATTTTATTTAACTAATAAACTGTATTTCGATATTGTGTATTTTATTTTTTTACCATTATTGGAATTAAAATTGCTAGTTTAACAATAAAACATGATTTATGGTCATTTTTTAAATAGCAAACTAAAACACTCAATGTGGTTTTAAATGTTCTGTTTAGTAAAAATGATTATACTGGGTAAATTTGGTACTCGGGTTAAGCGGACCAACCATGGGAAGTCTGTATATATTTAATCACGGACAACGCTTCAAAGAAAAAATTCACAGCAAGCATTAGATATTTTTTTCTAACAAAGACGCTACTGTAACCGTCGTCGATATAATCTCCTCAGGAAAACAAAATGTGTTTGGAGGTGACTTCACAGTTATTTTGTAAAAAGTTTAAAAAGTGAGCAGACGTCTATGTTGTTGAACTATCGCCGTACCAGATAATTTAATTATCTGATCGCACACCGCAGTGGATGAGGTTCTCTGACTTGGTACGGTCGTACCCAAAGTTCCAACCTTAAAATTGATATATACTTTCGGGTAATTTATACTCGTGGAGTCCCGCCCATGTGCACCTTTAGAACGGCACCATTCCACCCAAGCCCTTTTCAAGTAGTTAACCTGGAATATAAAAGAAAGAAATAATAATCATTACAAATTAAGTTAATTTATATGGGAGAGACAAACATGTATTCAATAAAATGGGCATACCTGTTGTTGCTGTGTGAATATATTTAATAGCTGTGACTCCCTTTGTACCCGAGTATCGCAATAACTGAATAAGCAACAGCAGTGCTACTTTATTATCAATGGGAAGTAACGAGAGGATTGGGCAGTTCCTGTTTCCTCCCCGTGTCGTAACCAACACTTCCTCCCTGTATGATAGTAGCTACCGGAGGCATACTAATATGGAACTAACCTGTCTGATCGAGATAGTAATAGGGAGGCACTATATGATATGATAGGCAATACTATCTGATGCTGCCTATTAGGATAGTGCTACATCGTGATTTATGCACTATATTAGTTTTATATTTAAGACACTCATCCTCAACTTTAATTTAAAAAAATAAACAAGCAATGCCGTAGATGAGTTAGCGCTGAACATGCACCTCGCCTCATCTTTGTCTACTTGTACCTAGTAATAATATATTGAGGGTTTCTGGTTTTCGTCGTGTTTCACTACTTCCCTTTTAAAATGAGCCTAAGCACTGTTTAATGCGTTTTGGTTTCTGAATTAAAACGGAGAAATGTGTTAATTGTGAAATTAATTCGTAAATAAAAGCCGAAAAGCCGGAAGAAAGCAACCAGAAGCCTTTACTAAGTGTGTGTATGTGTCATGTGTGCGTAAACCTCCACACGGAGCGGAGAGAGGTCTCTCAGAGAAAATTAGAGGTAGTCCGTTTATGTATTATTTTTTTTAAAGAAAAAAAAACCTTTCAACTGAATGTAAATTTTAAAAAACGCAAAAGCAGCACAGATCTAAAGACTTAGTTAATTAATTTTCCCAAAAAACACTGTACAATACTGCCTCCGCTGTTCTTCCGCTCTGCGCATGTCTTCAAAGTTCTGTGCATGCGCAGTTAGCAAAAAAACACTATCAACAGGGAGGCAGTGTTGGTTACGACACCGGTCACGAACTCACTTCTCATTACCGTAATTTTACAGTACTGTTGAGAGTTGTATTCCTTTAGTTTTTGTACCTGTCTCCTAGACACACTGAAACTGGAAGAGCGCCCGCCATGGCTGAAGATGAGTGTACAATAAATGCATGCCATTTTCATATGATATAATATTAATTTATGAACAATTATGTCGTATTGTGGTATGATATAGCCCGCCCGCCCACAGGTAATTGCGCTTGTTTTTGTGGTTATACGGTACTTCTCCGACACCCGGTCACCGCATTAGTTCTGAAAAAAACAGTGTTTCTATTTTAGCGTTTAACAACTATTGCAGTTAAAGCTGCAGTCCCTATTCTCCCAATGTTTTGTTTTGTTTTTTGTGCACAAACCAGACCTTGTTGACTGTCCAGTATATATAGGCACTATCTACAGTAGGGTGCAAATGTGTTGTGCATATGAAATCAAATCCCTGTAACAAGAAAATCGTGATTGTCTAAATCTGAGGTTTTCAAACTGTGGGGCGCGCCCCCCTGGTGAGGCCCGACGAGGTTACTACAGGGGCGCCAATACCTGACTGGAAAATACTTTTTTCTGACTTCCTGGTGATTGAAAAGCTCTGTGGTAAATGGCAGACTCGGAGGGCCTCCAGGATGATTCAATCAATGAACCACCCAGGCACGGATCATGTTTGATCTGACCACCCCCCTGTGAAATCTGACCAATGTCTACAGAGCTTGTGTCGTTTCAGACCTAAGCGACTCCATCGCCGATCTCCTTAATTTGAAAGTGCAGCGGCTGCAGGCTTTAATTAGTGCTGGGATGAACATGGTATTTTCATGCTCGGATATTTGCTCATAATTTAAATATTCAGCCAGTCGTTCTTTTTTCAACAAGTAATACAAGTCATTATATTGCGCTGGACGCAGGCAGAGACAGCATAGCGCAGGGGGCGTGGCCCGTGTGTGTGTGTGCGTTTATTTTACAGCAAGACCTTACAACATGTAACACGTTAAACCGCGCCCTCCATCTGCCTTCAAAAGCAGATTAAAGAACGAGAAAACAAAGGTGCAACATTTTAAGAAGTGACGAGTCTTTATTAATGTTTGTCCAGCTTATTTTTTTATTATAACTATTAACTGTATAAAATATTTATTTAATAAAATATTGCACCCTCGTGTCCGTTTTCTACATTCTGCACGCAGTAAAACCCGTAAATTAAAATTAAACGCTAAGACCCCAACTATTTATATGAACTGCAGGTGTAGAGCGAACCAGAATCTCAGGGGACTGCCTCGCTTAAATAGTACAGTAAAATGCTGGGTAATGATTTTTATATAGACTGTATATATTAAGAACATAAGAAAGTTTACAAACGAGAGGAGGCCATTCAGCCCATCTTGCTCGTTTGGTTGTTAGTAGTTTATTGATCCCAGAATCTCATCAAGCAGCTTATAGTTATATAGTTGTGACTTTGTTATGTGGAATGTAATAAAGGAGAACCAAAACGGTGATTTTTTTTCCCTTTCACTTTACAACGCCATTTCCACGTTTGTTTTATTTGAAGTGTTTAAAGTTAAATGTCCGTTTTCGTTTGCTTGTTCAGCTACAAAGGCGCAAGTAAACATCGTGTTATTACTTTATGAAAACGGTTTACTGTGAAAAAACATCAATGGCAAGGAATGAAAAATTTAAAAAAATAAAATGTGTTGTCAACTTTTATGTACGGTTTATTTCGGTAATAAACAAAACAACGTTTAACTTGAACTGCTATTTGGCATCCTTTGTTTTGTAGTTAATTCACTGGGGTGAAGTAAGCCCTACATAACGTATTCTTTACTCCTGGGATATTTTTCTGTTTTAATGTGAAGAGATAAATAGGAGTGCGTGTCTGAGCGCAGTTGTGCGAGTGAGTGACGGAAGGGGTCTGAGTGAGAGCGAGAGGATTTAGCACAGAGAGGTAGATAGGTTTTATTTATTTTGTTTTGCTTCGTCGTGGTCCTTTAATTGTTTATTTGTCCTGTGCTAATACACTGCTGAATTCAAGCACGAAGCTACTGGGCACAAATGTTAAAACCCATGAGATTTTTTTTTTTTAAATTGTTATGCCTAAAAAGCACAAAGTGGTCTAACGTTTTCACACACGAGTGCCTATTCTTTCTATATCACTGCAAATTGAAATGCTCCCAGCCTTTCGTGCAGGAGCTATATAAAGGATATGAATGACGAATATCGAGATTCGCACAGTACTTTCTACTTTTAATGAATGAATCTATATCCGGAAATTCTAGGTGATATAAAACGTTTGGTCATAGCTGTATCTATCTATCTATCTATCTATCTATATCTATCTATCTATCTATCTATCTATCTATCTATCTATCTATCTATCTATATATATATATATATATATGTATATATATATATATATATATATATATATATATTCTGGTGGAAGGTGCTTCTTTATTTAAAGCCGATGTCTAAAATGAGATTACTCCTTTTACACAGTATATTAGTGGTTAAAAATATGGCAGATGTTTAAAAAATTGCTTGCGAGCAACTGCAGTGAAAAAATAACGTGACTGTTTCTTTAAATGTGAGGAGACGTGCCCGGGGCGAGCTAGTCAATGTCTTTTCGCTCGTGCTGATTCACCTAGTCACTGTGGGGGAAACCATGAAACAGACCAAGGTGCAAAAACTGATGTATATAAGAATACCGAAACACAAGACTGCAATAAAATAAAGAAATAAAAAACTGAAAAACAACATCGAAGAACGTCGTGCCAGCCTGCCTGGCAACCCTGCCGCCGTATACTGGAGCCATTGTTGAAGGAGGTTTAACCGAAAACACGTTGGGTATATAATTATATACACACACGTCAGTCTCAGAATTACAAGATTGTAATGTTGATGACACACGGATTATAAGAAATGTCTTTGCTATAATCAGTCGGTGAGTAAATTCATTTTTAGTTACTGCGTTTTAGTGGATTATGCCAGTTACGACAAGTTCACGTTTTCTCTAATGGGGTTTTTTAAGTCGTTTTTGTGTGTGGCTATAATTATAATTGTCTGCATGTTTTCTTTTACTAGTATATAAGTTATTAATATATGTTTTTATCTCGCAAATAGAGTGTTATTACGCTTGGACCACCAGCGTATTTATTTTATATAATTTGTATTTGTTGAGTTTTAGCCAAACCTGGGTTAGTGTGACTTAATTTAAATACACGTTCTGAATAGTCTTTAATTTAAACACACGTTCTGAATAGTCTTTTTAACTAAGTTAGTTAAATTTATCGTGTTGAAAATATGGAGTCTTATTTAAACGGTGATACTTTTAAAGGTAGTCATTATCTAAATTAGAGGTGTTTTTGAGGCTTATCAAAAATGCTTGCATGCAGTTTTACAAAATATGTATCGCATGTCATTTGTTTGACCTCTGGAAAAAGTATTAATAGTATCAGTCAAATCTGTTCTGGTGGGTTTAGCAGTTTTATTTATAAGCAAAACTTGTGTTTTAGTGGGAGAATAGAACATTGAACTATTTTTAATAGGGATATATATATATATATATATATATATATATATATATATATATATATATATATATATATATAAAATTTACTTGGACAGAATAATATATATATATATATATATATATATATAATTTTTAAAAGTCGTCATACAGTACTGGTAGTTTACTATATAATTCTCTCTTATTAGGGGTGGTGCATTATATCTGTCAGTAGACTACAATAGAAAAGTTTATTTGACTGTTTCTTTGTCCTTTATTTGGTAATAAAGCAAGGACTCACAGGTGCAACGCCCACACGACATCGATTGGCTTGATCCGCCTGTAGTAAACGGGATAATTGGGCGGAGGGGGTGTCAATCACATGTCTGGTTTTGTATTAGGTGTGCATACTGCTACAATATATAAAGAGGAACCACGCTGTGTAATCTACAACTAGGGCGATATCTGGGACCGTGTGTTGTATGAGGGTGGGTCGGTGAGGTTATCTAAAGCAGAACTCTGTTTTTTTGTATCTCTTACTAGCTGTAGCACTAAGAGGATAAACAGTTGCCTGGGAGAAAGACAAGCAACCGCAAATGAAGTGTGAGAATTGCACCAAGACGGTAATTGCACTTTTGTTTTTCGTTGTGTTTCGCGCAGAAATGTATACAGTTGTGCAATATTCATTGATTAGCCTACACATGTTGAACCATTTGATAAAGATTCTTTAAAGCTAAACAAAGGGAAAGTATATTGTACTTGAAAGGTTGCTTATGGCAAAAGGAGTGATGTTTTTAAAGAATATTGAGGTTTGCATTGCTGTAACATTCATGCATCAAGGAAGGAAATAGTATGTATATAATATTTACCATTGAATCCCATTAATTGTGTATGTATAGTCCCATGATATGAAATTAGATTTTCCAAATGGATTGACCCATTCTGAAATGGTTCCAAGTCCGCTGCACAGTTCTAGAATGTTTTCAGTATAATGGAACTATTCTGGAAATGGTCAGCACCATTCTAAAAAAAAAACTAACTCCTATTGATAATCCTCCTACAAATACTTTTAAATGTAAAATACAGTAATACTACCCAGTGTTGTATGTGTTCTACATGTACTACCATGTTATGAGGTACTAAAGTATTGTTAAAAGTAACTGCCCTCTTTCTGCCCTCCTCCTTGGTCACTGACTCCCCACAACCTTAGACCAAACTGTGAAAATAGAAGTCCACGTGCTGTTTGTTTAAACCAAGTTATTCAGAACTTGGCTGCAATCCTTCAAAGCTTCCTGCTTGTTCCTGGTTTGAAGTTGCAAGATCACACCTGGCAAGCAAACATAAACAAAACAAGTCAACATAAAATCAGCAGGTATAAACACATTAGCTTATTGAGGTGTTTTATAAATGGGATACACAATATATGTAATAAATATACATTTTTTTGCCTTATGTAAACCCAGCTTCAAATACGTGTTTAGTGAACTGTCCACCTTACAAATGTTCCTCCAACTTAGATCATTGTACCGTGTGCCCATCTTTTTCCATGATCACTCACTGCATTTTCAACTCGTATGCAGTGCATTCCATAACCTATAGTCTTGCATATCCATAAGAAATAACAGGCACGTCGATTAGTCCGGAGCCAAATGCTCTATAAAACCATTTCTACTGTTAAATCAAAATGTGTACCTAAAACATTTAACTTAACCTTAATAATAAAGTTACTTTCAGATTGCAAAACATTGCTAGAGGGTCCCTGAACTGGATGATTATGTAGCAGCATGTACAAGCTTCCGGAGCGTTTCTCACAGGACGAATCATCAGCCTGACAAAGACTTAAAAACGTCTTTCTGTTTCTCGGTTGTGCTTCATAGGAATGCAGTAAGAAGCAGAAGAACGATGAGAACCAAAGCTCCACCCGGGAATCCGTCAACACGACGGAGGAGAATGGAGAGGTAATACTAAGGCGTCTGGAGATTCACGCTGCTTTACATGAGAATGACCTCATTTATAAATGGGATTTTTCCTTTGTTTAGACCAGTGAGTTTCACAAGCTGGCAGGTAAGCGGGTGTACCTGAGTGACTGCCTGGCCTGTGACAGGTGTGTCTCGGAGGAGGAGAGCCAGAGAATTTCTCAACAGAACCAGAAGGAGCTGTTCGGGATCCTAAACCTTAACAAGGTACCTGTACATTTGGTAAACAGTTGTACTCTAGAAATACTTTATTTTAGTTTGTAGGGTATGAGAAATAGTTTGCATGACAATGTGCTCTGGTCATACAGCTTGTCTTGACACACCCTATCTTATATTTATTTTACACCATCACATTGTGTATTTATTTTTTAAATAACCATTTTTATGATCTGTTCTCAAAATGATGCACATTAACCACCATTGTAGCTAACAAAATAATTACATGAATCTTGCCCATTTGGTATTTCCATGAGCTATGTAGGTCTAATGTGCAGTTTTAAAAGAAACACATTATAGAAAGCATGTATTTTCATGTTAAGAGACATCTGGTACGACACTGTACTAGGTTAAAGAAAGTTTACTGTTTGCTTGCATTGCCTTCCAGGAAATCTGTTACTGCTTTACTTCTTTGTTTATTTCACCCCAGCAGTGTCTCCTGGGTCATATTACTGGTTAAATGCATGTCACTCAATAGGGGAAGCAGCTGGTTGGTTATTCACAGGAAACAAGCTGGTGAAGGGGTTGTCGTGGTCCATTATTTGTGGGTTTCAATAACTGCAATATGCAACCATAGTAATGTGTAAATAATTCAACACATACCGGTACACAACACTGTGTTTAACTTAACACCACAGGGGTGGGTACAGTTTCACCCTCCAGGTGAACTGACCCAGAAAGTCCAAGACCATCTCAAAGCATGGCTTGCAGTAAGAGATTTCTTTAACCTGTGTAGAACTAGATTTCATGTTGTGTGTGTGTTTTTTTTTTAAATGAAAAATACATTTGACAAAACATGTGTTTCTTTCAAAAATTCACATTTCAGACCTATATAATAAAGGGATGTTCAGGGCGGGAAAAATGTAAAAACCTACTTTGTGAATTTAAAAAGTATTTCTTTCTCTCACTTAGAAATGCGATACCTCAAAACACAAAGTGCTGGTCGCCTCCCTTTGCCCTCAGTCGCTGCCTTACTTTGCTGTGAAGTTAAACCTCAACATTCCCGAGGCCACCAAGAAACTATGCAGCTTCCTGAAAAGCCTGGGTGAGTTAAGTCCAGAATAATGCATTACTGCAGTGGTTCTCAAACTTTTTTGTTCTCAGACCACCTGAAATTTTTTTTTTAATTTGTTTTTTTTATCTCAGCGGACCACACAATAAACAGTACAGTATAGGTCACTAAAAATAAGCATATAAAAATCACTATAATACTAAGAATAACTGTAGACTTACCTTTCTTTGTTTCAATGCGGTGGATGGGTCTGTTTCTGTGAGCAAATTTATTTTGAAATTGGAGTTTTAAAGAACAGTACTAGTTTTCTGTATCTTTTCATTATCAACAAAAATACATGATTTGGATTTTTTAAATGCTCAGTCACTAACAAGGCTAACATTGCGGGTTATGTCAGCTCTGTTTACAGAGCGATTGAGACCAGCACGGAGGGAGGCTTCGTTCATTTTAATTAATTACAATAAATGAAAATGTTGAAAACCTCCAGTTTAATGTTTACAACAAATAATAGAACCTTGTTTGAGGGACAGTTTTGTTTTTGTTTTTTTTCTCATGTGTGTTTTTTTTAGCCTCTGGTTGTTGATTCTGATACTTTTTATGCATTCAGTTGATAGGATTTTAGCACTACTGTATTGAGAGTCTCCTGCCCCCTAACCCTGCCCATCTCCCCATCCAGGGTTCCATCACGTGTTTGATGCCACTCTGGCATCTGACTTCAGCATCCTGGAGAGCCAGAAAGAGTTTGTGGAGCGCTACAGGCAGAGGAATCAAGACCAGCAGGCCCTGCCAATGTTCACCTCTGCCTGCCCTGGTAACCACACTGTTTCCTCCCTTTTAAAAATCACACTGTGTGATCGCTAAACCAGGAGCAGGCACTTTTATTCATTGTATGGTGATTTAACCCTTGAAGCAAGGGTCAGTCTGAGTGAGTTTCAGCATTAAAACTGAGGGATGCTACACCCTTAGTCCACTATTCTAAATTATGCTTGCATTGTCGAGTTCATACTGATAAAAATGCATTTTAAACTCTACGTTCTGAACCTTCTCTGCTCATGTAGTTCAACAGATTAACTGTAATCTATCCTTTTTATCAGTGTTATCAACGTTGAAAGAAAAATATTATAATAATCAAAGTCTTTCAGGTACATTGTAACCTATTGTTTAAATAAGCCAGCATTAGTGTGAATGTGTGAAGTGTACAGACTTGTTGCAAGAGACTGTAACCAATTGTCTTAAATTGAAATTTTGAAGCAGTGGCTATGAAGTAACTTTTAAGTTTTATAAATGTACATATTTAAATACCTTTGTGAAAACAATATATATTTGCTCGCAGACCAGTCTGACAGCAATGCCCTTGAGGTGAAGTGCTCTGATTGTCAGTAATTCCCTTTTCCCTGTCAGCTGTTTCTCAAATAAGGAAACTGGAAGAAAAAAAACCTTTTGAAAGAGAAACTAGACTATCCAGGGAGTTTTTTTAATTAGTGACTAAGCATGACAAAGCAGAAACCACTGGTGCCAATTGTAGTAGAGGTAGGAGCTCTGTATAGAGATAACACTGCAGGGCACCCTAAGCACAGGGTCAGAGACACAAACCCTAACCCTCTGAGCAAAAATAAGTAAAATACTCTTTTATTGAGATTTTACATTTTTTTACATTTACACCCATTCTTTTTTTTCATTCATTATACATTTCTTTTAAAGATGACATTCATGCATGCAGACATACATTTTGTTTTAAAAGCATTTAAAATACATTTAAAAACACCAAGACAATCGTGCTTTGTACATGGTTAAAACAGACACAGATTAAAGTCAACATGAAAAAAACCTGTGCTGCTTTAAAAGTGACTGGAAAAAAAGAACCATCTATAAAAAACCAGTGCTTGTGAGGGCCAGGGAGTGCTCTCTAAAAAGTTTCAAAAGTGAACATAAAACAGAACAATAAAACTATAAAACTAAAACAGGGACAGGGGAAAAGGGACAGTGCATAAAACAGTGAGTTAAAATTCTAAAATTTTAAAACACTTAAAATGTAACTTTTAATAGTTAACATTAAAAATCTTTTAGATACGTAAACAAAACAAAATCAAATAAAACATTCAAAATAAATCAAAGTCCATAAAACTGAAACAAAAAGACTACATAAAACCAGGGCACAAAAATAAGTAAGGGAGGAGAAGTGGCTGGGGGTAGACCTCCCTGTACTTCAGACTCCCCAGGCCTGGCCTCTAGGGTTCAGTAGCTTGGTAACATCTGTTGCTTAAGTTGGTGGGTTAAAAAAAATGACTTGGCTTGACTGTGGGACTGTCTTCCTAATGAGTAAGTGATTAGCATTGGTTGGTGCTTGCTCACCTGAAATTGGGGGAGGGGGAGGGAGGATATGAAACATTTAAACCATGATTAAAGAAACAACCCACTTGACTACACTTAATATTCCGGACAGTATTGCTGCTGATTAAACACTAGGGGGTGCACTGTACGCTTCCACAGCCTAGAGCTCAAATAGCCTACTGTAGCTCGGCCCGATCTCAACTTGGAGAAAGATCTCGAGATCAGAAAGCTGACCCCTTCAATTATATAAACATGCAAGCTGTTGTACATTTGAAATACACCCATATCTAGTACATGCAGAGTTTGGTATTGGATTCTGTATCCTGATCCTCGAGCGTCTCGTTTCCTGACAGGTTGGATTCGCTATGCAGAGCGAGTGCTAGGCAGCCAGGTGACCCCTCACATATGCACAGCCAAGTCCCCCCAGCAGATCATGGGCTCCCTGGTCAAGGACTACTTTGCCAAACAGCAGGTAGGGACTGTCTGTCAAGGTATAATGCTTCTACAGATTTATATTTAATATTGTTACGGAGTGTCACAATTTAGCTTTACATCCAGTTTAAGAGACACGAAGAGTGCTGAAAAATAACAATAGTGATAATAATAATAGTTAGATTTATATACAAAAGTACCATTGTTATAATGTGCAATCAGACTTTTTTTAAATTAAACTGAAATGAAAACCCTCTACTCTGCTTGTTCACTGTGGTGTGTGTTTGCTTGGTTTCTCCTGGTGTAAACTGCTGCTGTGTTTCAGGGGCTGGCCCCAGAGACGCTGTACCATGTGGTGGTGGCTCCCTGTTTTGATAAGAAGCTGGAGGCCCTGCGAGAGGAGTTCTATAACAGCCTGCAGCACTCTCAGGATGTGGACTGTGTTCTCACCTCAGGTGAGTTAGGACCAACGAATCCTTCGATACGCATACCAGGCATAGGCACCGGAGACGGGTAGGCCAACGGGCCACTGCCCACGCACTTTTTAAACAGGGGGGGCCTGCCCGCCCACCCACAGTGAGGGTGAGGGGGAAAATATATATATATATATATATATATATATATATATATATATATATATATATATATATATATATCTATATCTATATATCAATACATAGAATCTCATCGTTCTTCCAAAACAGTGACACAGAGATGTCAAATAAATCCACAAATTAAGACGACATCTGAACCGTGTTGATAGACAATAATCCTAATGTTTCGCTAGCTGTGCCGCCAGCTTCTACAGCGGTACATTGACGCTTTTAACAAATCGCATGGGAAAGAATGAGCGCAGAGAAGCCGAGGTTATGTGTGGTAGCTAATGTTGCTACATTCGTCATCTTGTAACGCTATAGAACTGTTGAAACATTTGTTACCATTTCATGTAATTTGTGTCCGAAGCAGTAAATAACTGAAGAACTTTTTTACAACTTATTTGACGTAGTTGTTAAATTGGATTCATTTATCCATAGAAATACTTTATACCAACCCCCACCTCTCCTTGGCCCACCCACTCTTAGAAAGGCTTCGGCGCCGTTGCTACCAGGACTATGCGTTCTTTAGAACTGCAGCTTGCTGCAAATGGTTCCATATTGGCAGTGATAAGTGCATTTGCACCATTATGGATCTGAGTGTTACTAAAGCTAGACCTTTTCTTGTTTTTGTACTTCAGTTTCAGAAATTCATATATTGGGAATATAAAGTATTGCGGATTTTAAAAGGGGCTGCCTTCCCAGTTGCTCAGATACAATCGATCTTTCGTACCGTGCAAAAGCTGGGTTCTGCAAGTTTGTGGGTGGTGGTGAAAGTTCAATGTGCTCTTTCTATTCTACTCTTCTGCCTAAAATCAAACTGACTGTTTATATGACTGGCTGCTGTGTTTCAGGGGAAATCATTCACTTGATGGAACAAAGCAATGTGTCTGTGGAGGACTTGGAGTCCACCCCTTTAGATCACGTGTAAGTTGAGCTACTTTGCAGGAGGGCTAACCAAGGGTTTATACTGTACATTATTATTTTTAAATGAATACAACATAGTTTTGTTTAACAGTTAAAGAGGATAGTGTGAAAAGCACAAGACCACGGACTGCTTACACTAACTTTGAAACCAGAATGCAGGAAATAAGATCATCAGAGATCTGCCAACCTTAAACACTAACCTTAGAGCTTACGCTCATTAAATATCTGGGTTAAGTTGGCTAGATGCTAATCAAACAGGTGCAAAAGATTTTAATGGTAATGTATAACCACAGGTGCAGTGGTATCCCAAATATATAATGTAACCATGTAGAACAGCTGGGTGGGATATTTCTTTTTTTTATTGTGTGTTTAAGCGCCCAATTTATTTTCAGACTGATTACTTATTAAAACCGTTTACAAGAACCCCCTTTTGTTCAGGTGCCATTCAATTTGCTAATCGCAATCTTAAATGGCTGTGCAATATACGATATACAGGTTTGCACTGTGTCCTTAATCTCTAAAATTGATTAAGTTTCTTGAAATGTGCCATAGGAATTGAGTACAGTAAAAAAAAAAAAAAAGAAAATACTTTGTCGAAACGATATATATATATATATATACACAGACGTGCTCAAATTTGTTGGTACCCCTCCACAAAAAACGAAGAATGCACAATTTTCTCTGAAATAACTTGAAACTGACAAAAGTAATTGGCATCCACCATTGTTTATTCCATATTTAATAGAAATCAGACTTTGCTTTTGATTTTTTTTTCAACATAATATTGTAAATAATGAAACAAATGAAAATGGCATGGACAAAAATGATGGGACCGCTAACCTAATATTTTGTTGCACAACCTTTAGAGGCAATCACTGCAATCAAATGTTTTCTGTAGCTCTCAATGAGACTTCTGCACCTGTTAACAGGTAGTTTGGCCCACTCTTCCTGAGCAAACTGCTCCAGCTGTCTCAGGTTTGATGGGTGCCTTCTCCAGACTGCAAGTTTCAGCTCTTTCCATAGGTGTTCGATAGGATTCAGATCAGGACTCATAGAAGGCCACTTCAGAGTAGTCCAATGTTTTGTTCTTATCCATTCTTGGGTGCTTTTAGCTGTGTGTTTTGGGTCATTATCCTGTTGGAGGACCCATGACCTGCGACTGAGACAGAGCTTTCTGACACTGGGCAGTACGTTTCGCTCCAGAATGCCTTGATAGTCTTGAGATTTCATTGTGCCCTGCACAGATTCAAGGCACCCTGTGCCAGGCGCAGCAAAGCAGCCCCAAAACATAATCGAGCCTCCTCCATGTTTCACTGTAGGTATGGTGTTCTTTTCTTTTGAAAGCTTCATTTTTTCGTCTGTGAACATAGAGCTGATGTGACTTGCCAAAAAGCTCCAGTTTTGACTCATCTGTCCAAAGGACATTCTCCCAGAAGGATTGTGGCTTGTCAGTATGCATTTTAGCAAATTCCAGTCTGGCTTTTTTATGTTTTTCTGTCAAAAGTGGAGTCCTCCTGGGTCTTCTTTCATGGAGCCCACTTTCGCTCAAAAAGCGACGGATGGTGCGATCAGAAACTGCCGTACCTTCACCTTGGAGTTCAGCTTGTATCTCTTTGGCCGTTATCCTTGGTTCTTTTTCTACCATTCGCACTTTCCTTCTGTTCAATCTGGGGTCGATTTTCCTCTTGTGGCCGCGCCCAGGGAGGTTGGCTACAGTTCCATGGACCTTAAACTTCTTAATAATATTTGCAACTGTTGTCACAGGAACATCAAGCTGCTTGGAGATGGTCTTGTAGCCTTTACCTTTACCATGCTTGTCTGTTATTTTCTTTCTGATCTCCTCAGACAACTCTCTCCTTTGCTTTCTCTGGTCCATGTTCAGTGTGGTGCACACAATGATACCAAACAGCACAGTGACTACTTTTCTCCATTTAAATAGGCTGAATGACTGATTACAAGATTGGAGACATGTGTGATACTAATTAAAGAAACTAATTAGTTTGAAATATCCCTATAATCCAATTATTTATTATCTTTTCTAAGGGGTACCAACAAATGTGTCCAGGCCATTTTAGAATATCTTTGTAGAATAAGCAATAATTCATCTCTTTTCACAGCTTCTTTGCTTTATTCTATGACATACCAAAGGCATGCAAGTATACATGATAAAATAGCTTTTAATTCCATCACTTTTCAGGAGGAATGAAGCATTATTTCAATGAGCTGTAAGGGTACCAACAAATTTGAGCACGTCTGTATATATATATACTGTGTGTGTATATATATATATATATATATATATACTGTGTGTGTGTGTGTGTATAATAATTTTATTATATAACTTTACTGAAATGAGCTTTGAGCTTTTTATATATTATACACAGCTCTGGAAAAAATTAAGAGACCACTGCAAAATTATCAGTTTCTCTGGTTTTATTATTTATAGGTATGTGTTTGGGTAAAATGAACTTTTTTGTTTTATTCTATAAACTACTGACAGCATTTCTCCCAAATTCCAAATAAAAATATTGTCATTTAGAGCATTTATTTGCAGAAAATGACAACTGGTCAAAATAACAAAAAAGATGCAGTGTTGTCAGACCTCGAATAATGCAAAGAAAATAAGTTCATATTCATTTTTAAACAACACAATACTAATGTTTTAACTTAGGAAGAGTTCAGAAATCAATATTTGGTGGAATAACCTTGATTTTCAAGCACAGCTTTCATGCGTCTTGGCATGCTCTCCACCAGTCTTTCACATTGATGTTGGGTGACTTTATGCCACTCCTGGCACAAAAATTCAAGCAGGCTTTGTTTAATGGCTTGTGACCATCCATCTTCCTCTTGATCACATTCCAGAGGTTTTCAATGGGGTTCAGGTCTGGAGATTGGGCTGGCCATGACAGGGTCTTGATCTGGTGGTCCTCCATCCACACCTTTATTGACCTGGCTGTGTGGCATGGAGCATTGTCCTGCTGGAAAAACCAATCCTCAGAGTTGGGGGAACATTGTGAGAGCAGAAGGAAGCAAGTTTTCTTCCAGGACAATCACATTGCTTGTTTCGTGTTCCATTGCCAGCCCTGGATTTTATATATATACATACACACTTTTCATAGTTTGTGCAGTAGAGGCTGTGAGTACTGAGGAACTTATAACTGAACAACCCCTCTGGTGGCCAAACGGCACATAGTTTCTCTGTCAGACAGTTTTTCTATGCATGTCATCTGCCATGTACCTCCAGTTTTTGCAATGATCTGACAGTGTTACGTGAATTATGAATCTCCCTGTATATCTTTCATATTCATGTCTTTTCAGTGCCCTACAGCTCACCCACCCATCTTTTCCTCTTGTTTGCAGGTTTGGGGACACAGAGGGGGCTGATCTTGCCCGGCATGATGGGAGCGGGGCAGAGGGCTTCCTGGAACACATTTTCAAGTTCTCTGCAAAGGAGTTGTTTGGAGTGGAGGTGGAGGAAATAGTTTATCAATCACTAAAGTGAGTCTACCTGTCAGAGCTCTCAGAAGCTCAGCAAGGCCTGGTCAGTTTGTGGTGCAGTGTAGGAAGTGGGGCGGATGGTAAAGCTTCCACATGTAAACAATGTTGGCAAATTCACAATGAAGCACAGTGAAAGGACCATTGGATATGTTGTACATTTGGAATTAATCGAAAAAAGCACCGGTAAGACTTTCTCCATAAACTACATTATAGCAATGATCCAAATTCAAGTAAAAGAAAAGCAAATTAAGGAATTATGTGGCAGATGTCTCTGCTGTTTAAAAGCTGGTGAAATGAAACGCTGGGATGTTTAAACTTGACATGCCTACTTGTGGTTTTCTTTCTTTCCTTTTTTTTTTCTTACTATTTTCTTTTTTCTGAGCCAGAGCTGAAGTAAATACAGGTTAACTACCGGTATTTATTTCAGAAATAGGAGATTCATTTGATCAAAATATACCCCTCAAGGATTTTTTTAAAAGCATTTTATGGCACTAGGAAATCAACCTGAAGGCACTGATCTTTTCATCTCATCGCACCCCTCTGTCGCTCTCAGAAACCGTGATTTCCAGGAGGTGACCCTGCAGAGGGATGGAGAGCCGCTCTTGCAGTTCGCTGCAGTCTACGGCTTCCGAAACATCCAGAACATGATCCAGAAACTGAAGAAGGGTCGCTTCCCTTACCAGCTGGTGGAGGTGCTGTCCTGCCCTGGAGGTGACTCATTACCTAGCCAGTGAGAACTCTGCATAGAACCGGAGTGTAAACCAGAAGTAAACTGTTCTAATTTACTGTCATACTCAGTTTTCAATTATGTTTGTTTTTCTAAGTCAAATGTGCAAGATGTAGGCTACTATAGTCATGGCCCTGGAGCAGGATTTATTCATTATCTCAAATTACCAGGACGCATTGAAAACCCTGCATTTACCATTAATAACTGCTTTGGGGTTGGTAGCATGAGTACTGGCATGGGGTGCATTTACACTATTCTAAATTCCAAGACATTTGTCATAATTATTACATTTTATTGTACATCATATAAGCTGAAACATGGTTTTTCCAAGAAATAAAATCTCAGGTACAAGTAAGTACTGAGTGAAAATTGCAAAAAAAAACAAAAAAACTTTATTATGGTGAGTGCTGAAGGACATAATAATAATGTTTATTATTAAATTCCAGAAATGATTTGGTGCATCTGTGCTCGGCGCAAAACTTAAGTTATTTTGAATGGAGTTAATAGTACACAAGGGCAGTTGAACTACTTTCCACTGCTAGTCACTACTCTCTCTCTCTCTCTCTCTCTCTCTCTCTCTCTCTCTCTCTCTCTCTCTCTCTCTCTCTCTCTCTCTCTCTCTCTCTCTCTCAAGGCTGCCTGAATGGGAAGGGACAGGCGCACACAGAGAGTGGGAAAGCTGACAAGGCTCTGCTGCAGCAGATGGGGGAGGTGTACACCAGCCTGCCTGTGCGACTGCCTGAGACCAGCGCCCAGGTGCACAGACTCTACAGGGACTGGCTGCAGGGGGCGGAGTCCCAGAAGACACAGGAGGCCCTGCACACTCGTTACAGGCCAGAGAACCCGGCCAGCAGCACTGCAGACTTCAAGTGGTAGTGTGGACGACCTTCTACAACATCAAAGACTTCCTTAAACCAGAGCTAGCCCAGGCTTTCTAAAACCTTTGTTGCCTCGTATCACCTGCAACATTATCATTGCCAGCTTGTGCTGAAGGTCTTTTAAATTCTTTGCATGCTTTTTTTAAGGGTGTGCTGTTTTTATTTTCATATATGACACTATAGATGCCCTTCCTGTGCTGTAGGTCACATGGTCTGATTGTACATACAACACAGAGAAAAGGGTACCAGAAACAAACAACTTTTATTCTGCATTAAATAAGATTAACAGACAACCAAGAAACCTTTGGCACAAGAAATGCAGACTACTGGTAAAAAGGTAAAATAAAGGATTTTAAAGTCTTGGGTATGACTCCTCCCATAGCACTGTATATAGGGTGTAGAGCCACCATCAGTCAAATTGTTAGTGAGAGATACGGGCCTACTCCTTGGTCTTACCTGAAGACAAATTACATTGAATGTGTCAAACTTGCTCCACAGATCCTGAGTAATTGAACTCAGACCTCAACGGCATGGGGGAGGGGTCCACTTGAGTTATGGTGCCACTATCCTTACCAAGTAGCAAATATCTAACACTTAAAAGGAACCACTGACTTACAGAACAAAACAGAACCCTTTGTTTGTCCCCCAATACAAATTCCATTGCTTTATATGAATCAACATAAACATTTTGTAATTGGTTATTTTGAATCAGAAAACAAATGTCCAGAGTTTGCATGAACAAAGTCTGAACCTAATCTGATTAAATCTTCCAACTCCGTTCCAGCTTGAAACTGGTTTGCATTTAGACAATAGCGAGGGTTTAGGAATTGATTACCTTGAATCAGATTAGATGCATATAAAGAAGGCTATTATGATCTGATCACTACTAGCTTCTGTGTATTTCTTAGAAGTACAGTCCACCCCTGTTAACATCAAAGAGCTTTACCCCATTCTGCTAAATGCAGCCCCTTGGTAAACAAAGCCACACAAGGAAAAATGTTGTAGGTTACAGAATGATACTCTGCCAGCCACGGGAAACTATTCACAGAATTGCGTCTTCATCTGGACAACCTGATTCGCTGCTGTGCATGAAAAGAACAGACTGTCGTTATTCATTCTTATATTTTGTGTATGTTGTTCCTGCAGGAAGTCAAACATACCCGATGATAAAAATCAACCAGAGAATGGAAATTGATTCATCACTTTACTGAGTCAACCACCCTTTGATGCAGTCGAGTTGGTTGATTTAAATGAATCAATTTATTTTAGAAGAACATAATTACTTTTATGTTTGGTGGCATCTTTATCTGCTAGAAGGATAGCGACATCATAATTAGGAGGCAATTGTAGCCAAACTGAGACTTGTGTGTTAGTTAAAACCAATGGGTCACTTTGCAGTGTTGCTTTGGAAAAACAGTCCTAAGCAATTTAAGGTATTCTGTCCTCCAGGAGTTAATAGGATAACCAAAGGTTTTGCATCACATAGACGTTTAGGATTGAGACCATTTAAAAAAATATATATATATACACATGTATATTCACACACACACACACACACATATATATATGTATGTATGTGTGTGTGAGAACATAATTTAGGTATTTTAAGTAACTACAAAATGATATCAGATGTGTTGCAAAACTTTTGGCCATAGCTGTATTGGTGTGAGATTTACAACAGTGCCCTCTAAAGGCCATTGTGGTGCTAGTCCTAGAATAGTCTGGACTGCTCATTTGTATCATCTGTTCATGTGTTTACTGAGTGAGTTGAACTGGTTTCAGTACAGGTTGACTTTACTGTCTTAGGTGTCTCAAGCGACATGTTTCATTTTGTATTAATTTTTTTAGCTTTACTTAAAGCAGAGAGTTTCAAATTACATTTTCTTGTTTACCCAAGTTCAAGCTCCCCTGCGGTTCTAGTTCCTTGGACATACGTAACTTCTGGGTAGATCATCCAGAGTGTATTTATGGGATGAAGTGCCAGTGTCATCATCATCATGATCATGATGTGCTCAGCTACTTCTGATCAAGTGTATGTTAGAATTACTGGCACTAATGTGAAGACACTTTGCCTAGATCTAGCTGTGCTAACTCTAGACATTACATACTGTATGTCTTTGGCAGGCAATTACAACTAAAGCTCTTGAACTCGAGTCAAAACACTATACACAATAGTTGAGTGATTGCAATAAGAAGCCCTCAGAATGCTGCAATCATACAAAAGTAATAGAAAATGTAATCCGATGCTACATATTCAAACTCTATGCAGATCTGCAGGACCTGTTTTCCAGATATCTAGATATCTTTCCCTAGACTCTGGAAACCATAACCATGTCACGTCTGCCAACTAGAACCAAAAACAAGATGTGAAATACGCAAACCACCTGGAGCTTCATATGCCTGGTTGTGTTGTATGGGAAGTTAGTTTTAAGGTTTATATTAAAACTCCATATACAGTGTGATCTTATCAACAAACTGGGAAGACAACTTGAACTGGAATGCAGACAGTAGAACTACAGTGAGAATGCAACGATTCTGTCCTGTTGAGATGTGTGTAGGGTGTCTCCATTAGGGTTACACAATGATAACTGAAAATCCACATTATCTGACAACTTGATTCACCACTGAGTTGATTATCCTGCTTAAAATAGTTCAAATTCAACTGATATTCATTGACAATGCCATTCCTAAATACCACTTATAATATAAAAAATATATTTAATATTGACTGCTACTAGAGTTAGCACAGAGTAGTTGACTAGATAGGTGACCACTGACATGGAAATTGGAAGTCAGACTAATTGCACACTTCAATTTCAAAGCTGAAGCAGTAACCTCGTAATGTTTTTGTGTGTTTTCGGAGTGAACTAGCAATCCCAATATTTTAATTGTATTCAGCATTTGAAATTTAAACGTTAAGCAATTGTGAAGTGTGCGGTTGCATATAAATATCATTTCGCAGACCTGTTTAAACATTAAATAAACCCAAGTAGACAGTATTTCAGAACACTATAAAGCCTAAAAATAGTGGTACTTGCTTCCTTACTAAAACAGAGTGCTGTCATTTGTTAAAGGCTAGCAGGCAACATCCCCCAGCTGTTGACTTGTCCATACAGTGAGACTGCACGTTCTGCATCCACTGAATTGGTTGGAAGTTAAGGTAAAGCTTTGCCAAGTTATACAGATGTGGAAATCGATTAGAAGCAGCCTCAAAACTCATTTACCTAAGATCGTCTGGCATACTTTAATAAAGGCAATGTATGCAGCACGTTCGTTGTCATGTTATTTGTCTCATCCAATAATTTATTTTATTAGTACCGAGTCAAAACAAAGAAAACGTGGCTATTTGGGTCTAAAATTCCAACTGCGAAAAAGTACGCAGCAGGTTGAATTGAGGTGGCTGTGCTTGATCGTTGTAGTACTGATTTAACTTACAGACAGGAATACTTTTTGGTTTCTGAAAGCTGATTATTTTACGTTCTGTTCAGCAGCCTCTGAAGTAGCCTTTTGTTTGATGTGTGATTCTGAAGTTAAATAGCGATTGATCGTATTTTCTCCAAAGACACAATAAGATATACAAAACAATTGCCTCCATCAGCATATACAGTTTCTTTCAGGGGTGCGGGAACTAGGGGTGCCGGCGCACCCTAGGCTTTGCATGGCTTCCATCATATACAGGGGTTACAGTTTTTATTTTTTATTTAATAATTTAGTCGTTGCCAATTAGTTTTTTTATTATTATTATTTTCTCCCCAATTTGAAATGCCCAATTATTTTTAGGCTCAGCTCACCGCTACCACCCCTGCGCTGACTCGGGAGAGGCGAAGATGAACACCCGCTGTCCTCCGAAGCGTGTGCCGTCAGCCGCCCGCTTCTTTACACTCTGCAGACTCGCAGTGTAGCCGCCTCAGAGCTACAGCGTCGGAGGACAACGCAGCTCTGGGCAGCTTACAGGCAAGCCCGCAGGCTCCCGGCCAGACTACAAGGGTCGCTGGTGCGCGGTGAGCCGAGGACAACCTGGCCGACCTAACCCTCCCTCCCCCCCGGACGACGCTCGGCCACATAGTTGTCATTTGAATACACCGAGAATTTTTAAGCACTACGTGCATCGTGTGCTGTGCATGCGCCATGTGCTCTTGCACTAGCTTTGTACCCATGCACCGCAGGCAGAGGTTACCCTGTGGGATGATGACGTTGCAGGCCGTACAGGGATGGGACCCCAATATGGGCCTGACTTTGTGCTTTAGCACCGAGGCACTCCGTTGAACACTGGCAAGTGTTAACGTAGTGTGTACACTCACTAGTGTTACAGCAAGGTATTAACACTGTGCGCCGAGTACTGTGGGCACGTGTGCACTGCGTACTGTGCAGGTATGGGGGGGGGGGAGGGAGGAGGGGGGAGGGGAGTGTTGGCAGAGCACCAGGTTTCTTAATATGCAGACAATCTTTTATTATTTGTCTGATCCAGTGACCTGCATTCCCAAAGCAGTAGCTATACTTGAAAATTTTGGTTTGTTTTCTGGTTACAAATTACATTTTAATAAACGTGAATGCTTCCCAATTAATGATGCTGCAATGCAAATTTCCCAGGCTACACTTCCTTTCCGTTTGGCTCAATCAGGCTTCACTTATTTAGGTATCAAGATCACTCAGTCTCTTTTCTTCAAACAGAACACCTTTGATTTCACAAACCAAATTTGATTTTCAAAGATGGACTAGTTTACCCCTCTCGTTGGCTGGCAGAGTGCTATCAGTAAAAATGAACATTCTACCTAAATTCCTCTATTTGTTCCAAAATGTCCCTATTTTTATCACAAATACATTTTTTCATTTTCTTGACCAGCTAATTACATCCTTTATCTGGAGGGGCAGGCCTCCTCGGGCCAGTAGGCAGACCGGGTGGTGGGTTGGCCCTCCTAATTTTATGTTTTACTATTGGGCTGCCAATATTCATAAAATCACTTATTGGCTCTACACACCCAATGCAGTCGGGTGTTAATTGGAGGCGTACTCGTGCCATGCATCTTCTCTCCCTGCCTTGGTTTGCTCCTCTATCCCATTAACCATATCCCTCTACACCTCCAACCCCATAGTAAACTCAACCCTCAAAATTTGGTCTTAGATCCGTATCCACTTTAAATTCAAAACCCCTTCTATATTAGGACCCATTTCTGCTAACCATTTATTTCATCCATCTGTGCTTGATTTAGCCTTTTTATTTTGGCATAGGAAGAGGTTAATTTTTTTTAAAGATTTACACCACTATGACACTTATGCTAGTTTTGACTCTCTGTCAGCTAAATTCACTGTACCCCACTCACATTTCTTTCTGTACCTACAGATTTGCAGCATCCCCAGATCCCCTCATTCCCAACCATTCTACTCAATCCTGCATTGGACACCATACTAGAAATCCTCTGAGAAAAGAGGCCTTATTTCACAAATTTACAACCACTTTTTATCTCTGAATTCCCATACCATCACAGATAAAGTCTAGGTGGGAGAGTGAATTAGGAGTGGTAGCTACAGACGATCAGTCTCGTGTACACTCTGTTCCTGTGCCCGGCTGGGTCTAATTCAGTTTAAGATATTGCATCTGGCTCACTTCTCTAAAGACAGACTGGACAAGCTCTACCGTGGGTTGGATGGGAGCTGTGACAGATGTAACTACTCCACAGCTGACCTGACTCATGTTCTGGTCTTGCTTACTAGTACTGCCCTCTGATTAGGAGGTGTGGGCTGTCCCTGGGATGACTGGGTGACACATCTTTTTTATGTAATTTTTGACTGGCTAATGCTCTCCTGTTTGTTTGTTTTTAAATACTAAGACTGTGCATATAGAAGATGATATGGGAAAAGGTTTGGGGAGGGTGGTAAAATTTTAAAAATGGAAAACAAAATTGTGAATTTTTGCATTACACGTATGCCTACTTGAGAATTCCTATGATGTTTATTTACAGTGTTTTTACAAAAAAAAGACCCACAGGGAATCATCTTGTGAAAACATATTTATTCCATCTGCAGAATGTAGTGTGAAGTTAAGATTCATTTTTAAGGTTTCCACCCTCATTGATTTACTAAAAAAATAGAATCTAGAAAACACTAAAAATACCCCACATTTTATAATGGAAGTACCAAAATATGTCCTTGTCAGATTACTAAAAAGGTATAGCAGCCACCCAAAACCATGAATAATAATAATAATAATAATAATAATAATAATAAGTACAGATATACAATATATATATTAAACATTTGCCTAAAATTATCTTATTAAAAACACACATTCCTAAATTACATTTCCATTATGAAACAATTTTAAAACACCCCCATAGAAAATTCCCCCAAATACAAAATACATGTGCTACACAGCAGTGGAAAGCACCTCCTAGGATTACAAACTGTGTGCCTGGGAAGGCAGTAAGTACAAGGTTACCAATAAAATCCCCCCATCACATTTGGAGAGTGGTTGTGCAAAAATGGATCTTGTATGTCAACAGGAGTGAAGACACAAGCAACACATTCAGGTTGGAAGACTGGCGGAGATACAGTAGTTTGTTGGTTGAGGCACTGAGGCTGGCCCTGGGTCCCTCCTCCCTCCCTGTACAGTATCTATGTGAGTGGCACCCCCTCCTGCTGGCTGTCAGTAGTGTTATGGCATTACATGAGAGGACAACCAGTACCAGTCATGGCTCGGTTCATTCTGGCAGAGACAGAACAAAGAAAGGATGAGTACGTAACTCTAAATGAATAAACCAATGGAATCCAACAGTAAAACTGCACTGTGCACATACATCACACTATAGTGTACAGCTGTAGTCAAAGTTTTATATACCCCAATGGAAATTTATAATGTCTCGAAAACAAAGACTTTTAGGAAAAATCTTTTGTAGCAAAAGTTTTGCTTTTGTGGATCAGGAAAAAAAAGATACAAGAAATAGATGTCTACAATGATTTATTTCAGCATTTTTTTGGTTTTGTTTTGCAAAATTCCAAAAATGCTAATTCAAATGTATTCATACCCTTTGATGCTATGCTAGTATTGTCTACAAAGTGCTAGGAATGTCAATATGATAATGCAGAACCTAATTCTAGAACATGCTGGATTGTAGGTGAACATTCTCAGAGAGTATAAAAGGGTTAGGCATAGGATGATTGCTGTCATTACCAATAAGTCAATTTGGGGGAAAAAGTAAAGAGCTATCTGAAGACCTTAGGCAGAAAATTATTTATTGTCATAAAGCTGGAGAAGGATACAAGAAGATTTCCAAGCATTTGAGTATCCAAATTTCAAGTATTGTTTCTATTATCAAGAAGTACAAGACTCATGGTACTGTCACAATGATCCCTCGGTCGGGGAGAAAGAAGGTTCTTTCACCAAGTAGAAGAATTGTGAGGAAGGTTAATAACAATCTGAGATTGACTGCCAAAGATATTCAAAGTGAATTGGCTGCAAGTGGGACTGGGGTTTCCATTTCAACCATTCTTAGGAAAGCGTCACACGGACAATCGCTTAAAGTTAGCAAAACGGCATTTGAATGATCGATATGAGTTCTGGTCAAAGGTTTTGTGGAGTGATGAAACAAACCAAAAAAAAATAAGCAAGCTTTTTGATCACGCCGATAGTCGTTACGTTTGTAGAAAGTCTGGTGAGGCGTACAAAGAAAAGAACACCATACCTACTGTCAAGCATGGAGGTGGTAATATCCTTCTATGGGGCTGTTTTTCCTCTAATGGCACATACAATTTAGTTCCAATAAAATGGTAAAATGGATTCTATAGCATACTAAAAAATATTGGCCAATCATCTAAAACCCTCTGCTACAAAACTTGGTTTAAAGCGCAACTGGACGTTCCAGCATGACAACGTTCCAAAGCACACATCAAAATGTACTTCACAATGGTTAAAGAAGAATAAAATCAAGGTTCTGGAATGGCCAAGTCAAAATCCGATCTAAATCCGATTGAGAATCTTTGGTATGAGTTGAAGGCGTGTGGCGGAGTGTCCCGCCACTTTGTTTGTTATTTATTTATATTATGACGAAAGCCGATTGTTATTTGTTATTGTTTTGTATTTTAAAAACCTTGTGAGGATGCGTGACTGATCAGCTACTGATTATTTAACGAGTTGACAGTCACACATCCTTACTAAACTTGTGCAGCAATTTATTTCTTTTTGAGAAATTTCTAGAAATTATAAATTTCCATTGGGGTATGTAAACTTTTGACTACAACTGTAGCTATATTTCCATGTTCTTAGTCTTTCACTGATAAAATTATACCTCAATGTGATATTTGTGATCTGGACACTATATATGGTTAGTTCTTGGCAATAGACAATGCTGCCCAGGAGTCTGCAGGAAACCCACCAGCCGTGCTCTAGAAACTCACCACCATTAGTTATCAGTTTTCCTCCTCCTGTTCTCCTTTTCGAGTTCTTCTCCACCATACTCCTGAAAAGTCAAGAGTGCACAGAGTTCACACACAGTAATCAACACTATCTGCACAGCAAACACAACACATAGCAACAGACAAAATGAACGCATAACCAAATTATTAGAAAAAATAATTAGAACTTAAAAAGACGTGTATGGTCACAAAATACATACCAGTACAAACACAGTTGCACAAACATCTTAAATCATCACATTTTATAAAGCGACCTAGCCATCATGCCAAAAGGGTAAAAGGAATATTTTAAAATGTCCTTGATAAAGTTTACTGTGATACATTTATTAGTATTAAACTATATACATTTATTAGTATTAAACTATACCCTTTACTATATTGGTGACTCATTTTGTAGTATTTCTTCCTGTGGTACTTACGTCCTCTCTCCTTCCAGCGATCTCTGGATCTCCAACAACACCTCTGTAATAAAAACGCACACAATTACCTACAGCAGCTGCACAGAGGTACTCGTCGTGCTCTGACTGCTTTTAATCCCTCTCAGTTTACATTCGGAGTTTAAAATTACCAAGAGTGCAGACATTTTACGATCACGATGCTTCTAAAATACATCCAGAAATTCTCCCCAAATTTGACGTGAATGTACTTCATGAAACAGTGTACACAGGTGAATCCCTTTTACAGTTACATTCACGTAGGTGTTCATGAAAATACAATTAGGTGTAAAATACATTACTTCTATATTATATGTACACATTTTACCAATGGTCTTTTACTTTGTTTTTTATACATCTAATTCTGGATTAAAATTTTTTCAGGTGCAACCTGTGTGTGTGTGTGTGTGTGTATATATATTATATATAAAATCTAACTTTTTCTTTGTGCAATCTTATCACTTCCTGTGTGGTTGGTCACATGGCATTATTGCTGCGAGACCATTGGAGTGAAACTGAGCTACAGCACAAGGGGTTTTCTAGCAGGAAGCCACAGCAATGTATACTTCTGTAGTGTTGCCTTTGAAATATCTGCATCTCTCAAGTATAAAATGTATCTTCAACAGATGAAGAGGGACCAGTGATGTTAATAATAGTGCTTTGAAGAGGTAAGAAAACTGTTGAAGACAGTGTAAGCTACAGACTGGGATGCAGGATAACTTGGTGCCTCACAATGCCAACACATCCTGTATAGTGGGTCGCAGGACTAAGAGAAGGGATCAGTTCTTACTTTCATCATTGAGTAATGCATGTTCCATCAAATGAGACCTTTGGAGACCTGCAGTAGAAAGAGTCACTGTTTGCAAAGGGGATTGGGCAGCAGGGTCTGCTTGCTTTAGGGGTATTTACACATGTAGCCACTAGATTGAATTCATGCAACACTGCTTATAGGTAGAAACAGGAAATGTTAAGACTTAAAAAGGAACGGTAGTTCCTCGCGCCAAGTTATCAGCGAAGCGCGAGAACTACCAGACTCTCTATACAGCAAGGATAGTAAAATGGAACATTTGCCAGCAAAAAATATTTTTTTATATAAATATATCTGGCATGTGTGGGATTTGAACCTATCACCTTTAGTTTGTAAGCGTGTTGTGTTACTGTTAGTGCTACACGACTAGTATTTTGAAAGATGAAGTCAGCCAGCTGAGAATTCTCGTGATTATATTTCTCTCTATCTTGATATTTCTTTCTTTTTCACTATCAGATATAAACACTGTCATTAGTGTATGACACGAAAATAAATACTCAACAGTTCTTGTTCAATTGTATATTAGTGAAGATTTTTGTACATAAAGGTCGTCATGCTTTCATATATTTTTACTTTCAAATTAAAAAATATATTGTAATGACCCGGACAATTGCTTTGTTGCTGGACTTACTGTCTGTTCAGTTTGTCTCGTCTGTCTTTTATGTTACATGTATTGTAAGGGGAACGGGTCACGCCGTTACTTAGCATGGGAAGGGGGAGTGAGTGAATGAGTGGGGAGAATGTGTGTTGCTGTTTTTGGGGGTTGCAGAGCACGGATGTGACTGGTTGATGAGCCGGACAGCGGCGGGAAACGACAGGAGGTTATATAAGGTGGTGCATGAGCCTGGGGACTGGAGACAGTCCAGCGCTGAACTTGAATGAGAGACTGTGGGAGCGACTGAGCGAGAGTGAGCTGTGACCGGAGAGAATACGCAGTGAAAGTGCCAAGACTAAAATGTAGACTTATTTTGGTGCTGTGAATTCTGTACCCTGACAGGAATTCTCTGTAGTTTAAAATAAAACAAACATTTTGAGAATTCAACACCGTCTACCTGAGTACTACTTCATAAACATGAAAACGTTACAATATACTAAACAAACGGATTAAGCTTATTATGATAGTTCGCAAAATCAGATGAAAGCTTTCAATACAAATCGAGATAATACATAATCATTATTTACAAAATCTTGTTTGTCTCGTTACTTGTAACTTTACTGCTATACTACTTGCAAATGTTGTGAAATAGGCACAACTGTGGAAGTGGTGGGGGTCAAGGTTACCCCAATTGTTTGTGTTGCACAATAAAAGTGGACTGAACTTGCATGAAAAACACATGCCAAGTTAGTAGAAACAATTGGGGCAACTGTAAAACCAATGGGGGCTAAGGTTGCCCCAATGGTTTGTGTTTTTGATCTCTCCACTTTAAATGGCTGGGCACTTTTGATAACTTAGCGTTTTTGTTTCAGATTATACACACACACAATATGATATCAAAAGAAAGGGTTAAGTATAGTTCTAGGGAATCCAGTGAATTCAATAAATCCCAGGATATAGTCTTTAATAGGCGAGTCAGTGAAGGTGTCATTAACAGCCAAAAAGTGAGTCCTGTAGAACTCGTGCCAGGGTATCAAGTTTAATTGCAATTTAAAAGATATAGGGGTATTAATTAGGGGTTTTAAACTTGACATTTATTTTTGATCGATTAATCATCCGATCAATTTAAAAATAGACACTTGGATAATCCCAAATTTCAAGGTTAAAAATCGCACCATGCAATGAAAATGCAACCTACCATCATCTTCACTGACATCACTGTCAGTTCTGGAAACCCTGAAAGAAAAAAGATCTTTTAAATCTCATTTTCTCTTGTTTTACAACAACTTCCTATATACATCTTCTTATCATATCAAGACAGCCGAGCAATTACAGATTAATAATAAATGTAGGGTTTACCGTTTTACAGGACACCTTTTTTTGTATGCAAAAATTAAGCCGTGTGTGTTTTCCAAATAAGAGTTCCCTAAACTGTCAAAATAAAAAGGGAACACAAGGTAACATTCAGATACAAGACTTTTTTTTTTTTTAACTAATTAGTGGAACAAATCGAGAAAAAAATTCCCCTATTTGTTTGTTTGTATGGAAAGACACTGTCAGTCCTTCTACAGAACCATATTCATAATTGTATTGTTATACCAAGGGACTTCATATGTGTTATACTTATTGGAGGAACAGAAATATCAAATCAGACTCTTCATTTCAGTATCTTTAATTACATGAAAAATGATATGTTACCGTGAACACTAGCGTGTTACTGGGGATAGTTGTCCCCCAAATAATTAAACAAAAACCATCTACAATTTTCCCTTATTCAATAATTCGGCAACTTAATAATAGCCTAATACCAGGATATCTGAGCAGAAATGCCTTCCATCCAATGGCGACACAGGCTTCTATGTTTTGAAATTAACAATCAGGTGAAAGGACATCCCAAATCCATTTTCCAACAGCAGTTGTGTTCACTCCACTTGGGCTCTGTAAATGCTGTACTTTGTACTGCTTGTCAATTGAATGTGCAAGGAGATGGGACAAGAAGGTATGGACAGTGACCTCACTAAGAGTCTAGTGCATTAACCCCAACGCCTGACTGTGGCAAACAGCTGTATATAGTCACCTAAAAATTTACTTAAAGGAGATGAGTAGTTAAAGCAGGTGTCTTGATGCCACAAGCAAGAGCTCTGTTTCTATTTTTCAAACACTCAACACATGTTGGGCAAGGACAGCATGAAGACAGCAGGAGGGATGCTAGACATTATTGAGATATACCTGCATATCAGTGAAATATGGCAGGTCACATTACCCAAGTGTCATAGAAGACAACAGAGGCAGTGGAAGAGTTAGTCACCTCACCAGTGTCAATAAAACAGAGACAGGTTGAACATCCCTGACAATGACATGCATCTCTGTTCCGTAACGAAGCTGGTACCTTGACTTGACAGCGGCCCTGTCAGGTGCTGCCCTGCTCAGGGTTTGCCTGGTGGCAGCACGGGGGGCCTCCACCAGACAGCGCGGCTCCACCAGCCAGCGGGCCGACAGGGAGAAACGCTCAAATTCAGACGGGGAGATCAGGTAGAAGCCTGCGAAGAAAAAGGGAGAGAACATGTTCAAGAGAGTGGGCACCCCATATTAAACCTTTGCAACTGATTCATTGATGAAAGGTGCAAGACTGTTCTGTCCTTTCGCCCTCGTCCTCTGCCCTCTCTCTGCTGCTGCTCCTCCAACCCCTCTAATCTCATCCCTCTGCCTCTCCCCCCCTCCTGCACACACACTGGTGCACTCTGGAACTGTCACTCTTCTGCTAACAAAGCTGATTTCATCTCTGCCTTTGCCTCCCACCTCTCTCTCGATTTCCTTGCTCTCACTGAAACCTGGCTGTCCCATACCCCGCGTCTCACTGGTCGGGGAGGTGGGACTGGTCTTCTCCTCTCTCCCTCCTTACTCTTTTCTGACCCCTCCGATCTCTCCTCACTCTGTTAATACCTTTGAATTTCATGCAGTCCAACTAACCTCTCCCTGTCAACTCCTGATAATTGTACTGTACCATCCCCCAGGGCCTCTTGCTCACTTTCTAGATGAACTCGACTATCTACTCTCCTCCCTCCCCTCCCTGTCTATCCCGACTGTCCTGTTGGGTGACTTCAACATCCATCTCTCCAACCCCAGCCACTCTGCTGGATTCCTCCCTCTCCTTCACTCCTTCGACTTCTGTCTCTCTCCATTCCCTCCTACCCACAAAGCTGGCCGTCAACTGGACCTCATCTTCTCCAGGGCCTGCTGCCCCTCCACCCTCTCTGTCACCCCCCTGGACGTCTCTGATCACTATTTCATCTCTTTTTCTCTATCGCTCCCCTCTCTCCCTGCTCCTCCTACCCCCACTGTCACCTCTCGCCATAACCTCCGGTCTCTCTCCCCCCCTCTGTCCTTGCCTCCACTGCTCTCTCTCACCTCCCTCCTATCGACGCCTTTTCACAACTCCCCGTAGACTCTGCTACCTCCACCCTCTTCTCCTCCCTCACCTCCTCCCTCGACTCCCTCTGTCCCCTCACCTCCCGACCTGCTCACCTCTACCCTCCCCAACCCTGGCTCTCCTCTGTGCTCTGCTCAGCAAGAATCACACTGCGATCTTCTGAAAAGAAATGGGAAAACCAAACTCCCTGCAGCCCTAGACCTTTACCGCACTCTCCTCTCCTCCTTCTCCTCTACTCTCTCCTCTGCTAAATCTACTTATTACCAATCTGTAATTCGAGGCTCCACTAACAACCCACGTAAACTATTCTCTACATTCTCCTCCCTCCTAAACCCTCCCCCTCCCTCCTTCTCCCCTGATGACTTTGCCTCCTTCTCTTCTAAAATCTCAGATATCCGCAAACTCTTTAACACCTCTCCCTCCCCCGCACCCCCTCCTGCTCCAGCCCCTACACCCACTGCATCCCCTACTAATTCACCCTCCCTCCACCTTCTCGCCCCTCTCAGACTCTGACCTCTCCTCCCTGATCCAGGGTCACAAACCCACCACGTGTGCCCTGGACCCCCTCCCCACTCACCTCTTTCAAGCTGCTGCTCCTGCTCTACTTCCCTTCATATCCTCCCTTCT
This sequence comes from Acipenser ruthenus, assembly GCF_902713425.1. NCBI lineage: Eukaryota > Metazoa > Chordata > Actinopteri > Acipenseriformes > Acipenseridae > Acipenser > Acipenser ruthenus. Next base: position 12,814,104 of record NC_081207.1, on the reverse strand, counting down.
CAACACCTCTCTCCTTTCTGGTATCTTTCCCTCTGCCTTCAAAAAAGCCTCTATCACTCCCCTCCTCAAAAAACCTACCCTTGACCCAACCTCCCTCCAGAGCTACCATCCTGTCTCCCTCCTACCCTTCCTCTCCAAAACCCTCGAGCAGACTGTACACCGCCAGCTCTGCTTTCCTGTCCAACCACTCTCTGCTCTACCCTCTCCAATCTGGCTTCCGCTCTGCTCACTCCACTGAAACCGCCCTCCTGTCTGTCACCAACTCACTTAAGTGTGCCCGAGCTGCCTCTCTCTCCTCTGTCCTAATTCTCCTCGACCTCTCTGCTGCCTTTGGCACTGTTGATCACTCTATTCTACTATCATCTCTTGCTGACCTGGGGATCTCTGGCACTGCTCTGGCCTGGTTCTCCTCCTACCTCTCCAACCGCACTTACCAGGTAACCTGGCGTGGAGCAACCTCCACACCTCACCCACTCTTAACTGGAGTCCCCCAAGGGTCAGTCTTGGGTCCTCTCCTGTTCTCTCTCTACACCCGCTCCCTGGGCCCCCTCATCGCATCCTATGGTTTCTCATACCATTTCTATGCTGATGATGCTCAGATTTTCCTCTCCTTCCCCACCTCTGACTCCACCATCCCCTCCCGTATCTCTACCTGTCTGTCTCCTATTTCCTCCTGGATGCACTCGCATCACCTCAAACTCAACCTCTCTAAATCTGACCTCCTTTTCTTTCCCTCCTCCTCCTCCCCCGCCTCTGATCTATCTATCTCTGTTCCTCTGGAATCTATCACACTCTCTCCCTCTTCCTCCGCTAAGAACCTCGGAGTCACCCTGGACCCCTGCCTCTCTTATTCCCAGCACATCTCCACTCTGGCACGCACTTGCCGATTCTTCCTGAGCAATATCCGAAGAATCCGACCCTTCCTCACCAACTATGCCACCCAGCTCCTGGTCCAGGCCTTGGTACTCTCCCGCCTAGACTACTGCAACTCCCTCCTGGCTGGCCTCCCTGCGTCCGCCACCCGTCCGCTCCATCTCATCCAGAACTCCGCTGCCCGCCTGGTGTTCTCTCTGCCTCGCTGCTCCACGCATCTCCACTACTCCGCTCACTCCACTGGCTCCCGATCACCGCTCGCATCCAGTTCAAGACTCTTGTACTAGCCTACAGATGCCTTGATCAGACTGCACCCAGCTACCTCCAGACCCTCATCTCTCCCTACACCCCCACTCGACCTCTCCGCTCCGTCTGCACTAGAAGACTGGCTCTACCTCCTCTACGCTCCCCTGCCTCCAGAGCCCGCTCCTTCTCCACCCTCGCTCCGCAGTGGTGGAATGACCTTCCTACAGATGTCAGGATTGCCCAGTCCCTGACCACATTCCGGCGCCTCCTTAAGACTCACCTCTTCAGACAGCACCTGTAGAACTCCTCTGTTTTTCCCCTGGGACACTTCTCACCCTTCTTTAAATGTGCTTTACTTGCTCTTATCTGCCCCCTATTTTACTGCATTTAATCCTGTACTTCAGAGTACTGTAATCTGCCAAGTGTTTAATCTGTAGTATTTTGTATTTAATCATATCCTGATGTAACTATCACTGACACTTATCTGCTGTATTATTGAATTGTATTTTGTCACACTTGTACTTGCTTGAACCAAAGTCATTGTATTTATCTTGATCTTCATTTTTATTATTACTTGTACTGTGATACTTGAAATGTATTTGCTTACGATTGTAAGTCGCCCTGGATAAGGGCGTCTGCTAAGAAATAAATAATAATAATAATTGGAAACGCAACTGGAGTATGAATAAAAAGGAGCAGTGGCACAGAGCAGTGACAATTGGAGCTTCCTCACATTACCCTGCAAGAATGATAGAAGCCCAATTTCAGATCTTCCTATAAGGGTTCAGTTTCCATGTCCTTCTAGATTTTGATCTCCAAGACTGCATGCAGTAGTGCCCAGTTCCAATGAGGACTAAGTTAGGACCACCAAACTCAATTCACAGGTGTACATAGCTGGACTCAAAACAAACTCCCAGTGATTATAGGTTGCTGTATTTACCCAGTGCACACGTGGACTGCACGGACCCTCATCTCACCTTGTCCATTCTTGGTGAAGACACAGGAGGCGATGCCGCTCACATCCTCTTTGCGGATACAGCTGTAGCAGACCTGGATCTTAATACTGGGCAGTGAGATGGCATGCAGGTCCCCCTGGTTGGTCAGCACCGCCAGCCCATTCTCACTGTAGTCCTCCATTTTGCTGTTGAAACTCACCACTGACACTTTGCGCACACGTGAGCCCTCCATCGCAGTCAGTTTCAGCTTCATCTTGGCACTCACTTTTGGCAACGTGAACATCTTGAGGGAGGTGGAGAGCAGTTAAATGATACTAATCATAAACAATTATGATGGTAGTAGCGGTTTTTGCTGTGCATTTTGGTTAATCTTTTAATATCCTCAGCACATCTAGCAGCAAATCATTTAAAAGACATTAAGAACCTGAATGACAAATCCATAGGCTTCTGTACCTTGTCTCTCAGTAACCACTACAAGACCACACTGCTGCCAGTCCCTCAGTTCTAACCACTAGAACACATTCTCCCCCAGTTCTTTGGCTCTGATCTCCAACACTGTCCCCAACTGTCAACCCGCTCACCTTAAACTGCTCCTCCGAGATGACCAGAAGGTGGTGTGAGCCATGCATGTCAGGGCTCCGGGAAAGGTCGTGGGCCACTTCAAGAGGTTCAGGGAGGGGTGCTCCCCGGCCATCCAGAATCAAAATCCCCACCACAGGGGCACGGTGCATCAACTGGATCTCCTTAGCTGAGTGGGGAGGGTGGGAGGTAAAGGATACTCGGCTACTTCACTGAAACATCATAAAACCTAATAGTGCATTAAATGTACCAAATGTTCTGCAAATTGCTGCACAGTTAACAGGTCTTATGATATTTCACCTAGAAAGGGTAAATGATCTATTAAAGCGATGAAAAATAGAAAGCCTAGGCTGAGTGGAGTAATTTTGCCAAACAGATATAAATCCACATTTAATTTATTCAATATAATCATTTTTGGAATTCTGATTTTGTGCCACAAGTACTTGTATTTTAACAAAGTCTTCTGTTGGTTAACTAAGTGTGCACTAGACTTGAACATTTTAAAGTTGAAATGGCAGGAATACACATTTCAGATCATTCAAATATATATTGGTCTGGTAACAGCCAGTAACAAAGCCGCCCAGTTTCTCACTCACCAGGTTCTGCTGTGATTTGCTCCTCCATTCTCCTCTCAACGGGCGGCACTCGTAGTGAGTAGGCATACACAGAACCACCATTGGTGCCGGCCCAGAGGGAGGGCGTGCTATGTGAGCCTACAGGGAAACCATTTCAATGTCATTTATTTTAGCCACATTAAAATCCCTTGAGGTATTTTAAGGAGGTACGGCTTAAGTTACAAGCACAAACAAAAATAGTTAAAACCTAAAAATCATTTACAACCATAGACATTTTAGTATAACACAATTTACAAATCGCCTCAAGTTTAGGTATACCATTGTTAAAAAAGGAAATCTGAATGCTGTAGTGTTTGATATTATTCAACAACCAGACACTACTCTCCCATTGTTTTCTGTGGAGATCAGCTGTTCATGCGGAGTGATGACACTAATCAATGCATCTTATCTAAAACTAATGCTTACTGCCGAAATGCTTCAGACAGGTAATCAGGCAATTATAAAAAATGTATTATTGTCCTTATAAAAACTCACAACATTTGATTACCAATGAATGATATACCTTCAATTGAAACAGGCATTGATTGTTCCTTGTATGAAGTTTTGAGACATACAGTTAATGTTACTGGATATAGAAAAGTTATTTCATTGGTATGGTTTATTTTTATACACATACAAAAAGATCTATTGCTATTTTAAACAATGTATTGGTGTTTGATACAGATGTTAGATCAGATTTTATAAATAGGATTGGTAGAGATCTCCTGCACATCCACTCACAGTCACGGATGAAGGAGTCAGCGAAGTAGAGCGTTCGGACGAGCCCGGTAAAGGAGTCATCAGAGGACCTCGCCTCGATCTTCCTCTGGACTGGGGCCAGCTCCATCTCCTGGAGAGCCTCCCTCTCCATCTGTGCATTGATCTCCTGCACCTGACGCAGAGAAAGAGAGACTAATCAAGTGAAGAAGAGAGGGACAGAGACTAATCAAGTGAAGAAAAAATAACTTGGCAGCCCCCAGTCCTTTCCATATTCCTAACGCCTCCTCACCTTGGCAGCGTTCCCTACAGGCCGCTTCCTCCCCGACACGCGGCTGCGACGGATTCTGCGGAAGGACTGGCGGAGTGACTTCTTGATTGACTTCACCCGGGACAGGGGGCCCTCCAGGGCGAGCTGGTCACTGGGGTTTAGAGTACACCTGGATACAGAGAAGACAGCGTTACACCTTCCAGCACAGTCGATATGAGCGAACACACACACCTTGCAAGTAACATTTCCAGGAGCCTCACACACAAACTGTTACTATCCAGGTTAGCATACAGGAACACAGACAAATGGTTGTTTATGAGGATTTTTGCATCAACTCCAATATAGTGTAAATTCTTCAAGGGGCATGGACTACCACAATAATTAAGTCTGAGGCTAAACTTCTGCACTGAAAGTTTTAAAATAACTTATGTATGAAATATATGTAGAAAAATGACAGGGACATGGTCTACATCCTCAGAAGGTTGGTTTTGCCAGCACTGTAACATGTGCCCACACAATCTACTGGCAGCCCAGTGTTATACACCAGCTTTAGAGAGCTTCCGTCGGCTGCATCAATCCCGGTCCAGTGTCACATTCCACTTTATAAGGAAGAGGAAACAATGGGTTTATCTGGCAAGGAAAAGCTGCGAAAACCCTCCTGAAATGTCACAAATTGCGGATGACGTCAGGTAGACTGCAGCTTAACTCAGCCAGCAGGAAGCTGAGGGGAACTAGTATACAACCAGGCAGAAAACAGGGACTTGTAACATCTTTGCTTTGTCAACCTTTTCTTCTCTGGTCAAACACAATTTTGTGGTACATAAATAAAAATATTTTCCTTCTTGTTAATTGGAATAAAACTACTGACACTAGAAATGAATCATACCTTTTATTTACCTAGCTTCAGCCTCTTTAAAAGGAACTATTTTAACATCTGGTTTCACAGACCTCGATTACCACGTTAGATTAAGAACATGAGGAAGGTTACAAACGAGAGGACCATTTGGCCCGTCTTGCTCGTTTGGTTCTTAGTAGCTTACTGACCCCTGAATCTCATCAAACAGCTTCTTGAAGGATCCCAGGGTGTCTGCTGCAACAACATTACTGAGAAGTTGGTTCCACAATTCTCTGTGTAAAAAAGTGGGGTACTCCAAGATTATTGCTAAATACATGAAGCCATTGCCTCGGACCTGACAAGGACGTTTTTCTTCTGCTGGTAGTCGTAGAGGCCGAAGCCATGGCTGGTCCCAAAGGCCACCAGCTTCCACTCAGAGTGCAGGATGAGGGAGGTGACCACAGCAGGCGGTTGACACTGCACCAGGGCGAAGGGCTGGAAGCCATGGGGGAAGTGGACTGCCTCCTCCCTCACGATCAGCTGTGTGTGGCCCTTCCACCGGAACCCCTCCTGGTCCTGGAGCAGGTCTACTAGAGAGCTGTCCACAACCTGATCCGCATCCTCGTCATTCAGCTCCATCACCAGCACCTGCAGCACAGACAGTAGGTCAAACAGGACCCCTGTGAACTGCCACTGAAGGTGACGGTAGGATCTGGAGCATGGTAAAGTTTGCACACTGGGCAAACATTTTCTAATAACATACATGGGATCAAAACTGTTGCATAACACAGTAAATAGGATGAAATTCAGCCACTGATCCGACAAGGAAGTTAGTGGGGTGGATAGCTGCAGTGAAGTACATTCTCTGAGAAGGGGCAATACCTTAGCAGTGACTCTCAAACATGATTTTTAAAAGGGACACATTTGCGGCCCTGAAACATGACACAGGGCCACAGTAGGTGCATTTCAGTCTGTTTTTTTGAACTGACTGAAAATGATACCGGGCCGTGGGTTTGAGAACCCCTGCCTAGAGGCAGAAGGAATGCAGCTGATACAGTGAACATGTACAACTTTGTCAGATAGCATGAAACTGTATGCGCTTTTCTTCACTGTTGCAAAAAGCAGACTTCTATTACTTCAACTGCAAGTGATAGCATTGCTCCTGGAGCTAACTTAGACATGTTTGCAAATGTTAAACCGGGCAATCCTCGCAGGATTTGGTTGCAAGCAATATAGTTGCTACTAGTAAATTGCTTAGACAGTTGCTGCTAGAGCTGTTGACCCGCTTTCGAGATAAATTATTATTAATAATAAAAGATGATTGCGAAATTACTTTCATTCTCCCATGATACTACGAAAATTCCAGACTTTTTCAAAACTTTCATAACAGAGACATGGTTTTTCAAGCATTTAAGCCCTTGAAATCAGTTTGATATGAACCCTGTAGTCCCTTGCTCATTTTGCTCATTTCACACTGCCTCTATGGAAAGCTACTCTCCACAGAAGAATGCAACCTGGCACCCAAAAACATGCAACAAGATTCTAGGACCACCACAACAGGTCATATGTGGTATTGCGGTCAATCTAGTAGGATCATATAGTAAAAGTGTTGCCAGCCTTTCTCTTGAACTCAGATTCTGGTTTTACTACACAGACCTAACTTTCTCTTTTTTTTGTGCCGAGTTACTTCACCTGCCCTGCAGTGCCGGCCACAGCCAGGTAGCCACTGTATTTACACAGGTGGATCTTCTGAATGCCCAGCCGGGGGTCGTCACTGTAAGGGTCGAAGCAGCCCACCTAAGGACAGAGAGATAAGCCAGCATCAACACACTGTGAACAAACCCGAGTTAAATCTTGGTTTGTTTCAGGTTACTGATTTATCAGGGAAGTGCTAGAGTTTGTCTCGGAAGCAGGTAGTGTATATAAACACAACAGTGTATAGTGTATCTAAACACAACATACTGCACTATCACCGACATGCAGTTCGCATATTTTTTGTCTCTGTGAATGAGGCATACCTTACAGAAAGGGGGCCACTCCGCCTCCCCTGCATGGTTCATGTTGTCACTGGGGTCTGCATCTGTGTGGAACACCCCTGCAGTGCCCAGTTTGTAGAGAGGGTACAGACAGACACCTGAGGCATCCCAGAAACGCACTGTCCCATCCTCGTGTCTGCAGTAGACAATAAAATATAAAAACACAAATCTCAAATAGTCTTAAAAAAGCAGTATTGAAAAATAAAATCAGGACACTGCATATATCAGACTTACCCTGTGAGGAGCAGGTCTCTCTGGGGAGGGTCTGGCGCTTTATTCTGTCCTCCATTCACTGGCCAAGGCTGTGGAAACAGAGAGAGATTACCAGCAACTTTATAAAATACAACGAAGTTGGAAGGCATGTGATTGTTCTGTTGAACAATTGAACAATAAGAGTGCAGACTAAATGACGATTTAGGCATACCATGTGTGAGTAGTGGGTGTTCTGCGTCTCCCCGGCAGCCACAATTCGCTCCCACAGCTTCAGGGGGATGTTGGAGACGTGGTGGGAGCAGGTGATGGCTGAGCAATGCAGGGGGGCCAGGTAGGGGGTCTGGATCATCAGCCAGCCCTCAGACTTCAGATCCACCACCACCAGCTCCTCCTCTGCAAGAACCACCAGGGCGCTGGGGTCATCATACTCTGGAGAGAGAGTTAGTGTGAGCAACGCAGAACTCTGAACCTGAACTAGTTTGTATTCTTTCACACACACCCTTCTATAGATCTGCACGAAATCTGCACTAACAAAAAATGAGGTTGGTCTTGCATCTGGAATGCAACACTACTGAAGACTTCAAACCAACTTCAACTGCAAGGCTGGCAGAAAGACTACCTTAGGATAGTTAGTTAAATAGTTTAATTGTACTCTGAAAAATAAATACAAACAGAGATTAAAGATTAACAAGTGTTGGAAGACTTCAGGATATAATATTACCTTTGAACCAGTTTTTATGAAAGTATATACAGAGCTGTTTCTTAGAAAAAACAAACGTAGTGATTGTCTTGGTATTTTTTCTTAAGATCTCCTGGGGGGCAGAAGGTAGTAATGCAAGCTTTTAATCGCTATCTAATGGCAACATGCACTGCACTCCCCCTTCCTTAGACTGTGGGGGTTTTGCGCCAGTCCTACGTGACTCCTCCCCTCCTTCATTAATATGCACTGCACTCCCCTTTACCTAGACTGTGGGGGTTTTGTGCCAGTCCTACCTGACTCCTCCCCTCCTTCATTAATGACAATGAAGTCAATGATGCGTGAAGTGAAATCGAAGGCCACATGCTTCTTGCTGTGAATGACAGATATGCAGTGTCGGTCTCCATAGCTGGCCCGTGGCATTCCTCCACTGAAGATCACGAAGGGAGAGCTGGAAAACAGGCAACAAGGAAGAGATACAGCCATCATCAGGAGCATGGGACATGGGAAAGCTGTATGCACAAGTTTGTGTCACGGAATGTAGGAGCAACACTACCAGGGTATGAAGCCATGTATACATTTCAAATCAGACGCATGCATGAAACCCAGTTTATTTTCCAGCAATTAAAAATCAAGGAGGAGCCAAGGTAGGAAAGCTTACCTCTCCTTTTTCGTCAGCATTAGGATCTTGGAAATTGCTTTACATGGAAAGGAACCTGTAAGGGCAAAAGAGAGAGCTTTTAAACCATATGGGCAAAGAAAACAGCAGCAGTGGGGCAAATATATATGGGGCACTAAAGTGAAGCACTGGAATGATGGGACACAATGGCACAGTGACAGCATCCTTCTTTATATCAGTTATATGTTTGCACAGGCCTGCAAACAGAAACATACATGCCAAAAGGCAGTCATTAAGATGGTACATTTTAAACAACATCAATATTAAAATGAAAGACAACTATCCGATACAACACAAAAGTTTTATTGATGCACATCATACCAAACTTTAAATGAAAAATTAAACACAAAAAGGTTTATTTTCTGACTTACCACATATAAAAGCACTACTTAAAAAAATATAATAAACATTTTAAAAGAAACTAGTGTGTAAACAGGTATAAACTGTAAAAATTAAAGTAATTTTTAATTTAAAATGAAAGTAAACATGTGTTAGCTCTTGTGTGTGTCATTCGGTGCAGCACAGAATCCAGGTTGAGCTGCTGCAGCCTGCTGCTTTGCATTTTTCTGAAATGTTTCTGCTGAAGCTCTGTGGCTAGCTTCAAGATGAAATCTCTCCTACTGATATTTTCCCCGGTGCATTCTTGGTACAAAACGAAGGAATTGACGGCTGCCAGGTTCAGTAGAGATAACAGGAATTGTGTGAAAGAATATTGTAGGTTATATTCAAAATAAAAACATGTATTAAAGTCAATCAAATTTACGCCTTTGTTGCTAGGTGGGCGGGCTTATAAACTTCCTTAGTTTCGTGATCCTGCCTTTCAAAGGCCGTGGTTGTCATAAAACGGACAACCACTTAACTTTCAGACATGCAGAGTAATTTAAATTTGAAAACCTCAACACGTCAAAATGACTTCCGTGGCTAGTGTTAAGGTGGTATACGTTAACACTAGAACTGCCATGAGGGTCAATTTGGCGCATTTTGCATTTAAAATGTTAATTACTCTTCTGTTGTAAATCGTATGTGTATGTCCGTTTGACTTTTCCTAAATATATTAATTAAATATCCAGACAGCGTTTGATAGCCAGACTCGCAAAAGTTAAACAGTTCTGCCTAGAACCGCCACATGGGTCAATGTGACCCATGCATTACAATACATGTCTTTAATATAACGTAAGATATTCTATTTTTTTTTTTGTAAATTCAGCAAACAAGACACACCCCCTCCTCCTAGCAAAAGTTTTTTTTTGTTTGTTTGTTTTTTTTTAATTCAAGGCTTTCTTTGTTTGTAGACCGACTACGAGACAGATTGCTACGATTGTGGATTTGTTAAGATGTAAACTCAGTGAGAGCCTAGTTGCTTATTTTTCGTTGTACCTGGAGACAAAAATCCTTCGTTTTGTTCCGCAAATGCAACTGGGAATATATCGGAAGGATATATCACACGGTGAAGAGAGCGGACCACTACTCTAATGGGGGGGTGGGGGAAGAGCAAGGGCGTCTAGATGATATGGTCTGCACCTAACAGCGGCTCACACACAAACACACACACCCACACTACCGAAACTAGTGGTATGGTCCCACCCCGGAACAATACAGGTAACATGAATGCACAGAACCAGATGAAACACAAGTCTGCTAAACTGACCGGGTCGCTGCAATATATTGATCTTACATTCATGAAGAGATATCATTTAAATTTTTTCAAGTCCTCAAGTAATAAATTTGTGCTAGAGTAATTATAATTATTTGAGTACACTAAACCACCCCTATGTAGTAATACCTGTTTCAATTGTTTAATACAATTACATTTTTTGTGTTTAATGATAGTCAAGCATTTGAAAAATAGCATTTGCTTTTCCAAAACACGCTGGTTGCTTTTTTACTGAACTAATCAAGACCATTGCAGCAATCTGTTCTACTTATAGATCATGTATAGTGGCAAATTATTAATAGCTGTAGGGTACTTTCTGCTTTTATTTTTATAGAACTGGCCATTGTTTTCCAAAACCGATTTAAATGAATTGTTTCTACAGCCCTTATCCTCTTCGTGACGCTGCCTCCGAGTCCCACAGCTCTAACCACTACAGTTGTAACTATTTGACCACACTGCCTCCCAGTTTTCAGGCCACACTCTTGTCAAGCCTGCCCCTCTCCCTTGAAACGGAACAGCCCCCCAGACTAGGATAGGTCTCTGCTCTGGGCCTCACCATAAGGCATTTCGTGTTTGTCAGGCTCGGGTTGGCGGTCAGCACTGGACACTGGCCACTGACAGTAGCTGCCGTCATTGTGGGCGCTGATGATCTCGCGTCCATTTCGTTTCCACCACACACTTTCCAGCTGCTGTAACAGAAAGGGGTTGGGAGGAGGGAGGTAGAGCCGTGATTACTGGTATCACACAGATGTGCTTGTAACAAATCCAATCCCATGCAAACCCACACATCTTTGTGCATCAGCTTCAAACTCTTTCCACTTCTAATTCAGACTGTTCCTAGTGTGTTCATCCTCTCAAGTAATTGTTTTATGAGCCGAGCAAACTTTTTGACATATAATGCTGAATCATTAATGCAAATATGTGTCGTCATTTCAACCTAAAAACCAATGTCAAAGACAACCTTTTGGTCTAATGTGTGATACGTTAATCCCCCTGTGTCTGGCATTATCTAATTAAAATCCCTGCAACACACTACAGACAGTTACCTGGTTCCCAAGAAAGTGATGCGTGGCTTGGCTTCCTTCCAGGTCCCATAGCACCATAAGACCCCGGCTGTAACCAATCAGGATGTGGTCAGGGTTTTGGGGATTCTCTGTCAAGGCCTCCACAGATTCCAGATTCCGACGACCCACATACTCCTCAGGGACCCTGAGACATGGGTTCAAGACAGTGGAAGTGAGTGTAAAATACAGTACAACTGTGTTGCTCTGAAGGGATAAGCTACATGTTCTGTTTGGAACCAGAAACTCTAGAATATTATCTGGGTGGCTGTCACAAGGCTGGCTGAGTGGTGACACCTCAGACCCGGAAGAAACACAGACAGACAGTGGTGATGAGTGAAACTGAGTGCAATGGCTGCACTCAGCGTTTAATAACAAATAAATAAAAAGGTTGAACAAACAGAAAACACAGGGCACGGCACTTGAGGCCAAAATAAATAGACAAACAAAAACGGACTAGACAGACAAACACGGTGAGCAGATACTTTAACTATTCTTTTTATAATTCACAATTACCTCCGTCTCCAATCCCGTTCTCCACTCACCGAACACCCAACCCAGAGTGAGTGAAATGTGCATCTATATATACTGTTGTGCTGGGATTCAATTACTAATTAATTATTCACTTGAATCCCAGCACGTGAATTAATTACGTGCAACCTTGTGCTTAAATACAATTACATCTTAAATAACTCGTGCTGCACACACCCATTTATATCTCGTAGAGCCATCTCTATACACCAACATTTACACACAATACGTAACACATAAACAAACTACGCACAAGGGCGTGGCCAGTGGCAAATACATTGCTCTCACGATAACTATTCTCCATATATGTTGAGGTCACTTTACTTACACCTACTGAACAATTTTATAGTGTAAAAACTAACCAAGTTTTATAAAGTGTAAAACAACAAAGAACAGCTCTGTTAAAAAGACCCCTTTGATATGACCCCCAAAACAATTATTTTAAATGTAAATATGCAACACAGATAAAATGATTTACAAAATGGCAAGGAACGTGCATATAATCAGAGTGCAGACAACTGAAGTCTTACCACCCATTTAACACAAGCTCACCTCTGCTGAACAGTCTCAACACTGATGTTGCGTTCCTCCAGCTCCCTGAAGACAGGCACCTCCACAACGAAAACATGTCCGCCCTCCGTGCCCAGATACAGCAGCTTCCCAGAGGAGTGGGCCAGTATTGACGTCACACGTGTAACACTGGGTGGGGCCCTGAGGGCCACATAGCAAAAAGTTACATATAAAACAGAGGTTGACTGCACTCCAACTACACTTAGTGGGGCAGACGTAAAATAATGTACCACTGCAGAAATTATTTGGGGGCAAAATTAACTAGTAGTTCTCCAATAAACATATCATAGTTGAGATATCATTGTACTTGTGGGATAGATATTAAATGTGAAAGGATCCCCATTCCCCCTGCAGGATAAGCCATAGCTGCTTTTTATAGCACGGATGAAATCACTTGTTTCAACCATCTATCTGTGGTTATCCCTGGGGTGGTTGATGAAATCCAGGTATAGATTTCTCTTTATTAAATTATGTTTTGCATAAATATTACGTGTTAACCTTGTGTGCAAACGAGTCGGTGTACATGTGCTGAACCATCAGTAACTATGTGTCTGTGTGCTGTGTATAGAGTGCCTACCCTGGCACTGCAGGCAGTGTGAAACGCCCCTCCTCCAGCAGTTCAGACACCCCCTGATGACTGCGAAGCGCCCACAAGTGCAGGCTGTTATCATCCAGCAGCGTCACCAGCTTGCTCTGGGAAAGCAGAGTAGAAAAAGACACACTCACTCACTCACTTCATTGTATGTTTTGTTGCTATTGTGATTTCACATTTTATTTAACCTCAAGTAATCAAAGAAACTACAAAAGGGTATTGCAAAAGTCTACCAGAAGCCATAATAGTAGTACAGTGTTTCATGTTATATTTCAAAATGTCACATTTTTCCATTTGTCAGTTTTCCATGAACTATATGGAAAACTACAAAGCGGTATGTAATTAAATATGCTAACATAACACTATTCAGCAGGCTTCATTCGACTTTACGAAGCAAAATGAGTTCATTCTATAGGGTGATGCAAAATGTTTGCCCATAGCTGTATATACACCAGAGTGCTGAGGAGATGCTCTCAACTCGGTAGGACAGGAGTTCGTGTGCCATGTGGAAGAGGGCTTTCAAAAGGGCAGAATTTCCTGTCTGCTCCTGACTACAGTTTCTTTGGAAGTCTGAGCAGGTATTTGGGCCCCAGGGGGAGCTCTTTATCCCCCTGTATCCACTGCCTCCCAAACGTATCCAGGCATAGCCACCAGGTGTCTCGGATCACTTACAGAGAGACAGCTGGCACCAAAATTATTGAGATTGATACACAACCTTTACCTCTGAGTGGCAGGTTCTTTATTATTATTATTATTTGTTTATTTAGCAGACGCCTTTATCCAAGGCGACTTACAGAGACTAGGGTGTGTGAACTATGCATCAGCTGCAGAGTCACTTACAACTACGTCTCACCCGAAAGATGGAGCACAAGGAGGTTAAGTGACTTGCTCAGGGTCACACAATGGCTGAGGTGGGATTTGAACCGGGGACCTTCTGGTTACAAGCCTGTTTCTTTAACCACTGGACCACACAGCCTCCTTTACCTCTCTACACAGCTGTGAATTATGTTAAACTACAGTACATCTTTGTGGGTGGTTCGAAAACAGAAAGTGGGTGACTCAGCTTCCCTGATAATTGGGTCTAAGGACATATTTTCTTAGATATTAACAGTAGCAAATACAAAAGAATAGTACATGTTTTGGCAATGTTCGAACTATTCCATATGCTGTTTTTTTTTTCTTTTGAAGAAAAATATTAAGTATGAATTTGTTTTTAAGATGGCTTTTCAATTAAACAAATGGCAAAAGTAAAATATTAAATCAAATAAAAAAATTAAGTACTTTAAATAGCAACAGGAACGTTCAATGTTGCAGAAAGTTACCTGGAAAGAATGGCTACATCTTTCCAACAATGTCAGGCTGTCATAAAGGCTGGGAGGGATATTTAAATTAATCCTTTGATTATTAAATTACACAAGGTAGTGCTGATGTTTCTGATTCCACTACATTGTTACAAATAACAGCAAAACATTGTATTGTCCCACATAGACATGTTACATACGTTTAAACTGCTGGTATACAATGTTAGATTGTATCTATAATCCAGGAGGGTGAGGGCTTACCTGCCGTGGTAAGAAGTGTATTTGTGTAAGCGCAGCATTCTCTTCATGCAGACCCATGAACTCCACACCTGGAGCCCCGTAGCTTACACATGCACAAGTTAAAGAAACATCACTTTTCACTGCATCATACAAAAGCATGGATTATCACAGGAAAAACACACAGTACATCACAGGGAAAAGTTACTAAAGATTAGTGTGCGATTACCCACATTTTCTCGGTGTCATTCTTTTCTATATCAATACTTTAAGCAAGTCTTAAATTATATTATTTGATTATTTTATTTCTTAGCTGACGCCCTTATCCAGGGTGACTTACAATTGTTACAAGATATCATGTTATTTTTACATACAATTACCCATTTATACAGTTGGAGTTTTTACTGGAGCAATCTAGGTGAAGTACCTTGCTCAAGGGTACAAAAGCAGTGTCCCCACCGGGGATTGAACCCACGACCCTCCGGTCAAGAGTCCAGAGCCCTAAACACTACTCCACACTGCTGCCTATATTCTGTCTTTTGTGGCATCTCTGTTCTGTCCAAACATTTCTATAAATTAGATGAATGCTGCCAAGGTTACTGTAGAACAATCTTTGTTTAAACAAAAGCTTTCAGGAGAAAACAGCCTTTCATCGCAAACTGCATGCCACAGCTTTCTTTTTATATACAGGTTTATTTACTAATGGCTAATAGTTGATGATCACATAGCAGTTCCACTAGGCAGCTAACTGCAGGCAGGCCATGGGGGTAGGAATTTTGCTGCTTGTACAATTCCATGGGGGAAAGGTGGGAGGCACACCTTGCAACTCCTCAACAAATAAGCATGGGGACAGCAACCCCCACCGCCTGCCTCATCCACAGTGTGTCTGTGGAAAGGCGGCGATATATCTCTGGTTAATTAATAATGGGAGAGCGACCATGTGTCTGGCTGAGAAGACAATGACCTTGCTGAGTCAGTCAGCAAGCAGCCAGGGGAGTGGAGAGCAAGAGAGAGGAAAAAATACAAACACAAAATGCCTCACTGTTTATCTCATTTATCTGAATACAATTACCATGCACATGCACTAGAATACACAGACTGACACTCAAATCTCAGATACAAAGACTTGCATGTGTTGGCACAGGCAGAACCAAAGTCACAAAAAAAAAAAAACTATCTATGAAACATCTCATATTTGTACAACACTATCTCTGGCCTGTTTTGGACTCTGGGACTCTCTGGGAGCGATTCAATGGAGGGGAAAACACACAGAGAACGGGGAGCAACTTTAAATTGTCATGCTTACTTGTGTGGTAACTTTCCTGAAGGACCATTCCTAGCACACAGATCATGACACACACATATACACACACACACACACACACACACAGGAGTGAAGGATACAGTTTGAGAGCTCCTGAACGAGTCCCGATGGCCATGAGTCGAAGGCTGGGGCTGTATCCGAGAGCACTGGGCTGGTGAGGGAATCCATGCTCCACCGTCTGGGGACAGAAAACAGTGGAGACAAGGTGAGGGAAAAAGGGAAGCAAAGTACAGAAAGAGGGTGGGGGGGTAGGAAAGAGTCAAGAGGTAGCGATAAAGGAAGGAGTGGGTAAATCTGAAATTCCAGAAATATTGCCTGCCCTAAACATGCACTTATAGGCACCAGCTTCCAAATATTTTTAAAACATGTTAGTACACCAAGTAAAAGAAAGTTCTGGTTTGCTTTCTTTTCATTCAGGAAGACTGTTACTGCAATACTTCCTAGGTCATTTCACCTCACAGTGACTTTGGGGACAAAGCACATAACTGGCTGCCACGAATGTCAGTCAATAGAGGGAGCAGCTGGTTGGAAACAAGGTTTTGAAGGGGTGGCGACAATTCCACTTTCCAGGTGAAATGACCAAAGAAGTGCAAGAGTATTTGAAAGTAAGCAAACAGATACTAGTGTAGTATCGCATATCATGTCTTACAAAAAAAAAAAAAAAAAAAAAGGAAAAATACAGGTTTGCTATAACATGCATTTATTTCAAAACTGCACATTTAAAACCTATATAGGATGACAGGTAAAGTTCTTGGAATAAGTAAGATGGATGAATAGAGAAAGGAAATTAAACAAATGGAGGAGAGATTTCCGCCCTTTGCCAAACCTTTGAGTTCTGACATACAAGAATTTCCCAAGTAGATGGAGGTTTGTATGAACTGAAGCTCAGGTGAAAAAGCATGCACCCCCAACGCCAATTCACATATGCTTCTCACTGTTTCAGCTACAGTGCCTGCACACCTCCACACTTGCCTTAGCCTGTCTGCTCTTTACACAACTGCCAAGGAATATACTGTACACAATGGGAAGTTACTAGCTATTGGCAAAAGCATTACCATTTTTTATTGCATTCATCAATAGCCCCCAATTTAAGGGAATATTGTAAAATGCTTGTCCAATACTTGCAGTTATTTCGGTTGGCAGACAATGGACTGCTGCGATTTAAACACACAATGTCTATTTAATTGAAATTTATGGCTGATCTAAATAGTACAAATGCTTAAATTAAATTCACACAGGTTTAACAACCTGCCTTTACCGTCTTTTATATATAATTCTGAAACTGAAACTTAATAAATTCAAGGACCAATGTTTAATCTAGAAGTCTTTTTCTAGGTCTTAGTATTTCAAAATTTACCTTCTACATATACATAAACACAAGAATGTAGGTGAGGCATGTAGACACCTTGAGAATAGAAGCAAAGTGAAATATACACTTGTAAGATAACAAACAGCGGAGCTGAGGAAGCAGCGTACCTTATTGAACTGGAAGAGATCCTGCTTGAGCCGGTCTCGATGGGAGTCCTGCCCATGACGCCGGAATCTCTTCATCCTCCCCCTCCGGACCTGCTCCCTTTACCCCCCTGGCAAGCTCAGCTGACAGGAGAGAAGAGAGAGGCTGTCAGCTGGGGGAATCCCCAACACACAAACTGCCATGAGAAACCAAGAACTCGACCACTTGTACTGTACTTCTTTACAGCAAGTGTATCATAAGAGAAGTCATTTTGCTGTATGAAAAAAAGGTTGCTGGCAACATCAGTACTAAGGTGCACCTGTGGCTGTGTGGGTGTACACTGTGTATTGTAGATTTTCACAGGGCTGCACTCCCAAAGACATACAATTGTTTTAGGTTTTATATTAACAGGATTACTGTATTGCATTTAACATGATTCTGTTTAATAAAACAGTTCAGACTTTTTTTCCTTTATTGTCACATACAGTACAACATTTAAAGTTCAGTGGTGCATTGCATCAGGACACTTCACTCTTTAAACTGTTACAGCCTTGTTTTCTTCAATTTATTTCATTTTTTTAAAATTAATACCATCTGAAGTTACTCCAGACACTAAGATGTGTTCACCTCACCAACTAAAACAATTTTAGTCTGGCCTATCTAAAAAAAAAAAAAAAGAATCAGTTATACACACCATTTTTAATTATTGCAAAACAATCTCCAATATACTGGAATTGGTTTACGTTAGGGGTGAGATGATTCACCAAGGTCACAATACGATATGTATCACGATACACAAGCCACGACACGATTCGTATCACGATACACAAGCCACGACACGATTCGTATGACGATACACAAGCCACGACACGATTCGTATGACGATACACAAGCCACGACACGATTCGTATGACGATACACAAGCCACGACACGATTCGTATGACGATACACAAGCCACGACACGATTCGTATGACGATACACAAGCCACGACACGATTCGTATCACGATACACAAGCCACGACACGATTCGTATGACGATACACAAGCCACGACACGATTCGTATCACGATACACAAGCCACGACACGTATCACGATACACAAGCCACGACACGATTCGTATGACGATACACAAGCCACGACACGATTCGTATCATGATACACAAGCCACGACACGTATCACGATACACAAGCCACGACACGATTCGTATGACGATACACAAGCCACGACACGATTCGTATCATGATACACAAGCCACGACACGTATCACGATACACAAGCCACGACACGATTCGTATGACGATACACAAGCCACGACACGATTCGTATGACGATAAACAAGCCACGACACGATTCGTATGACGATACACAAGCCACGACACGATTCGTATCACGATACACAAGCCACGACACGATACGTATCACGATACTTATGAAAAACTCATCTCTGCTTATCGTACTTGAAAATATTTCAGATCTATACACCAGCTCAATGCACAATTGAATATGTCTAGGATCAAGTGGAGTTTACATTCAAAACACCAAGACCTTTTCTTTCATGATTTACAGTTTAATAAATGTGCCATATTACCTACTCATTTCAAGCTTGTATTACGATACACAAAAGTGTATCGTATCATGTTGTAAAGTATGTGATGCATCGATACACGGTTAATCGTCTCACTCCTAGCTTATGTAATTAAAAACTAACAATAAAGTGGAAAGTAAACCAACTCTTCTTTCCCACTGAAAGCGGTGGTTGTGAGTGTGCTGTGCCCTCATACACATGTGCAGTCCTGAATCACTCAGCTGTCATGACTCAGCCCTTCCCGGCTCAGCTCACCTCACTGAGGGAACCACAGCCTCGGTGGGACTTGTGGGCATAATAAACTGGTGATGAGATGAGGCACTGTGGTTTTAGCACAGCGATTCTCAATCCCTGCCTAAGCCCCCCCACAACAATCTGATTGATTTTAATTACACAACTCTACAAAAGATTCAAAGAAAGAAAGAGAAAGAAAGGCTGCTTGTGGCTGTTTGGCAATCACCCTAAACCCTTTCTGCAGGCCCCAGTTTGAGAACCCCTGGTCTAGCAGAGGACTAGAGATCAGGAGAGTCAGTCTGAACCCCTGGTCTAGCAGAGGACTAGAGATCAGGAGAGTCAGAGTCTGAACACCTGGTCTCGCAGAGGACTAGAGATCAGGAGAGTCAGAGTCTGAACACCTGGTCTCGCAGAGGACTAGAGATCAGGAGAGTCAGAGTCTGAACACCTGGTCTCGCAGAGGACTAGAGATCAGGAGAGTCAGAGTCTGAACACCTGGTCTTTGTGCAATTCTGGAAGAAATTGCACAAAAGACTTCTGAAAAGTGGATGGAAAAATCCACCAGCCACACAGACATTTTACCGGCCAACATCGTTCCGGGGGGTGACGACGACAAAAGAAAATGAAAAAACAAGCAACATTTATGAGCAGTCTCAATAGGGTCATGAGTGAAGATACAGCTTCTGAGATGTGTTGGGCATCTGCCCTCTCCACAGCCTGGATGCGCACAAACTGCACAGCCATCAGCCCTTTCTGGAAGAACCAGCTCCTCTTCTATGACAGCGCTATCGATTGAACCATCTGACATCACCGACAGGAACTTTGCACCTTTTATTTTCTCTTGCAGCTGCCTTCTTTCTACCTCAGCAGTGTAGTGCATAAATACTCTTGCTTGTTTGTCATTCCTAGATTTAGCCCGGTCTCTTCATCAACCCTAAATAATAAAATAAAATAAAAAAAATCCTAATTTTCTATTGTCACAATTTCTGCCTGATGATCTGCTAAGCATTAACTTACTATGTTTTTTCAAGCTTTAAAACAAGTCAGTTCATGATACAATTGATTCCAGTAAATAGCAAATTCACCTAAATTAATCTTAAATACCAAATAAGAGTTTACTTTATTTAGCGTGGTTGCATTATAGTTTACTAGCAATCATTTGAATCCCTTTTTCAGAGTTTGTAGCACGCAAAATATTATTATTATTATTATTATTATAGAAAATATTTGACATGCTATATTTAAAAAAAAAAAATCTTGTAGCACAGTAATAACAACAACAACAACAACAACAACAATGTGTTGGACCTGGGGCACTTCGTAATATACAGAATGTTTAAAACCGCAGTCGCTGTATTAAAATTAAAACTTCACCGGTTACGCTTTCAGTGAGGTTAAAATACTCACAAGTTGATTGCATTTGTTCAGCAATTGATACCCATGCTTTCTCCTTTTTCATCTGATCTTATAATCAACACTATCTACATAGGGATAAACACGGAGCAGCTTCGCCGGTAGAAAGTGTAAACTGCACGGCGACACGACAGCGATGATTGGAGGTCACCTTGCTCTTCAACGACAGTCGAGCGATGGCACATAAACCGGCCTTAACTCTTTGAATGACACATTGTTTTCCCGTACAATATTGTCCGTCAGTATTTAGTAAGTGGTTTTATATATCCTTGACTATCTAAACAAAAACCAAAAAAAAATATATACAACAAAAGTAAATAAGTTTCCTACTTTGAAGGCTATGAAATGTTTGTCTGTAAAGGTATGCACTTATTTGATTGGAAAACTAGGTAAAAATCTGTACAATATAGGTAAACGTGAAATAATTTCATAATAAATTATTTTATACAGTACTTTTATACACCGTATGTCTTCAGGAGAGGATTAATAAGAAAAGGCAAGATACTTGGAAAGGAGTTATTTTTTACCTCTGGACTGCAGTTCAATATAAAACATCTACTGTGGATTTTCTGTGAATGGATGGAGTAACGTCAACATTTGCACTGACCATTAAAAGTACAACCAGGTATAATTGTTTTGAATTATTTACAGGTTATTGAATAAACAAAGTAACTTGACTTAGATTCATCTGATGTCAGTACTTGATGGCTAGTTGTAATTAGTAATGTTAAACTATTGTAATGTTGGAATGTATTTTCTATTGTTTTGGCCAAGTTACAATATTTACACTATTAAGATTATTTTATAAATATTTGTTAGAATTAAACAGATGTAGAATATTTAGGTTGCTATATGACAGGTGTTCTTTTATTCTGAATACACTACAGCAACAAAAAAATAATTTGGTGGTTTGCGCAATATTATGCTACTGTTGCTTTAATTGGAGGAGCTACGCGCTGTGATGTTGCTGCTCATTGAGTTCTGTATTTTAATTCAGTAAACAAAAGGAAAAACTTGTGCCTAAGGAAATAGGGTATTGAACGAAGAAATCTCGGCTTAGACATTGATTGTACACTTCGTGAACCTGGCTAAACTTTACTGGCTTACACCGTTATGCTGTCTGCTTGTACAAACGCATTTGCCTTTTACTCTTGGGAGCACTAAGGGACCAGAGTTCGGGTAATTGAATACACAAAAATGTTGCACCCTGTGTATTCAAATAGGAAACTATTCGAAATTCCCAATTCCTAATCCTAATAATAAACACTATTAAAACAATATTCATAATACAAAATAATAACAATCCTTCTCAGTGCGTTCTCGCTTGTGTAGCCTCTCCCAAGTCAGCGGCAATCTTGCTGAGTGATACCAATGAGTCCTGTAAAGATTGTGAATGGCATTTTTGATCTGAACACATCGGATCCCAAATAAAAAAATTAGACAATTCGATTGCGTATCTGGGTGTCGATCGGGACATCTTACTGTGAGACTGGATATGATGTAAACGAAATGTTTAATTCACATCAAATAAAGCTGCTGTTTTATCTGCAAGTCTGGGAAACATGACGCCAAACAAGGCAGAACATTACTTTTTTCACTGTCATAATGGAGCCAGATAAAGCCTCTACTGTAAATGTTTGTCTTCATCTTTTTTTTCATAATTATTTTCTTTATGATTTATTGATTTCAGCGCTTTCCCTTTGGCTTATTGGTTGCTTAGTTGTAGAAAACCTGATTTGTAAAAGATTTGCCATGTCATGGGAACGAGTACCAACACAGCACTTCGGTACACAGTCTCAGATTGTACAACAACTGTACAACAAATATGACGAGCGGCGGCAAAGTTAGGATTAGTTCGTAGTTATGTTTTTAAAAAATGGTTTTAAGTTAGTTTTCAGCTTTTTGGCACACTGGCCCATTTTCCTGTATTCATGAAACTGAAGCCATGTGCACTATGTATTATACTAGGTAAATGTAACCGGCCCATTCGGGCCTGTGGTGCTTCATAACTACAGGCCAAACTGCGATCTTTACCGGCCATAGTTAATGTCGAACTACTACTGTCCTACTATGAATTTTATTTTTTTTTTGTTTTAATTCACAAAACATTAGAAAAAACACCAACAACAATAAATATTTCAACAATTCAAGTTGTTCACATTATATATTATATATATATATATATATATATATATATATATATATATATATATATATATATATAGGGTGACCATAAATGAATATTTAAAAGTAAAAAAAAATAATTTGTACATGTATAATTAAATTAAATTAACTATTTACAATACATTCAATAATGTTTTCACTGTACAACCCAAAAACTAAATGTAGTAGAGACTCCTATTGTAATATAATTCATACTTCATTCAGTACAAATAAATAAATTAAAGAATAAAATTACTAGTTTATCTAACAATGACACATCTGAGTCATTAACTGGCCTTAAATTTTTTTGTTTTCAACACAAAAAGTTCCACACACTGAAAAATTGGGACGTTACAGTCTGGAATGTATGAGCTTGTTAGTGGCCTAATATTCTTTCACGTCGGATCATTATTTTCTGCAGTTACCCCCAAAAAAATGTGCAACATGGGAACAGTGATTCAAATGCTTGCTAAACTTTATTATTTTTCTTTGTTATAAAATATAATAAAATAGAATGAGTGTAAATTACAGATTGGAAAGGTTCCAACAGAAAGTGTGGCCATACAGAATAAGAATACTATACCTAAAAAGATATGTAAATAGATGCGTGTAAGCCATACAGATATAATGCAGCAGTAAGAAAACCCTGGAGTTTACTTATGTCTTCATTTGGTAGATCTGTAGAACAAATATGATTACACTTGTATACAATAGTGTTTTTTGTTTTGCGTTGCTATTTTGTTTTTTTTTCCCTTCTCTCCTACCTCGTCTCTTCCTATCTCGCTAGCTAAACTGTCCTGACGATCACAACTTTCAGGCTCACTATCTTGGTCAGCAAATAGAAGACCAACAGCCTGCAGTTCAATGTGTTTTTTTGCCATGCTAAATAAAAAAAAACAAACAATAATAATAATAATAATAATAATAATAATAATAACACAAGAGGAGTAATTCAAGACATAGACAGCATTGCCAGGGTGATCTTATTTTCATCAGCTTTTTCTGAACTGTTTTTGCAGTTCTGTGTTGGCATTTTTATTTGTAAAAAGTAATCACGGAGAGAAAGGCAGTACAGCCCAAGACGTGTTTAAAGGTTTGTTTGGAACCTCTGTAAGTTTCCCGCGGCACTCAATCTGACAAGCTGTCTACTATGCCCGTCACACACAGACACTGAAAACTTACTAAGTTATTTTCTTAATTGGTTATCCAGCAAAATATTTCCCACGCATATTTAAACAATATCTGACTTTATTGTAAATCAATTAGAAAAAAAGCATGTAAACATTATTTCAACTAATTTCGCAGTAAGCATTTTTTTTTCCCGCAGTAAGCATTTACAAGTTCTCATTAACAGCGATTTACAAAAAGAATGACACATGATAATATTTATACTATCTTATTAACAGAAGCTGTTTATAAAAATCATTTTAGATTTAATTAAGGAAATATCAGAAACTAACCTCAATTCTTAAACGAGACAGAGATCTTTTCCTACATTTTACATTTTAGGCATCTACAAATCCACTAAAACTGTATGAACATGTCTTAAAAGGGTTTCTAGGTAGGGTAAAAGTTATTTTCAAAATGGTAGCCATAAAAATTCATATATGATCATTTTAACACATGCATAAGTTTATGCACTACCCAAAGAATATAAATATAACGTATTAGTAAATTTTCTGTTGCAAATGATATCAGCACAAGTGTTAATTGCTATCTTTGTTCATACAGTCTCCTACACATTTGCAAGTACCAGTACAAGGTAGTTTGGATTTTCTACATTTGCACCCCAGAGAAGAGCATCTAGTAGTGCAGCCACGTTATGAGCTGCATACAGGATGCAGGTACAGGTGGAAGGAGATAGGAGAACTGGTGTCACCTGATCATCCTTGAGTTCCCATCCCATTGTTGTGGCAGGTGGAAGGTTAGGTTTCAAGCAAGTGGCTTCAAACCACATTAAGGCTTGAAAATGTGCCCTTCTGATACGGTGCCTCACAGCATCGGTTGTTGGGGGTAGAAGTTCCGGGCGCACTGCTTTATTGAAAAGTATAACTCTTGCTTTGTCTGTTGTGGCCACATTGGGAACTTTGTAAACTCTACATATGAATGACTCTACATTCACCATTGTTTCTACAGTAAAAGGTTCTTGTCCATTGCCACGAAGCAGTTCTTTGTGCTGGAAAAAAACACTGAAAGCTGTTTTCTTGGTGTGGCCAGACAGGAATGAGGTTGAATCACTACCAGGTATGGCATGGAAGGGTAGAAGCAGCTGTGCAGTTGAGTGATCTAAGCCACATGATTTAATCACCTCCCTCACAGGAATGAACTTTGGCTTATGTGTTCCTGCCTTCATCCACAAGTGTGTGCACCTCATACTTTCAGAATGTGCTAGGAGTAGGCTTGCTACTATTTTATTTTTATTTTTGCCTATCAACGATTAATATCAGCGCTTATTTTAGAAAGAATTTACCAGTTTTTTTTTTTTTTGTCGATCTTTCATTTTTCCATTCAAGCAGAGAATGGGTGAAATCAACCGTTATGCTTAAAAAAACAACAACAAAGAAACGTCTTATTTAGCGAAACCCCTTTTATCACATTCAACATGCAACAAAACCATGGTTACCAACATTTTAACAGAAATAACGTTTGGTCACAGCAGAGCTATACCTTAAAGATAGAGATCCTACACAAATGAAAAAATTGTCTCAAATAAGCCGTAGAAAACGCAGCATATAAAAGTGTATTACAGACTTTTATAGCATAAATTTACGAGTAAAAATAATATGCACAGAACAAAACATTAGATATTTTAACAGAACTAACTTGCACTTATTATTCAGAGTCGGAGCTCCCCCTTTCCTGCTTCACGCTCAGCACAGCTGGACTCAGAGTCACTGGAAGGTTAGGCAGACGGGCCCGCTTCGTCCTGCCGCGGAGACTTCAGACGTCGGTCACGGAATTGTGCACAATACTGTCACCGTATACCTACAGCAAAAGCCTACCTAGACCTTAACCTGTTGATTTCAAAGTAGGCAACCTGATTCGCAAATGAAAGTGCACAGTCGGTGCAGCTCATGATGATTGACAGTCATTTAAGCGAATGAGAGCACTGTAGCGCTGTTTCAGTCAACGAGATCTGTCAGAACAGGGTGAAATGACAGCGACAGTGAAACTACAGTACTAAAGTACCATTGAGATGATTGACATCGACCCCCAGCCGTTCAGAGAGTAGATGGGACAGACAGCAAGAATAAAAACTACACAAATTAGAGATTATTTCTAAATGATTATTAATGGTAAGAAAATAAAAAATAGCGAGTGGTTTTACCGACGTTTATCCTATATAAATTTATTTCAGTCGAACTCATACTTTTGGGGAATTCGACGTTTAACAAGCACTACCGATTAATATCGAAAAGTAACAAGCCTAGCTATGAGTAACAGCAATACATCCGTGTCACATGCAGACACCACAATGTTAGGGTCATTGCATGCAACACGTGTATCCTCTAGGAATCCCCCAGCAACTACAATTGTCTTGCCTGAATGTGAACTGCTACCTACCTCCTCAGATAAAAATCGTTCCAGGTCAGCTTTGTTGTCAGGGTGGGATAGGAAACCATGCCAGTCCTGTGGTAACGGTACATCTTCTGATGTTATATGTAGGGGTCTACTTAAATCGCTGTAAATTTATGTATTTTTCACAGGTATGTTGCGGAATAAAATTAGGATTTCATGGACATTTCGCGGACCTGTTTAAACATTAAATAAACCTAAGCAGACAGTATTTCAGAACACTATAAAGCCTAAAAATAGTGGTACTTGCTTCCTTACTAAAACAGAGTGCTGTCATTTGTTAAAGGCAAGCATGCAGCATCCCCCAGCAGCTGACTTGCCCATATATTGAGACTGCAGGTTCTGCATCCACTTAATTGGTTGGAAGTTAAGGCAAAGCTTTGCCAAGTTATACAGATGTGGAAATCTATTAGAAACAGCCCAAAAACGCGGTTACCCAAGGGCATCTGGCATACTTTAATAAAGGCAATGTATGCAGCACGTTCGTTGTCATATTATTTGTCCCATCCAATCATTTATTTTATTGAAGTCAAAACATAGAGAATGTGTCTATTCGGGTCTAAAACTCCAACTCTGAAAAAGTAAGCAGCAAGTTGAAGCGAGGTGGCTGTGCTGGATCGTTTTAGTACTGATTTAACTTGCAGACAGGAATACTTCTTGTCTGAGCTGACTTTCCAGTTTGTGAAAGCTGTTTATTTTAAGTTCTGTTCAGCAGTCTCTGTAGTAGCCTTTTGTTTCTGAAGCTAAATAGTGATCGATTGTATTTTCTCCAAAGACACATTAAGATATGCAAAACATTTACCTCAGTCTGCATGTACAGTTACTTTGGGAAATATCTTGAAACGATCATCAGCCGAAATATACTTTGCTTTTTTTGTCATCCATTTCTACTATTTAACCTCCAATGCTGAGAACTAGATTTTGGCAACCTAAATCAAAACAATGCAGCACCAACTTTGTCCCACCCCCTACTGCACAGTACAGAGCACATAAAAAGCAGTAAAGATGATTAACATTTTTGTTATTTGAATAGTAAACAAGAACTTTAACCGCTTTGGAGAATGTTTTGGTGTAAATGTTAGGCTATTTGTGGACATTTTTTGTTTGTTTGGTTTTGTTTGCACACAGGACGGCGAAGGAATAAAAAAGGGCTATCTACAGAAGGAAGACACGTAGTTTGCGTCGCTTGCGTTGTGCAGTAGTTCATTTAAATGAGCTTTCTTTTTTTTTCCTCTCCGTACTTGTTTGTATGCATTGGCCCCTAAGATGTGAAATTCGCGGTGACCCCTCCATTTCACGATTTCCGCTAAATCATGATTTAGGTAGACCCCCAGTTATATGTCTTCAAATAGGTACTCCTCTCCTCCTTTTGGCCCTGGATCCTACCAGTGCTTGCCTGTCTATTATGTCAGTCAATCAGTGATTTCTGCCAGGTGCAGAGACTTCCATTCATCTCTGCTAGTGACAGTGGGATTGGAAGAAGCTCATGCTTTAGTACTTCACCTAAATCAACACTTCTGCCTGCTTCATACGCAATGACAAGTCTTTGCAGGATGGACCTGTCTGCTTTTAATATTTTGCCTTTTTGATCAGATGCTTTGGGAACATCACAGACATTTGAAAAAGTGAGTGACTTGTTCTTGGGCAAGGGATCGGAGAACCTTTTTGGTGGACTTCCATTTTCAGATAGAATAATAATCTACTACTAAGATTTGTTGTGCCACAAAGTAGTCTAACACATTGGTTTAGACAGAAAATATTTTCAATTGGGGGAAAAAAATATTTATTTTGACAGAGCTAAGCAAATTGTTCTATTTAATTTGATTTAGTTTAATCTCATTTAATTGAAAGTATGTACCATTCAATTAATATTCATTGTTTTCTATTTTGAACAAATACACAAAAATAGTTGATCTATATTTGTAATTGTGTTAATATTTGTAAGCTTGTAATTATAGGGTTCTAACTGACAATTTTATAAAAATTGATATATTGATGATGTAGGAAGGTTCTATCTTAAAATGATTTGCTACGCAACATGTTCAGTACATGGCAGCTACTTAAATGGTTGTTGTAAGAGATCGAACTATCCTCCTATGAGTTGGAATTATAAAGGTTTATCTGCATCACCATCTCCACCAATCTGAAAGCCCCTCACTAAATTAACACCCAATTAACTCTTACGTTTTTAGAATAGTGCCACCAGGAACAGGAAGTCATTTAGAGATATCTCTAAATGAATTACAGATATCTTTAAATGATCAGGAAGTTTTTTAGAGATTAAATAAATGATACATTGTTGGTTAACAATCAGTTATGTGTTTAATAATAATTTTAAAAAAACTATATATTACATTGTCATATGTACCTCAAACTATATTGATTCAAGTTGCATGGTTCTATCTGCAGAACTATTTAACATAAGCATTATTTAATAAGCATAATTTCCTGTTTCTGATTTAGTTTGATACATACCATTCAACTTATTTTATAAGCATAATTTCCTGTTTATCCGATTTTAGTTTAATTAATTTTTCAATTTTGAAAAAAATAAATACAAGTGTCCACAAAACAGTTGAACTATATGTGTACATGCTTTTATATTATTATTTCACTTGCTTGTTTGTTAAATAAAACATTTCCTTTACTATGTTTAATATTAATTAAAGGATTATTACCTAAAATAGTGTGACAATTTTTTTGAAGCTTTTATAAATTGAGTCAGTATTTTTATGGTGCTAGCCTACTTGCACAGTACAAACAGTGTAGTTTTAGTTTAAAACAAACAAGTGTAATGTGTATGTGACTGACACCTGCAAAAGAAAATGCATTCATTCTTTATCTTTATATATACTTTGCACCTGAAATGTCATAATGAAATGATAATCAATATTTGTATGGCCGCCATTTTCAAAATAACTTTGACCATACCTAGAAACCCTTTTAACACTAGCACTGTCAGAGATGTTTTTTAAAAGGATTTTGCAATTCAAATTTAAATCTCTCCGCGTATGTGAATATCTCGTGCAAGTCCGTTCTTAAGTGTTACTAAATATTTGAATTAAATACCCATCCGGTGTTTCAGCTGCAGAATCGTAAAAATGAATAAGTTATAAGCACTGGCTTCAACTGCCAGTGGCATATTGAAATCAATACAATATAGCCGACAATTTAGTCTGGGCTTTGTAATAAAATCAAAGTCATTGTGAAATAACGTATTATAAATAAGGATGCAAGTCGATTATGATCACTTCAACTCTTTCACCTGTTTTTGGACATACCATTATTACACACATAATTTGAATCATTTGTAACACTAATGCTACAGAAGTCCGTTATCAGAATAACTACTGCACAGGAATATTTGTGGAAATTACTTGTATTTGAATAGTCTAATGTCATCGTAGTGTACCAAGTACACTGGCAAACAACAAATTTGACTCATTTCATCCAGTTTAATCAATGAAATCCACAAAAGTCTAAAACTGAAAAAAAATGGAATTTATTGTTCACCTGCAAATACAGTACATACAGGGAATGCAATGAGAAAAATGTCATTTTCAATCCTTTTTATTCAGTGGTTGACAATGACCAATTATATTGCAACCAAGGACACTGCGCAATAGTAAAACAGACAAAAAGGTAAATAGAACCAATTCTAAACTCATTGTAATCACTATGCATTGTGTGAGTTATGGTCCAGGAGATCTTGTTCTGTAAATGCTTATTGCCACTTCAACTTAACCCTTAATGTAGCTAATGTTGTAAACTGGTGTTTGTATCCTTGTCCTCTTTTTTACACAATGACAGAGTCAGGCAGTCTCTAATTGCTTTCAGTTCTGTCACAACAAAAATGAGTAACAGTAACAAATCTGTGCCACTTAAAGCCCTAAAAAAGCAATTTCCTAACATGGTAATTAGACAAATTGCATGTGTCTTGCATTGCTAATATGTTAACTATCTATGGAGAAAAAAAAATAGGATTTAGTATGTTTGTCATGGCTGCGTCAACATTTGTATTAATAAATAATAATAAACAACAACAACAACAACAACAACAACAACAACAACATTTAAAACTGAAAATTGCCGGGTCAATATATAAGCTACACATTTTTAAAATGTAGACAAACTAAAATCTAAATATAATTTTGAAATACTAAATTCCCCTAGAAATTTTGTAATCGATTACCTACTGGCAGCCTTTAGGGCACTGTGGTAGTGTCCTGGTATACTTGCTTCAGGCGGCCGAGGAGAACACACACGAGACTCAGGTAGGGAGATTGACGGTGTTACACTGACACAGGCGCACAGGATTTAATTAACAAACACAAACAAAAAGTAAACAATAATGTCATGTGACGCTACCAGCAATGGTAATACAGAGGACGGTACAAGACTGTAAAAACACAAAAAATAAATACATAATACAACAAACTATAAAACAGCAGGCCTTGCAGCAGTGAAAACAGCAGGCCTTGCAGCAGTGAAAACAGCAGGCCTTGCAGCAGTGAAAACAGCAGGCCTTGCAGCAGTCTCGATCCTCCAACGTGGTGGTGGGAGGAGCAGGGGGCGGCGAAAGAAACAGAGATCCTCGCAACCCCCTGCAGGTGAGGCAGGACAAGTCATACACATGCTTACGCCTTGTGGATGTAGTTGTCAGCGTATATAATATTCTATATCTATGGCTGTCAGTAGGTAGATGCGGAGTCTGTGTTATTATTTATTTATTTAGCAGACGCCTTTATCCAAGGTGACTTACAGAGACTAGGGTGTGTGAACTATACATCAGCTGAAAGACAGAGCACTAGGAGGTTAAGTGACTTGCTTAGGGTCACACAGTGAGTCAGTGGCTGTGGTGGGATTTGAACCAGGGACCTCATGGTTACAAGCCCTTTTCTTTAACCACTGGACCACACAGCCTCCTAGGATGACGTACTCCCTAGCAACGCATGGACGCCATTCCACGGAGGGGAAACTAGATTTTTGCCATAGTGTTATAGTTTCTGGCTGACTGAGGAACCTGTTTTTCTTTTTCAAAACATTAAGAATGGCCTACGATTATGTGATACGAAAAAACAAAAAATAAAAACAAATTACTAGTAGTATACCGGCAGTGTTTAATGCAAAACCCTATAAACCCTAATTTTATACATGAATACGAAAATATCTGCACCTCCAAATAATAGCTGATCTCTGTTTATCACGGGATGGGATGGGACAGGATTGTTTTTTGACAGGACAGGATGGAAATGATGACTCTTTCATGGGATGGGATAGGAACAGGAACATTTTTGACAGGACAGGACTGAAGTTTCATTCCTATGTCACTCTCTACCGTACCCCTAGCACTTTATGAGAATATTTTTTGGGTGTACGCTGTACACCCCCTAGCACTGAAGGGGTTTTAAAACAGGTGGCTGGCTAGTCAAAGTACCTCAGACCTTCACCTGTGTTCTCTCTGGGGTCTACTGCTGGCAATAGCAGGCCTAAATCTGGCTGAATCCACAAGTGAAATTATTCTCAGGATAGTACTGAGTGAAGTGCTAGGGTTTGTTTCAGGGATTGTGGGGCCCGTTTCACAATAGTCCTGCGATTGTGATGTGCTTCTTCTGCGATATGCGATGAGAGAAATCACTAACTCTGTAATCAATTTTAAGGCACAGTGACCAATTAGATAAATACACAATGGCAGGGTGGCAAAGGGAAGTTACTTTATATAAATAAATAAATAAATAAAATAAAAAAAATTATAATGCAATTATTGAAATGGCTCAAATCTGTTCTATGTAGCAAGTTTTCTGGATGTTTTAGTCACAAAGAAAAAAAAAGTTGCAGATAATCACTGATGCAGTAAACAATTCTGGGGAGGAACAAGGAACAGTAGCCAAAATAATAAAAAAATGGATAGAACTAAGGATCAGAACGAAATTTAAAGAAGGAAAAAGAAGGGAGATGAAAAAGCTTTAAAAGTTGATTGAGGAAAACCAAAATCCCTCACTGTCGACAGAGATTTGGAGCTGTGTAACGTGACAGGCTGTACTTTGAAGTGCTATACATACAGAAGGAAAGCCCTTCAGCTGTGTAAAAAAAAAAGTCAACACTGTGCAGCAAACGTATTTAAATAAAAAGTGTACTGATCTGTGTTTACTTTTTCTACACAGTTGAAAAGGGGCTTTTGGTCGAAATGTATTTGTAGTATTTAATGTATTTCTTGTACACTTTTATTATCCACATAATAATTGCTGCATGGTAGTGTCACCAGTTTAAAGCAAAGCAATCTGTCCAATAATGCTATTATCATACTGAATAAATCCCGTTTACACCGATGAAAGAAATTGCCCTAACGAGGACACAATTACCTTACCATTGGCCTCCACCTGTGAACCATTAAAGTTGCTGTCACATTTTCTGGATAAAAACCCCACTGTTGAAGGATCATTGGTCAGGCTGTGAATCTGAAGGAAAATGAAGACCAAAGAGCATTCTACAGAAGTTAGAGATAAAGTAATACAAATGCATAGATTAGGGAAAGGGTACAAAATAATATCTAAGTGTTTGGATATCCCAGTGAGCACAGTTGGATCAATAATCAGGAAGTGAAAGCTGCATCACACCACCCAGGCACTGCCAAGAAAAGGCCGTCCCTCAAAACTCAGCGCTCAAACAAGAAGGAGACTTGAGAGAAGCCACAGAGAGGCCAACAATCACTTTGAAGGAGCTACAGAGTTCAGTGGCTGGGAGTGGAGTAATGGTGCACCAGTCAACCATATCAAGAGCTCTGCATAACACTGGCCTGTATGGGAGGGTGGCAAGAAAGAAGCTGTTATTCAAAAAGTACCATCTGAAAGCACGTCTGGAGTTTGCCAGAAAGCATGAGAGTGACCCAGCTACGATGTGGGAAACGGTTTTGTGGTCAGATGAGACCAAGATAAGAGCTTTTTGGCCAAAACTCAAAGCGCTATGTGTTGCGCAAACCTAACAATGCCCATGCGTCAAGACACACCATCCCTACAGTGAAGTATGGTGGTGGCAGCATCATGCTGTAGGGATGCTTCTCATCAGCAGGGACTGGACATCTTGTTAAAATTGAAGGAAGAATGGATGGAGCAAAATACATGGAAATACTGCAAGAGAACCTGCTTCAGTCCGCTAAAAAACTGAAGCTTGGGAGGAAATTCACCGTTCAGCAGGACAATGATCCCAAGCACAAGGGCAAAGCAACATTGGAGTCGCTCAAGAACAAAAAGGTGAATGTTCTACAGTGGCCCAGTCAAAGTCTTGATCTCAATCCCATTGAGAATCTGTGGCACTATTTGAAAATTGCGGTCCACAAGCGTCGTCCAACCAACCTGAACAACCTGGAGCAAATCTGCCAAGAATGGGCCAAAATCACTCCGACACTGTGTGCAAAGCTGGTACATACTTACCCCAAAAGACTTAAAGCTGTTATTGCAGCGAAAGGTGGCTCTACCAAATATTAATGTGGTAGAGCCACTTATGAATACTTATGCAAGCAAGATATTTCAGTTTTTTTATTTTTCTTAAAAATATTTCCCAACATAAAACCAATGTCACCTTACAATAATTGATTTTGAATTTCAGTGTTTTAAAATAAAATATCAAACAGAACGAAATTTCAATGTACCATTTGTAATTCAGTAATATGAGAGAATTGGTCAGGGGTCTGAATACTTTTGCAAGGCACTGTATATATATATTATATATATTACACACACACACACACACACACACACTTCTCACATATATTTGAGAATCAAAAGAAACTTATCACTTATATTCACTATATGTGATCGAAAAATGACAAACTGTTTTAGAGCAGGTGCAGTGACTTTTTATTGTGCTGATTAACAACTGACATCAAGGCGCTGCTCTCTTGACAAATGTGGCATATTGTTTTTTTTCTGTGATTTTCTTTACTACTTGCAATTCAACAGCTGAAATCACTCCAGTCAGTGTCCAATCAACGCTTTAACTAATTAGGTGATTAAGTGCATATGCTTCAGTCATAATCACTCAAGCATGGGCTGGGACCTGTGATGAAAATTTCTACTTGCAGCTGCTGTCTGGCAGTCACAGGTTTCTGGTTTTATGAAACCCAATTTTTTATTTGCGAGGGACTTGCGATTGCGAATTTTTGTAAATCGCTTTTGTGATACGGGCTCCTGGTTATCACTTCTAATTAGCATCCTAATAGCTAGTTGTGGTTCTAATTATATAGGGCAGCATTGTGGAGTAGTGGTTAGGGCTCTGGACTCTTGACCGGAGGGTCGTGGGTTCAATCGCTGGTAGGGGACACTGCCGCTGTACCCTTGAGCAAGGTACTTTACCTAGATTGCTCCAGT
Source organism: Acipenser ruthenus (assembly GCF_902713425.1). Classification (NCBI taxonomy): domain Eukaryota; kingdom Metazoa; phylum Chordata; class Actinopteri; order Acipenseriformes; family Acipenseridae; genus Acipenser; species Acipenser ruthenus. The sequence continues at coordinate 12,779,324 of NC_081207.1, read as the reverse complement.
AAAAACCCAACTGTACAAATGGGTAATTGTATGTAAAAAATAATGTGATATCTTGTAACAATTGTAAGTCGCCCTGGATAAGGGCGTCTGCTAAGAAATAAATAATAATAATAATAATAATAATAATAATTGCTAGTTCCTTTACCTCTCTTCAATAAATTAATTTTTAAATTATTTTGGTTGGAAGACACAAAACAAGTTTGAAATGATACTGCCTTAGTGTGTCCAGGACATCCATCCCACGTGGAGAAAAAAAATTAGGTCAAAAGGACATTTTTGCAAGCTTCAGATAGATTCTCACCATGTGGAGTATGAGATACGCAACTCTTTTGCATTTACACACCTACCCTGGGTCACTATTTTATGTATCAATCAAATGGAGATTTGTTGAGACAAACATTGCTGCTGTATACAGCACACAGAAACGCAGACAGGTTGTTTACAAACACCAGGCTGCTGTATTCTATACTGAAATGTAGACTGCTCAGGATTGCTTTCTACTTAAGGGATAATGGCATTGCTATGACATGATAGAAGGCAATAATTAAACACCAGTCAAAAAATGAAACTCCCTCATTTTAGATTATAATTATCATAGAGGAACACGCCTAGCTATGCTATTCTCATTATTTTGCTACAATTGTTTTATTTACCGGATTCTGCCGAGTCAACGCCCATGTCTGAACTATCGCCCCACCCCCACTTTTAGCTGAATGTCAATTTTTCACCATTTCTAATAACCATGGGCAAAAATAAATAAATAAAAATAACCATGTGCAAATAATGCATGAAAGTTTCACTTCCGCAAGGAACGTTTCTTCTGTTTAGCCGTATTGTTGTTGATTGAGACATAGCACGAGCCAGATTGCAGCAGGGATGAAGAAACATTTGTTCCAATCAGCATTTGGGCGGACGGTTCAATCCAGAGAAGCTTGGATGGAAGCGTCAGTAACAAGCTACTTCCGGGGCATTGATACGCGCATTGTGTACTTGCATCTGTCACCCAGGTCAACCCTGGTTTATCAAAAGCAGTGTGAAATCGCATAGCCGACCTGCATGACACCTGCCTAGGTTGGTTCTGACCCGGGTAGATCATGGCAGTGTGAAAGGGGCTTAACACTAGGACTACTGGAGCGGTCTTTTTGGCGCATCCCGTTTTTTAAATACATTTTTCTCCACTGATTTGGCAGCTAGGTACCTGTGTTTTTTTTTTATTTTTTACCTTTCCTAAATTATATATATATATATATATATATATATATATATATATATATATATATATATATATATATATATATATAAACATCTTAAACCATCAGTAGACCCAGGGTTGCAGAAACTTATGGAAATATAATACGTTATACCTAGAACTACCGCAGCTGTCATTTTGACGGTCATAGTAAAAACAGTGGGTTTGGCTTAGTGCTGCTGAACTTGAGAGTTTCGCGCTTGTTTTGAATAGCTACAGGAGATATTTTCAGACGTGAATTATCTATCAACAGCTGTAAAATAGTTATTTTCTATTTAAAAATACTTATTTTCTAGTTACAATGAACAGACCAAAAACGCAGGACTGCACAGCAAGTCTTTAAAAAAAAAAAAGTTACTGAATAATAGTGTACCAAACCAGCTATTGCAAGACTGGAGATGGAAATTACCGTTGAATAGCTAACAAAGTCAAACTCTGGCACAAAATAAGAGGGTAAACAGAAAACACTTGTAGAAAACAGTCAAACAAACCAATCGGGCACTATTCTCTATTGCTCCACAGAATGTCGTAAACACCCGCTGCATGTCAGTCATTTCTGAGCTGCTAAAACCACTCTGTGGGGGATGGGGGAGCGTCTGATTTACAAAGAAATGATGGGAAAATACAAGTGAGGAAATCAGAATTCAAAGGTAGCACTATGTTTGGTATGTTAAAATAAACACGCTGTTTTGACTACATTTAAGACAGAACAGTTTTGTAGCGTGCGATGCTGCAGTAGTTTTATACATTTTAAGATAACGTAAAAAAGTCTGCTGCAGTAGTTCCAGGTATGTATGTACGCCCGGTAGTTCTAGTGTTAAGTATGATATTTTCCATTATTGAGCTATGATAATGTCTGACCTCCAAAAGAAATCAATGGGAGGGCTGGGTCCGATTGTTGTGGAATACCCATTATTTGTTGCGAGGGAGTTGCAGTAGGGTTTCAAGTGTTAATCTGTTTGCACTAACCTCTCCCACAGGACTGATCACAGAGCACATAACTGAAACCCTCCCCTGGGCCTCCCTGTATACTGCACACCATCAGCTTGGTGGTAATGCTTAATTAAGGTCAAAGGGAGGTAGGTATTGGCGTCAGATTTACAACCTTTGCCCCACTAAAGCTTTTTAAAATCTTATTAGCATGAGCAACTTCATCACTGGTTACTTCTCTATTGTCTTTTTTTGTTTTAAATGTATATTTATTTAAACTTTGTGGTACAGAGTCAAATCTTGTGCTGTAGGTCACACGGTCATATTGCAGTAATACAATTGGACAGGAATTGGTTGACATAACAGGAAGCGAGTAGATACCAGGATGCAAAATCAGAACCCACATTCCTGTATAGCGAGACTCACACTGGACCTTGCCTCTCATGCTCATCTCATAGTGTCATGCAACATACAATGCACCTGTTCCAGTACCATGACAGCTCTGTGCTAAGGCATTCCACATGACATTGTGCATTTTTGGTAACAATCTGTGAATTGTTGATCTACCTCTTAAATGTAAGACATTTATTTACTATACAAAGTTTAAAAAGATTGAACGTACTGGACCTGCATGTATACCATATTTATTTTTTAAATCGCTCACATTGGTTGGATATAGTCTGCTTCATGGATAAAGATAGAAAGCTGGTGGATTCTTCAGACATTTCATTATATATTTCTCCAGTGACTTGATGGGGCAGTTTGGATATACTGCAGCAGTATGGACTTGGTGCACTGGGGCAGCTGCTCAGTCGGTGTCTTCCACGGTGTACAGATATCTTTAAGTTAGGTTGAAACTGATTAATAAAATGTATTTAGATTTTTTTTTTATGTTTAAATCTAAAACTGTGTTTGACCACCCTGCTAGCAGTAGTAGCAGGTTTTTCAGTTTCTCAGACAGCACTCCTCACTGTATCTCCAAGGTGCTTGTGTTATTTTCCAGGAAGTTTTGACTTACCCATTCTTCAATTAACATGCTATTAAAAAAATGTACTTTTGTTGCAAATAAAACTGGTGGACTGATGTTTATTGATTTGTTTTTGTGGTGCGGTGTGACAAACACAATGAGTTTTGGTTGTAACTCTCCCTCCCGACCTGTGAGGGCACTAAGCAGCGATAGGAGAAGTCTTTGGATGGGCTAGCCTGACAGTTCTTTCCCCGGGTCGGGAAGTCGGTCAGTCTGGAAGAAGGCGAGACTCCGTTGCAGGAACGTTTTGACCCGGAAGGGAAACGACGTAGCAGCTGCAGACAGTAGAGACAGCTGTACTCGTTTACCAAGGGGTCATGCGTGATAGCATAAAGGGGACAGAGAATCGCAAATCTTTTCCTTTGCTTGGTTCGAGAGACAAGGAACTGGAAGGACCGGGAGAAAACTTCTAAAAACTAAAAAAAGAGTTTGTGAGTGTTTTGTCGCTGTTAGTAATTGTCTTTTGTAAATCACTAGACGGCTGACACGTCTCCGGAGCTGTCACCTTGGGCCAGCACTACCCGGAACAACACTACACCACAGTTTCTGTTTAATTGTTATCACCCACCATGAGCACAACTGCACGCACCCGGACTGGTGACTGTGTTTTGTATTATTGTGGGTTGGATAACGTGTATTATTATTTGGACTGCAATCCATTTATTATTGTTTTCTTCCATGCTTTACACATTGGTGTGTATTGCCGGAGGTTTATTGTTTGGTCGTTTATAAATAAAAGACCCCCTTTTCAAAACGGATTACAGTTTCCTTTGTGCGATTATTTCTGCACTGCATCACCTCTGCACCTGTTTCTAATCAGCAGCCACTTTGCCACATGCGGTTACAAATATTCCAGGGGCATAAGGATTATATCCCTCTATCTCAGCCAATCAATCAGAGTGCAGGGAATCTTTCCATTAAACTATAATAAATGTTGTGTCTCAAATCAGTTAATACCGAAGCAAGCTTTTCATGACACTTTAGAAGAGGAAGAAGCAATACAAACACGAGGCATCAGGAGTAAAGCCAGCCATTCATCCACCTTCGGTTAATAAATCAGACGGTTTGTTCCCCAATTCATTCTCTTTAAATACCCCATTCTGTCTGTGTCATACACCCTCTTTCATGATAAGCTGACAATTACGTCTGAAATCTCCTCACCTTTGTCTGTAAAACATCAGCTTTCTCCGAGCTATTTCAGTTAATCAATCTCCTTCCTTCGTGCAAATATTGTATTACTGTATTAATTTATTTCTACAAGTACGACACCACCTTGGCAAAGCAGTTCTGTATATAGTATATCAGTTCTCACTATATAGTATAAAAGGCATATTTGAAGGACTTTAAAATATTGTCATTCAGTTCGTCAGCTTTATTTCTAAAGAACGTCAATGTTTAATGGGTATTCAAAATAATTAGGCATACACACATTAAGTATAGTATAGGCTACGAGTTAGTCATTTTACATATAACTAGTATTCCCTTGTATGAATACCAGTATACATACGATCATCATGTTATGTTTGTAAATAAAATTAGCACTTATTGTTTCTGATTCATCAGAACTTGAACACAGCTCTACAATTTATTAGGAACAATATTTCAAATAAAAATGTGTTTCAAGGTTAGCTGTTATTTATTGTTATTAGAATAGTTTCTAATGTATATAGAGTATTGTAATGTTCAACTGGAGTGAATATGGGAAGGGCAAAACAAATTGTAAAAATACAGGTTTTGAGAGTTTAGTGTGACCTCTGGTCAATGCATCAGGTCACCCAACTCTGAGTTTTAGCCTCTGTGCATTCAAGTGAATGCTTGATTTAAAATACAGTAGTCCATAGGGCCTGGGACTGCCTACATTACACCAAGGTTATTACAGGATTGCTCATTGAACATTCTCTGAAGGGCACAAGTCAACCGAAACTACGAGGGGTGAAACAATTCACCACAAGCTGATTCACCACGATGACACTCCATACAGCAAGAAGCAAAAGCACAGCAGTTCCATGTACTAGTCTGCCAAATGGCTCGAGAGACAAACAGATACAGCAGTATTTTGATAATAGGTATTGTATTGCAATACATTGTTACACCTCTTTTCCTACAGAGATAGACAGATGCCATCAGAGAAAGCAAATTCTTCCAATACGTTATTATTCCACACAGCTGTGAAATAGCCACCCTTCCACCCTGCCTCCACTGTTCTCAGAGTAAGGTAGGAGTCTGCAGATCTGGCTATACCTGCAGGAGATATGTGTACCCATACACCTGCACACACACAAACAAGTTTGGCCAGTCTAAACCGCATTTATTCAGAGGAAGCTGCCAGAAAGAGAAGCTGCAAGGAGTTTTAATGCTTTTTTTTCTCTTTTGATAAAGCGACATCCTAGAGTTTTCAACTGGCGGGCCACGGCTGGGCTGGCTAGCAGCCCAATGAGAGACGCAGGTGTTAAGTTTAAAGCTTAAATAAATTGTTAAGTGGCGAATTACAATTTCAAGTGATGGTTTACAATTGTATTATAAATAAATTAAATCTTTATCGAAATCAGTATCTGCCATTTATTGATATGGAATATCAATATTCGGAATTGGTCCCAAAAAACACAATTGGTGCCCCCCTAGTTAAAAGTGCCGGTCACCTTGAGCTATGCAAGCTATGTGGTTTGTAACAAACTGCAAGGACTACACTGTAGTACACATATATATATATATATATATATATATATATATATATATATATATATATATATATATATATATATTGTGACAAAGCACAACTCACTCGGGTTCGTGCCCCTTTAAAAATACGACCCAGAACAATGAAATGGAGTTTTAAGCGCTGGTGCGCTATTTTTAATAAACACAAAAATCAAACAAAATACACAAAATAAACACCTAACTCCTCTTGGAGCACTAACTCAACTCTCAGGAACACCCTGACTAACGCGGGACAGCTACGCTGTTTTCCCGTCCTTCCCAAAACCACAAACTTCAACACACAGGTTTGACACCGCACTTACTTTTTCTCTCTGGCTACTTGGAGACAGAGCACCTCTTCTGCCTCCTTCTACTCAGCAGCGTAGAGCAGACTGACTGTTCTCCTTATAAACCCTGCACCTGGCTCTAATTTACAATCATAGCCAGGTGCAGGTGATAATTAACAATTAACCCAGACAAATGTGCATTCCGCACATGTTTTTACTGCAGAGAGGTTTTAACCCCCTCCCTGCTGTCTCACAATATATATAAATAGATTAGATAGATAGATAGATATAGATAGACAGATATATATATATATATATATATATATATACACAGTGTTTGCTCCAGGACTTACAGACTGAGGGTCAATGTGGCCCCCACTCTAAATTTTAGGAGGACATTTTCTTCGGTGAGGGGGTCAATATGTTTGATAATTCAGAACCAACCACCATTTCTTATTTTTGTTTGTTTTTAAATATGCCAGCAGAGTTTACTGACCTTTTGTTTCTGAAGAACAAAAAATAAAACTGCAAAGCTGTAGATACAACCAAGGTGTCTCTACAATACTCACTGTCACTTTTGGGAAACGTGTCACAGTGGCGCTGGTGTATCACTGAGTAGAGGATATTCGTTGTACCAAATCACATTAGAACAGGTGTTTTCAATCTTTTTAAGCTGCATACCCCTTTCCAAAAAAAGTAGTCCACCGCGTACCCCCATCTGAGATACAGTCATAATAAAATAAAAACAGAAAAAAAACGTCAGTACAATAACATGTATATGATAGATACAATTATAAAAGTTACTGTATTATAATGTGAAAAATATAGGCTATATTATATTTACTTTTGGATAAAAATAGTCCCTCAAACAGGTTTGTAGTTGTTGGAAACATCAACATAATTTTATTGTAACTACTAATTAATTAAAATCAGCGAAGCCTCCGTGCTAAACTCAGTCACTCAGAAATGACATAGGACTATTCCATGATAGCAAATGGCAATCATGTATTTTTATTGATAATAAAATTACAGAAAAGGCGGCAAAGAAAAGTTCACTATCCACGGCTCTCTACAGCTGACCTCATTACGAAAACATATTGGCATTTTTTAATTCTTGGTGACTAAAACGTACAGTACTAAAGCTAATTAAAAAACAATAATAAAACGCTTACCTAGTATCAGTGTGATGGATGTCCCTGCTTGTTGTTACCACACAAATCACTGATGATGGCAGGGAAATTGGAGAGAGCTTCAGTCGCAAGAAATTTTTGGCGTTTTTAATCTCCGACGGTATTGCGTCTTGATCGCCCTTTGCTAGTAATGTTCTAGTATTGAGCCAGCAATCCATATTTGTTCACTGGATTGAAAACTAAAAACTCTCACACCAGACGTAACAGCTTGTCAAATTAGACCGCATGGCAATACTTCGGTTTCTGATTGGCCATACATTATTTTGAAATGAACCAATAGTACTTAAGTTACAATAAACTTTAATCGGGTCATTGAAAAAAATATATATCGACTTGCAGGCATGAACGCACGCAGGAAATAAAATGAGTTAAAGACTAGGCTTTGAGTTTTTTAAAATTATATATATTATCCCAAAGACAGACTGCAGTAACCGCCCAACTGTTTATATGACATTTAAACAACAGCGTCTATTTATAACGTACATATGGTGTTAGCGATTAAACGTTGATTACATGATAAAAGTTTGCAATAGATTGGGAAGTGGTACTAAATAAAATAAGTTGTCTGCCATTTCAGAATTTCTCGCGTACCCCAGTTTAAAAACCGCTGCATAGAAGAAACCACATTACCAACAGATACAGTTTAATAGTCGTATTTAAATGCCGTTGACCTGACTGGTAAATTCTTACCTTCCAGCTGCCCCTTTATTTTGACAATTGCCGTATCAAAAATGGCTTTTTTTTTTTTTTTTTTACATTTTTCATTCTTAGCCCCCAAGTAAATATTTTGTATAGTTTTCAAAGCAAGTTTTGCTTTAATTTTTTACAACACACGTTGGTGTTGTTGATAAACGCGTATATCTGCTTCAGGTACTGTATTGAATTTTTTTCAAGGTTAAACGATGGCCCGTGTTACACAGAATACTAAAAATAAAATGTCAAATATACAATATTTCGTTGGTTTTGTCGATTTGCTATATTTTAATACTGCACATAATGATATGGTTTTGAAAATGCTACTTACCAAAACCGTGACTGCACGTGAACTGTATTACATAATAATTTCCTTTATTCCGATTCCAGTGGTGTTATCTCAATGCAAGATGTATTATATGCAGTGCTGTATAAAATCACATACACTGATTTTATATATATATATATTAGCATGTCGTTATAGGCCTACTGGCGAAATGGCAAGAGACAGTTAGGCTGGCCAGGAAGCAAAAAGAAGGGAGGTCATGATTGTTGGGGACTCCATATTGAGAAACACAGCAAGTTCAGTTCGCAGTTTGGACCCCTGTACTACAACAGTGTGCTGCCTTCCAGGAGCCTCAGTCAAGCACATCACTGAGAATGTGGTCAGGCTCCTAGAACGAACAGGAGACGACCCAGTAGTAGTCGTCCACATCGGCACAAACAACATTGGAAGAGACAGGCCAAGATCCCTGCAAAACAAGTTCAGAGAGCTAGGCAGGAAATTAAAAGACAAGACCAAAACTGTGGTATTTTCTGGGATACTGCCGGCGCCTTGCAAAGGACCATATGGACAGCTGGAAATACAAAATCAAAATGCATGGCTGAAATCGTGGTGCACACAGGAAGGCTTCACCTTTCTTGAACATTGGAGCACATTCTACAACAAGGACTATCTATACAGGTGGGACGGACTGCACTTAAACAGAAAGGGAACCAATCTACTCGGAGAAAGGATCCTTCAGGAGGTCCAGAAGCATTTAAACTAGAAAGGAAGGGGGGAGAAAACAAAAAAACAGAAGGGAGACCACATCAAAACAAGGGCAACAACTCAGGTAAGACCACTATTAAATGTATTTATCTTAATGCTAGAAGTCTCAGAAACAAAATGTTGGGTGTTACAGAAACTTGGTTGTCTGAGAGTGATGGAGACGAATATAATATTAGTGGGTACACACTGTATAGGAAAGACAGGCAGGACAGAAGAGGCGGAGGGGTAGCGCTATACATAAGAAATAGTCTTGAAGCCCAGGTATTAAATCAGGACAAAGAAAACAATGCAGAATCAATATGGGTCAGAATAATGGACACAAATTCAAAGGGCATAATAATAGGAGCATGCTATAGACCGCCAAATTCAGACGCTGAGCAAAATAATCTGTTGTACAATGACATTCAAAATGCGTGTAGAAAAGGAGAAGCTATACTAATAGGGGATTTCAACTTCCCCCGTATAAAATGGAAAAACCCGATGGGGGGCACGACGGACAAAACTGAAATGGTGGAAATGGCAAATGACTGCTTCCTAATGCAATTTGTCAAGGCACCGACTAGAGGGGAGGCATGCCTTGATTTAGTCTTTTCAAATAATGAAGACAGAATAACTAAAACAGAGGTCAGAGAGCCATTGGCAAACTCAGACCACAACATGGTCTCATTTGAAATATTTTTTAAAACCCCAAAAGTAATGACTAAAGCTAAGGTTTACAATTTTAGAAAAGCAAACTACGAAGGTATGAAACGGAGACTAACAGAAGTAGATTGGAGTAAAATAGAGAAAACATCCACAGAAAAAGGATGGCTGTTTTTTTTTTAAATGTAGTACTAGAGGCACAAAACAATTACATCCCAAAAGTAGACAAATCTAAATCTAAAACAAAATGGCCCAAATGGTTTAATAGATCAATTAAAAAAATATTCAGCGAAAAAAGGCACTTTACATAGCATTTAAAAGGGACCAGAAACAAAGTACACAGAAAGAGTACTTGGAACTGCAAACACAAGTCAAAAAGGAAGTTAGAAAGGCCAAGAGAGAGATAGAAATCAATATTGCTAAGGGCGCTAAAACCAATTCCAAAATATTTTTCCAATATTATAACAGCAAGAGAACATTCAAAGAGGAGGTTAAATGTCTGAGACACACAAATGGCAAAATCATAGATGAAGAAAAAAAAATAGCAAATATATTAAAGGATTACTTTTCACAGGTTTTTACAAAGGAGGACACGGACAACATGCCCGACATGTCGACCTGTTCCTATCCAATTTTAAATAACTGTAGCATAACAGAGGCAGAAGTGTTAAAGGGACTAGGAGCTCTTAAAATAAACAAATCCCCTGGGCCAGATGAGATCCTCCCAATAGTACTCAAAGAAATGAAAGAAGTTATTTACAAACCGCTAACCAAGATCGTGCAACAGTCTCTTGACACAGAGGTTGTACCGACAGACTGGAAAATAGCAAACGTAATACCGATCCACAAAAAGGGAGACAAAACCGAACCAGGTAACTACAGACCAATAAGCCTGACTTCTATTATATGTAAACTTATGGAAACTATAATAAGATCCAAGATGGAAAATTACCTATATGGTAACAATATCCTGGGAGACAGTCAGCATGGTTTTAGGAAAGGGAGATAAGTGTCTAACTAAACTACTTGACTTTTTTGAGGATGCAACATTGAAAATGGATAACTGCAAAGCATACGACATGGTTTATTTAGATTTCCAGAAAGCTTTTGACAAAGTCCTGCATAAAAGACTAATTCTCAAACTGAACGCAGTAGGGATTCAAGGAAATGCATGCACATGGATTAGGGCGTGGTTAACAGGTAGAAAACAGAAAGTACTGATTAGAGGAGAAACCTCAAAATGGAGCGAGATAACCAGTGGTGTACCACAGGAATCAGTATTAGGTCCTCTGCTATTCCTAATCTACATTAATGATTTAGATTCCGGTATAGTAAGCAAACTCGTTAAATTTGCAGACGACACAAAAATAGGAGGAGTGGCAAACACTGTTGAAGCAGCAAAGGTCATTCAAAAATGATCTAGACAGCATTCAGAATTGGGCAGATGGCAAATGAAATTTAATAGAGAAAAGTGTAAAGTATTGCATGCGGGCAATAAATACGCTCCCCTGCCTCCAGAGCCCGCTCCTTCTCCACCCTTGCTCCGCAGTGGTGGAATGACCTTCCTACAGATGTCAGGACTGCCCAGTCCCTGACCACATTCCGGCGCCTCCTTAAGACTCACCTCTTCTAACAGCACCTGTAGAACTCCTCTGTTTGTATCCTGGGACATTATCACCCTTCATTTAAATGTGCTTTATTTTGCTCTTATCTGCCCCCTATTTTACTGCATTTAATCCTGTACTTCAGAATACTGTAATCTGCCAAGTGTTTAACCTGTAGTATTTTGTATTTAATCATATCCTGATGTAACTATCACTATTTAATCATATCCTGATGTAACTATCACTATTATCTGCTGTATTATTGAATTGTGGTTTGTCACACTTGAACAAAAGTTACTGTATTTCTTGCTCTTATTGTATTACTTGTATTGTAACACTTGAAATGTATTTGCTTACGATTGTAAGTCGCCCTGGATAAGGGCGTCTGCTAATAAATAAATAATAATAATAATAATAATAATAATAATAATAATAATAATAATAATAATAATACTTTTTGAGTAACGGCTTCTTTATTGCCACCCTCCCATACAGGCCAGTGTTATGCAGAGCTCTTGATATGGTTGACTGGTGCACCATTACTCCACTCCCAGCCACTGAACTCTGTAGCTCCTTCAAAGTGAATGTTGGCCTCTCTGTGGCTTCTCTCACAAGTCTCCTTCTTGTTTGAGCGCTGAGTTTTGAGGGACGGCCTTTTCTTGGCAGTGCCTGGGTGGTGTGATGCAGCTTCCACTTCCTGATTATTTATCCAACTGTGCTCACTGAGATATCCAAACACTATTTTGTATCCTTTCCCTAATCTATGCATTTGTATTACTTTATCTCTAACTTCTGTAGAATGCTCTTTGGTCTTCATTTTCCTTCAGATTCACAGCCTGACCAATGATCCTTCAACAGTGGGGTTTTTATCCAGAAAATGTGACAGCAACTTTAATGGTTCACAGGTGGAGGCCAATGGTAAGGTAATTGTGTCCTTGTTTCTTCTACAACATTATGACAGCTTCAACAACATTAGGTCAGCATGAGTTTCGCTTTTGTTGAATAGCAAAAATACTGTCGTGTGTAAGACAATAAATGGGAGTCATTGTTAGACTGGTGTACAAAACTGGTGTAAACAAAAACACCTGTTTCTTTGAGTGTCCACATACACCTGAGGTGAAATCAGAAGTGAAAATCAGGAGTCTGATAAGCAGACGGTACAAGTTTTCGATGCTTCGCTCCATTTCTAATGGCAAAATAAAATCTTAATTAGAATGGAACAACCACCTTGAAGTAGAAACACACAAGTGACACAAATGACAGGCTTGTGGTCGATTTGTGTTTTGGGGAGAGGAAATGTCTTCACTCAAGGGGTGGTCGATATGAAGTCATCAGGCACGCACTACAGTTCAGGGGCTATGCGCGAGCATACAAGGCTAAAGCTAGCTTAGATCTGTGCTCAACTGTAAAAGGGTGGCTCAAATGGGAAGAATCTTTTACTCTGATCGACCCTAAGCCTGCTCAGGTCCAATTTGTAAGTGTAAACACACTAACATACAACTGGCTTTGGTTTATCACTAGCAACTTAAAAGAACAAAGTAGCCCATGTGTGCTACGTACGTCCCTGCGTATGGCTCCTATTTGTACCATAATACCATTCAGCTATTCCTGCAGATTCTCGTTAGAAGGCAGAACACAAATCATATGGTCTCATATCTTTGCATCCCCCCCCCCACTACAAAGTTACAATGTAATGGGGCAGTACTGTAGAATAGTTAGTGCCACCGGTGTAAGCATAAAAGTAATCTCTATATATCAATAATTGGCACACATTAGTTTCAAAACCAGACAAGGGATTCCCACAACTGTACCATGACAAATGTACACTATGGAATTCATTCTTGTAACAAATTCTAACACAATCAGTTTGAGGTCTCCAAAATAAAATATAAAAATACTGTACAGGGGACATAAACAGCTATAAAACAAAACTTTCGGAAAAACTAATTTTAGTATGCAATAAAAATCTGCAATAAATCATAGCATATAAAAGTTTTTTGGGGAACATTTAACACAAATAATCTGAAAAGTTACGATACAGAAGTGCCTGTCATACAGTAAGGGATACAAATCCATCACCTAAACCACGGGGATTAGACTGAGCAAACTGTTCACTGAGAACTAATTTCCAGTGGAGGCAGATTAGAGCATGAGTACAATTTACACATCCATCATTCCGTTTTTCTAATTTGGGATTAGTTTCTGCTGTACTTACTGTAACTATGTAAACAAACAGCAAATCACAGGTAGCGTTTAGTAACGCACCTGCACAAGCGAAGCGTCTATAGTGCCCTGCCTAAAAACTTTCCCACTTGCCAAGTGGACATCCGGGGATATCGCCCGGCGCGTGGGGTAGAGTAGGTGAGGGGGTGGCATCCATACTTAAACCGACTTTTGTTTAGTGAAGTCTGGTCTTCCCAATATAACTATCTATCTATAACTAAGTCCTGGATTGTTGTTGTGCAGTATTTGTTTTATTCCAGTTTCGTTTAATCTATAGTTTACCCTTGGTTTTCACTCTGCTTGTTCTTTCAAGAGTCGTTTATTTAATTTAACAGATCGCATTTTTTCGCGTTAAAGTACGTTAGTAGCCTTTCTTTCACCAGCCTTTAGTACATTTTTATGACCCCAATTTCTTTCTGCCTTCCCAAGTACGGTAGTGACAGTGAATATTTCTATGTATTTATGTTTAACTTTTTGAAGTTTCTCCTACTGCATGCATGATTCTGAGGCATCAGCCTGTCTGGTAAAACAACAACTCATCACGACCTGTGCCAGGAAGAACCAACCCAAACTACCCTTTTAAAGTAAGGTGTGAGCCTCATTCAAATATATTAATTATGGGATACCTCGCTGAATTATCTGAGTACATTGTATTGAATGAATGATCAGGCGGTTTACGAAGGTAACTATCGACCTAGCCACCTGCATTCCAATCACACGTTCACCTGTAGAGGTGACACCCCACTCTTCACTCGGGCCCACAGACTCACCTGAACAGCGGCCGCGTCTGCGCGTTTCTGTGTCTGTGGCCGACTCTTAGCTCCTTACAACAGCCTATAACAAATCCGCAAAGTCCCAAAGACTTTCTTTTACTTAATCCCTCTTCTTCCGGTTGATACTGCCCCGGTTATTTATTCTCGGGACGCTATAATGAGCAGCCTCAATATTTCCTGCTGCCCTCTCCCGGATTCAGCGCTCTCTCTTGCCTTACAATACGATGACTCGCAGCCCTTCCTCCAGAACCTCTTTCCGGGATTACTCATCGGCGGCGGGGGGTAATCACTTATTCATTAGGACACACACCCTCTTTATGAATATGTAGTAAATGGAGCTCAAAATGTAATGAAGGATGGAAAGTGCCGATCTTCATTGCGATTCTCCAGGTTGAATATAATAATGCACGGCAGAAAGTACAAATAAAGCCGTCATTTATTAAGCATAAACAAATTGAACATTGAACAAGTCCATTTTACGTCCACAATAAACTGCAGGGTGCCAAATAAACTAATACAAGTACAAATGAGAACATGATCCCTTAGTATAACTTCCAGAATATATACAACACAAAGCACCTCTTGCTGAATACGCTACACGTGAAGTATGTGTTATTACGGGTGTGTCAATGTGTTCATTCATAATGCCCCTACGTAATAAAGCAACTACAATGTAGTATTACAACACCCTCTGAGATGGGATATTTTCACATATCCGATGGGCCCCTGGGACCAATTCAATCAGATATGGCAGATATCTGTTTTTTAGCTACCACTCATCACTTCATAACCAAACACTGGCAAGAACAGCATTGTATGTAAATCCAACAGGTAATCCTTTACACCAGAGATCAATTCCACTACAGGTCTTTTTTTCCAACCACGTCCTAAATGAGTTAATAATTGCCTCTTAACAGCTTCATTTAACTACATTAGAACCTGCTTGGAGTAAAAACCTGGACTGGATTAGATCTCGAAGGCCAGAGCGGATTACCATGGTTTAAACAGCAGTGAATATCTAGACCAGTGGTTCTCAACCCTGATTCTCGGGGGACACGTATCTTTTGGTTTTCATTCCAGCTGAGCTCTCAATTATTTAACTAAAACCTTAATTGAACTACTAAATAGCTTGATTGGGCCTTTTTAATTGTTTTCTGCTTTAAACAGTTGGAGATTTCATCTTAACTATAAAATGGTATAAGTAACCAATCTGCAACTTTTTAGCAGTTGAGAACAATTAAAAAGGCCTAATTAAGCCACTTGTTAGTTCAATTAAGGTTTTAGTTAAGTAATTGAGAGCTCAGTTGGAATGAAAACCAGAAGACACAGGGGTCCCCCAAGGACCAGGGTTGAGAACCACTGATCTAGACCATAATGCAACACTCATGACCTCAACAGGTTGGGGAAAATGAATAGTCCTGGGGCCAAACAAGAAAAGAGGCTTATTTAAAGTTTTCCAGTTTCCCATGACAGGAATAACTTTTGACCTGTGTCAGCCTGAGAGAGGGACTCCTGGGGTTCAAAATGAGGCAGGGTGTCAGTGACAGATCAGTGGCAGGGCTAAGTTATTCATAAATCACATATCATTTTGTTCATATTTATAATTTCTGTTTTCTTCTTGAAAATGTTTATAAGATGAGGTCAGTTTTAGGGTTACCATTACATTGTTTACAAACATTTTGATTTCATTAACAGCCGTCCCCTTGAATAAGCTGCATTGCTTAGGCAATATAAGGAACTGGTTGGTGATAGGGTTCCTAATATTCATAACTACCACAGAAATAAGCTAAAACAATGGCTTGAAAATTATTATGGTGACAACATTTTATTTCTGACTAAAAGTATAGTAGTAGGAAAAAAAAAACAGGATACAGACACTGAGAGATTTAATCATATTGAAATGTATATAGAAAGTCAAAAATCAGTTTAAAAATAATATGAATGCTCTCATTCCAAAACAAAAGGCCTCACAATGGCCTGAGAGGGCAGTGGTTACTCTAGGCGGTGGAAGTGCTAGTCTACTGGCTCCTCTCTCCAGGAGAGAAGGCAGACCCCCAGGCATGACTGCTGTCACAGACTCAGGGCTCTGGCTCCCTCTGAGGGTGTAGTGATATAGAACGTGGCTGTCCCGCTATACTTCTCCTGCAAAAACAATAACACAGTCGGAATTAAAGAAACAGCTCACTTTTACTTCCGCATACATACTGTACCAATACACTCAAGTGCTGACAAATCCCTTTTGTTAGAAAGAGAATGAAAATACAAACATGTTGTTAATGCAGCTTTAACTTCCTTAAGAGAAAATAATTACAGGTTCCCAGGACAGTTCAGGTTTTTCAACTAATTTGACCTTCCTCTTTTTTTAAGAGACACAGTACTACAAGTACCAGAATGCATTGCAATGTGAGTCCTGGTAAGCATGGAGGCATAAGGTCACCCTACTGTTCCCTTTCACCTCAAATATTTTATTACGGAAACTTGTGCTAGAAATGCCAATACAAATTGTTATCACAATTGGATGAGCAATTCACAAGACATACTTGCATACAGGCAAACTCCACCTATCCTTATTTGCATTGCCAGTGGGCGATAACAATGATCACAAAGGCTTGCAGCCAGAACTGAAAACACTAATGGCTGTAATTTACAAAGCTATGATTTGTAGTTCTCAATTGATTTTCTAAAATAACAGTACTGTTGTTGAAACGGACTTTAGTTTTTTTTTCTCTACTCTCTTTTTCAATTTATTTGAAACCTGAAACTAAAAAGCAAATGGCACCACCAAATTTGATGACTAAAAAAGCATTCATATGACTGTAATAGCCACCTATAATTGACTCATTTAGGTTTATATGACATCATACTAACTTAATTAACACACCACCTTACAGACCCATAGCTCCCTCCATTAGAGCACAAGGCCTCCCTGTCCTCATCACTATCCTCCAGGCCTTGCTTTCACTGTTTGGGTCGCCAGCTACGTGAATGTGTTGGGTGGTTCTGTCCACAGCCGAGGCCTCCAGCAGTGTGACTGTGCAGCCCCCGAAACCTCCACTGGTCATCCTGCTGCCATGCACCCCCGCCACCTCCATTGCCATGGCAACCAGCTGGTCCAGCTCTGGACAGCTCACATCATAGTCGTCCATGGAACACACCACAGAATTAGTCTGAACATGTGTGTGGGTGGACACTGGGGAACAGCTGGGCATGACTGTCCAGAGCATTGCTATGTATTAAGAGAGAAAGAATGGCACAAGCACTGACGATCTGAGCCTCCCCACATTGCACACACTGTGTGCATGTGTCTTTCCTACCCATATCAGGGGTTGCAAGAGCAGTTCAATCTCCATGGCCAATCCTTAGGCTTTGAAACAGCCTGTACTGTAGGTGCCTACTTCCCACTTTTAATTATACCAAAGTTTGTGGACTGCTAACATAAGAAAAGTTTTGTCCTAAAGGATCCCAGTGATTTAGCATCAACTTGTGAATAAAATTGTAAAGAAAAATAAATAAAATACTAGAAGAAATCTAATAAATCTAATAACAAATGAATCCAGCAATAGCTTAACTCAAAATATCTGATAGCCCAGAGCACAATGCCCTATTTTACTACAATCTTATTCAAATAGAACCAGTATTAGTGATAATATTCAGCTGAGCAATGGCAAAACAGTACACTCTAAACCCCTCCTTGCAGAGTTCCCCAGACTCGGAGCAGTGTTACTGTACCTGAGGGAGTGGTGGCTCTTCACTGTCAGCCTCCTGAACTCGCGCTACTCCCCTGCCCTCAGCGCCTTGGTCGCCTGTGCAGTCCTCGCAATCTCCCCGATCACATGACAAGCTCACCAGGACATCTCACTGCCCAGACGATCCTTCACAGCTGCAACCAAGCACCAGTGATTTACACCACTGCATCGGAACAGAGAGGCTGAGGGTGTGAGAGTGGATAGCAGCCTTATGACAGACACACAGATAGAACAGAGAGCCTCAGAATGAGGACTTAAGTTCATAAATGAAAGCAAATACATTTTTTTGTAATCAAGATTACAATGCTGCACTAGAACCCCTGAACCCAGATACTGTACATGACATCTGGTCCATTTCTAAACAATTGTTTTCATTATTAGAATAAAAAATACATATTTATGGTGTTGTTCTATATACTGTATGTTTTGCATTAACTAGATTCATAAACTATAACAATCTCAAATGTAACCCTTTGTCAGCTGTAGTAAGCTCCCATGGAAGGCAGAAAGGGGTGCAAATGCACCCCACATATATAAACATGGTTAACTTATAATTTAAAGCAACAGAACAACACAAAACTGGTTTAAATTATTATTTAAACAGTTCTGTATTGAATACATGTTATGTTTTAAAAATATTTTTAAAATAAATATTGTATTTATTTATTTATTTAAGAAATGTGCTACCAACAGTAAACGCCTTTAAAATGCTACAAATATAAACTACAAAAATAAATATTATATTGTAGTTGGAAACGTTACATGTATAAAGTCTAGTAAAAAAAAAAAAAGTTTGTCAAGAGATACCTGTAGATATAAAGATAGTGCACAAAGAGAACTTGCATATATAACAAAGAAAGAAAGATAGAGAATGCCAAACCAAACAGCGCTGTAGTCAAGGTTTCAAGTCCTGTAAAAGGGGCACATTTATTCCAAATTGCCAGTCGCCTCTCAGGCATGGAGTCTACAAGTTAGCAGAGGCTGTGCATTATTGACAGCCTAATACTGTATATGAAAGATGGCTTTTTGCAACAATTAATACATTTTCAATAATGTACTGTAGGAGGTAATAAGCATAGGGCTGTAAATAATGCAGTAATGAAATACAGCACTGGAAATGTATGTATTATACATACATAGGACAGGGCAGGAAATTGACTACATTGGGCTACACAAATGAATCTATAATTTTAAACAGTTACAGTTCAAGTTACTTATCAAATGTTATAGCTAACTTGAAATATGCAACTATTTAAGTGCTGAAAACAAGTATAAAGGTCTAATTAAGCAAATGATCAGTTCAATTAAGGGTCTAGTTAAGTAATTGAGAGCTCGGTTAGAATGAAAACCAGCAGCCTCAGGGGGTCCCCAGGACCGACTTTGAGAAGCTCTGGGCTAGAGAGAGGCAAACAAATAAAAACATAAGAAACGAATGAACGAGAGGAAGCCATTCACCTCCTCAATGCAGGTGCAGCGTTGTTTTTTCATTACAGTTCCTGACAGCTCTTAAAGGATCCCAATGACTCAGCAGCAACATGTCTTAGCAAACCATCCCATACACCCACAGCTCCCTGTGTGAAAAAGTGCCTCTTAATCTGGACTCTATTAATATTATGTATTCTCTAGTCTTGGTCTCCGTGCTAAGTTTGAAATAGTGACTGGATCCAAGGAATGACACACATGTGAGTGTGCAGTGTAAGATGCAAGTTATTATTTCTGGCTAGTTTTGAAAGAATCGTTTTATAGGTAAATGTGACTGAGATGCTTGAAAATAAAAACATCATTAGCCAAAGTGCCCAATAGTGCCCCACATTTGGTGGTGGGTGCCAAACTCCATTGTGGGCGCCTGTGAGCTGCCAATTTCATGTTGTTTTTCTAAACACATGACCATCTGAGCAACATCATATACATATATATATATATATTCATCATTGTCTAGTATGTAATATGGTATCATCTGTCCCTTTACGTTTTGACATACGGTATATTCCCTAAAAGGTACCGATATGTTCAATTAATTTAAATACACAATCTTACCATGGACAAAACCAATCCCTGGTTATAATCCCTGTACTCTCCAATTAGATTGACTCTCCCTGGCGCTGACCGTTATCTCTGGCTCAGTGTCCCCAAAGCTTTGTACAAAGCAAAGCAGCAATATTGCGAAGTACTGTTTGTTTGTTTATTTATTTATTTATTTATTTATTTATTTATTTATTTATTTAACACATCTTCTGCTGCTGGTCTGTGCATTCATCGCCTACTTCCACTTCTCGGACGATTTTCATTGGACGTTTAACTTTCTGCTATTGAACGGCGAGAATAAAGTGCAAGCACTGACTGATTCTGTGTTTGGTGCTCTCATTGTGTCTAGACCGCGTGGCCTAATGGATAAGGCGTCTGACTTCGAATCAGAAGATTGAGGGTTCGAGTCCCTTCGTGGTCGTACTTTTTGTGTTTCAATTTTTTAAATCAATAAAATAAGTTTTTTTTTCTTAAACAGTCGGTATTTTATTTTTATTTTTTTAAATAGCGTGTCTTACGTAGCTACAGTAATTATTTGAAAAGTATAATTAAATAATGTATCTCTGGTGTTGTTTTAAAACTTGCAAAAAGCACCACACAACTATTGATACTAAATAGCGGCACGCGTCCATATAAGCAGAGTGGCGCAGCGGAAGCGTGCTGGGCCCATAACCCAGAGGTCGATGGATCGAAACCATCCTCTGCTAGCTTTTTGTACAATTCACGTTACTTATATATTTATTTTTATATTTAAAAAAAAAAAACACATTTTATCAGTTTTGTAGGTTTTCTTCTTCAGCGTTACACAGTTATTATTTTAAAAGTAATCCGTAAACCAATAAATTTCAAAATATAGAAATGTATTTATGTATTTCTATATTTTTGCATTTAATCAAGTTTGATATTTCATTATTAATTTATTTTTCATTTTGGCATACCTAAGTGTCTATATTATTTTTGATTTCGACATGTATTTATTTATTTTTCATTTTTGCAGCAACGAAATCTAAAAAGCAAAATGTCGAAATAAATAAATAAATACATTTTTTTTTATATATATATATATATATATATATATATATATATATATATATATATATATATATATATATATATCCCGACTATGTAAGGAAAGCCTATTTTAGATAATAAAAATGAGAAACACAAACCCTCAATCTTCTGATTCGAAGTCTGACGCCTTATCCATTAGGCCACGTGGTCTTTTCCATAGATCTAGCATAAATGTTTTTAAAATACGTGGGTAATAGAACTAGAGCTGCAAATTGTTAGCGTTGGTGGTATAGTGGTGAGCATAGCTGCCTTCCAAGCAGTTGACCCGGGTTCGATTCCCGGCCAACGCAAATTATTTTTGTTTTTTTTTAAAACTTAAAAAGAAAATATAATTAAAAACCACCCCTGGCACATTTAACACATATCGTTAGCTTCAATAATGCACCGCTATCATAATGATACGACCAGTTGTTACAGATAATATGGTTGATGTTTTCTCACTATGCTGTACTGTACTGCCATCTAGTGGCAAAAGGTAGTTACTGCTTTAAACTATACTGCAATTTATACGGGTCGCTTTGAAAGTACAGCATATGGAGGATATTCCATGCCAAAATTAAGAATAAATAAATAAATAAATAGGTAAATAAATATAGAAATAAATAAATAAATGCAGAAATAAATAAATAAATACATGGACATTTATTCATGTATGTATGTATGTATGTATGTATGTATTTATTTCCCTTTTTATTTATTTATTGATTCATTTATTTATTTGTTTGTTTATTTATTTATTTCACTTTTGCCCCTTGCTTTTTACATTTCACTCTGTCCATTTACATTTTGGCTACGACATTTCCTTTTCTGCTTCGCTATTTACATTTCGATGTGACGTGAACTATTTCTTTTTACATTTCACTGTGCCAAAACTACTTCTGTCAATCACAGCCAGTGGACATTATGTATGGGATATCCCTGCCCATTGGGTAGGTATTACTGAGCTCTTCATACCAGAGCTGCCGATAGGCCCTTTGCTGAGATGATGCTCTCGGTCCCGCCCACCGAGGGATTAATACCATCATCCTGAGGAAGCCATTTCTCTTTTTCCATGAGGGTGACTCAAGCGACCTCATGGCTGGTGGTAGTCTTCTCTTTCAGGGAACCAGGGTTACGGTAAGTAAAGTAACGTTCCCTTTCAATTCGAAGACAACCACCAATGACATTATGAATGGGATCATTTTTACTTGCTTAACTTTGTCAAGAATTTTTCGCAACGTACTCTTTTTATTTATGTATATGCTCTGAGCACACTCTTAAACTCAGGGGAGACGTTCAGAAGGACATTAAGATGTTTCAAACTCCTGTAGTGGATTGTTCGTGCACTGGGCTTGCAACGTATCCAGGTGACTTTTAATAATAAAGAAAATCACACAGACTCTAATTTAATTTGAAGTTTTAACGAATCAGAGTTAATGATACATTCTAGAAGGATCTGTTCAACTCCTTTTTCAAAACTGATTGAATATAACTTCTTGCCAAAAATATTGGAACATGATTTCATCGCTCCCTTTTTCCAACTCCTCCTTTATCTGAAAAGTCAGGTGGACCAAAATTCACAGAATCCTTGCTATAATATAATACAAGTATATCTGTATATATGAGAGATGTTTTTAATATGAAATACCAGCTCTATTTGATTATATTAAGCTGAGTCCAAAATACATGTCCCTCTTAGCCGCATATTACATTTTCAGTGTGTTATCAATGGGCCAGTTTAACTTCATATACAAATGTGTGTTAACAAAGTTTTTGACAAAGACTGCCTTTGAATAAGCATACAGTGGTCAGTTCAGTTAGTTTCATTTAAAGTTAAGCTATAATAAACATGTTAAATATAACAGCCTTGTATTAACTTGTACCATTCTCGGACTATGCCTGACCTCTCGCTCTGTTTCCAAAAGTTGCTGCACAAGCAGGATTCAGGCATCCTGTTTACTTACCAAGACTATTGTTTTAATTAATATGAAACTCCACTGTAAGTGCTTTTCCAAATTCACCGCATGAAGTCATTTTTTGGCCGATTCAAGAGACACCTGTACCGGTATCTTTTCAGATAATACAAAAAACGCTTACATCCTAACTTTTATCACACAGCTCTCATTATTTTCTTATAATATAATGAGATACATACTCCTGTCTTTCTTAAAGCACCTTCCGTTGGTTATCATCCAAGGTTGGCAAATCCTGCTTTCAAGAGCCAACACCGAATCCTGCGTTGAGATGCCAAAGACTAAGCTTTATTTTTTGAAGGTCTAATGCCCTTTCAGAATTCTACTGTGTGTCTGAGACAAACATTTAATTCTTTCACTTTACAGTTTCCCTGTAAATAAATACCTTTGTTTCTTACTGCAGTAAAATCTTTATACAAACTAAACATGTATATTCTTTGGTTTAATTGATATTGTAATGTCTAGACTTTTTGTTTAGTTGGAGAAACTGAACTAATTCTTAAATCAATTAAATGAAATGAATATCATCGTAAACGTGTCAACAATATGGTTGCAATGTTGTCAGTGCCATGCTTCTGTTATAATAAACCATTACTATGTTCTTTGAACAGTTTATCTTTAAATGGCATTATAAGATGTATTTCTAATTAAGTTACTTCAGTATAACAGTTACTCCTAGAAATTGTAATATTATTTTACTCTATTGATAAATCTTTCAAGATTTTAAGAAAAGGTCCAGTTATTTATATCTAAATACAGGCTAGAATTAACATATTAAAATGTAATAGTGTTATAGTGACTGAACTGTGTCTGACCTTCTTCACTGTTCATACAAAATCCAGTCAAAGCAGGTTTTAAGACAACCTTTGCTTTTTGCAAATTTTAGGGTCGATTAATATGAAACACTATCGTAAGCATTATTTCAAACCAATATCTAACTTAACGTTTTAACACGTCCTACGCTTTCCATTCCCATCTCTTCCTGCCAGGTTCTAATTCATTTCTGTTATAGATAGACAATGATTATTGTAAGATAAACTCCTATCTTCTGTTATCCGAAAGGTATTTCCGTTCGTTAATATTAACGAGATCGCTCATTATAGAAATGATCTTGGCTTTTAAATCGCTGACCATCAAAAATCCCCGCTTCATCGGCCAAGATGAGTCATCTTCAACACTGCTTTTGCTAGATGGGCTCCCATCTCTATATTCTCCTTCCCATCGTCAGTGGGCAAACACATTTTAACTGAATCTGGGTCCATCAAAGAACCGCACACCCTTACAACCAAGGCCTTCCTTGCAAAAGGATCTAATGACTTATAGCACAAAAGGGACATGCTAGAACCGTCTGTGACAACTTGCTCTTATCTGCCCCCTATTTTACTGCATTTAATCCTGTACTTTAGAGTACTGTAATCTGTCACAAGTGTTATTTAATCTGTAGTATTTTGTATTTAATTATATCCTGATGTAACTATCACTGACACTGTTATCTGCTCCGTTATTGAATGGTATTTTGTTATACTTGTACTTGCTAGAACCAAAGTCATTGTATTTTTATCTTGCTCTTAATTGTATTATTACTTGTACTGTGATTCTTGAAATGTATTTTTGTTTACGACTGTAAGTCGCCCTGGATAAGGGCGTCTGCTAAGAAATAAATAATAATAATAATAATAATGTATACCAGAGCTGTCGCGAGGGAGAAGGAACGGCAGCATATGAGGGATGCATCAGAAAGGCATAACCCAAGGGTTAGCGGTGTGAGCTTACACCCTCAAGGACCCTCGTGCCTAATGAAGGCAGGGCAGGATCTACCACATTAAGGCGGTAGAACCTGGAGAAAGTATGCGGCATAGCCCAGCTAGCCACAGTACAAATATCGGACAGCGAGGCCCCTCTGAAGAGGGCCCAAGATGTAGCCAACCCTCTAGTGGAGAGTGTGGCTACCCTCCCAGGTAGGGGGCAAGCCAGCACCATCATACGCAGTTGAGACTGTATCCACAATCCAATGTGACAGATGCTGCTTTGAGAGGGGCTGTCCTAGGGTCTGGTCCCATGACAGACAAAGAGCTGGTCAGAATGACGCAGAGCTCTTGTCCTATCCACGTAGCATCTAAATGCCCACAAACGGGGGTGGAGGGAAGGACTCCAGTTCCACAGACTGATTAATGTGGAAGGCTGTGATCTCCTTGGGGAGGAAAGCAGGGTTGGTGCGCAGAGACACCCTGCTGCCATCCTCCCAAATCCGCATCAGGAACTCTGGCTTGTGACATCCAAAGCTGTGTACAAACCACAATCAGGCTAACCAGACTCCAGCCAAGAGCTTGCCCTTGAAGACCGGAGACCTGCAGCAGCATGCTGGACAGGAGACTCCGTGGGCCTTGCGCAGTACACCATCCATATAGACCTCGCCGTGTTTGACAGGTGAGTCGCCTGCTTGAGGTGCGTTTCTGTCACCCTGCATTCAGGGTTCGGGCACGCCAGGTCTCTAGCCAACCTACCCACAGGCGGGGCCTTAACCAGGGCTGCGATGGTGGCGTCTACTGGGGGGAACCCCGCTAGGCCCAGCTTTTCCACACCTTTTCCACACCTTCTAGAGAGGCAAATGGTGTGGCCTGTTTTAGCATGCTAGGACCTGAGGCTGGACGATCCCAGGAAGTCCGGGAAGGCCGGGAACTTTTGAGGGCGAGGAGCCATCGCCTGGGTCTGGAAAACGGACTGGCGTGGTTCTGCTGCTGGCATCCAGGGGACCTACAGGAAGGCTGCAGGACATCCCATCAGTGTCGAAACTGAGCTAGACAACGGGGGAGTGCTGGCTTCCGAGGCTACCTCGAAGCCAGGTTCTTCCTCAGCATGTCAGAGGAGAAGGAAGTCCCATCCCCAGAGGCCGCTATAGAAAGTGTGTCCTCTTGCACCAGCTAGGACGCCTCTTCCCATCCACCCTGATCTCCCCTGGGGGAGGGGGGGTATGGCAATTGGGGCTGTAATGAAGCTGGGACTGCGGCCAGGGCCTCAGGTGCCTGTTTGGCCAAGAGCACCAGGATCTGGGCCATCTGGGCTTTGAGATCCATAATGTCCCTCGCCTGCTTCGAACGCTTCACCCTTCTCGCCTGCTGAGATGGGGAGAGACTACGGGGGGCCTGCGCGTCGGGGATGTCCAGCAGGGGGTCCGGGACAGGTCATGGAGGAGGGGCTCTGGGGCTCCAAAAGCCGCCGACAGTCCGGCCACCGAGGATGTAGAACCTTCGTGGCCCTCTCCAACCTATTCTCCTTCACCCAGGGTTGAAAAGCCACACAGATGCTGCAGGCCACCTCCCTCTTGAGGGCCAAGGTGGCATGTTGGACGCCCAAGCACCGCGCACAAAGGTATGCTTATCCAATTGTGGGATATTTGCATTGCAGGCCGTGCAGGGATGGAACCCCGACTCCGTACATGAGTTTGGATGTTCTGCATCGGCTGTGCACAGAACACCGCTTGCACTGGTTGTAACGGCGCTCAAGCACTGATTAATAGTGTGGCGGCGTGCGTTCACCCACTAGCGCTGTAGTGGAGGGCACTGAACACCGTGTGCATTGTACACCTTGTGCACCGTGCGTACCGAGCATCGTGCGCACCGAGTACTGTGGGCACCGCGTACCGTGCGGCATCGTATGCCCATGCACTAATGTAGCGGTAAGCACCGTGCACCGTGCACCATGTGCACCATGTGCACTGTGCATACCAAGCACCGTGTGCACCGAGTACCATAGCACTATGTGCACCATGTTCCGTGCACCATGTATCGTACAGCACCGTGCGTTCTTGCAGTAGCGATGAGCAGTGGGCGCCAAGCACTGTGTGCACCATGTGCACCATGCGTACCGAGCACTGTGCACACTGAGCACCGTAGCACTACGTGCACCGAGTACCGTGCAGCACCATGCGCTCTTGCAGTAATTCTGTAGCAGTGGGCACCAAGCACTGTGTGCACCGTGTGCACCGTGCATACCGAGCACTGCGCGCACCGAGCAGTACTGTGCGGCGCTGTGTCTGTGCACTGACGCTGTAGTGCTGGGCACTGTGTTTCGTGTGCAATGAGCACCTTGCGCACTGAGATACCGAAGTACCAAGGGCTATGCGTGCACCGCGGTACCGAAGCACCGGGGGGCAGCTATGCAATTGTGCCTACCCTAAAGACAGAAAGGTGAAAGGCTTTCAGAGTCACTGATTCCGGGAAAGCGGCGAACCAGCTTTCAGCATGAATGCAAGGGAAATACAATCGACTCGATTTGACTTGGAAAGCTCTTTTCTATCAACACACTCAGCTCAACACAGAGGTCTTACCGTACCGTCTTGAGAAGGAAAAAGAGAAATGGCTTCCTCAGGATGATGGTTTTAATCCCTCAGTGGGCGGGACCGAGTGCATCATCCCAGGAAGGGGCCTATCGGCAGCTCTGGTATAGAGAGCTCAACAATTATTTACCCAATGGGCAGGCATATCCCATACATAATGTCATTGGTGTTCGTCTTTGAATTGAAAGGGAACTGGACATGCTGTATTTTTCACCATTTGAATTTCTTATGGTTCCATAACATGTATCATTATCAACTATTTTTAAAATCCAGGCTTATTTTTTTTCTTTCAGCCAATCCAATAAAATGTTCGTAATGTTTTTTTTTTGTCTGTGTTTTGTTATCTTCTAACTCATTTGACTATCTTTTAGTTAACTGGCTATGCCTTGTAACATGGTGAGCATCTTTTCCAAGATCTCCTGTAAGACTTAAAGTTGACCGGTGGTAAATCACATTATTATTTTTTTAAATATATATGGTATTTTGTAACACATCTGAAACAGGCTATGATTAATGGCATATTAATATGTACATTGTGATAAGGCTTAAGATTTCAGGTGAAGTGATCTGCAGTCAGCATATGATATGTCCTTTCACAGTTCCCTAGTTAATCGGGGTAAATCCCTAATATACAAAATAGGTGGGGACTTCATAACACTCACCTTTATTCATGTTCTATGATGAAATTCATGGGACAGGAGCAAGGCCTGAGTGGAGGAAGAACCTGAAATTGGACATGAATGTTTTAGAAATCAGACATGGTTCTCCCTTGGCTCGCAGAGAGCCGTCCTCGCGGACCGATCAGCTTCGTTTTTTACATTTTTAATTTTTTTTCTATTATAAACCAGACTTGTTTCTGGCAATTCCCAAATTAGTTCCCAATCCCCATTAGCTGTCCCAGCATTTCTATGATCCATTCTCTAGCTACCCCATGTAGTGTATTCACAATTAACCATTGAGACATCGGGAGACAACAAAGTGAACCTTGATAACATGCAATAGGGCAGCAGTGTGGAGTAGTGAGTGGTTAGGGCTCTGGACTCTTGACTGGAAGTTTGTGGGTTCAATCCAAGGTGGGGGACACTACTGGTATACTCTTGAGCAAGGTACTTTACCTAGATTACTCCAGTAAAAACCCAACTGTATAAATGGGTAATTGTATATAAAATACATAATTATATGTAAAAAATAATATGATATCTTGTAACAATTGTAAATCACCCTGGATAAGGGTGTCTGCTAATAAATAAATAATAATAAATGCAAACTCAAGCTGTACAGCAAAATTGCTATGCATATTCTTTAGCATTACATTTAAATATATCTGCTGTAATTCATATTTTTTCAATGCGTGAAACACCCAGTACGCAGCTTAGCTGGAGCGCTAGTAAGTAAAATAAAAATTGTGCAAATATTGTGATGATTATTGATGTGTATCAAAGCATTTTTACTTCTAAAAAAATCAGCTCATGCTTCATTGATAAATTTGATAATATGCTAAACTCCTTTAGAGCATGGGTGAAGCCTGCTCCACCAACCCTAAATGTACTGTGCCCACAGAAGCATCTTTATTCTTTAAATGGGTAGTATCCCTGATTCGGGCTGCTTTTATCTTGTCAGATCAACAGGACTGTTGGTATCTCACCACTGTAGTTCACCGGATGTGTTTTACACTGTTATACCAGATAGCTGTCTAATGGTCCTATTGACTTGCACTGCCTCTCTTAACCTCTCCTGGAGTTGGGTTACAGCTGAACAAGATCAGGTGAAGCCAGTTGTGATGAGGACAATTAGCCAACAAAGCGGCTCTTAATTATGCATGATGGAGTGCTTAGCCATGCATGTTGTGTGATTGTTGCATCTTTTACCCCCAGCATGCATAATTAATCAGTGGACCTCTAATATTCTCCACCAAATCAGATTTAGCTGGGGTCAAGCTTCCATTCAAAGTGTAATTTAGGAACGTATCCATGCTGTTAACACCACAGTAACAAGTAAAAGCAAGGCTTTCTTGATAAGAACTAAACAAAAGAAGACAAGGGACTTTATTGTTTTTTATCTCTATTCTGATAACTGATTATTGTGACAACCCATACCATGGTAAAGGCATAGCTAAGATGTCGATTGGATCAACCTATACCCCACCAGAGAAATGAGAACTTCATAGAAATACCCTGGCTTGCTTCAACCACCAATCCATGATTAACCCATAAAATGAAGTGGTTGATGCTATCCAGGTGGATTCCCTAGTCCTGTAAAATTGGGCTCCATTTGCAGAGCTTTAACTCATGAGTTGTTAAAGTCTGTTTTTATTAATAAAATAAAGTTTGATATTTATGAAGCTTTTCTGTACTGTTGTTAATGAAACCATCATTGGTCCAAAACAGTTTCAGAAATATCAAACTTGATTTTATGCATAAAAGCAGATTTTAAAAAGCTTTGTGAATAGAGCCCATTATCTAAAAACATCCATCTGTAGTTTTATCAACAGATCAACCCCAGTCTATGAAAGCATGGGTCAACTAAAAAGAAAATTCTTAGTCAACATTTTCACTGAAAAAGACTAAAGGGTATAAAATAGCATAGGCACCTGCTATTAAATTATCCCATAAGAGATAATGAAAAACAGAGGACACTTACTTTTAAGAATTAAGATTGAGGAGTTGAGGGAAGATAAAGAAAACTCCAGCAGAACAAGAGCCAGTATCATATCCTGTGATGATATTAAAAGAGATATGCAAATATTCATACAGCACTTCATAACTACTGATGTAGCTGTCAATAAAACATGTGGCATTCTTTGAAAGTGGAAATAAAAAAAAAGTTTACACAGGCGATGAGAAACTGTTGACTTGGACAGTGAACTACTGAGCCATGTTTATCGGTCCTCATGGTTTCTGTCACACTGACAGGACATAGCATGGCTGATGGTCAGTAGTATACAGCACAGGGGCTGCTACTCTCTGATAGAATACGCAGGTTGTGAACTGGACCCTGAGGACCACAATAACAGAATATTAACAGCCATTTGAGTAATCGATTAAATGAACATAGAAAAATTAAAAGTTAACCTCTTACTGCACAGAGCACTGAAAAAAGGATGCCTCCCCATTAATAATAACATTATACCAATGCCTCTCAACATGAGTGTGACGGGGTGCCCTCCCCTTGTGCATATTTATTTATTTATGTATATATTATTTGTTGTATTATTATTAGTAGTATTATTATTATGATTGTGTGTAGTGTGTGTGCGGACGGACGAAAGCCATCCGGCAATATTAGTCATAAAGGTTAGCTGGCGTGGATGGTGTTAAATCCTCATCCCAGTAAAGCCCGTGGGAATGTGGCTGGAGCCTTAATAAGGTAATTGTTTAATGGGTAATTAAGGCTCCAGCCACAGCATGAAAGACCTACTCCGGGCTCAGACAACAAATGCTACCAGCCAGCGAACAAGGTACTTGTTATAAAATAGAATTATAGTTTTATGTTTGTTTTACTTTGGCCCGTGTGTCCTTTTGTTTAGTGTGTGTTTTTGTTTAAACTGTTTATTTTTGTTATTTAATAAAGATACGGCTGCGGACGTTTCGCCCCATATCATTGGTGTTTACTACTGCTTCCTGAACCTGACATCACCACCCACACCACTCAAGCCATCTGTGACAATGAGTCAGTTCAGTTCGATGACAACACAATCTGCCCTGGTTTAAGAGAGATTTTTGGAAAATATAAATGGCAGACTAATAAAAGGAGGTAAACATGGAATGCCCCAGCAGCATTCCATTCCCTTAGCTTGGGGATGACACAGAAGTTTAGCCTATATGTTTATACACCCCTTTGGAATGCTTCTTGCAAAGATGCCCAGTCTCTGATGTGAACTGCCGTACCCCTACAGCGGTCCTGAGCTGGTAGTGAATGTTGATACCCAGAGTCATTGTTCTGGACTGTGGCCATCAGCACTATTTCCCGAACACTCTCTTTAGTTTCTCTCAACTTATTGTGCTCCTTGCCCAAGCCCTTCTCATCTTTCCAGAGCCTGTCCACCAGCTGCTGATATGAATGGCTACATAACTAAAAGGGCCATGGAGAAAAATGAATAATTTACAGCAATGCCTCCCTCTCTCTCTCTCTCTCTCCCTGCCTCTCTCTGTGCCATGGGACACTCAGCAACCCCACAGTGGGGAATCAGCTCTCTGAAATACAGTCCCTCACAGGAACAGCATCATGGACTCTACACACCTAGTCTGCAGGTAAGACACAGGCACGGAGGTACATATTCCGGTAACACTTTAGTTTAGGTATCAGTTAGAAGTGATTATAAACAATAGCACAAAAAACAACAATGGCAAAAGGAAATAATAACTATTACAAAAGCAAATCATCTCCATACAGTGGGTGAGACAGACAGACAGGCAGACATGTAAGACAGACATGTAAGACAGATAGACAGACAGACAGAATATATCCATTATAACTGATTATAAACAATAGCAAAACAATGGCAGAAGTGTATAATAATAGTGTGATTATTCCTAATCATATTCTATTATTGTTAACAGTATAATTAATAACATGTTTATAGACTGTTTATAATCACTCATAACGGATACCTAAACTAAAGTGTTACTCATTTTCCACATCTTTAAATTTTGTTTGTTTGTTTGACGTTGACATACGTTAAGGTAATTGTGTGAGGTTGTAGGCTGGGTACATCACCACGTACTGTAGTTTCAATGGATAGATTTATGTTGTGTGTCTGTCCATAATTAAGCCTGAAGAGCACAAACTTTAACAAACATGGATAATATCACACAAACCAAGAAATGTATTATATATATATATATATATATATATATATATATATATATATATATATATATATATATATATATATATATATAATCTGGTAAAAGACAAAAATACACATCATGCAGCTACCATTGATATGGTGTGATTATACCACTGTGATCGTGCGTTTAAGTGGAGTTATTACATGAATGAATGAATGTGTGGTTTTGTATATCAGTATGGTGTTAAGTCGTAGAATTCTCACTGCTATCTGCTTAGAATTCAATTTCTGTTTTCTCCATTTCTCTTTGAAACTCTTAAATACAAATGCAAATCCTATAGTAAAAGAATAGGAATGTGTAATAAAGCAAAGTGGTGGTGTTTATCTCAAAAAGCATTCTGTATTTTTAAGATTTAATCAAACCTAACATTTTGTTATCAGTGTTATTTAAATTCAATTGTAATTAAATACTTTACAGAAACACTAACCATATATAAAATTAATGATTAGGGTTTTTTTTAAGAATCCTTGTTTAATTAAATGTTGTGCATTAAACCCTGTATATATTGAAATGTATAGAGTTATAGATACATATATGGTAACTTTAAAGCAGTTTATAAAGCGATTGGTAATATAAATAAACCGTGCTCTTGTTCTTTAGGCTTGAAGGGATATTACTATAGCCTGACATAGGGGAACATGGCTCCTTCAAAATCAGCAAGGCAAACCAGCAGAAAGAAGAAAGGAACAGAGCGGAAAAAAGAGGGGGCTTCTGGATTAGAAACCCAAAGGAGGACAGAGCCCAAAGCTGGAGAGAAGAAAACAGAGCTGGAAAAGACAGCACAATCTGAACAGACAAAAACCACAAACACAGAGAGATCTAAGGGACGCAGAGATGCAGCTAAACCTCCTCGGCACAGTGACCCAGACAAAAAGAAGAGTAGGGATGATCCTGCACCTATCCCCAAAGCTGACAAGGGAAAGGGTACGACTATTAAACAGCAGTCGAAGTCTGCAGGAAAAACAGAACTGAGGGATGACAGGAGAGTGCAAATACATAAGAATAAGGAAGTCACTGAATCATCAGAACCAAAGGGGAAGAAGGGCAGGAGTAAAGCAACAAGTGATGTGAAAAAGGAGAGAGAGACAGAAAAACAGGAGAGTAAAGGGTTGATAAATAAAATGAATGATCGATCAGCTCATGACAGATCAGAAACTAAAGAGAGTGAGAAATTGAAATCAGCAGGAAAGGTGGATGCCAGCAAGGTTAAATCAGTCCCTGCTGAGACTGCCAAGAAAGGTAATCAGAAGAGAGTGGAGGACAACAAGACTCCAAAACTATCCCCTTTCAGGGAGAATCTTAAATCCAAGCCCAAGAGAGAAGATAAAGACATCAGAAAAGGAATGAAAATGAAGAGCATGAAACATACAGAACAGAGGTGGGAGGATCCAGAGGAATCAGAGGAAGAGGAAGAGGAAGAGGAAAGCGGGGAGGAGAGTGGGGAAGATGAAGAATCTATAAGTGAGAGTGAAGAAGAGAGTTCAGAGGAAGGCAGTGGAGGTTCTGAGGAAAGCAGTAAGGAAGAGGAGGTTGAGGAGGAGGACCCTACAACAGGGAATTCAGACAGTGAGGGCCAGAATGATGCAGGGACAGAGGAGGGTGATAGTGAGGCTAGTGATTCTGGGGAGAGTAGTGAGGTTGAGGAGGACACAGAAGATGAAGGAAGTGAGGAAGAGCCAGAACCAGAGGACAAGTCCAGTAGTGAGGAAGAGGAAAATTCATCTGAGAGCTCCCAGGAGGAAACTTCAAAATCACTGGTAAGAAGTGCTAGCCCCGAGGAAGAGAAAGAATCTGAGGCCAAAGAGGAGGCTGGATATGACAGCAGTGTGAATGAAGAACCACCACAGCCAACATCATTCAAAAAGCTGCTTCCTGTGAAAAAGACAAATGTGCCTCTAAAATTAACAACCAAGCTTCTGGCAGGAGTCAAAGTCAAACCCAAGACTGAGCTCAGCAAAGAAATTGTTGCAATAAAGGTACCACGGGTGGAGAAGGCAAGTGAACCTAAAATGACATTTTCCAGGCTTAAGGCCAAAACAAAAGACAAACCCCAAATCCTGGAGTTGGCCACAGCAGCAAAAATCACCAGAAAGAAGAAAGACGAAGAGAAGAAAAGCAGTGGACTGGATGTTCCAGTGAAGAAAGTGACCCACAGCTTGCTAACAAGGCAGTCAAAAATGATCCTGACACTAAGGATGAAGCAGAGAGAGGCAAGAACCAAACTGACATGTGATGGTCAATCAGAACAGAATTCAGAAGTGTCGAGTATGGTGACGGAAGAGTTCTCCAATGATGTCTCTCAGAACGGCACAGCCAAATCTGTTGAGAAAACCAATAAAAAACAGGAACAGGAGGATGCATCCGGGTCTGACAGGGGTGCCAAAAAGGCAGAAATTCAACAGCAACTGGGTATGGGCCGTACACAAAACATTGGCCTGATGATTGGTAAGGTGAAAATGGCATCCATTGGGTACCAGACCAGGAAGAAATATGACAAGACCAAGGATGAGTGTCAACCAGAACCCCCTTCTGCACCAGTTGATCAGCAAGCCTGCAGAAAGAAGAGGGTGAACACTTTACGCCGTGTCACTGGCTGGCTTCACCACAAGATGCCCAAGAATCTCAATCTCCGAGCAAAGCTGGTGGCAGTGGGTCGGGCAATTGGCTTCTCTGCCTGGCTGGCCAAGAGATTGCAGAAGAAGAACAGGCAGAGCAGATTCCGGAGGAGGATGGCTATCCGAATCGCCAGCACTGCAGGACTGGCAAACAAACAGGGTCGGGTGGCAGATGGAAATGGTGAATCCATTGTAGAGGGGATCTCAGTGGCTGAAGATACAAAGGATAAAGGCAGATCAAGTAAGTTGCAAGTGGAAAGTTCAGAAGAACTTCAGGAAGACCATGGAGACTTAGAATCTGATGATTCTCCAGTTGAAGACCAAAATACCTCCTCCCCACAGGCAAACTCTGAAAGCTTCAGTGAGCCGGAAGAAAAAGCCACCTCTAGCGATGCTAAGTATGCCATTGTGTTTCCACGAGTTCACAGACTCGTCAAATCCATAGGGGCCACTACAGAGGCCAGCAGGCCCATTGAAGCTCCACAGAATTGTGGAAAGCCTTCCAGACGTATTTTGCCTGTGCAGCCAGACTTGAAGTCTCTAAAGAGGCACACAGCTTCATCTGAGCAAATGGGGAAGGGGAGGTTAGAGAATCTGCTCTACGGAGATAGAGAGTCTAAGTCCAGGCTTAACGGTAATAACAAAGAAGGGTGTCGAGCTCGGTCAAGTAAGCTAGTCCCTTCTCAGTTTAAAGTAGCCAAACTTATGTCCTCCAAACCTAAGCAACAAACTACTGAAGTAGATAAAGAACTTGGACAAGGAAATAAAGGACATACAGGTGATAAAGGGTTCAGGTTAGGGTTCAGTGATGGTGAACAAGGTAAAGGTTTGGAAGACGAGATGCTGACATCTTCATATGATGAAGAAGAGGCAGACCATGAAGTTGCTCAATTCATGGGGGAAGGGGTGTTTGAGACCAACATGGAAGTGCACTGGGCCCAGAGCCGTGACCCCCTGGACTGGCTACGAGCCGAGACCCTGCTCCCTCACCCCACCATCGAGAAGCTCAGCAAGTGGACCATGTACAAGGAATCAGAGCTGCCTCAGCCTCCAGCCTCGGGGGGCAGCTGGGAGCCGGAGGATGCAGCGGAAGGGATTCTGGAGATGGGCCTCACGCACACACAGGTACTTCAGTCACATTGCAAGAGCATATTCAAATTGAAGGGGTATTATCATGTGAAGTGACATGGTAGGTTAAGTTGTTTGTGGAGTGTCTTAGACAGGTGAATAAAAAGTTATTTCATTATGAACCATTGAAAAACAGGAAACTAATTTGTTTTGTTTGCTGAGCCGAAAAGAGTTGGAATAAGACAAACTCCTACGAATAGCAAATTAATGTTAACAGAATTAGCAGCCGTTAAGGTTAAATGGACATAAGAGAAATAATTAAAAAATGAATGGAATGCAAATACAAGGAATTACAGTCATTTTGTGTTATTTTATTTAATTACCAATTAGCCATTGCCTTACGTAACCTTAACCACATCATAATTAACAGTTATTACTGGGACAGAGAAAAGTACTTTGTAATCCTATTAATTGTTGTCCAGTTAATATAAAGCATGATTGTGTGTGAAGAAGTGGATAGCCAGCCCTGCTTGATGCATGTTGCTTTCCATTATTTCAGGTGCATGTGGAGGGCAGGCCGCATTCTGTGGAAGTGGAGGAAGTAGAGGATCTCTGCCTGCTGGAGTGAGTAACAGGGATGCGGCCTGATGGTTTTATTTCCCTATATGTGTATATGTGTTGCCAAAGGTATTCCCATCTGCTAGTTAGGCTTTGCAATCCCAGGTGATTTTTGTAAATCTGGGGTTTTGTGACAAATTTTCTCTGGTACAGTAAGGTTTCTAGGGAGGCTGGGCTTTGAACCTTAATGCTATGAGGACCATTTTTATGGCTGTACCACTGTAGTTGAACTACCTTCATGCTGTGAGCTTTCATCTCCTTTCCCTTACAGAGAGGTGTGTGAGAGTGCAGTGCTGCTAAATCTGAAGAAGAGGTTCCACAGGGACTCCATTTACGTATGTCATTTAAATTGATATAGAATTGCTTCTAATTATCTAATTAATGTTAGTTGTTACCATACTAGAATATAGGAATTACGTTGTGCTACTAGAACATGTTGTCATTTGTGTATTTATTTATTTAGGTATTTATTAACAAGAAAATAATGCTGCTTAGGACATCAAGCTTGTTATGCCACTATAACAGTCAGTCTGTCTGCTCTCTCCATAGCCTATAAACACCTTTCTATCTTCAAAACTACACTCAGACAAATGAACACAGATATGCTAATTATCCTCCCAAACTCTGTATTTTCTTCCAGTTTACTCATTTTTAACCCATGAACAATTGTCCCAGATCCACTCAATCCTTATCAATTCCTTTAATTATTAAAAAAAAAAAACTCCTGTTAGGTTAATCACAAATCTTCATAACTAGGATTCCCTTCCATTTAGATTCTACTCTGCTGTACCGTGTATTGAAGCATACCTACTGTACATGTGCTGGATAGAGCACTCTAAGTGGCCAATGCCTTCTCTAATGCTTTAACTCTTTAGATGTATGTATTTGTTTATTTAAACAAATTCATTAAAATATACAGTAATGTGCAAATGTATTAGAACATCTCAAGATTTGTCATTTATTGAGCTTTGCACACACAATTATTTTCATTTACTACAGAAATGAGTTTTTGCAAACTCATCTTACATGAAACTAAGTCAAAACTAAAAACACAGCCATGTCTGAAATGCTAATATTTAGTATGGCCACCTTTGGCAACAATAACAGCTTGGCAACTTTTTTGGCATTGTGTACTTTCTCAAAATCTGTGGTGTAATTTGATACAAATTTTCTTGCAGTTGTATCCACAGACTTACTTTCTTACAGCTGGTACTTTTGTCGAGCATGGAATCCAATAAACCACAAAAGCAATGGGGTGTTCTAATAAATGTGCACACTAGTGTATATGGAATGAATTCTAAAATAACATCTTTAGGGTCCCCAGTGACTCACATGATAAAGACGGTCTTGTCTGGGTTATAAAGAGCACTGCATTGGCCTGATCACTTCCACGGATGAGGATGGAAACCCTTTGTGGGTTAGTTCACCTCACCACACTACAGCCTTCTTATCAGGTTACCGGACAGGGTCAGAAGGTTCAGTTGCTTGGAAACATTTGCTAATACTAACTTGATGAAGGTGGCTGATTTCTCTTGGTTTCAGACCTACATTGGGAATCTCCTGCTGTCGGTGAACCCCTTCAAGCTGCTCAGCATATACACAGAGGAGCTGAGGCAACAGTACCAAGGCAAGGAGCTTAACCACAATCTCCCGTGAGTGTCCATCCGCTTACTGGAAACTTCTGATAAAAACTCCCAATCCCCAGTTGAGATGACTTTGTCCCTTTCTTCTTCTGTTAGACATGTCTTTGCCATCGCTGATGCAGCATACTGTCAATCACAGATTTCGGACCAGGAGCAATGCATCGTTATCAGGTGTGTGTGTGTGTGTGTCTGAATATAAATACCACTCTTTAACTGTGCTCTCCCAGTGCTGATTTATTGACCCACTTGCTAACGTTATTATATACAATAAAAAATACAGTGAAATGAAGTCCATGATGAATTTGATTAATACATTTTAGTGTAGTGGTATGAGATGCTTCTGTGCTTTCTTGACCTATACCATAGTATAACGTGTAGAAAAGAACAGAACTGTAAGGCTAACCCAAAGATGAATGACTAGACATGGAAAAGTATAGAAGTAACTGTAAAAGCATGGCAGAGGATGCCCAGTGTGACACAGAGACTCTGTCGACACTGTAATCACCACAAAGAAAAGCTATATTTATGTAACTAGACTATGACACAATTACAGCAACTTTATGTCCTCATCTCTGCCCCTGTGCTTTGCTTTCTCGACAGTGGGCAGAGTGGCTCTGGAAAGACTGAAGCTGCAAAGCTGATAATTCAGTACCTGAGTATCGTCTATCAAGGAGAGCAGGAGGGAGTTCGCCAGGTAGTGGTTCTGTAGCTTAACAGAGCACAGGATAGGAGATGGTCCTCCTCCAATGGAGGGATGTGGATTATAGACTGGAGCACCATCTCCTAACCCTTTACACATCTCATGAGTTTAATAAGATAGGTCAGAAATACCATATGGAAATAAAAATAAATTATTGATGACTCTGAAATGCTTCACTCATTACATTCTAGTGACTTTTTAAAGGGCTCTCAGACATATATTTCCTCATGACATTTGTTTTCAGAGGATACTTCAGATTAAATTGCTCTGCAACACTGCCCCTAGTGGATATAAGAAATACATCAGTAATACCACATAGAACAATGTGATATTGTTTACATCCACTGGGGGCAGAGTGTTACAGGGTGGCAGCTTCATTCACCAGGATGCGAGGATTGAAAAGTTATACCAAGTTAATCTAAACAAGAAGAAGAATGCATTAGCTAAGTCTTAGCTCAACAGCCTTCATTTCTTCCGAGTGGTTCTCTGTATCTCCCCCTCAGCCCACTGAAGTACTCCCTGTTCTGGATAGTTTCGGAAACGCCAAAACAACCCTGAATGACAACTCCAGCCGGTTTGGAAAGTACCTTCACATCCACATCCGACAGTGAGTGAGGGACAGTGAGGAGTGTGAGTGACTGTATATCGGACTACAATGGCAGACAAAGCTAGCCAGTTGCAACAATATTTTAACAGGGTTGTTGTTAAACCCCAGTTATCACCAGGCTGGGCATTTACTGAATATAGACTTCCAAAATCTTTGGTTTCCAGTGTTTTAGTTTTTGAAAATGTCTGCAGAATAAACAGAAGTATCAATGCTGACGTAAGATACCGTTGTGTATCATTAATGATGTTAAACAGTATGAATACTAGGAACACTGAGGTCTGATACTGCTGCACAGCTCAGCAAGGCTGGCCGGCTGTGTGTCTGAGGGGTGGTGCTTTGTCTCCACAGCGGTGAGGTGGTGGGAACCTCTCTGTCGCAGTACCTGCTGGAAAAGTCCCGGGTTGTGTTTCAGGTAGGGCCTAAAGCTCTAGGATTTATAACTGTTGTTCAATCAGCATTCATAATTACAAACATTCACACATTCAATCGCCCTTTAAATAGTATCTTAGCTTGTTTGTGAATTAGTTAAATGAAGAACAAATTTGTACCCAACATTGTGTTCTGTGGAAAACATAATATTTGAATTTCACACTTGTAGGTAGACTTGCATAATTTTTCACAACTCCTCCAGACTTGAGGAAAAAACACTTGGGATAAAACCTACAACTTCTGTTTGCACAACTTATTCCAAAGGCAGAATTGAGGGTGAAAAAATCCCAGCAACTGCCCTTGCGAAACTTGTGTCTCTTTTCAGTATCTGTCCCTATGACTTTAGCTGGTAGAGATCACACAAATGGCAGCTTGGGTTGTGTGTGCATCCAATCTCGACGGTTTCCTTCTTGCTGCCAAAAACCTTTTAAATAGGGGGTCAAGAGCAGACTTGTTGATCCATTTTTGTTTGTATATAACACACATACATCAGGCGGGGCTGATTTTTTGCCATTTTACAAAGGTGGTAAATCAGTGCAAGGCAAAACACGTTGTGATGTGTATTTCAAATTTCTATCAACTATGTGATTTATGGCGGACACAAGTTTGCATTTTTGCAATTACTGCTACTTTCACGTCACACTGCCGAAGCCTTCTCTCGTCCTCATTATTTGCACCAGTACAGTATCTATGACAACCAAGAAGCAGCACTGACACAAAGTGAAATGGCTGGAGATTTATGAAGCATGCTAAAATTAAATCTGATCAGAATGAAAGCTCTGCCAATCAGCATGCAGTGATTATATACTGACGCTAATGGTGTCCATTTACAGGAAGTCATTTCAAGATATCTTAAAATGATGTACAGATATCTCTAAATGAACAGGAAGTAATTTCTAGATATTTAAAATGATTTACAGATATCTGTAAATGAACAGGAAGTAATTTGTAGATATTTAAAATGATTTACAGATATCTCTAAATGAACAGGAAGTAATTTTGAAATATCTTTAAATTATTTACAGCTATCTCTAAATGAGGAGGAAGTTATTTAGAGATAGTTTGGTGTATCATGCTAGCAAAACATATTATTTAAAGTTATCTGTAAATCAATTTGAGATATCTCTGTTTCATTTTTAGATAGCTCAAAATGAAATATCTTCAAAATCGTTTGTTTATAGATATCTCAAATTCATTTAAAGATATCTGCAAATGACTTACAGATATCTGTAACTATTTCAAGATATCTTAAAATGCAATTTTAGATAACCCTAAATTATCATTTGGCTTGTCATAGCACAAGTACTATCTTATTTCCCTGCCCAAAAATGGTGTAGAATTGACCATATAAATGTTTGCTATAGTAAATGTGTGCTGTCATTTTGCAGTTTACCAAGATTATACAATCTTATAGAAAGACTTTATTGTGTTTTACTATGATTGAAGAGAGTTTGTTGTGCTTTATCATTATTTCACCATGTTTTGGCATGTTTTAATAACTTCTCCAATCTTGATACCTGTCCAACCCCATCCCATAGGCGCGGGGCGAGCGGAGCTACCATGTGTTTTACGAGATGCTGAAGGGTCTCAGTGATATGCAGAAACAGGAGCTCTACTTGCAGGGGCCGGAGACATACTTCTACCTGAACCAGGTGAGAGGGCTCCTCCTTCATAACTACTGCACATTCACACATTTAGGGAAGGGGTTCCGTTTCCCAACGTTATGCTCCTTGTCTGTGTGAAGCCTGATACATGCAGTCAGCTACTGTGCATAGGTTTAGCATTCACATTCATTGTGGAGAAAGCCAAAGATGGAAGAATGAAGCAGTACAGTGAACCCTAACCATGAACAGTGATCTCAAAATTAGGACTGGGTAATGCAATTTGTCTTGATTTAATTAATTGTTTTACACAACCTTACACATTACATGGACAAAATATTATTTGTGAATCAAAGTCAATACTCAGGTCGAAAGTTTTGTGTTAAGGGAGGAGCTTGTGAGCTGGAGGGTAAGGAAGATGCAGGGGACTTCCTGGTGCTGTTGAAATGCTTGGAGACGATTGGTCTGTCTGAGGATCAGCTGACTACCATTTGGTCCATCCTGTCCTCCATATTACAACTGGGCAACATTTGCTTTAGCTCTTATGAGGTTAGTATTTCATTGACACAGTTCATCCTTCAGGCACTCAGTACATCCCCTTTATGCTGGCTGTGCTGATACCTTCAAAATGCTTGTTTAAGGGGCTGTTAACATCATCATGGGTATTTGATAACTTGCAGTAGTCTCCTGAATAATTTTATAACATAATACTAATCATAAATTAACTTGTATGCAAGTCACTGGAAAAGTTAAAAAGTTTGAACTAGTACCATATCGTACCACACCATACCGTACCATACCGTACCGTACCGTACTGTACCATACCATATCATACCAAGTTCATTTATACAGCATCCTTCATGTGCAAGCATCCCAGGGTGCTTTACAAAAATAAACAGTAAGCCAAAGGAGCTCAAAACTGCACTTTGGAACTCACTTTGGAGTGAGTTCCAAAGTGAAGGAGCTCGAGAACTGCCTCTGCCATTCGTCCGTTCCAACTCATCCAAAACTCTGCTGCTCGCCTTGTCTTTTGCCTTCCTCGTTTCTCCCACTCTATTGTACAACTGCTCTTATCGGTAATGTGACATTCTGAAATGTGATACTTTACAATGTGATATTTTGTAATAATTGTAAGGGCATCTGCTAAGAAATAAATAAATAAAGAAAGAAATAAATAATTAATATTGCTAGTGAACGTTGTGCTGCTCTATTGTTGCTGTGTTGACAGAGAGACTCATATGAGCTGGCGATGATCTTCAATGATACAGAGACTCGAATCGTTGGCAGCCTCCTGCAGGTTTCTGGAGAGGCACTTCAGAATGCCATCACATATCGAATCACGGTGAGGAGAGACGGAGGGGAAGTGTCACTTCTAAAATGTATTCTAACGCTTCAAAGCTATCATAACTACATCTAACACTTCACATCCTGCTGATGCACTTTCACTGCAGAAAGCTGCAGCTGTTTTTCAGACCAGGACCTTGTACTGAGTTCCTCTCCCTCTCTCCTCAGGAGACCTCTTATGACAGGATCTACTGCCCCCTATCTGTGGAAAGTGCCATCGACGCCAGGTAAATCTGAACGTGCATTTGTGTGCGTTGGGGTGTTTGTTACCTTTACACCAAGTGGGGATCTTTTTGATATTTTTCAAGAAACATTAAAAATATATTGAACAAAAGTCTTACATTCATTTGCAAATCTAATATCATGTGCTGGGAAATATATCCCCTGACGACAGGAACATAAAATACAGTAGTTGAGGCTTGAACTTTTCAGTATTCATTTTTAGAGTAATATATCACCAGATTTAAAGGAACAATTTTCTTTAATCCAGTTCTTCATTTAAACACCATGAAACCTGATAAAGGAATGCATTCATACCAACTAAAACTTAATAATATTGTAAAGTGTTGGGTGTGCTATAAAGCTAGGTGG
The DNA here is from genome assembly GCF_902713425.1 of Acipenser ruthenus. Lineage (NCBI taxonomy): Eukaryota > Metazoa > Chordata > Actinopteri > Acipenseriformes > Acipenseridae > Acipenser > Acipenser ruthenus. The sequence continues at coordinate 12,735,762 of NC_081207.1, read as the reverse complement.
CACTCTTTTCAGACTGCTACCCAGAACTTGCTTAATAGACAGGTGCTATGGTGGGCATACCCCAACCACACTGAAACCACTTACAGCTTACATTAATCGACCATCAAAATAACTCCACAGCCTGGTACAGTGACAGCATGACCCTGCAAAGGGTTGCATTGTTGTCATCAATAAGCAGCACACATTGTTTGGGTTTCCATGCAGTTTAGAAACTCAAAATTATCTCTCCATTGTCGTGAGAATGTGACGTAGCAACACATATCATGCACATTCCCTATGCTATGCACGACCAAACATGGTAGACTTAAAAGGTTGGGTAAATCACCTCACGCTAAAAAGCCATGCAAATTGACCCCAAACTATGTTTTTTTTGCATGTCCGAAAGCTGTACCTTATGTTCACAGTATTTCAGCAGAGTGTGCCAGAGAGGTTTTAGGAATGTAATGGGGCTGTATACACTTAATCCTTAGCATTTCTTCTTTAGATGTGTTTAATACTCCCCTTTCTCTCTGTAGGGGTACTGTGTGAGTACTATGTTAACAAATATATTGCATTTTTTAAATTAATTTGTTGATTGACAACTAAACAACAAAAGCATGTTTCTGCCCATACATTTATTTTTTATTTTTTTAATTTGGAATCGATAAATATTTTTTTTAATTTTCTCCCCAATTTGGAAAGCCCAATTTATTTTATTCCATCCCAGCTCACCGCTGCCACCCCTGCGCTGACTCAGGAGAGATGTCGACGGACACACGCGTCCTCCGAAACGTGTTCCGTCAGCTGTCCGCTTCTTTTCACTCTGCAGGCCATGCAGCCACCTCAGAGCTACAGTGTCGGAGGACCATGCAGCTCCGGGCAACTTACAGGCAGGCCCGCAGGCTACTGGCCAGTCTACAGGGTTTGCTAGTGCGCGGTGAGCCGAAGAGTACCTGGCCGACCTAAGCTCTCCCCACCCGGGCGGTGCTTGGCCAATTGTACGCTGCCCCTTGGGAACTCTCGTCCACGGTTGATAGTGGAATGGCCTGGACTTGAACTAATGACCTCCAGGCTATAGGGTGCATCCTGCACTCCACGCAGAGTGCTTTTACTGGATGCGCCACCTGGGAGCCCCCACAAGTGCTATTTAAATTGAAATGTTGTTCTGGGATTTAAAAAGAAAAAAAAGTATGAAAATTATAATGTAAAAAAGGGAAAAAAAATCTATAAATCCCAGTATATGTTGCCTATCTCAAAAACAAAGTTTTATTTGGGTCTGCAATTGGTGCAGATGTTACTGTACTTTATAGTGTTTTTGCAAGTATTCAGATGCAATGGTTTTGGGCAAGTTTAATAATAAAAAACTGAAAGATTTCTATCAAGCTGGATGGTTCAAGTAATCTTCCATGTCATTGTTGTGCAGTTCATGCAAAATGATATCAGATTAGTCCTCTAGTAAACAGGTAACCTTGAGCACATCGCCTGTAAGTAACCTCAATAGCTATGTTTACAACAAAAATAGAGCTAGCACTCTATGATTGTCGTGCTATTATTCCTGAAACTAAATCCCTTGACCCTGTCCTTTTTCATTTTGACAAGGGGTGCCACACAAGTCGGTGTTATTTTCTGGTAATTAAGGAGGGGATATGCTAATTTCATATAACACGCATCATAAGAAAGTACCAATAATTAAACCTGTACAGTGCTGCCAGATTGGCAAATGAAAACAGCCCAATTTGGCTTGTTTTCAAAGCATCTAGCAGGTAAATATTGTATTTAGTGGATATTTATATCATGCATGTTTTTTTCTGTTCCTTCCGATTATGAGGTCATCACCAGTGAAGGACTTCAATCCCCACAATTCCCTGTATAGTATATAGCACCTGCAGCTCGGCAACCAATAAAATGACAAATCACACAACCGCTCACACTTGCATTCAGCAGATCGGGCTCAAGATTATTCTTACACGATTGACAATCATTTGCATTTTGCAATGGGCAGGGACAGCATTGCCAAGGCCCTGTACTTGGTGCTGTTTGACTGGCTGCTGGAGCGCATCAACGAGTGGCTAATTCCTAAAGAGATGGACAGCACTGTGGGCATCGTGGATATCTACGGCTTTGAGGTGAGTCTACAGGACAACTTCACACACCCTTTTTTTTATAAAATGAAAAAGAGTTCAGTTCATTGATCTACGCTCTTGTGCTGCAGGATCTGGGAGTGAACAGCTTTGAGCAACTGTGTATTAATTACGCTAACGAGCAGCTCCAGCACTTTGTGAACAAGGCAGTGATCTCCCAGGAACAGGTGAGAGAAGCAGGGCCAGCTCTGACACATGAACCATGTTTCCATAAAAAGGGTATTGCTTTTGGACCTAGACCTACAAGACACTTTCATGTTCCTGCTGGTTTTGCATCACCTAGATTTTAGGATTGAGGCATAATTAAAAAAATAAAAAAAGATTGTATGAATATAATTTAGATATTTTATTTAACATCATGTAATCAAAGAAAAAAGTCTACCGGAAGGCAAATAGTAGTTCAGCATTTCATGTTAGATTTCGAAATGTCACATTTTTCCACTGTTGTCAGTGGAAAACTACAAAACGTTATATAATTCAATATGTTAACGTAACATTATTCAGCAGGTTTCATTCGACTTTATGAAGTAAAATTTGTTAATTCTATAGGGTAATGCAAAACTTTACACCTTTACAGCTGTACACCTGACCACCCATTCTGAGAGAGAACTTTCAGTTCTGAAAATGGCTCCTATGAGTTCCTGTGCACAATACTGGAAGACAGCCTTTCTCTACTCTGCGTTTGCTCCTTGTAGTCAGTGATGTCCTGAACCCCCACAGGAGGAGTACTCACTGGAGCAGATCGAGTGGTTTCCAGTCCGCCTACCCGACTGCCAGTCCTGTCTGGAGATGATCTCTGCTAGGCCCCACGGCATCCTGCGAATACTGGATGACCAAACCAGCCTGCCGCAGGTCAGAGCATTAATAGTGTTGTGTGGGGCATTTCTTCACTGAGTTACATACCCTGGGTAATGTTACACCAGAGTGCCCTGGAGCACTGTTAGCATTTCTATCACTTCTTTCTCTCCTCTTGTTTCCAAACACATCTTTGCTGCAGCAAACAATAATAAATACAAATGTATTTGGGAAAAATAATATATCATTTTAAAATATTTTCAGTGTTTTGAAGACATTTTAAATATGCAAAAGCAAACAGATTACGTGATTTGTGTACTCACATTAAACTCAGGAGTACACAGGAGTCTTAAAAAAATTGGGAGCAAATGTCAGTTTCATATTTTAAACTCCTATAAGTGAATTGTTCGTGCACTAGGCTTACAATATATCCAGACAACCTTTTAATAATCAAGAAAATCACACAGACTTATTTAATTTAAAGTTTTAACGAATCAGAGCAGTATTAGTACTCCTTCAGTTTATTAAATGCTTAATAATGGATCGAGTGCTTGCAAGCCACTTTGGATCCCTGCTAATAGGCAATCTGAGCGTTTCCAGTGCTTTAACAGGTTTAACAGCATTAATACTTCAATACAGCAATATAAGTATGGTTATCATATGTTTAACCCTTAGGCTAGCCATGCAAAAAGCTAAAAACCCACAGCTAAATCCTAAAACATACCTATATATCACTCTCCAAAGCTAAAATATAATTCCTATACCTTATAGCAATGCATCCATATAAATGAGATATACATTGAAAATTGTTCTTACCTTCCACTATATGGAAGTGTAGTTGTAGAATACAATGTCAAAACAAGAGCTGTATTCAAAGGCAGACTTCTGAATACGACCAAACAGCAACTTGCTTTTTCAGAGATCCTCAGAGCATGGACCACACAACTTGTAGTTAGCAAGTCGCGTGATACTTGACTGGGGTTTTACCTCAGCTTTTATAGAGCTTTTTCTACATTTAATATGGCAGAAGACTGAATTAAATGTAGCCCTTATATTTTAAGTGAATATTATATTTAAAAAGTACCAGTGACTCCTTTACTAAAATTAATTGCATTTGATTTCATGGTCCTCATGTTCCACCCCTCCTTCCTCTAAAAATTAAAAATTAGGTCAATTGGAGTTCACAGGGTACTTGCTACCAAGTACAATACAGATATATGTGCATATATGAGAGAGATGTGTCTATGATTCTATGGTCTGATGAGACCAAAATAGAGCTTTTTGGCCTCAACGCAAGCCTAACACCGCACATCATCCTGAGAACACCATCCCTACCGTGAAGCATGGTGGTGGCAGCATCATGCTATGGGGATGCTTCTCTGCATCAGGGCCTGGAAAGCTCGTGAAAATAGAGGGCAAAATGGATGCAGCAAAGTACAGAGAAATTCTGGAGGAAACCTGCTGAAGTCTGCAAGAGACCTGGGACTTGGGAGAAGATTCACCTTCCAGCAGGACAATGACCCCAAACATACAGCCAAAGCCACACTGGAGTGGCTTAAAAACAAGGTCAATGTCCTGGAGTGGCCTAGTCAAAGCTCTGACCTCAATCCAATTGAGAATATGTGGAAAGAGTTGAAAATTGCTGTTCACCAAAGGTCCCCATCCAACTTGACGGAGCTTGAGCAATTTTGCAAAGAGGAATAGGCAAAAATTGCAGTGTCCAGATGTGCAAAGCTGGTAGAGACTTATCCAAATAGACTCGTGGCTGTAATTCCTGCCAAAGGTGCCTCTACCAAATATTGGCTCAAGGGGGTGAATACTTATGCAATCAATTATTTTCTGTTTTGAATTTGTAATTAATTTAGAACAATTTGTAGATTATATTTTTAGACTTTTTTGTGTTGATCAGTGGCAAAAACTCCTAATTAAATCAATTTTGATTCCATATTGTAACACAATAAAATGTGGAAAAGTCCAAGGGGGGTGAATACTTTTGAGAGCCACTGTAATGAGGTACATACTCCTGTTTTTCTTAAAGCACCTTCCGCTGGTTATCATTCAAAACTGATACATAGCAAATACAAATCCCGCTTTTAAGAGCCAACAACGAATCCTGTTTTGAGGTGCCAAAAACTAATCCTTATCTCTGATGGTCTAATGCCCTTCCAGTATTCTACTGTGTGTCTGTGGCAATGTGCCCCGCCCCTGTGTGCATATTATGTGTTGTATGTTGCGTGTGTTAATGTTGGTGTATAGTCATTGGTACACGGGATATAAACGGGTCTGTGTTTCACGTGTATTTAAAAAAGTGTAGATTTGTATTTAGGCACGAGGAGGGCACAAATCACTTCACGTGCTGGTTAAATGTAATATGTGAGCACGGGGTTGCACAGAATTAATTCACGTGCTGGGATTCAAGTGAATAATTAATTAGTAATTGAATCCCAGCACAACAGTATATATAGAGACACGTAGCATTCAGTCGGGGTTGGGAGTTCGGTGAGTGGAGAACGGGATTGGAGACGGAGGTAATTGTAAATTGTAAAGGCGTAAATATAAGAGTATCTGCTCATCGTGTTTTGTTCGTCTGTCTGTGCACTGTTTAGTCCGTTTTGTTCGTCTATTTATTTTGGCCTCAAGTGCCGTGCCCTGTGTTTTGTATGTTCAAACCTTTTATTTTCTGTTCTGTTTATTAAATGCTGAGCGAAAGCATTCGCTCAGCTTCACCAAACCACACCTCTCTGTCTGTTTATTTCCTGCTTCTGGTCTGACGCCACCCACTCCGGCCGTCTTTGTGACAGTGTCTCAGACAGACTTTTAATTCTTTCACTTGTAAACGCTACAGTCTCCCTGTAAATAAATACCGCTTATTACTGCAGTAAAACTTAAATAAATGCAACACTGTGGCTTTTCTTTGTTTTAAATGTAATTCTGTCCAACAGTTGCTTTTTCTTTTGTAATACAAAAGACAAAAGATTTTTGGCTCACAAACATCATCCCAATTAAAGTTGCTACCTTTCTGATAAGTCTCGCTTCGACTGCCAAAAAGCACTTTCCATGCCCAGCACCGCTCTGCTACAAGCAGGTAAAGGCGAGGTTACCAATTGAATTATATTTCTTTAGTAGGTCCACTGTATACTACAGTTATTAAATCCAGTTTACACTTTATTGTCTTATATTCAAACAGTTCCTCTGTTATATTAAAACATTTACACTTCTATTCTGTTTGAATTATTCTAGAATACCTGGGTTTAGCTTAAAGACTACTTTCAGATCAAGCTTACTACTTCTCTAAATAAGAAACCTGACTGTGGCCACATTCTTGAGCCAATTAAACTAGATGCTTGTTTTCTGCCTTTTCAGTCTTCCTGTAACACGACTTCGATTTTGTATTCAGTAGAACCTTAAACAAGCAAAAACACTAGTTCAAATATTCTGTTTCTATTTACTTAAAACATATTTCCTTTCAGAGTTTTTCATTCGATTTCTTATTATATCAGAATTAGGGCTGCCAAGCAATTAAATTAATAGTGATTAATCTCACGATGAAAAAAATTAATCTTAGATAATCTTGGTTTTAATCGCATATTAAATAGTTACAATTACTACATCCATCGAATTTAAATTTGTTTTATTACTGATGCTATTGTTTTTATTATTGTTAACTGTAAATAAAATTGTTTAAAATGTATTTATTTAACCAGGAAATTTACCCATTGAGACCACCACCAAAATTTACTTGGGGCAATAATTTAGAAATTACAAATACAACCGACACAATCAAATGTGCAGTTCAAGCTTGAGCAGCAGAATACAGAGATCAGAAAACACAATACATAGGATATCTATTTTAAAATGTGATTGTGAACTGAAATAAATTACTTTTTTTTTTTTTAAATAAAATTATAAATATGTAGCTACAGTAAGCACTTCTAGGAAATGAAATGTTAATTGTAAAGAGAACATACAAAAAAAAAAACCTGTCATCATATCCAAAAACTGCTAACTAACAATTGTTAGGCTTTACATACTATGTGCAAAAAAAGCAACACAGCCTAACTCATTAAAAATAAATAAATAAATAAAAAAGCATTATCATACTTAGCTTGATCCTGCAGCGGTCCTGCATTTCTGTCGAAACTGGTGGGTTTAATTTGTTGTTATTGTCTGTAGCAGAAGAGCTGCTAGTGGTTTTTGAGACATGAAGGCGTGTTCAGCACGTAGCAGACTAGATGTACTTGTGTGTGATACTGGAACTCACTTTGACAGTATCGAAGTAAGCGTCTTTCTGTCCAGTGAGCCGTCAAAAAAAAATCCCATTCATTTTTAGTGCGCCATTAAGCGGTTCAGTGATTAACTTTCTATTTAAACAATAAGTTACTGCACTCAGACACTCAATACAATGTTGCTGCGGCCAGGATTGAAGTACGGTGTGCCTAAAGGCTCAATACACAGCAATTGACAGCCCTAATCAGAATACTTTCTTTTTAAAACCACTGTGCTTAGTTACAATAAAATCAAATAGGTCTTTTTAGTTTCAAACATGTTCTGTCTAGAAAGGGTTACTTTTTTTCTTTTGCTATATGGCAATACCTAGGCTTTGTGTTTAGTTCTTTAAAAACTATGACTTCATTTTCAAGTTAATTAAATGAGATGCCTGCTTCAGCCAAGGTTACAGGCTTCCATGCGCGATAGCTCTCATTAATTTAAAGATAGGGGAGGCCCTATGTTTAGGTCTGACCAGCTTCCAAGAGTGTATACACTCTAATAACAAAGGTACACAGACAAGCTGAACTCTCTTATTTTTAACTGTAGTGTGTTCTTTCAACAATAATTATTTTATTTGTATAACAGTTTAACTTTAAATGATTTTATAACATGTATTTCTAATTCAGATATTTCAATATAGCCGTCTCTTTTATAAATTGTAATTTTATTTGACTCCGTTGGTATACACAGAAGACAAGAGATTAATTTTAATTAGACATCTGCTTAGCAGCAAATGCAACCTTGAATATTAAAAACTTTGGACTGCTATATTTTGATACTGATTAACATCCTAATCTCAGTTTTCTATTTATTTAAATACTTATGTTTTTTCTTACTATAGTAGAACCACAACCCTACTTTAGTTCAATTGTTCCTGGCATATTAACTGTGCTCCATAGAGTTTGTCATTCTGTTCTCGCTGGATCGGAATGTTTGAGGTTCTGAGTATAATTAAAAAAGATGCGTTTGGAACTTTCAGCAGGTCAGCCTTGCCTTACACAGATTCACGAATAATATTTTTCTACTGGCTACACACACTATTCGAAAGGAATACAGAATCCTTATAATATTACTATAAGCTAATACAGTTTCACAAATGTTCAATTTGTATCCCAAAGATCAGCCTGCTTCCAGCAGCTGTGACAGTCTTGGGTCAGTTTCTGCTCTCAGTGAGGCTGTCACAGCCACCACAGGAGTGGTTGACAGTCTTTAAATGCCTGATACCTGCAAAAAACTTCAATCTTGTTAGCTGGGCTCCCATCTCTACATTCTCATTCCCATCATCAGTGGGAAGACTGCAAATAAATTAACCACCCAGCTGCTTATCCCGTGATTTCCACGTGAAGCGCATGCAAGTCCAAATTTGTCTCTCCCGTGAGAATAGCATGCAGGCGCTTATATGTGCACCTGCAAAGTTTAACACATCTTTTTAACGTACTTCAATGAAAAAAATAAGAACTCTGTATTGTAAAAGTGTATGCAGTTATATTTTTTAGTGGCAGATGGCAGCAGTCCCTAAGAAATGTGCTTGACAGACTGGGTCATCTGTATATAAGCAGCTGAGAATGAAAAATTGATGATTGTTTGACGTGCGTCTGCTTTGAAATCTATCACACCAAAAATAATTTATAAAATATTATATTATCTATTATAATGCTGCCATTGTAAAAAAATGTTATTTATACTTATATAATGCTGCCATTGTAAAAAAATGATGTTATGTTATGATCTATATTATAACGCTACAACATTGTTGTTATTTTGTTATTGAAGTGCTATTGAAATACTGTATTTCCATTTATCATAATCACAATAAAAAAGTGTGTATTTTTAAAAAAAAATATAACAAAAATAGTTTTGAAAACTGTCCAATTGCTTATTTGAGGGCCAAAAATGAAAAATCTGCAAAAAAAAAAAAAAAAAAAAAAAAAAAAGAGCATTTTTAACATGGAAATTACCTAAATAAATGGACAGCTGGGTGTTAAGCTATTTCTATCAAAGAGCCATACATCTTTGCCACATACACCTTTCACAAGGGAAGACGGGTTTCAGGTTCACTCGTGACAGTGTTCTATAATAATAATAATAATAATAATAATATTTATATAGTAAAAAGGCAATAAAACAAACACTTACAATCATAAAAGCAATGACAGATTAATAAATAACAAAACACAACATAACAAACAACAAAGAAAAAACTGATAAACAATTTAAAAAGCCATAATAAAAAGGTATGTTTTTAGAAGAGATTTAAAAACATCAACAGAAGGAGCCTTCTGGAGTATTCTGGAGACATGGCGCATAGCAGGAAAACGCCTGATCACCCATTGATCGCAGCCTAGTTTTTGGAACACACAATAGTTTTGCTCCATGTAGTGTTTGAAATAGATGATTACATCATGTCGCAAATAGACACTATTTATGGCAGTACCTGTGGTACGATATAGCAATAGATGTACATGTGGTGAGGGAATAAAGAGCTGTTCTGTTAATTCAATGCGTGTGTTTCTCACAACTAAATAATAATAATAAGCAAATATTACATTGGCGACGAGGATTCAAAACGAGACACACCACGTTCAACAAGGATTCAAGAGTGAAAAAAAAGAAAAGAAGAAAAATAAATAAAAGTGAGTAACTTACCGTTGAAAATTTTCTTCACTGCAATGACGCTGTGCCATATACCAAACATTGCAGGGCATGTCTGGTGTGAAAAACCTGAGCGACGACATCATTGTGTATGGTGCTAATCAAGAAGAACATGATAAAAATCTCACAGCAGTTTTTCAGGGAATAAAAGAAAGTAGACTGACACTCAATCGCAGCAAATGTGAGTACAACAAAACAACACTAGAATTATTTGATTTTATCTTCTCAGCTAGTGGCATATCTGCTGACCCAAGGCAAGTAGCTGCCATACATCAAGCCAGTGAAGATGCCAGTGAAATTCGAAGCCTTCTCGGAATGGCTAACTATTGCTCTTGTTTCATCCCAAATTTTGCTACTGTTACAGCACCTTTGAGAGAGCTCACAAGACAGGACATTCCATGGCATTGGGATGAGGAACAAGAAACAGCACTGAGGACACTCAAAGAAAGCCACACCAGTGAAACAACAAGGCATATTTCAACCCAAGCAGAGAAACTGAACTAATCGGCAACGCTAGCCCTGTAGGACTAGGAGCTATCCTTCTACAAAAGGACAATTCAAAGCAGTACTTCATGCCAGACGGTCTCTTAGTGATTATTATTATTTATTTCTTAGCAGACACCCTTATCCAGGGCGACTTACAATTGTTACAAGATATCACATTATTTTTACATACAATTACATTATTTTTTACATACAATTACCCATTTATACAGCTGTTTTTTTTTTTTTTTTTACTGGAGCAATCTAGGTAAAGTACCTTGCTCAAGGGTACAGCAGAAGTGTCCCCCACCTGGGATTGAACCCACAACCCTCCGGTCAAGAGTCCAGAGCCCTAACCACTACTCCACACTGCTGCCCTGTGATGTTGAAAGAAGATATTCACAGACTGAACGTGAAGCACTAGCTACAGTATGGAGTTGTGAACACTTCTATCTTTACTTCTACGGCAACCCAGTTACCCTAGTAACTAACCACAAACCTTTAGAGCTGATAAGAAATAACCCTAGCTCCAAACCACCTGCATGCATTGAGCGATGGGGACTCCGGCTACAACCTTACGATCTCAACATCAAATACAGAAGGGGATCAGACAATCCAGCTGACTATATGTTACATCATCCAATCCCACCAAAGACGCCTGATAGCTCCAGAGTAGCTAAAGTAGCAGAGGAATATGTTAACTTCATAGCCCAGTACCCAACACCCACGGCCATGACTGGCAGAAATACAGCAGGAGACGCTGAAGGATCCAATTCTCCAAACAGTCAAAGAACTAATATGACAGGACACATGGCACACCATTGCCTGTAATACATGCTGCTGAATTAAAACTGTTTCATCGTGTTTGCAGTGAGCTTACAATCTCACCAAACAATGACATACTGCTAAGAGGATCCAGGATAGTCATACCCTCTACACTTCAGCACAAAGTACTCTTGCTTGCACATGAAGGACACCAGAGGATAGTAAAGACAAAAGAGCCTGCTTCGTGAGAACGTATGGTTTCCGAACATTGACCAAAGTGCTGAAGCCATGGTGAAAAACTACCTGGCTTGTCAAGCTACAATGCCTGCAAAGCACTCAGAACCACTAAAGATGTCTGAACTCCTAGAAGCAGCATGGCAAGATGTCAGCGTAGCTTTCTATGGACCTCTCCCCACTGGGGAATACCTTCCGGTTCTTGAAGATGAATACTCTAGGTACCCTACAGTGGAAATCATCAGATCAATTTCAGCCAATGTTGTCATATCAGTAATGGACAGCATCTTTTCCATGTTTGTTATTCCACAAATTGTGAAGACTGACAATGGCCCACCATTCAATGATGATCAGTTCACCAAATTTGCAGCATATCTAGGTTTCAAGCACAGGAAGATCACACCTCTCTGGCCACAAGCCAATGCTGCTGCAGAGATATTTATGCGGACGATAGGGAAATTCCTAAGAATTGCTGGAATGCAAGGTGTTCCTCAGAAACAAGAACTTTGCAAGTTCCTGAGGGAATATCGCTCTACACCAGACAGCACAACTGACAAATCTCCTGCAGAACTCCTGTTAAATCGGAAAATTTCCACTGTCAACATCGATAGACAAGATAGACTCGATAGTGAGAAAGATCGCACTGCCAAGCCAGGATGAAAGCGTACTCAGACACCCGTCGGCACGCAAAACCACCCACCATTGCACCTGGCAATTCTGTGCTACACCGACAGAAGAAAAACAACAAACTATCCACCCCATACAACACCAAGCCATACACAGTGACAGACATCAAGGGCTCCATGATCTCCGCTACAAGAAATGGACATTCAGTGACTAGGAACTCTTCCTTCTTTAAGAAACTTCACTCAGAATGACCAAAAGTTGGATGACGAGGATGATGAGCTTATCACCATCACACCAGCCTGGAGGTACCCAACCTGAGGTCACAGACAACCTCCCACTTAACTGAAAGACTATGTGTAAAAAAAAAAAAAAATAGAAAATGAAAAAATACATTTTGGGACAATAACATTTAGTTCATTTCAGAAGGACAATCAGAATTTTAAAATCAATTCTATGTCTCACTGGTACCCAGTGGAGAGAAGCCAGGACTGGAGTGATGTAAGCAGAGATTGGGGTTTTGGTTAAAACCCGGCCCGCTGCATTCTGGACCATCTGGAGTGTCTGGAGAATCTTACCAGATACTCCCGCTAACAGTCCATTGCAATAGTCAATGCGAGATGTAATAAAAGCATGAACCAATTTCTCAGTGTCCACAGCATTAAGGGAAGATCTTAGTCATGTGATGTTATGAAGATGGTAAAAAGAAATCTTGGTGATGTTCTTAACATGAGCCTCAAAAGATAATACAGAGTCAAAAATCACACCAAGATTTTGGGCTTCTGAGGTACAGCTTACTTCAACTCCCCCAATTTTTAAGCCGACACTATCAACTTTGTGATGCTGTGGAGAACCAATTAACATCACTTCAGTTTTATCACAGTTAAGTTGTAGAAAAGTATTTTTCATCCAAGATTTAATGTCAGACAAGCAATTGTGAAGAATAGAATTATCAAGGCTTGTTTCGGGTTTGGCCTGCAAACAAATTTGTGTGTCGTCAGCATAACAATGAAAATTAATTCCAGGTAAAAGATAAATGCTAAAAAGGAGAGGTCCCAGCACAGACCCCTGTGGAACACCGGTTGACACCAGCATTGTATTAGGCAGTTTCCATTGCCACAAACTGCCTTCTATCAGACAGATAGGATCGAAACCATTGGAGTGCAATACCGGAGATGCCAACATCATTCTCAAGACAGTACAGCAAAACCTCATGATCAGTGGTATCAAATGCTGCACTCAGATCAATTAGGACAAGAATATTAATAAGGCCAAAATCAGCAGCTATCAAAAGGTAATTTACCACCTTCACCACAGCCATCTCTGTGATATGTATGGCTCTAAAACCTGACTGAAATAATTCATAAAGGTCGTTCGACATCAGGTGATTTTGAAGTTGACCAGCCACAACTAGCTCTAAGATTTTTACAGGAATGGTAAATTAGAGATAGGCCTAAAGTTATTGGGTAAATCTGGATCCAGGTTTGATTTTTTTAACAAGGGGGCAAGGGTGCTGGAACTAGGGGTGCTGGTTTTGCATGGCTTCCATCATATACAGGGGTTACAGTTTTGTTCAATGGCTTTCAGCACCCCCACTTTAAAAATTGTGCCAGTGCCACTGCAAAGGGGTGACCGCAGCAGTTTTAAAAAGAGACAGAATGACTCCTGAGTGAGTTATTAACATAACATAAAGGCAGAGAGTTACAAAGCTAAACTTAAGCAAAGCAGTTGGAAAAGGGTCAAGGAGGCATGTTGTGGATTTGGATTTCATTACTAGCTGGTTTATATCGGAAAAGGAAACCACAGTCAAATCAGTAAGGGTATGGCCTAAATAAGAAGTGATTGTTGGGCCAGCAATATCAATGGAGAGTAGTAATTGGCTTCTACGTTTGCAATTTTATCCTGAAAGAATTCAGCAAAAGCATATTGTGTAGAAACAGATAGAGTGGATTTGCTTGCTGGCTGTAACATCTTATTTGTGGTAGTGTGACAGAGAGCGAATGAATCAGAGTCAACAGTCTCCCTCCCGACCTGTGAGGGTGCTGTGTAACAGGAACAGTGTGCCCCGGACTGGATGGTTTGACAGTTGATTCCAGGGTCAGTTGGAAGTTGGCCATCCAGGAAGGGGACTGAGCCACAGTATCAGAAGTCATCGCCCTAATACGGTAGGCGATGTGTCAGTCATGGATTGGAGGTGACATGATTGCACTCGCTACCGAAGAGGGTGGGACTGAAGGTATATCAGGAGATGTGGCCGAGCAATCTGTTCCTCTGCTAAGGTTACGGACTGACCTTGAGGAATAACGAGAAACCGTGAGTGTTTAGTGTTGTATTGTATGTCTATTTAACTGTTCTTGTTTGTCATTGTAGACTGCTAAATATCTGAGAGCTGTCGCTGATAAGTCAGCATCAAAAACTCAGACTGCACTGCATCACTGTTTATGTATTCACAACACCACTTGCACCCAGACCACTCACCGTTGGACTAGTGATCGTGCAGGTGTTTTAAAGTGTGTGTTTGTTATTATTATTATTTCGGGACTGAACCCTGTGATTTTGACTGGCTGTACACATCATTGTGTATAGTCAGTCTTATTATTTAAAAGCAATTAATAAAGCTTTGTTTTCACCACTGAACTGTTGTTTGACCGTTGTTACTAAGCACTTCATCACCTCCAGACTTGTGCACTACAAACCACTTTGCCATAGGTAGCAAAGAGAAACTTTGGATTACCCCGACCATTCTCAATCAGATTTGAATAATAAGAGGCCCTAGCCGAATTTATAGCATCCCTATACGCACACTGATGCTGTTTAAAGGTTTGAGAAAAATACAGTTAGCTTAGATTTCCTCCACAAACACTCTAACTTACATCCCTTGGCTTTCATAGATCGCAATTCAGCCGTATACCAGGGAGAAGAGCAGGAGAAGGAAACAGAGCCTGTTTTTTGAGGGGCTAGACAATTCAAGATATTTTCTAAAGTAACATTATATAATTCAACTGCACTCTCCACGGAATTAGGCAGAACTTCACATGATGAAGTTTGAATAGCCTCAGAGAGTACAGTTGAAATCAACTGACTTAAAGGCCAAGATACACTATGTAATTTCAGTGTAATCAGATTGCATTGTGTGTGAGCCTGTGATTGCATGGTTATCACATCATTATTGCACCGTGCAATTAGGCTCGATCGGATTGCATCCTATTGCAAGCTATCAAGCGGGGCTCTATTTTCATGCAATCGGATGCGAAATGTTAGCAAATTAATCCAACCGAAGTATGAAAGATGAGTTATTTGTGGGGTTTAATTAAGTGTATATGTGTTGAGTATTTAACATTTTAAATGTAAAACTTAAACCCCCACAAATATTTCACCTTTCGTACTTCGGTAATGAATAAAATAGAATAAGGGGGGGCAGGGGGGCAAAATATTATTCTTTTTATTAACCCTGTAAAACCGCGTATCTGTATCGCACATTTTATATATAAAATAAGCCCTTACTATAATTTGCAAACCATTTTTTTGGGTGTTTCGATAAAAAAAAATAATAAAAATAAAAAAAATGCGCTCACCTGTTTTTTGTTTGTGCCACGGAGCTCCTAGACAACAGCCACTGCCTCCGATGTGACTGACACCGTCTGTCAGGAAACAGAATGCGGGGTGACAACAATATAACTAACCCCCACTTGCCCCCCCCCTGGTTCTGCTTCACATTTACCGCAGTCCATCATGGTGGTTGGTGCCTTATTACCGTTTGTGCCTATAGCCAAACATGGACGTTTATGAAAAATGGGACACCGACGGGACAACTACCCAAAACCAGGACAAAAGTAACATTTTACTAAACCTGTGGGGACACCAGGACGTGCTCCCTGAAAAGGGGACTCTCCCAGGAAAATTGGGATGGTTGGTAGCTATATATATATATATATATATATATATATATATATATATTTATATATTGTGATGTATTTTGACCTTTTCAGCCGGAGTCTGTGTTGTTCTTTCCAATAGGTGTCTGTCACTTTAATTACACACGATACAGTGGAAGTGCTCTTTAAACGCTGTGGCGTACGTTTATTTAGCAAACTGATATTTCAAACAAACAAAAACACAAAACAAAACCTAGCCCTTCTTCAGGCGCTAACTAAACTGGTTAACAGTAGTGCTATCTAATGCAGGGCAGGGTATGCCTGTTCCCCTGTTTAAACTAATTCCACAAATCACCTAAGCCAAATCACCGTCCAGAACTTCGTTGTCAAAAACCTGTACCTTTGTTTCGTTATCAGAAAATCTTTCTTTGTCCAACACACTTTTCCACTGTTCAGTCTTTCCCCTCTCACCACTTCAACCCTTCTCCTTGAACACACAAACTGAAACCTTTTTAACCCCAACTTGATCACTCCCATCTGATCAGCATTTGCCCATTAATTATACAATTAAGCAATTGTTAACTTTGTTATCATACAAAGTGTGTGGCTATCCCCAGGGTCCTAAAGCCTCCAAATTACTGTCTGGTACATACACATCATCACATACCCTCCCCCTCTGCACGATCCCATGGGGTCGGGCATACAAGATTTCTGCTGGCTGCGGAAACCTAGACAGGAAATCAGCATTTACGTGTTCTTTACCTTTTCTATGTATTAAGTCAAAACAGTAGGGCTGTAATGTTAAAAACCACCTGGTTATTCTCGCATTCTTGTCTTTCTGACGATACATCCACTGTAATGGGGCGTGGTCTGTAACCAGTGTAAATCTCCTTCCCCAGAGATACCTCAAAGAGTCCACTGCCCACTTGACAGCTAAGCACTCCTTTTCTATTGTGGCATATGTTTTTTCCCTTGGTAGGAGCTTTCTGCTCAAAAATAAAACAGGATGTTCCTCCCCCTCACAGGACTGTGATAACACTGCCCCTAAACCCACTTCCGAAGCATCTGTTTGTAATATAAACGGTTTATCAAAGTCAGGACTTATCAAAACAGGTTCAGAGCACAGTGCTGATTTCAAGTCTAAAAATGCCCTTTCAGCCTCTGCTGACCATTTTACCATGTTAGACGTGGAGGCTTTAGTGAGTTCCGTTAAGGGCACAGCTCTTGAGGCAAAGTTTTCAATGAACCGGCGATAATAGCCAATAAGTCCGAGAAAGGCTCGGACTTGTTTCTTGTTCACTGGACGGGCACAAGACAAAACAGCTTCAATTTTGTTTTGCTGTGGTCTAATTAAGCCACGTCCGAGTGAAAACCCCAGATATTTTGTTTCCTGCAGAGCGAATGCACACTTCTTTTTATTAGCTGTTAAGCCTGCTTCCCTTAACGATCTCAATACCGCTTCCACTTTGTATACATGAGACTCCCAATCAATGCTAAAAATGACCGCATCGTCGAGATAAGCTGCTGCATAGTGACTATGTGGCCTGAGTATCCTGTTCATAAGCCTTTGGAACGTGGCTGGGGCGCCATGCAGACCAAAAGGCAACACTGTAAATGGGAACAAACCCTGTGGAGTTACAAATGCTGTTTTTTCTTTTGACTCTGGTGACAATGGCACCTGCCAATAGCCTTTGGTCAAGTCGAGTGTGGTGATATACTTGGCTTTTCCCAACCTTTCTAGCAATTCATCCACCCTTGGCATTGGGTATGCATCAAATTTTGATATTTCATTCACTTTTCTGAAATCCATACAAAATCTTATAGTTCCTTCAGGTTTTGGCACCATCAATACCGGGCTGCACCAGTCACTATTTGATTCCTCAATTACTTGTAATTCCAACATCGTTTTTATTTCTTTAGCCAGATCACCCTGTTTAGACTCTGGAATTCGAAATGGTTTCATTCTGACTCGGGCTCCCACAGGGGTAATAATACTATGGGATATAAGATTAGTTCTCCCTGGCAAGTCTGAGAACACATCGTCATTTCTATTAATTAGTTATTTAATTTTAGTACTCTGTTCCGCAGTCAAGTATTTACCAATTTTTGGTAAATATTCATTGAATTAGTGTTCCTTAACGGTATAACCTCGGGGTATCCAGTGGCATAATCCACAATGACCAGAATGTACTGGAACCCTGTTTTAGACTTTTCCAAGGGCCCAATTAAGTCCATTCCCACTCTCTCAAATGGCATGTCTATGACAGGTAACGGGACTAGCGGGGCTCGAGTAGGTTTCCTGCCAGCGACCAGCGACCAGCTGACATTCTGGGCAAGCTATACAAAACCGCTCTACATCTTTATAGACTCCCGGCCAATGAAAACGCATCATTACCCGGTCTCTGGTTTTCTGTGTGCCTAAATGCCCTCCTAACAGATGGCTGTGTGCCAGCTGTAGTATTAAACTTTTAAACTTACTTGGCACCAGTAACTGTTCTAACCACTCCCCACATTCAGTTCTAGTGACCCGATACAAGAGATCATTTTTAACAATGAAATGTGGTATAGTTACAGTGTCCCTATTTTCCCAATAACGTTCGTCCGGTACCACAGCTTGATTAAAGGCATATTGTAAATTTTTATCTTCTATTTGTTCTCGTTTGAAGTCCAAAGGAGACACTGCTAGCTCCTCCCACATTTCGGAGAGGTTATCTTCTAAACTTCCCTGTTAGGCTGCCCTACACGCTTTTGGGGATCTGCACTTTTGCTTGTATACTTCCCCCCAGGGAGCCTTTGCGGCTTAGCTTGGGTCCTATACTTTTGACTTCGTGTCTTCCTGGTTTTTCCCGGTTCAGCTAGTACCTCTTCGTCAAACGGAAACAATTCAGACAATTCTTGGTCCTGGCCACTAGATGGCCCTACCTCCTTAGTGGCAACAAAAACCTCTCGTAACTGTACTAAGCGAGCAAATTCGGTACAATCACGACCCACAATCACTGGATAAGGAAGCCTAGGTAACACCCCCACTTTTAACTTTACCTCCTGGGAACCTATTTTTAGATTTACGGTGGTGGCTGGGTAGGTTTTAATATCACCGTGAATGCACATTATTCGTACCTCCGCCTGGTCTATAGAAAAGTGTTCCCCCACCAGGTCAGAGGATATCAAACTCTGCCCACAGCCTGAATCTAATAAAGCTACTGTGCTTTTATCCCCTATTTTAACAGCAACCACATACTCTGTTTTTGGTGAACTGCAGGAAAATAAGTTATTAACCGTAGTCACTACATGACAGTCCATTGACTCTACCTTCTCCCTTTTGGGACAATTTCTGGCAATGTGCCCCCAACCATCACATTTGAAACATTGCACCCTGTGATATGGCAAACTCTGCATTTCATCAAACAATTTATTCTCCCCTGCCCAAGGTCCCTTCACGGTTCTAGACCGCTCTTCAGCGCCCCCTTTTTCCCCACACATTCTTACCGGGATTCTCTGCGGTGTGTTGTTTCGGGCTTGTGGGGCGCCAGTTGCTTTTGGCAAAACGGGATGTGGGCTGGGCAATTTCCAGGGCAGTGAGTTGGCGCTCGACCAGGGCGATTAGTTCATCTGCAGTGTTTGGACTGCCCTGTGCCACCCATTTTCGTAAGCCCACTGGAAGGCTTCTTAGATAATGGTCCAGGACCAGTAGTTCCACAACCCGCGCGGAGCTATTCCTCTCGGGTTTAAGCCACCTGCGGGCTAAGTGGATTTAGTCAAACAGCTGTGACCTGTGTGCTTTTCCATCTTCATATCTCCAAGAGTGGAAGCATTGAGCCCTCACAGCTACGGTGACCCCTGCTCTTGCCAAAATCTCAGCTTTCAGAAGATTATAATTAGCTGCTTCTGTTAGCTCCAAATCAAAATAAGCTTTTTGAGCATCTCCACTCAAAAAAGGCGCAACAATGCCTGCCCACTGTTCAGGTGGCCAAGCCTCTCGCTCGGCAGTCCTTTCGAAAGCCAAAAGGTAAGCTTCCACGTCATCTGCTGGGTTCATTTTCTGTAAAACATGACTAGCTCGTATAGGACGTGGTCCCGCAGAAGCTGCTCCCACCCGTTCTCCAGAATTCACCTGGCTCCATAGTTCTCTCCATTCTCGACGATCCTGCACTGCTTGATCTGCCAGGACTTTGGTATGCTCCTGTAAAGCCGCTGTGCGTGCTGCTGAGCTGCTGTTGCTTGTAGCACTGTTTTAAGTAACTCTTCCATGTTGAGGGGTTCTCACTCAAAAGAAAACAGGGCCCCACTTCTGGTACCAAATGTGATGTGTTTTGACCTTTTCAGCCGGAGTCTGTGTTGTTCTTTCCAATAGGTGTCTGTCACTTTAATTACACACGATACAATGGAAGTGCTCTTTAAACGCCGTGGCGTACGTTTATTTAGCAAACTGATATTTCAAACAAACAAAAACACAAAACAAAACCTAGCCCTTCTTCAGGCGCTAACTAAACTGGTTAACAGTAGTGCTTTCTAATGCAGGGCAGGGTAAGCCTGTTCCCCTGTTTAAACTAATTCCACAAATCCCCTAAGACAAATCACCATCCAGAACTTCGTTGTCAAAAACCCGTACCTTTGTTTCGTTATCAGAAAATCTTTCTTTGTCCAACACACTTTTCCACTGTTCAGTCTTTCCCCTCTCACCACTTCAACCCTTCCCCTTGAACACACAAACTGAAACCTTTTTAACCCCGACTTGATCACTCCCATCTGATCAACATTTGCACATTAATTATACAATTAAGCAATTGTTACCTTTGTTATCATACAAAGTGTGTGGCTATCCCCAGGGTCCTAAAGCCTCCAAATTACTGTCTGGTACATACACATCATCACAATATATATATATACACACACACATACTTCCGTTACAAAAAAATGTCCAAAAGTAGTACTTCAAGTGTGCCCAAATAAGATAGTAACAATAGGACCATAACTACCTAAAGTAGCCTATATTACTTTTTTGTAAGGGATATACCAAAACAGTCCTAAACTGAAAGTACGAGTGCTCTGGATGATGAACTTTATGCAAAAATAACAATGAATGATTTTTTTTTAAAATGTATTAATTAAAAACCAAAAAAAAACCCTAAATACATTCTGTAAAATAAACACATTAAGGCATGTTTACAAACACAAAAGTACACATGCTGTATGTTCTATGCTCATAGCAACATAAAAAATACAAAATAGGCGTTTACAAATACTCTCGTTCCCGCTTCCAGATACCCTAGTTCATTGCATCCGATTGCACCCTATTGCACCCGGAGCGATCAGCCACGACTGCATGTGATCGATAGCATGCGATCAGATTGCACCGAAATTGCATAGTGTATCATGGTCTTTACGTCCAATCCAATCGCATGCAATCCGAATGTGATCGGGTTGCATCGAAATTGCACCGTGCAATCGGGTGCAATCAAGCTATTGAGCCGGGCTCTATTTTCATGCAATCGGATGAAATTGCCCTGGTCAAGTATCCAATCGGTGAACAAGGAGGAGTCACATGACAACATCGACGGCGACATCAGGAAGGAACTTGACAAGTGCAGGAGAAAAAAAATTAAGTTCCCGCTGCGTCTGTAGTCAGTCATACACATGAAACTGGTAAATTAGTAAAAAGCTATATAGGCTTTTTACTAACTTCAGATTTTAAAAAAAACTGTTTGGCCACAGTAAGACATGTACCTACAGCACGCCTCTCAAAGATGGAACGGTGGATATGCACTTAAGTTTATTCCCTCTGTTTACTGTCATGCTATGTATTTAATTTAGAAACCTTTCATTTACATTTAAACACATTGGAGTTGGAACATGCATGTTTAGACACAGTGCTACACTTTTAATCAGGCGCGTTATAAAATGCTTATACAGCATAAATAAAGGGATTATATTGACGTGCTTTCATTAGTTAACTTGAATGCTTGCTGCGCAGTCATTTTCAGAACATTTTCTAGTTTTAATAAAATTAAAATGAACAACAGGCTGTTTTAATAGCATTACAGTGGGATTTGTATAATTATTTGTTTGCAAGATTTAGTTTGAATATTGTCAGAAAAATATCAGGAAAATATATATTTGCTTTCGTAGACTGGGCTGACACTATTCTAAAAGTAAAGCATTTAAAGGAACTAAAACTGGGAATGGACTCCATTTTGATTTTAGTGTCCAGCCAATGGATGACAGCTAAACCACCACGACCAGTAGCACGAGATTGCTGTAAAAAGCTAAAGCCCTGGGCAGTCGCTTGGTTTAGCGTGAATTGCTCATGAGGCTGGTGCCACGTTTCAGTCAGACATAAACAATCAATATTATAATCCGTAATAAAACTCTTTTAATCTGCTTCCTCCCAGGCCACAGACCACACCTTCCTCCAGAAGTGCCACTATCACCATGGAAACAGCCCATTTTATACCAAACCTAAGATCCCACTGCCAGTGTTCACTGTACAGCACTACGCCGGTGCTGTAACCTACCAGGTGAGTGATGCGCTCAAACCAGAGACTCTGAATGCAAACAAGAAGAATACAGCAGATACGATACCTGTGGTATTTCACTCCCACACCACAGTGCTCTGAACACAAAGGGCAATATTGTTTTAACAATTCAATAATTGATAATTTAATGTTTATCTGGGTTGACTAGTTCTCTTATTAATAATATTTTATTGACGTGTTACAAAGATCGAGGATTTACTATGAACACACATACACGCTGTGAGGGAGTGTACATTCCAGATCAAACTTGGGCAGCTGTGGGGCCGTGGGTGTAAAGAATGCACACTCCATCTGGTTAAAGGCGTGTATAAATCTTTGAGGAAGTGTTTAAGATAAAACAAACGAAAGTAATAAAGTGTGAAAAGACGACATAAACCAACTGGATGGAAAACAAAATGTGGTGATAAGTTAAAAGTTTTAAAAGTAAAATCAGAGAGTTTACAAAGGAACGTAAAGTGGGTATCACAGGTTGGTTAAGAAAGGTCAAACCACAAACTTGGGTTTAAAAAGAATCAATGTTATGTTGGGTTGGAAAAGCTATGTTATTATATTGGATAGGGTATATGAAGGCATTAAGACCCTGAGGATGATACTGATGTCAGGATTCTCTCCAATATAGGTTAATTGTTTAATTGTGTAATTGTCAGGGAGTTAAAAGAGCAGTAAGGTTGAGAAGGTGGGGGGTGGAATGTGAAGAGGAGTTGCTGAGAGCATGAGTGGAGTTGGTTGTGCAGAAAATAAATGAAAGTAAGGAAAACTAAATAAGTTATCTGTGTGTTAAATCAGGGTAAACAGAAGTAGCCTGTCCCCGTTTAGAGAGGGATGATTTAATTGTTTAGTTAGACCCAAAAAAAGGGTTTAGGCTTTTCTTTTGTTTTTGTTGGCACCAACGGTGCATTTGTTTTGTTTTCAAATAAAGCCACGCTCTGGCATGTTTCATCCTAAATTCTGTTTTCCTGGGAATTATTCTTGCATACGACACATCACGAGGACATTAACCTGGAAGACAGCAGCAAATTCTTTACAACTCGCAGACACAAGGAATGTTTAATCAATAGTAGTATTTTATTAAGTACACAAATAATAAACAGAAATCAGAAAAGTCAGAAAGTAAATCACTTAGTCTCTAAGCACAAAACACAATTCAAATGCTCTCACTGTACTCATGCTGGCTAGCAGGCATTGAAATATGACCCCGCCTGTCTCCTCACACACAAAGCAGCAGCTCGAGCAAGCTGTGACGTAGTTAGTAGCTTGCTCACACACACACGCCCACATACGAGCACAGCCTCAACTGAGATGATGCAGACAATCTTAGAATATATCACATTAAGCTTATTAATGGTATATAGATTAAGGATTTGGCAAGTTTACTTTTAAAGAAATTTTTCATACAACAATATGAGGTAGATTAGTTACTTCATCAAATTTCACTAAAAGTTATTTCACACGCAAAGTGTGCAAACTAAATAATTAACAGTTAAATTTTATGTGAATGTGTTACAATTAATTAATTTAGTTCCATGAAAGGAAAATGCAACTGGAATTATACTCAACGGTTCCTTGAAGCTTAGGCTTTTGGTCTGTTGGCATGGAAACTCAATCTGTTGAAGTGTCCAGTACAAAAACTCTCCTCTCAGCAACAAAGTCTTCAATCCTACATTGGATCAAACTTGGCAACAAAGCTTTCAATTCTCGATAGAATCAACAAACAGCTGCAACAAAGTCTTCAGTCCTCTGTATAGGATCCACAACAGCGCCCGACCGCTCTGTCCTCTTCGCTGAATCTTTTAGCTACGCAGCTAGCAGGGCACAGTTTCTTTTGGATACTGTGGTTTTAGGTGTACAACAGAACCAGACTGGTTTGTCTGATAACAGTCGCTGTAAGTTTTACGGCAGTCCTTCAGCCGGGTCTCAGTCTCGTTGCTTGTGGTAGTTGACTCACTTGCAGCTTGCTTCCTCGTCTTGGGTCCATTTTTAGGCAGAGTTCCATCTTGGTTCCGTTTTTAGGCAGAGTCCCGGAGTTGCAGCTTTGCTTAGCAGAGTGACAGCACCTTGTTTAGCATTCGATGTGGAGCGCAAAATGTTCAGTTTTGCTTGGATATTTATAGTCTTTTCCACTCTGCTAAATAGCCACTTTCATTAGATCATTTGTGTATCTTGCCTTTTTTTAAACTCACAGTCATTTGATGTTTTAATGTCCTTTTCCACTGGGACATCACTAGTTTGTGTCTTCCTTGCATCAAAATGATTGTTGTTGCACGTGTGAATTATCTGTACATAATTCAACTGTCTGCTCAGCCTAATCCAGTTCAGGCACCGGTCCTCTAATCAGTAGGTCACATAGTTCAGTGTGTCTGCAAAACAGAGGCCCCCTTCTCAAGACACAGCAGTTTGCCCTGTTTCTCAAGACACACAGTTTCATTAATGAATCCAGTTACATTTCTAAAACACGTTCATGTGGAGTAGTGGTCAGGGCTCTGGACTCTTGACCGGAGGGTCGTGAGTTCAATCCCAGGTGGGGGACACTGCTGCTGTACCCTTGAGCAAGGTACTTTACCTAGATTGCTCCAGTAAAAACCCAACTGTATAAATGGGTAATTGTATGTAAAAAAATAATGTGATATCTTGTAACAATTGTAAGTCGCCCTGGATAAGGGCGTCTGCTAAGAAATAAATAATAATGTATTATCTTATTCAGGGAATATGCCCCTGTGGCAGTGTTCCCCGCCCCTGTGTGTATGTTGTGTTGTTGGTGTATTATTGTTAGTGCACGGGATATAATGTGGTTTATGAGCACAAATGTAAAATATATAGTTGTATTTAGACATGAGGGGGCACAAATCACTTCACGTGCAAATTAAGAAGTGTAGTGACAGGTGAGCACGGGAGTGCACAGATTAGTTCACGTCCTGGGATTCAAGTGAATAATTAATTGGTAATTGAATCCCAGCACAACTGTATATATAGATGCATGTTTCACTCACTCGGGGTTGTGTGTTCAGTGAGTGGAGAACGGGTGGAGTTAGGTGATTATATTATTATTTATTTCTTAGCAGACTCCCTTATCCAGGGTGACTTACAATTGTTATAAGATATCACATTATTTTTACATACAGTTACCCATTTATTCAGTTGGGTTTTTACTGGAGCAATCTAGGTAAAGTACCTTGCTCAAGGGTACAGCAGCAGCGTCCCCCACCTAGGATTGAGTCTAGAGCCCTAACCACTGCTCCACACTGCTGTTATCTTTTATATTATAAAAAATATAATATAACAATTGCTATTGGTTTCGTCCATGTTTGTTATGTATGTCTCTTTATTTTGGTGTAAAGTGCCATGTCCTGTGTTTTGTTCAAACTGTTTATTTTCTGTCTGCTGGATACTAAACAGTGCATCAGTGCATTCATTTACCATTTCACCATCAGCCCCACAATATGTATACGTGAATATTACCCTGTGATTTGATTGCTGAGAAATAAAACACACTGCAAGAGTTCTGAAGGTATAACAATAAAAGTACAGGGTTTTTTTTAACGATATAGACACAAGCAAGTTCTGTGCACTTAGAACACGTTTCATAGAGGACAGGTTTAAAGTCCAATACTAATATCTCTAACTATAATGTATTTCACTAAATTAAAACTACGACAATACACTTTAATTCAGACCATGTGAATAAATACTGCCCAATTGTGCAATTATACAAACAGTTGTATGAGGTGAGGAAAAAAGTCAATAGGGGCTATTCTAGCTGCTCTGAGACTGCAAACAGGTGCTTCACCTGTGAGCAGTATACCTGCTTTTATACTGTTCATCGCGTGGCGTGTCAACTACATGCTATTTTCATTTTAACCCTGTAATTGCCAACTGGCCACATGTAATAATAGGTAATATGTTACAATTCATTTGTTTCTCAGGTCCACAAATTTCTGAATAAAAACCATGACCAGTTTCGTCCAGAGGTAGTGGAGCTGTTTTCACGTAGCCGTCTGAAGGTAAGGCCTATGTGTCAGGGCTGGGTCCCCTCCTCCACTGCTTTGTAAACCTTTCAAGACGCTCTGCTCAGCCCCCTTGAAGTTTGGTCTGGGGGCAAATCCAGTATAGTAATACTGTTTGTTATGACAGTGTCACACAGAAGAATGGGAAACATACATGCTTTGTGTTCTGAGTGTTTGTGACAAGGGGACCTGAAAACAAAGGTTCCCATCCTGCGAAAGTATCCAAGCCTAAATATCTGTAAATTAGTTGTTTTGTAGTTTTCAATGAGAAACTTATAACACATATTCAGGGTAAAGGTATATGTCTTTCTTAGGTGTTTAATTTATCGCTGGGATGCCATGGGTTCCTGCATATCAGGGCGTTTTGCAGAACCTCTACCCTGCTCTCTTTTTCTCCTCTCAAACATACCTATCAGACAGTATAGAAATGACAAAACAACAATGAGAAGATGGACAGCACTTGGTTTTTATTTCTTACAATTAATTCACCAGTAATAAAAAGGTGCTGTATTTCATTTGAAAATAAGGAATGTATCTGGGAGTTTTGATTTAAGTGTACCAATGGATTCTAAAATTGGTATTTCATTTATAAAATCTGCCTCTTGCTCAAACAGATGGTGTCCAGTCTGTTTAAGAAAGTGCAGCAAGGCTACCTGCAGCAGAAAGAGTTCGGGTCAAGAGGTAAAGGTCATCGCCATCATGCCCCAACGGTAGCAGCCAGATTTCAGCAGTCATTGTCTGAGCTCACAGCACGCCTGGAGAGGTAGGGGTTGTGTCATATTTTAGGAGACTGTTAATAACGTCACATTGTGTGTTATCACTACATTATTTTTGTACAGTATTTTTGCAGTTTTCCCCTTGGTTATACTGTACATTTACAAAAGGGTGGGGGGGGGAGGGGGGGGGGGGGTCTTTAGAAAGTGACAATTGGAAACTACATATACCAATTAATCCTGAAGCCAGACTACACCACTGAAGGTATTACCAAATCACTCAAAACACACATTCGCTATATAGGGCAATTAAAACATTATACTGGGAAAAGACAAGGAGCGACAACCAAGAGATAAAAGTATGACACTATTTATGAAACACGGCTTCTGTTAAAAGATCACATACATGATTAAAATACAGAATTCACAATAGCAGGCAAGTAACATGAATAGATTACAATTAACATCGATGAAATAATCCAAGATCATGTTTCAATACAGGTAAAATACAATTAACAACAACTGGATAATTAGAAATTGAATTCAGTGCAAGTACAATTAGCATCAATGAAGTAGTTAGATTAAATTTCATACAGATAATTGTACAATTAAACAGGCAGCTCATAGAATCAAGACAATAGTGGTAAAACAAGTAACTACTACACTAAACAATTAAACGTGATAATACAACCAAGTAATTAGTACACTCCAAACCAAATGAATATCACACAAAAACAATAATTAAGCTAAAGAAACGTGCACATTGTCCTTCCTAAAAGCAGCGTGCAAGGCTCCGGGAATACAAACACACACAATTCAAAACAGAACGTTTATAAGCTTAACTCCCATAGGGAGTGCAAACTACCACATTAGCTCAAACGTTTCACACAGCATGTACGGGTTGGTTACACCACAGACTGCTTAACAGCCATATACAGTGCTTTAACTGCACGAAACAGTTTAGACCAAAAGAAAGCTCAAAACACTTATACTACCTCCATTCATAGGACATACTCACAAACAAGCGCGTGGAGCCGACATTCCCGCAGCCTGGCATCATCACTGCCTTTGAAATGGTAACGAGGTGAAACAATTTATCCAATTGAATTTAGTTAATCAATTACACCTGCCACATTCTCTCAATGATTAAACTCACTTTGCTATGCTTTATTACAGTTTGCTATGCTTTTACAAAAAGGGATTTTTTTTATGTAGAACACTACATTTCTAAATATGCCTAATTATGAAAGATGTTACTGGCAATGTTATTATTTTAAATATAAAACAGTAAAATAAAAATAACCTATTGATGAAAATACACTTGTAATATAATATACAATATTAGGGTTGAATTAAAAGATAATCTTTCTCTTTACCTGCCAGGTGTAAAACCTCCTTTGTGCGCTGTCTCAAACCAAACCACAAAAAGGTAGATATGACTTGATACGCTCTTGTGTGGGTTGTGTTTATTTGAAATGTGGGAACAGGGAGTGCAGATTCGCTATCTCATGAGAGAATTTTTATTTACACAGCAGTTTGTTTTTTGGTTACAAAATCAATACAGCTATCAGCAGTGGTTAATTGGCCTTACATTTGCATCAACATACATGTCCAATATAACTACTTCCAGTGTACAGAAGTTCGTAAACCAGACTTTGCTTTTGAAAAAAAATGATGTATTACTTGTATCAATAAATGTACCCTGTGTTAACTGTTTTAATGCCCCTAGTGGACCTACTGTAGTTAATATTATATACCAGACAAGTTGCATTATGAAATATTAATTCATAAACTGACCCTTAGTGTAAACTCAAACACCTTGATACACTAAACCTTAGAAGTTGGAAATTAAGTGGACATAGACTTGGGACATAGGGAAGGAGACACAGAGAGTGGTGAGGGGATGGAATGGGCTACCTAGCTATGTTGCTGAGGCTGAATCACTTGGATCCTTTAAGACCCAACTTGACAATTTTGAGATCAATCAGCAACTAGCAACCGGATGAGCACAGATGGGCTGACTGGCCTCGTTGGTTCATTATATTATTCTGTTCTCATGTCTCTTTGAATTGTCTTTTTTCTATCTCTGAATTATTTCTCTCCCAGCTGCCTGGTATATTTGATGTTGATTATGTCACCTTACAACTGAGGCATGCTGGGGTACTGGAGACCATACACATCAGAAAGGAGGGCTATCCCATCAGAATCCCCTTTCAATATTTTATCAGCAGGTATTTATCAGAATTCATGGCTCATCCATGTTGACAGTAAATTGTAAAAGTATTATATTTGGTAACACTTTACATTAAATGTCTCTAATTACTATGTATTTACATAGTAGTTACATAGTAAATACATGTGTACCTACACATAATTGCAATGTTATTATGCATAGTTACAATGTACTTAATGTGTAAATATTTTTGCACAATATATGTAAGTACACAATTGTATCAGAAAAAGGTTAGAGTTAGGGTTAGGGTTAGGGTTTTAAAGTGTCACTTTATGTTTTACTGTATAAGGGCCCTCCTGTGTTTCAGGTAGGTCCACTGCTGTCCAGACAGCACAGCCACCTCCCTGAGAGAGACCAGTGTGCCCTCATCCTGGAGAGGCTGTCAGGGAGATCACCGGAGCACTATCAGCTGGGGCTGAGCAAGGTGCACTGACCTGATTATACCAGCCTACTCTCTATTATCAATAGTATCAGGGAGCTCCCTGGGGCACTGACCATCACAAACCTGGTTTATATCACAGCCTACTCACTATTAGCAATAGTATCAGGGAGCTCCCTGGGGCACTGACCATCACAAACCTGGTTTATATCACAGCCTACTCACTATTAGCAATAGTATCAGGGAGCTCCCTGGGGCACTGACCATCACAACCCTGGTTTATATCACAGTCTACTCACTATTATCTGGGCTACCAGTTTGTGGTAATGGAAATAGAATTTAAAAAGATCAAAATATAATGTGAAACTTCTTGCTCTTTTTTCAGAAACAATTTTGATAAAGTGTTCTTTAAATAACGCATTGGTTCAGACTGTCATGTTGAGGCAGTGCTGTTTGGTGACAGGTGTTCCTGAAGCAGACTATGTTCCAGCTGCTGGAGGGCCAGTGGAGTAACACTCAGACCTGGGCTGCCATCACCATCCAGAGGAACATCAGGGGCTTCATCTCTCGCAAGAACTTCCGCTTCTTTAGACACAAAGCCATCATCATCCAGGCCCACATCCGCGGTCACCAGGCCAGGTCAGAGGAAACAGTTATGGGGAAACAAAACATCCCACTTTTAACTGAACTAGCCATGTGTAACCTGAAAATTGCTGGATTGATCCAGATGTTTACCCTCACCACCCTCTGTGTGAAGTAGTGTCACACACTGATCATTAAATACATGTTTAAAAAACATTCTACATGATCACTAAAGAAACTACTGCTTAAAATGGTGCTTTTAACTGAGTTCACTTACTGTAAATGCATTGATGTGGAGTGCACTGCTTATACACGCTCACTAGAGACTAAAAGGGCAGTGCAGTTGTACAGTATGCAGCAGGGGTTCCCAAACTGTGGTCCGCGGCCCAAAGGTAGTCCGCAACACCGTCCCAGGTGGGCCGCAGGAGCAATGACATTCTATGTATTTTTTTCTATTAATAGTTAAAAGCAGGCGCCGGCGGTAGCTGTAACTGTAGAAAAATAAAGTGTAGCAAGGCAGTATTGGCGGACTGTCAATGAAAGTAGAAATTCACCAGTCAGAGCTCACAGATTGCCTACCTGTAGGCGGGATTTAGAGCGAGAGCTCTGACAATAGGGCAGTGTTAAAGTCATGTGATCGCTCTACTGGCAGGGGTAAAAAGTGTGCTCGGCCTTAATAAAATTACAATATGTCGAATCCGCTACCGAAAAATACGTTTTGCAGTATTAAGAACAAAAAAGGCAGCTACAGGAGTTCAGCTTTGGGTTGTTTCTTTTGTAGAAACGTTTTCATACTAACTTTTGTACTTGATAACATTAATTTAAAAATTCAATTGATACTATGATATGATGAATACGTTTGTGACTAATTAGCTATTAACATTTAAAATATTGAGTACTTTGTATGTTTCAATATTAACTAAATCAAGATATTAATCAAACTGATAAATCTTGTTACATACCGGTAACTGATTTATTAAAATGTTTGGATATACTGTTTACTGGCTCGTTCACAGTCGTCTTAAAATAACGCTAGAATATGTTTTGTTGGAAAATAATAATAATAAAAAAAACGTTTTGAACGATTCAAATTTCACTGCAGATGGATTTTCATAAGTTTTCTTTTGGTTAAGTGGTGTAGCTGTGCTCTGCAATTTATTTATTTTTATTTATTTTTCGGGGGGGGGGGGGGGGGGGGGGGGATGTTGCAAGGCAACTGAATGTATTTGCAATTTGTATTTGGTTGTACAGAGTAGTGGCGATAAAAGTAACTTATGCAAGGCTCTTGTTTCCTTCTGTATTGTGCGCATTAGTCTTTTTTTGTGCATGCCAGTTCAGAGGTAACGGCTGGACGTTTTAGTTACACAGTGTTCAGAAATTTGGATTTAAGAGTTATGTTTTTGCTGCATGTTGTACTGGTTTTACTGGTGATTCTTGTTCAGTTATTCATGAATGGGAATAATAAGAGACATGCACTTCTTTCTTGTTTGATGACCAGAAAAATAACTGCATTTCTAAAATGTTCAGTTAGACAAAGGTTTGATAAAAACATCTGTTTATCTTTTGCAATTTATTTTATTTACTAAAATTAAAGTGTTTCAGAATTGTTATTTTCACTCAGTGCATATTCTGTGTGATTTCCATCTTTCACAATATTTATTCAAATGAATAAAGGACCCCCCCCCCCCCCCCCCCCCTCCTCCGTTTGGTGACATCAGACCAGGAAGTAATTGCAGCACAACACAGCAGACAGCTTTTTATTAACAAAAACAAATAAACAGGTTTACAAAACAAAACACTTTCAAAACAAAAGGTCACGTTGGCCAAAAGAACAAACAATAAACAGTAACAAGTATCGTGCTGGCTTATAAACTGTTTATTGTTTGTTCTAATACTTTTACCGCCTAACTCTCAACTGACGTTCTCCACTCTGAACAGCTGAACTGCAGCTCTTTTATAGCGGTGACCGAGGGATCAACTAGCTATCAATTATTGTATTATCCCTTGGTCACCTTTTGCACGGGTTTACTATGGATGCGTGACTGTCAGCTAATTATATACTTATTACCTGATCAGTCACACATTCCCACGAGACATTTAAAATATAAACAACAAAACAACATGATGGACGGCACCTTGCTTGTCCTGCCACAATAATAATACACAAACACTGGCGTTTCGCCGTCATACACACAGAAATCATAACAATAATAATAATAAACAAATATATACACAAAGGGGCGGGACACCTTGCCACACAATGTAAGAATTATTTGACAGTACACTAGCTCTGCCTCAACCCTGGTCTGGTAATTAATACATTTGGAATTTAAATTTTAAAAAAAATTTGTTTTATTTCTTCGTCTTCTGAAATCATTAAAAGTACCCGGCACGGGTCATCCCCTGGTTTTGCTACATTTTAATACATCTTACTGTAGTGTGAGTGAGTGAGAGATAGAGAGAAGGCTGTTTGGAGTGTTGATTATCTTATCCTCTGGCCTCCAGGAAGCAGTACAAGAGGCTGAAGAAGTCATTAACCCAGTTCTGGACTGCAGTGATGATAACCAGGTCCACTATAAGGAGGAAGCACTATCAGGTAGGAAATCATCGACATGAGTGGTTGTCAACCAACTCTGTTCACAATCACCACCATCATGGGACGGGAACTCGTTCCAGATCTAAAGTGAGAAAATCAGCGATATTTCAGACAGCACCTTCCTATTCTAGCGAAAGTGGCAAAGTTTACTTTGTGGTTTGATGGCTGCATTTTTTAAATTAACTCTATAATGTTTTCTGGAAGAGTCTGTCACATACAGCTTCACAGTCGTGTTATTTTTGTTTGAGGAAGACAATAAACCTTATTAATATGTTGACTGCTTTATATTTGGTTACACTTACCTGGTAATTTAGCATGGAACATTAACCTTCTCATATCAGGACCTCTGCACCAGGCCTCTGGGCTGTTAAGCCAATTAATCCCCAAAAAGTTGTAGAGGGACATGGGGAAAAGCAACAGAAATCACCACAGGCAAATCGTACTTATAATGCCTAAGTCTGTAGACAGGATCCTTTACCCTATCACACATGAATTGTCAGATATAAATCACTAGGACTAAAGCAAAGTAAATTAACGAATAACCAACAGATGATGTAACTTTACCATTGCTTAAATACAGCGCCACATGAGATTAGTTATCTGTATAGCTCTATCTTTCTGTAAACTATTACTACTGACATGCCAACACAATAATAACCACAATACCTATGAATTCCAATGGAAAGTACTATCATTTCTATAATATCCCATTTCATTTAAACGCTCAGTAGTGCTACATTTATAAATACTAAATTCAATGACAAACGTTTCAACTATAAGTCTTTCTCAGTGTAAAAACATATTAAATTCAATGATAATGTTTCGACTAGAAGTCTTAGTGTAAGAAACGTAATAAATGAAATGACGTTCTGACTAGAAGTGTTGTCATTGAATTTATTAGTTTTCTTTTAGTATTTCTAATACAAATCAACAACAACTATCATGGAACAGAAGTTTGAATTATCTATGTTTCCAAAACAGAAGTTGCATAATTTTGTATAATTAAAAAATAAAATGACTATAATGTAATATCATTTTACTTTAGTAGAATTAATCTGCATAGTGATCAGAGGAACAAACCAGAACTGGTTAGGTGGAGCTGGGTATGACATGACTGATAAGCACTTATCACCAGAATTTATAGCTGACAGGAATGCAGTTACAGCAACAGCGTGATGGGCAATTACAATAAAATACCTGGAAAACAGCCAATGAGAATTGGGAAACGTACTGTACGAGTAGTTGTCACTCAGAAGTTTATCTACGGCATGCAATTGAGCAACTGTTCGCAAGTTGGTTGCTAACAACAAGTTGAGTTTTCATTCTGAGCAGGCGTGGACCTGGATTGAGAGAGTCCTTCAGTGAACCTGCTTCCTGCACACCCACCTAATTCAGCTTCATTGTGGGCTATATTTACTACGAGTTTTACTACTATATTTACTACAGCTAGGTTACTATGAGTGCATTTAAAAACAGTGTCATCTACAATACATAATCACAGATGCAAAAATTAGTTGATACACCATTTGAAAAATAAAATCAGCAATAAAATATTTTGATTTAACAAAATATGTCAGAATTTGAGTTTCTAAAACAGAAAGTTGCAAAAATGCAGTTCTAAGTAATATCTATAAAACGAATAAGTAAGGAAAAACAGTAGCAAACCAGTGTCTTTTTCAATGAGGAGTCAGCTGAGGCTAACATATTGCTGTTCTATGTTGGTGGTCACAAGTAGATCCTGTTTCTTTGTGGTGGCTGATTATAAGAGCAAACAAAGACAGAATTTACGACACAGACACATGAGCAGTTATGTTGCTAGAGATGTTGTTTGGAAATACAAACCAGGCTTATCATCACCTGATCAGTGGTTTAATGTCCATCAGCAATGGCAGGTCTGGTCTATGTGAAATGAGTTCTATTGGATCTTAGACTTTCCTGGTAAACCTTTTTAAAACTTCAGGGAAAATGTACCTTCACAACTCAGATTTTTATCATCAGCTGCTGATGACCAGATATTTACTGGTTTCCTACTGGACACTCATCATGTACAATGGAGCCCTTGTAATATCACTTGACAAGAGCTTGATAATTATTAAATGCTGCTGAAACAAGCATGCCCAGTTTGCTGTGGAACTTGGAACTACAGTACTAGGTTTTGCATTGATTACAATAGTGTTCATTAATGAAGTGTATTCAAAAATCTGTACAGTCTACTATTCCAGGGTGCACAACATTGTAAAAACATTGTGGTGTGGGTGGAAATCAGTTGACTGATAAATGTGAGTGATATTAACTGCTGTTTGGTAGGAGACACTTCTTCACACAGAGGGTGGTGAGGGTATGGAATGGTTTACCTAGTCATGCTGAAGGAGACACTTCTTCACACAGAGGGTGGTGAGGGTATGGAATGGTTTACCTAGTCATGTTGCTGAAGGAGACACTTCTTTACACAGAGGGTGGTGAGGGTATGGAATGGGCTACCTAGTCATGTTGTTCAAGGAGACACTTCTTCACACAGAGTGGTGAGGGTATGGAATGGGCTACTGTGGCAATATGCCCCGCCCCTGTGTGCATTTCTGTGTTATATGTTGCGTGTGGTGTGTTAATGTTGGTGTATAGATATGGCTGCACGGGATATAAATGGTTGTGTGTAGCACGAGTTATTTAAAATGTATAATTGTATTTAGGCACAGGGATTGCACTTCACTTCACGTGCATTTAAAGTATTTAATATGTGAGCATGGCGTTGCACAGAATTAGTTCACGTGCTGGGATTCAAGTGAATAATTAATTAGTAATTGAATCCCGGCACAACAGTATATATAGATGCACAAAGCACTCACTCGGGGTTGTGTGTTCAGGGCGAAGGAACGGGAGAGAGAGAGGAGGTAAAAGAAGTAAATAATAATCAATTGCTATGTCGTGCTAGAAGACCAGCACGGTACTTGTTTGTTTAGTGTTCGTCCCTGTGTTTTAGTGTCTGTTTGTTTTGTTTGTCTATTTATTTTGGCCGCAAGTGCCGTATTCAGTTTTTGTTCAGCATTTTATTTTCTGTGTTATTAAAACACTGAGCGCAACAGCGTCTCAGATTCACTCACCACTACTGTCTGTCTGTGTACTCCTTTCTGGTCTGACATCATCACTAGAGCTAGCCTGTCACAGCTACCTAGACATGTTCCTGAAGGAGACACTTCTTCACACAGAGTATTGAGGGTATGGAATGGGCTACCTAGTCATGTTGCTGAAGGAGACACTTCTTCACACAGAGTGGTGAGGGTATGGAATGGGTTAAGTAGTCATGTTGTTGATGCTGATCCTTTAAGACCCAACTTGGGAAAGTTTTGAGATCTACTGTACCCAGGACATTTTCTTATGTTTTTATGCAGTCGCCAATGTGATATTATCAGGAGCCTACCAGTGACCCCTGTTATATTCTGGTTGGTACATTTCAATGTGGTGATAATGAGTGTAGAGTGACATTAACAGCAGTGAGGTTAAACAGGTTTCTGTTGCACTATGTAAGCTACAAACAGGTTTACACTGCCGTGAAAAAGTATTTGCCACCTGTCTGATTTTCTGCATTTTTGCATATTTTTGACACTGAATGTTATCAGATCTTCAACCAAAACCCAATATTAGATAAAAGGGACTCTGAGTGAACAAATAACACAGAAATTTGATACATATTTCATTTATTTATTAAAGAAAGTTATGCAACACCCATTACCTCGTGTGAAAAAGTAATCGCCCCCTTAGACTCAGTAACTGGTTACACCACCTTTAGCAGCAATAACTGCAACCAAACACTTCCTGTAGTTATTGATTAATCTCTCACAGTACCATGGAGGAATTTTGGCCCACTCCTCCATGCAGAACTGCTTCAACTCAGTGACATTTGTAGGTTTTTGAGCATGAACTGCTCGTTTCAGGTCCTGCCACAACATCTCAATGGGGTTTAGGTCTGGACTTTGACTAGGCAATTCCAAAACTTTAAATTTCTTGTTCTTCAACCATTCTGATGTAGACTTGCTTGTGTGTTTCGGATCATTGTCTTGCTGCATGACCCAGCTGCGCTTCAGCTTCAGCTCACAGACGGATGGCCTGACATTCTCCTGTAGAATTCTCTGATACAGAGCAGAATTCATGGTTCCTTCAATGATGGCAAGGCGTCCAGGTCCTGATGCAGCAAAGCATCCCCAAACCATGACACTACCACCACCATGCTTGACCGTTGCTATGAGGTTCTTACTGTGTAATGCAGTGTTTGGTTTTCGCCAGACATAACGGGGCCCATGTCGGCCAAAAAGTTCTACTTTTGACTCATCTGTC
Organism: Acipenser ruthenus; assembly: GCF_902713425.1. Classification (NCBI taxonomy): domain Eukaryota; kingdom Metazoa; phylum Chordata; class Actinopteri; order Acipenseriformes; family Acipenseridae; genus Acipenser; species Acipenser ruthenus. Next base: position 12,698,579 of record NC_081207.1, on the reverse strand, counting down.
CATAGAACATTGTTCCAGAACTCTTGAGGATCATCCAGGTGCTTTTTTGCAAATTTGAGACGAGCATTCATGTTCTTCTTAGTGAGCAATGGTTTCCGCCTTGCTACTCTGCCATGAATCCCATTTTTGCCCAGTGTCTTTCTGATGGTGGGTCATGAACACTGACCTTAGCCGAGGCGAGAGAGGCCTGCAGATCCCTGGATGTTGTTCTAGGGTTCTTTGTGACTTCCTGGACGATTTTACGCCTTGCTCTTGGAGAGATTTTGGCAGGACGGCCACTCCTGGGAAGATTCACTAGTGTCCCAAACTTTCTCCATTTGGACAATATGGCTCTGACTGTGGTTCGGTGGAGCCCCAGCTCCTTAGAAATGGCTTTGTAACCCTTTCCAGACTGATAGGCATCAACAACTTATTTCCGGAGGTCTTCAGGAATTTCTTTTGCTCGTGGCATGATGTGCCTCTAGAACCTGTCTGCTGACAACTTCACTCTGATGGTAAGGGCCAAAGTTAGTCAGATTTATATTGGGCAGGGCTGGCCCAAATCAGGCCTGGTTGTTAACCAAAGTACTCAAACAGCTGACCCTAATTATCCCTTTAATTGGGTTGAGTTAACTAGGGGGGCAATAACTTTTTCACACCTGAAGATTGCATGTTTGATTACCTTGAACACCAGACAAATGAAAAAAGCACCAAACTTTGGTGTCATTTTTTTCTCTGAGACTCCCTCTATATACGACTACAACGCACACAAAAATCTGACCAAATAAAATGTGCGAAAATGCAGAAAATCAGACAGGGGGCAAATACCTTTTCACGGCACTGTACATGGACTAGGTTAATTTAGTAGTGTATATAATAATAATTTAGTAGTGTATATAATAACTGATTAACCTAAAAAATATATTAAGGGACTTAACCAGTTTATCATGCTCTTCTACCAGCATTAAGCAGTTAAAAATTAGTACACTCCCAGCTCTGACCAGGAAAAACCAGTGCTTGCCATTGTTGACATTTCCAACAGGGCTTACCAAGGCCATCTCCCAGTCCATCAGTTATAAACGCTAGGCCACTCTGCCTCCTAGTTTTGCAGCTTAAATCACTAGGCCACACTGCTGCCCAGTTCCCAGCACGCCCTCCCATTGGTCATGCTGTCATAATCATTCCTCCTCATTGTTTGTGTCTGTTCTTGAGAGTTTGTTTGCCTAATGGGTCCTGGTTACGTCAGCTCCAGCTGCAGTGTAAAGTTCACAGGTAATAAAGGCACCTCCGTGCTTGAGCAATCTCTTCCCTTTATTATTAGTCTTGGGAACTTCGACTCAGCAGGAGTTCCACAGCAGCTCTACCATACTGAAACTCACTTTCCCACCAACAGTATAAAGGTAGGCTTTATCTGTTCAATCTGTTTCATGTCTTAATATTTATTTGATCAGGCTTGATTGGGGTCTCTGGGTTAAGCATGAGGACAGAGAGATTAGAGCCGAGGAACTGGGTGGGTGTGGTAGTTGTTAGAGAAGAGGGACTTCAAGTGAGGGCAGCAATGTGGTCTGGCAGTTAAAGCTGAGGGGCTGGGTGGTGTGTAGCCTTGAAGTGAGTGTGAGAGAGGCTGATCCTGTGTTTAGAGCAGAGGGATAGTAAAGGAGGCTCTTATTCAGCAGTGGTAGCCAGGAGATCATTGTAGCTTTGTTGGTTAACAATCTAAAGGAAAGGCACAGTAGTTCCCAGATCGAGAGGACATTGAGATTACATTATAAATCCTTACTAGGGTTATACAGTAGCTGCACAATAGTTCTGGTGTCACAATACAAATGTTTCTAGCCTGCTTACTGCAGTGCGCTAGGTGGGGCAGGGCTGCTCAAGTAAGAATTTGATCAATAAGCAGTGGAGCAATAGAGAGAACATAGTTGTATTTGAACACAAGTTACAAAATACAGCTCACTATAAAAGAAAGAGCTAAATGTATTTGCTTGCTTTGCTTTCATAGCAGAGCATGTTAGTCGACTTTCATGTCATTTTAAAGCCTTACACAATACGTTCTTTATTACTCACTCTATTAATTTGACATTGGATACAATGCGATGATGTTCACTACTTTGATCATTGTTAACCGTTTTACGCACTATGCTTTATTTATTTTGCTTTACCTAACCCTCAAGTGATTAACCCTTAAAATGGTTTACCGTGGTAGGTTTGCACGGTCATTTAGCAAATACCATAAAGCTCTACCATTCAGGTCAATGTTTTACAATGCTTTTATTATGCTTTCCATCCACAATTAGCATTAACTTTGTAGAGAGAAGTGGTTTGCAGTGTTTTTATAGATGTTGAAGACATAGCAACCGATTGAGATTCTTTCATTTTGGAAGTGTTTTACAGGGATTTATTGGATAATGCTGAAAACTGGGACTGTGCAAACAATATCATTATCTTTGGCACCAATACTTTTCCTTACAGAAAAGGTAGAAAAATACAAATGCTATAGCTTCATAATATCAGCATATTACTCTAAGAACTGTGAGGGATTGGTTAAAGAAAATGGATAAAATGTGAAAGGACAACATTAACCAAGTGGATGGTAAACAAATAAATTAAATAATGTAAAGTGTTTGGGATCAAAACTAAATTTGGGTTAAGGACTACACTTTGTAAATAATAACTGTGGTATATAAGGCAAACTAAAAATAAATAAGTCTGGTTTAAAATAAATACTTATTATTGTGCAGAGACCATACATGGGGGCATTAGGACTAGGGTTGCCATCTGTCCGGGTTTGACCCGGACAGTCCTGGAATTGGCATCTGTGTCCGGGTGGCCGGAATTAACAAATTCGGACACCCTAATGTCCGGTTTTAAGTGAAACGCATAAGAAACACCAACCTTCCTTTTAATATTTTCTTTGACATATCGTATAACGGGACATTTTGAAGAGGAATTTATTTTGGCTTTATTGGCGGTTTGGATTGGATCGCCAATAATACTTCCACCAATCAGAGTGTGGCATGACAGTGTGTGATCCTGCCCTCTGACAGACTGATGGTATGCAGCACAGGTTTTGTGTTATTTATTTATTTTTCTATAAGGGGTTAATTAAGTAGCAGCCAATATTGTTTATGCCAGACTTATTAGAAAATCTGTAACAATGGTGCAAATTTGCTTTGGATTGTTATTGTCAATACGTGTAGATACTACTATCCACCGTGCAGGTATCGCAAAGTCCCTAAACAATATGTAAAAATATATTAGTTCTGCACCGTATAAGAAAAGCTGATTTTGCCAGTGTTTGCTAGTCTATTAACCAATTTTAAATTTAAAGCGTTTTAGTTTCGGCTTTATTGTTAACGTTTCCCACGTGCAATACTGCCCTACAATTACTACATGATATTGTGATCATGCCACTGTGTTATGTTAATGAACCAAAGCTAAGTTTTAAAACTGAGTTAGCAAATTCCTATCATTAAAGTGTACTGCAGTTGGTAATCCCTTCCAATGACTGATATCTTAAAATTGAAGGGTCATATAAGAACGATACATATTGTAACTCAGTTTCAGAAGGCCCTGTTCTCCAAGTTGCTGCAGTGACATTGTAGATGCTATAACTAGTTACTGTAAATTAGATACTGTTTTAGCAGACTCATTTCATTAAGTAAACATGTATTTGAATGTTTTTTAAATTAAAAGTAGAAATACAAAACTGACATTTTTCTTTGTGAACGTGCTAAGTGATAAATGCCAATTCAAAAAACATCAAAATCTACCAAGGTAGCAAATCTGCAAATTTAATACCAGCCCAAATTTCCAGTTATACAGTACATTAGTACATTAGCTTAAAGGCTTTCCACTATCTTATTAGAAATGTACTGTTTAGCACTGACCTGTACATTCTACTGTGCCCCCAGAATTTGAATAATGCTTTACATTACACTGATCTGTGTGTGATTAAATACATAACCTTTACAGTAAAATATGGGTTACTTACGATATATAATGGCAATTAAACCACATATATGCGTGCGTGTATGTATAAACATTGCATATTTAGCGGTAGCCATTTGTAATATTGAAAAACCCAAACCAAATTTGAGTACATTTTGACTTTTTTTTACCAATAGTGCCGTATTTTTTAACGTCTATTTATAACGTTTGTTAATATTTATTATGGGGTGAATTTGCCATGACACAATGGCTGTAAACTAATTCTGACCGTCACAAACTGGCTTTTCAGGCTCAGAAATTATTTGTAAAAAAAAAAAAAAAAAAGCATGTAGACAGGATCGTCGCTTCAGAAATTGCATTGATTTGCCATGGCGTTACTCATCACCACAGCTACTTGTCTCCGGTAAGATTAGCCTCTAACCTACCATGATATAGCTACTATTTATCTGGCTTGCAAGTTCGATTGGTAGAAATGTCAAGAGCACAATACTGTATTTACTGCATGATTATTTGTACCTAGATCTGGTGGTATTGTGTTAAAATGTATTACAGTATACTGCAGTTTTGATAGAGCTAAGCTGACTGAGAAATATGTCTAGGTTTGGTCTGTGGAAAAGGTGGCAACCATAATTAGGACCCTGCAGAGGTTACTGGAGTCGAGGTTGAATCCAGGTGAAGTCAATTGTCTAATTGTTCAATTATGTAATCGGTTATGTTTAAAAGGTGGGGGGGGGGGGGGGTCGGAGAGGGTGATGGTAGGAGTTGTGTTTGTGAGAAAGATAAGCAAACAGATTATTATTAGTACTGTGAAACTGGACAACAAACTATTGGAAAAGGTATTTGGACTACGGCTTGGATTGTGATTTGGTTTTGAAGACGAGGCAACAGGCTTATCCTGCCTTGTTATTAGATAGAGACAACTTCTGTTTAGCTAGGAACCGAGATCGGGTTAGGTTTTATTTTATTTATTTTCTTTTTATTACTGTAAATAATAAACACACGCTACAGCGTTTCCTTGCATCCTGGTTGCCAAGTGCAATCCATCACAGAACCCAAGTAGCAGAACCATTTGTAGACCACAGCATTACCGACAATGGCAAGGCAATTTGTTTGTCTGGTAGCACGTGTACAAGTACCACCATCGGTTTGTGTGATCATACTGCAATATTGCAATGGATTACCAGAGTCTATTGGAAGGCCATTGGAACATCTGAATAATGAAATGGTACTACTGTGGTGCCAGTGACATACTAGTATAGTTGAACTATAATATTACCTTAGCATACTCTTATAGAAGTTTACCTCTGTACAAGCACCACAAAGTGTGATAAAGCCTAGATAAGAATGGTAAAACTTAGATAAACATTGTAAAGCACAGAGATTTATGGTAAAGCATATTAAAAAAACATGGCAAACCATGGGAAAAGCATGGGAAAACTGCAAAACTACTGTGCACATTTCCTGTGGGAGACCCATGCTATACTACTGTATCGTCAGTGCTTTGACGAAAGGGCGAAAGTGCAATGCAATTATAATTTTTTTTTTAAACACTTTTGCTTGAGGTTGATGATCACAATGGAGTTTCCTGGTCTGTAAATGATTGTTTCTATGCAACTGAAAACAACTTTGTTGCAGCATTCCTCTGCTTGTGATATATTTGTAATGTTAATATTTAAACTTAAAAAAAAAAAAAAATATATATATATATATATATATATATATATATATATATATATATATATATATATATATATATATACACAAAGAGTGTATAACAAGTTAGAGAATGTTAGGTTACTTACTGTAACCTTGGTTCCCTGAAAGTGAAGACGACCACCAAAACATACTTCTGGGATATGCCTGTCTATTGGTAGGTATTCACTGAGCTCTTTATATCAATAGACCACTTCCTGGGGTGACGTCCGTGGTCCCACCTACTGAGGGATTAAACAGTCAACCCACGGAAGCTATGTTCACTTTTTGCATCAAACCCGTGAGGGCGACCGATGCAACCTCGCTGGTTGGTGGTCGTAACCTAATGTTCCCTTTCAATTCAAAGCCGACCAAAGCATACTTATGGGAAAGTATACCAGAGCCGTCATGAGGGAGAAGGAACAGCAGCAATGAGGGACGCAGCAATGAGGGATGCATCAGTACCGCATAACCCAAGGTTAGTGGTGCAAGTGTGCAACCTCAAGGACCCCCGTGCCTAATGAAGGCAAGGAAGGATATATCACATGTGCGGCTACCTTCCTAGGTGGGGGCAAGCTGGCACTATCATACGCAGCCGAGACTGTATCCACAATCCAGTGCGACAGTCACTGCTTCGAGAGGGGCTTTCCTAGGGTCCGTATCCCGTGACGGGCAAGAGGCTGGGTCATGTCAGACACCACTTCTGAAAATATCTTCATTTGTAGGTGTATAAAGACCTAGTGGAGCCTGCCCTAGAATTCTGCATCGTACCCACAACCGCGTCAAATAGCCCTAGGGCTGACCAGCGGTCCCGTTCAGGGGCCAGACCCATAATTGGAACCTGTCCGGTTCCAGATGCCAGCGAGTGCCTTTCGTCTGACTGAGGAGATCCAGGCGAAGCGGGATTAACACACAGGTGGACACGCAACAACAACAGTAAAAATTTGTATTTATTTATATTTCGCCCAACTGCATACACGGCAGCCGGCAGAATCACTCAATGGTGAGGATACAGCAAGGCCTAGCCCCTGCGGAGGAACTGTGTTCTCCTCAAGAGTGTAGGCTTGAAAAGACACACACACACACTCCTTTAAATCAATACTGCACAGGCAGTCGCACACATATGACAGACAATAAAAAAGACAGACAGGCTGCTGAAGAAAGGAGAAGAAAAGGCTTTATTTTAGAGCCGCTGATTCCACGAAAATGGCAAGCCAGCTTTCAGCACGAATGCAGGGGAACTGCAGTCGACTCGGAAAAGCTCTTTCAAAATACGCTTAGTTCAACACAGAGGTCTTACCTTACCATGTTGAGCGACAAAACGAGAGCATGGCTTCCATGGGTTGACTGTTTAATTCCTCGGTAGGCGGGACCGAGGATGTCACCCCATGAAGGGGCCTATCGGCAGCTCTGATATAAAGAGCTCAGTGAATACCTACCAATAGGCAGGCATATCCCATAAGTATGTTTTGGTGGTCGTCTTCGAATTGAAAGGGAACGCTTCTGATAGAGGCTGCGATGCTGGTCTAAGGATTTTGTAAACAGGAAGTACCACTTTTGATTTTTTTGCTTTACAAGTATTACTGTTTTAAACACATGTTAATGTAAGAAATGCAAAAGTGCCTTAAGCCTCTTCATATCTTCCTGATTATCAGATATTCAGGTTTGCTCTTTTAGCATGTTATGCATTTCCCTTTGAGCGTTCTTTTTTCCCCACTTAATCTGAAAATAGCCAGAAATTCAGTTTCGCCCTATTTGCAGGTATGCAAAACATCTCCGCCATGTGCATTATATAGATCTCAAATGTGCAGTTTGGAAAGAAACACATGTTATAGCAAACATGTATTTTAATTTTCAATCATGATGTCTGGTACTACACTAGGTTAATGAAAGCTCCTTACAAGCCATGCTTTTAGACTGTCTTACACTTCCAGGGTCATTTCACCTGGAGAGTGATGACCTGATAACCGGAGTATAATGCAAATGTGAGCTTCTTTTACCTAAAGGGCCAGATGTCTGTTTTATGAAAACACTAAGTGTGTAAGTGTGGCAGAGTGGTTGCAGTGATGTCACGGACCAGGAAGAACTAAAATATAAACAAAGGGCTCGGCAAAACTGAAGCGCAACCGGCGCTCAGCGCGTTTATTAAATAATAAAACAAAATATTTAAACAGAAGAAAAGACAGAAACAAAATGGCACGTTGGCCAAACAAAACAAACAAACAAACAATTATGCTAACAAGTATTGTGCTGGCGGTTCCAGCACAATAGCAGTTGTTTTCGCTTTTCTTTTACCTCTATTTAACTCCCGTTCATTACTCCCTGAGCACTCTCTCCTCGAGTGCAGAAAAGCTGCAGGTTTTTATACAGGTGACCATCTCCCGATTAGCAACAATTAATCAATTAATTAACTCAGGAGATGGTCACCGGCTGCACAAGGTTTTTAAATAATTAAACGAAACAAACAGACACACGGCTTTTCACCGTCATCTCAAAATAATAACAAGACGGACGGCTTTGTATAAAAACTACAATAATAATAATAACTGCAACAACAACAACAATAATAATAAAACATACATAAATAAATATAAAGGAGTGGGCACTTTGCCACAGTAAGATGTATGTGATTTGTTTTGTTTGTAACAATCACCTTAAATGAATGTCTTTTTCAATACTTGAACCTTAACGGCCATGGCTATTCACTTGACAAATAATGTTATACACACCATCATTTATTATGTTCTATAGTTTTTCTGGTAAACTTAAGTGAAATAAAATAATATATTGAGACTGGCACACACAAGTGAATGGGTACGTCTGGTTTTGACTCTGTATGCAATTCAGTCCTAATGTGGTTGAGTGATTGTCTTAAACAAGACATGTACTCAGTGTCTGGGCTGGTTGATACAGGGCTGTCCCAAATACCTAAATGTTGCAAAGCATGGAACTGTCAAGCCCTGACTTGGAAATGTCCAACTGAACTGGTTGTGTGTCTGTTTGAAATTGCAGAACTATTTGTTCTGTCCCAGTTTTCACTCTTATCCAATACATTCTGATAACACACGACCAAAACAAAATAATCTCAATCAGTATCTATGTGCACAAGAGAGTGCACATTTATTAGAACACCCCATTACTTGATTAATTTTGATTTGTTGTGCATATGAAATCAAACCACTGTAACTGAAAATCTTGGAAAGTTGTGAAAATAGGCAAATGAGTGATTGTTTAATTATGACTTTAATAAGCCACACATGCAATTAATTTAAAATGGTAAGAGAAAAGGAACACATAGCCACAAATGGTAAAATGCATGAGATGTTTGTTTAGAAGTTGTTTAAGATGCCTAATTAAATGAGTGCCTATTGTTTCTGTATCACTGATTACTGACCGAAAATTGAAATGCTCACACCCAGAGTTTTTCATACAGGTAGGAATATAAAGGATATAAATGGCAAATCTTGGGGTGTTCCAATACATTTGCAACACTATTGTATATCTAAATATAACTAAATATACTTGTTTCTCCCCTATAGGGAGAGAAAGAAAAGAAACGAGGGAAGTCAGCGATCAGAGGCCAGTCTGGGGCAACAGGAATGGTGGGTCTCCAAACTCTCAGACATTGGCATGTGGGGGTGGGGTGGGGGCTTGGAGTACTGTTCACAGGCTATTTGACATTTAGACACAATGAACAATTTACTAATTTGCTTACTTACAGAATAAAACACATAAACCAAAAGGCAAAAGGCAGTGTTAAACATCCATATTAAATTAGTATATTCGATGTTTTAAGATGAACATGTCACAGTTCAAAAGATTGATTACTATGCAAGCTCACACAAACAGCAGTAAAACATGAATAGGAAATATATGTCAGTAGCTTTACACATGTATGAAGTGTAATCCTGTGCTGTTTTAACTAGTCTGTGTTTATTTGTCACTTCAGGATGTGGGTATTCTGGAGATTCCTGCTGAGCTGTCAGCCCTGCTGCGTGCTGCACAGGGTGAGTTACCCTGAAACACTTTACACAAATCATTGTGCACAGAGCAAAGGAAGCACAAGCACTGGCCAAGGGCCATTGTGACATATTGGGCCGGCTTTTCAATAAACAGTGTTATTCTATCAAGTTCGTGGTATAGTAACAAGAGCTTTAGTAGCAAGTGATTTTCAAACGGAATGTGTTAATTAAATCAATCTGTTAATGCTTTGAAATTGAGTTGATGAGATCGTTAATGAACACATTTCTCGCTAAAAAGCTTGTCGCAGGTCACCTACATCACTTCCTGTCTCTGACTAGATAAGGGGAGCTCATTAATCAAAATGCATGTTAACGAGATCAAGAAAAATTAATTTAAGCATAATTTGCTGTTATGGAAACTACTAGTGTACAGGGAGGTGGCTCTCCTATCAGCGAGCAGCAGCCAAATGGAAATGCTGATTTAGGACTATCTGGAGTGTAGGTAAAAATCGGATGGAACGGATTAAAAAAAAAAAAAATAATAATAATAATAATAAACCCTATTAGTCATTTAGCTTACTATATGCAACTCTTTTAATGTGTATTTTGCAATCTTTTTTGGTTTAAAAAGAAAAAAATATCATAAGCCATCTATGTATAATGGTTGTAATTTAAGTTATTATGATGAAATCTACTTTTATATGTATTTTAGTAAGTACGATTGTAGGCTATAAATACATACGTTTCAAGTGCTGGTGTTTGTAGTTGTTCGTTATTATACACGTATACCATGTATGTAACACTTCATTATAGATTTATTACGCTTTATAAAATTACTATAGAACTCCCTAACCCAATACACAATTTGTTTATAATTAATTGTTCAGTGAATTCCTCTAATCATGCATTTTCTCTGGTACTCTTGACTCGCCTCTGCGATAATTAAACTCAACATGAGTAGCCACCAAACACTTACAGTATTATAAGAACATTTTATATGCATACAAACGTGTGAAGGTAAAAGTGTACATTGTACATAAAGTGTGGAGGGAGTCTGACAACATTACGAATACGTTTCGTATGTCCTTGACGTCTGTTCATTGTTCTTGTGTAGACAAGACACAGGTGTTAAAAGCCAAGGACGCTTTGCAAATCCGGAAACTTATGCCATTTTCTATACCAAGATTTCAGTTGTATAATTCAAATGAATGTCAGCTGTCATATAATGTACTTATGCAGAATTCAAATAGGCTACAGTTAATTTCTTAGTAACATTACACTGGGTGCAAATAACGGTATATTATTTTAGCAATACAACAAATGTTCCCTAAGGATACAAATGGTTAAAATAAGTAAGTTAAAATCTCATTCATAACCAAAAGTATAGAAAAGGCTAAAATATTTTCATAACTACAAATATTGAATTATCAAGGTAGTCTGTAAGAAATTAACCCTGGTCCTTTACACTCTTTATATCGTCGGTGTCACAGACGTGGTCTGTTAAATGTCTGTTTCAAGGTGAGTTATATACTCTTTCGTTAATTAAAACCCTCTTTTTCCAAGTGCAAATTAACTCCTGATAAATTATGACAATTAACATGGATTTGCTTTTAAATTCCCACTCAAACAAAAGAAATAGTCGCAAGAAGCACTGCTCGTTAAGAAATTAACATTATTTCATAAATCAACATAATTTCGGAAATCACACTAGGACGATTATTTAATAACGAAATAGGCACAATGACAACAATACTACGTACCGTTTTCTTAATTAACACTGGAGTTATCATTTACAAACTTTTGAAAATGCTGCCCAGTGTGTGCTGGTTTTGTTACCAGCTGGCCTCTAGTGTGCCAGTGCCAGTCATTTAATCCACTGAGGCGTTTACCTGTACTGTGCAGTTATATTTCTCACATTACCCGCTGTCTGTAGTGTGCAGTTATATTTCTCACAGTACCCGCTGTCTGTACTGTGCAGTTATATTTCTCACAGTACCCGCTGTCTGTACTGTGCAGTTATATTTCTCACAGTACCCACTGTCTGTACTGTTCAGTTATATTTCTCACAGTACCCACTGTCTGTACTGTGCAGTTATATTTCTCACAGTACCCACTGTCTGTACTGTGCAGTTATATTTCTCACAGTACCCACTGTCTGTACTGTTCAGTTATATTTCTTATCAGAAGCAGCTCATAAACAATTGGGTTAACAACCTGTGGTAGGCCATGACAAAATCTCCATATTATGCTTCTGATTGCCACACATCCAAACCTTCCAAACATCTGATTCCCTATGCACAACGCATTCTTTCCAATTTCGTTTTCTATCCACTATAACGAAGCATGCTACATCAGGGGTTCATACATTTTCTACTGAAGCCATATAAATGTTTGTTAAATAATGTTACATACTGTAAGCGAGGCCTTTGGAAATGGAGATTAAAAATGAACTGTAGAGCTTACTGTATGTGAATGTATTAATAATCCCCTAGCACCTAATTCAGCATTCATGTAAATAAATGGACCCCTTGGCCCCCTGAAAGTATCTTGCAGCCCCCCATGATTACCCGGCCCCAGTTTGGGACTGTGCTAGATAATGGTCAACTGCACAATAAGGGGAGCAGTAGACATGTTAATGGTAATGTTAACACTAATAAAGGGTAATACAGTTGTAGCAGGGCGGTAGAGAGCCCTGCTGTGGAAATGTGTGTGTTTATTTTAGAACAGGGTTTCCCCCTCCGCCTGTGTTATTTTGTATTTGTTTGTTTGTTTATGTATTGTTTTATTTAGTGACGGCAAAGTGCTGTGTGTTTTTGTTTTGTTTTATGAAACCTTGTGGTAATGTGTGGCTGTCAGCTAGTACGTTGTTAATCTAGCCGGCAGTCACACATAATTAATAAACTTGTGCAAATTGTGGCCAAGGGGTAATAGGATAATTACTAACTAGTTAAACCCCTCGGCCACGATATAAAAAGCCTGCAGCTCTCCAGCTCGTGGGTGGGAGTTCAGAGGAGCGAGAGTAGAGATCGAGGAGAAAACAAAACTTAAAAATATATATATACAGGAACAGTGACAGCGACTGCCCAGCCTGACCTGTATATTTTGTGTTTGAGATTTGTTTTGTTTACCTGTTTTATTTTCGCTCTGTGAGTAAGTTTCTTTTTGTTCAAACCTTTGATTTATTTTTGTATTTAAATACAACGTCTTTCTTTTTGAAACTGCAGTATTGGTGTGTTTGTTTTAGTTCCTGCTTCTGCCGTGACGTCATCGACCAGCCATTCCTGTCACAACAGTATAAAGGGGTTGCTAATAATAATGACGATAATAATAATTATAAATGTAAGAAGAAAAATGAAAATTAGGAAAACAATTTACAGTTAAACTGGTGTTACAGCTGTATTTAATCACTGGTACTCTGTATTATTATTATTATTATTATTATTATTTTTATTATGTACTGCTCTGATGGCTCCTGGATTTACTCAGTGTGTCTTTACTGAGGTGGAGGTTATCCCTGGCAAACCTAACTACAGATAACAGACTACAACAATGACAAATGTGTCATGGTATGATATTCTAAGTGATAGGCCTACTCTTCTAGGTGAGGCACAGTCCACAATTAGTTCTAATTGGGGTCTATGTACCCAGTCATAAAATAATGAATGGCCACTATACTGCATGTGCTCTTGCTGTCTCAGAGCAATTCTGTAGGGTTTGTATTTTCTTTTTTTATGTGTTTTTAATGTCTCTGCTTTGGATTCATGTCAGTCACAGGTTTCAGTGTGTGCATTAATAGCTTGCACCTCATTTCACTGTGTGTGCTCTCTTTAGACACGCACAAGGAACAGGCTTCCTGGAGAAGATGTGAGTTTCTAGGGCTTTAAAGTAATTGCAGTTAACACAATTGTTCAATAATCTTTCCTTTTCCTTAATCTGTTTACTTCTTTGTTCATTTCACCTCAGCAGTGTCTTCTGGGTCAAAGCATAGGGGCAGCAACTGATTAGTAATTGACAGGGAAGACAATGAGGGTGGGGACAATTTCCTCCAGGCGAAATGACCCAGTTGGTGCAAGACAGTCTAAAAGCATGACTTACTGTCACGGATAGCTCTGTGGTGACGTCAGGCCAGGAAGTAGACAGAGAACAGTTTTCTGAGTGAATGCGTGTTTGCGCTGGTTTATTATAAATAAAAGGTTTTAACAAACAAAACACTGAACAAAACAAAATGGCACAGTGGCCAAAACAGACAGACTAACAAACAGACACAGAACAAACAAGTATTGTGCTGGTGTAGAACCAGCATGTTATTGCTCTTTTCTCTTTCTCTCCTTAACTCATGACTCACGTCTCTCATTCCGCCTCTGAACACACAACCTTGTATCACTCGTGATCACCCTATTTATACACCTGTGGCTGGGGCCTTAATTAATCCTTTAATCGTTTATTCAATGTACACCTCCAGCCACATGCCCATGTGTTTTTGCAGGGAGGATTCTAACTTCCTCCCTGTCACCCATTATTCCTCACACACACAAACACACACACACACACACACACACACACATCCCTGTGCTCACATACCAACATATTTTTTTAATCTGCATGTGAAGTGATTGTGCAAACCCGTGTCTAAATACAAATATATATTTTAAATCATCCATGCTACATAACCCACACTTGCACCACTACACACATACATATACACATAAAATACGCACAGGGGCGGGGCATCCCGCCACACTTACAAACAGATTTCCTTAATTTAGTGCTGTACAAGATATCATGTTGTAAAATAAAAGTTTGCTGAAACGTGTTTCTTTCAAAACTGCACATTTGAGTTGTATATAATGAATGGATGTTCATGTTTAAGAAATGCATCAAACAATTGTTAGCTACAAGTACTTTAAATATCTAGTTTAAAAACACTGACACTGATACTATAGCTTCTAAAGGTAAAAGTAGTCTGTTCTGATCCTATTGTAAATCTGACATGGTGTGGCAAAGTGGTAAAGACATGCAGGTGAGTGCAGTGCAGAGTAATCACACGGACAACGTTTGTACAGGTGCAAGGGTGTTTATTTAATTTAATAAATGTCCAGAGCCTTAAGGCAAACCTGCAAATAATAACAGTGTTGGAAGTGATACAGCGGCGTGTATCACTTCGGTTTGTAATCCCACGGGTTTGACCCGTAACCCAAAGTCCCGTTCCGTCACCCACACAAAACACAAAACACAAAACACAGACACAATTAGACAGTGCGTGATTCTAGTGCTAGTGGGAGGTATGACACAGGCCCGGTTTTTGGGATGGAACCGCATAACAGTCTCGCGTTTTGATTGGTCCATGTCTGTCACATGAATACGTCGTCACACGAGTGGAAAAGCGTGCAGGCATTTTTAACATTGTGATCAGATAGAGAGTGATCTGCTTTCCACAACCTTACCATTAAAATATAATGTGGTATTACACTGTACTGATATAACAAACTATGGGTGATTACTTTATATAAATTATCATATTATGCACGAATGTAAGAATTGGCTTTCTGTGGTGGTGTACTTTTTTCTTTCAAGTAGCATATATCTATAATCGTTTTTGCGATATATTTTAATATAAAACATATACGCTATTGCAGTTTTGTTACAGGATACATTAGTTTATCTCTAATGTAATCACAGTTTTACATATAGACTGCCCCTGTTTTCATTTACGTCGCAAATTCTGGGCCGCTTTACTTTTCAGATAATGTCCCAAATTCTGGGCCGATTTGGTTTGCAGATAACATCCCAAATTCTGTGCCGCTTTGGTTTTTAGATAACGTCCCAAATTCTGGGCCGCTTTGGTTTTTAGATAACGTCCCAAATTCTGGGCCGCTTTGGTTTTTAGATAACGTCCCAAATTCTGGGCCGCTTTGATAACATCCCAATTTCTGGGCTGCTCTGGTTTTCAGATAACGTTCCGAATTCTGCATTTTCGAATTCAGGCCAGTTTTTGAGATATTCTGCTTAGCTGACAGCCGAGTTTCTAAGTCATGCATGCACAGACCATAAACGGGACCGTTAATTCATTTAAGAGTACATGAATCAAAGTTAATGTATTTTTTACTCTCCTCAGAAAACATTTAGGAACATGGTATTCCAAAAAAAAAAAAAAGGTCATCTCATTTGCTTATGTAATGTCCATCAATATATAGTGAGGCATAGGGGTTTATCAGAACTTCTGGGTTTAAGAGACCAGTGCCCTTCAACAACTTCAAATAAATCCTATTGTATTGTATTAGTCAGCATTTCCCTTATCGCTTCCTGATCATTTATACTGTAGGTCAGGGGTTTTCAACCTTTTTTTGAAACTGTACCCCTTCTATCTGGAGGTTTCAGCTCGAGTACCCCTTTACAATTTTCGCTCAACTGAACGGTACCTCAGTTACAATAAAATGGAGAATAATCTGATGACCCCCCTCCCCCCCCCCCCCCCCCCCCCGTTTATTTAATAAATCTGGGTGACAAACTGCTGGTTTAGGACAGAACAACAAACAGTAAGCTTAATTCTTAAAACTTTTAACTACAAGTATTTGGATGCACAGAATTAAAAAGACAAGTATTGGGCTAGGAGCACACCTATTTTTTTGTAACTTTGACGGCCTTTTGTAAAAGTTTGAAGGCCTTTTGATACCCAGCATACACTGCAATACCCAGCAAAGTTATACACTGATATTCTGATAGCACAGCAATTCAAATGAAGTTTGTAATTGGTTGTGTTCCTCAAATACACAATAAAAAGTGATATTTATAGGGTATAGTTATACAGCGATACAGTGGTTTCGGACATCTAAGAACAGGTACTGCGAGCATCTGGATTCATACCCAGAGGTACTCTGTAGCCTCCTGGGACATTCACAGCTTGTTTGACACCCTCTTGTAGTTGCCCATTTCTGCATATAAAGCAAAATGCTGTTTGTCAATCTCTCTTTTTTCTTATAAATCAGTCTTTGCAAGAATCATTCCAAAAACACTGAATCAGTTAGGCACTACCAGTCTGACACTACAGGCCTTTAAATTGCAGTACCAATTTGCAAGTTGCTAAGTGGTTGCGTTCCTCAAATTTGCACTGCAAAGTGATATCTTAAAGAATAGGGTATATAGTGCTTTTTTCCGATACACTCAGGCTGATACTGTGATCACAAAACACTTGGAATGGACTTAAATTGGTGCTTCTGTACTCTCTTTAGATGCACAACAATCTTAGCTAAAGAAAATGGGTTCCTTCGAGTTCGTAAGACCCACGACCACCATTAGCTGAGCCTTACCCCGATGGTGTTTTTATAATGGGATTTGCCATAGGGAAGGGGGTGGTCTC
The DNA here is from genome assembly GCF_902713425.1 of Acipenser ruthenus. Classification (NCBI taxonomy): domain Eukaryota; kingdom Metazoa; phylum Chordata; class Actinopteri; order Acipenseriformes; family Acipenseridae; genus Acipenser; species Acipenser ruthenus. The sequence continues at coordinate 12,681,638 of NC_081207.1, read as the reverse complement.
TTATCGTACCCGTATCTCCACGACCCCTGGGCCAACAAACTCAGAAGGACATTCTTTGCGTGCACAAGAGTCTTAGCTAAAGAAATACATCAGCCACGGGTTCAAACGCCACCCCACCTCCAGATGGTGGGCGTTGCCCCAAAGGGGTTTTATAATGGGATTTCCCATAGAGATTTTTCAGGGTGCTGTATCTCGGGTTCCGGGGGTCCCCAAGACTTGAAAATCAGTATGGAGGTCCACCTTGGAGCCCCTGTCGATCCCTCCAAGTGACGTGTCCCCAGCTAGAAAGGACACCAGTTTAGACTTTTTTTGCCAACCTGGAGCTCAAAAGCTATTGGAAATGCAACCTTGACATGCCATCATGCTGAAAATGTGAAAATTTGTTGAAAATGTAGCATTTGAAAACGGGTGGCTCCCTGTGAAAGAGGGCCCCCAGACATGACCCTAGGAAGTTCAACCCGGTTTCTAGGTCCCGGGGTCATAGAGATATGACCCCGAAAAGGGTAGTTTTTGGACATTTTTGACAGGGTGTATCTCGGGTTCTGTAGGGGTTAGGAACTTGATTTTTTTTTTGCGTTGGGGCCCCATGGGGCCCCACACAAGGAGTCACCATTTTCATGGTTCAAATGCCAGGACGGGTTGGCAAAGTGAATTTTTTCGTCATGACATGAGTTTTTGGGTGAACCACCACACCTTTTTAGGGGGTGGTTTGGGGTGCTCCCCTGAGTCTATATCACTTTGAATGGTGGTTCTACGTGCTCGGGTTCGAGAGATATGCCTGAAAATGTGTTTTATAACACTGCCATAGACATGAATGGGGCTGAATACCCTAAAATATATTTTGCAAAGAATTGCTACGGTGGGTGTATGCGTGCAGGGGTTGCATGGTGGTGTGTGCGTGCAGGGGTTGCATGGTGGTGTGTGCGTGCAGGGGTTGCATGGTGGGTGTATGCGTGCAGGGGTTGCATGGTGGGTGTATGCGTGCAGGGGTTGCATGGTGGTACACGTGTGTGGAGGGGAATTGGAGTTCAGGTTTTGCGCACAAGAGGGGCGGGGAAAAGACTGGGAAGGGTAGGGTAAAAGAAAAATTACTACAATCATTTATTTTCACTTTCGACTCCCAGTCTCCTTTCCCTCACTTTATGATTTTATTTTGTGATTATTTAATTATTGTCAAAATAAACGGCCTTCATCTACTCACAGTTGCAGTCTCATTCCTGTCCAAAAAGAACCTGAAACACTACAATATACTGATGGACGTTACATAAGAAAACGAGATGTCCTTTTTTCGGAATACCATGTTCCTTCCCAAAAATGTGTTTTAATATTAGCCTTTAATAAAGGAAAACGACTGCTTAAATTAATTTTCATGTATCTATTTCAGTGCAATGTAGTTTCTTACATTTTTGTTTTTTTCATTAAAAAAAAAGATTTCTGGGGAGAGTAAAAAATACATGAACTTTGATTAATGTACTAAGGGTTACTCTCAAATGAATTCACGATCCAGTTTATGGTAAACTGTACATGCATGACTTAGAAACTCGGCTGTCAGCTGATTCCCCAAAACTGGGCTGAATTCGGAAATGCAAAGCGGCCCAGAATTTGGGATGTTATCTAAAAACCAAGGCTGCCCAGAATTTGGGACGTAAATGAAAACAGGGGCAGTCTATATGTAAAACTGTGATTACATTAGAGATAAACTAATGTATCCTGTAACAAAACTGCAATAGCGTATATGTTTTATATTAAAATATATCGCAAAAACGATTATAGATATATGCTACTTGAAAGAAAAAAGTACACCACCACAGAACGCCAATTCTTACATTCGTGCATAACATGATAATTTATATAAAGTAATCACCCATAGTTTGTTATATCAGTACAGCGTAATACCACATTATATTTTAATGGTAAGGTTGTGGAAAGCAGATCACTCTCTCTCTGATCACAATGTTAAAAATGCCTGCACGCTTTTCCACTCGTGTGACGACGTATTCATGTGACAGACATGGACCAATCAAAACGCGAGACTGTTATGCGGTTCCATCCCAAAAACCGGGCCTGTGTCATACCTCGCTAGTGGTGAAAACAAAGACAGTTCCGGTAGTGGAAAAGGTGAATGGTGAAGTCCGGGTTTTTCGCTGGCCTGCGGCTGCAGCTCTGGATCGTGCTCAGTAATCTTCAGTGACTAATAACACACAAGACACACAGTGTTAATACACAGACACGAAAACACTCACGGTTTACTCACAGTACGGGCTCCTTCTCGGTTATTTAACTTAACCATATGCAAAAGAACAGATCACTCAAGCCATGCCCCCTATTTATACCCTCGTCCATGACCCCGAGGTTAACGAGCGCATCCGCTCCTCCAGTCCTCGGATGCTTACCGTCCGGGTCAATGAGCTTGGGTGCCGTAGCTCCGCCCCCTTCCTAAATGACCGACTTCCACCTACCCTACGGAATAAATTGTCGTGCCATTTAATTAAGGGTACTCTGTTCCTCTTGCACCGTGCCCTCACAGGTTGAGAGGGAGATCTAACACCAAGAATCATTCGATCTCTGTCACACATGGTTACATGGAAAATGGCATGTTTAGTCAGTGATAAAGTATTGATAAATCTAACCACATCTCCTGCATTAGTAAAGTAAATAATGAAGTTTCCTCCTCCTCTACCGATGCTACAGTAAGGAAACACAAGGGTAAAACTTTATCGTCAGTGCCAGTAATTCATTTGTAAATCAGGTACAGTAGTGGCGTTGTATCAGTGCAATTTCTATGATAGTTTTTGAAGCTGGTAATAGCTAAAACTCACCTAGTGCCCCAGTATGGTTTGGGGACACTGTGCTGTGGGAGATGGGATGTTACACTGTGGTCCTGTCTGCTATATCCCATAGTACTCTTTTGAAGAAGAGTCCATTAAAACTGTGGCCTGGCTGAATTCCGATTACCAGGGTTAATTCTGAAACACGGCTTCGAATTACAGCTCCACAATAAACGGGAGCACGTCATTCCTGGAAAAGAACTGTGCGCTTTGGGGATACGCCCTCTGCAAATAACTGCAGTGAAAAGATATTTGAGCCAGTTGAAGTTCAACAAAGAAGTTGCTGTACTTGTATGATGCAAGATTGTTCCGGAACTCAATAGGTTTTATATAAAAACTTTGTTTTTAGCGAAGTTGTCATTTCAAATATTTACTGAGCAGAACTGAAAAGGTTCCAAAGATCTTTATGTATTATTTAAATAAAAACAATAAAAAAAACAACTGTAACACTTAATTTAGTTATAGATTTGTCCACAGTGCAGGTATGACACAGGCACTTTAGTCTGAATCTAATCACAAAATACAGAGCAGATTTTTGCCTTACCAAATACTAGATAACTGCTTAAGAGAATGAATACAGTTACATAAATAGTATTCTTTTGTAATTGAAAATAATAGTCATTTTAAATGTAAGTAATATAAATAGTTTTAGCAATTTACATGTGATTGAAGGGAATTAACAAGATGTACTGATTTTAAGTAATTCTTGGTGTGCAGCGTGACCCACACAGTCAAGCAGGGCAAGGGAGCGTTCTGGCTTTGTGAAGTTGCTGGTCTTCACAGGGGTTTCCACAGGGAGCTTAGGCTCTGGCACTCCCGCAGGTTATCACCACTCCACAGCAGAGCTGAAGCAGACACTTGGTCTGGCCTTGGTCCTACAGGCGCAGGTAGCTTGCAACATCTACTGTGGATGTAAAGAGGCAATTGGCTTGGTCAGGGCATAGCCACTGACCTTCTGTTCTCCCAAACTGTTGTGGAGAACTAATGCAGCGGTGTGGGGTAAAATTGGGCATTACATTTATAAAAACAAATATACTTTAATGTGACACTTTTGAAAGTCCAGATATATTGTAATATGTCTTCAATGAAGTCAATGGATCAGTGTTGAGTGTCTCCTATCACTGTTGTGTTTCCACCACAGGGCGACAGCATGGTACAGAGAGCCGTGTCAGTGAGGTGGCTCCTCCTCAGGTCAAAGCCGAGTTCAGCCTGTCCCTGCCCCCCGACATCAACAACCACCCCTTCTCCAAATATACCAGCACACACCTCCAGGTAACCAAGCACACTTTTTAAATCTCTGTCTCTCTGGCCCTGTGTGAGCCGCTGCCTCAGTGAATTCAACCTGGAGAAACCACAGTGATTTTATAATGTTGTTTCTTGCCATCTTCTCCTGCCAGGACACCCTTGGAAAATGAGATGTATATCTCAAGGGTTCTATCCTGGTTAAATAAAGTTGAAATTTGAAGGTGTGAATTATTAGTTTCTTAATGGCCATCTCTAATTCATAGAATGAAGAAGTTTTAAAAGGTTTATCACTGTATGTTTTAATCTAAGGTATGCTGTGATGGTCCTGTTAAACTCGTCAACAGGAGAGAAAACTAATTAAAAACACACACAGGCATATAATGCTGTACCCCCACCCCCTTCTGTACAGATGTCCTCAGATAGACATGCAGACAGAAACACACACACCGCCAGACAAAGCACTTTCCTCCCTTCTATAAAGATGCATGGCCTCAGACAGACAGACAGATAAAGTTCCTGTGCTGTTCTCTCTCAGGATGGATGGGCACAATCCCAGGACAGCCCCCTGCAGAGACCGCTCACCCAGCTGGGCAGAGAAGACTCAGAGTCAGCACTGGAAATCTGCAAACTGGTGAGTTTCATTAAATCCCATTAAACTGCTGGTTGTGTTCTAAAACCGTGTGGGGAAGCAGTCAAAAAGGCAAATAGAATGCTTGGTTATATAGTCAAAAGTGTAGAGTACAAATCGAAGGAGGTTATGATGAGGCTGTGTAACACACTGGTGAAACCGCACTTAGAATATTGTGTTCATGATGAGGTTGTGTCAGAGCTTAAATGAGCTGTTAAGATAGGATGAAGGAATTGAATTCATTATTGAGTGGAAATAGATCAAGACAGAGGGCAGGAGACACTTCCTCACACAGAGAGTGGTGAGGTCATGGATTGGGTTACCTAGTCAAGTTGTTGAGGCTGAATCACTTGGATTCTTTAAGACCCAACTTTTACAAAGTTCTGAGATCAATCAGTGACTAGGACCTGTACAACCACTGATAGGCTGAATGGCTTCCTCACCTTCATAAATGTTTATTAATGTTTAACTTGAATTATCATTTAGTGCTGTGTATCTCCTTGCAAAAGTAGACTTTGCACTCAACTGCAGTCTTTGCAGTAAATAAACATATTCTACCTTATTCTAACCCAAATTATGGCATAAGATTTTTTAATAATTTCAATGATGTTTGAGTTATGTATTACTTATTTATGATCACATGTTTCGCCGCCTTGTGCCTTATTAATTTTAAATTAAAACTTTGAAGTTACACATGAAGTTCAATAGTAAATATGCTGTAACTGACCCGCCGTCTACTGAGATGTTACCACTTAAAACCCATATGCTATAGTGGGTATTTTATTTCAGTGCAAATATATTACCTCCCTCCCCTTCCCACTCTCCCTGTCTCTCCCTCCCCACCTCCTGTTTCCCTCTCTGCCTCCCAGATCCTGCGCTTTGTGGGAGACGAGGATCTCCACGGCTGGAAGGAGGTGGTCCTGGGGAACTACATCGCTCAGCGGGGTCTGGCCAGTCCTCAGCTACGCAACGAGATCCTCAGCCAGCTGGCCCACCAGACCTGGGGCAACCCCGGGGACGAGCGGGGGCAGCGGGCCTGGCTGCTACTGGCATCCTGCCTGGGCTGCTTTGTGCCATCACCTGGCCTGGACAAACCCCTACTCAAGTATGAACAGTGCACTGCATTTAGTTAGTTTGGTTTTTTGTTAATTAGATAGTTGGTTTGTTCGGCAGGTAGTTAGTTAATTAGTTAGCTAGCTAGTTATTTAGTTATGTATATTCCTTCTGTTAATTCCTAATTTTCACTACAGCCATTAGTCTGCAATTAGTCATAGACGAGCCCGGCTCATCTGCATTGTGGTTAAGATGCCTGCTAATAAAAACCTGATTTAATTTGCTAAACATTACTACAGTAACAATTTGAACCGATTTCACATATATGATCGACTGGGAAATGATAATCCATAGTTTTAGCTGGCCTATTATATATCAACTAACAACTGACAGAAAAATAAATAATGTATATTAATATGCTTATTAGCTAGTTGTTAATAGTTAACAGAAGGCCCTTAAAATAATGTGTGACCTGATCTGCGAATCAAGATAAATAGATGTGTTAGTCTTATTCTGCTTGACAGTAAAGAGAAAGACCAGGTAAAACAGTCTCCTTTGTCACAGGTATGTGTCGGACCACGGGCTTGGGGAGTACAGGTCAGTCTGCCAGCACAAGATACTGACCGGTCTGCAGCACAGCCCAGAGGCTGCTCGAGTCTACCCAGCAACACAGCTTGAGTGGACAGCCAATCAGAGAAAAGGAAAGATGGTGCTGGAGGTTCACAACTACAATGGTGAGGATGACCGTAGGCTTCAGACCTGTTCTGTTCATCTGGTTAATAAGTATCTACAGTACATATATCAGTGGTTTTAGTTTTGATGGTGGGGAACGTTTAATGGGCCTCATTTATGAAAGGGCACTAAACTTTATGTTGCACGATTATTGCAATTAGTGTGCACATTAATGATTTCCGTATTTACTATTGCAATTTTATTCAATGTCGCGCGAAATAGTTAGCATATTATGGTGCACACTAATTTTATGGTGCCATACTATGAATATGTGATGTGTATGGTAATGCATGATAATATATTTTAATGAGGCACCCAGCTCTGAATAATGAGATGAGCTTCATTTACTAAAAGGTGATAACTGTATTGTGCACATTAAAGTGCGTGGTAAATAGTTTGTTTGGACACCAGGCTTTAACTCACGGGTGATATTATCGTGGACATTAAATTATCGCTCACAATACATGTGTGCAACGTATGTAATGTAAATTAACCAAATACTATGCACGTAAGTCAGGCCCGACTCCAGCTCCTTTAGGACGGGGGGCCAGTAGACCTCTTAGAGAGGCCATCATTTAGACTCATACTTTTAAACATAGTCATTTTTTGTTGCAGTAATAATATAGGCTTATAGGCAATTCCTTATGTAGCAAAGGAAATGCTTGTGCATATCCATGCAGAAGTTTACAGACAGCAGCACAGTCTGCATCTTTGTTGAGTTTTTTAAGCAACATAGGTTTAGCTACAACAATTTCATTGGCCATGTCATTTTTGTCAACAACAGCTATCGTCTGAAGAGGCTGTAACATGGTAGTATCAAGACACGTACTAGAGTGGGGTACAAGGCAAGACAACGACTACATTAAATCCAGATTTTTCAGAGAAAATATGTGTTCCGTCTCTGACACTGCTCTATCTAGAATGTTTAACATAGGTCTGTGACAGGAATGGCTGAGTGGTCTGACGTCACGGCAGAAAGGGACAACCAAAACAAAAAGGTATTGTGCAGTGGCGCGGGCGCCGTTTTATTTAATGAATCCAAAAATAAATAAATAAAATATCCAAACAGAAAACAGTCGCTTACAGAGCAAAATAAATAGTTAAACAAAACAAAATCACGTACACAAAAATAATAAACAAAACCCAGGTCAGGCTGAGCATTTGCCTTCACTGTTCCTGGAGTTTACTTTTAGTTTCGTTTTAATCCTCTCGCTCACTCTCCTTCCAACACCCACCCTGAACTGGAGAGCTGCAGGCTTTTTATATTCAGGTGACCATCTCCCGATTAGCAACTAAATTAATCACTTAATTCGGGAGATGGCCACCTTCTGCACGAGTTTTTTTCATTACACCTGGCAGAGGACGAGCACCGATCTCGCCTCTGCTAGGACATGTTTTAAAAATAAACAAAACATGGCGCTACGCCGTCATAAATATAATACAATAAAACTAAATAAATAATACAAAACACTCTGCACAGGGGCGGAGGGGGAGACCCCGATCTAAAAATAAATAAACAATGTACAGGGCTGCTCGCCCTGTTACATATCCCCCCCCTTGTGCGAAGCACACATGGCCCCAACGGCCACCTCCCCCCTCAGTCTCAATGTCCCGGAAGAGGGGGAAGCAAGTTGTTTCCGGGGGGTGGCCATGGTGGAATCTCCAGCACCCCCCAATTCTTTGTGGCCGGCAGCTCCCTCTTCTGGGGCTCCCTCCACACTCTGTCCTGCCGCGAAATTGCGGCTGGGGGAGCTGGTCTCCTGACCTTCCCCCTCCTCTTCATGGCCAGCAGTTCCCCTCCGTGGGGCTCTGACCACCCAAACTCCTGCCGCGAAAGTGCGGCTGGGGGATCTGGTCTCCTGACCTTCCCCCTTTCTTGATGGCCGGCAGCTCCCCTCCGTGGGGCTCCGACCACATGACCTCTGGCCGCGAAAGTGCGGCTGGGGGACCTGGTCTCCTGACCTCCCCCCCTTTCTTGATGGCCGGCAGCTCCCCTCCGTGGGGCTCCGACCACAGTGTAGGGACCCCAGGTGACGGCAGCGGACCCTCGGGAGGCGACGGCAGCGGCAGCGGACCCTCGGGAGGCGACGGCAGCGGCAGCGGACCCTCGGGAGGCGACGGCAGCGGCAGCGGACCCTCGGGAGGCGACGGCAACGGCAGCGGACCCTCGGGAGGCGACGGCAGCGGACCCTCGGGAGGCGACGCAGGACCGGCAGCAACCCTAGGAGATGCAAGGGAGACACAGGCGACCCTAGGCGATGCCGACGGCGGGAGGAGAGCCCCTGGCCATGAAGGCGGCAGCAGGAGCTCCACTTCTCCCAATGGTGGTGGTGGTGGAGGTTGAGGTAGCTCCTGCTCCTCTCCTCTTGACAGTAAAGGCGGCAGGGGCTCCTCCTCTTCTGGCGGCCAAGGCGGCAGGGGCTTCTCCCCTTCTGGCGGCCAGGGCGGCAGGGGCTCCTCCCCTTCTGGCGGCCAAGGCGGCAGGGCTTCCTCCTCTTCAGGCGGCCAAGGCGGCAGGGCTTCCTCCCCCTCAGGCGGCCAAGGCGGCAGGGCTTCCTCCCCTTCAGGCGGCCAAGGCGGCAGGGCTTCCTCCCCTTCAGGCGGCAGGGCTTCCTCCCCTTCAGGCGGCAGGGCTTCCTCCCCTTCAGGCGGCAGGGCTTCCTCCCCTTCAGGCTGCGAAGGCGGCAGGGCTTCCTCCCCGTCAGGCTGCGAAGGCGGCAGGGCTTCCTCCCCGTCAGGCTGCGAAGGCGGCAGGGCTTCCTCCCCTTCTGGCAGCGAAGGCGGCAGGGCTTCCTCCCCTTCTGGCAGCGAAGGCGGCAGGGCTTCCTCCCCTTCTGGCAGCGAAGGCGGCTCCTCCCCTTCTGGCAGCGAAGGCGGCAGGGGCGCCTCCCCTTCTGGCTGCAACAGGGAAACCAGCAGGCATGTTCCCTCTGCTGGCGGTGGTGGTGGGAGCGACATGTCGTCCTCCCAGGGCGGTGGAGGTGGAACCAGCAGGAATGCTCCCTCTGCTGGCGGTGGTGGGAGCGACTCACAGTCCTCCCAGGGCGGTGGAGGTGGAACCAGCAGGAATGCTCCCTCTGCTGGCGGAGGTGGGAGCGACTCACAGTCCTCCCAGGGCGGTGGAGGTGGAACCAGCAGGAATGCTCCCTCTGCTGGCGGAGGTGGGAGCGACTCACAGTCCTCCCATGGAGATGGAGGCGGCACCAGCAGGTATTCCCCCTCTGCTGGCAGGTACCTGGGCTGTGGACCTTCGGCCTTCCCCTTCTTGGGCCGTGGACGCACCGACTCCCCCCTCTTGGGCCGTGGACGCACCGACTCCCCCCTCTTGGGCCGTGGACGCACCGACTCCCCCCTCTTGGGCCGTGGACGCTCGGGCTCCTCCCTTTTAGGCGCAGGACGTTCGGGCTCCTCCCTTTTAGGCGCAGGACGCTCGGGCTCCTCCCACTCAGGCGCAGGACATTCAGTCGCCCTCTCCAGGTCTCCTCTCTCAGGTGGTGGTGGGACCAGCAGGCACTCTCCCTCTGCTGGTGGGAATGGGCATAGCAGGCACCCCTCTGACAGGAGAGGGCAGTTGAGTGGAGAATGTCCCCGCTCACCGCAGATGGGGCACCAGCAGTCATGCATGACCGCCCGGAGGATGGCATCCCAGCTGCTCTCCCGCTTGGTGGCCGCGGCTGGTAGCTCCCGCTTCTGGGGTCTCCCCCGGGGTATCTGGTCCTGGCTCGCTTGGGCAGCCCACTCCTCTCCCTGGTATTGGGTGGGGCAGATGGCCACTGTGTGCCCAAACTCCCCACAACCAGGGCACCACTCCTCCACCACAACAACCCCTGGTGGCCACTGTTGCAGCTCCTTTTGCTGCCTTCTGCAGCTCTTCCTCCTCTCTCCTCTCATCTTTCTTCCTCCCAATCAAAAAAAAACGAAAAAAAAACGAAAAAGATGCAGTACCCTCTTCTGCCTGCGTCCTGGAGGCGCTGCAATCCCACGCAGGACACCACGTGTGACAGGAATGGCTGAGTGGTCTGACGTCACGGCAGAAGAAGGGACAACCAAAACAAAAAGGTATTGTGCAGTGGCGCGGGCGCCGTTTTATTTAATGAATCCAAAAATAAATAAATAAAATATCCAAACAGAAAACAGTCGCTCACAGAGCAAAATAAATAGTTAAACAAAACAAAATCACGAACACAAAAATAATAAACAAAACCCAGGTCAGGCTGAGCATTTGCCTTCACTGTTCCTGGCGTTTACTTTTAGTTTCGTTTTAATCCTCTCGCTCACTCTCCTTCCAACACCCACCCTGAACTGGAGAGCTGCAGGCTTTTTATATTCAGGTGACCATCTCCCGATTAGCAACTAAATTAATCACTTAATTAATTCGGGAGATGGCCACCTTCTGCACAAGTTTTTTTCATTACACCTGGCAGAGGACGAGCACCGATCTCGCCTCTGCCAGGACATGTTTTAAAAATAAACAAAACATGGCGCTACGCCGTCATAAATATAATACAATAAAACTAAATAAATAATACAAAACACTCTGCACAGGGGCGGAGGGGGAGACCCCGGTCTAAAAATAAATAAACAATGTACAGGGCTGCTCGCCCTGTTACAAGGTCTCTTTAAAGTCAGACTCCAGTCAGATTTAGCAGTACTTGCAGAGTCTGAATGTCCTAGTGTTGAAAATGTAACAGAATCAGCTAGCTGCTTACTCATGGTTCTCTCTCTTTGTAGTATGCACATCTACAGCTACACTACAGTGATCATTCCAGAAATCTTCATCTTGACAGAGATTTTTTAATGCATCTACTGATGCATTTATCACCTCACCAGCAGAGCACAGATCAACAGATTGTGACTGAAGAACAGCATTGGCTGGCTTTAAAATACTAAGAATATGGACTAGGAACTTTCCAAGAACAAAGAAGCTCTGTCTCTTTAGCTGATAAAAAAAGTCTGGATGCTTCTGTACATAAGTCTATGGAAGCAATATTATCCTCTGAGACTTCTGACAGTATATCAAGAATAAGAACCTGATTATCAACAACACATTTGGCCACTTCAAAATGGCTTTTCCAGCGAATTTCTAGCAATCTCTTTAGTGAAGGGCCATTGTACTTTTGAGTAATGTAGTGCTGATGAAAGAATGCATACAGAGAACTACAAAGATCAAAAAATCTCTTTGCACATGGTTCACTTTGAATTGCATGCGCTGCTACTAAGTGCAGCTGATGATGTAACAATGTATGTACAGTATGTGCCTTCCTAGTTTTCTTTGCAGCATAGCCTGCACGCCTCCATTAACCCCAATCATCACTGATGCACTATCGTAGCACTGGCTGATGATGTTGTCAGCATTAAAACCTACTTCAGAGAGGTGTTGAAGTATTTGAGTTGTAATGTATTCTGCATCCCACTGATGCAATTCAAGCAAGCCAATCAGATGCTCCTCAGGTAGTGAATCAGTAACAAATCTTACCATGATGGACAGATTTTCTACATTGCATTGTCCCATCACTTTTAATTCAGTACCCACTTGAATCAGATTGCATATATTCCTCTTTAATTTGATTAAGAACCATTTTACTTAATGTTTCTATCACTTCATTTTGTATATCTTTTGCTGTATACGTTGCATTTTGTGGTATAGTCTTTACTATCACTGCTAATTTGGGATCTTTATGTAGAGTGTATTCAAATAGCTTTATGAAAAGCCCAGTTGTAAAACGGTCCACATCATCTATTTTATCACTATCCCCACGAAGGAGGAGTTCATTGACTACAAGAAAATGTAGGTATACTCGAACCAGGGACATGCTTTAAACCAACTTGCGTTAAAGCTTCTCTCTAGCTGACCAAACATACCTCAGCATAGATAAGATTTTAAAACAGGCTGGCTAGGAATATCTCTATTAAGATCATCAGCTGTTACACTAGAAGAACAAGAATCAATGGCAGATTTTATGTTACTTTCCTCTGTTGGACTTTTATTATCAGTGCTACTAGTGTTAGTGTGAGACACAGGTTCTTGATATTGTCGAATAAGAAACCGATCCATTGTGATGCAGCAGAACTACGGTAAGGAGGCTCAGAAGTAAATAAAACTAACTTAATGTACGCAAATAATAACTAAATAAAATGAATGGATGACAAAAAAAAAAATCTATTTCCTTGGCAGTCAAACTTTGATACTTTAAACTAAATCACTAACCTTTTTATAATCTCTCTGTTAATTTTTGTTAACTGTCTACAGTACTTCCCTCTCTCTTCGTTCTACACACTCTCTTCATTCTTCGTTTTAATGGCTTCATAAACTGGATGTGAGCTTAAACTGAGTGGGATATATATATATATATATATATATATATATATATATATATATATATATATATATATATATATATATATATAATTTATTTTTTAATTTTTTTAAATAAAGTGACGTGCTTTGCAAGTATTGTATCTCCAGTCAGGCATATGAGTCAAATAGAAAATGTAATGAAATTAGAAAATGAAATGGAAGATAATATACGCATTTGTCCCACCCAACTTCACTCTCTTAGACATTAGACAAAAAATCTTAATTTGATGTTTTAAACCGTTTAGGAAAGTGGATCTGGGGGGGGGGGGGGGGCAGAGGGACATTTGGGAGGGCTGGCCCCCCCACCCGGCCCCCCCGGCACCGGCCCTGACGTAAGTTAATGCGTTCTCTGTTAGTAAATGGGGCAGTAAATCTAGATTTATCGTGCACGTTAGGATCACTGCTCTACGTGCGCGCTAACTGCAAATTGAGTGCCCTTTTGTAAATGAGGCCCAATGTATCTTTTAATGATAAGTGTAGAATAACTTTTTGTTTGTTCTTTGAGCAGTGATGGTGGTTTGCTGTAATGCTTGTAACTGTTCATGTTTATTTAGAAGAGAAACTCACAGCCGAAGTCAGCTCTTGGACGACAGGGGAGCAGCTTGCAGGCTGGGTCCTTAATTTCAGGTAAATACAGAACATTGGCAGAACCTTTTAATAAATCAGCTTAACATATAGCCAATGCACTGGAGTATTAATAAAATTATTCTGTGAGCCTTACCTGTGGAGCACTTCCATTTGATATGCAGAGCTCATGTGCAGATTTGAAAGAGTTGCATGCATTTTCATTTAAAAAAATGCTACCTGGCACCATACTAGATTAAACAAGCTCTGAAGTCATGCCCATCCCTTTTACTGGCATTAACCAACCAGATGCTTCCCCTATTGACTAACATGTTTTGCAGCCAATTACTTAAGTCTTAAGTCCGGGAGACTACCTGAGAGTAAGATTATAAACTGAGCTTTCATTTCCCGAGTATGGTAAGAATGAACATTTGAAAATGTGACAGAATTTGGGATAGCTTGACTCAAAGCTAGACATGTAAGATCTGCAATGAGTGCAGAATTGTCCAACAGGTAGGGTTTGTGGAACAGAGATTCTGCATGAAAGATAATTATTATGAGCTTGCTGTTGCAGTTTCCAGTATGTCCTGCCCAGTTCTCTCATTGCTTTTGTGTTTTTGCGATCCCCTCAGGGGGCTGGCGGAGGTGCAGAAAGGCTGGTCAGTGTCCATGTTCACTGGGGAGGACTGGAAGGACCTGGCTGGCTGTGACTTTGTGATGGACCTCATTGGGGAGACTGAAGCAGACAGTCACCAGTACCCAGCCTCTCACTCAGACTATATCTTCAACCCTGTGACAAATGCACATCCTGATAGTGACATGTAGGTATCACACAGACCAGCAACAAAACCACTGAGGGTGGCCTGGTGGTTAGAGCTGAGGGACTTGGGGAGTGGTGGTGTGGTCTAGTGTTTAATGCTGAAAGAATGGTGGGGGGTATTGTGGCTTAGTGGTTAGAACCGAGGGACTGGGAAAGGGGCGGTGTGGTCTAGTGGTTACAGCCGAAGGACTGGAAGACTGTGTGGTCTAGTGGAGGAGCTGAGGAAGTTCAACCTTCTAACATCTCATTGCATCATTCAAAGTTGTCCATTATATGGATCATGATTAAGGCTGTAAGAAAATCCCAGGCTGTGAATTTGTTGTGGAAACTACAACTTTTAACACAAACCACAACTTTTTATAGCTGCCACAACTTTTGATGTGACTACAATGTTTCTGTTGTTTGTGTATAATTTCGTTGCAAAATAATGCTGAAAAATAAACTGAAGCAGAAAAGGAAACATCACTCATACATTGTCTTTTGCTAGTGGCGGATTGGTATGCCTTGTCATCCTTTGTAGCCAATCAGTGATCTTCTTTCCCGTTGCTATGGTTAGCAACGGGAAAGAAGACTGTGGGCCGTGATGCAAGTACTGTACTTACTTACTAGGTTAATTGCCGTTTTGCAAATATTGTAGTGGCTGTTCAATTTTGTGAGTGAGCTTTTACTGTTATGCAAGTACTGTTTGTTATACGTCATTATTGTTAGCTGCAACTCTTCACTTGTAATAAAACACAGCGTAAAACGTTTTATTTCAAATTTTGATAAAGAGGAAATCTTAAGAACTTATGTTCTAGTTATCTATTTGTATGTTTTTTTCTTGTTGTTTTTAAACAAATGAGCAAAAATCCATCTTGAAAGCAAGTTTGTAAACTTTCTTATGTTCTTATGTTCTTATATATACGTGCAAACTGTTTATATTTATGACTGCGCAGAAACTGCAACTTCAATACACAGTGGCTGCAACTTCTTGATAAAAAACTCTTGATTTTCTTACAGCCTTAATCATGATACATTTTATGTCCTAATTGTAGTTCAGTTCCCTCATCCTCCACTAAGCTGTTTGTTTGGATGGTGTTGATGTTTGTTCCCAAGCAGGCTGGAGGACAGTATTCCCGCCGCCCCTGATATCCAGGCTCCCCTCCTTCCTCCTGTCCTGAACTCTGCAGACACAGCTCACTGGGATTCACAAACCTCTGTGTATGAAGGTCAGAATCATCACATATAGTGTTAGTGTTATAGGTCTGATCTTCAACAGAAATATCATGTTGTCATATTGGGAAACAGTTCGACTTGGTTTGGTGAAATGCATTGTTTTTTGCCCCACCCCTTTACTTCTGTGTACATTTTCAAAAGCAACTGAGGGGTTTGTAGACATTTAACCATTTGAATGTACTGTAGCCATGATAGACATCATTAACATTCCCTTGTGCGATATTTAATGTAAGACATTTTAAAAATCTTTTCTTAACCTTTTTTTTTTAATTGAATGTATTAATGGTTTCTTCAGATGATATTATTATAAAAAAAATCTTTATTTAGGAAGGTAATATGAGCTTCAGGTAGCTCGTTTTTAAAGGTGCCCTAGTACAGCAGCAGCTTATAGGTTTCAAAAATAAAAATAATAAAAACACATAATGACAAGACAATACACAAAGTACACATTAAATTTACACAGCATATACACAAGGCCTATTTAAGTACTGGAACAACAGTTTTTTAAAATTACAACAAGAGACGTCAGCTCTAAGTCCTGTGGGTAACAGCTTCCAGTCTGTAGCAGCAGAAAAAACGAAAGATTTTCTTCCCGCAGCACTTTTTACAGATGATATATTAAAATATTTTGTGCCACAGACATTAAGTAGGCTGTATAGTACCAGGCACAGCAGAATGAGTATTTAAATGTGCCCCCACAGCAAAAAATTGTTGGGTACAAATACAAATGGACACTCCACTCCTCAGTAGTGTATAAGATGTAGTTACAGTCTGTTTGATTTGACTTATAATAAAGTGTATCCAGCCCTATTTCACTCTGCAGTGTTTCACACGTCCCCCTCTTCTTCCTCTACAGGCTCCGCCCCACAGCGTCGCCCCCAGGCTGGACTTGACTCCTATGTGGATGACCTTTTTGACCCTGTGCTGGACTATGGAGAGGATGTGAGTACACCTCACCTTTCACTTTGAATTCTCTTGAGGATCTCATTTTTTAAGGACCCCGACAGTAGAAAGCTACAAGACTGAAAACAAATCACACACTGGCTCAACATTTGTATTTATATTTGCTCATATTGAATTTTTAAATGTCCCTCAGTCTCTCTCAGTCTGACCCTGGACACTCCCCCTTACTGTTTGCTAACCACTGACCGATTTGAATAGGACCCTTATCATTTAGAGTGACTGTCTACCCGAGCTCAACACATTTAATCTGAAAGCATTTAATACATCAAAAACTGAAGCTTTTTTTTACTTAGTACAAACTATTATTTTGAAAATGACATGTATGCTGTGTTATGTTTTTTTTTTCTTTAATTCTTGAGTGTACATTTTATATGATATTTCATTCATTTTCTATTTTTCTTTCAAATGAGTATACAGTTATGGCTTTGCATTACCTAGAATTTTAGGATTGAGACATTTAAAAAAAAAAAAAAAACTATGTGAACATAATTTTGATATTTTATTTAACATCATGTAATTAAAGAAACTACAAAATGATACAGCAAACGTTAACTGGAAGCCCTAATAGTAGTACAGTATTTCATTTTAGATGTCGAATTTTTCAATTTTTGTCAGTTTTTCCTTAAGTATATGTAATTCAATATGTCAACGTAACATTATTCAGCAGGTTTCATTCGAAATGAGTTAATTCTAGAGGGTGATGCAAAGCTTTTTTGGCCCTTTATGTTGAAATGAGCATGTCAGTACCTTGCTGACAGCGCTGCGTATTTTCTGTTCTTCAGGAGATGGAGAGGGCTAGCATGCTGAGCAGGAGAATGAAGGGTGGGGGTGGAGTAGGCCCCAATCAACCAGGGATGTTTCCATTCACAGGTACTGAAAAACACACACCGCTTCTGGGTGGTTACAGAGTGGAGCATGGTAGACCACACACTGACACGTTTGTAATCTATATTTATGAAAACGCCTCAAATAAAAAGATTATTTTAAGCTATGTCTGTTTACCATTTCTACTTGTAAGGAAGAATTCACAGGAATCCCATTAACTGAGAGTGTTTTTGCATTAGGGCCTTAAACAGTAATTGTGTTTTTAAATGTTTTTTAAAACAATAGAAGTAATACATAGTTAGCCATTAACTGATGAGCCCATCCCTTATAAAAGTCCACCACCGTAAAAGCATGGAAAAGTGCCATACAGCATAGTGAGAGCATGGTAAAAGCAAACATTTCAAAAGCCAAAAAGGTATGGTAAAACATAATATAAAACATGACTATCCATGGTAGACTGCAAGTCATGCATTTCAAACCGTGTACATTTACTGTGGTAACATGTTGCTTAGTTTGTCTGCAAATACCTTTGTCAAGGTATCAAATGATTTTCTGCATACACCAGCTTTGTATACTTTGTTGCATGGGTTATGTCTTGATTTCTGGGTGAGCAATGGCTAATTATTAATATCTATCGTGTTTTTTTCAAGGAGCTCCGATGATGCAAGGCTATCCTATGGGTATGTATTGAATATATAAAATATAATTATTGTTTTAATGTTTTAAAATAATTCAGGTGTAGATAAGTTTTTAGGCTACATTGTCTCCAATCACTCACTTTATCCCCTTCTTGTAATTTCCTCTTGATTCTGTAGGTATGCAGGCAGCGGACCAGATGCCCAGCTATCCTACGATGCCAATGATGGGTGGAATGATGCCAAACATGCCCAACATGCCCATGATGCAGCCCATGCCATGTACATGTCTTCTCTTCTTGTTGTGGAAGTTCTCTTTCTGTTGTTGTTCCACTTCTTTCTCAATGTCTTCAATGTTGAGTTTTGGTTCGCTTTCTTATATCTCAGGGTAACTTACCTTTTCACATCTTTTATGTGCTATAACCTGTTCTTATTCCTCTTAATGGCACCAGGAGATTTTCACACTTTATCCCTGGCAAATAAGAATTTGAACCAGAACTAATTTCAACACTGAAGACACTGACTTATGACTGGTTGTCATAGAATTGTATAAGTATCTTTTAGTATATTTTGTATACCACATGCAAGTGCTTTATAGTTATGTGTGAAATATCTACAGCTATATATTGAAGGATATTTGTATTGTGTTGGGGTTAAACACTATTGAAAATACTAAAATGTATGTAAATGTGTAACATTCTCAATTTTAGCTGTTTAGAAATACCAAAAGAAACTTAAATCCAATGATAAATGGTTTGAAGAAAGTGTAAAAAATAAAAAGACTTCTAGTAAAGTATATATTCTAAAAATGATTGATTAATGTAATCGAGGGGTGCTAAATCAACCCAGGACCGCTGTAACCCCTCTTTCCCTGTGTCTCAGCCATGATGATGCCTGCGGCCCCTGCTCCCCCTCTCCCCGCCCCTGACCCCCGGCAGGTGGCAGCACAGCAGCAGGCCTTCATCAACCAGCAGGCCCTCATCATGGTGAGTGTGGGCCGCGGGGAACAGGCCGCTGCCTGTTCATCACCTCCCTCCCCACCAGAGTGTGAGAGTCTGCTAAATACTGTTCACTTCAAGATGTACTTTCATTATTGCAACCTTTGCACGAAGACTACCGTATTCCTTTGAATTTAAGACACACTTTTAAAACAATTTTTTTCTTCTCAAAAATGGCCTACGTCTTAAATTCGAGTATAGCGATGCATGTATTAAAATCGCTAACAAAAGACATGACTGCCCAAATACACAAACAGGAACGTGACTGACTGCCGAGAAAAAAACAACAAAAATGTCACTGCCCAATCTTGACTCATCCATAACATACAGGCAGCCATTTTCAAAGAAGCGTCATTAGTTTCCTGAGGAATTAGAAGAAATGCTTTTACAGTTCAGCTTTTCGTTATTAGGCTCAGTTTTAACAAACAGTATCAGCTTGGACAGATCGGAAATGCTGATCGGCCCCCATATTTTCGACATGCCAAGCAATACCGCAGTTCACTAAAAGGGAGAAAAACAGGAGTGAATAATCACGACTGGCAATGAGAAGCAGCACATAACTGTAATGCTCTGTGACAGCAGACGGCCGCTGTCATTTTCTTATATGCGTAATTGAGGTTGTATCTTTGTAAATGCATCTTTCTTTGATGTTTTATTTTTTCCTCAAATTGAGGGTGGGAAAGTTGGTCTGCATCTTAAATTCGAAGGAATACGGTAATTTGACAGATTTGGTCATTGACATAAGTTTTGTTGAACAATCATCGTGAGAATGCATTGTCGATTGACAAAACCTTGAGTGCAGTACCTACATGCTGTACCTACATGATTTCCTGCTTTGTGGAGTCATGTGTCTCATAAGATACATAGGAGACACAACGATTGGAAAACTGTGTGTTTGGTATTGGAAGCAGGCATGTCTATTAAGTCAGTGAGTATGTGTGACTGATCTATCTCTCTCTGTCTCTGTCTCTTTTTGTCTCTTCAGGCCCAGCAGATGACTCTCCAGGCCATGTCACTTTCTCAGCAGCAGCAGCAGCTGAATCAGCAGCAGGAGTCCAGTATGAGACCCACCCTTCCAGTCGCCTCCAAACTCAAAGCTCAAACCAGCCAGCAACCTTCCCTTCAAAGAACTCCACAACCCGAACCCGAGGCGAGACCCATTGTCCACAGAGCCCCAGAACCTGAGGCGAGACCCATCATGGACAGAGCCCCAGAACCCGAGGCGAGACCCATTGTGGACAGAGTCCCAGAACCCGAGGCGAGACCCATCGTCCACAGAGCCCCAGAACCCGAGGCGAGACCCATCGTCCACAGAGCCCCAGAACCCTGGGTATGCTTCTTTCCCTTCCTCTGCTCAAGAGAGCCTGTCCTTCCTCTGCTCAAGAGAGTCTGTCCTTCCTCTGCTCAAGAGAGCCTGTCCTGTCAATGGCAGAGTCGAGGGCCCAGTCAGTAATGGCCAGGCCCTGCTCGAGAGGCATGTATTTGTTTATATAACAGTATTTATAAATGAGAGTCAAAAAAGATATCATGTAAAGGAAACTAATGAATAAATAACACACGTTCTGCTGTAGTGTTTCTCTCCTTTGTTTATTAGGTAATGATTGGGCATCAGGTTTATTTCACTCCTGAGGGATTTTTTTTACTATGTATTATACTTTTATTTCCAACTAATTTTAGATTGAAAGAATATTTGAATATTTCTTTATAATATTCAAACATGGAAAAAAGAAAAGCACTTTTATATATAGTATGCATTAGGTATCTACCAGTGTCTCTTTCTAAACACAATATACACAGCATAAACTAGAATGTGTATTTATATAAGCTATATGGGGTTATTTTCAAAGGAGATCCGCTGGAGGATCTCATTATTTTGACAATTTTTTCAGCACCCCTGTTTTGCCCACTGATTCAGTATTTTCACGGCGGGACTCTGTCCGCTAGTTTGGTTCACTAGTTATTCTGGTGGTTTCTTTTGGTGGAGAACGTAATGATCTGAGAATCTGTGTCTATTTTCTAAAGATGAAAGTGGTGGATAATGTAAACTTCCACCAGTTAGCTTTCCGCCTGCTTCAGCATGGTCAATACAACAGTAAAAAACAGAGTGACAGCAAGTCAGGTCTCCCTGGCATTCAGCGTAGATCCTATGTTATGCTGAAATGCAATCCCATTGCAACACACATAATTCACTTTACCTCAAGCCGATCTGAAGAAGATCTGACAATCCCATCATGTCAAAGTAAGACTAATTTGAATTATTATCCAGGTTAGCCCCTAATATGTCAAACTATAGGCTACTTTGGAAAATTACAAAATTGAAAAAAAAGAACAAAAAAAAAGAACAAAACGTGAATGTGACGATGCTGAAGTTGGCTTCTTATTCGGCCAGCTTCTTATCCGCTAATATGCACAAGTGTAACTAAAATGTAACAAGTAACTGGGGTATTTCAGGGGATAAAACGCTGGGCTGCTCATTTAAAAGTTACTACGAACACAGGGAACCCTTCTACGTCATCCATCCCATGGCTAGGACAGATCACCTAGCCATGTCCCCTTTTGTACCGTCAGTCATGCCCCCTTGGTTAGCGAGCGCAACTGTTTCTATACCAAGCCGCAGTTGCCACATCGCTTCCCTTCTGAGGTGCTGACTTGGTGTACCGTAGCTCTTCCCCCTTTCTAGATGGCCGACTTCCACCTTTCCCTTGGAATGAATTGTCAGACCATCCAGTCCAGGGCACTCTGTTCGCTTTACACAGTGCCCTCACAGGTCGGGAGGGAGATTTATAACCAAGATTCATTCTTTCTCTGTCACATATCACACCGCTCAGTGGAGCCGAAGGAGCACTCGGCTAAATCTACTTTTCTCATTATTCCACCCCCCCCCCCCCCCCGGGAAAATCAGAATTTCAAATACAGAGTAGTTGCGCTCCCGAGTGAGCATCTTTTTATTGAGGTACATGATGGGGTGTTCTACTCCGTCTACCTTTTGGGACAAAACTGCCCCCAGACCAACATCCGTCGGTGTGGAGGATGAATCTCTTGTTAAAATCTGGTGTGATGAGGGTGGGGTCCTGGCAAAGTCTCTGCTTGATAGTGTCAAACGCCCCCTGATATTCTCCTGACCATTTAATTAAATTTAGAGCGCTCTTTTTAGTGAGGTTGACTGAGGGATTGACCACTGTGGCATACTCTGGGATGAATCTTCGGTAATAACCGACCAACCCTAATAGAGACCTCACCTGAGACTTGGTTTTGGGGATTGCCGCGTGACAACAGGTTTCACCCGTCCATTTCCCATAATAAATCCCAAATATTGAGTTTCTGCTTTGGCCAACACACATTTTCTCAAGTTGGCTGTCAGTCGGGCTACCCTTAGAGACTGAAGGACGACCGTAATCCTAGCCAGATGCTTTCACCAGGTGGAGCTGTAAATAACCACATCGTCAATATACGCTGCTGCATACTCACGATGTGGGTGTAAGACCTGATCCATCAGTCTCTGAAAGGCAGCGGGCGCACCATGTAGCCCAAACGGCATGGTTATAAAGTGGAACAGACCATCAGAAGTTGGTCTGCCATTTTCTCTCTAGAGCTGTGGGATAAGAGGATCTGCCAGTATCCCTTCGTCAGCTCCAAAGTGGAGACGAACCTAGCCGATTTTAAATTAAGAACATAAGAACATAAGAACATAAGAAAGTTTACAAACGAGAGGAGGCCATTCAGCCCATCTTGCTCGTTTGGTTGTTAGTAGCTTATTGATCCCAGAATCTCATCAAACAGCTTCTTGAATGATCCCAGGGTGTCTGCTTCAACAACATTACTGGGGAGTTGGTTCCAGACCCTCACAATTCTCTGTGTAAAAAAGTGCCTTCTAATTTCTGTTCTGAATGCCCCTTTATCTAATCTCCATTTGTGTCCTAGTTTCTTTTTCAGGTCAAAAAAGTCCCCTGGGTCGACACTGTCTATACCTTTTAGGATTTTGAATGCTTGAATCAGATCACCGCGTAGTCTTCTTTGTTCAAGACTGAATAGATTCAATTCTTTTAGCCTGTCTGCATACGACATACCTTTTAAACCTGGGATAATTCTGGTTGCTCTTCTTTGCACTCTTTCTACAGCAGCAATATCCTTTTTGTAACGAGGTGACCAGAACTGAACACAATATTCTAGGTGAGGTCTTACTAATGCATTGTAAAGTTTTAACATTACTTCCCTTGATTTAAATTCAACACTTCTCACAATATATCCGAGCATCTTGTTGGCCTTTTTTATAGCTTCCCCACATTGTCTAGATGAAGACATTTCTGAGTCAACATAAACTCCTAGGTCTTTTTCATAGATTCCTTCTTCAATTTCAGTATCTCCCATATGATATTTATAATGCACATTTTTATTGCCTGCGTGCAGTACTTTACACTTTTCTCTATTAAATGTCATTTGCCATGTGTCTGCCCAGTTCTGAATGCTGTCTAGATCATTTTGAATTACCTTTGCTGCTGCAACAGTGTTTGCCACTCCTCCTATTTTTGTGTCGTCTATAGGGACCTAATACTGATCCCTGTGGTACACCACTGGTTACCTCGCTCCATTTTGAGGTTTCTCCTCTAATCAGTACTTTCTGTTTTCTACATGTTAACCACTCCCTAATCCATGTGCATGCATTTCCTTGAATCCCTACAGCGTTCAGTTTTAGAATTAGTCTTGTATGCGGGACTTTGTCAAAAGCTTTCTGGAAATCTAAATAAACCATGTTGTATGCTTTGCAATTATCCATTGTCGATGTTGATCCTCAAAAAAAATCAAGCAGGTTAGTTAGACCTGATCTCCCTTTCCTAAAACCATGCCGACTGTCTCCCAGGATATTGTTCCCATATAGGTAATTTTCCATTTTGGATCTTATTATAGTTTCCATAATTTTACATATAATAGAAGTCAAGCTTGGTCTATAGTTACCTGGTTCGGTTTTGTCTCCCTTTTTGTGGATCGGTATTACGTTTGCAATTTTCCAGTCTGTCGGTACAACCCCTGTGTCAAGAGACTGTTGCATGATCTTGGTTCGCGGTTTGTAAATAACTTCTCTCATTTCTTTGAGTACTATTGGGAGGATCTCATCCGGCCCAGGGGATTTGTTTATTTGTCCTTTGTCAATCGACCAACCAAATCTAGGCGATCTCTGAGTAGGAGCGCTGAGTAGGAGCGCATGCTTCACTACATTTTTGGACGAGCCTTTGTGCTCCTCCCACCCCTCTCTCACCAGATTGAGGATGCCGCGAGGCTGTCGGCAGTACAAGAGCTCAAAGGGGGAGAACCCTGTCGAACTCTGCAGCACCTCTCTCACTGCAAAAAGGAGTTAGGGAAGAAGCGTTGCCCAATGTTTTTGCACTTGAATCACAAAACGTCTCAGCATCTGCTTTAAGGCCTGATTGAAACGTTCCACCAAACTGTCTGTCTGTGGATGATAAATGGGCTCGGAATGGGACGTATTTTAAGTATTTTGTATACTTGCTGTAATCTTTGAGACAAGAAGTTTGGTCCATGATCAGTCAATATCTCTTTGGGGATCCTTACTCTGGCTATAATCTGCACTAGTTCTTTGGCTATCGCAGATGCACTTGTAGACCTCAATAGAACTGCTTCTGGGTATTGCGTTGCATTATCTACTACCACTAATATGCATATACCCGGAATCAGAAGGTAGCAAAGGGCCTACAATGCCAATCGCAATGCGTTTTAAAGGGGGTAGAAATAATTGGCAGTGGGACTAAAGGGGCAGTTGCCACATCGCTTTCCTTCTGGGGCGATGACTTGGTGTACTGTAGCTCCGACCCCTTTCTAGATGGCAGACTTTCCCTTGGAATGAATTGTCAGACCATCCAGTCCGGGGTGCTCTGTTCCCTTTACACAACACCCTCACAGGTCGGGAGGATTCATTCTTTCTCTGTCACAGACACATAGCAATATTGACATCAGGTTTAGTGCAACATTTCAAAGCAGGCATCCAGAAGTGGAGACCCTGTGCATGATCCATGTGTATTATTCCCTGCCACATGGAATTTGCTTTCCTTTGTTATCTTGTCTGATAACCAATTTTTAAGTTTCGTGCTTTCCCCATTTAATATAGCACACACAGACCTGAACAGGAAAAAGTCAATTTAACAAACCATTCTGGAGGAAACTATAAGGCATATTATTATTATTTGTTTACTTAGCAGACGCCTTTATCCAAGGCGACTTACAGAGACTAGGGTGTGTGAACTATGCATCAGCTGCAGAGTCACTTACAACAATGTCTCACCCAAAAGACAGAGCACAAGGATGTTAAGTGACTTGCTCAAGGTCACACAGTGAGTCAGTGGCTGAGCCGATATTTGAACTGGGGACCTCCTGGTTCCAAGCCCTTTTCATTAACCACCGGACCACACAGTCTATAAATATACTACCGAACTAAAATGTTATTTAGGGGTAGAGATTGATGTTCAACAATGATACAGTGTACACATTGCTTTGTGCTTGCCTTTGAAAAGTAGAAATAAAAACTTTAACAAGGTAAATGTGCTTTCTGTACGGTGCAGAATAAAGGTTAGAAATGGACTTCTTTATGTTCAGGTCTGTGTGTGCTATAATAAATGGGGAAAGCACAAAACTTAGATTGGTTATTAGACAAGATAACAAAGGAAAGCAAATTCCATGAAACCTTTTTTTTTTGGATGTACACAAAAGGTTACATGATTTTAAAATAAAAATTATTTCAGGACGTATAAGACTAAAGCCCATCTTCATCTGTGTAGAGAGAAAAAAAATGAAGCGTCCTGAAATAAATGAGAAATGATTAATTTAAACTTTTTATGTACATCCAAAAAAAAAAGGTTTAATTCATTTTCATTTTTGTACACTGCAGTTATACCTCCTTTCAAACCTATAACTCCCATAATTTGTTTCGATCATGTTTGTTTGTTTGTTTGTTTTTCCAATCATGTTTGTTGTTCTAATTAAACTAGCGATTGGTAAGACTGAATGGAAATAAGAATTTGCCCTTGTGTTCGCATTTGTGTTTTGACATAATTTTCCACTGGTTTGGTACAAAGTTTATATAACGTTGCTAACACAATTGAACTGGAAGTATTATTTTGGCGGATAAAAATGCTTAAATGCTCATTACTTATTCATTTAGATCTGCAGAAAATTATGCATGAAATGTGATCCGCCAGCGGATAAAACGGAGGATCACGTTAGAAAATAGGCAGAAATAGGAAAACTTCGGATTTTGCCATTTCCACTGAAAATGAAACCCCTTTCGAAAATCGGGACCATGATATCTTTCTGTCTGTTGAAATTGTTATGTGAGGAAACACTAACTCTCTTCTGATGGGATGTTTTCAGGCGTCTGTCGAAGAGGAGAATCAGGATCCAGAGCAACTGGAGACATTCAGGAAAAAGATGGAGTTTTTCCAAAAAATTGGTAAGGGTGTGCTTACCATTTTCTAATCTATTGTTGAAAAAAGCCAAACATTCACTGCTAACCAGTCCGTTTAAAAAAAAAAAAAACAATCTGTATGTTCAATTGTCAGGGACCCAGGAGAGCCATGTGAAGAAGGTGACCCTCCCTAAAAAGATCCAGCTGCCCAAGTCGGCCCCTCCTAGCAGGGAGGAGAGGGAGCCCACTGTGAATGAGAAAGCCAGGAAGCTCCCAGAGGAAGAGAGGACTGAAAGCCCAGTCACAGTGCCCAATGGTGCCACTCTGACTATTACTGAGGAGACTATAAGTTTTGAATCACCTAGAATTTTAGGATTGAGGGAAAAAAAAACTATATGACCATAATTTAGATATTTATTATTTAACATCATGTAATCAAAGAAACTACAAAATTATATTGCAGAAGTTGACCTGAAGCCATAATAGTAGCACAGTATTTCATGTTAGATTTCGAAGTGTCAGAGTTTTTGTCAGTTTTTTTCAAGTATATGGAAAACTACAAAGCGGTATGTAATTCAATATGTTAACATAACATTATTCAGCAGGTTTCATTCTGATTTTATGAAGCAAAATGAGTTAATTCTAGAGGGTGATGCAAAACCTTTAGCTGTATACATTTACAGTGGGAATGTTTTTAAATGTGCACATTCAGACAAAGCAAAAACATTGATTTAGAAAAGAACAGATACATGGTTAAATAGCAGACATAAGAACATTATCTGTATTTGCTTTACATAACAATGATAGCATAATTTGCAGAAAAAAATGACAGCTTGAAATCGGTTATTGTTAATAGTTTATTATTCCTCCCACCCACAGAAGAACAGTCCGAGGAGCAAGAAGATAAAAAATGGGAGAAGTCCCCAGAAGTACCTCTGTCCCCCAGCGAGCCCAGTAGCGAGATTCGAGATATCATCAAACAGTACCAGAGCCGGCCCGACCCAGACCTCAAACCCTTCGTGCCTGTCAGGTAAGGCAGACAGCACGGCTACCCATCAGAACTGTATATGAGTGAGGATGCAACATTAAGAGATTTTGCTCTACAGCTATAGAATTAACTCATTTCAACTTCAACAGTAAAATGAGTTTGTAGGCTGCGCTCACATGCTGTCTGCAGATCTTACAGACACATATCACAATGTATCATTAAAATAATTTGTTTTCAACAGTTTTTCTAGTTCAGTGTTTCCACACTCTGTAGGCCATTAGCACACTAGACCATCCTGTTTTCTAAAGTTGTTCCACATGCTGATGTTTACAGAATATACTTGACACAGGACATATATGCTGCTTACAGCATTAGGCATTTGAAGGTCAAAGATAGGTGACTGGTAGCTATATTTGGAACTGTACCAACATTACTAAACAAATCGGGGACAACATCAGTTAATTGACAAAGCTTTAACATTAGATAAGTTTATGTATTTAGGATGCTATATGGTGCAGTGGTTTAATGCACTACATTCCGCCATGGAGATGCCTTCTTAAAGTTAAGTTTGTGAGTACTAATTAGTGGTATTTTTTTTTGTTGGAAGCAGAGCCTATTTCTTTTTTTTGTGAACATTTTTTTATTGTTTTTAGACAATTCACTACAATACTATTCAATATAATAATAGTAATACAATAAAAAAACAACTAAGATTGCCAGCTGCTAAGGAGAAGTGTCCAAACTTGTTGACTAAAAAACAAAACGTTTACAAGACTTTGTGGGCAATAAAGTCAAGATGTAAGTCCATCCCCGAGAGCAGGTCTCCTCTAAGAATAGCAAAGCTTAAAAAAATAAAAATAAATAAATAAATAAAAATTTGAATGGTGTATAGAAAATGCACACATATACACACACACATACATATACACATACATACACATATATATATATATATATATATATATATATATATACACACACATACATACATACATACATATACATATATACATATACACATATACATATTATGACACACCGGGGTAAGTCTGCCACTTGCAGGACTGTCTTCACTGTCTTCTTTGGTGTAAGACAGAATCACAGGACCACAGAAATGAAATAAAACAGTACGGTGCCTATATATTTATTTGTACCAAACAAAACAAAACTAAACAATATCTATCCCCGTTTGGAGATCTGACTTCACTCTCCCCTCCCCTTTATCTATCTTATCCACTGGGTAGCTAAGCTACTTACCAGTTTTAAACTTGTTCCACCGTATTTCTTTTTGTCTTTTCCTTAACTTCTCCTTTCTCCACAGTCTAACCACAACCACCATAAGCCTCCCCCAGCTCGACCCTGAACAAAGGAGATCATTTCCTTTTATTGTAAACCAGTCCAGCCAATTACAAAACTAACACCTCCTAAACACCTGCATCTGTGCTGGTTTACATTTCAATTAAACCCTATGTACCCCTGGCCCTTGTAGTTTCTTTGGTGGCTGCCATTTTTGTAGGCCCTATTAACTACAACTCCCGCATTGTCTCTTAGGAGATGTAGTCTTTCCCTGCTCAATCCGGCACTTTCCAGTGCCCCGGTCCTGTATACCATAATATGCTAGGACCCACATATTTACCATTTGTGACCAGCCCACGTTTATGGTCACAATATACATACACATACATACATACATACACACATAAACACACACATATACATACACATACTGCATATAAAATAAAGGAGATTTATATATCTAATAGTAAATAAATAAAAATACTAGCCTATATATCCAGGTACGTGCACACATACGCCAGCATATACACCTACATTCGTATCAGCGTGCTATTTTGTGTAACACTTAAAACTGTGTTATATGTAACTTTACACCATACATGCGATACACGCACACCCAGCTGCACGGAGCCATATATAATTACCGACATCTTGAAATGTGGTGTAGCAGGAAATTAGATATTAAAATAATAATAATAATAATAATAATAATAATAATAATAATAATAATAATAATAAGAGTCATTGGAAGGATAATCTAAACCATAGACTGCAAACTGGTAAAATCCACTTCAGCATTTAACTCAGGTAAAGATCAATTTCACTTGATTTCTGTCAAAGTGATCAGCTTCATCAGGGGAATTGCAGTTGGATACTTGACCGTTTCTCACAATTTTCAATTTGGCAGGGTAGATTAGGTAACTCGGGATTGATCTCTCTCTTAATCTTCTGCGAACCATTGCGAAGGCTTTCCGCTGGAGAGTTGTGGCAGTTGAATAATCCTGGTAAAACTGTAGCCTATCCCTACCATGTTCAATGTCAGCACCCCGCTCCTTTGCAGCCTGGAGAATAGCCTGTCTGTCATTATATCTTAGTAGCTTGAAAATCAGGGTGCGCGGTTTGCTCCTTTTCTCCGTACCATCTGTACCATCATAGACCCGATGAGCCCTTTCGATTTCAATAGAGCGATTGGCCAGCGAGGGAAACCATTTCGGAATTTGTTCTTGCAAGAAAGCGACGGCGTCTGAACCCTCGGATCCTTCTTTCAGCTCTGTGAGTCTAATATTTGATCGGTGATTCCGATCTTCCATGGCTATCAATTTGCTTTGTAGTTCAGATAACTTGTCTTTGTACTCACGGAACTCCTGTCTGTCCGCTCTCTGAACCTGCTGCACGTTATCCACTCTCACTTGTACGGCCTTCAGATCAGCAAACTGCTTGTCTACTTTCTCTTCCACTTGTAGTATCCGTTTATTAATGTCATTCAGGTCATCTCGTATGCCCCTTACTTCTTGCAGTACTTCATTTAGGCTCTCCTGCATGCATTCTTTAATGGCTGTTTTAATTTCAGGATCTAGCCTCGCAGGTGCAGCCTGGGGCTCGAGTATATCATGAATGCCACCAGCTAAGGATTTCCCTTTAAACACACCAGCTAAGGATTTCCCTTTTTTTTCACGATAGGAGATGGTATATTAGCATTTATAACCGTAGCCAATCTCTTCACTGGGGTCTCCATGATCCCAAAATAAACACAAAATGCCTTTTAAAAAATATTGAAGTGAAAAACTGGGAAAGAAACGCTATCGGGGGTGGAGGTTGGTGTTTAAGCGTCCATCTTGGCGGTTTGCTCACCGGAAGTCAAGCAGAGCCTATTTCTTATACAGGATACTATGAGTCATTTCTTCACAATGTTGCTAGAATACTCCACTATGTTTTACAATGTACGTTTCATTGCAATCTTGTGTTTTCCTGCAGGGTTCCTACCAAGTCATTTGTGAAGAAGAACGACCCAAAGGAAGAGGCCTTGGCCATTCTGAGAATGAAGAGCCAAGATCCACCCCCTGAGGTGAATGCAATAACACAGAGCTGCAGCAAGGGGGAGCAGGTAGAAATAATGAGTGTCGCTGGCAGAACCATTATACTATCACTATTTAAAAAACAGGAAGATGATTCTAGGTTTGTGTGGTATTCAGGAAGCATGTTTATAATACTTGAAACTGTATTTGCATAAAAAATATTGACTTTCATCTGGCAAAGTTGTGGAAAGTATTGGCCTGAGTTTTAATACAAAATAACAGAAGTGGCTGTGGAGTGACCTACTCTGATCCCATTTAAACCCTGGGTAAATGAGTGTTATTGTTCATGCCTGTTTATAAGATTATTACCTTGTGCATTCTGTTTTTGTGTCACAAAAGCAATTTCTGAAATAATGTTGTTTTTAATGTACTGTTGCTTATATATAAATGCTCATGTTTTCATGATATAGCGTTCTTTACTCCCACCTCCTGCCAAGAAGACCCCTCCCCCTCCTCTACAAAAGAAGGTCAAAGTCCTGCCTAAACAAGAGGTGGCTCCACCCCCTCCTCCTCCTCCCCCTGTTTCCAACCCTTCCACCAGGGGGCCACGGTCCATCTCCAGCAGCATGCAACAGAAGCAGCAATCATTGGCTGATCTCTTCAGCCCTCCCCCTACCACAACAACCCCACCTCCTCTTTTGATAATCCCACCCCCTCCACAGGCTCCGCCTCCAGCCCCACCAACAACAGTCGCACCCAGTAAGTTCACTGCTCTTTCTCAGATGACAGTTTTGTATTAATTACTTTGTGTTTGTATTAAGAAGTATGTCAGAATTACCTTTGGGGACGACAGTCATATGCATTTTTGTTGAGAGAATACTTTACCTAGATTGCTCTAGACAAAAAACCCAACTGGATAAATGGGTAATTGTATATAAAAAAAATAATGTGATATCTGTATAATGTGAAATAATGTATAATGTGATATCTTGTAACAATTGTAAGTCGCCCTGGATAAGGGCGTCTGCTAAGAAATAAATAATATAATACAATAACCTGCAACAGAGAGATGCAGCTTTCATATATTACAGAATACATATCAGAGATATCATTAAAGTAATCAAAGGTATTTAAACTTGTTTGTATATTTCATCTGGGCAAGAGTTATAAATGCTCGTTCTGCACAAATATTCCATCTGGTTTGTACAAAAGTAAACTGACAAAATACTAATGGGAACATTTTCACTGGAGCATTGAGTGTAGATTTCTTTGAAACAAAACCTTAAATTATTATTATTATATTTAGCAGATGCCTTTATCCAAGGAGACTTACAGAGATTAGGGTGTGTGAGCTATGCATCAGCTGCAGAGTCACTTCTAATAACATGTCACCTGAAAGACAGAGCACAAGGACATTAAGTGACTTGCTCAGGGTCACACAATGAGTTAGTGGCTGAGCTGGGATTTGAACCAGGGACCTCCTGGTTACAAGCTCCTTTTTTTTAACCACTGGACCACATAGCCTCGTGTTGCTCTTTTACCTTGAAATTACTGTCTTATGTTTAAGAGCATCTTCTTGCTTGCACTTCAGAAGGCAGGACCACTAACCTACTGAAACTGCTGTTCATAAAAAGACTGTCCTCTACCATTAGACAGATTAACTTCTGTACATTACAACCAAAGTAAAGTTTGACTAGTTGCTTAAAAGTTTGATTATTTGCTTGAATGACACTTGGACCCTGATACAAGGAGGCGAATGGAAGAAGATAAAGACTGAAATGACTGTCTTTGTGTCCCTGTGCAGGCGCTGTGCCAAAGAAGGCTGCTGACGACAATATAAAGACTCAGCTCTACAAGTTCTCGGCCAGCGTCTACTTCTCCTACGCTGACATGCGTTCAAAACTGTTCCTTCGCAAAGAGGTGAGTTCATTGTGTTTAGTGGTACTCTGGTTAGACACACAAAAGCTGAGGGAACACAGAGTCATTTTTTTTCAGGAACAGTAGCTTGAAACTTGGCTCTACGAGACTTGGAGACCTAGTTTGAATCAACTTTGCTGTATCAAACCCCAAGTCTCCCCTGGTGTTTATCAGTATAAAAAGTAGGTTGCCATGTACAGTATATACAGTATATATATATATATATATATATATATATATATAATTGTTCCAGGGATGTAGTTGAGTAGCAGATTAGCAAAAGTTATTGTGCATCATAATATCAGGGTATTGTACTGTATATGGAAGTTGTCTTTCCATCCACCTGACTGTCTGTCTTTATGTCATGATTAGATTTTAACATATACTGTATCTAGGGAATTACTTGTCTAATTGTTATGAACTTTCTAAGCACATTCTTTAGCACAATGTATTGAGTGTTTCATGATGTGAGGTATGTAGGTTGTCTCTCTGACTGCCTGCATGTCACTCATACATTTTAAAGAACCCCTTTTCCAATTGTGATGAAACTTGCTAAGAGCCTTCATTAGGTCAAGGTACTGCATGTATGGATGCTGTCCGTGTGTCACAATGACATTTGTACATATATCTAGAGAAGTGCTTGTTCAGCTATGATTACGTTGGGTGATTTAGCACAAGCTATTTAGAGATCAGAATCTGTGCTTTTATAATGCATCTCTTTCAACTCGAGTTTAGTTATTATAGTCTGGTCTAACTGACAAGAAAGTGGAGTTGGATTTTAGTTTTTAGCTTTAAGACAGTGAGGCGTAGAAATCCCAGCGCTGTGCATTGTAGACCCTAGTTCCAATTTTGAAGGATGTGGGGGCCGTAGATTAGAGAACTGATCAAGCTCCTTTTCACTAAGAATGTGAATGTGCTTCTGTATGTAGGTGTTCTACCCGAGGGAGAAGTTTAACCAGCCCTACATTCTGAACCACCTGTGTGAGCAGGTAAGAATGCAGGTTAACAGCAGTTAAAAGGGAGCTATTTAGTTAAGTGACATTAAACCAGTTCCTAACTTTTGTACTGTATTTCTGTAAGATTTATGTGTAAATTGAGATTCCCAGGTGCTGATACTATGGTTTAAGGCTGTAATATAGTAGTAATAGTGCACTCTGGCTAGATTTTCTTTTGTCTTCACACCAGAGGTAAATGAATTAATCCTTAACATTTTATTAAAATCTTATTGAATCATAGTGTTTAGTGATGTTAATTTGCAATGTCATTCTAGTAATATAAACTGCTGGCAATGCACATGAAGTCTACAGAGAGGAAAAGAACAACTGTAACAGTACAGTATAAAACTAGCAAGAAGAGATCAGTTTAATTATTGTTGAGTGGTTTATTGGTAATTTAAATGATTTTCACAGCTATATCAGTAGGCAATGTAACACTATTTCATACAGGGTGTTGCCAGACTATCCCACCCTGAGACTGGCGTGACTCTTGAATAACAGCTGATTCTCATGTCCCTCGCTCTGGTCTGTCTCTGCAGATCATGAGGGACACCTACTCTGACTCCTGTATCCGCATCACTCGAGAGGAACGCCGCAAGATGAGGGACCTGCTGGGTAATCAAGCTGAAATGTGACCGGGGTCCAGATCAGAAGTGATGCTTTATTATAGATTCCAAGCCCAGCCTTTAACACCAGTAACCAATCCATTAAATACCTGTATGAACATCACAACTGACTCTGGTGATCCATCCCAATAGATTAGCTGGTATTGAAACTGCTAGACTACTATTTCATGACGACTCTTCAGAACAATGTTACCTCAGCATTGCTGATTTAGAAAGCATTTAAGAAAAAGGATAGATTTACCAGGGTCTTCAATGTGCAATTTGCACCACCTTTGGTGTAAATAAAATAACACTTATTTTCACAAGGTGAAGTTAGCAACAGGGCTGAACAAACTGCTAGAGTGTAAAACAAGGATTTAAAACCTTATCCATGGTCCTCTTCATTTTGATAAAAGTTGTTATTTGACTGTTTCCTTGGAAAGGTACAGATTTGTTCAAGAATAACGTCTCTAATCATGGAGCTGTAAGTTGGAGTAGTAACTATTACTCGTTTCAAGCCTGTCCCTTGTTTTTCAGCTGATTTCCATGTGGGGACCAGCATCAGCTCTATGCAGGACAACAACATGAAGAAGAGAATCGTGTTGGCGGCCAGAGACAACTGGGCCAACTACTTCTCACGTCTCTTTCCTGTCTCTGTAAGACCCAATCAGCATTCACACCCAGAATTCAACTGGTCAAATATAGTCCAAGATAAACAGATTGACAAAGTATATTCATAGAAAGATACATTCACGTTTATTACAAATCATTAAGCTGCTCTTAACCAATCAAAAAGCCAAGTTTTCAGAAATTCCAGCACATCTTATTTGAGTGGTGTCCCATGCAGACTGCCAACTGACAATTCTAAAGACATGGATAATGTAATTTGCTATGTAGTGTGTTCTTTTTTAAAATCAAAACATGATTTGTAATAAGTTAATATGTACAGTTGACCCTGTCTCTTATGGTAGAGTGTCTTCTCGCTTCGCAGTGCTGTTGCTCCTCCAAAGTGCTATAAGGTCAACTGTGCTTATTATATTATAGACAGATTATAGTTGTGACTCTCTAATTCTAGAGGGGACTGGAGGCTGTACTGTCATCCAAGAGATTTCTGTATGCAGACACCTCCTCACTATCTGTGTTGAATTTAGGGAGGCAATGGATGTGACAGCCAGATTTTGGGGGTGTCCCATCGTGGGATCCGGCTTTTGAGGGTAGTGAAGGCGTCCGGCATCAACCCCAAACACCTGAAGATCCAGCGTAGCTACAGGTGAGAATCCACCATCCTGACCAGACTGCTCTTTGCATCCTGTCTAGATGGGTTTTTAGGACAGGAGTTGCATTTTCGTAGAAAACCTAGATGATTACAAGGGCTTTTTTTTCATGGTAAGAAATTGCTTATTGTATGGCATTTCACAGTCTAAAAATAGGCATTTTGAGATATTTCACCATTTAAATGTAATATGTAATAAACCACAAAAAATAGCATTGCTACTTTCAAAATTGATCAGTTTCTCTAGAGTTATTATACAACAAATGTTTCTAAATATTTAAATGCTTACCTGAAAAACAGTAAATGCTAACTTCAAGAATATTTCTTGTTTTGTCCACCTTTTAAAGACATTCTACTTTCACCATCAGGGAATTATCAAACAAACTAAAAACATGAATAGATGTAAAAATAACAACAGAGACATGAAATGTCCCCTTCTTATACTGGACAGAGCAATCTTTAGCACAAATGTTTCTGATCATTGATGCAATTGGTGTCTTTTTCATTGAGGACAATTTAAAGAAATCATGCAGCTCTATGCAGTGTATTCAATCATTTACCAGAAGCAAACTAAATGCAATGTAACAGGTAATTCATCAATAAGGCAAATGTTTGCTATATTTAATTTTTAACTGATAAAAAATATGTATATTTACACTATTCTTTCAGAAATGGGAATTTAAACGGGGGAAATGCATATTACATGGCAATGGGTAAATTTCACGGAAAAAAATACATCTTTGGTGATTACCTCCGCTGTTGGCATTGCCTCCTCTCTCAGTTTCACAGGAAGCCTGCACCCTGGAATTCACCCTCAAAATTGACCAGCCCCTTCCTAAACTAATGAGTTCTTCTCTCTGTCCCTCTCTCAGCTACGCAGACCTGCTCTCAGTGAAACAAGATAAGCACATCCTGGAGTTCACCTTGAAGCGTGACCAGCTGCTACTCTACTCCACCCGAGCCGAACAAATCAAGAGAATGATCAACCTGTTCCTGGGAGAGCTCCGCAAGGTACCATCACACCCTCCTCCCAGTCCAGCCTCCTCTCCTCACTGCCTGGATTGAGGGACAGCAGCAACTAGGAGACCCTTTAAGTGTACTATATTAACAGCATAACGCATAGAAATAAAGCATAGTGGAAGCACAGTAAAGCATAGGTAAGCATTGTAAAGTCCAGAGAGGTATGACAAAACATATTAAAAACACAGCAAACCATGGTAAACTATAGTAAGTATATAGTATATCCATGAGAAAAATGCAAATTTACCGTAGTAAACCTTTATACAGGAGGCCACAAGAGCTGCAATCTCTCTGAGCCGCCACCAGGTAAAGTCAGGTTTGGTCATCCATGCTTGGAATTGCACCAAGATTTCTCAATGATAAAAATGACTATGCTACTCTGTCCAAAGACCAGAATTATGATGCTTTTTATGCAAGACTTTTTCTCCTAAAATATTGTTGACCTGCAATGGTGGTTCATATTGACTCCGCCTCCTCTCCAGGAGTCCAATCACATGATCGCACTGAGGAGCTTCATCACCGATGACAAGAGCCTGCTGACATTCCGCAAGGGTGACATCATCAAGCTGCTGCACATGCAGGGGCTGCACCCAGGTGAGACTCCTCACACACTGCCCAAGGTCTCCCCAGAACAAACCAGCAGAGGCAGCAATGCTGCATATTCACATTGCCTGGCTTTTTCAGGTCTAACTGGACTGCTTTGGAGTTTTTCTAAACTAATTTTATGACGCTTTAAGTAAATGTTATGGAAATTAGAATTTATATAGTAGTGTGCAAATTTATTAGAACACCCCATTGCTTTTGGTTTGATTTGTTGTGCATATGAAATCAAAGCACTGCAACTGAAAATCTTGGAAATGGTAAAAATAGGCAAATTAGTGATTGTTTATTTAGTTATTTAGCAGACGCCTTTATCCAAGGCGACTTACAGAGACTAGGGTGTATGAACTATGCATCAGCTGCAGAGTCACTTACAATTACGTCTCACCCGAAAGACGGAGCACAAGGAGGTTAAGTGACTTGCTCAGGGTCACACAATGAGTCAGTGGCTGAGATGGGATTCGAACCAGGTACCTCCTGGTTACAAGCCCTTTTCTTTAACCACTGGACCACACAGCCTCCTGTAATTGTCTAATTTAATTGATGACTTTAATAGGTCACCGATACGATTAGGAAAGAGAAAAGGAGCGCCTAGTCACAAATGGTAAAATGCATGAGACTTTTAAGAAATTGTTTAAGATGCCTAATTAAAGTGCAAAGTCGTCTAACATTTTCACATGAGTGCCTATTGTTTGTATAGCACTGATTACTAATCGAAAATGTAAATTCTCACACTCAGGTGTGCAGGGTTTCATGCAGGTTGGTATATGAAGGATATAAATTCTGATATATTTGTACACTACTACAATACATAGCTATATTTTAACATACTGTATAGAGCAACACAAAGCACTGAAACCTTGGTAAAACTATAAGAAACTACATTTGTTTACTTGACTTAGTTGCTTATAATTTGACATTAGAAATTGAATTTAGCATTTTGAAGTTATCAGTGAGATTTACAATAAGTTTCTATGTCATGTGTAGGGTGTCTTTTACTATATAAGAGATATTATTTTGCACAGTCTGAACTAATCTTTGCTTTCAGCTATATGAACATCCCCAGAATCAATGGTCCCGTATTAATCGGCCTGTTTTAGAATGTGTAATGTAATGTGAAATGTAATGTGTAATGTAATCTGTAATGTAATATGTAATGTGTAATGTGTTGTTTGCAGACTGGCAGTTTGGGTCAATCGGTGGGCGGTCAGGCCTGTTTCCAGCTGAATACACTCAGCCCACAGCGCCCCCAGATTACTACAGCGCTCACCTAGAGCGCAGAGAGGAGCGCAGGAAGTGTGTGTTTACAGCGCATCCTAAAAAAGAAGTGAGTAAGGCAGAGGTACCCACAGCACCCCCAACAGGAGGAGAAATGGGAGAGATCCAAACCAACAGCAGCCTGGGTGGGTTAGATGGAACCATCCTTTGATTAATACTGACCTGGGCTGGAATCAAACTATCTAGACTGTAGACAGATCTTTACTCAGTTTTTATGACTGAGGGCTGGTTTCACAGACCCTAATTAGCACTGATCATGGTCTACCTGAGAAAGTATTGTTGGACCATAAATTGTGAATTAATTCTATAACAAACCCAGGGAGGATTGCATATTAAGGTGGCAGGGTACAGTATAAAAACAGCAAACCACATAACAGATTACATTAGATGAGTGATAACTAGTTTTACTAGAATCCTGCAGCATTACTGGAAACCAGACAAAGGTCTATGGATTTCACCAGATGCCGCTCTATTCTTGCTATGTTGTAGCACAGGGATCATTGACAAGGCTGGGGTCTCTCACTGGGGTTGTTGTTGTTTCAGAGTCTGGCAGGCAGCGAGGTCTCGGGGCGCACTGAGCCATCTCTGCTGGGGTCAGGCGAGGTCAGCCAGTACGTCATGACAGAGTTCGCCATGAAGTACTTCAGAGAGGCTGCTACCAAGTGAGTCCCCACTCCAGGACACACTTCAGAGTGGTGGTGGATCATCTTTGGGTTTATTGAAAGAGTCCTTTGTTGTTTTCTATCACAAGACACCTTTCCCCCTCAAAAATAAGTATTGAGTATTCATGAATTTACTGTATATAAGTTATACAGAAGGCATTAAAATAAACGACAAGTGAGTACAAGTATAGGTAGTGTCCTCTCCTCTTGAAGAAGGACAGGGTGGGATTTTCGTGGGACAACACACCAGAGTGGGTGGTGTCGGGTGGTGGCATTTTTAATTTGTATAGAGATCTTAATAAGATAAATGATCTCACTCTAAACATGGCTCTTTTATTCCAATCAAACAAATGTAGCATATTTTCAAATATTTAAATAGTTTCATACAAGTCTATGGTTATTGTACTGTACACTGTGGCATGTGTGTAACACCTGTTGCCCCTTTCTTATTAACCCTAACCCTAACCCTTTCTCATTGCAGACTGGGGTGGAAAGGTATGACTGCGGAGGGACGAAGCTCAGTGGAGATGGTCCAGCACACCAAGGTATCAGTAATAGAGTTATGATTCATGCAGTCTATTTTATGAGTTTATTTGGTAACTTTTTCCAACCCCTGTTTCTTTCTAGTGCCTGCCCCTGTGTGTTGACCTCAAGCCCACACTCTGTCCTCTAACCCCACCCATTGTTGTACCCTAGTATTATTATTTAAAGGAAAGGGTGTATTGTTTGTTTATTTAAACAGGTGTTGGATTTTGTGTTTATGTATTGTTATGATTTAAATGTATTGTTTTGTGTTTAGTTAGAACGGGTGAAATGTGTGTGATTTGGCAGCATGAATGGAGTTAAAGCCCCATCCACTAAACTCGTGTGGAATGTGACCATCTCTGAATTGAATAATTGAGTGTTATTTTGGAGATGGTCACGTGTGTAAAAATCCCTGCAGCTTTTGCTGGTCGTGGGGGTGTACAGAGAGGAGGTAAGTGAGAGGGAGAAAAAATGAAACAAAAAGTAAAAAGATAACAATTGCTACACATACTGGAAGCACCAGCATGGTACTTGTTTATTTGGTGTCAGTGTTCCTGATTTTGTTTTATTTGAACTTTTATTTTTGCTCTGTGAGCAGTGGTTTTGTCAACCCTTTGTATTTATTTTTGTTTCAATAAAAACGGCGCACCAGCACTTTTCACCTGCAAGTACCTGTGTGTCTCGGTGTCAGCTTCCAGGTCTGGACTGGGGACGTCATTACTCGGCCGTCCTGTCACAATCACTTTTTCCAAAATTATTAAATAAAATAGCAATGTAATCCATATTTGTTAAATGGCACAATATCTGCATGCTTCACCCCATGTCACTCCACTCACCTCCTCTCCCCTCTCTCTCT
The DNA here is from genome assembly GCF_902713425.1 of Acipenser ruthenus. Classification (NCBI taxonomy): domain Eukaryota; kingdom Metazoa; phylum Chordata; class Actinopteri; order Acipenseriformes; family Acipenseridae; genus Acipenser; species Acipenser ruthenus. Next base: position 12,641,330 of record NC_081207.1, on the reverse strand, counting down.
GCTGACCCCCTGTTTTCTACCCCCAGGTCCCAGTTCAGGAATCCCTCATCTTCTACTCCGACAGTGAACTCAATGAGCTTGCTGCTCAAAACTTCATGAGTGAGTACCAACGTCCATTCAGTACATACCAATAAACAGAGAGAGAATAGATGGCAGTTCCATTGAAGGACTGTAGAAGTAGAAAATGTCCATAATAACACAACTCATTTAAATGAATTGCAGTAGTTTATTAAACAGTGAATTCATATGATATGTTTCGAAATAGAGTTCTAAAGATTGGTTTCATATGTAGTAAATATAGCATCAGTGTTAAGCAGTAGTGTTTTATAACGATGCATTTCTGTGCCGTCATAACGCTTCAATATGCATTATATTCTTTGTATTATACTGAAGATCTTCCATACATTTTTAAGGAAGTGGGTTAAAAAATAAACAGTAGTTTATAGATGTTTGATGTCATGTGAACTACTATTTAAAAAAATTGGAATTGATGTTCATAATATTATTATTCCTGCAATAGATGTGATGCGATTCATGGGTGACCAGCCTGCGATGAAAGACAAGAGTGAGGGCGACTACATTGTCAGCATTCTCCAGGTCAGTCACACAGTGCAGGACTCCCCTGGTAGCAGGAGCTGTGTGTGTGTGACAGTACCTGGGACTACCCTCCTTCAGATCTAGAGCTTGTGCTGCTCTGTATAGTCACTATCTCGCCTCTAGAACAGATGATCTAAGCTTAAATAGACACCCCCCAGAGCGTGCATGGGAGTGAATACGAAAGATCCCTGTTTACCAGCAGCTTGCTGTGCATTAATATACAAGTAGATTACAGTACGATAATGCTTACAAAGCACTTTACGTTACCCGCTTCCTCCAGGACATCCAGCCGTATAGGGTGCAGGTTGAAATCTGCTGCAAAATCTGTTCTCAGATTATCAATCATTCTTGAGAGAATGACTTCCCTCTCGCATCATGAGGAAGGCAGTACCTTTTACTTTTTATTAAGGAGTTTTAATTGATTAAAGATTAATTGATAAATCGCTCAGGTTCACTTATGTCAATAAACCAATTTATCTGATTGATTTGATAAATCAATTACACACTAAATACAAAAAGGACTGGTTAAATTAGTGTTGCGATAACAAATGCAATTACTGAGAGGTCTTGTCTTTTCGCTGTTCATTACCTCTAATCGCAAGGATTTGAATGCTTTGCAATGTATGAAACCCCTCTATGCAAAATGATAAGGTCTGGTGAGTCTTTCCTGTTCATTCAATTCACCCCTTTGTCTCTGCTTTCAGCTGGGCAAGGAGAAGGAGGACCTGAGAGATGAGATTTACTGCCAAGTGATCAAGCAAGTCACACTCAACCCTCAGCAGTGAGTACCAGCTGATTCCACTCTGTATTATTAGAATCTCCAAAGGGTAAGAAAACAGTGTCTGGGTAAAGCTTTTTAAGGATGACTATCTTAGAAAACAAGCCCCTTAACTTCATGAACAGCAGACAGGGAGACTGCTGTGGAAGCACTGGTCTTGGATAACAAGCAACTGCTGTGTGTGAGGCAGCCGATATTGAAAAATTATAAATAAAAGTTGCAACCTTTTGTGAGTCTCCTCAAAAACTCAATGGGATATATGTCCAGTCTTCAGCCTACAATAAATATGCTTTAAGAATTACTTGCAATGAATACACTAGTATCTTAACTATTCAGTCTCTCGCTTTTAAAAGCCTGTGTATGCTCCTTCACATGTACATAAGCTCCCATAAAGGTAGCATCAAAAGAAAAGAAGCTGCTGGTCAGTCTTATATCCTGTGGATTTGCCCTGTCCCAGTTTTGGGTTAAAGTATATTGAAACCCTTTTAAAAACCAGATGATGACTTTGTATTTGAAAAAGACATCGACCTGAAAAAAGAAACAAGGACCAAGGGTCACAAATGGAGATTAGATAAAGGGGCATTCAGAACAGAAAATAGGAGGCACTTTTTTTACACAGAGAATTGTGAGGGTCTGGAACCAACTCCCCAGTAATGTTGTTGAATCTGACACCCTGGGATCCTTCAAGAGCTGCTTGATGAGATTCTGGGATCAATAAGCTACTAACAACCAAACGAACAAGATGGGCCGAATGGCTTCCTCTCGTTTGTAAATTTTCTTATGTTCTTATATTCTTATCGTTACTAATCCGGCTGCGTTGATAAAGCAGATCTGCAGAGGCTGTGAGGGCTGCCTCTCATGCACTGTACTTGTGTTTGTTCCGGGCAGGGAGAGCTGTGTGCGCGGCTGGAGGATCCTGACCCTCATCACAGGCTTCTTTCATTGTTCAAACACCCTGCTGCCATACGTGACCCGCTTCCTCCAGGACATCCTGCGTGACCAGGGCAACGGTTTCCAAGGTAACTGCAGAATACCGTGAGGGGCAACACAAGAGAGCAGGACTCTGATAATGTAAAAATGATCTAAAAATACGGCTTTATCGAATGGAATTTTGCAGATACTAGAAGACTGAGTACGTAAGATTGTAATGACTTTATTCACCTACCAATATTCAGTACATGCTGTACTATTCTGTAGCGTTTGGTAATTGCTTGAAATGGTAATTTTTAGTGTCCTCATTGCATACTGTGCATTTACTACACGATTATGAGGATCCTCTGTGTGTCTGCACTGGTTTTATGACCATTGCTCAGTTCCTGTTGAGCACTGATTTCTTTTGTGTACTTGTTGTAGGACTGTGTGTGGCAAGTTGCTGTGACTGGTATTAATTCTTGCAAGTGATTGATGTACAAGGAAGTTATTAAACGAATGGGTATTGTGCAAGTGCCATACTTCAGTCATTTATTTCCTTCATTAATTACACATGGAGAGAACCCTACTAGTTTTAAAACCTTTTGAACAAAGTACTGTAACCTGTTTGCACATTTACTGTGTGGGTCCTTGCAACTTTGGAATAAACTTTAACCTTATATTCATTTTTTACCTGCAGCAATAACATAAAACCTGCTCACCTCTTTTATTACATCAACTTCTATGCTTCGTGTTTTTGGCTGTACTCTAGCTCAAGGGGTAAACTTGTTGATCCCTCCCTTTCATCACATTAGTTGCAGTTCCCCTGTAACTGATGAACAGAATAATATTAATTCAGTTTATCCTCATACAAATGATTGACTGAGACAGACATGATGCAACATACTATCTGATCACCAATATCCCCTTTCCTTTTTATCTTACCATAAGCGAGTGACTTGTGCAAAAGAGCACCTTTTAGAAGTCAAGGGATGGGAGTTATTCTGGATACAGGGCCTGCCTTTTCCAGTCCATTTGGAGAGATGGTTTGTGCTGTGGAAGACAGACGAGGCAACGGCTGCCAGAGACCTGGTGCTCATAGTAAAGCAAGGGGCTGGTAGTTTAATGACTAGTACCTTAGCTAAAGGAGCAGGTTGCATTGTGTTTCTGCATGATGTTGTGTGAGGGAACTGTAGTGCTTGTAACAAGTGGTAACTCAAATGTCATTATGAACTGAAAACAACTGACTGCATACAATTAAATTAACCCTTATACAGTGGCGACAAGACCTGAAACATGGAGTCCAAAGTATATCAGGCCATTTGAGACACTCAGCAACCTTTCAAAGAATGCCGGGAAACTCATTGCCAAATGGCTTGTGATTTAACAAGACAATGACCAAAGCATTCTTTAAACCCGCTAAGCCATTGTAGCAAAGGAATTCTGGAATGGCCCTGCCAGTCTCCAGCACTCGACTGAATGCATGTTTGTCAAACTTATGAGAAACTAAAGCAAGTGCTAGCTGATGCTTTTAAATACACTGCTCTAACTCGTATTACTTTTTTGGATCTATAACACATGAAGTACAGACGTGCTCAAATTTGTTGGTACCCTTACAGCTCATTGAAATAATGCTTCATTCCTCCTGAAAAGTGATGAAATTAAAAGCTATTTTATCATGTATACTTGCATGCCTTTGGTATGTCATAGAATAAAGCAAAGAAGCTGTGAAAAGAGATGAATTATTGCTTATTCTACAAAGATATTCTAAAATGGCCTGGACACATTTGTTGGTACCCCTTAGAAAAGATAATAAATAATTGGATTATAGTGATATTTCAAACTAATTAGTTTCTTTAATTAGTATCACACATGTCTCCAATCTTGTAATCAGTCATTCAGCCTATTTAAATGGAGAACAGTAGTCACTGTGCTGTTTGGTATCATTGTGTGCACCACACTGAACATGGACCAGAGAAAGCAAAGGAGAGAGTTGTCTGAGGAGATCAGAAAGAAAATAATAGACAAGCATGGTAAAGGTAAAGGCTACAAGACCATCTCCAAGCAGCTTGATGTTCCTGTGACAACAGTTGCAAATATTATTAAGAAGTTTAAGGTCCATGGAACTATAGCCAACCTCCCTGGGCGCGGCCGCAAGAGGAAAATCGACTCCAGAGTGAACAGAAGGATAGTGCGAATGGTAGAAAAAGAACCAAGGATAACTGCCAAAGAGATACAAGCTGAACTCCAAGGTGAAGGTACGTCAGTTTCTGATCGCACCATCCGTCGCTTTTTGAGTGAAAGTGGGCTCCATGGAAGAAGACCCAGGAGGACTCCACTTTTGAAAGAAAAACATAAAAAGCCAGACTGGAATTAGCTAAAATGGATATTGACAAGCCACAATCCTTCTGGGAGAATGTCCTTTGGACAGATGAGTCAAAACTGGAGCTTTTTGGCAAGTCACATCAGCTCTATGTTCTCAGACGAAAAAATTAAGCTTTCAAAGAAAAGAACACCATACCTACAGTGAAACATGGAGGAGGCTCGGTTATGTTTTGGGGCTGCTTTGCTGCGCCTGGCACAGGGTGCCTTGAATCTGTGCAGGGCACAATGAAATCTCAAGACTATCATCAAGGCATTCTGGAGCGAAACGTACTGCCCAGTGTCAGAAAGCTCTGTCTCAGTCGCAGGTCATGGGTCCTCCAACAGGATAATGACCCAAAACACACAGCTGAAAGCACCCAAGAATGGATAAGAACAAAACATTGGACTATTCTGAAGTGGCCTTCTATGAGTCCTGATCTGAATTCTATCAAACATCTATGGAAAGAGCTGAAACTTGCAGTCTGGAGACGGCACCCATCAAACCTGAGACAGCAGGAGCAGTTTGCTCAGGAAGAGTGGGCCAAACTACCTGTTAACAGGTGCAGAAGTTTCATTGAGAGCTACAGAAAACGTTTGATTGCAGTGATTGCCTCTAAAGGTTGTGCAACAAAATATTAGGTTAGCGGTCCCATCATTTTTGTCCATGCCATTTTAATTTGTTTTCTTATTTACAATATTATGTTGAATAAAAAATCAAAAGCAAAGTCTGATTTCTATTAAATATGGAATAAATAATGGTGGATGCCAATTACTTTTGTCAGTTTCAAGTTATTTCAGAGATAATTGTGCATTCTTCGTTTTTTGTGGAGGGGTACCAACAAATTTGAGCACGTCTGTAATAGAATGCAGCAGCAATGTTTCATCTATAGCGTTGTCTTTGAAATATCTGCATATTTCTAATTGAAGTATACAATCAAAGAACCAAAAGCTATTGAACAGAAGGGGCCTGTGGTAATACACAAAGCATTAGTAAGAGGTAAGAGAATGCAATTAACCTTGGTTAGCACTCCTTAACGTAAAACAAATATTGTTAACGGACCTCCCGTGCATTTCAGAAATGGCCCGTTCGTGTGACGAGAACCTGCGACGCTCGCTCATCCATGGGGGCCGGAGACACGCCCCCTCCAAGCAGGAAATGGATGCCATCTTGGTAAGGGAATAAGCCATTCTTGATAAGGGCAAAGGGGGGTAGATTCTGCCTAATGGCTCTGACTGAGAAAGCCTCCCAGATAGTGAACTGCCTGAGCTAACCATGCAGTAGTTAATCTCTTAACCCAGCGTATCATCTTTACCCCCCCCCCCCCACCCTTTCCCTCCTCATACTCAGTAGCTGAGGTTAGCAAACTGAACTCTGTTCCAAAAGGTTATTACTTTGCCACAAATGTATATTTTATTTAACTTTACTCTTAATATGTTTTTTAATTGCACATCTGTGGAGTAGCATGCCAGCTGAGAAGGGGTTAAGTACTGCATGTACACTAGTTAGCTGTTTACCTTTCAGTGGTATATGAACCTCTATTGCATGAAGAATGAAAATGTCACAATGACTGTAGCTAGTGTTGCTATATGTTTTTATATTCTCCCACAGCACGGAAGTAGTTCCAAGAGGATTGCTATATACCTGCCTGGGAAGGTGGAGCACTACGGCAAGATCCATACCTTCACTGTGAGTCAAGAAACACTTAAGAATTACAATACAAGTGCTAAGGGATACGGCACGTCACATGAATAGAGTAAAAACTTTTGGGGAATCCAGAGTGTTCTAACACGCAGTGTTTGATTAATCCAGTTTAATGACAAATCTGCAATTATCTCTGTTTTCTTCGAAAAATTCACAGTTATAGGTGAATTGGAAAATAAATCAACTAAAAGATCCAAGGGTGGCTTCCTAGAAATGTAAATATGTTTGTATTTATTCCTTCTGAGCAGCAAAGCTTTACGTAGTATACAAAATCCTTTAAATTATTAAAACAAATGTGACATGCACAAGCAGTATCCTTAACCATCTTTGTCATAGTTGTCCAGAAGCTAACAATAATCCAATGACAGCAATCATTAAAGCATGCGTCATTTACAGCACACGTTGTACAGCACGCTCATGGTATTGATTAGTTACATGGTTTAAAGTGGGTGGGCAATTCCGGTCCTGGAGGCCCGGTGTCCCTCCTGGCTTTTGTTCCAACTGTGCTCTAAATTACTTAATTAGACCACTACTTGGTAATAATTGGTCCAATTAAGTAATTTAGGAGCAAAGTTGGAACAAAAGGACCAGAATTGCCCACCCCTGGTTTAAAGGGATCAGTGTTCAGTATGGAATGGTACATGCATGCATGGAGTAACGCAGCCCTTTGTGCTGCAGGTGGCGCTGGAGCTGGTCAGTGACCTGTGTGCAGAGATGGGAGTGCTGCAGCTACAGGAGATCAAGGAGTTTTCTATCTCTGCCAACCACAACCAGGGTGAGTCTGCCACCTTGTGGAATGTGAGAAATACTACCGCTTGCAACATAGAGAAATGTTCAAAATTGATGTTTGAGTGCATATTGGCTGATATTGACAACTGTATTTTTTTAATGGCTTCATTGAAATCTGTTGAATATTGTTATTAATTCTTTGCTGCAGTACAAGAAGGGATTGGGTAAAGGTACACAGTGTCATTTGAAAGGAAAGTGATATATATATATATATATATATATATATATATATATATATATATAGGATTGACATAGGGTCCTCGGGTATCCGGGTTACCCGGTTCTCGATATTACCCGAATCCATTTTCAGGATTCGATTCCTCTTCTAATCCCTTTTTGCTAAAATCGAACGTCTCAGTTTTCCACGCCGGTTAGACCATTGGTTTTCAACCTGTGGTACCATTTAAAAAATGTGAACGCAGAATACACAGAAATGCATGCGGTCAGCTGGCTTGCAGTCCCTTCCCTTCTCCCCTGCCATGACATACAACAACCTTCAAACTTGATTATTATTATTTGTTTATTTAGCAGATGCCTTTATCCATGGCGACTTACAGAGACTAGGGTGTGTGAACTATGCATCAGCTGCAGAGTCACTTACAACTACGTCTCACCCGAAAGATGGAGAACAAGGAGGTTAAGTGACTTGCTCAGGGTCACACAATGAGTCAGTGGCTGAGGTGGGATTTGAACCAGGGATCTCCCGGTTACAAGCCCTTTTCTTTAACCACTGGACCACACAGCCTCCTGTGCGATTAATTCGACCTACAGCCAACTTTTTCAGGGGTTAGGCACAAAAATGCCTAACCCCTAACAATTTCTGGAGTCTTAATCAAAAAGAATAAACAAACAAACAAACAAACAAACAAACAAACAAACAAACAAAAAAGAAAACTGATTCGGGGTCAAGTATCTTACTGGCTGCAAAGCATGTGAGTCATTAGGGGAAGCAACTGGTTGGTTACTGACAGGAAACAAGACCCTGAAGGGGAGGGGCCAATTAAACTCTGCAGGTGAAATGAACATAAAAGTGCAAGACCTAAAGATAGAGCTGTATGTGTACTACCAGAAGTTTAAAAATGTAAATACATGTTTGCTAAAACATAGATTTCTTTCAAAACTACACATTTAAGACCTAAATAATAATGGATGTGCGGGTGTGGAAGATGTCCTGACCTTTAGTCTTTTATCTTCTCAGTCTTTCAGTACCCCAGCTTTTCCACATCGCAATTCAAGTGTGAATGTTACAGTGCCTGGTTTCTCTCTTCCAGGTCAGGTGGTGCGGCCCATCAGACCTGACGAGTATGTCTTTGACTTCTTATTGGAAGACAACACAGTCACCCTGTGGCTTAAGCGTGTCATGTGGAAAGAGCCGCTGCACTTTGAAAATGAATTCTACATCAACGTCCACTACAGACAGGTACAGTACAGCACAGGAACAGGTACACAAGAAAACATTATTGATGTGGAAAACGGTTTCGGATTTACGCCAGTAGAAACCAAACTATTAGCTTCGATTTCATATTAAGGGTATTTGCAGAGCAAGTCCCATTGTTTACATTTGAAATATATTGTATTTTAGAACTTTTTGTTCTAGTATAAGCTCTTGTAAGGAAACTAAATGGTGTATTTCTGTGTGAAGGCGTGCACACAACAAGGATTTAAACAGAATTTAACAAGATTCCTTTATTGATTCCAATTATCAAACGGTCACACTTTTACAGCTTAATCATTATTATTTACACAATAATGAGGCCACTAGTTAAAAGAAATTAAGCAATGATATCGGTTACTAATTTGTGGAAGAAGCATGGGACACGGTGTGTGTTCATGGAGGATCTTTATTCTTCTCAATTGCACCTCCAAGTGCCTGCTGTTATAGAGTGAGTGTGTTGTTAGTGCCAGTGTCATGTAGCAGTGTGTGTGTGTGAGTGTGTTGTTAGTGCCAGTGTGTGAGAGTGTGTTGTTAGTGCCAGTGTCGTGTAGCAGTGTGTGTGTGTGAGTGTGTTGTTAGTGCCAGTGTCATGTAGCATTGTGTATGTGTTGTTAGTGTCAGTGTCGTGTTAGCAGTGTGAGTGTGTTGTTAGTGCCAGTGTCGTGTAGCAGTGTGAATGTGTGAGTGTGTTGTTAGTGCCAGTGTCATGTAGCAGTGTGTGTGTGAGTGTGTTGTTAGTGCCAGTGTCGTGTAGCTGTGTGAGTGTGTTGTTAGTGCCAGTGTCGTGTGGCAGTGTGTGTGTGAGTGTGTTGTTAGTGCCAGTGTCGTGTAGCTGTGTGAGTGTGTTGTTAGTGCCAGTGTCGTGTGGCAGTGTGAGTGTGAGTGTGTTGTTAGTGCCAGTGTTGTGTAGCAGTGTGAGTGTGTGTTGTTAGTGCCAGTGTCGTGTAGCAGTGTGAGTGTGTTGTTAGTGCCAGTGTCTTGTAGCAGTGTGTGTGTGTGTGAGTGTGTAACCCCCCCTCTTGTTGCCCCCTCAGATCCTGTCTGATTACCTGGAAGGAAGGCTCCTGCTGCCAAGTGACAGTGCCCAGCTTGACCAACAGGTGGCAATGTTGGCAGCCCTACAGCACTGTGCCAAGGGACTGGGTCAGGAGCCCACAGTGTGAGTGGATTGCAAGCAGCGACAAGTTTCTGTGACTTTAATTCAAAAGCTGTGTTTCCACTGTCTGCTGTTTCTGTGTTTAGATGCTGTGGCAATGCGCCCCGCCCCTGTGTGCATTTGTGTGTTGTGTGCGTGTGTTAATGTTGGTGTATAGTCATTGGTACACGGGATATAAACGGGTCTGTGTTTCACGTGTATTTAAAAAGTGTAGATTTGTATTTAGACACGAGGAGAGCACAAATCACTTCACGTGCTGGTTAAATGTAATATGTGAGCACGGGGTTGCACAGAATTAATTCTTCTTACTGAGTTTTAAACGAACAGGTAGAGGGGAGGGGGAGGGGGAGGGGGAGGGGGAGGGGGTGGGTGGGTCAATAACTGGAACAGCTGCCATTGACAGGGCATGAAGTGGAAACATTGAAAAGTCTCTGATCACTGGTAGGGATTGTATTCTTACAGAGATCCTAGCTTTGTGATTTACCAAACAGCTTGATAGATAATATGCTTGGTACAGAGCCTGATGCTGTGTGATGTCACACTTTGCCCTGTGTTTTGTCCCTGTGCAGTCAGCAGTTGAAGCAGTATCTCCCCCAGAGCTCCGTCAGCAGTGTCAATGCTCAGATCATCCTGGGCTCCACACTCATGCGGCTGGGCACCATGCAAGACCTGAGCCCTGCTGAAGCCATGATCCACTTCCTCAGTAAGTGGCTTCTAAACACAGTCACAACAATGGAAAACAATGGGCCCAGTGTGAAAATGTTAGCCCACTTTGTGCTTGAATTAAGCATCTTTAAGAACTTCTAAAAAGTCTCATGTATTTTACCATTTGTGGCTATGTGTTTCTTTTCTCTTACTATTTGAAATGAATTGCATGTGTGGCCTATTTTAGTCATGAATTAAATTAGACAATCGCCTATTTTTACAATTTTCCAAGCTTTTCAGTTACAGTGGTTTGATTTCATTTGCACAACAAATCAAAAACAACAGAAGCAATGGGGTGTTCTAATAAATGTGCACACGACTATGCATTTCTGAAAGTACAGTGGTGTCGTTTAGAACAGAACATTTATTTTAATATTGTATGTCCCTCATGGAATATATTCATCACAACACCTTTGAAATGCACAGTCTAAAATGATATATGCCTAGTGCAAGCTACTGTTAGAAGGCTATTGGACACTGTGGCGGAGTGTCCCGCCCCTATGTATTATTATTTGTATTTTTGTTTACGGCGCGGGTAAAAGCGCCGCGTCTTTTATTATTTTATATTTAAAAACCCCGTGAGGATGCATGGCTGATCAGCTACTGATTATTTAACTAGCTGACAGTCATGCATCCTTACCAAACGCGTGCAGACTCTGGCCGAGGGATAATAAGATAATTACCAACTAGTTAATCCCTCGGCCAGAGTATATAAACCTGCAGCTCTCTGCACTTGAGGTTGGGTGTACAGAGGAGAGTACGGGGAGCGGAGAGAGCGAGTAACATCTAAAAACAATTGCTAAAACGTGCTGGATTGTCCAGCACGACACTTACTTGTTTGTTTGTTTATTCGTTTGGCCCTCGTGCCCTTTTGTTTTGTGTTTTGTTGTTTTGTTTAAATCTTTTGTTTTGTTTGTTATTAAATACGCTGAGTGCAACAGCATTCAGCTTCACCCGCCCATCCACTGTTTTGGTGTCAGTTACTTCCTGGTCCGTGACGTCATCCACTTCACCACTGCGAGCCAGACTGCCACAGACACCCATTCATATAATTGACAGAAGGTGATGCTATTACCTTGCTTCTGTTGGTTTTTGTATTTGCCAAAAAAAAAGCATGTGTAATAAAATTAAATTAGGATTATTGTTTGAAACATTGACTGTGTTCGGAATGTATTTAATATGCGATGTTTGGCCTCAGCATTGGAAGACAAGCGTAACATGACCAATAAGTTGCCATCAGGTCCATCAAAACATTACACACAAAAGACAACATTCCTCCGCCCAGGAGAGCAACCACCAAGAAAAAGTGTTAAAACCAATCCTCGCCCAGGACAACTGGAAGCTGCTAGAGACTGGAAAATGCTGGCAGATGTTGGTCAACGGCTTATTTTTCCACCTGAGATTGCCACCACTAACCTTCGACCAAATATTGTCCACCTCGTAGAGTTAACAGTGCCATGGGAGGATGCTGTAGATGAGGCATATGAGAGGAAGAAACTGCGGTATGCTCAACTAGCCTCTGAAGCGGAACAGCAAGGATGGAGAGTCCGGGTTACCCAGTGGAGGTGGGTTGTCGAGGATTTGTGGCACACTCTACAACCCGGTTTCTCAGAGACGTCGGATTCAGTGGCCAAGAGTTGCGTTGCACAGTGACGAACTCATCTGAAGCAGCAGAGAGGAGCAGCAACTGGCTGTGGTTGAGACTGAAAGATTCTGGCTGGGGATCTCAAGCACAATAGAAAGAAAGAAACACTGATGTACAGGTAAGTAAGCTGGGTTGAGTTGAGTGGGGGACGGAGGGGGGTGATGCTGGGACGCCAGAATTACCGTCAAGCCCTCTTGAGGTGTTGTGAGCTAGTCGACGAAACACAGAGGATGGAAGGTGCCCACTTGAAGACCCCAGAGATGTACCCTACTTCGCTCAATCCAAACAGTTGTCATGCTGATGCGCTGCGGAGACCGCACTGTGGTTGATCCCCAGAGCCAGCATCACAGCCGTTGTGTGTGCTGATGTGCCAGGGAGGCAAATAAGCTGATCCCTGGAGCCAGCATTACACTTCAGTCATCAACACCAGACAAAAGGAAATCTACATCATCATATGGAAGGAAACGCAAATGGATAGAGACACAGATGGATCACATTAGTTTACTGTAAAGTTACGTCTTAGTTGGTGCTTATCTTGGCGAGAGCCAAGTTCAAATCAGCATGAAGTTTTAACATCTACTCTTGGAAATCTTGGTATGCTATAGAAATTCACTAGCACACCAGCACTGTCTCTGTGCTGTACTATAGCTCCATAGTGACAGTGAGCTCCTTCCCACTGTCTCTGTGCTGTACTATATCTCCATAGCGACGATGAGCTCCTTCTCACTGTCTCAGTGCTGTACTATATCTCCATAGCAACGGTGAGCTCCTCCCCACTGTCTCTGTGCTGTACTATATCTCCATAGCGACGATGAGCTCCTTCTCACTGTCTCAGTGCTGTACTATATCTCCATAGCAATGGTGAGCTTCTTCCCACTGTCTCTGTGCTGTACTATATCTCCATAGCGACGGTGAGCTCCTTCCCACTGTTCGGCAGTAATGTGTTCCCGGTGCAGAAGGTGAGTGACCGGCGAATCCCGTCTCCCTGCATCGTCGCAATCAACCAGGAACAAGTCTTCATCGGAGACAGCCACTCCCAGGTGTGTGTGTCTGTGTATTTATTGTACCAGTCTTGCAATCAATTCACTCATTGTACAAACAATGCCCAGTATAAAAACAATGACATCACATTGAGCTCCTATTGTATGGTAATAGTAAACCATTATGGGCTAAATTCTCAGAGTTAATTACTCTGATTTGTCATTAGCACAATCTTTTTTCAGAAAGGAGAAACGCAGCCAAGACTTTTAATTCAGGGGCTTGAATGAAGTATCGAGTTGTTTCTTATTTGTTTTAGATGTTTTAATTGGCATTTTTTTTCCAGTCAGTAAGTGGAAACCATTGCTTTCACACAGGTGCACATGTTTGTTTGAGGTAGCCTTTTAATGAGATCACATTCATTTGCTTTGGTTAAACTGGTGGTAAATTACAAAATAATTACCTAAATATCATCTGTCACACATTTGCATTCGCTATATAGGTCTCTGATGTGCACTTTTATGTTTTATTGCAAACATGTATTTTCATTGTTCCTCTTTCTGTTGAAACTATTCATTACATTCACAGGTTATCATTTCCTCCTCTACCAAATGCTCTGGGCAGCCTGAGCACACTTTGAATAGCTTCTGTAGTATCGAGAATCATCCTGCTGGGGGACGGAATAGCAATTTTTCAATCTGATAATTAGGGTTAGCATTATATAAAAGGTTTGGGGTCAAATTGAGATGGAAGGTTAGGATTAGGATTATGTGTGGAAGCTGGAATGTGTGGCCCCCAGACAAATCGTCACTCTGTGTTGAATTTATTCAGCTATATTCAAGTGAGAGCTTGGGCATGATGCTTTAGAGTAAATAGCTTTGAGAATCGAGCCAATTCACTGGCCCTGTCTGGGCCTACCTAATGTTGCTTTATGCAGGGTTGTCCAGAACTGGTGTAAATCAGGGTCTATGAGAGCATAGCTTTGTGTTTGAATTGAACCTGTAGGTTAGTTCAACTCGTACTGTTTATTATGAATCGCCACCTGTCTGCTGATTCGTCCAGGAGGAGCTGCTGTCCATCCCTCTGATGACAGTCCAGTCGCTGAGGTCCCTGCAGCCAAAGAAGGGGGAGAAGCTCCCAGGGGTGGAGGTGAACTACGGCCCCCCCACAGCCCCCAAAACCATCACTTTCCACCTCAAACAGGTAAGACCTCCTGAACCACGGAAACCTGTTTCTCTAGTTTCACTTCAAGGACTTGGTTTGCTTTAGGTAAACTGGTTGTTGGTAACTACAGAGCAAATCTAGAATATAGAGATACATGATAAATTTGCTGGTCTGCCTTGAAAGTGAGAATTAATTCAGGTATTTCTAATCAAATTAACCGAGGTCCAGAATACAGTGTGTGTGCTTGCTGTTTTAGACGCACCCTTTTGAAATGCTAAATCACTATCACAGCTTTGTGTTTCCTGGCAGTCTTTTGAAGAGCTGTTTTGTACATTCCTGTATGTTAAAGTGCATTACATTATATTTGCTGTGTCCCATGTTCTCACAGCATTATATTTGTAAACATATTGCAGACTCTTTTGATAGTTTTAATAACAACTCATGGGTCATAAATCAACTGGACAATGCATTTCTCAACATTTAAGTGTTAAACTCCTGCAACAATACTGTTCCCACAATACTCCACTCATTTCAATCAAAGCTCCAGCAGTGTTCTAGGAAGGAGCATGAACCAGAAACAGTGGAACGTGTAGAAGAAAAATTATCTCCTGGCATTCCAGAGTAAAAGTTGAAAAATGGGTTATACTTTACATTGCGTGTAATTACTGTGTATTTACTTAGTAAATACATGTGTACTTACACAATTACAGTGTTATTATGCATAGTTACAATGTACTTAATGTATAACCCTAATCCTAACCCTGACCCTTTTCAGATACAATTGTGTACTTACATAGATCGTTCGAAAAGATTTACATGTTAAGTACATTGCATCTATGCATAATAACGTTATAATTGTACACATGTATTTACTATGTAACTACTATGTAAATACACAATAATAAGAGACAAAATGTAAAGTGTTACCCGAAAAAGTAGTTGATTTACCTATAATGTGTGAATAACACAAAGAATATCTGGAATATATTGAAAACAATTGCTGTGATATGGACAACACTGGATACAGCAAATGTAAAGTAATGGGCTTATAAAACACTTTAATTACATTTCCCCCAATTGATTTAAAGTTTCCACACGTCAATGTACGTTATCAGGATACAATGATGGAGTATCCACGCAGTTCTCTTCTGTTTCATGATGTATGTTTGTGTGTGTGTTCTATGTATCCAGGCGAAGGAGATGTGCCACGTGATTGCGGTGATCCTGGAGGAGTTAACTTACATACCCAGCAGCGTCTCTACAACCAGCACAGTCAGAGAGTCCAACATGCCTCCCCCATCCATTGAGGGCCCCAGAGAGTCCAGGGACTCTGTGGTGAGCACTCCAAAGAGCAAGCCCAAGAAGAAGAATCCCACTGCTGCCCCCAAACATGCTGGCAAGAAGACTGATAAAAACCAGAGTGATCACATCCTGCCCAATCCTGACGAAGCTGCCATGTACTCAATGTACTGAAGAGAGAATTATTTTAGATTCTATTTTTTACACACAAAAAAACCAAAGATTATATCCAACTGTGGCAGGATGGCTGGGTGGATAGATAGAGACTCTAACTGCAGGGTTCAAGCGCTGGGGCGCATGTTTATTAAACAAAAATAAAACAAAAACACAAAACAAATAGGCATGGGGTCAAACAAAAGGTATACACAAAAATACAAATTAAACATAGTCAGGCTGAGCAATGCCTTCATTGAAAGCAAAGAAGAGAAACAAAGTCAACAAACAGACCTTCCACGTGGTCTCCCCTCTCCCAGGCAGTTCCTCCCAATGGAGCTGTGTAGCTCCCTTATATACCACGTGGCCAGGGTTGATTGACAAGTAATCATTCAATCAACACCTGGCCACATTCTCACACGTATGTGGTAGGGATAGGAATTAACCCTATCACTGCCAACCACCACCACACACACAAGAACAAAAACCCCACAGAACGAGCCCCAATATTTACAAAACTAACAAACAATAAATGATTTACATGTGCAGGGCTCTGCCCTGCCACACCAACACTTTAAACTTCAATCAGAAAACTATAGAAAAACTATAAGCCACCTAGTTCAATTTTTTTATGCATAGACAAGAAGTTGTAGTTTGAACTCTTGCCTAATAAATTCTGTTAGCTTAACTGTTCTCAAATTGACAAGGTTGTATGTTAAACCACATTTCGTGAATATGTGGCATATGCAGATTTTGAAATACACAGTGCATTTATCAGGCAGGTGAAAATATCTGTCTGTTCTTCTTTTTCTTCAAATAAGCACTGAACTAATGTACCTTGCCTTTTATTTGTAAAGAATGTTGAGGTTTCGTGTGCAAGTGCTGTACAATTGAGCACTGATTACATATTACATTATTTTTACAATTCGTAATGTTATTTAAACAATCATTTATTTATTTTAACAGGGTAGAGTAAGTGGATGACAAATCAAAATTTGGAATCACAACTGCAAGTTCTAGGCAGAAACATCCACTTGAAGTATAGCATATTTTGAAAAGTATGTTTTTAAATTTGAATAGTGTTGCGTAACCTTGATTTGACATATACACCAATTTATAACATACAGTTCATGTTTTTTGCTTTCTTGCTCAGCTTAAAAATAAATCCTAATAAATACTTTGAAATTTACATTTGTCTGTGTGATGTGCTTCCACTGGTTTCAACCATTTAAGTTGACAAGTAAACTAGTGATGGGAAAAATATTACAGTAGTTGAATGTGCAAATAGACATGTTAATTTCTGCAAATACCCTACCGTAGTTACAGTAAAGGTAAAACAACTTCCAGATCTTACAGACCCTTTATCATTTGCAAGCCAATGTTGACATGGACTGAGATTTCAGTAAGTACAGTGATATGATAAACAGCGCCCTCTGGTGACAACAAACCTGCTACATGCCTATTAAAAGACACTGCATTATTAATACACCAAATCAGGACAGATCACAGCAACTTTATTTCCAGTTTGTTCATGCAGTCTGAGGTACAATTGCTTTGATTGCGTGAGTTTTCAGTCAAATCTCCTTTTAACACACAAAGCCCCAGCCCCAAAAAACTAGAAAAACAATATTATATTTACTGGATCAAAACTGTGTGTGCTCCCCATCTCTGGTCTTTAATCCCCTGTAGTAAGAGATAAAGAAAGAGGCAATGTTTTGTGTTCAGATAGGACTGCATATACTACAATTAAAGTAACAGTAGCAAACTAAATAATCCCATCATTCTTACACAGTTTGCATTTCCATGAGCTACATAGGTCTCAAATGGCAGCTTTTAAAGAAACACACATAGCAAATAAGTATTTCCATTTCAAAACCAGTACTCCACTAGCGTAAAGAAAAGTCCAAGTTTGTTTGCCTTGCCTTCCAGGAAGTCTGTTTCTGCTTTACTTCCTTGTTAATTTCACCCCAGGAGTGTCATCGGGGTCAAAGCATGTTACTGCTCAGTCACTAGGGGGAAGCAGCTGATTGGTTATTGACAGGACAGAAGCTCATGAAGGAGTGGGGACACCCTCCAGGTGAAATTAACCAGGAACTGAAAGACAGTCTAAAAGCACAGCTTACAAACAGATTTATTTAAGATAGAGTATTGCCAGATTTTATGTTTTAAAATGAACAAACAAGTTTGCTAAAAAAAAAAAAAAAAAGTGTTTCTTTCAAACCTGCCCATTTGAGACCTACTAGAGAGTGGATGCGCACGGACAATAACATGCATCAGTTTTGTCAGTTGCAATAGCTTGTCCTTGAGGAAGGGGTGGTGATAGGTGGTGCTGTTTCCCTACACAGCCAGCACCAACAATGCTTTACAAACCATTTCCATTACTGAGACCAGAATGTACCATCGCACATAGATGCATGAACTGTTAATTTGAGAATGACAGCTACTCAAAAACTAAATGTTAGTTCAAGTACTGGTACATATCTTCAGAAGTGAAAGGGATGAATAAGGTTTTAAAATCTATTTTGTTAACCGGTACCTTTTCACCATTTGCGAAATGTAAAAAAAATAAATAAATAATAATAATAATAACAAAAAAGGTAATATTGTTAGTGCTAGTCTTGGAGATGTAGGGCCATATTGTGAAAGCGATTCCAGTGTTAATGACTGTATAATTATTTGAAATTATAAAATTCCAGCTTCAGAGTGTATAAAAGGCAATGCATGAATAGTAGTACAGTGCTTCAGTTGTTTGACTTAGTTTGTAAAATCAGCAGCTTTTTTCTCATCCAAAAAATAGGATTACATTGGATTAATTACAGACTGCAGTAAACGCTTTGGAAATACAGCCTGTATAGTTTAATTACACAGTTAGTCCCTTCAGTGTGCTTCTGTGGGAGGAACTCTAGTTGCAACCAGACCATGTGACCTATAGGCAACCAGGAAGCAGGAGTTAATGATTTTTTTTTTTTTAAATCGATACCATTTTATTTTACAAATCTCCATATCCTAAAGTAATGAAAAAATAATGCTGTTTATTTTTTTTCATTTAAACAGATAAGAGAAAATAAACTGTGTTTAAAGCCTTGTTTTGAAAAATTTGAAAAGGAATCTACAGTTCTTTGGTAACAAAACAACCATCAACCCTTTTGCATGTATACCAAGTAAAAGAACTAAAGGATATTTCTGGTACCATATAACACTGTATTAAGAGAGTTAAATTGAAATATCCAGGACATATCTGTGTCAAAGATTTCCCTTCTTTTCATGGCTTATTATCACATTTATAGTCAGTAAAATGGGATTGTGCAGAGCATGCAGATTGCACTGAGGGATCCTATCCCTGTCATCAGTGTGATTTTGGGAGTCTCACAACCATAGCTGATAAATTACTGTAGCTAGTTCCAATGCTGTTCAAGTAACTTGCAACTAACAGATTAAGTAACTTCTCCAATACCATTCCCCAGGGTTCATAGAGGACACTAGAAAACCTCTGTGCACTTGCTTCTGTAATTCTATACCAATTTTCACAGCTAGAGGTAGGTCTTTAAAAGAAAACAGAAACAGAGAGCAGATAATACTCTGTTTCCAACATGGTTTGTAGGATGAAGCAGAAAAAAGGAAAATACATTTAAAACATGAAAATAGTTTCGACTTATAATTCTAAAGTTGGTTTCCTTTACAGTACCTATAACCTTTTGCAGGAAGCATATATGTGTTGGATTAAAACAAATGAACAAATAATGAAAACATTTCAAATTAAAACATTTCCCTGTTCTGAGTGTAAATGGACTGTCCTGTACGCTGTCCCTACTCATATCCTATGTTGCCAGATAGATTTCAGACAGGGTTGGTAACCCCTGGAGCTCACAAAGCGGCCTGCAAATATGTTTTTTGACATGCGCAATTGCGCAGGGCTGTAAGAGATTAAGCCTATTTTTTGATTCAGCAGCATCTAAGGAAGAACATGCACTGAGAGTTCTTGATATACAACCCCAGAGATTTTTCAAGTGCTTCTCAGTTTTGAGCCTAAGGCACCTAGGAGAAGTTTAGCCCATGTCCTCCATGTTATGAGGGAGCAGTGTTGGTGTGGTGCCCAGGGCCTCCGGCGCCTCATCGCTCTGCAGGTGTCTCCAGTCCTCCTCGTTCTCACACTGCGGACGATCCTTGAAGAAGCTTTTGATCAGCCGATGGGCTCCTCCCTTCACTGGAAACACAACCATGTACACTTTTAATAATACAGGACCAGGCAACTTGGGCAGCCTTCCACCTGAACAATTACATGTGCCACTGGTGTTCATCAAAAAACTGTAGCGCTATAAACAAAAATGGGTTTGATGTATTAGTGAGAGCAGGTGATGACCATGTCGCAGTAACAGAACATAATAAATGTTTGGGAATTAAAAGAGGCTGTTCAGCACATCCAGGCTCGTTCCTAGAATATGAAGAACTGTGCGTTCTGTCAGCAGTGGCTCTAAGTGCAGTTTGAAGAGCACAGTGGTAACTTCACACACTCACCTCCACTGGATCGCAATCTAACTGTGGCATTTGTGGCATTTTTATTTCCCTCTTACCATTTTTCTATGGGGTGTCTTTCCATCAGTCAGCCGGTGAGACAAGAATTTTGCAAAAGCTTTAAACAGCTCCTGCAAAGAAAAAAAAAACAAAAAAAAAACACAACACAACATGAAACCGCTTTCTGGACACCGATTAAAATCGAGATTCACCCGAGCTTCAGTAAAGCAGGTGCACAGAGAATGGGAATCACTCCCTATACTGCCCTCAGCCCCTCACCTTGGAGGCAAACCTGCCATTCTTGTAGAATGGTGTCAGGTACTTGACAACAATGTCAGCTGCCTCCTTCAGCGACACTGCTGCCTTCCCTGCAGGCGGCTGTACCACTCGGGGATCCCCTTCTTCCAGCTCCTCCGCCGCCAGGGTGGGGTGAAAACTGACCTTCTTCTTCACCAGGGCACCCTTGCCCTCAGGTTGGCATAGTATGGGGGGCGCAATGCCAGGACGCTGCCGCTTGGGGGGTGGGGCTCGAGTGCTCTGGGGTTCCTGAAACAAAAGGGCCCGCTTCATCACATTTTTGTTATATTACCATCACTTGATCAAGCCAATATGTGGTCAATTGGTTTCTAACTCTTAATAACCATTTCATTATATTGTAAGCTTTGTTATAAGTACATTTTATGAATCTCTCTTTAAAAAGATCTCCTGCTCCTACCTCTTCTGTGAGAGGTCTCTTCCCAGTATTAGAGACAGGGTTTCTATCATCTTCTGACTCCTCCTCAGGCAGAATGCTGCAGACCACAAAACAAAATCATTAGGACACTAGCTGCACTTCCCGCTTTCAGTCTTTTCTCCTCTCCAGCAACATGGGCCTGTATGTTTTGTTTTTTTATCTGGAGCTGGGACCTTGGAACAAAAGACGAAATGAAAGTTCCCTTGAATGACAGTTGTTGATATACATACTGTAAGAATATACCTTGTCCTCTCTTTTGCTGTGGTTTTCTGACAATTGACACCATCAACAGCATTAATTAACGATTGTGTTTCTTCTACGGAGGGGAATTCTTGATTCTGGTTTGTTTCCAAGGCACCATCCTCACATGGGGTTGTTTCTAAACATGAGACCCTATCCTGCAGTTCTGAAGTTCTTGATTCCTCTGTATAGCTCTTGTGGGTCTTTAGAGGCAGAGCCAGAGCCTGAGGCAGATCGGTCGAGTCCCCAACACTCTCCTCCTTCTTGGTGAAGAACTTGGAGATGTTCTGGGAGTCCTTTATGGCCGACTCGGCCAGCTGCAGCAGTTTCTTGGAGAGTTTGATGTTTTTGGCGGGGCTGTCCCACAGTAAGTTCTTCTTGGAGGCACTGGGCAGCTGCTGGCTCCTCTCCTTGTCTGTGGTGAGGTTTTCATCTCCCCCTGCCCCATTTGACCCTCCTGTGAAACGGTGTTCCTCCGCAGTCTCTGTCCTTGAGCTGCCAGCCTCCTCGGGGCTCCTAGAGGCATGGAGAAGCTCCGCAGCTGTCTGGAATGTGTTAGTCGAGCCTCTGAACCCAGCGCCCACCCGCTTTGACTTCAACTGCAGGAAAATATAACAGAGGCAACACAGACTAAAAAATATTTACAGAAAAAAGGGTTTTTTCCATTTATAATTGAAATATATACTAATAACCTCCAACATTTTAGTTGAAAAGCCAATAATCTAAAAAGTAATTTGGCAAGATTGTAATTTGGAAAGATGTGAGTGCATGCTCACCGAGTAGATCTGAGTGGCAGACACAAAGCCTTCAGTGGAGGCTCCAGGCTTCTCTGCACTGCTGGGCCCAGTGCTGGAGGCTGGGGGCACATCCCCATCTGCCTTCCCCTTCTTTATCTCTGACACCTGCAGGCTCAAGACACGCTATGTTACTACACAGTACACGGTATGCTGTTACCACTCCACAAAACTACAGTATGCACATTCATAAAGTGTTCAAAACCAAAGCAGTGTGTTCCACACATGTGGAATATGCACAGGCATATGCAAAAACTGACTTACAGGGGGACAGATGGATTGAATAAACAACCTTTAAATTCAACCATTACTTCATGAATACAGCCTACCTTCCTAAGTACAGCTGCCTTGTACAGGTTGGATGACTTGCACCCTTTGAAGGCCTCGTACTCCATCTCTACAGCACAGGAATGGGGATCAGGGCTGCAGGACAGAACACAGCAGAGTTCACACACTGAACGAAGCACAAAGGGTAACCCGTATCAGAACAATGTGGCTAGGGGGCTGATAGCAGTACTTTATCCAAGTAAACATGTATTACTTGAATTGTACTTAATTTATTAAACCATCTGTCAAAACTCAATTACGAAATGCAGCATTTCGTTGGGTATGATAAACCTTTAGAGTGGATCATCCTGTGGTAAAAGCTAAAGAGAATTTAGAATCTCAAAACAGCCAGTCACCGTGGCTCCACCTTGCGCAACACGCTGAAAATGCTAATAACTGCTGTGTCGGATATTAACTTTTAAAAAAATGACCTAAAATAGGATAGGGTCTAAATGTACAGCCATACAGCACATGTACAAGACAGTGTTTCCAGTGCATCAGAACCTGCCCTTTATACAGTTGATCACTGAAAAAGCTGTTCAAACTGGAGGAGGGCAATCCAACCTGATGCAGAGTCTGCAATCACAGATGGAGACCAAACGATGTATGAACCGGTCTCTGAAACCCTCTTTCCTCTACAGTGTTGGTACCTGCTCCCTGTGGAGACTGCCCCCTGCTGGCTGCTGAGGGCTTCCTCCAGCATGCGTAGACAATGCTCCCGAGCCTGAAACACGAACAGTTTATGCAAATGTTGTTATACAAATAATAAAATTGAGCCAATTGTATTTGTGTTGCATCATTAATGCTGCTTTGTTACAGACCTAATAAAGACAAGGCAAATTTATCAAACACACTTGTGCTAAGCTGTAGATTGATTTTATTTCTGGGCGTGATAAAGTTGGAACTCAGCTGCCTTTAAGAGCTGCGATCACACGGAGGGGTAAAGCCCGGTGCACACGGCCTCTTACCTTCACGGAGAGCCGGGGGATCTTCTGGCTTGCAGCGTCTCTTAGGGGGGACCACAGGTCTACAGGAGAGGAAATATGGTTAGACCTTAAGTGGAAGGGTATGACTGAAAATCAAATGATCTAATTACTGGGTCTGCTACAACCAGTTTGGGGAAGTGACTTTTAAAAGAAATCTGTTACAGTTATTATTATTATTATTATTTATTTATTTCTTAGCAGACGCCCTTATCCAGGGTGACTTGAACAAAGATACAGTACCTTATTACTTTGAAAAACAATTAACTAGTTACAGTTACTTCTCAGGCAGTTTAGTTTTTACAGAGCTATTTTTTGTTTAGTCCGGCTGCAGCTCAATATATTTCAGCTATGGAACTCACTCGTTCCCCTTCTCTGAAGGCATTTTCTAGCCCGCTGATATGACAAGAGCATGCATGTGACATGCAAGGTTTGACTTGCACTGTTGTGTTTTCTGAATTCCAATTTATGCATTAGATGTCGTCCTTTTTTTTAACTGCAATGAGAAGTAACTTATTTTTTCCACATAAAATGTAATCTGTTGCCACATTTCTCTGCAGAAGGAACCATGACAGTTACTGAAAAATGGAATCAGATTACAGCAACGTGTTACATAAGAAAAGTTTGAGAACGAGGAAAGGTCATTCGGCCCATCAAGGCTTGTCCCTAGTTAGCACACCACACATATAGGACTGTTTGAGTCATAACCTTCTGTAATACATTGACCCTAACCAAACCACAGCACTGACCAGGGGGGACAAAGTCTTCCTTTGGTGTCTCCTTATCCTGGAGAGGGAAGAGAAGAATACATCAATACAGGTTCGCAAACTTACTTATAAAGCCTGACTCATAGTTCTAATCTACTGTGTGGTTTTCCCTAATGGGCTTTAAGGCTTATGATACAGCTGCCTTCAAATCAAAGTCATTCACACACAGATGAGTCACAGACATACATACAGTTGTGTAAAATGTTATAATAATCTTTCAGCTTTACACATGTACAGTAACTGCTCAGGAACACATTTTGCATGCAGGGTTTACCTCAAATGTTTATGAGATACAAGGTTTTGACAGTGTGGCAGGGGCAGCTTTGAAAAAACAAAAAAACTGCCAGCAAAGGGTTAATTCTTCTTGTACGACACCCACGATCGAACTTGACCTTACCATCTGGAAACACAGATCACAGGTCACAGGTCAAAGCAAAACATGCTGTTTTTAGTGGCTGAATATGTAGGCTAAACGTCTTTCAAAAAATGATATGCAATTTATTCTTGTTCTTTATAAATGAGGACATAGTGTTACTGCAATTTAAGACCTAAAGTAAGAAACCTACCTTGTATGCAAGCTGTAGTATTTTTAAAGTAAATATGTAATTTTTTGGAAGAACACTGTTACAGTCAGCACTCGGATATCCGCTACTCAGATACACGTCAGTTGCGTTTTACCGGCCTTGTATTAAGAATAAAATCAATCCCCGTTATATATATGTAACAAATGAATGCGCTTGCCCGTCACACGCGATTTCCGACTCTGTCAGCAGTTTTCTGATACAAAGCCCATCTATTCAATGCATTTGAATATCCATCACAGCCCACGTTTTTTTATTTTTTTTCTCTCGTGTGCCAAATCAGTCTATTTTTATTGTGCAATTACACAACACTTCCTCCAGTTTCACCTGACGGAAATGCAGCCAAAACAAAGTGAAGAAACAAGCTATGGTAATGTAACAGTTAATCATTAAAGAGTTGTAGATACTGTGATGTATTTTTTTTTTTTTTTGATCAGCGATCTTTAGTTGTTTTTGTGCATTTTCATTTGCAAGTGAACTGTGACCTTAGGGCCTTATCGAGCACTATATTCTGCAATTTCGAATAACTGGCTGCATTGCATTACCTTTTACGTTGTACACAGTTCTGTGCGTAGGTAACATTTTCATTTAATTTTGCTGTTTGGTTGTTAACGGGGAATTTTACAAACTGCTACGAAACGTACTGGATTTGAAAGTATGTTCTGTATTACAGTCCACGTGTCGTCTCTTTTGGCAAGTGATATCAGAATCAAATTGTTCTGAATTAAAAAAATACTTCTGTTGAAAATATAGTACTGTACCAACAAAACTAACCACAGTCCTTTCAGCTATGCATTTTTGAACTGACGGTTGGAACGGGCCAAAATGAAATAATCAGATATGCGCCACACGCATTTAACCGTCACTGAAGACAAAACTTTATAGGGTCGGATATGTGAGTGCTGACTGTATATGAAAACCAAAGCCGCAGACACACACAGCCCCCACCACCTTAAAAATGCTCCAAAACTTTTTTTTCAAGATTTAAAACAGCAGCTGGCTTCAACAATATGGATTTGGTTAGTTTAATTTTATTTTTAATTTCCCTATTACCGGCATTATTATGTACGTATTAAAGATCTTTTATCATGGGCATTCTACCAGCAATTCTCATCTGTATATTTGTCTTATATTTTCACTCTGATAATAACTCTACTCCACTGGGCTGAATCAATTCAAATCAAGCCATCAATAACATCTGAGTTTTAAACAGTTTGTATTTTGCTTTGCCACTTTGCCCATCATAGCAGAAAGAGGGTGTTGCATCAGATGCACTCTTCATTATTTGCATTGTATCCGAGATGCTTGGGGGTGTATAATTTATATCTGACTATTCACTGGAGAGGTTTTGGTTTAGGAATATGCAGCCGAATATGTCAGAATCACATAGCTTCCTTTAAAAAAAATCTTGTACAACACATACAAAATGAAATGATCTATTTAGAGTTAAGGATTACAAATACCAGTCAGAAATGAGTTAGATTCATTGTTACAAAGTCACCGGGATGTGACGACTGAAACAGATAATGACATACAAAGCCAATGCATTAGTTAAGATAACTGTGATATTTTATATCCATACTAATCTAAGGACTCTTGCCTTCAGTATACTCATCTGCTTCTGGAAAAAACTGTTCCATTCCTG
This sequence comes from Acipenser ruthenus, assembly GCF_902713425.1. Taxonomy (NCBI): domain Eukaryota; kingdom Metazoa; phylum Chordata; class Actinopteri; order Acipenseriformes; family Acipenseridae; genus Acipenser; species Acipenser ruthenus. The sequence goes on along the minus strand of NC_081207.1, from coordinate 12,615,074 downwards.
CTTCCGTTGTTCTGGGTCCTCTTCATAATCCCCCTCAGACCCATCATACCTATTATGGAATAAAAGAAAAGTATTGGACAACACAGAACTGAGAAGGCAAACATAGCTGAAGACAGGAACTGGAGGCAGTGTGGCCTAGTGTTTAGAGCTGAGGGACTAGGAGGTAGTGTGGTTACAGTCGAGGGACTTGGAAGCAGTGTGGCCTAGTGGTTAGAGCTGAGGGACTAGGAGGTAGTGTGGCTACAGCTGAGGGACTGAGTGGCAGTGGATCTAGACCTATTAAGTACAACCCCATAGAAAAGTCTTGCCAAGTCCCTTTGTTACTGTAGTGCAGGCTTTCTTTGTTCATGGTTCTGACTGAACCTATGACCGTTTCCTAGCTTGTGTATCTCACTCAGCAAAATCCACACCACCACCACCACCTTTCCCAACCAGCTCTGGGCAACTTACAGGCAGGCCTGTAGGCACCTGGCTAGTCTACAGGGGTCATTGGTGCGCGGTGAGCCGAGGACATCCTAGCCAACCTAAGCCCTCCCCACCCGGGAGGTGCCACAGTCGGCAGTGGAATAGCCTGGACTCGAACCGTCGATCTCCAGGCTATAGGGCGCATTTACCGGATGCACCACTCGTGCACTAGGAGAAGAATTCTAGGAGAAGAATTCAAAATTCCCACCTGGTATTAGAAGCACAACTGTAAAGCAAGAGATAAAGTCTATCTAAAGAAAAAAAAAACTCTTGGTATTCCCAGTGCACCTTTCAAAGCCATAGCCGCGGCGGCCCCCAGCGTACAGCTCCCGGTCATAGCCAAAGGGCCCGGTCGAGGTGGCAGCCGGCCCGATGCGGGTCCTCCCACCTGACCCCAGGCACCGAGATGACTCTAGCTGGTTCCTGACTGCCGCAGGATTCTTGCAGAAATCACAGGACTTGTTGCAGCGCGGCTTCTCATCCCCAAAATACTGAGCGATTGCAGCGTGTCGACACCTACAGAGTACAGGGGACACGTCTTATTAACTCAGTCTCGCGTGCCAGGATGTGTGCAAGGGGTCTCAAGTGTGGAGACGCGTTTCAGTTGGATTAAGAAGTTCTGTGAGTATCCCACTGGAGCATGGTTGTAAACATTTGTCTTAATTCGTTGTGTATTGCTTGATGATTCATTTAGAAATTCAAAAATAAACATTGTAAATTGAAATGACAACCGCTTTGACTAAAAGTCTCTCTCGTTGAGAAGTAAAAGCAGTTGCAGCGGAGTCGACGAGGGCAGAATGACAAATAAATGTAAAGTGTTACATGTCAGTCACAAAAGTGTAGGATTCAAATAAATGGTATGAGAAAAAAACAGCCTGGCATTGTAGTGGAGTTGTCGCTGACAGCAACCAGGCAGTGTGAGGAGGCAATTCAAAATTGGCAATAGTCAAAAGTGGAGAGTGCAACTCAAAAAACTTTGAATACTGTGATCAATTCTGGTCCCTGAATTAAAAAAATAAATAAATAAATAAATAAATAAAAAATTAATTGAAGCTTTGGAGTGAGTCCACCAAAGAACAAATACCAATAGGAGTTGATCAAGTTAACCCTTGTCAATATTCAAAGTGTATCAGACGATCAGGGGACACAACTGGAAATTGAGTGCATAGAGACTTACAGTAAGACAGAGGACAAGATTGTATACAGTTTTCAAAAACTGAGAACCAGATGAGCATTGATGGGATGAATGGCCTCATCACATTCATAACTTCACTATGTTATCATGTTCCAAGTATATTGCACCTCTAACAAATATGTACAAGTACACAAGTCACAAGTATTCATAGAAGCATCCATACAAGAAAACATAACCATAATTATACAGGTGTATCAGTAACATGTCCCTGCAGTAAGACCTCCAGTCTGATAATACAGTAACCCATCTGTCAGATACAGTGCATGTGCCGCCAGCAATCTGTAACCTGGACCAGAGTGCAGAATTCTCACTCCTTTATAGTAATGCAATGCCCACAGGGAGTCACAGACACTGGGGCCACTGTACTGTTCAGAACAGCCTTGTATCAGAGTCAACAAGCTCCCACACAAAGGCCGCTTTGTACTTATTTCCATTGCTGACTCAAAGGAAACTTTAATTCTAAAATCTGTTTTCCATTTTGTACAGTACAAGATAAATGTGCCTGCTTGGCCTCCCTGAGTCTCATGCAGACCTTGGCGTCTCAGATTACACTGTGTGTCTTGATTACAGATCTGACAGAACTACAGCCACAGCTATCCTAGCACATGGACAGGGCAGCAAGGTTCCCTAGTGCATTTCTGCACACAGCAAGCAGGAAACACAAACTTCCTGGTATGTAGATTTATCTGCAAGTACACAAGTTCCCTCTCTGCAGCAGCAGAGTACAAGCATACAGTACACGCAACAACTAATAGAGTACCTAAACATCAGCACACATTTTAAATGTGATCTTATATCCGAGAAACAATCCCTGGAAATCAGGACATTTGGCAACCCTGTTAGAAATATTTTCTTGTGTGCAGTGCTGATACTGTAGATGAACTAGGATGTTGTTACAGTAGGAGGCTAGGGTTTAGTTTGTGGATATATTTAGTTGGTGTTGTAGATGCAGCTGCATTTTCAGGATATTTTAGGTTGCACTACACGACAGGAGATATTGAACACTGAACAAACCGATATTCAGGTGGCAGTGAAAAGGGAACTGAAGCTGATTTAGGGAAATTATTTTAGAAATATTTTATCATATCTGTGTGTGCATGTATGATGCCTGGCATAGTGGCTGCCTGTTTTGAACCTGCTGTTAGCAATAAATAATGATGTCAGAAATATTTCCTCCACCATGCTTGTAAATATAAAATTAAAACATATCAGTACCATGATAAAGTTGATAAACATGACAAACATCCAGAGTACATACTGTACATAATGTACATGTGACATGTACATACACATACATACATAATGATAGATAGATTTAGAGAGAGAGGGATCATATAGAATGAATGTATGTATATGACTCCATATATCCCCTGATCATAATCATCACAACACAAAATAGCATAAATGTGCCAAATGACCTTATACCTATATATATAACCATGCTTGGAATTTCAGTAGAAATTGAAGTTTCTGGAACAAAGACAAAAGTATCCCAAAGGCACAATGTAAGGGGACTGGCATACCTGTTCAAATTGTTTGTATATAAGGGATTTGAGATGGAGGTAGCGGATGCAGCTTTATAACATTACTGATATTTTTTTCTTGTAAGATATCCCTAATTAAACATGATCTGGAGTCACCGAATACATTTGGGTACGGAGTATGAAGCCAATATCTCAAAGTGTCACATGGACCCAATTTGGTAGCCATCTTTAGATTACAGACCAAAAGGAAGGGTAACGTTTGAGGAGCTTCCAGAACACTGAAAATACCAGTAGACATTCACAGCTAATGTAACAGCGGAAGGTTTACAAAAACATGTCAGAAGTACAGAATGTTCATTTGGCCCTACTAAGCAAGAGAAGACAACCGTTTAAATATGAATGTGTTTACACAATGTTCCTAGAATTCATTAGTACCCATCTTAAGTGCAAGAAAAGTTAAGAAAATAGCAAAAGTGATAAAACCACGATCCTCTGTGTAATGCATGCATGCATAGGGCAGCAGTGTGGAGTAGTGGTTAGGGCTCTGGACTCTTTGAGTGGAGGGTTGTTGGTTCAATCCGCAGTGGGGGACACTGCTGTTGTACCCTTGAGCAAGGTACTTTACCTAGATTGCTCCAGTAAAAACCCAACTGTATAAATGGGTAATTGTATGTAAAATAATGTGATATCTGTATAATGTGAAATAATGTATAATGTGATATCTTGTAACAATTTTAAGTCGCCCTGGATAAGGGCGTCTGCTAAGAAATAAATAATAAATAATAATAATAATAAATAATCATCTGGGTGTTTTAATGTAAGATTCTGAAAAAAAATCATTAAAAATGAAGTCTCCAGTGCTGCCAATATACAATATATACACTATATACAATCACACAACATACTTTTCTATTTAAAATTGTTGAACCTGTGCCCAGATTGGTTCCCAGTGGCCAGTACTTCCCATTGCCTTCAGGATGATAATATTAATCAAATAGCAGTCAGAGCAGTTTAAACAAGTACCAGGCTACACTTTCTATGCGTTTCAAGTCAGTCACTCTGTAGACATTAATATCACACACCCATCATGGTATATGCCCTGAAGTGTCCTATACATTGTTACAGATTAAATTCGGTTGTTACTTCATAAACCCAAGTGAAATTAACAAGGAATTTCCTATAAAATGTTTAATAGAAAAAACACCATCTGGAAAAGATCAATCCTCTTATTAAATGTCTTACAAAACATGATCAGGGGACATTAACATACAGGTGACCTATCTGTCCAGATGTCCCACTATTTTCTCAGGGTCTCCACTATAGAATAAAGTATTTGAAATCAGCTGGCTATAGAGCAGCCCTCCCCCTACCCTGTAAAAGTAAACTTTTGAGTCTCCACAGCGACCAGAAACAAAAAAAGCTCAGGCAGTGAGAGCAGCTGGCTGCATGAGCGAGAAAGGGTGTGTGTGCGTGTGAGAAGGAGAGAGAGAGAGAGAGAGAGAGAGAGAGAGAGAGAGAGACAGCAATGTGAACACAAGAAGATAAACAAGTAAGAAAAAGGAAGCACTGTCCACATCTCCAGGAGGTAAGAAATGGCTACTTATTTTGACATAGCACAGCAACTTTATTATGGACTTCTATCACTTTACAGAGCGAATGATTCACTTATGAACTGCTTTTTTGAGCCTCTCATTGACGGAATAACATCAACACCAGTTGCTTTTCTGTTGAAATGTTGTATTAAGAATTGCTTAGCATTAGTAAAAGCCTGGCATTATTTTCACAGGACAAAAAAACAACAAGGAGACATTATCTTGCCACACAACAAGCAGAAAGCTGCCTTGATCTTTACATACAATTATAAAAAAGCAGAGTTAAGTGGAAGAACGGTTAATCAAAAACACATTTCCTCAGGAGGCTGTTGTATCATTTTTAGTATTTGATGTTGGGGGACTCAAATTAGGAGATCATCTTTACTAATTTTGTTCAGCTAATGTTGTGTTCACGGAAATATACTTACGTAACAGTACTGTAAGCAAGAGTTTTACACAAAAGGCTAACCCTGTGGTGCGTCTTCTTTGCAACTTCCAGTAATAGCAAAGACACACTGAGAAATAATTCAGAAAATCTGAGAACATTCCCTGTTGCTGTGGAAGATGACAGCCGCTAGCTAAAATCAGGGCTGATAACTGGCATGTCACTATAAGTCATTAGCTGTTCACTGCTGAGAGAATGAAAACTTCTGAACTGTTACAGTACAGGGGAACGGTACATTCTCACAAAAATGCAATGTAATATTTCAGATGCACCCCATAGCAGTGGTCTGTTGATTTTTTCACAACACTATGACAGGCATGTGAACCATTGATCAAATCTGGTACTACAGCTGTTTTCAACTGGTCATGCTGAAAAAAAAAACTACTGAAATGTCCTTTTTTGTCAAATTCGAGTAAAATATTTAATTCAATTGCTCTAACCCAGTCCTGGGGTTTTAAATACTAGCTGGCCCTTTTTTTACCTTTTTACTGAACAACTGTAGTGCGTTTACACTTACTGCTCGGACCTGAGCTGGCTTAGGGCCGATCAGATTAAAAGAGTGTTATCATTTGAGCCCCATTTACACTTGAGCACAGACCTAAACTGGCTTTGGCCCTGTATGCTCGCGCACAGCCCCTGAACTTTAGTACATGCCCAATGACGTCCTATCGACCACCCCTTGCCATGAGAAACGGAGTGAAGCATTGAAAACTTGCACATCAGTACCTTCTACTTCTATCTAACAAACAAAGCAAGGCAAAAGAGGGCACAAGTTGATTCACCATATACGAACAAAACATCATGGTACCATCGACAATACATTTTAAAAAATAAAGCCTTTTATAAATCAAAATATTTACTACTACGGGGAAAATACAGTCCTTTTTTATAAAAGTAAAGTGCTTTTGAACCTGAAGTTAGTGTTTTACATATATATATATATATATATTCACATCACGGCACTTATGATGATATACTTTGAAAAATAAAGCCTATACATTTATGATTAAACTTCCACAAGCATGCACAGCTTTATTTTTCAAATTTATATACATATATATATATATATATATATATATATATATATATATATATATATATATATATATATATATATATATTAGCTCAAAGAATATAAAATTAGTTGTATTTTTTGTATTTTAAGATAACAGAATGGCACTACATCATACATAACTTGAATACCTTTGACAGGCTGAACCATTCATTACCCTAAAGTCTATTCCTATGGGCAAAGACTAAACTGGGCAAGATCAGCATGTGTTAAGGACCACCTGTTGTGGGAGACCAAATGCTTTAAAAGCCCAGTTGCCTACATAATAGATTCAGTCAATAGAGCTTCCCACTGATAGAAACCTCTTTAAAAGACCACCTGTGGAAGGCACTACATATTCAGATCAGAAATCTACAGTACTGTAAAATCTGCTAGTAGAAAGCCCTTACAGATGCATATCCAAGTCACGTGTACCTAACCAGAGCAGAGGAACAGTGTAGAATTAAAGGTCCCATAGGCTGGATTTTCCACTTGCCCCATTAAGTTGTGTTGATAATGCTCCTTCATTTTAGTTAACTATCACGGACCTAACTACAAGGAAATAACTGTAGTTTAAGAGTAAAAGGAAAAGAGGACATAGGCGGAATTACAGAATTAACTTATTCACACCTTATCATTACAGCACAAAAATAGGGCCCTGTGTGACATAAGAACAAAACATAAGATATGTTACAAATGAGAGTGACTTTGTTACATTAAGACCTAACTTGACAATGTTTTGAGTTCAATCAGCTCCTAGGAAGCAGACGAGCACCAATGAACAAAATGGCCTCCTCTCATTAGTATATTTTCTTCTTATCTCACATCAATTTCAAGTAAAACACATGTTTGTGCAAAGCAAGTCATTTGATTGTTTCACCATACCTTATTAATTCCAATACAATACAGAAACAAAACACACAAAAAAAGAGAAAACCGGGAAAATTCTACAGTTTAACAATTAATTTAAAAAGATCAACGTGGCAGGGCAGGGCTGTGTTGGTGGTGGTGGTTGACAGGGATGGGGTTAATTCTTATCCCTGCCAAATACATGTGAGAATGTGGTTGTTCCCAAATTAGAACTAATTGTGGACAGCCACAGGATATAAAAAGAGAATCTGAAGCTCCATTAGGGAGAGACTACCAGGGAGCTGGGAACAGAGAGGTTTTTGCTACCACATGGAGGAGATAGACAAACGCTCCTATATTTAAAGTAAAACTCACCGTGACAGTGGAAGACTTGGGGGAGGGGTTTTCTGTTTAATTTTGTGTTTGTGAATTGTTTTGTTTAACCTTTTTATTTTTTGGCTCTGGGAGCTGTGTTTCTGTAATTTTGATTCAACTCTGTAAGTCTCCTTCCTACCTCCTGACCAGCTTAGACACCTGGCCATCATGTCAGATATGGTGTCCAGTGTGGGATTCAAGCGCCATAGAGTGACTCAGTAGTTTAAAAATAATAATAAAAAAAGGTAAGACTGGCATGACAAGCAATGGCGGTTGGAAAAAGAAGGGGCCCCCATCTCCTATGCCTGTACAGAGTTTGGGCACCAGGGAGAAGAGTGGCCTTATGAAGACCCTTGCTTCATGGAGACATGCCATCGGGATGAGGTTAAAACTCCTGAAGAGTGGCTCCGCCTAAAGGCCCAAAAACAGCTGCCTGCCCAAAAGCCAGTGAGACTGGCACCTCTGTCTCCCAAGCTACCTGGGACGGTAGTTTGGATGCCCTCCTTGCAGGCCTGGAGGACCAAGTTTGGCACATCGCCTGAGCGTCCAGTGCCCAGAAGGGGGAGCCTGAGTGTCCAGTGACCGAGGGAGAGCCGCACCAGTCTCCAGAGACCGAAGGAGAGCCGCACCAGTCTCCACAGACAGAAGGAGACTACTCCCACCTCCACCGTGAGAGGGAGAAGCCCCGCTGTCTCCAAAGCGAGAGGGAGAAGCACCGCAGCCCGATTCTACAGGACAACAGCCGGGCCAACCTCAGCAGGCACTACATTTGCTGCTGAGGGGAGCCTGGTGAAAGCCAGTTGCACGTCCACGTCTGGAGCGAGGGTCAGTTCCTGCTAGCACGTCACCGCCCATGGATGCCTGCTTGTCATCATCGCCCGAGGATTTGTTGTTTGTACAAGCAGCAGTTTCACTGCCAGAAATTCTGTGGCCGGAGCCCAAAAAGAGGGAGCCGCCGGATACAGAGAAGGTGGGGTGGTGAGGAGACCACTTCCACCACAGGCAGGGCCCTGCTTGTAAATAGTGTTTGGTTTGTGTGTTAGTGGGGGTTGGCAGGGAAGGAGTTAATTCCTATAAGAATGTGGTTGTTCCCAAATTAGAACTAATTAGGGACAGCCACATGATATAAAAAGAGAACCTGAAGCTCCATTAGGGAGAGACTACCAGGGAGCTAGTTTTTTTTTTTTAATTCAGTAGTCGCCAATTGTTTTTTTTTTTTTTTTTCATTTTCCCCCCAATTTGGAATAGCCAATTATCTTTTGGCTCAGCTCACCGCTACCACCCCCGGCTGACTCGGGAGAGACGAAGACAGACACGTGTCCTCCGAAACGTGTGACGTCAGCTGTCTTTTCACTCTGCAGGCCCACCATGCAGCCACCTCAGAGCTACAGTGTCGGAGTACAACACAGCTCTGGGAAGGTTACAGGCAAGCCCGTAGGCGCCCGGCCTGGACAAAGGGGTTGCGGTGAGCCGAGGACACCCTGGCAGACCCAGGACACCCTGTCCAATTCTGCACCGCCCCCTGGGAACTCCCGTCCACAGTCGGCAGTGGAATAGTCTGGACTTGAACCTGTGATGTCCAGGCTATAGGGCACATCCTGCACTCCACGCGGAGCGACTTTACCGGATGCGCCACTCAGGAGCCCAGGAGTGTTTTTGTTTGTTACTTTGATTTGGGAAAAATAATCTTAAAAATTATTAAAAATCCCAAATATTGAGTCTCTGATTTGGCAAACGTGCATTTTCGCAAGTTAGCTGTCAGCCGGGCTACCCTTAGAGACTGAAGGACGGCTGTAACCCTAGCCAAATGCTCTCGCCAGGTGGAGCTGTAAATAACCACGTCATCAATATACGCTGCTGCATATAGAGCATCAGTGTGGAGTAGTGGTTAGGGCTCTGGACTCTCGACCGGAGGGTTGTGGGTTCAATCCCAGGTGGGGGACACTGCTGCTGTACCCTTGAGCAAGGTACTTTACCTAGATTGCTCCAGTAAAAACTCAACTGTATAAATGGGGAATTGTATGTAAAAATAATGTTGTATCTTGTAACAATTGTAAGTCGCCCTGGATAAGGGCGTCTGCTAAGAAATAAATAATAATAATAATAATATTCATGATGTGGGCATAAAACCTGGTCCATCAGTCTCTGAAAGGCAGCGGGCGCACCATGGAGCCCAAACGGCATGGTTTTGAAATTAAACAGTCCTTCAGGGGTTGAAAATGCGGTTTTATCTCTAGAACTGCAGGTTAAGGGGATCTGCCAGTATCCCTTTGTCAGGTCCAGAGTCGAGATAAACTTCGCCTTTCCCAGTCTATCTAGACGTTCGTCGACCCGAGAGTACACATCGAACTTGGCAATAGCGTTTACCTTCCGGAAATCTACACAGAAGCGGCTGGTGCCGTGTTTCTTGGCCACTATGACAATGTGACTGCACCACTCGCTCCTGGAAGGTTCAATCACCCCAAGTTCGAGCATGTCCCATACCTCTTTGCGAACGCCACTTAGGTCGACTTTCTGGGATCTGGTAAGGTCTCTCTTGCACTGTGACACCTGGTGGAGAGATAATGTCATATTCAACCAAATTAGTTCTGCCGGGCAAGTCAGAAAAAACTCCTCAATAAGCTTACGCAGCTCTTGTTGCTGATCTGGAACCAATTGTTCCCCCATCGAAATTATTTTAGTTCTAGGGGTCTCTGGACAGAGGCTTAATTCATCCTCTACATTGCCTGTGGCTATAAATAAGGCCTCCCTTGACTGCCAGGGCTTTAATAAATTTACATAATAAATGTCACGTTCATTACGGCAATCAGGCTTATTTCATAATTCACCTTTCCTATAGCCCGAATCACTTCATATGGCCCCTGCAATTTAGCACATAATTTCAATTCTGAGGAGGGAAGCAGCAGCATTACCATGTCTCCTGGTCATGAGGTTCAAATTAATGCATTTTTATTGTAATGCTGCTGTTGCCGGTGCTGAGCCGATTTGAGGTTGTCCTCGGCCAAACGACCGACCAAATCCAGGCGATCTCTCTGTAGGAGCACATGCTGCACTACATTTTGGGATGAGCCTTTGTGCTCCTCCCACCCCTCTCTCAACAGATCGAGGATGCCATGAGGCTGTCGGCCGTAAAAGAGCTTGAAGGGGGAGAACCCTGTCGAACTCTGCGGCACCTCTCCCACTGCAGAAATGAGGTAGGGAAGAAGTGATGCCCAATGTTTCTGCTCTTGTGTTACAAAACGTCTCAGCATCTGCTTCAAGGTCTGATTAAAACGTTCTACCAAACCGTCCATCTGTGGATGATAAACAGATGTCCTGATGGGATGTATTTTTAATATTTTATACACTTGCTGTAGCATGTTAGGCAGAAAGTTGGTTCCATGACCAGTCAAAATCTCCTTGGGGATCCCTACTGTAGCCATAATCTGCACTAATTCTTCGGCTACTGCAGCTGCACTAGTAGACATCAATGGAACTGCGTCCGGGTATCGCGTTGCATAATTTACCACCACTAATATATATATATACAGTACTGTGCAAAAGTTTTAGGCAGGTGTAAAAAAATGCTGTAAAGTAAAAATGCTTTCAAAAATAGACATGTTAATAGTTTATATTTATCAATTAACAAAATGCAAAGTGAGTGAACAGAAGAAAAATCTACATCAAATCAACATTTGGTGTGACCACCCTTTGCCTTCAAAACATCATCAATTCTTCTAGGTACACTTGCACACAGTTTTTGAAGGAACTCGGCAGGTAGGTTGGCCCAAACATCTTGGAGAACTAACCACAGTTCTTCTGTGGATTTAGGCAGCCTCAGTTGCTTCTCTCTCTTCATGTAATCCCAGACAGACTTGATGATGTTGAGATCAGGGCTCTGTGGGGGCCATACCATCACTTCCAGGACTCCTTGTTCTTCTTTACGCTGAAGGTAGTTCTTAATGACTTTCGCTGTATGTTTGGGGTCATTATCATGCTGCAGAATAAATGTGGGGCCAATCAGATGCCTCCCTGATGGTATTGCATGATGGACAAGTATCTGCCTGTACTTCTCAGCATTGAGGAGACCATTAATTCTGACCAAATCCCCAACTCCATTTGCAGAAATGCAGCCCCAAACTTGCAAGGAACCTCCACCATGCTTCACTGTTGCCTGAAGACACTCATTCATGTACCGCTCTCCAGCCCTTCGGCGAACAAACTGCCTTCTGCTACAGCCAAATATTTAAAATTTTGACTCATCAGTCCAGAGCACCTGCTGCCATTTTTCTGCACCCCAGTTCCTGTGTTTTCGTGCATAGTTGAGTCGCTTGGCCTTGTTTCCACGTCGGAGATATGGCTTTTTGGCCGCAAGTCTTCCACGAAGGCCACTTCTGACCAGACTTCTCCGGACAGTAGATGGGTGTACCAGGGTCCCACTGTTTTCTGCCAATTCTGAGCTGATGGCACTGTGGACATCTTCCGATTGCGAAGGGAACTAAGCAAGATGTGTCTTTCATCTGCTGCAGTAAGTTTCCTTGGCCGACCACTGCGTCTACGGTCCTCAACGTTGCCCGTTTCTTTGTGCTTCTTCAAAAGAGCTTGGACAGCATATCTGGAAACCCCTGTCTGCCTTGAAATTTCTGCCTGGGAGAGACCTTGCTGATGCAGTAGAACTACCTTGTGTCTTGTTGCTGTGCTCTGTCTTGCCATGGTGTATGACTTTTGACAGTAAACTGTCTTCAGCAACCTCACCTTGTTAGCCGAGTTTGGCTGTTCCTCACCCAGTTTTATTCCTCCTACACAGCTGTTTCTGTTTCAGTTAATGATTGTGTTTCAACCTACATATTGAATTGATGATCATTAGCACCTGTTTGGTATTGATGATCATTAGCACCTGTTTGGTATTGTTTAATCATACACCTGACTATATGCCTACAAAATCCCTGACTTTGTGCAAGTGTACCTAGAAGAATTGATGCTGTTTTGAAGGCAAAGGGTGGTCACACCAAATATGGATTTGATTTAGATTTTTCTTCTGTTCACTCACTTTGCATTTAGTTAATTGATAAATATAATCTATTAACATGTCTATTTTTGAAAGCATTCTTACTTTACAGCATTTTCTCACACCTGCCTAAAACTTTTGCACAGTACTGTATATATGCGTATACCCAGAATCAGAAGGTAGCAAAGGGCCTACTATGTCCATTGCAATGCGTTCAAAGGGGGTGGAAATAATCAGCAGTGGAACTAAAGGGGCGGAGCGCACTCGACCCAGCACTACTCGTTGGCTGTCTGGGCATGTGGCTACATATTTCGATACATCCGTATGAAGTCCTAACCAATAGAATCAAGCCAAAATCCGTTCCCTTGTTTTGTCAGCTTCGAGGTGCCCCGCAAAAGGGATACCATGTGCCAGCCTCATGACCTCGGGCCGACAAAACGGGGGAACTAACAATTGTGTTACAAGCTGTCCTGTGCCCACGGCTATGTTTACCCTATACAGTAATTGCCCCTTGATACTGAAGTGCGGAAATACTAGCGCACCAGCGCTGTCAACATCCTTACCTTCAATAGACCGGACCAGTCCCCAAGCGTGCACTAGTGACGGGTCATTATGTTGGCACCACACTATGTCCACGCTTGAGTGCTACATGTCCGGTATATTGAGAGGGGCTGGAGTAGCATCTGCCCTAGATGGCCCAGTAACCTCGCCCTCTCGGTCAAACTGCATTCCGACTCCCTTTGACTGGCATTTGTTACCATCTGAGTGCTCTCCCACCAGACCCCAGCCTTGTCTTAGTGATGCTCCCTCCCATTTTGTGGTCCTTCTCTCTTTATTTGTTTTTCTAGTGGTGTGCAGCTTCTCCGGTGGATGGGAGCTGTGGCCAGGTTGGTGTGGGCTGAGACCAGGGAGTCCTCAAAATCCTCCGCCAGTTTTATTGCTGCTTCCAGGGTGGCGGGGTTTTGGCATCGTATCCATACCTGGGTTTCGGCGCTGACCACATGGCAGAATTGCTCCAGTGCTATGGCTTAGCCCATTTGCAGACCTGTTTTCTGGGCGGGGCTTAGCCAGTGCACCATGTGGTCACACAACTGCTGTGCAATCACCCTGGGGCATGTATCTGGGGATCTTCAGTACTCCAGGAATCGTACCTTGTGCGTTTCCCCCGTGATGTTGAGCTGGCGTAGGATGGCTCACTTTACCAGGTCGTAGTCGGCGGCTTGACACGCTGCCTGAGGCTCCCCGATCAGGCAGGATCAGCTGGCTCGCCCAGTACATTTTGGGCCATGATGCAGGGGTAGCCAGCCAGTTGAAAGCGACCAGGTAAGCCTCAGGGTCATCATCCACCATCATTTTCATTGCCCGTGCCCATGGGGCCATTATCATGAGTGCCAAACCGACCTTCTCCACCCACGCCGTGTACCGTTCCTCTCTCCGTCTCTCTGGAACGTGTTAGCCATCTAGTGATTACAAGCAACAATAGACAAAACAAAACAAACACTCACGATTACTCACCACACAAATACAGGTCATCCTGGGTCACTTATTAATACCCAAAACAAAGGAAAAGATAACATTGCTACCGTCACTCATGGTAAACAATTGCAGCTGCCACATCAATTCCCTTCCGGGTCAATGAGTTAGTGTACCGAAGCTCTGTCTCTTTTCTACATGACTGACTTCCTTTTAACCCTCAGAATGAAGTGTCAGGTCAAGTAGTCCAGAGTACTCTGTTCCCGTTACTTAGCACCCTCACAGGTCGGGAGGGAGATTTACCACCAAGAATCTTGTCTTGTCTTTCTGTCACACACCCACAATCATATAGACCACAAACTGTAGCCTTTCACACACACACAGAAAAAGTTGCTTGTTTGTCTATTTTTGAATTGTACAGAAATATTTTCTAAAAGAATAAAAATGTTCTGCTGGTTTCCAGACCTCCAATTAGCATTACATAGGGACTAGTTAAAGTTACTGCTTGGGAATCTTCTGTACCTAATGTTAGGTAAGGTACTCCAAAACTGGTGCTAACCAGGATCTGTAGAATCTCGTATTATTTGAGTTGGTAGTACTGGTTGTATGGTATTCAGCACTATTGATATATCATGATTCACCGTACGGATAATTGCCTGCTTGTGGGAATGAAAACATCTCTGGATGATACCCTGTCACATAAAAAACTTTGAATACACTGAAGCCATTATGTAAGCTTGCAGCAGTGCATTCCACAGGAAGGTGATGTATTTAACAGGCAGACACTCATTAATGCAGTACAGGGTAAATAATCAAGTCCTAGGCCAATAAGTCACTTTGTATTAATTTCCCTGATTGGTCTGCATATACACAGCAAGGGGATACATCTAATAGTAATGTTGTTGGTGTATAGTAGATTGTGTTATTATTAATCCCGGTTCACCGCTGCAACCCCCCGGCGACTCGGTCCCTGCCAAGCTGTCTTTTTTTGCACTGCGGATCCACACGAAGCCATCAGACCTATAGTGCTGGAGGACAACACAGATCTGAATGGTTCCACTGCAGACCCGCAGGCACCTTATCAGTCACAGGGGTCGCTGGTGCGCGGTGAAGTGTGGATTGCCCTGCTGACTTAAGCAGTCCCTACCCAGGCGGCGCTCGGCCAATTGTGCGCCACCCCCAGGTAACTCCCGGTCATTGCCTGGATTCGAACCTGCGACCTCCAGGTTCCTCCACGCGGATCGCCTTTACTGGATGCGCCACTCGGGAGCCCCCTTAAGTCACAGGGCAAATAAAACTGATTCAAACTGCAGCCAGCAATCAGGATTCTGTGTTGGATGGTAACTGTCTTCCCAGTTTGATATATTTATAAGTAATCATTTTTCTCCTATAATGAACATTAGTCTTCTGTAATCTTCTAATGCGACACAGTCTTTTTACCTTTACTCAGTGACAGTGCTGATTAAGATATGGTTGCATTTTTAAGGGAAATTGCTCAAGAATGCTTTAGCCTTCAGTTGCAGAAGAGAGATTTTTGCAAATGGATCTATCATATTTGGCAAATAGCAAATGTAAAACAGATGCTCAAAACAGAGTCTTTGTACTGTGTTTATGCCAGAGCAGCGCCACAAAGCTACTTCTTATATTTATATTTTCCGGTCCTTCCTCTCTAAAAAAAAAAAAAAAAAAAAAAAGAAGAAAAAAAAGGTCAAAAATAAGTACTTTCAAATGTTTTCAGTCCTGGGATGCTGCTTTGCTTTGCTGTGATTAGAGAATGCTACCAGACCACACAGACCCCATATGTGTGAGAGAACAGTGTGCCCATTGCTGCAGGAAAGAGGCTGCCAGGACTGACGACTATACACAGCTCAAACGTGGCATAAACTGAGAAAGGAAGCGCCAGACACACTGAACACACAGCATACTGGACTGCAGAACACAAACAGAGACAGCATTAGTGTCACACATCCACTTCCTGAAGAAGAATGTTAGGAACATGGACCCCCACAACCGCTGATGATACAAAATTAAAGCTATCAGTATTTTGTAAAAGTAGAAAAACAGATCAACATAACCATTTTATGCTCTTGTAAAAATGTATGATGTACAGATGTTCCTCTAGTATGGTTAAAAAAAGGGGTGTAAACTGTATCTTAATTGGAAACTGGTTTCCTAGATTTAAACAGGAATGAAAGTGAGACACATGTACTTAAAGAGTAAGTAGGGGGGTTCTGAAAAATATTGCGTTACACATCCCTACGTGTTGCTACAACTGTTTAAATAACATACCTGGAATTTTTCTTCTCATTGTTAACATCCTGACAACTTTTTACACTTGTAACTAGACTTGCTACTTTTTGATTGCAATCGGTAAAGTTCTAAACGTCGAATTCCCCAAAAATATGAGTTTGACTGAAATAAATTTATATAGGATAAACGTCAGTAAAACCACTTGCTATTTTTTTGTCTTACCAAAAATAATAATTTTAGAAATCATCTTGTCTGTGTAGTTTTTATACTTGCTGTCTGTCCTGTCTCTGTTCCGCTCTGAATGGCTAGGGGTCGCTGTCAGTCAAATCAGTGGTTCCTTAACAGGCTAGTGTAGTTTTACCGTCAGTCATTTCATCCTGTCCTGACAGATCTCGTTGGCTGAAGCAGCGCTAGAATGCTCTCATTCGTTTAAATGACTGTCAATCATCAGACCGACAGTGCACTTTCATTTGTCATTCAAAGCGCCTACTTTGAAATTAGCGGGTTGAGGTGTAGTGTTTGCTATTATAGGTATATACGGTGACAGTTACTAGTTTGATTTGAAAATGGGGCACAAGAGGAAAACACTTAATGAGTATTGTGCACAATACCCTGATTGACGGCAGAAGTCTCTGCGGCAGGAAGAAGTAAATATGTGTAAAGAAATTAGCACAACTGGAAAAGCGTTTTGCTAGATACAAGTAGAAATGAGAGTCAGAAATGTAAATTATATCAGTAAATAGCTTTTGTGCGTACCCCAAAAACTTGCAGCACTCCTTCATATCCGTTTAGTTTAGCTGAAGTAAAATATTGAGTAATGCAGTATCAAACTACTGTTCCTATAAAGCAGTTAAGTTTCCACATCATTTCCTTTGTGCACCATCACAACTATCACAGTACTTGCATTGTCATGGTCATTTTGTTTCTTTATGCTTCTATTGTAATAAACTAACAGTACAACATGCAATACTCTACACACAGGTCATTTCTGAACTTCCCTGTCATAATGCAACAGTTTTACTGGACAAGAACTGATGGGCCAAATGGCCTCTTCTTGTTCGGAAATGTATTCAAAGGCAAAGGCAGTTGTATTTGCACTGGAAAACAATGCATCTTTAAAACAACTATTTAGTTCCTGGATGAAACAAACACCTGACCTGCCTGGGGTTCTTGAGGACCAGGGTTGAAAGCAATTGGAGTGAAGCTGAACTGCACAACATGAAGTTGAAGTGCTCCAATACATTTGCACACTACTGTATGTATTTTCGTTGACATGTATGTGGCCAGGGTTAAACAGACTCATTTGAAATTACAAAACATTTTTGGAAATTAGAAATGGAGCATTTTTTACAGTATTTGGATTGAATTCTTGATTACATTTGCTGTTTATCATTACTTTTCAAGCAGTATTTAATAAAATTGGGCCTACGCTCCACCAGAAGCCATCTTGAAGTCCTTGGAAAGGACTTCCTCCCATAACAAACCAGGCTTGATCAGACCCAGCTGAAAGTCCTCATTGCTGAAACTTCCTCTGCTTACTTCTCGAGGTCCTGATCTCGGAACACAGAACGAGCTCTGTAACAAGTTCTGTAACCTCTGATTAGAAACACACACACATGGGGCAAGCTTCTCCTGTTAATCTTGTTGCAAGCCAATTCAAGGTGTGTGATTTCCTGTATATAAAGCATGCGTGCATGCAGATTTTGGCCCTGCTTGCAGCTCTCTGCATTCTTTAGCAATGAATCAGTTTGTAGTGTACCTCGAGGGTGTGTGCTCTCTCAGTATTACACCAAGGCTGTTGGGATACTCTGCTTATTTTCTCGGATCTGTTTGTAATTTAATTCAAGGAAATAACCACAAAAAGATTTGAAGACCTACGCGCCACTGCCTTGCATATCCAGTGCCACAGCTGTACAAAACTATCAGAATGAATACATAAAGCTTTTACCAAGTTTCATAACATTTCTATAGGTGGTTCTCTAGAAATACACACTTCCTAAGATATCCTCTACAGGCACTTTGTCCATAGTCAGTCGACGGGGATTTTGGCTGGAACTATTCTTACTGTACAAATATATCACTGCTAAACTGTTCCTTACAACAAGCATCTATAAAGTGATATTTTATTTAGCTTTCCATGGTCCTAGACTATAGCGAGTTACAGCATAATGATTCATATTCGGTATTGCACGAAAGCAAGGTATTCCGTTTTTAATTGTATTGTATTAACAATGTGACCAAGAGGTTTAGTAGAATATGTTGCATTTGTGAACAGAAACATACAGAGAATCATAGAATACCGCAGTGTATTAATATGAAGACAATATCTCGGGCTATTCAGCAGAAACCGAAGTCACTTGACCTCAAAAGGGCAGCCATATTAGGTGAGATTTTAATTAATTGTTTTACTGCAGCCATCTAAAACTACTGGCTTTCTTGTACCCCAATCAAAGCTGACTTCCAGAATCACAGAATACAGTACAAGTATGGAGCCAATATCTCAATTTGGTCTTTGTAGAGTGGAAACCAAAAGTCACATGGTCACAAAAGAGAAAGACAGAAAGTTAACCTCATTCCTGCTACCAACAGTGACAACACAATAAGAGGATTAGTGAATACCAGCAGCTGTTGTGCTGTACTGAAAAGTGGAAAATACTGCCTGTGCTGTGGTGTACAGAGCAAGGTTGTGCACATTCCATACACAGGGGCTTCTACAAAGAGCAGGGGACAAAGAGGAGGAGAGGTGAATGACTTTACTCAATTAACTTTAATATAAAATATGAGTATTGTGTTAATATTGTGCATTATCACTGAACTTGTATTTGAACGTTCCACTGGTTCACTATGGAAATATACTTTTAATGTAAAATGTAAAGAGATACAGAAATACAGAAAAGCATCTTTATGGGTGGGCTTGCTACAGTAACTTTTAAGCCAAACATTTTTAGAAACTCACCAGCAAGTAAACGTCTTTAATTAGACTGCTGTTTGGGAGGGGTCCAGATCCAAAAGGGAGTGGAACATTTGGGACTAATTAGACAGGCTACCCCAGTGGTGTACTGACAGAGCTCCAGTTACTAGGAAAGCTGCTCTGACAGTAGGATGCACTGGACACACACAGCTGCAGGTATAAGAACATAAGAACATAAGAAAGATTACAAACGAGAGGAGGCCATTCAGCCCATCTTGCTCGTTTGGTTGTTAGTAGCTATTGATCCCAGAAACTCATCAAGCAGCTTCTTGAAGGATCCCAGGGTGTCAGCTTCAACAACATTACTGGGGAGTTGGTTCCAGACCCTCACAATTCTCTGTGTAAAAAAGTGCCTCCTATTTTCTGTTCTGCATGCCCCTTTATCTAATCTCCATTTGTGACCCCTGGTCCTTGTTTCTTTTTTCAGGTCAAAGAAGTCCCCTGGCTCGACATTGTCTATACCTTTTAGGATTTTGAATGTTTGAATCAGATCGCCGCGTAGTCTTCTTTGTTCAAGACTGAATAGATTCAATTCTTTTAGCCTGTCTGCAACATGACTTTTAAGCCCGGGATAATTCTGGTTGCTCTTCTTTGCACTCTTTCTAGAGCAGCAATATTCTTTTTGTAACGAGGTGACCAGAACTGAACACAATATTCTATGTGAGGTCTTACTAATGCATTGTAAAGTTTTAACATTACTTTCCTTGATTTAAATTCAACACTTCTCACAATATATCTGAGTCTAGATGAAGACATTTCTGAGTCAACATAAACTCCTAGGGCTTTTTCAAAGTTCCCTTCTTCAATTTCAGTATCTCCCATATGATATTTATAATGCACATTTGTATTGCCTGCGTGCAGTACTTTACACTTTTCTCTATTAAATGTCATTTGCCATGTGTCTGCCCAGTTCTGAATGCTGTCTAGATCATTTTGAATTACCTTTGCTGCTGCAAGTGTTTGCCACTCCTCCTATTTTTGTGTCATCTGCAAATTTAACGAGTTTGCTTATTATACCAGAATCTAAATCATTAATGTAGATTAGGAATAGCAGAGGACCTAATACTGATCCCTGTGGTACACCACTGGTTACCTCGCTCCATTTTGAGGTTTCTCCTCTAATCAGTACTTTCTGTTTTCTACCTGTTAACCACGCCCTAATCCATGTGCATGCATTTCCTTGAATCCCTACTGCGTTCAGTTTGAGAATTAGTCTTTTATGCGGGACTTTGTCAAAAGCTTTCTGGAAATCTAAATAAACCATGTCGTATATTTTGCAGTTATCCATTTTCAATGTTGCATCCTCAAAAAAGTCAAATAGGTTAGTTAGACACGATCTCCCTTTCCTAAAACCATGCTGGCTGTCTCCCAGGATATTGTTACCATATAGGTAATTTTCCATTTTGGATCTTATTATAGTTTCCATAAGTTTACATATAATAGAAGTCAGGCTTACTGGTCTGTAGTTACCTGGTTCAGTTTTGTCTCCCTTTTTGTGGATCGGTATTACGTTTGCTATTTTCCAGTCTGTCGGTACAACCTCTGTGTCAAGAGACTGTTGCATGATCTTGGTTAGCAGTTTGTAAATAACTTCTTTCATTTCTTTGAGTACTATTGGGAGGATCTCATCTGGCCCAGGGGATTTGTTTATTTTAAGAGCTCCTAGTCCCTTTAACACTTCTGCCTCTGTTATGCTACAGTTATTTAAAATTGGATAGGAACAGGTCGACATGTCGGGCATGTTGTCCGTGTCCTCCTTTGTAAAAACCTGTGAAAAGTAATCATTCAGTATATTTGCTATTTTTTTTTCTTCATCTATGATTTTGCCATTTGTGTCTCTTAGACATTTAACCTCCTCTTTGAATGTTCTCTTGCTGTTATAATTTTGGAAAAATATTTTGGAATTGGTTTTAGCGCCCTGAGCAATATTGATTTCTATCTCTCTCTTGGCCTTTCTAACTTCCTTTTTGACTTGTGTTTGCAGTTCCAAGTACTCTTTCTGTGTACTTTGTTTTTGGTCCCTTTTAAATGCTCTGTAAAGTGCCTTTTTTCGCTGAATATTTTTTTAATTGATCTATTAAACCATTTTGTTTTAGATTTAGATTTGTCTACTTTTGGGATGTAATTGTTTTGTGCCTCTAGTACTACATTTAAAAAAAAAACAGCCATCCTTTTTCTGTGGATGTTTTCTCTATTTTACTCCAATCTACTTCTGTTAGTCTCCGTTTCATACCTTCATAGTTTGCTTTTCTAAAATTGTAAACCTTAGCTTTAGTCATTACTTTTGGGGTTTTAAAAAATACTTCAAATGAGACCATGTTGTGGTCTGAGTTTGCCAATGGCTCTCTGACCTCTGTTTTAGTTATTCTGTCTTCGTTATTGGAAAAGACTAAATCAAGGCATGCCTCCCCTCTAGTCGGTGCCTTGACAAATTGCGTTAGGAAGCAGTCATTTGTCATTTCCACCATTTCAATTTCATCCGTCGTGCTCCCCACCGGGTTCTCCCATTTTATACGGGGGAAGTTGAAATCCCCCATTAGTATGGCTTCTCCTTTTCTACACACATTTCGAATGTCATTGTATAACAGATTATTTTGCTCAGCGTCTGAATTTGGTGGTCTATAGCATGCTCCTATTATTATGCCCTTTGAATTTTTGTCCAGTATTCTGATCCATATTGATTCTGCATTGTTTTCTTTGTCCTGATTTAACACCTGGGCTTCAAGACTATTTCTTATGTATAGCACTACCCCTCCGCCTCTTCTGTCCTGCCTGTCTTTCCTATACAGTGTGTACCCACTAATATTATATTCGTCTCCATCACTCTCATACAACCTCAAGTTTCTGTAACACCTATCACATCGTAGTTACTTGTTAGTGCAGTAGCTTCAAGTTCTAACATTTTGTTTCTGAGACTTCTAGCATTAAGATAAATACATTTAATAGTGGTCTTACCTGAGTTGTTGCCCTTGTTTTGATGTGGTCTCCCTTCTGTTTTTTTGTTTTCTCCCCCCTTCCTTTCTAGTTTAAATGCTTCTGTACCGCCTGAAGGATCCTTTCTCCGAGTAGATTGGTTCCCTTTCTGTTTAAGTGCAGTCCGTCCCATCTATATAGATAGTCCTTGCTGTAGAATGTGCTCCAATGTTCAAGAAAGGTGAAGCCTTCCTGTGTGCACCACGATTTTAGCCATGCATTTTGATTATGTATTTCCAGCTGTCCGTATGGTCCGGCAGTATACCACAGTTTTGGTCTTGTCTTTTAATTTCCTTCCTAGCACTCTGAATTTGTTTTGCAGGGATCTTGGTCTGTCTCTTCCAATGTTGTTTGTACCGATGTGGACGACTACTACCGGGTCGTCTCCTGCTCGTTCTAGGAGCCTGTCCACGTTCTCAGTGATGTGTCTGACAGAGGCTCCTGGAAGGCAGCACACTGTTGTAGTAGGGGGGTCCAAACTGCGAAATGAACTTGCTGTGTTTCTCAATATGGAGTCCCCAACAATCATGACCTTCCTTCTTTTTGCTGCCTGGCCAGCACTGTTTATAGGTCCTGGATGATGTTCCTTTCATTGTCTTGATGTTGGTTTTGGTCATCTAAATGTTTAAGTGGCTCAAATTTGTTGGATGTCTGGATTTCTGGTGGTTGTGTTTGACGAAGTTTCTTTTTTTCCCCTGCTTCTGCCTATCTGAACCCAGCTGTTTCAACTCTCTTCCATCTCCCTGGTGGCTTTCAGTCTGCTAGGGATGCAGACTTCCATGAATGGTGGATGTGTCAGCTCCTCAAGCTCCTGTTGCTGTCTCATTTCCTCCAGCTCCTTTTCTTGCAGACTTACTCGTTGAAGCAAGTCCTGGATTGTGCGGCACTTTACACAAACTTGGTTGAGCTCTGTTGGGTTTTCTCGGATTTCCCACATCATGCAGTTGTCACAGATTACTGGCTTGAAGACCATGTTGTTTTTTTTCTGGAAGTTTAGTTTAGCTTCTGCAGCTGTCAACCTGCTTTCAAACTTCTTCTAACTGCGCTGTACTTGTCCACGACTGTACTTCTCCCACGATATCGCTTCCACACGCTGTCACTGGGAAGACTGTCTGCCTTTTGTTTGTTTGTGCTTGTGCTGCGGGCTCCGCCCCTCCCCCGTGTCTTCAGAACACCGCAGAATTTGAATCACCTGCTCCGAGTTTCAGCTGATCAGAAAAATACACGCAACTGTAAGGCTTTAGGCTGCAATGTTTTCTGATTAAAGCAACTCCAGATTTAATTTAAAGATGTAATTCCTCCTTTCTGCTTCTAACTGCGCTGTACTTGTCCACGACTGTACTTCTCCCATGCTGTCACTTCCACACTCTGTCGCTGGGAAGACTGCCTGCCTTTTTGTATGTACAGGTGTTTTCAAACTGAAGGCTTCTGTGTGTGTCAAATGTGATTTCTTCTTGTTTTGTAAAGACACTACTGGCTGTATGCAGAAATTTAAATGAAGGTTTGATTAGAGTATGGATGTAGCATTTATATTTGGTGTATTGTTATTTTACATTCTTTTCTTATGTTCTTATGTTGTTATATGGGGAGTAGAGTGGCCTGTAGTGGAAAGCAACACCCTGTCAATGGCCCAGCCCCAGCCATCCACCACTATGTCTTGGAAGGAGGAGATGCAGAAGATTGCAGAGCAGGTCCTGACTAAACTGCAAGGCCTTCCTGAGGCAGACCCCCTGCAGATCGGAGCCTTCACCATCCTGCTCATCTTCATCGGTGAGACACAGATTAACAGGGGTGGCAGTGTTTGTTCAGAGATGCATCTCGACTAGAAAAAGTATTTATTTGACTAATACTATATTAAGCATTTCAATATGAGGAGACTTGCAATATGTGCAAATGTGATTGCTTTGGAAGTTTGTGGGTTAATCCTTAACATACGATTAGCACCTCATTTCAGAAGAGAATGTTTAACCCTGGCAGCAAGCATGTCAACTAAAATACATACAGCAGTGTGCAAATGTATCCAAGCACCTCAAGATCATTACATCCTGTATACACCTGTCTGCATGAAAAATTTCGATCAGTAATCAATTATATAAAAACAATAGACACACACGTATGAAAATGTTAGATCACTTCTGTGCTTTAAATTAGGCATCCTAAACAACTTCCCAAAAAGTCTCATGCATGTTACCATTTGTGGCTATTTGTTCCTTTTCTCTTACTATTTTAAATTAATAGCATGTGTGGCCTATAATATTAAAGTCATCAATTCAATTTGCATATTTTCCAATATTTTCAGTTACAGTGGTTTGATTTCATGTGTGCAAACAAATCAAAACAACAGAAGCAATGGGGTGTTCTAATACTTTTTTCAGTACTGTGTTTCTTTGATGACCCTCCTACCCTGATTGAACCAAACGAGTGATTTTTCTCCCTTGTTTTTTGGCAGCGACTGTTCTGATCATGTTCATCCTGGCCTGCATTCACTGCTGTTGCTGCTCTACCCCCCAGCACAGAGTCTCCAGGGTCAAGCCCTTTCACCAACCCTGAGATGGGCCCCACCAGCCCAGCACAGTACCACCTGCTGGGCATCTGCTACACTGCATCCCTGCACCAGCCCCACATTCAACACAGTACCAACAAAACAGTGCGGCCTGCTGGGAAACCAGTGCACTACTCCATGGACATCACAGATTGATGACTAGAGCGCAGGCTGGAAACAAGCTACATAACACACTGAAACTAGCACTGGACCACAGGAAGAGCAAGCTGCCAGGACTAGAAAGTGAGGACTGAATGAGAACATGCAGGGACTTACAATTGCAACATTGGTGGAACTGTATGCTATGCAAAAATCCATTAAGGGAAATAAAATATCTATGGGCATATATAAATAAATAAATATGAAGGATAACATTCATTTGTTGTATACCGTATTTCTGGAAAAGACAATATACAATGACAGGAGACAACCTACTGGACAGAAATGAGATTGTCCCACAGTACTAAACAATTCCTCTTTGTTGCACCTTTTACCTGACAATGGCTCTGAGCTTCCCTATACATAAAGAACATTTTCTTTTTAGACCAATAACTGAACTGTTACCTTCCACTTGCCTTTGTTTTTGCTGTCACATGGATCCCACAGAGTAATATAAATGGGTCAAAAATGATTCAGTTGACTTCATGTGCAACACCAATACACTACTGGGAAAAACAAGACATTACTATCGCCTTTGAAATGAAAAATCCATGAGTGCCTTCTACAGCTTGAAATGTATACTTGTCTTTGGTCCTTAATACATGATGCAATAGGTCAAAACATATTAAAAAAATGTAACTATCTATATGCAGTTCTGTATTGAATGGCTTTCCTGACACAAGGATACAGTCTCATGCAGGATGCAAAATTCAGGAGTGCCTTCTGGTGGTCACTTATATTATAACAACCAGTGGATTCATAGTCACTAAATCCCATGCAACATTATTTAAATGAAGTTGTTGTATGAAAATCCAATCTCAAACAGTTATACATAAACACCTCAGCCTATATATGGTGCTATGCATCATTATCTGAGGCAGGCTATTATGTCAGAGCACCACTGATGCATCGCGGCACATTGTGGAAGCACAACCCAATCCTAGGGCAACTGACATGTGTAACTTGTTATTAGAATTATTATTTTCACAGTAGTGGTTCATACAGTACACAACCTGTATTTAAAATATATTATATATATTACACAAAATTATAACAAGATTACTTTTCCTTATATATATATATTTTTTTTTAAACATGTCTTGATTGTTGTATACTTATACACACCTGAATCAAATAAACTACCTGAAATGAACAGTGAATTATGCCAATTACTATCACAGGTTAGGTCATTAAAAGATATTTATCCATAAGTAACACAACCTAAAGTAAATAGCAAAGGTTGCCAACTAGAAAGTCTTTCAAGAAAAAAAAAAAAAACATTTGGCAAAATTGGCAGAGCTGTTGCTAGTTTCTTTTAATGCAAAAACATAAAGAAATTACAAGACAAAAATAACTAAAGGGACATTACTAAATATTTAAGAAGATAAGAAAATGCATGAATGAGAGAAGACCATTTGACCAATCTAATGCCTTATTTCCACTGCAGGTCAGGGCTGGCCAAAAAAAAAAAAAAAAAAAAAAAAAACACGTTATCACGTTATCTTTCTTTTAGCCAAACTCTTCTCGACAGCCATTGCAGTAGTGAAAAAACCTGAAATGTGTAGCTCTGTCCCCGTCGGCTTCTTATCCAGAACATGCCTCCCTACTACGCAATGATGTAGTTCCTTTGTGGCCATGTCTGGCCACATCGGGTACGATATAGCAAACCAGACCAGATAAAGCGGCCGCGGCCAGCCAGGGCCATGGTGGCCAGCAGTAGAAACGGGGCGGGGGGGGGGGAGGGGGAGAAGCTTGTCCGGTTCCTAGCAGCCGACTGATCTCAGAACTTCGTCAAATTGTGTCTTAAAAGGATCCAAGTGATTCTGACTCAACATGATTAGGTTACCCATGCCATACCCTCACCACTCTCTGTGTGAAGAAATGTCTCTTTCCCTCTGTGATATCTCCACTTAATTTCCAGTTGTGTCCTCTGGTCCTGGATTCTGTACTGCGCTTTAAGTGCTGGTTCAGGTTAACTATTGCCTCGTTTCCACTGCTGGCAGTGGCTGTAAAAGGGGTGCTTCCTCTGATGGCCACAACAGCCCTGGCCGACCGTCGCAGATTTTTCTGGCCCGCTTTGCTTTATCGTACCCGATGTGGCCAGACTGCTGACAAAAGAACTATGTCATCACGTACAGGGAGGCGTGTGCTTGTATAGGAAGCCTTTACAATGGCTGCCATCGAACAAAACTGTGTCGGAAAACAAGGAGACAACATTTTTGTTATATGTATGGGCTGACTCGGAAATACAAAAACAATTAATGGGTGCTGTGCGGAATAATCAAGTCTATGAAAAAATAGCAAAAGTCCTTGCAGATAACAGATTCACACGAACACCACAACAGTGCCAGGACAAAATAATAATTAAAACAAAAAAACTGTGGATGGCAACAATCGGAGTGGGAACAATATGTTTGTGTGGTTTTATGTTTAACAGAGCTCTAAAGTCGGTACAAACAATAAAACCTGTTAGATTAATAGTATAATAATTTCTCAAAATATAAATATCAAATCTCACAAAATAGTGTTCTTTTGATCGCATTTTTCTAAGTGGTTTCTATGATATAACAGTTTGTTTTTCAGACAAGCATCACAGTCAATTTCTAAAATTAAAATCTAAAATTACGTTTGACCATCCTACCTGTGTGGAGGTAAGATGGAACAACACTCTACAGGTCGGGTTTCGCATATTATCATTTAAAAAAAGAATATTTGATTTGCATTGAGCCGATGTTTGTTTCTGGCATAGATAAAACATGAATGTTACCTGCTTGGAAATCCTGCATGCTCAAAGATGCATTCCTTGCTAGTCGTGCCAGATTTATGTACTGTTTTTAACCTGGGATGTTTTTATTAGGCTTCCAAACTGGCTTCGGAAGCCTATTGTTATTGTAAAGATGTTTTTATTTTACTAGGCTTCCCAGCCAGAATTATTCCAATAACTTCAAACTGCTCCTGTCTGCACGCGGTGTAACCAAGCAACATGAAACTTGGCAGGTATTATCCTGTGCAGATTACAGTTCATATGGAAAAAAAATTGCCAAAATGTTGCCAATAGATGTCTAGGCCCATATTTTCAAAGTGTTTACTCCAGTCTTTAATTACCTCCTACATTTTTAAAATATGAAAACTCAACAGTAACGCACCTCACAAAATGAAGAAATAAACAACTTGTGATTGCTTGGGAGACCTTCAATCACATTTCTTACTGTAGATGTTTGCTAATAGGTGTTTTTCTCCTTTCAAACAATGAGAGTCAATTGAAGACTGAGCAAACTTTGAAAACATGGCCCATGATGGTGCTATTGATAGCTAAAGATAGAAAATAACCTGCGGTCACATTAACAGACTTTTATACAATATTAACTGTTTTAATATACATTACTAGAGCAGCTATTTGCAAATAAAATGAGATTATTTTAAAATGCTGATAATTAGGTACATTTCCTTTACCGATTTTAAAACATGAGAAATAGTGAGCACTGTTAGTAATTTACTGGGTGGAGCATAAAACTTGTACATTCAGCAGCTGTTAATGTTTGACCTTAAAACTTCTTTTCATTTCCTTTTTGGCCTGAGCCCAACCCATAACCAAAAGTGTTATTAAACAGCACAATAAACACGGGCAATACCATTTAGAACAGGGTGTCCACCTGACACCACCATCTAGACTTTATCCCACTTTACAACCAATGTCATAGAAATGCATATTGCATATTTCAAGCCACTGAGAAGAGTTCCAAAGATCTCTTAACATGTTCCCAGGTTTATTTCTCTCTACCTTCTAATACACATGTTTGTATATGGAGGTGGGACTTTGCCCTGTACCCTGGCCTGCTCTGATAAGGGAACCCACACCTCACAGCATGCCAATATTGTCAGTAAATATTACAGCACACAGCACTGAGAAACTCTCGGGAGGGACTGCACACAGAACCAGACAGCCATTCAAGACTGAACTACAGAACTTTCTCAAAGGACCTGAGCAGACACCACTACAGACTCTACAGGCAAGTAAACTTTGCCACTTTCAACAGACACAGACATATTTCTGACTGCATGGATATATTGTATTTGACCAATCAAAACCAGTTGGGTTTTTTGCAAGGCTCCTACTGTAGGGTAGTTTCAGAAATTCTGATCGTTATGGTAGCCTAAGAATGAGGCTAAAATCAAAGTCATGTTGCTTAATATTATTAAAAAATATATGTTTAGTACCCAAATGTAAAAAACACTGTCATAATAAAAAACATAAGACAGTTCTATACACATTCATTGCAGAGTTCTATATGCTTATTGTGTTACCATACTTTACATGCCATAACATTTCTAGCTTACTTAAAGTACCTGCAAACCTTATTTTAAATTTTAAATTTTGCATATCTTTCAGGGTTAGGTTTGAAGAAGAAAAATTGTGAATGTTTACCTTACAATTTCTTTTGTAATGTCTATACCAATAACATGTCTGATGCAATTTTTAAACATAATAATGGTTATTGAATCCCATATCTCCCATTGTTTTCATAACAAGATGCTAATGATGGGACAAATATTAAAAAATGCAAACAAACACTGCCTGAAATGTATTTTAAGGCACAAATCTTTGTCGTTGGGAATCATTCTTGACGTTACACAGAGAGTGATTATAAACTGCCTTTATGACATGCTTTCCCCCACAATTTGTATTTTATGGTTGAAATGCTGATTCATGGACCATTCATCAGTGTAGTATACCCTGTAGCAGAATCCTCATAGACCCCCCGCTTGTGTTTTCCAGAATGTCAACAGCTCACCCCTCCCTCACAGACTTAATGCTGGCCACGCTGGAGGGGGTGTGGGCACGACTTCACAAGGAGCCCTGGGCGCTGGGGGGGCTGGTGGTCATTGTTGCATTTATGGGACTCTTCATCAGTTTTTTCATCTTTGTTGCAGTGTACAGCTGCTGTTGCTGCTCCAAGGAACAACGAAAGAGGTGCAACTGAACAGCAAGGCTTTTACTTTTGTGTTGTGTTTAGTTGCCCTCACCTACACCTATAATTTGCTCCCCAGCAATATTTTTTGATTACCACCACAGCTCGGGAGTTTTTTAATTATTAGTGCTGGGACAAATATCCGAAATATTCAACCGAACATTGCTAGATGTGTATCTGATGGCAAAGAACCATGTCTGCCGGAAATTACATTCCTGACAGAAACACTTCTTATTTGTAGTGTTTATTTAAGTTAAATTTGTTGTTTTTCACTTGCTTGTTCTGCTTAAAAAACTGTATGTTAGTACTTTATGAAAATGGCCACTTTGTTTATTTCACACAAGAAAAGAAAAGTAGAACTTTATTTACAGTATGGCATCCTTTGCATTGTAGTTTATTCAGTGGGGTAAAGTAAGGCCTTCACAACCTAGTCTTACTTCTGGAATATCTTTTTACTTTAATACACTGTTACATATGATGGGTTTGATTAAATTTTGCAAATGAACGAATATTCAAAGTCTGAATTTTTAACGGGTACCCGAACATGAAAATATCATGTTCATCTCTGCACTATTAAATACACACATCAAAACAAAAAGCAGGGATATCAAACCAAAATACCTGAAACCATGTCCCAAGAAAAAAGCTGTATTAAAGAAAAAAAAAAAAAACACGGGAAGAACTTGGCCCACCGTTCCATTGATAAACCCAAACTGTGCTCGAGAAAGCCACTTACCCATCTTGCTCACAGAAGGCCACCAGGGCCTCAAAGCCTGCCATGGTCGCCTTATCAGAATCCTTCACAGTGCCACGTTTCGCCTGCAGGGGGAGACAGAGGGGAACGGTTCACACTGAAGAGCAGAAGATTATTTCAATAGAGAGAGAAGCATTTTGACTGAACTCTAGTGTCCATTTTTAAACTTTGGAATTTTTGTATGGACATATGGTTGTGTGCATAAAGTTATGGATAAATTTCAGAGCAACCTGAGGCTCATCCAGTTCCTAGTCGCTCATAGACCTCAAAACTTTGTCAAGTTTGGTCTCAAAGGACTCAGAATCAATGACTGGATAACTGTACAAAGTTTTACAGTCAAAGCAACCTATTGCCATCCCACACCATATACTATCCGTTTTTTTCCACACAGGCAGAAGCACAGCAGGGCTGTAGGATGTGTTCACCTTATTCTATTCTCAGCATTTTATGTCTAAATACACTGAAACTGTTATATTTATCACCACCTTCAGCACACTCATACAAGACATTCTTATTCTCTGGTTTTACATGTGTTCATTGGTTGGTTGGTTGGCTTAATGATGCCATCATGGTTTTAAATAGCCGCAAACAAATTCTGCAGGTTGTATTGAGGTATTTTATTAGTTACAAGCTAAAGGCTAGACTACCGTAATTGAGTTTCTTATGCCACGTTTCCAAAAAGACATTTGAAAACAGCAGCAGATGGATTTTAATTGGCACTCCCTCAGTCCCAGTTAGGATTGTGGGCTGGCAGAACTATCTGTCCAGCTTGTGCTGATGGTGGAAATTACCTAATGACAGACTGGTTTCATGGAGGAGATGGAAATATGATATTAGACTGCCTCCTAGTGGATCAAAAGAAAACCACTCTGATTTAAACTTTTTTTTTTAGATCGTTTTCTTTTTAGCATTTTATTAGAATTGGGAAAAATGACATTAGAATATAAATTCTACTGAACAGTGAAAAATGCCATTTTGACTCCTGGAGTGCAAGAGAGGAAAGTGCAATGCAAGCGCTATATAGAGCACTAGGACACTAAATTGCCATTTGTGTGTATTTAAGGGTCACTTTTAAATGGGTTGAGCAACTGTGAACAGGATGACTCAGATGACGTCAGACCAGGAAATGAATGGAGACAACAACAGACTGGGGTAATGAAAAGTGCTGTGACCATTTCATTCAAAATAAAAGATGTAAACAAAACCAAAACACTTACACAATAAATGAAACAAGTACTGTGCTAATCCAGCACACATAGCAATCGTTATTTAATTATTTTGTTACCTCTCTCTCTCTCTCTACTCACTGAACACTTAACAACCCGTTGCAGCCAAAGCTGCAGGTCTTCATAGTATTGACGAGGGATTAACTAGCTATTAATGTATTATCCCTCGGTCACATTTTACACAGGTTTATTACGGATGCTAATTATATAAATCAGTATCTGATCAGTCACGCATTCTCACAAGGTGTTTCTAAAAACTAAAACAAACCAATAACAAATAACGACAGAC
The DNA here is from genome assembly GCF_902713425.1 of Acipenser ruthenus. NCBI lineage: Eukaryota > Metazoa > Chordata > Actinopteri > Acipenseriformes > Acipenseridae > Acipenser > Acipenser ruthenus. Next base: position 12,583,024 of record NC_081207.1, on the reverse strand, counting down.
AGCACCTCGTTCGTCCTGGCAAACAATACAACAAAACAAAATACAAATCATAATATGCTCAGGGGCGGGGAGTACGTCGTCATAGCAACTCTTGTAACTTTCTTCACAGGAAAATCGCCACAACTATCCCAATTGGTTAAATGGCTATCTACTTCTGTTTCTGTGCAGATCTAGACACACTAGCACCCCATGCAAAACAGCTGATTGATTAGTAGAACAAGCAGTAGAAATGTTCTCATTCTTAGTGCTGAAGATGCAAAACAGATATGATAAAATAAAGGGATCAGTCGTATAAAGTTGTGATATCTACGAAGGTAGTGCATTATACCCTGATCTGTTTGCTCATTCGCCTCTTGGTATCATTACTTGTTTTTCACTCAAGCCCTGTAGCACTGTGTGGTGTCCACTGTTCTACTTCCCCAGTCCCTGTGAACGTCATATGGCGTTGTGTCAGTAAACCAATCATATTACAGCCTGTTAATATTAAAACTTGAAGTGTGCGCTAAAATAATAAACAAAAACAGACAGAATTTTGTTTTTGTGAGTTCAATAGTTCCAAAATTAAACTGAACATGATACAGGCTAAACTTCTCATAGTCACAGAATTATTAAGGGTTTTCGAGCAATTTACTGCAGGGGTTCATAATAGAATCCAAATTGGCCGCTGTGGACGGAATGACTTAAGGGTACATTCAAACCATCACAGAAAAGCCCATATATACAGTATGTTGGATACTATATATACAGTATGTTGGATACTATATATACAGTATATTGGATACTATATCTCGTAGCCACTGTATTTTTTATAGTAGTTAGTGAAATATATGAGACGGTCAATAACAAGATAAGCAAACAGAATTGGTATTAGGATCCTGACTGTTTAAAAAAAAAAAAAAAAAAAGGCTACAGAAAGAAATATGCCATATGAGTCTCTCCAGCATCCATCTTCAAGGTTAGAGCTGAAGCTGAACTTTAAACCCTGAGCATTCTCAGGTAGTTATAATATATAATATATGAAGGGAAGTAGGAAAGGTTCTTGGAGTCAACAAAAAATACTTTAGTAACAAAAACAAATAAACAGGCCACCCTGTCACACCGTCCCATTAATTTGTGTGTCTAGCTTACCTGGCTCATGGAAATCTCCTTTGTGATGAGGAACCTGAGCTGGTCCTGGTCTGTCCTGGAGTAGTACAGCCTGCAGCAAGAGGGCGCTTCATCTCTGCCTGCTCGCCCGGACTCCTGGTAATACCCTGCCATGGACTTGGCAATGTTCCAATGAGCCACAAACCTGCCAAGACAGCCAGGTCAGGGGAAGGCTTTATCCAGCCAGCAAGGCTTTATTATCCAGGTTTTATTTAATGTACCCAATAAAACAATAATAAAAAACTTGTGCCATCAAACACATTTAACAGGGTATAAAGTAATTTTGATTTCATCTCGCAATGTATTCTGGGTGAAAGCATGTTACTGACTGACAGTCAATAGGGAAAGCAGCTGGTTGGTTAATAACAGGAAATAAGCCATTGAAGGGGTGGGGGCCCTCCACCAAGCAAGTGCAGCACTAATTGAAAGCATGTTTTTTATGTTCTTTACCCAAGTGTAAGAACATAAGAAAATGTACAGCCGAGTGGCCATGAGGCCCATCTAAGCTTGTCTCAATCCTTGTAGCTGACTGATCTCAGAACTGTGTCAAGTTGGGTCTTAAATGATTCAAGTGATTCTACCTGAACAACATGACTAGGCAGCCCATTCCTGACCCGCACCATTCTCTGTGTGAAGAAGTGTCTCCTTCCCTCTGTCCTAAACCAATCTCCACTAACTTCCCTTAAGATTTTAAAGACTTCAAATCATCTCCCCTGATTATTTTTATCCAGGCAAAATTGATTCAGTTCTTTCTGCCTATCTTCGTAGCTCAGTCCTTTAAGTCCTGGAATTAGTCTGGTTGTTCTTCTACGGACTCTCTCCAGGGTCTCCAATGTCCCTTTGGTACTGTGGCGACCAGAATTGGACACAATATTCCAAGTGCGATCTCACCAGTGCACTATACAACTTCATAATCTCCTTGGATTTATACTCTACACTTTCGGCTCTATACCGAAGCATCCGTTTTGCCTTTGATTGCTTTCCTGCACTGTGTGGCTGCTGACAGCGATGAATGGATTACCACATCAAGGTATTTATATTTGCATAGCACCTGAGCTTATTATACACAGCACACACAAGTACCTTAAAATGAAGACTCACACACAGTGAACACAGTGAACCACATGAAGCACAGATACTGGCAGGGTCAAATCAGACACTTCCCAGTAAGGATGCAAGTGCTTAAACCGAAAGCAAGGAAAGGGTTGTGCCGAGCATTCACTGACCTGACGTTGGCCTTGTCCACCCCCATTCCAAAGCTGATGGTGGCCACAATGACCGGCACCTTGCCCTCCATCCACTCGTTCTGCACCGTTGCCCGGTCACCTGCCTTCAGGCCTGCAAATCCACAAAGCAGACTTCAGGGAATCCGTGTGAAGCACATTGGGGCAAACATTTGAATCTAATGGCTTAAAAGGATCCATAATTTCAGAGATATAATTAACCCAATACATAATTACAATATTTGTTACTGTAAAAAAAAAAAAAAAAAAGTTATTTTACAAAACAGGTTATGTTAAGTTCTTTGGTCTTCCACCGTCACATAATTATGTGTGCTACTTCTTATGTCACCAGTGAATATGACTCTCACCAGTCAAGAGCAATGTGTGAAACATTGATATCTGTACATAGTTGTATTGCTAAAAGAAAGGAAAGCAATGCAGATCAGCACCATGAACCAAGTACTATTGAATGCCATGCATTTCACGAAGTGAGAAAAGAAAGTACTGTTACAGTGATGATTTTTACTAGTTACGATTTCATAATATATTTCTTACAAATACATTTACTATAAATGTGTTGTTTTCTGTACATAAGAACATTATTATTATTATTATTTATTTCTTAGCAGACGCCCTTATCCAGGGCGACTTACAATCGTAAGCAAAAACATGTGTCTTGTGATTCGTTAAAACGCCATCACATGGCAGATTATAGTTTGCACTATAGCCCCCATTCTGTAGTCTTTAATAACGGTCTATATTCATAGCAACAGTACATATTCTCATAGCAACCGCTCTGATCTGGACTGCTGTGCTCACCTTTCACATCAAAGAAAAAACATGGCAGAGGCACGTTTTCCTCAGCTTTCAGAAGATTCAACACATTTGAAAAGAAAAAGTAATAAAAGCAACCATCTCCATCCGTCTCCAATCCAAAAGCACTTTGAGAAATCTTGGAGGAATACGAGCCTCAAGAGCCTTATGTGCCCTCCTTACAAGGGAATCCTTCTTCGAAAGTGGTGTACCAACCCTGATAGCCCCAGCTTCCACACCTGCATGGTAACCCTTACAGGAGCATTCTCCTTTGAAAGCACTGTGCAATCCCGCTAGCACCAGCCTCCATACCTGCATGGTAAGCCTTGGACAAGATCCCTCTTTGGGTCAGCTTATTTGCCACCTCTCCACAGCTGTCTCTGGTCCGACAGTAAATGATCCCACAACCAGAGAATCCCTACACAGGACAGAGGTATGTTACTGCATTGAGTTCACAACTTGATATCAAGTCAAATAGCAAGAAGACTCATTAACAACATGATTACAGGCTCTTTGAAAATGAGCAGCCATACTCTAATGGCTGGGTGGTGAACATGTTACCTGTCCAAAAACATGTACAATAAAATAACGTTTTAATGGTGTCTGAAAATACAAACATAAAATGTATCTAAAAATGAAAGCCCGTTGAGTTAACTAATCCCATATGACACTACTGCATGTCATTGCAGCCAGACCGTATCCTAGCAACTGAGTAAGTTACTGTCTTTAAAAGTTAACTTGGGGGAACTCCCGAGTAATAATAGGTGCATCAACTGACTTATCGTGGTGCACCGTCTACTACCTGGCCAAAAAGAAAGAAGACACTAATTCCGGGACTGCAGCCAAAAATATAAACATACCACCAAGCTCTGGGATCCAGGAAGATAGGAAACAGCACAGCAAGGTCCAATACATCTTCCAGGTGTTGTTATAACTTACAGTGGCTCTCAAAAGTATTCACCCCCCTTGGACTTTTCCACATTTTATTGTGTTACAACATGGAATCAAAATGGATTTAATTAGGAGTTTTTGCCACTGATCAACACAAAAAAGTCCATAATGTCAAAGTGAAAAATAAAAAAACAACACATTGTTCTAAATTAATTACAAATATAAAACAGAAAATAATTGATTGCATAAGTATTCGCCCCCTTTGCTATGACACACCTAAATAAGCTCTGGTGCAACCAGTTGTCTTTAGAAGTCACATAATTAGTTGAATGGAGTCCACCTGTGTGCAATTAATGTGTTTCACATGATTTCAGGTTAAATACACCTGTCTCTGGGAGGTCCCACAGTTGGTTAGTACATTTCCTAACAGAAACTACATCATGAAGACAAAGGAACATTCAAAGCAAATCCGGAATAAGCTGGGAGACACTGTGCATACGGCAACAATAGCCTGGGTGCTTCCCAAAACTGGCCTTTATGGGAGAGTGGCAAAAAGAAAGCCATCGTTGAAAAAAACTCACATCAGCTCTTGGCTAGAGTTTGCCAGAAGGCATGTGGGAGACTCTGAGACCAAGTGGAAGAAGATTCTATAGTCTGATGAGACCAAAATAGAGCTTTTTGGCCTCAACGCTAAGCGCTATGTTTGGCGCAAGCCTAACACCGCACATCATCATGAGAACACCATCCCCAACGTGAAGCATGGTGGTGGCAGCATCATGCTATGGGGATGCTTCTCTCCGTCAGGGCCTGGAAAGCTCGTGAAGATAGAGGGCAAAATGGATGCAACAAAGTACAGAGAAATCCTGGAGGAAAACCTGCTGAAGTTTGCAAGAGACCTGGGACTTGGGAGAAGATACATCTTCCAGCAGGACAATGACCCCAAACATACAGCCAAAGCCACACTGGTGTGGCTTAAAAACAAAAAGGTCAATGTCCTGGAGTGGCCCAGTCAAAGCCCGGACCTCAATCCAATTGAGAATATGTGGAAAGAGTTGAAAATTGCTGTTAACCAAAGGTCCCCATCCAACTTGACGGAGCTTGATCAATTTTGCAAAGAAGAATGGGCAAAAATTGCAGTGTCCAGATGTGCAAAGCTGGTCGAGACTTATCCAAATAGACTCATGGCTGTAATTGCTGCCAAAGGTGCCTCTACCAAAGGGGGTTATGCAATCAATTATTTTCTGTTTTGTATTTGTAATTCATTTAGAACAATTTGTAGATTTTATTTTTCACTTTGACATTATGGACTTTTTTTGTTGATCAGTGGCAAAAACTCCTAATTAAATCCATTCTGATTCCATGTTGTAACACAATAAAACGTGGAAAAGTCCAAGGGGGGTGAATACTTTTGAGAGCCACTGTATATGGTCATGATACTGACTAACTCCGAGATATGAGATAATGGCTCTAACTTTTACATCTTTACAGATTTTGAACACATGTTTTTATTACAGGTTAAAGTCTACCTTAGACTGTTGAATAAAAGTAATTCTGTGTGAAGTACCATGTGTAATAGATCTGACCAAAGCATTTTACATGCACTATCTGTCTCAATATGTCACACAGTTCTTCCAAAACATGTCTTAGGTGTACAGCGAGTAGAAGACGTTCTTCCTGTCGATCATCACCACCTCATAACAAACATGCCAAACAATCAGGAAGTGCTATCATAGCTATCAAGAGTTACCCCATCTGTGTTCTTTTCTCCTAGCGCTTGCTGACAGAAGTCCTTGAGGTCTGAGTAGGGGTCGGGCAGCAGATTCCTGAAGATCACATCGTAGAAGAGGTTTGTCCTGAAGCAAGGTGTTTTGAAGTTGGCAAGGGGCTGGCGCAGGTGCAAGGAGTGTGCAATGTCGTCCTGGACCTTCTTTGTGGCCGTGGCGGTCAGTGCCACACAGGGGGTTCCTGGAATACGGTCACGCAGAAAGCCCAGCTTCAGGTAGTCAGGCCGGAAGTCGTGTCCCCACTGGGAGACGCAGTGCGCCTCATCCACAATGAGGTAGGACAGCAGCCCACGGAACAACAGCAAGGACAGCAAGGGCTGAAAGGAATGGGACGCTGCCATCTCTGGGGTGATGTAGAGCAGCTTGATACAGGGGCTCTCACTCTGTAGGTCTGCCTCAATCTTCCGCCGCTCCTGTGCTTGAAGCGTGGAGTTCAGAGAGCAGGCCTTCACCTTCATAGCAAGGAGGTGATCCACCTGGTCCTGCAAACACACAAACACAGGGTTAGTACTTTTACAGGCTACGAGTTGGGGACCTGCAGGTCAAATATTTGTACAGTCATTAACCAGAGTAACATTAAGAACATAAGAAAATTTACGAACGAGAGAAGGCTATTCAGCCCATCTAAGCTTGTCCAGTTCTCAAAACTTTGTCAAGTTATGTCTGAAAGGATCTAAGTGATTCTGTCTCAACAACATGACTAGGTTACCCATTCCACAGCCTCACCATTCTCTGTGTGAAGAAGTGTCTCCTTCCCTCTGTCCTAAGTCTATCTCCACTTAATTTCCAACTGTGTCCTCTGGCCCTGGTCCTTGTGGTGTGCTTAAAGTATTGGTTTGGGTTAACAATGTCAACTACTTTTAATATTTTAATGACTTCAATCCTGAGGTCAATTACAATTGTAATTGTGTCATTCATAATTCATTCCAATTGCAATGTAATTGAAGCTGAACCTTGGCACATCTGTGTAATTGTAGCTGCAATTATACCATGTAACAATTAATCAATTATGCCTTCGTCATACTTATTTTTTCAGAATTTGATAATTTGATAAACATATGTGATTGTGACAGAGAGCAAATGAATCCGAGTCAACAATCTCCCTCCCGACCTGTGAGGGCGCTGTTTAACAGGAACAGTGTGCCCCGGACTGGATGGTTTGACAGTTCATTCCAGGGTCAGTTGGAAGCCAGCGATCCAAGATGGGGGCGGATCCACAATACCAGAAGTCATAGCCCTAATACGGTAGCTGATGTGTCAGTCATGGATTGGAGGAGACGTGATTGCACTCGCTACTGAAGGGGGCGGGACTTAAGGTATATCAGGGGATGTGGCCAAGCGATCTGTTCCTCTGTTATTGTTACAAGAAGTAAAAGAAACCGTGAGTGGTTAGTGTTGTACTGTTTGTCAACTAACTGCTCTTGTTTGTCATTGTAGACGGCTAAAGATCCGGGAACTGTCGCTGTTAAGCCAGCATCAAACCCGGACTGCACCGTACCGCATCGTACCACTGTTAAGCACTTGCACCCGGAGCACTCGCTATTGGACTGGTGATTGTGTTGGTGTTTTAAAAAGTGTGTTTATTATTATCATCATTTCGGGACTAAACCCTGTGGTTTTGACTGTACACATCGTTGTGTATAGCCGGTGTTATTTTTAAAAGCCATAAATAAAGCTTTGTTATTTACCATTGAACTGTTGCAGGACTGTTGTTTCTAAGCACTGCATCACCTCTACACCTGTGCACTGCAAACCACTTTGCCACAGTGATCCACTGCATATCAGTATCATTTTGCTGAATGACAATTACAATTACAGCAGCACTGATAGCTCAATATTAGAAGCACCTTATGCCATTCAAATCTAACGGCATTTAGCAAACAAAGGAAGAACTATACCTTGATCAGAGACCAATGGTCCAAATGAATTACACTGGAATTCAAACTCATGTGAACAGCTAATAATGAGCTCTATATAAGATCACACTTCACCATGCTTAATCATTCGCAGTTCCAGGTTGTTTTTTACACTGAGTGATCATGATACCGTCACATTCTTGTATTTTCAACCCTTGGTAACTTCAAGATGAAGTGCAAGTACTGCCATAAAGAGAAGCACGTGGAGAGCTGCTTTAGCCAGCCCAGTATCCATGACGACATAGACCCACTGGCCTTCTGGCAACAATACCAAGTGACCCGTTCCAGAGACGTTCTCTCAGATGCTTGGTTTGAGAAGCTTATGTTCCTCAGATGCAATGGACAGTTACATTGTTCATGAAAATAACTGTTCATGCCCCATTTGTTTAAAAAAGTTATATAGTATGTTTCTGTATTTGTACCTGTGATTATTGCTTGGCTATTTAGAATAAATAGAGTAAACATGTTAGTGTGTAGTTGTTTATTTACTTTTTTTGTATAATTGTACCAGAATTATAATTGTAATGACTGCAGCATAATTGTAATTGCTGCTGTAATTGTAATTATAATTATGGACCCCAGGTCTGGCGGTGAGGGTATGTATTGGGTAACCTAGTCATGTTGTTGATGCTGTATTTCTGGTACATTTAAGACCCAGCTTAACAAGGTTTTGTGATCAATCAGCTACTAGAAACTAGATGAGAATTGATGGGCCGAATGGCCTCCTCTCATTCATACATTTCCTTATGTTTTTTATATGAAATTTATTTTTGCATGAGATGCAAGTGCCCAAACCTAGCACATCACGATTGTTCGGTTCACTGTAACTGAAGAGGACAACGCCACACAGATCATCACTTGCATGCACACAACACCTGGCACTATTTATATCATCAAAAATGGAAGAATCCCATCCCCATATAACACAATTAATCAGCATCACATGTGTTTACATAATTTAAACAGTTTGAAAATTGGACTATTCTACCCTGTTTCCACTGTCCACAGGAAGCCACCGTTCAGTTTAATTCCTTTGCCGTACCAGAACTTATCTGAATAGTTACCCCTGAGGACCAGAACTGCTTATAGAATTGGGTCTCATAATCAGATTCACTAGAAAGCAGTGGCTTTGTTCTACATCGTCCAGTTACCTGAATAAGTGCAATGAGTGGGGACACAACGATGGTGACTCCCTTAGCCAGGACAGCAGGCAGCTGGTAACAGAGTGATTTCCCAGCGCCAGTGGGCATGCACACAAACACATCCTTTTCACCTTGAGGAGCAGAAAGATCAGATCAGGAATCCACAGCAGGAGAAGCAGAGAGAACTGCAGTTGGCAATGGGCATCTCTATCATCAGGGTTTGAAAGAAGACTCCTGTTGCACAGCAGTTTGAGACTGTTTCCAGTTCTCACTTAGAGAATATTTAGACACAGCATCAACTGGTCACATGCAAGTAAGCAGACTCACCTGAGATACCCCAAAAGTTAATAAAACGGCGATCTAAATGTATTTACATATTTTGTAGTGAATTAGCCCAGAAATGAAATGTCTGGATCTTTCAAACAAAACACACGCACTACAATGTTTTGCTATTGTGGAACTTGGACAAAATTTGACATTGAATTATGTAAATGATTTTAGCATTGAAAAAATACCTTGTACCACCGCTCTAGTGGCGTTTTCTTGCAGGGGAGTCCGAAATGAGTCGAATCCGAAGACGTTTTTAAGAGCTTGTTTGATCTTGCAATCCCAGACGGGGTTGGAGGAGTCGTTTGGGTTTTTTTTGTTGGACGACATGCCTCAGTACGTAACTTTTATCTAGAAATAGTCCTGCCACTGGCTAAAAAATAGAACAGTGGCTTCTGTGACTCATGAAAAAGTCACTGTAAGAAAGCGATTAGCAGCAGTACTCTGTCCAAACCACTTGGTCAAATCAAAATACAGCAGCTATAACCTAGTCAAAAACATATCAACAGCGTTTAAACCCTGTGAATATCAATTTGCACTCCAAAACAAACACCCCCGAGGCTGACTTTTATGAAGTGGGTAAATTAAACCAAATTAATTCATTTTTTGTGCGGCTGCGCTGTCACTCAAATCTAACTTTTTCTCAATTTCTTCGGACGCACACAAATGACCTCACTGCGAGATATTCATAATTAAAATAAAATCTTTCATACTTAATTATTCTCTATATATAAAACTAAAATAATTGCTCATGATCAGTGTTCGTGGATAATAAAACACGGACATTTTAATGTAGTAAAACAGTAAAGTGTTTATTTTGTCTGTTCTGCACATGCGTGCTTTAGCCTCCCAAACTCAGGTCAATCATAAACGTTAGCGGATTAAGGCTGGAAAATAATACTTGTTCTCAATTTTCAAAATTTGTTCTCAATACTGGAAAAGTTTTGGTTTGTATTTTGTTTGTTTCATTATGTAATGCCGGGACCAAATGTTAAATGTTTACCCGGGAATAATTTACTTTGTATTACCGTGCGGCTTAATGGACGGTATTTTGCAGTCATGTTGCAAAATACCAGCATGTTTATTATATGCGTTGAATTGACAGTTATATTTGAGTTTATGGTAAACATTAATATCAGTACATTTTTCGCACTGTCCATTTAAATCGTGCGGCAGCCTATTTCAGTTGCTAAGAGCAACCAATACACAACCATATCCTTCAGTAGCAAGACGCAGAATGATGACCCTCTTTCGTCGCGGTATGTTGCGCTATAAGTTCTTGAGCTCCAATCAGAGAGCTTCTGTGGCCGCGATCGAAAGGGAGCCGAGAGTCGCGAAGTGATGATGTAAATATAAGCTTTCGCTAGCAATGGCGAGCGGAAAGAAAAATGCACCCTTGTCGTCCCTGGCGGCTTATGGGGATGATTCAGAACAGGAATCTGACACCGATACCGGGGAGACAGGTAAGGATCGACCCAAAGGCAAGCTGTCTAGGAATAGGGAGCAACCGGGATAAATGTTATTGTACCGAAGACTCTTCTGTTTTGTTCACACACATACGTAAAATATCAACTGTCCACTCTCTTATTGTTTTACTATAAATAATGTTACAGTAGAACCTATCCGATTACTAGACGTCCCGGAAAAACTGAGGTTGGCCCAGTTTTTAACCTTAATTTGCTGTCCTAATCAGAAACAGTACACTTGTTCAGTCGTGCCGGTTTTGCTATTGTTTATTCAGCTGTAGCAGTGTGCTCAGCACAAGCATACAATTACTATTCTGTTTAACTTCCTGGACCATGGCTAGTTTTTTAAATTGTATTTTATCTTGTAAGTGTCACCAGCCAAGTTAGCAATTTTTAAATTATTCCCTGTTGTGTTTTGATGAACACAATCAGTTTTATAAGTGAGTTGAAAAATGGGAAACTAACGTTTCTCTGCCAAATACATACATACATACATACATACATACATACATACATACATAAATGTTATCGTCAGGGCATTATAAATTAATGTCAATTACATCAGCGTGTCTAAAAACAGCAATGTACTGTACTGCACGTGTACTATATAAAGACTGAGTGAACATTATTGCAAAAGAAAGCACTGGAATACAGTATTGGCAATTTACAAAACATAATTCTACCGTGCGTTCTCAGTCTATGCCAAAGTAATCGGACAGCTTGTTGATGTAAGTAGGAGATGATGTGAAACATTTGCTGGGGTGTTTATTTGCCTTTCTGTAATTAACATAATAATACCCCAGGTTGTTACAGTTTCTGTTATATGTGACATAATATCTGTTTAAATTGTTCTGGAGGAATAAAACAACACCTCTAATTCACCCAAGCATGTTCTCTGAAATGAGCCTCAAAAGATTCAGTAATGTTAATGTTCAGCTCTGGTGACTGGACAAGGTGGTAATGGTAAGGTCTCCCTTGCACTTTTCAAAGCCGTCACAAACAGCTTGTGTGAACATTTGGGGACAACGTGTCTATATTGTAGCATTATCTTGCTCAAAAACTATAGTTGCTTACAGTCCATTTTAGTAATGTTTGTGCTCTTAAGAAAGTTTACAAACGAGAGGAGGCCATTCGGCCCATCTTGCTCATTTGGTTGTTAGTAGCTTATTGATCCCAGAATCTCATCAAGCAGCTTCTTGAAGGATCCCAGGCTGTCAGCTTCAACAACATTACTGGGGAGTTGGTTTCAGATTCCCATGATTCTCTGTGTGAAAAAAGTGCCTCCTATTTTCTGTTCTGAATGCCCCTTTGTGACCCTTGGTCCTTGTTTCTTTTTTCAGGTCGAAAAAATCCATTGGGTCAACATTGTCTATACCTTTTAGAATTTTGAATGCTTGAATCAGATTGCCGCTTAGTCTTCTTTGTTCAAGACTGAAAAAATTCAATTATTTTCGCCTGTCTGCATATGACATGCCTTTTAAACCCGGAATAATTCTGGTTGCGCTTCTTTGCACTCTTTCTAGAGCAGCAATATCCTTTTTGTAGCGAGGTGACCAGAACTGAACACAGTATTCTAGATGAGGTCTTACTAATGCATTGTAAAGTTTTAACATTACTTCCTTTGATTTAAATTCAACACTTTTCACTATCTGAGCATCTTGTTGGCCTTTTTTTTTTATAGCTTCCCCACATTGTCTAGATGAAGACATTTCTGAGTCAACATAAACTCCTAGGTCTTTTTCATAGATTCCTTCTTCAATTTCAGTATCTCCTGTATTTATAATGCACTTTTTTGTTGCCTGCGTGCAGTACCTTACACATTTCTCTATTAAATGTAATTTGCCATGTGTCTGCCCAGTTCTGAATGCTGTCTAGATCATTTTGGATGACCTTTGCTGTCTTGGTCTCTTAACTGTACAAAGGTGTGTGTAATTAAGCATTAAAAGCTAGGCTGAAGCTGCACTGCAATGAGAGTTTTTTATTATACCTTGATTTTAAATAGTCAAGCCTAAATACATCAATGGTTGAATATGGTCTTTCAGAAGAGCAAGGAGGGCTGGTGTCGGCTGACTATGGGGAGTATGATGTGAGCCGCGTGGAGGAGGGAGACTCGAGGATCTCCATTGATGAGGACAGCAGAGACAGCTCCAGGAACTCTGTGAGTACCACTGCCCACTGCATGCTGCTACTCCAGGGACTCTGAAAGAACATTGTTTAACCTTTACCTGAAGCTGCTTGCCATTCTTGCAAACTAGTGCTGGGACAAACATGTTTTTTATCTTTAAATAATCTTTTAATTTATACCCTATTACAGTAAAATAATTCTCCTGTATGAACAAGCAATGTTTGCTGGAATATTTGAATGTTTGTCCCAGCACTAGAAGCTACATACCATTTATGGTTTGAAGTAGAAACACATTCTCACAATGATTATTGATGAAAGAGGGCCGACTGATTCCTTGTGATGTCTACTCTTTTTGAGCTCTGTGTTAAGAAATCTTGCATGTGAACATTATGGTGATCGTTATTTTTAGACTTAATTTTCCCCCTCCCAAGTTCTTTAAAAGTTCTATATAACAAATAGGTAGGCGATTCTGCATACTGTGTAAGAAATGTTGTTCAAAATAGCATGGCAAAAAAGTGAGACTTTTTATTTTTGCATGTAATCAAGCGATTCAGTCTGTTTGTCTTACTACATTGTGAACACTATAACTGCCTAGATCTTCTCCAAGCTAACCTCCAAATACAAGTACTGTATTTACAAGATGGTGATAACCTTCCTAATGCACTGGTCTTTAATTTAGAAGAATGACAGAATCTGGTAGAGAAGTGGCTCAGGCTGGCAGGATAAAGTAGAGCCTAGCAGGGGTCTACAGGCAGGGTTCAAGGTCCCAGCACTTCTCTGCTCTGGTCCCGACTGTGTCTCATGCCTACTGCCTGCACTGGGACCCTATTAACCCTTTACATTCTTGTCTTTATAGGAAGAGGAAGAGTCCGATCCCGAGCCCCCTGAAGCACATGACGGAAAGGTATTTTAATTTGACACACTGGGCTTGGGAATACTTGGTTATCATAATAGTGACTGTGTATGTGCTGAGGTCTGCTTGTTATTACTGAGCATTTTCTTAACCACCATTACCTTTCAAATGTAGGGGGTTAACGATTCTTAGTGTATCAATTAATCACAATGCTTTCTTCAGATGATCTATCGTAAAAGAGGTAGGAGTTGTTTGTATTGTGATAAAAGACCAAAAGCACAACATAGCCTATTTGTAGTACACCAAATAGTTCTTGAATGGAGATTTAGTGTATTTTATAGTTAGTATAAATACACATTCTCATTATTTTTTGTCTAACAAAATAGCCCATCATTAAATGAATATTTGATCTTATTATGCTTAATAAAAGTAGCCCATTAGAAACATCACATGTATCGTGACCTGCATATTGCAATAGGTATCCTATCGTGACACCCCTGTTTCTGACTGAGTCCCAATTGTTCTGTTTCTTGTAATCTATATACAATCATAGCTCAGCCCAACAAGATATATTGAAGAATTATGTTGCTCCTTAAAAAGTAGAATTCTATTTTCAATATGTGCCTTCAATCAAAAGGCAATTGCATAGTAAGAGACTCCAGTGCAGAGCAAAAAGTCTTATCTATATAAAGTCATAACTGATACTAAATAATGAAAAATAAATGATGTATCGTCTATGACATTTTTGTTTTTGCAGTACATCAGAAATACAGCTGCATGTACAGGGCAATCTAAGTAAAAAAGAAGGTTAAAAAATAAAAAAGCAATGTATAAAAAGATATTTAAGTTTGTCTGTAAATGACATGTTAGCCTTGACTGACTCTGCGTAAATCCCTTGACTCAACAAAAACAATGCATCTTGTCCACACAGCATGCTTTTGTTTTTTCTGACATTTTTTAAGGAGTTTTCTGGTGGACCACTGACAGCGTGGGCATTTAAAGATTTATAATACAAAATAAATGTGGTATTTTAAAGACCGTTCTACCTGTAAGGGGGGGAAAAAATAATCATGTGAAATATGTGTTTGTGAATATAGAGGGCTGATTTGCCCACAGCTTGTTTGTTGAGTTTCTGTGTTGCATGCAGAGCAGCAGTTCAACAGATGTGGTAATGGTAGACTACATTTCTGAGTACAAGTAGCCTGAATGGAATATTTCAGGCCCCACATATGATTTGTAAGTGGAACACAAGTGTTGTACTGTGCACGCAGTTTGATATGTCATTTTATACAACACTCCACAAGATGGTGCAGTTGCTCCATGTTGCCAGATCTGTTTCTCGCCCATTTGCCAGTAACTACCGGTTTCTTTATTTTCTCTAAATACATCCATGAGTTCAGGGCTTACATTTTAATACAATGCATTTTACTCTACTGCCTGTGGGGGGAGCTCTTTGCCCTGCTTGTCCTCAGGATGGTGAACATTCCATTCTCCTGAATTCAACTCGCTCCCCTTGCTCATAAAGTAACACCTGCAAACACAATCCTTATTCATTAATTCACTCCCTAGCTAAGCCCCTGCTGGTTGGCAGTGTAGTTTAGTGGGTGTATTGCTGGTTAGAGGTGGGAAGCAAAACTGTCCTTTGTTTGGTTTCTTTAGCTTATTTTAATTACCATGACCAGATTTGGATTTTTTTTTGGATTTATTTATTTGCTTTTATACTGTTTATTTTCTGTAAGAATGTAAAATTAATAATTCAATGTAGACTGTATGATTTCCGTATACTGTACAACTTTTAACAAAAGTTCTGGGTAGGTAAAATAGTTTTTGTCACAGTGGATCAGTTGGAGCATTGCAGATCTAGAAAAGCTAATTGCTTGCACACACAAGCACAGGTTCCACGCTGAGACACCGTATGACAGTCATTATTTAAAACAGCCAATAGCAGGCAAGCTGTAAGATGTTGGACACAGATAAACTGAAATAGAAGGGACTCTTGGTCCTCTGAGTGTTCGTTAGAATGGGAACGATGATTATGAGAAGGCTCCTCAGTACACACCGATCAGCCAGTGCTCTGTGCTGGGTGCCTCCTGAACCCTGACCTGTGCCCTTACTGTCCAGAGGCTTTAAGATGGTGCCCATTGTCTAACGGCACTCAACAAAAGTGACTTGTGATCAGATCTTAATGGTAAGCTGGTCTGAATAAGGGAGTTTACTGTGTAAGGATGTAGAATTACCTGAGTGCAACATATTGTAAGCATTTTCTGTTATGCTGAGCTTTGGAATGTATGTACTATGGCTGCTATCCTACAAGAACAACTTAAATTAGATGTGTTTGTGTATTTGTTAGGAGTGTACCTTTTCACACTGAATGCAGCGATTTTCACATGTTGAAAACATGATTGTGAAGCAGTGAGCAGCAATAACATGGTTTCATTGTGTGTTGATCACACATTATGTACATGTGGATTGGGTATAACTTGCTTCTAGCAAATCAGAAAGGCCTGTCATGTCTTGTAAAGTTTTCAGATTTGAATATAAGCCCCCTAGGAATTTATTGGAGAATTGTGCCGGATTGGGTATAACTTGCTTCTAGCAAATCAGAAAGGCCTGTCATGTCTTGTAAAGTTTTCAGATTTGAATATAAGCCCCCTAGGAATTTATTGGAGAATTGTGCCGATATTGGGGATCCTAACAGTTTAGTACAGCTGATATAGTTTAAAGTTATCACATTAAGTGCCTCTGAAATTTGTTGCACAAGTAACAGGTTTAATAGCCGCTCCTGTTGAGAGGGCCCGGGAGATGAATAGACTATTGTTGTCCAGGGGAAGCAAGTTCTATTAAAGTATATGGTGCTAACAAAATAAGTCCAGTTAATCTCCTAATGTATATTGCCATATTTTGTAGGTCTCCGATTTTCCTATATGAAAAATGCACACATTATGGTTAAGGTGAGTTTGAATGTTAATTGAGTTGAATGTTGTGGGGGGGGGGGGGGGGATCTCTCTATTTAAGAGCTGCCTGCGAACAGCTTGGCACTGTGTTGTGGTGTCCTGACATAGTGTGAATAAAACCTGATTCGAGATCTTGCTGCGGTCGTCTGCCTCCTGTTTGTTTGTTCCCCTGAAATGCTACGTTGGTGTGAGAAGTGGGATGGAACGAAAGCGGGGGGTACGAATAGAGGGAGCCAGGGGGAGACCTACTGGAGCCGACAACTAGAGAGAGTAGTGAACTCCAATGGCCGCTGAAAAGTTTCCGGGGTTCTGGAGCTGTGCGCGGAGAGTGCAGTGATTCCAGTGGGTGCTGAAGTGTCCGGGGGTCGAGTGTATGCCGTCAAAGGAACACACCGTCTCCAGAGAGTGGTAGTAGGATCGGGTCGCCTCACTGGATGGAAAATGGGAGCGGAATTGGAGGCAGCGCGGTGCCTGAGGCAGAACGACAGGGCTCGTCCAGGCCGAGCAGCGGAACCGGAGGGAGCACGGCACGCCAACGCAGAATGGCAGGACCCATCTGAACAGCACAGCTGAGCCGGAGGGAGGGGAGTGGGGGGAGCGTGATCGAGTCGTGGCCCCAGTGTGCTTGTGAATGTTGTCCAATCGTGTTGTGTTTGTGCCCCGTTTGATTTGTGGGGTCCAATAACATATCTTGTTATGTCTACATTGTATGTCTTATGTCTGAATGTCACCTGTTTTGGTGTGTAAAGGGGCAGCTTGTATGCTGCTGTGGGCTGTGCTGTGCTATGGTGTACTGACCTTGTCATTAACATCTTGAATGAGAACTTGCTGCGGTCGTCTGGCTCCCTTTTGTTTACCCCGGAACGCTACTTTATATATATATACACACACACACACACACACACAGTGCCTAGAGAAAGTCTACGCTCAAAATGTTCACCTTTTGTTACCTTATAGCCCGGAATTAAAATGCATTAAAATAGTGTTTTTTGTTTTTTTGTTTTCATTTATCTACACATCCTGCCTCACAACTTCCAAGTGAAAAAAATATTCTAGAAATTTAATTAAAAATAAAAACTGAAATAGCTTGGTTGGATAAGTGTCTACCCCCCTTGTAATAGCAATTCTAATTAGCTCAAGTGTAACCAATCGCCTTCAAAATCACACACCAAATTAAGTGGCCTCCACCTGTGTTAAATTGTAGTGAGTCGCATGATTTCAGGATAAATTCAGCAGTTCCTGTAGGTTCCCTCTGCTGGGTAATGCATTTTAAAGCAAAGACTCAACCATGAGCACCAAGGAGCTTTCAAAAGAACTCCGGAACAAAGTTGTTGAAAGGCACAGATCAGGGGATGGGTATAAAAAATACCAAAGCCCTTGAATATCCCTTGGAGCACGGTCAAGACGATTGTTAAGACGTGGAATGTGTATGGCACCACCAAGACCCTGCCTCGATCAGGCCGTCCCTCCAAACTGGATGACCGAGCAAGGAGACTGATCAGAGAGGCTACCAAGAGGCCTATGGCAACTTTGCAAGAGCTACAGGCTTTATGGCCAAGACTGGTCAAAGTGCATGTAACAACAATATCCCAAGCACTCCACAAATTTGGCCTGTATGGTAGGGTAGCAAGAAGGAAGCCATTACTCAAGAAAGCCCACCTTGAATCCCATTTGAAATGCAAAAAAACACTCAGGAGATTCTATAGCCATGTGGCAAAAAGTTTTATGGTCTGATGAAACTAAAATGGAACTTTTTGGCCTAAATGCAAAACGTTATGTTTGGTGCAAACCCAACACAGCGCATCACCCAAAGAACACCATCCCTACTGTGAAGCATGGTGGTGGCAGCATCATGTTATGGGGATGTTTCTCATCGGCAGGGACTGGGGCACTTGTCAGGATAGAAAGGAAAATGAATGGAGCAAAGTACAGAGAAGTCCTTGAGGAAAACCTGCTGCCCTCTGCAAGAAAGCTGAAACTGGGACAGAAGTTTACCTTTCAGCATGACAACGACCCAAAGCACACAGCCAAAGCTACACTGGAGTGGCTAAGGAACAAAAAGGTAAATGTCCTTGAGTGGCCCAGTCCGAGCGCCGACCTAAATCCAATCGAAAATTTGTGGCATGACTTGAAGATTGCTGTCCATCAACGCTCCCCAAGGAACTTGACAGAGCTTGAACAGTTTTGTAAAGAAGAATGGTCAAATATTGCCAAATATAGGTGTGCAGAGTTGGGAGAGACCTATCCCAACAGACTCACAGCTGTAATTGCTGCCAAAGGTGCTTCCACCAAGTATTAACTCAGGGGAGACTTATCCAATTATGATCTTTCAGTTTGGCATTTTTAATATATAATTTTTTTTTCAATAAAAACTTTTTTCCCCTTAACAGTGTGGAGTATGGTGTGTAGATAAGTGGAAAAATCCTCATTTAAATGCATGAAACTCTGAGGCACTGACACAACAAAATGTGAAAAAAGTTCAAGGGGGTGTAGACTTTCTATAGGCACTGTATAATGGTGGGCCATGGAATTATAGCGGTGGGGGACCCTCAAGCATAAAGGTTGAGAACCCCTGTATTAGATAACTAATAGAAAGCGGTCCCATAAATGTACACAGTTCAAAATGATGCATATAATGAGAAGAGGGAGTCATTCTTTCCAGTAAAGCATATAGGATCTATATTTGTATCTTCTGTTGGTATAACTGAGTTTGACTCCTGATTGCAGGCAATTTTATAATTGTTCTTATTTCAGCATCATTAACTGAAATTAGTATATTTAGTGAGAATAGTGTATTCTTTTGGAGGTTTACAAGAATACAATTCAGTGAAATATTTACCTTTTCATGTTATATTGTTGACGTTTAATCCAACTGTTCCTTTTTTAAATTCTCTAAAAAAATAAATAATAAAAAAAAAAACCGTTCTAGATCCAGATTATTATTTACTGGGATATTGTAATTTTCTGTTCAGCTTGTATCATGATGTGAAAAATCATCTTGTACCGCTGCTTTTTAGTATTTTTATTTATTTGATTTATAAGAATACAGTGGCTAATACCGTAACCCCTTGAGATGTAATTAATTCTCCCAGAGTAAAGCTAAATGGTAGGCTGTTAAAGTTGTAATGGAATAACAGGAAGATGGCAAATCAAGATTTTGAATTGAAATATTGAAGCTGGAAAGGCTTTTTTTATTGTTGTTGGAAGTCTGTTCCAGTCCTGCAGAGAAAAAGAGTCTCCTGCATGTGTCCAGTTGAACTCAATTGATCCGCAGAGCAATTTAAGAACACTTGTGCTGCTGCGTGGTTCTTTAAAAAGAAAAGATATTTCAAACAGTTTTATGTGTAAATGAGACTGATTGTATTGCTTGTGTTAGAGGTTAGATGATGTGAAGGGTAACTCCAGCCTTCCCACCCACCCTTGCAGGCAGGCAGGCAGGCCCTGACACAATGCAGGCTGAGTGCAGGGAGCAGGCAATGCTGCACTGTGTTGACTCGGGTGGGTCGTGTCTGTGCTATAGACAAGGTAGTTCAGGGAGCTCACAGTGCTGGAATTCCTGGCAGTAAATCAGTCTGGTGGTGGACAGTGCGTGCTGGTCTACAACTGAACACTTTCTCAAGAGTTTCTTTTAGGGTTAGGTCAATGCAGAATTTAAATTTTGTGTTTTGCCTTTTTCAAAAAGCTAAAACTCTCTTCGAACAAAACACTGTCTTGTAAGGCACTCCATTATTTTATCATTGGCCAGACTCTTCATTTTTATTTTATTAGATTGTTCATAACAAGTTGAAAGGTAATCCTTGGAGAGTATGTGAGCCTCTACAGGTATCAGAACTGATGCTGTGTTTCTCTGGAACTTTTTAAAATATAGTGCACAAACAGCAAAGTGGTATAAAACATTGAGCTCACAAATAAAGCACAAGTCATGGTCAAGTACATGATTGATCAATATTTGAAGTGGTGACTAGTCAACTATTTAACGTTGTCAAGTTAATAGTTATTCTACATCTAATGTACATGGGTTGTATTGTAATTCAGTCTGCTTGTAAACCATTATGGATTTGCCTTATTCAAAAATGTTATTTATTAACCAAACTGACTGATTTTACAATCAACTCTTGGGGAAAATGTAGGTTTTAAAACACACAGTAAGTTAGCTTTTGGGGCTGTATTTCTCTGAATAGTATTAAATCCTCTAAAAATAAACCATCTTATTTCTGTATCATAAAGTAAACTGAAAACAATTAGCCTGATAGGTAATGATGGGGTCTAAAGAAAGTAATTTCTTGGAAATATTTAATTGGTACAAACTAAAGCTGCAGCTGTTGAGTGGATCCTGTTTGTTCTGTTCACTCGGTGATTGTTCATACCTACAGTCACCTAATAGCCATTTACCGTACTTGCCTTTATCACTTATCCATTGAATCACCAAGGTTTGTGGCCTTGGAGTGATGGGGAGTAAAAGCAGACACTGATTGAATCTGGCTAGGATCATCAAACATGACGTTCTGTATCTTATTGTCTTATGTCTAAACCACACATCTCACTGCTAAGACCATTACAGTACAGGCTGTGTTTCTATAGCCCTTTTCACGAATGGAAACCACAAGACCTGGAATAGACTGAAAAACACGATATGTTTGTGAATAACCTGGAAGCTTCAGCTCGTGTTCTTGTATACAAGAAACAGACTTGCCGATTCCTTGTGGAGGGGCGTTCCAAAGTTTAGGCTCATAAGTGAAAGCCCAACTTCCTCTTCATTAAGTATTTGTAGTGATAGAGCAGGATATAGAGCAATTTACTATTTTTGAATTCTCTCTGTCCTATCTATAACAGATGACGTTACATTGTAAGGTATTTTTTTTTTTTATCTCCCCAATACATGTCTTTGCAGTTTATCAGGGTCGCAGTTAACAGGGTTTGCATCTGTATCTTTTAAACTTGCCTCAAAAGTTAAAACTGGACCCCATTTGGCCAGATGGAGGCAGTGTGCACCACGCTTTTTTTTTGTACGTTGCACACTTTTACAGCCTTTGTTTAAAACTATAGTTATGATGATATCGCTTGTCAAAGGCACAGAAGGTTGATCATTTTCTTCTTTCTTGTCATGCCAACATTCTTCTTTTGCCCTTGCATGCCTGTTCCAGTTTTTTCCTGATTTTTGTGTTAGTTAAGGGGAGTATCCATAACTTTAAAATGCTCTATGGTGAGAAGCACTCCTAGTCAGTGTTTATTCAGTTTCTTTTAGTCTTTCTATGAAGTGAACAGGAAGTTCCCCACTACTACAGACTTCCATTCTGTTACCTGCAACACAAGAATTGAATGTGCCACACATGCAAGCTAAAGCCTGCTGAGTAATACATAATCTTGTGTATGGAGCAGGCATTCCTGTAATCTGCAAGCAGCAGGGTCTGAGAATGACATTGCTCTGAGGTTCCTGGTTTTAAGCAAGAAGTGGCTGATCGGTTAATAAAACTGTCAAGCTTTGTTGCAAAAGTGCTGCTGAACACTGCAGGGTGTATTTTTTGTTTACTACTGTAAGTCACCCTGTATAAGGGCATCTGCTATGAAATAAATAATTTATTTCACACATCAACATGGATTTGTCGGCACACTTTTAATTACATTTGGATGGAGTTTTTACCTTCCTGGTTGTTTTGTGTGTATATTTTCAGGTGTTTTATTGATTCTTATGCAATCACTCAATGTTTCCCAAGATCTGAATAACCTTTGTTTCATTTTTTTGTTTTGGTATCCAAAACACACTACCTCCTAAGTTGTTACAGGTCTCGTGGTAGCCTTATAAACACAGACAGACCTTTTAGTGAGCATGTCTGCTGGAATGTAAAATGATTCATTTAACTCTTGCTATATAATTCACACACTCCAATAAATTATTTAAACAAACCTAGTATATGGACTGGACTCCACTCAATAGGATGTCTTAGTCATATACAAACAACTCCACCTGAGGAAGTAGGAGAGGTGCCATGAACTAGGGCTTTGTTTTTCATTTCTGGAAGCTTGAGGTTGACTTTTATTTGGGTCACACAGGAACTTAGTTTGGCAAGGGATCAGTCACGGCACATTCGCTACTGGGTGTTATTTGAAAAATTAAGAAACGTTTTCTGACAGTTTTGACAGACCTCTTACTGCAATTTTAGGCAAGATCTTTCAGACAGTAAAGTTTCCAATTTCAGCATAGGTCATGTTTTACGAAATTATTAGTGCTTGACGTTTTGTGGCTGATAATACAATTTATATTTCAATCAACTGGTTTCACAGACCTTGATTAGCGTTAGTCTTGGATTTCCTTACCCAAGTTAACTTTAGGTAGGTAGTCCAAGAATAGTGCTAATCAGGCTCTATTGTCCAAAAAATCCCTGCATGAAAATCCTGTTCATTGCAGTGCATCATTATTTGTCTCTTAATTGTTCCACTGGTAATAATGTTTGCTTGCTCATTTCAGATATCCTCCACATTTTCAATAGGGTTAAATCTGATGAGACACAGGAGCTCAAGCGTGCACCATGACAGTAATACATTCAAGATTATGAAAATGTTCCTGCTAAATCCCTTTAGAAGCAGTACATGTTTGTAGTATAGCACAGCTGTAGAGCCCTTGGTAATTAATCTGTGCCAGGCAAAACTTTATTCTGAAGTGAGCCAGAAGCACTTGAGAAACAGTTATTATTTTAATAAACCTGAAGGCCATGTATTTTGGAGCTTCCTGCACTAGTACTGTGCAACACAAATCAGTTTCTAACTCTTCTGGGGTGTGCCACTTAAAGGTATAGGGAAACACGCATTTTAAAAAATATATTTGAAACTTAATGATGGATGGATGGATGGATGGGAGGGGGGGGGCTGATTTAATTTTATTTAATAATTTGGTTTGTGATAAAGTAACTTTATTCAGAAATTACTGTAATCTTCACAAGGTTGCAGGTTTTGTACAGGCTGGTCACAGAAAACTGCATGTGAATGTCTTTACAAACATATGCACTGGTAGTCGAAGTGCTGGGAGAGTCTTTGAAACCTACCAATGGAAATTTAAGTTTTTCAGTTATACTAAAGATACTAGATGTATAACATATAGGCCTACTTGTAGGCATTGCTTGTAACAGATGAAGAATTATATCGTATGCATGGTTCACGCTGTACAGTAACAGCCACTTTTTGCCTCTCTGAGACAACAGAATTTAGAGGAACTGGACTGCCAATTAAAATTGCTTTCAGATTAAGTAGAATCACAGAACACAAAACTATGGAAGAACGTAGTGAATTATATTTTGTTGACTGTGGAGAAACTGCATCTTTAAGCTGTCCTTTAATACCTCTAGTCTAATTGTCCAGTTTCCAACACACTATCCATTGCTGTGGATGGTATTTGACTGTTGAAGAGCAATGGGTTTTCTGATTTAGGATCCCCTATTGAGAGCCATTGTATCTTTGCAGACATGCCTTCACAGTCCTGGCAGTGGTTGCAGCCAGCCCTGTCTCCACTGCTTTCTCAGGCTTTTCAAGTGTAGCGTCAGAGTGGGTCTGTGACAGAAATACAATGATGCTTGGTTGTAACTCTCCCTCCTGACCTGTGAGGGAGCTAAGCAGCGAGAACAGAGTTCTTTGGATGGGCTGGTTTTTTCCCAGGGTCGGGAAGTCGGCCAGTCTGGATGAAGGCGAGACTCCGTTGCAAGAACTCATTGACCCGGAAGGTAAACTATGTGGCAGCCGCAGATTGGAGACGCGGTTGCACTCGTTTACCAAGGGGTCATGTGTGACAGCATAAAAAGGGGATGGAGAATCGCAATCTGTCCCTTCGCTTTGGTTACGAGAAATAACCCGGAAGGACCCGTGCAGTATTGTGATAACGTATCGTGAGTGTTTGTTTTGTCTTGTCTGTAATTGTTGCTTGTTGTATATTAATAGATGGCTAACACATTCCGGAGCTGTCGCCAAGGGCCAGCACAAAATCCGGAATGGCACTGCACTATTGTCACGCATTAAACTGTATCACCCACCACGAGCACTACAGCACGCACCCAGGACTGGTGACCATGTTTGTACATTGTGGAAGGGATACTTGTGTTTATTATTTGGGACTGCAAACCCATTATTATTTACCCCATGCACTACACATTGCTGTGTATTGCCGGCGATCATTATTTGGTCACCAGACCTGGATTGTATAAATAAAGCACTTTTCTAAGTGGATTACAAATCTCTGTCTGTTCATTGCGCACTGCATCACTTCTGCACCTGTACACAATCAACCAATTTGCCACAGAGTGGCAAATAATATCATTTTGTGTGTGAAAGTAACAGAATTGAAATATACAGAGGGAGATTTTAAGCCATTCTCTGTGTCTACTTGGTTTCTGGTCACAAACTCCCCCACTGACAAAGAATGCTTTTAAAAAGAGTCATAAACTAACTGCTGAACAAATGGCTTATCTTCACGATCGCTGAATGATTCTCTTGTTAACGCAAGTGAGACAGTTTTGGGTACTTTGACATAGAGGACAGAAAACAGTCCATCTCATAAATCCAGCCGACGGGGCAGAATAGCGGACCAATGGAGAGCAAGGGGCCGCATCAGAACGAGAACAACCAATGAGAAACACTCCACGTGGACTCAGGCACCGCCCAAAATAACCAAACTATCCAATCACAGGGGTAAAGAGAACATTACCAAAGTATGAGTGCGACACTCAAACAGGGCTCCCGACACGAAATCCAAGGTTCTCGATACGCAAACAAGTCTATGAACTGTGACGAGCTGTAGATCCAGCCGGCGACCAACTGGAAAAGAGATACTTTTTTCGGACACTAATAAGAAATAACTATAGTAGTGTTTGCCTTGGTGTGCGAGTCCGCTGCGTAAGACGTCTAAAATCCTAAAAGTACTTGATATCAAATCTCTAACGTAGCCCCGATTGATCACCGGAGAAAGAGTTGGATGAACATTTGAAGGCAACATAAATTGAAATATATTCAGTTTACTGAGCTAGCAGTGCCGAGGTTTTGCGGTGGAATATCCCAGACATAACTGGACGAAGAGTGCACATATTAGTGGAGGAATTGCTGTTTCAGTGGAATACCTAAATAGCTGACTGACTCCTGTTCTTTGCAAAGACATTTCTTTTGTACCCTGAAGTGGAGATGAAATATGAGGAAGGCAGACCCCGAACCTGGACCTGTCCTTGCCAGCAGGAGAGCCTTCGAGCGCCTGTATTGTTGAAGACACGGATCAATCAGCTGGAAGAGGCAGCGAACGTCCATAAGTATTCAGTGAGTAGTGTTTTAATCCTCTTATGAACTCGAGAATAAGCAGACCTTAAAGTAAAATTTAATGTTTTGTTTTAAGTGGAATGTAAGAAGTATTATTGCTTTCAATTCATTCTTTGAGTTAATGAACACTATAGTATTTGTTTGTATGTGATTTATACAAATTGACGTGGGTTTCATAAGGCAATTATCATTCTGCGTTTTAAGGCTAGAATTTTGTGGTGGTTTTGTGTTTTTTGTATTGTTTAGAGTGAGTTTGGGGTGTGGTTCAGTGAGTTTGTGTGAGGAATGTGTGGAATGTGCCTGGGCTAATGAGGTGCGAATTGCCCAATTAGCCCAGGCACCTGTATAAAAGGGAGTGGTTGGGTATGTTAGTTGGTGAGTGTTTGTGAGAGTGAGAAGACCTGTATGAGAGAGGGAGTGGTTATTTTTGGTATAGTTTGTTTAGAGCCTGTTTTTGTGTTTGTCTTTTTGGTTGGCCATTGTGCCTTTTGTTTTGTGTATTTTGTTTAATTAAAAGTCTTTTATTTTCCCTGTACATCCTGACTCTGAGTCTCCTTACCCCAGTCAGCCTGTCACATTTGGTGTCAGAGAAGTGGGATAGTGCCTCTGTTACTAACGATACCCCTCTTAAGACTAACCTTCGTCTTAAATGGCTGTCAGGAATGCAGTTGTAACTTTAAGGGAATCTCCCATAGATTGCATTTGATCATTGATCAACCAGCGAGAGTGGGGTGTCGTGGTTTGTTTCCTTTTCTGTACTGTTTAGTTTAGTTCATTCTTCCTTTCTGTATTATTTTAGTTTAGTTGTTGCACTTTTTAATTTTTCATTTATTTAGTTTTATTTCTAATAAAACTGTTTCTTTATATTCACTAGAAACGTTGTCTAGTCTGATTTATTTCGATCAAGGTGGGTTCTACATGACTTGAATTCAAATAAGGTATTTTATTATTACAATGTAAACTAGTTCAAATACAAATATTCATTGCACACTACACAAGTCATGCCAACCTTCCTAGAACACTGCAAAAATGAACTGAATCCAAACTGAACCTGAGACATTTTCATAAAAAAAAGCGGCAGCTACATTTTTGGGAGCTCATCGTGCAGTTTGCTATATATAAATTGTTCACATTAACATCCCTTAATTTTAATATAATAACATAAATCAAAAGTGAGCAAGTCCTCAGTAGGTATAACCACGGCTTCATACATAGTCTTTTCAGATGCCAGGGCTGTTTTCTTTTCAGGGTTGTTAAAACCGTAGTGTATTACCATCCATGATACTCCAGCAGAACTGAGCTGGAAAGAAACAGTGATGCTTTTGGATCTGGTTGTGTCTCGGTTGACACAGTTGCAGTTTTAGTAAGGACTCTTCTGCGTACCATAAACCTTTTGTTAAAAGAAATGCATCATATGAAGTGAAAAGCTGAAGCTGGAAGTTTTTGAGTTTAAAAAGTCTGTTGCGCCTGTTAATTAATGGTTGTAGATCTAATACCCAATTAAAATAATTCTAAACTAACTAAAGCAGCCAAATGAAAAAATATAGAAAGAAAATAAAATGTTAGTTGAGGTCCTGAACAAGAGGTAAACTAGAATAAGCAGCGAACTGAGCGAAACTGCAAAACCATGAAAGAGATGCTTTGGACATGTGCAACCTCACCTGAAACCAACGTGATAGGAATGTGAGGAAAACCGTGCTTACTGCCCGCTTCCAAAATGAGTAAAATATGCACCTGGATTCAAAGGGGCGTTGTAGCTTAGTGCTGCAGTCTTAGTGCAAATATCTGCTTTTCTGAGACGGTCACTTTATTTATTTATTTATTTATTTATTTAAGCAAGGATGTTTCATTTACTTTGCATGTATTTAAATGAGTTTTGTTTGTCTGATTACTTTGTTGCTGCATTCTATTGATACATTGATTGAATTCAAGTGGAAGGACCTTATCCATGGAGTGTTATGGATTATAGTAACGGGCTATATTAAACCAACAAAAATTTTGTGGATATTTTTTGGAGGGCTGGTGGCGGGCCTGAGTACTAGCTTTTGTTTTTTGCTGACATAAATCTAGGTGACATTTTAAATTAGAAGCGTTTCCTTTCACCCCTCTTTCATTTTTGTTTCCATCGATTTTAAAATGCTGCCAGACATCTGATCTCAGTTCACCGTATTCTGCTTAACTGTCACGTATGTAATAAATTGGATTTACAGGCCAAATAAGGGAATGGTGTTTCTTCTATGGTATAAAATCATCAGATGGAGAAATATTTGATCTTGTCTCTGAATGAAGGTCCATCTCCCCTATAAAGATAACGCTGTGTTTAGGTGTGTCTCCTTGGTAGCCAGCTAATCTCTGTGGGTCCAGTGAGGTCAGAAAGGCTGTTTTCTTACAGCACGGTGTGAATGGAGCCCTGCCTGGTAGGAAGTCTCTTTCTGCTAACACTCAATGCTTGGCACTGCTTTAAACAACCCTGCCCTGGAGCTGTGGCACTTTCTCACCCTGGGGAAGCTCCATATTGCTGGGAGTCTACAGGATGTTTTGAATATATTTATAAAGGTACTGAAGCAAATTCATATCCTGCAACTATCTGGAGGCAGGGTAATTGACCAGGGTAGGTGGAAATTGTTGAGCTCTTAATATCTGACAAGATCACTAACCAAGTGTGTAAGGCTCGGAGTAAGGGGATATAGGCTACAGGTGTTGGGTCTGGAAAACAGGAATACCAGTTGGGGAAGTTCGAGTCAGGATCCAGGCGCACTTGGAGACCTGTGAGCTCTCGATCAGCCTGCCAGCACCATGCCTAATCATAGCCGGTGCAATTGTGCTTCACCTTTGATAAGCACTAAATTCATAAATAAATAAATCAATAAATAAGGTGTACTGGTCGGCCCTAGTGGAGTCAATGGAAATGACATGGTTTAGCATTCTAGCTCTATGTGAGCAGCAATTTATTTTCCCCACTAGTGGTCGTTAAGTATAAATCTGCAATGAGTAACTCAAAGATGCAGAATGTTGTGCCATGGTGTTGAAACAGGACACTTTTTAAAGGTGCAAACATTTAGCTTGCTCACACTGAATGCAAGGTGTCTATGGGAATGCACCTTTGGACCTCAATTTCTATTCTTCAGGGCTTGAGTGTGGAAGATTAAAAGCAGTTTCTGTGTTTTAAATTGATTTAGTCATTTCCTTGTTTGCATGCCATTGAATATTTGTATTTATTTTTGGGTGAGTAAATCTAGCACTTGCACCAAGTCATGCCTTCAGGACAGTGCAAAACACGTATGAAAATGCAAGACACAAACTATGTAAAAAATATGGAAGGTGGTGGTTGTAATCTACATTTATTTGTTTCTGTAATAGTCATTTTAAGATTAAGAATGTGTTTTGACTGAGCAGGTTCCTTCAAGTCTAAATGTGGATAAGCAACTCAAATGCTTGAATTGAAACAGTCCAGTTTATTTATTTGTATGCTGTAAGTACCTATTTACATTGTGATTTGATAGGCGTGAATTTATTGACAAAGTGAAGGCTGCGATTTTATATAAAAAAAATAAAATAAAAAAAAAATATATATATATATATATATATATATATATATATAATCATGTGATATAAGGAAATTCATCAGATAGTTGTATGATTTGAGAGTTTGTTCTTCAGGGTCTTTTTTTATTATTTATTTATTTTAATACAAGTGAATAGTTCAATCTGATTGCCCAAACGAAACCTGCAAAAACAGTTATTTATTTTCAAAAAATAACCCTGATATAACAAGAAAACAAACCAATGCTTGTACAGTCCCCATCCGTTCAGCTTTTTGCAGGAGATTGTCTCCCTTTCAGTCAAAATAAATTCCATTTGGGATAATTGTACATTCCAGCAGCTTGTATAACAATTCAAAACAATTCCAGCTAGGGCTCTTTGTTCAATTTTCATTAAACACAGTGAACCAGAAATAAAAGCGTAGCCAAAGGGATTTATAATTAATTTCTCACCATGTGTGCCCCTGCCAGAAAAGGCCATGTTGAGTGTTAAACAAGGGGAAGGCAGCACATTCCTGGGGTTGCTGTTTTAAGCCATATATTCACCCTAATTTATCCCTATTGCTCCTTCATTCCAATACTATGTCACAGGGCTTAGTTTCATGTTAGGGAATGTAAACGGAGACCGTCAGTCATTCCACACTTTTAATGCAATATGCAGAGAGATGCAGAGAATCGTATGTTCATCAGGTTTATTGGGTAGTCCTGGTCGGTTATGTGATGAAATATATACTAAGAAAACATAAGAACATGAACAAATGAGGGCAGACTATTCCACCCATCTACGCTTTTCCGATTCCTAGTAGCTGGTTATGTAACCCGTTCCATACCCTTATCACTCTCTGTGTGAAGAAGTATCTGCTACCACTTAATCTCCAACTGTGCCCTCTGGTCCTGATTTCTGTAAACATGGCTGCAGACATGGTGATACTGCTACTGGTAAAGAATGGGAAAGTTTGAGGCTTTAATCCCCTCGCTCACTCGCACCTGCTTTTGGTGGGGGACCTCTCGCCCTTCAATAAGCAAGTGTAGTTCATTCAACCACTTCCTGTTGCAAGTGATAGGGACTGTCTGTGCCGTACTGCACTATTAATGAAGACGGTTGTTCGTTACAGTCTGCGGGAAGCTGGCCCATGTGTTCTCAGGCTGGTTAGGGTTTGTATTTGCACTGTGACAGTGCTGTTGGCACAGTTGCAGTTTTAGTAAGTGCATGCCCCCCAGCCTGGCACGCCTACGCCAAACAACCCCAGCTCCTCCCCCAGCCTTCATTTAATCTCTTGGATCTTGGCACTGGTTGCTAGGAGATGCAGAGGCAGCATTGTGTCTCTGTAGGGCCAATGAATAGACACTGTGTCCCATAGAGCTGTAAACGCCAGAGCGGGGAGCCTCGTCAGGGTCACCTTTAATTCAAGAGCTTGTAAGGCATGTCTTTTGTGTTGTAGAGGCAGGGTGGGTGGAGCCACTAAACATAGTCACCGTTTCTTGTGCTGAGGAGTTTAGTCTTTGAGTTGAATTTCTGCTCGCAATAGATTTTTACAGACAAGAATTGTTAATTGGTTAGTTAATAAAAACAGTTTCCAGTCCTCACTGCAGTTAAGCAAATGGGGGTGTAAAGAACCTGACATCCATTCATTTTAACAGGGTTAAATGATTATTGAAGTTGGGGATCTCATTTTTGAGGTTGTTTTTTTTTTTGCCTGAAATGAGAATATATCTTTCATTCATTCTGTTGCATACATTATATAATTAAACACACCTAATATGAATATAATTATACATATGTTAAACTGATGTGCTTTATCAACAAATGCCGTTTTGGTTTTTTAACCCTATTTTAACATTGAGAAACAAGGGATCAAAAAACCTTTTGTCTTTCTCAATTATTTTGAGTACACATTCATTTTATTATATTTTTTGACATGCTGGTTGTAAAGTCTTTTTACTCCCCTAACCTCAAACTATTTTAAGCCATCATTAAGTGAAATATTTGATTATTCATTTCTCATCAACCTTAACCTCTGCTATCTTTTTATTATTTTTTTCACCTTCACCTGGATCCCCTTGACATAGATCACATATATTTTACAATTGTATGAGGCTCTTTGTCATTTAAATCAGATTAAAAAGCAAATTTGAATCCATCTGTAACCTGATTTCTCATTGCCCAATGTATTTATAAAGTAAGGGTGATGTCCAGTGTGCACCAAAGATCTGCTGAATCCACCTGAAGTTTGTGTCACCCAGACTTGGGCCACTGCACCAGACTGCAGGCTGTCCACAGCTACACATCACTTGGCGTCCTTGCTGCCTTGTGTGCTTTGCCCATGTGGAGCAGCAGAATATCACAGCGGTGCCTGGATGCCTTGGGATCCCCTCATACTAAACTGTAATGCCTCCCATTTCCTCCCTACACATCTTAATCCCTGTTCACTCTGCTTTCTTCCAGGAGATACCTGAAGGGGAGAAGAAGGACCCAAATGAGCTTGTTGGTAAGTCGTGATTGGATAAGTGTGTTTGAATCTTCTACCCCCCAGAGTCTGCAGAGCGCTTCATTCAGTGCAGCTGTCCAGTCATAAAAACGCGGTACTGGGTTAAATTCCCTGCAAAGTGGATATAGTGGAGGCGGTCATACGTATGTGGGTCTAATTTAAAACATGTTCGCGTATATATCTGGAGAACCACTTAATCCAATAGGACTTGGTATTAACATTAGCCAGAGCTGTCAGTCACATTGTGGAAGGGGGAGTGTTTCAGAGCAAATCATCACTGCTGGAAAAACATCCTGCTTGAACACAAACCAGGCTTGATCCTGTTGCCAGACTGATCCAGAATCAGCATGCGCTATCAATTTTAAATAAATAATAATAAAAAAACTTCACCCCTGTGGTAGAGTCAGGCGGCCGAGGAGAACACAGAAGAGACTGAGGTAGAGATTGACGTTGATACGCCGACACAGGCGCACGGGATTTAATCAATAAACATAAACAAAAAGTAAAAAATAATGTCATGTGACGCTTCTAGCGATTGTAGCGCACAGAGGACGATACATGACTGTACAAACACTCAAAATAAAACATAATACAACAAACTATGAATCAAAGGTGCCGTGAAAAAGGCAGGCCTTGCAGCAGCTCCACCTCCTCATACTGGGTGGGGCAGATGGCCACTGTGTGCCCATATGCCCCACAGCCGGGGCACAACTCTGCCACGAGCCCTTTTAAAAATAGTTCCCAGTTGTCATCTGCCTCCTCCTGGGCCAGCTCCATTTTCCTTTTTTTTTTTTTTTTTTTTTTAAAAACAAAACAAACAAAAACATCCTGCACTCCTGCTCCAAGTCTCCAGAGGCACTCTCCCTCTTCTGACACCAACTGGTACAGGCTGACCGAGGTAAGGAGACTCAGAGTCAGGTTGTGCAGGGAAAATAAAAGACTTTTAATTAAACAAAATACACAAAACAAAAGGCACGATGGCCAATCAAAAAGACAAACACAAAAACACAAAGATTAAACAAACTGTATCAAAAAGAACCACTCACTCTCTCACACAGGTCTTCTCACTCTCACAAACACTCACCAACTAACATACCCAACCACTCCCTTTTATACAGGTGCCAGGGCTAATTGGGCAATTCGCACCTCATTAGCCCAGACACGTTCCTCACACAAACTCACTCATTGAACCACACCCCAAACTGACTCATATCCACTCTAAACAATACAAAAAACACAAAACCACCACAAAATAGGCTGCACCCCATCACAACCCCCTACTTGAAACCTCCCTTTTGCGCTGTCATCATTCAAACTAACGGAAACACTACTGCTGCTGCCTGCTTTCTACAGCACCAGGAGTTCATGAACAGCCCCTGCAAACCCCTTTGTATCAGGGAAGCAAACAAACCATGTTACTGAGCAAGCCTAGTCTGGTTGTGTGGTTTTGGTGAGATCCTTCTGTCTGGTGTTAATGGCTGAAGTGTAATGCTGGCTCCAGGGATCAGCTTATTTTGCCTCCCTGGCGCATCAGCACACACAACGGCTGCAATGCTGGCTCCAGGGATCAACCACAGTGCGGTCTCCCCAGCGCATCAGCATGACAACCGTCTGGATTGAGCTAAGTAGGGTACATCTCTGGGGTCTTCAAGTGGGCACATTCCATCCTCAGTGTTTCGTCGACTAGCCCACGACACCTCAAGAGGGCTCGACGGTGATTCTGGCGTCCCAGCATCACCCCCCTCCGTCCCCCACTCAACTCAGCCCAGCTTACTTACCTGTACATCAGCGTTTCTTTCTTTCTATTGTGCTTGAGATCCCCAGCCAGAATCTTTCCGTCTCAACCACAGCCAGTTGCTGCTCCTCTCTGCTGCTTCAGATAAGTTCTTCACTGTGCGACGCAACTCTTGGCCACTGAATCCGACGTCTCTGAGAAACCGGGTTGTAGAGTGTGCCACAAATCCTCGAGAACCCACTTCAACTGGGTAAACCCGGTCTCTCCATCCTCGCTGTTCCGCTTCAGTGGCTAGTTGAGCATACCGCAGTTTCTTCCTCTCATACGCCTCATCTACAGCATCCTCCCATGGCACTGTTAACTCTACCAGGTGAACAAGGCGTGCTGATCCAGACCACAAGACAATATCTGGTCGAAGGTTAGTGGTGGCAGTCTCAGGTGGAAAAATAAGCCGTTGACCAACATCTGCCAGCATTTTCCAGTCTCTAGCAGCTTCCAGTTGTCCTGGGTGAGGATTGGTTTTAACACCTTTTCTTGGTGGTTGCTCACCTGGGCGGAGGAATGTTGTCTTTTGTGTGTAATGTTTTGATGGAACTGGTGGCAACTTATTGGTCATGTTACGCTTGTCTTCCATTGCTAAGGCCAAACATCGCAGCACCTGGTCATGGCGCCAAGTAAACCGTCCTTGGCTAAGAGCCACCTTACATCCTGTCAAAATGTGCCTTAATGTTGCAG
This sequence comes from Acipenser ruthenus, assembly GCF_902713425.1. Classification (NCBI taxonomy): domain Eukaryota; kingdom Metazoa; phylum Chordata; class Actinopteri; order Acipenseriformes; family Acipenseridae; genus Acipenser; species Acipenser ruthenus. The sequence continues at coordinate 12,548,595 of NC_081207.1, read as the reverse complement.
GTGTTGAACACAAAGGACATGAGGGATTCTCTCCTACCCAGAGGTTTAGGTTTAGTGGTGATGGGAGAACATCATATGTTGACCTGATGAGGAAACTGATCCTGGTCTGTTCCATTGACCATAGGTCTTGCCAGCCAATCTTGCGTTGTTCCACACTCTCCCATCTCATCCATTCTCCCTGCTTGGCTTGGGAAACGGCCTTTATACACCTCATCCTCTCCTCCTGCTTTTGCACCTCGTTAACTACCAGCTTCCTCCTTTGAGCTGGGGCTGCCTTGTGCCATGTAGGAGGAGCTGAACCTGAGACCAAGACACCCTCTTCCATGCTGAACTTGCCCCATGATATCACTAATTCGAAGGGCAGCCTTTGCATCTTCCACAGCTTTCTTTGCCGCCCACTTTCTTCCAGTTTTCAACACAGGTGCTGCCTCCCTTACGCATTTGTCGCGTGACTGTACTAATGTCATTTCCAGTCTGACCTTGGCGCACTTAAACTCCTCGGTTAGAGCGGAAACTGGTAGCTGCAGTATTCCTTTACCATGAAGTCCCACTCTGCTGAGGCAGCGTGGAACTCCCAACCATTTCCTGATGTATGAACTGATTAAAGCTTCCAGCTTCTCTACTGTTGTCAAATAAACCTCGTACACAGTCAGTGGCCACAGCAACCTCGGCAGTAGACCAAACTGAAAGCACCAGAGTTTTAGTTTGCCTGGTAGAGCGCAGCTGTCTATGCTTTTCAACCCTTCCACTGCTTGTTGTCTAACTTCTCCCACACAAACTGTGTCCTTTAGATCCCCGTCGTACCATCTCCCAAGACTCTTCACTGGCTTCTCAGACACTGTTGGTATTGCCTCACCATTAATGAAGAATGTTTTATCTACTACTTTGCCTTTAATTATAGAGATGCTCCTTGATTTAGTGGGCTTGAATTGCATTCGTGCCCATTCAATGTTATTGGTTAATTTGCCCAATAACCGATTAGTGCAGGCTACTGTTGTAGTCATGGTTGTCATGTCATCCATGTATGCTCGAATTGGTGGTAGTCGCATTCCAAAAGCCAAGCGCTCTCCTCCTACTACTCATTTTGATGCCCTAATGATTACATTCATTGCCATGGTAAAAGCCAGTGGAGAAATGGTGCATCCTGCCATTTTTCCAACATCTAGGCATTGCCATGTAGTGCTGAATTCTGAAGTTGAAAAACTAAATTGCAAATCTCCAAAGTAGGCTTTCACTAACTTTGTTATTGTCATCGGTACACTGAAAAAATCAAATGCTGCCCAAAGAAGTTAATGTGGCACTGAACCATATACATTAACCAAATCCAGGAATGTCACATGGAGCTCCTTCCTCTCCTTTTTAGCTGATTGAATTTGTTGCCAGATCACATTGATGTGTTCTAAGCATCCTGGGAAACCTGGAATGCCCGCTTTTTGTATTGAAGTGTCAATGAAGCAGTTCTTTAATAGGTAAGTTGACAATCTCTGAGCAATAATGCTGAAGAAAATCTTGCCTTCTCCGTTTAATAGGGAAATAGGACGAAACTGACTAATGCTTGTAGAATATTTTTCTTTAGGTATAAAGACTCCACCTGCTCGTCGCCATGCTCTTGGTACAACCTGTTTTTCCTATGCCACTTTCAACAATTTCCACAGGATTCGTAGAACTCCTGAAGCACTCTTGTACACTCTGTACAGAACTCCATTAGGCCCTGGAGATGATGAAGCCCTTGCTTTTTTCACAGCTTGCTCTACTTCTTTCCACTTAGGTGCACAGTCCTCCATTTGGTATTCTGGTGGATTGATAGGTGGGATGTCTGACAGAATTGACATAGGCTCCTGCCTTTTTGAATCTGTATGTGTTTCCTCCAAATATCTCTCCAGCTCAAACTTAGATGCTTTTAGTGTGCCATTCTTCTCACTGGTGAATAACTTCTTTACAAATTTGAATGGGTCTTTATAAAAGTTAGTTCTCGCACGCTCCTTCTTTTTGTAGCGTTTTCGTAGGCGCTCAGCTCTGCGCAGTGTTGCAAGCTTATCTTTTATAACCCTTTGTAAGAGATTGAGTCCCTCCTTCTGACTTTGTTCTGCTCTTCTCCATTGCTTCCTCAGCTGTCTCCTTTCTCTAACTAAGCGTTCAATCTCCTGCTGCCGTCTAGACTTTCCAGGAGTTATCAGTTGATTGTCCTATTTGTATTCTGTGCTGAAGTTAATCTGATATAACGCTCTCAAGACACTTTCTTTACATCCATTAGCCCATGATTAGATTTAAATTGAATATGCCAGTGATGGATCTGCTTGGACAGTCTGGATGCATAGGGGCTAAAGGGTCCGGTGGCTTAAATGGTAGAGGAACCTAGAGAGTGGCATCATGGTCTTGAGAGCTCTCAAAGGCTCAGAGTTAAAAAAAATCTTTTAAAGTCCTGTAATCCACCCACAAGTCTACACCTAGCTGCTGGACAAAGAAGACGCTGTGGAGTGTTTGGCGCTGGGCTAGTCTTGGTGCCTGTAATCAGTCTTGTGGTCAGTCTGTGTGTCACATCACTGTTCAGGCACTAAAACACCAGCTCTGACCACAGCTGGGAGTGTCACACTGCAGACTAGTCCTGCCAGTGAGTCACACTGGCATCTTAATTATCATGATTACAAATCAAGGAGGAGTTGCCTACTTGTAGATGGCAGAAAATGAAAGATAGATTGATTTTATGATTATTTAATTAAAAACCCTATTCTCAAACTTAATTCTCTGAGCAGCAGTATTGTCACTGGCACAATTTTCTAGAAGGTGCAGTTACTCCTGCTAAATATCAACGCAAAAAAAAATTGGTATTGTAGTCTAAGCATGTTTTAAAACGATGGCAACTGTATTTGAAAAATACATTGTTACCTCCATGTTGCTTTGTTCTCCTGATCCAAGCAACATGTGTGGTTCATCATCCAACGAAGAAGCCGTATCGCAGGTAAACTTCGTTTTTTAGAGGCTTTGATACTTTTTTTTAACCAATTTTGTCCAAATTTAAAGCTTTTTGTTTTATGGAAAGCAGCTATTACTCAAACTGAGTTGTGCCAAAAATGACTTTTTCTTCATTGACAGTAGATCTGTAATCTCAAATACAGGATTTCTGATGGAAAATGGTATAAAATACTGCATCAATGTGGGAAAAATTCACCCCCACACTTATACCCCAAGCAGTTTACTAGAAACCAAAAGTTTTATATGTTGCTTACCCATTTTGTTAATAAAGATTTATTTTTTGCCTGTCAGGGGCTGTCTATTTTTCCAATCTAGAGTTCACACTCTCAGAGCAGCTCCAGTTGTCACTTTTAAACACTAATGCAGTTTTTGGAGGTGGCATTACTTCATTACTGTTACCTACATTAAAAGATCAACTTAAAGTATTAGTACAATGAAACTATCTAATTTGCTGTCGGAGGATAGCTTGTACTGAAGGAGTTAAAGGTGCGTAGTGTAAAAAGACCTGCACAAATAAAGGCAAGTGGAAGTTAATTGGTGGCTAATGTTTACTAAATGCTTGTATTTAACATGTTTTCTCAATTTGATCTTCTAGTAAGTGCAGGGTGCCAGTACCTTTGTCTGCAACTGTACCTTGTGCTGCACACACTTGAACATGTTTATTTCTTGGATTTTAATCAGGGTTACCAGGTTCAGAGGGAATGGGTTTTCTTGTCCCCAGGGTTTAAGTTGTCATAACTGATTTGTGCTCCTGCCAGCAGCCTGGCCTGCCTGAGCATTGTGCACCTGAGTATAGGCAGTGTTGTGTGGATCTGGGAGTGGCAGGCCGGGGTATTTACATGCAAGCAAAGGAATTGTCTGCCAGAGGGGGCGAGTCACGACGGAGCGAGACACAGCAGAGGGTTTCCTGGGTGACGGGCTTGCGGAGACTGGAAAGAGAAAGAAACGAAAGTACATTTGTTTTTTTAGCACGAACATGATAGGCAAAACCGCATGCTTTTTTTTTTTACAGATTTTTCTCCTCTGCATAATTTTAGTTTTTTTCAAAATAGGGAGGAAAAAAAACTAAGATGAGCAAATATATTCACCCCTTAACTGCAGTAAGAAATGCTACACTTACAACAACAAACTAAACTGCTTTTATAAGAGATTACAAGGTCCATTGCGGTGACCTGAAAGTAGCATACTAGCTATGGTTACAGAGCACTGAGGACAGCACTAATGAGTCTGTAGGACATTACTGATTGCAGGGAGATTTTCAAGATGCTGTCAGTAACAGTGACTGCCTTCATTCCCCTATTGTACAGTGCTATATACAATGAATGGTGCTGTAGAGGTTTGTATGAAGTTTGTCCACTTGTGCAGTGCTCATTTGGAACTCCTGTGGATATCATCCACAAATGTTTTTTTTTCTGTAAGAAATGATTTATTTATTTTGTAATGACAATTTACACATGAAACTTTTGCTAAGTCATTATTTTGATGTATACAATTCAGGATGCTTACTTTGCTGCTGTTTCGACTTACTACCATATTTCCAAACACAAAGAAGGAATGATCAATGTATTTTCCTGTGTGCTTAAGTTGTGGATCAGCTATTTTGTTCATGTTTTTTAAGGTTAGTGTGAGCTGGAAATGGACCACCCCCCGCCAGTTAATATCAAACTACAGCTGTTGCCAAAAGTGTTGCATCACCTAGAATTTTAGGATTGAGATATAATTAAAAAAAGAGCATAATTTAGATATTTTATTTTATAAAATGATATAGCAAAAGTCTACTGGAAGCCATAATAGTGGTACAGTATTTCATGTTAGATTTTGAAATGTATAAGTATTCAATTTTTGTTAGTATTCAATATGTTAACGTAACATTTATATCGAGTTTCATTTGACTTTATGAAGCAACATTTGTTAATTCTCTTTGTTAAAGTTAAAGTACTGGATTTCAATCAACAAGCCTTTTTTCAAAGCATTGCGATCACATTATTGTCTCTGTATGAATCCAGGCCCCAGTACCATTCAAATAACACTTTACCAACTGGTTTCACAGACCCTGAATCAACACTAATCTTGGGCTCTTCAGGCAAGGTAGTCAACGACGAGTAGGCTCTGTGAAACTGTAATGAATATAGTATAAAAAGAGCGGTAGAAATACAAGCAAGCAGAAGTTGGTATAGACCACACTAGCTAATCCTAAATTACTTGCTGTCCTTTTCGCACCAAGCCCTGCAGTAATCCCTCACAGAATATAAACCTTCTGTTATTGCAGCTTTTACAGGTAGCAAAGGTCGACCACCTTAAGTCAAGAATGTGTATATATTTTACTGGGGGGTTATATTTTCCATCCATTGTTCCGTCTGTTTTCAAATGGTGTGTTTTTTAGTTTACGACACTAACCCTTTTAATGGCAAAGCTCCAATGCTGTACTTGTTTTTTTTATATTCCGTGGTGCTGTACTTTGCATATCCTTTCAGATTGTCTGTGATCTAGCTGTGGTGTTGTATTGTTACTAATAATATTTCTGTGTAGTCAAAGAGAGCTCATTAAGTGAATTAATCATACTCTACTTGTAATTCTAGACTTACAGTGTGTACATTCACTTAAAGGATAAAGAAAAGTAAATTCAGTTTTGAGCTGCATTTATTAGTGACAAAATAAATCCCCAAAGCATGAACATCTCATCACCCCATGGAGTCTGTATGGCATGTGTACTAAAGGGGCTGTTCCATTTTAAAATCTTCATAGCAGTAAATGCTTTCACGAAAGTCCAGCCCTGTATGGAACGCTAGCCCCTCTTCTGGGGGCATTGAGCCTGGCATGTCCTTAAAGGCATCTTTGCTCGGAGAGGCATGGTGATGAAGTCATCAGAAAGGGAAGAAAGGACACAGAGAAAACAATCGAGCCGCACAAAGGAGTCTTGGGAGATTTAATGACTAACAAAAATGTGAGGCTTGCAGTCACGAAAGGGCTTGCTCTCTCCGTGCTTCTCTCTGCCCTTGACAAGCTCTGGCATTCACAGTCTTTGTAGCAGTGTTGCAGGCCAGCACATTGGATTAGTCATAACATGTTTCACTGTAATCTCTACTTGCACAAGAGACTAAGCCTTTACCTTACTTGCCACTATACTAAAATTAGGTCTAGTTGAATCCCACTGAGGATTGAATATTGTTGTGTGTGGTTTTGGTTAAACTAACTTGTGTAGCTTATATGTTTGTGTTAGTTGCTGTGTTTCTTAACTAGTGTCGGAATACTATCCACATTTTTTAACTTGGTAGCTTAAAGTTATTGTAGCCAACAAAATAATGTCAGACATCTTACCTGTTTTACACTTCTATTGGCTACGTGGGTCTCAAATGTGCACTTTTGAAAGAAACGCATGTTACAGCACACCTATGTTTTCATTAAAAAACATGCTATCTTACCGGTTCTAATAAACCACACCTTCAATTTTGTTGCTAGCCCAGGAGAAAGAACCTGAGCTCCAAGCTCTTGAGCAGTATTGCAGAAAAGGACTAACTAGCGTGATATACATAATTAAAAAAAAAAACACAACTATCAGATCTCTTATCATTCTTGTGTTTCAGTTGTTTAGTCAAAGTAAAATTTAATGTTTGAATAAACAATCTACAGGACTGAAACAACTTGTGAGAAAGTTGGCATGCTAATGAGCCTGTCCTCGACTGAAGACAATGGCACTTAATGGGTTAAGAAGAAACCCTACGTTTTTTTTCCCACATGTGATGATTTTGCTGATCAATACTTGTCTGATTCCTAGTAGCTGACAGGGTCCCAGTGGTTTCAGCATCAACCACAAGGCAAGGTAACCCATTTCATACCCACATCGCTCTAAGTAAAGAAGTGTCCCCTACCCACTGTCTCAACTTAAGTTCCAACTTTGTCCTCTGGTCTTGGTTTCTGTGTTGCACTTAAAGTATTGGTTAGAGTTAACTATCAACTCATTTTAAGATTTTGAAGACTTCAATCATGTCCCCCGCAAAATCTTCTTCGTTTTATGCTAGATAGTCAGTTCTTTCAACCCATCTTCGTAGCTCATTCCTTTAAGCCCTGGGATTAGTCTGGTTGCTCTTCGTTGGACTCTTGGCCTTTTTGGTATTGTGGGGACAGTAAAACATCTTTGTGGAATTGCATGATCACTGAAACATGACCTGTTTCACCTTATCTTGTATATATATTTTGTTTATGAATGTGCTTCCTATGTTTTATGTATACAAGAAATGAAACCATTTATTTACGAACGAGGAGGCCATTGCCAATTCCTAGCTTTTTGGATTCCCTGGGTGTAATAGTATTAGTAGTTGCGACAGTACCTTGCTAGAATGTATGTCTGTTTTTGTAATCCGTGTGTAATGTTGAACCGATCCGTGTGCTTTGCAGCTCAGTTCTCAGAACGGGTGCGGAACATGTCTCCAGATGAGATCCGAATCCCTCCCGAGCCCCCAGGACGCTGTTCTAACAACCTGCAGGTACCCCCAAAACTATCTCCCTGTAAAACCAAAACACATTCACTGACAACAAACAAGTGCACTCCTGTGTTTACTAAGATTAGAATGTAATGAACAAACTGACATGGAGCTATGAGAAGTCCACTATAGTGCTGTACTATATACAACTTATTCCCATGAGACTTGCACACAGCAGAAGGCGTGACTGATAGCCGCATGTGCATTACAGTGTCTGTCTGCTTCCTTTTGTGTGTGTCTGTGTGTAAAGGTGAGAAGTAACTGGCGTTGACCAGTAAGTTCTCCCGTGTGCATGCGTGGCTTCCTGCCCATTGTTGACTGGGGCAGGCAGGTACTGCTGTAGGCGGGAGATACACATTTTGTTCTTGGCAACTCAAATTGACCATGTGTCACTAATTGTTCAGGCGAGTTGTCAACAATTGATTGGCAGTTGTATTTCTAGAATAGACCACTGCTCTACTTTTCAACAATTTTTTTTTCTACGTGCAGCTGTGTGCGTTCAGCCAGTGATATTGCATTGGGCTCAAACAACTCCTATATTTCCTTAACTTCTCTGCCATGCACATCCATTTATTATATTGGTCTCAAATGTGCAGTTTTGAAAGAAGTACACCTTTTTGCAAACATGTTTTTTCATTTTAAAACATGGCAGCTGGTACTACACTAGGTAAAAGAAACTTGTTTGCAAGCCATGCCTTTAGACTGTCTTGCACTTCCTGCACTTATACAGCAGTTGTGGAATCCTGTTCATAATGGAGCCAGAATCCTGCTCCCACAATCAAACTTCTCTCTGTCTGCTTTTGTTGCCCCTAGATAACTGCATAGCTATTTTGAGTAGCATATTCAGAATGTCTTGTGTGTCCATTTTGCAGTTAGACTGCTTCCAAGGGCACTGTAATGTGTAGATTCCAATATCTAGGAGCCACTGAAAAGAACTGATGCGTTTTGTACAGCTTTAACACTAAAATGAAACATTCTTTACTCCCTGTGTTGGGACAGAAACGCTTCTATCAAGCCCATTCATAGAAAGGCCAGCACCCCGAACCTCAAGCCTTGCTGTCAAATACTGTCCCCAGGTACCAAAAACATAGAGAACACAGCCTTGCTTCACAGGACTGCTCCGGAAAGCGTGATGACAATCGTGTTCATCTAACCCTCCGTCAATGGCAATAATTGAGGGCAGAAGTGGTGCAAATTATGTAGTTAACTTATAATTTAAAGGTGGGGTGCAATGACATAGTCATTGTTGAGTGCAGCTAAACTTTCTATACATGTCCTGAAAGTTTCATTCACATTTGTTACTTATTTGTGATTAGACCGTCCGGAAGAGCGTGCGTGCGTGACGTTGCACCAGGACATTTACTGTTGTAAACAAATGCAGTAGATGGAGGACAGAAGTGAAAGCGATGTTTGGATGTTTTAGCATCTTAAACAGATTAGAAATGTTGGTCTTGTGCTTCATTTATATTGGCTTCACAATGTAAAAAAAAAAAAAAAGCATGTTTACATTTGCACTTTTCTCTCTTCCGTGGTTTGTTGTGGTCTGTTGATGGTAGAGTAGCACATGACAGTTTTTTTTGTGTGTGTCAGTTTCAGAGTTTTTAAATATGAATTTGTTTCTTAGCAGTATTTTCACTCCTGCTTTTAGTGAAAAGCTTGTGCCAAGCATCCTTATTCAGACAATGAATTTATTTTGAAGAATATTGCTTTATTGTTGCATCTATGCATCCCTGCTGTAGCGCGTTACTGGAATTTAGTTATTAATCAAACAAGAGGTTAAATTATCAATTGTATGTTTCGACTACGACACTCTCAATAAGGTGAGAGACCTCTAATTATCTCCCACTCATGTATTTAACTGGGCAGAACATCAGTGACTGATAGGAAGTATACAAAACAACAAGGAGGCAGATTGAAAACAAATTGTGTGTTTATTGTTCAGGTTCACAGTAAAAATAAGACATAGACCCTGAAGTATTCTGAAAGGTTTTAGTTATTGTTACCAATTTTTTATAAGATGTTCAATAGTGATAGGATTTACTTGAGGTAACACCAGACTTTACATAATAATACAGTCAATTACACAGCGTCACACACACAACCCGATAACCTTCACTGTCTGTGTAGGCTATGCCTTGCTGCAAAGGTTCTGAGTCACTCGGTCGTCTGACACCCTTTAAACATAAACAAATAAACAAAAAATAATACAGACTCTACCGTCTTTGCTTTGAGACACAAAGAACAACAAAAAAAGGTGTGTTCTCCCAGCTCAAGAACTCTGTACAAAATAGCCAGTCTCTCGTTTCTTCACTATAGGCTTTTTAAAAGCCAAGCAATAGACACAGAGTGCGTCGGATCTCCGTGGCAACAGATCAGCTGCAATTTAACATGCAAAACAAGTATAGTAATACCTGCCAATTTATGAAAACACAAGAACCAGAGGTCTCCTTTTTCGGACTTAATGCACAACTTTTTCCGAACAAATCAATATAATAATTCTTACATATACAGTAAATAATACTTTATTCTTAACTTGTAGCCTATTAGAATCTGATATAGCCTACATCAACATCATAAAGTAGCCTAAGACATTTTTGCAGGTCAGATGGGGAAAATAATAATAAATAAACAACGTTGAAGTTTATGTTAAGATTGGCACTCTAAATAATCCGGAAGCAGAAGATCTTATGCGGGAGTGTCCAGACGAAATCAAGAGACTTCACAGGAATGCATACGAGAACGTCACATAACGTGATCATTTTATCACATTATTTATTAATAATGTACATGAGAGGTTGTTGGCTATATAATCGTGTCACTTTATACATATTTTCATCAAACAGTAAGAGATAATTATAATGAAATGATGGATCATGCCCTTACCCTCTGCAACCCTCTCTTCCTGGCAGCCGCTCAAGTCCCGGTAATTTTACTTTTGTTACTAGAAGATGATGCTGCTGCTGGCCTGCAGGTACCATTCGGATAAATGGATGGTACTGCATCCTTATTTAATTTAACTTTTTTAGCAGCACCCATCTTGAACATCATTACATTAATAAAGCTGTCTTCGGTAAAGTGGGTGCTGCAGATGCAGCTGCTGTTGGGCTTAGCATCCCAATCCCTGGTCCTCCTCACGAACTTCACCCATTGCCGGCATCATACCGGCTCTTTAGGAAACTCGTGGAGAGATACCAATGGCCCTGCTGGGTTGGAGCAACCGTATATTACACACCTATTTACCATGGTATCTCTCCCCTGGGTGCGTTGTGTTTTGGTGAGCGGTAATGCAGGAAAGCAGCGGACAGGATGGCGAGCTTGTCCTGGTGTGACTTCACGCATAAATTAGCTGCAGCTTCGAGTGAGCTGGACTTTTCATAGAGGTCTCAACTTCAGAGTTGTTTTTTTTTTATACACTTTGCGTTAAAACCTATACAGTAAAACTATACAGGTACTTTTATTGACCTACCCAACGGTACTATACAAGTGAATTCTGGAAAAAGAAAATTCATTGCACCCCACCTTTTAAAGCAAAAAAACGACACCAAACTGGTATATATTATTTAAACAGCGTGAACAAATGTCGTTTTTAAGTGCTATGGACTGTAAGTAAAGTGTCCTGTGTTTGGTTTCCTTAGGAGAAGATCCAGAAGCTGTATGAGAGGAAGCTTCATGGGGATATTGACACCAACAGCCACATCCAGAATAAGAAGGAATTTCGCAACCCCAGGTGAGTCTGGTATGTCAGTTAACCTGATAAGGCTGCAAAAACATTCAGTGGTTTTATTACTAGGATTTATTGAAACTTTGTCTAAAATAATATAAAGTTGTCCAGATAAAACATGAAACCCACAACCTTGCTAACCCTAACCCCTCTTTTTTGTGAACTATTTTATTTTAGTATTTATGAAAAGCTGATCCAGTATTGTGGAATTGACGAACTCGGAACAAACTACCCAAAGGTGAGGCATTGAGTATGGAATGCAATTACTGTGCCTCTAAATCCCAACCCCTTAATCTGTCACGGTACAGCATTGAGTTGGGACTCCATATCAGTGCAATTCTGTTTTTATTTTCTGAACTGTTTAATTGTTGTAACTAAATCCTTCTCTGGTTGTGGGGGCTTGTGACGAAGTGCCTGCCCCTGTGTGTATTTTCTGTGTTATATGTTGTATGTTGCGTGTGTTAATGTTGGTGTATAGTCATTGGTACACGGGATATAAATGGGTGTGTGCAGCACGAGTATTTAAATTGTATAATTATATTTAGGCACGGGATTGCACTTCACGTGCATTTAAAGTATAGTATGTGAGCACGGGGTTGCACAGAATTAATTCACGTGCTGGGATTCAAGTGAATAATTAATTAGTAATTGAATCCCAGCACAACAGTATATATAGATGCACGTTTGACTCACTCGGGGTTGTGTGTTCGGCGAGTGGAGAACGGGAGAGAGAGAGGAGGAAAAAGGAAAGTAGGAAAAAGTAAAGAAAGCTACATTTTTGTTTCACTCACCGTTTGTCTGTCTGTTTACTTTTTAGTCTGTTTTTGTTCGTCTATTTATTTTGGCCTCAAGTGCCGTGTCCTGTTTTGTGTTTAAAACCTTTTATTTTCTGTTCTGTTTAATTATTAAATGCTGAGCGCGATCAATTTGAGTTTGTTGGTTGTTCATTCAAATGCACAACAATTAACATACCTATTCAATTAGGTGAAGCAGGAGAGTGAACGAAAAAATGAAGCTTTTATACAGAATTGGGATTTTGTCATTCGGTTCGCCTGCAGTACAGCAGATAGGTGACTCCCTAAGCTCATTCTGTCAGTGTATCCCCGTTATAGTAAGCCAGTTACCGTAATTTAAATCTATATTTGTAGTGTGTTTGAAATGTAATATTCACAGTATTTGATGGTATTGAGATCAAATGCAAAACCTGTAACTAAGGCTTGTCTGAGCTGCTGGGCAAAGCATTTCACTTTGAGGCATTAAAATTTGGAGATAAGGCTTCAACCACTATCAAAGATTCTAGTGAGTCATTTGACAAATAACTACTGTATCCTAGTCGTGTAGGCTGCTGTAACCCATGTGGTGCTTCACTGATGATTTCACAGTGGCCAATTAGCACCTACTCTAAAATAGACGCTCTTATCCAAATAACGCCCAGGTAAAGAGAAGGTTGAGAAAATAAGTGCCTGTCTACTATTTTAAGCAAATATGTTCGGATACAGTATATCCCTACCAACATCCAAGAATAGCGTGGGGGGCTTGTGCTTGTGTGGTATCTTTTGAAGGAGTCAAAAAGCCAAGGTCTGGTCTACTTTGTCTTAGTGTGGTATCTGATTGACTATTGACTCCATTGAGTTTCTAAATTCTTTGTAAGAAAACTCCATCATGAGGATTGTGCCACTCATTTTTGTCTTGTTCTCCAGGACATGTTTGATCCTCATGGCTGGTCAGAAGATTCCTACTACGAGGCTCTAGGTAAGGTGTTTTCTTGGATTCTCCTTTTTATTCTTTTTGTAATTCAGACAGCCGAGTTCATCGTTTCCAATTCTACTTTCCAGCTAAAGCCCAGAAGGTGGAGATGGACAAACTCGAAAAGGCCAAGAAGGAGCGAACTAAGGTGGGTGTGTTTCCTACGAGTCTTCCCACCCCACCTTCATTCAGCCTCCTCCTTGATCTCAGAGGGGTAGTCTGAGGCTCTTAACAAGGTTTCCAAAACCAATCAAAAACACATCTGGCTCTTTAATGGAATGCTGTTCAACAACAGCCGTAATATTAACTATTAACCCCCTCAATTCAAACTGAACTCCTCCCTCTGGAGGACTGACAGTTGGGGACTGTTTATTTTGGTCTGAAGTGCCGTATGCTGTTTTTGTTTAAATCTTTTATTTGTTTGTTTAATAAACTCACTGAGTGCAGCCATAGCGCCTCAGTTTCATCCCATATCATCTGTATTTTACTGGTGCTTACTGAACCTGACGTCACCACCCACACGTACCACTCAAGCCATCCGTGACATATGGGGTCAGAGTGGCATAACAGCACCTCCAAGCAACAGACCGGGGATACTGCGGGTGAAGTTATATTTTCCTTTTTCAAGAGGATTGTTTTTTGAACAAGAGGCAGAGCAGCTCCCTCCATCACCAGAGGGAGAGGAGCAGGAGCTGCCTCTGCCTCGACCACCTCCACCACCAGGAGGAGAGGAGCAGGAGCTGCCTCTGCCTCCACCACTAAGAGGAATAAAGCAGAAGCTGTCTCTGCCTCCACCGCCAGAGGGAGAGCAGCAGGAGCTGCCTCTGCCTCCCCCGCCAAAAGGAGAGCAGCAGGAGCTGCCACTGCCTCCACCGCCAGAGGGAGAGCAGCAGGAGAATGCACAAATCAGGTGCTGAGGTTCAAGTGAATAATTAATTAGTAATTGAATCCCAGCACAGCTGTATAAATAGTTGCACAATTCACTCTCATGGTTGTGTGTTCAGGGAGAAAGAATGGGAGTGAGAAGGAAAAAAATAATTAAAATAACAAATGCTACTCGTGCGAGAGGACTTGCACGATACTTGTTTAGTGTTAGTCTGTTTTTGTTTGTCTACCGTATTCCTTTTGAATTTAAGACGCGCTTTCTTAACCATTTTTTGCTTCTCAAAAATAGCCTGCGTCTTAAATTAAGAGTACAGTACAGTGATGTGTGTTTTAAGATCGACAACAAAAGACGTGACTACCTGACTACACAAACAGCAACATGACTGACTGCCGAGAAAAGACAACAAAGGCGTCTGCCCGAATACACAAGCAGCAACGTGACACTGCTGGGAAAAAACAAACCAAGCTTCCTGAGGAATTCTAAGAGTTTACAATTTCAGCATTTCTAACAAACAGTACCAGCTTGGAGAGATCGGAAATGTTGATCAGACCCCTGTATTTTTCTACATGCCAGGCAATGTTCAATGCTGTTGTGGTTGCTGGTTTACATGTTGCCTGATGCCATGGAGTGTTGTGTCGTGCTTGCTGTTGCCAGGATGTGTGATGCCGTAAGTGAGTGGTGGTATGTGTAGACAGAGACGCCATCTTAAATATTACACAGTGCACAGCACAATAAATTAGCTCCGTAGTTAATCTACAACAACACTGTTTCGTGTCAGTTTTGTACGATACAACAGCGTAATTGAGGTTGTATCTTTGTAAATGCATATTTATTTGATGTTTTATTTTTTCCTCAAGTTGAGGGTGGTAAATTTGGTCTGCGTCTTAAATTTGAGGGCGTCTTAAATTTGAAGGAATACGGTTTATTTTGGCCTAAAGTGCCATGTGCTGTTTTTGTTTAAATCTTTTATTTGTTTGTTTATTAAACTCACTGAGTGCAGCCATAGCGCCTCAGTTTCACCCCGTATCATCTGTGTTTTACTGCTGCTTACTGAACCTGACGTCACCACCCACACGCACCACTCAAGCCATCCGTGACAGGGACCAAAACAATAAACAGGTAGTTTGAAAGTGACAGTTGATGTTTTTGTTTGTTTGTTTGTTTGTTTGTTTTTTTGTATGTGTAATGTGTTATCTTTTTTCTTACTGCCTGCCCGCAGGACACCCCGGTAAATGTGAATCGTCTCCATTTTATATATATATATATAATCCTGCTTGTTTGAATATTATTGTGAAACTCCGTGAGGAATTTTGGATCATTCAGCTCGTTGATGTTTTCCCAGCAATTCTTTGACTGCCATTAAAATATTTACCTACTTTAGACTTAGTTTTACGAAGGTTGTCATCAATAACTTTAGCACTCAATCATAACTTGCAGTATATAGAAATATTAAATGGAAACGTATGAAATTCTTGAATGAAGTCTTTATCAACGTCTTCATGTGGTTAACATATACACACAATGGCTGTGTTTCCATTAAAAGATTTTATTTGATAAATCTATGCACTTAAACCAAGAACGTGCGACAAGCCCAGTGAAAACAGACTTCACATCAGTTTAGCTGTTATTCAAACTTCAATTCGATACTTTATACAAATCAAGGTACTAACTGCTTCAAGCCGTATTCAGTGGCTTAAAGCATTACAACGAAAAAGGTTGTACATTCCAACAAAGGTCACGGGAATGTGTTACAAGCAGTATAGTAACCACAGCCTCCAGTTCTTTCATATGGGTGAAGTTGGATAGGACAGCTTAATGGATACCTCTTTTTCCAGAATATCTTCTTTGCTGCAAAACTGCAAATTTTCTTCAACATTTTAATGGAAATATAACGTGAGGTTCACGGTTATGATGGGAAGAGGCAGATAGCAAGGTGTAGGTAGAAAAAAAATCAATTACTTTCATGCACACCTTTAGTATAAAGAGGATAAATCTACCTGGAGCAAAGTTAGTGGAACACCAGACAATGATCTGCAATAAACAAAATATAAACAATAGACCAAACTGAGTAACCAGCTTAGTCCTGTTGCTTTCCTAATGGGGGGGCAAGCCAGAACCTTCAGCAGAGTAAGCCAATGAAACCCCAGTTACTGCTTGCAGCGTACATACTGGAAAAGCAATGGGAGCCACATGTGTACCCCATAGCTCCACTGGAGAAGAGCAGTATAGCATCCTGCATTCCACACTAGTCTGATGGCTCTTCTGATCGGATAAGAAGACCTTTGAGGAAGGAAGAGTGACTCATTGTAAAAAAAAAAAAAAAAAAAAAATTAAAAAAAAAGTCACTGTGCGATTTAATGATGACTAATAACCATGGGATTTTCTCACTGTGAAGTTTGTGAAGCATTGCTAAATTGTGCTTGAAAAAACCCCAGAACAAACCTTGTCTGAAGAGTGTGTCTAAAATGTCTTCTTATCCCACTGTATTTTGCATTTTAGTTTTATATCCCTCTAGAGCAGGGTTTTCCAACCCCTGGTCCTGGGGGACCCACTGTGTCTTTTGGTTTTTGTTCCAACTGAGCTCTCAATTACTTAATTAAACCCTTAATTGAACTAATAATGTGCTTAATTAGACTTTTTAATTGTTTTCAGCTTTTAAACAGTTGGAGATTTCAAGTTAACTATACAATTTTATAAATCTTGTCAACTTTTTAGTAGCTGAGAACAATTAAAAAGGGTTTAAATTTAAATTAAGGGTTTAATTAAATAAATGCCATTTATTTAATTAAGGCAGCAGGGGTGGAGTAGTGGTTAGGGCTCTGGACTCTTGACCAGAGGGTTGTGGGTTCAATCCCCAGTGGGGGACACTGCTGTTGTACCTTTGAGCAAGGTACTTTACCTAGATTGCTCCAGTAAAAACCCAACTGTATAAATGGGTAATTGTATGTAAAAATAATGTGATATCTGTATAATGTGAAATAATGTATAATGTGATATCTTGTAACAATTGTAAGTCACCCTGGATAAGGGCGTCTGCTAAGAAATAAATAAATAAAAAATAATAATAAATTTGATTTAATCTTGTAAAACCAGTATCTCTTGGTACACCATGACTGTGCTAACAACTGCACCAGGCTGCGTCCCAGTTCATTGGTTCTAGCCACTAGGCCACACTGCATCCCAGTTCCTTGACTGTAAACCCTAGGCCACACTCCCTCCCAGTCCCTGTGCTCTGAGTGTGCAGTGGCTCCCTGGGTAGAGACCTTTCTGTGTTTTCCTAGGAGGCTACTTCAGGAGGACTATCTCTCTTTCAGATTGAGTTTGTGACTGGTACCAAGAAGGGCACAACAACCAATGCTGCTGCCACCACCAGCAGCACTGCCAGCACCACAGCCGCAGGTATCGACCAAGAGGGAAATGATTTACCGATCAGCAGTCATATTTCCTAATAAGATATTGTATTGCAGTTAGAGGTTGTGTATTTTGGTATATGACAAAAATAATTACATTACTACTTGTTGTCCACCAAATGGTTCTTGAATGATAAATATTATTTGGTGATACATATTATTAATTGAGTTGGACCTTTTTGTCTTTTTTGCCCATATTACAGTACAAAATTCCCATGCTTCCTAATTAACATAAATCTGGCCTTGAAGAACAGACCTTGTTGGTTGTGTACTAGACAAATTTCTTTAATTGTATTCAGTTTTTGACTGAGTGAAGTCGTGGCGTATTTCCTGCTCAGTCCTGTTGGTTAGTGGCTGCTCTTCTCACTTCTTGCTTTTCCTCCAGATGCTCAGAAGAGGAAGAGCAAATGGGACTCTGCTGTGCCAGTATCCCTCGCACAGCCCACCATTCTCACAACTACAGCAACTCTGCCCGCCGTCGTCTCGGTAACCACTACTGCAAGCGGCACCAAGACCACCGTCATCTCTGCTGTGGGGACCATTGTAAAGAAAGCCAAGCAGTGACTAAATCCCCCTGGTGTACTGGCTCTGAAACTTTCAGTGCTCTTAAAGGGGGTTCTTCCCTCGTCTCTTTATTGACCTCTGTGGACGTCTCTAGATAATGTAACGACAAACTTTCAACAAAGCTGTTTGCAATTCACTGTTGTCAGCCGACAGAGTGGTATTCATGCAGCAGCTGAGTCCGGGGGGTCCATTTTGCTGGGATCTCCATGCCCCCCCGGTAGTCAAAGGAATTCAAGGACCTGAAGTATCCCATAGCATTTTGTATGATAAAACCAACTGTCAGTTTACGTTTTTTTTTATATATATATATAAAATTGTGAATAAAATATTTGAACACTTTCATAATTTAACATTTGGGTTTGACCGTGTTCTTTTCAAAAACGTTTATTGCTTGTCCATGCAAACATTACTTGCAAAAAAATCACTCCTCAATTCCCAATTCTAGAAAAGAATTATGTTCAAAGCATGTATGAATATCTTTAAGATTTTGAAGTATGTCTGAAAGAAGATTTAAAGTGTCTTTATATTGTGTTCAGTGACTGGAGTGTCTGTTGTTGGCTTAGAGCTAGAAAGTTGAGGATATTTTGTTTCTGCTGCTGAATGCTTTGTAATTGTCACTTATTAAAGCTGGTATTATTTTACTACTTTTATAATGGCTTCCTGAG
Source organism: Acipenser ruthenus (assembly GCF_902713425.1). Lineage (NCBI taxonomy): Eukaryota > Metazoa > Chordata > Actinopteri > Acipenseriformes > Acipenseridae > Acipenser > Acipenser ruthenus. The sequence goes on along the minus strand of NC_081207.1, from coordinate 12,530,149 downwards.
ATTTTTTTGAGTTGGTATTGACATTTCTTTTTTTTAATTTTGGAAGGAATGAGAACTGCAAAAACCTCAAGCCATCCTCGATCTTTAAAGTAAGCTTTATTGTGTGACCCTTGTCATTGCTTCACCAAAATCCAATTTCATTGAACTACATCAGGGGTGGGCAACTCGGGCTGTTCCAGTCCCGGGCCCTGGTTTTCCACTGTGGATAAATTGCACATGTTATACATTTACTACTGAAGGGGCAATTTGCCCATAGTGGAAAATGTAGGCCCATGTTTTTGTTTTGGCCATTTTCCTTAATGTTTAAATTTTCCATATTAATTTTTGTAGCTGGTGCTGTCTCTCTTGTGCTGTCCACAAACTGTTTTCATAAACCTCATCCTTAAATACAGCAAGCTGCTAAAAAATTACAAATGACAACTATCTTTAAACTGTAAATTGCTAAAACCTTTTTACAATGAGGCTGGAGACTGTTCCCCTTGTATGAGTTTTCATGTTTAAAAGTTACAGACATGCAGTGATAAATCACAATGTACCATTATGCAGTTCAAAGGGTGTGGCAGTTAATTGCACCTCAGATGAAAAACAAAAACTCTTCAGAGTATGTCTTGAGGAATGCTCTTCAAATCTCTACAGAAGAAAATGACAAGTCTGAATGTTTTAGTCATTATTTTTTGGAATTTGCAGCACATTGGTAGGCTTATACACTAGTCCAATTTTGTAAGTTTCATATTTTCAAACTGATCCGTAAGGCACTCTTGTAACTAACTAGCAGTGTTTGAACGGTGGGTAGAGCCAAAAACCAAAAATGGAAGAAATAAAATAAGCTTAACATTTAGAATAATTTTACTTGAACCCTTTTCCACTAAAACTACTCCATATTATATGCACACTATACTTTTAGAACAGCAATCAAGTTTTCAAAAGGGGGAGTTAGCCCCAGTATCTGTCCGACACCTGCAACATGATTGGACGTAGATAACAAGTGCATTCAAAATATAAATCAGTGTAGAGCAGTTCACACAAAGTGGTTTGTAATGACCCAATTGATAATGAAGATAATGGTTTATAATGAAAATGAACCCTGCAGTTGGCACTGCTTCTTGTTTTCTAAGGATTATACGTCCTGATAATCCAAAATGAAAAGCCTGGCCATGCACAAGAAAGGACTCTTTACAGACGACTATGTTTTGACCTTGATACTGGCTTGTTTTAGAAGCCAGTGTCTCGTACCAGTCTGATTATAGAATCAGATGTGAGTGGAATGTCTGGGAATGGAGAGCAGAATACAAAACCCACCTGGACAGCACATGCTGGATTGTCATGCTTGTATTGGATTTCAAGGCTCCTATGGAATGCAACTGCAGATTCTGCAAATCAAGGATTGACCACTGACTGCACCTATTCGCCACAATGGAAGAAGAATGCACATGCTCAGGGTGTCTGACAAAAGCATCTCATTTCACAGGTTTTGCTTTGGGGGTTGTCCCTTGGGTGACAAAGAGGTCCTAAATTTGTTTGAATTACAAAATATAGTACAAGGAAGTGAGAATAAATGGTAGAATTCAAAAGTTATAAACCCAGAAGCAAAGATGATGGGTCAGTACAGAGGCTCTCAAAAGTATTCACCTCCCTGGACTTTTCCACATTTTATTGTGTTACAACATGGAATCAAAATGGATTTAATTAGGAGTTTTTGCCACTGATCAACACAAAATAGTCCATAATGTCAAAGTGAAAAATTAAATCTACAAATTGTTCTAAATTAATTAAAAATATAAAACAGAAAATAATTGATTGCATAAGTATTCACCCCCTTTGCTATGACACACCTAAATAAGCTCTGGTGCAACCAGTTGTCTTTAGAAGTCACATAATTAGTTGAATGGAGTCACATGATTTCAGGTTAAATACACCTGTCTCTGGGAGGTCCCACAGTTGGTTAGTGCATTTCCTAACAAAAACTACATCATGAAGATGAAGGAACATTCAAAGCAAATCCAGAATAAGGTTCTTCAAAAGAGAATATGGCACAACTGTGAATCTGTCTGGAACAAGCCGTCCTCAAAAACTGAGTGTCCGGGCGAGAAGGGCACTAGTCAGGGAGGCCACCAAGAGGCCTATGGTAACTCTAAAGGAGTTACAGTCTTCCACGGCTGAGCTGGCAGACACTGTGCATACGGCAACAATATCCCGGGTGCTTCACAAAACTGGCCTTTATGGGAGAGTGGCAAAAAGAAAGCCATCGTTGAAAAAAACTCACATTACATCTCGGCTAGAGTTTGCCAGAAGGCATGTGGGAGAATCTGAGACCAAGTGGAAGAAGATTCTATGGTCTGATGAGACCAAAATAGAGCTTTTTGGCCTCAACGCTAAGCGCTATGTTTGGCGCAAGCCTAACACCGCACATCATCCTGAGAACACCATCCCTACCGTGAAGCATGGTGGTGGCAGCATCATGCTATGGGGATGCTTCTCTGCGTCAGGGCCTGGAAAGCTTGTGAAGATAGAGGGCAAAATGGATGCAGCAAAGTACAGAGAAATCCTGGAGGAAAACCTGCTGAAGTCTGCAAGAGACCTGGGACTTGGGAGAAGATTCATCTTCCAGCAGGACCCCAAACATACAGCCAAAGCCACACTGGTGTGGCTTAAAAACAAAAAGGTCAATGTCCTGGAGTGGCCCAGTCAAAGCCCAGACCTCAATCCAATTGAGAATATGTGGAAAGAGTTGAGAATTGCTGTTCACCAAAGGTCCCCATCCAACTTGACGGAGCTTGAGCAATTTTGCAAAGAAGAATGGGCAAAAATTGCAGTGTCCAGATGTGCAAAGCTGGTAGAGACTTATCCAAATAGACTCATGGCTGTAATTGCTGCCAAAGGTACCTCTACCAAATATTGACTCAAGGGGGTGAATACTTATGCAATCAATTATTTTCTGTTTTGTATTTGTAATTAATTTAGAATAATTTGTAGATTTTATTTTTCACTTTGACATTATGGACTTTTTTTGTGTTGATCAGTGGCAAAAACTCCTAATTAAATCCATTTTGATTCCATGTTGTAACACAATAAAATGTGGAAAAGTCCAAGGGGGTTGAATACTTTTGAGAGCCACTGTATGTATTTGAGGGGGTGCAATTTTATGCTTAGAATGTTTTTAACAAATGTTTTCCAGGTGTAGATTTAACATTGTGCTGCAAGGGATTTTTAGGTTGAACTGTGGGTTTATCAATTGATGAATAGAAAAAAAAGAAAGACGTCTGTGACTAATAATATGCACACTGCAATCGCATATTACTTTACTTGGTGGTTGTTCTTAACCCCCATTATGAAAGTTTTGTAAAGGACAGGGGTCAATAAGGCCTAGATTTTGCACATGAAATCTATGCTATCCCATGGATATAAAGCAGGGGTATGCAGTGCAGTTCCCTTTCAAGTAGGGAACATTAACAATTACAAGACACCCGAATCTGAAAAACTTATACCAAAGACACTCGTCAGAGGAGGATGACATAGTGCTGCTCCGCCCCCACAAGCAAAAAACCACTCATTTTGTTTACTACTGTATGTCGTCCTGGATAAGGGCATTTGCTAAGAAATAAATAATAATAATAATACTCACCCTGACAGCATCGCCATTTTCCTTTTCAGCCCAACCTGATTAACATCAGAGAGTTGATAAGTATATCCTCCTGTATATTTTTGTGCTCTTTTTTAGCATTTGCTTAAGAAGTGCGGAATTATGTATGGAATTGCTAAAATAATTTTGTATTATTTCTAGCCAAGTTTCTGTTTTTCTGTATTTTGAGCTAGCGCTGGTTAAGCACCTCCACGGTCTTCTGTGCCATGGGAATCCTGCGGCTCTATTGCCTTCCTTCCTGGGATCTTAGCCCATCACATCGCCAACTTGTTGAGCTGAATTTTATAGATAAAATATTGTTATAATATTATTGTTAATAATAATAATAATAATAATAATAATAATAATAATAATAATAATAATAATAATAATAATACATTTTATTTATAAAGCGCCTTTTCAATCCCAAAGCGCTTAACATAGTTGATGACAAGATAACATACAGTAATAAAAAAAAATACATTCAAACATTCAACAAAATAAGAACATAAGAACATAAGAACATAAGAAAGTTTACAAAAGAGAGGAGGCCATTCAGCCCATCTTGCTCATTTGGTTGTTAGTAGCTTGTTGATCCCAGAATCTCATCAAGCAGCTTCTTGAAGGATCCCAGGGTGTCAGCTTCAACAACATTACTGGGGAGTTGGTTCCAGACCCCTTTATCTAATCTCCATTTATGACCCCTGGTCCTTTTTTCTTTTTTCAAGTCAAAGAAGTCCCCCGGGTTGACATTGTCAATACCTTTTAGGATTTTGAATGTTTGAATCAGATCGCCGCGTAGTCTTCTTTGTTCAAGACTGAATAGATTCAGTTCTTTTAGCCTGTCTGCATACGACATGCCTTTTAAACCCGGGATAATTCTGGTTGCTCTTCTTTGCACTCTTTCTAGAGCAGCAATATCCTTTTTGTAACGAGGTGACCAGAACTGAACACAATATTCTAGGTGAGGTCTTACTAATGCATTGTAAAGTTTTAACATTACTTCCCTTGATTTAAATTCAACACTTCTCACAATATATCCAAGCATCTTGTTAGCCTTTTTTATAGCTTCCCCACATTGTCTAGATGAAGACATTTCTGAGTCAACATAAACTCCTAGGTCTTTTTCATAGTTCCCTTCTTCAATTTCAGTATCTCCCATATGATATTTATAATGCACATTTTTATTGCCCGCATGCAATACTTTACACTTTTCTCTATTAAATTTGTGTCTGCCCAATTTGTGTCTGCCCAATTTTGAATGCTGTCTAGATCATTTTGAATGACCTTTGCTGCTTCAACAGTGTCTGCCACTCCTCCTATTTTTGTGTCGTCTGCAAATTTAACGAGTTTGCTTACTATATCAGAGTCTAAATCATTAATGTAGATTAGGAATAGCAGAGGACCTAATACTGATCCCTGTGGTACTCCACTGGTTACCTCACTCCATTTCGAGGTTTCTCCTCTAATCAGTACTTTCTGTTTTCTACATGTTAACCACTCCCTAATCCATGTGCATGCATTTCCTTTAATCCCTACTGCGTTCAGTTTGAGAATTAATCTTTTATGCGGGACTTTGTCAAAAGCTTTCTGGAAATCTAAATAAACCATGTCGTATGCTTTGCAGTTATCCATTTTCAATGTTGCATCCTCAAAAAAGTCAAGTAGGTTAGTTAGACATGATCTCCCTTTCCTAAAACCATGCTGGCTGTCTCCCAGGATATTGTTACCATATAGGTAATTTTCCATTTTGGATCTTATTATAGTTTCCATAAGTTTACATATAATAGAAGTCAGGCTTATTGGTCTGTAGTTACCTGGTTCGGTTTTGTCTCCCTTTTTGTGGATTGGTATTACGTTTGCTATTTTCCAGTCTGTCGGTACAACCCCTGTGTCAAGAGACTGTTGCATGATCTTGGTTAGCGGTTTGTAAATAACTTCTTTCATTTCTTTGAGTACTATTGGGAGGATCTCATCTGGCCCAGGGGATTTGTTTATTTTAAGAGCTCCTAGTCCCTTTAACACTTCTGCCTCTGTTATGCTACAGTTATTTAAAATTGGATAGGAACAGGTCGACATGTGGGGCATGTTGTCCGTGTCCTCCTTTGTAAAAACCTGTGAAAAGTAATCATTTAATATATTTGCTATTTTTTTTTCTTCATCTATGATTTTGCCATTTGTGTCTCTTAGACATTTAACCTCCTCTTTGAATGTTCTCTTGCTGTTATAATATTGGAAAAAACATTTTGGAATTGGTTTTAGCCCCCTTAGCAATATTGATTTCTATCTCTCTCTTGGCTTTTCTAACTTCCTTTTTGACTTGCGTTTGCAGTTCCAAGTACTCTTTCTGTGTGCTTTGTTTTTGGTCCCTTTTAAACGCTCTGTAAAGTGCCTTTTTTCGCTGAATATTTTTTTTAATTGATCTATTAAACCATTTTGGCAATTTTGTTTTAGATTTAGATTTGTCTACTTTTGGGATGTAATTGTTTTGTGCCTCTAGTACTACATTTTTAAAAAAACAGCCACCCTTTTTCTGTGGATGTTTTCTCTATTTTACTCCAATCTACTTCTATTAGTCTCTGTTTCATACCTTCGTAGTTTGCTTTTCTAAAATTGTAAACCTTAGCTTTAGTCATTACTTTTGGGGTTTTAAAAAATATTTCAAATGAGACCATGTTGTGGTCTGAGTTTGCCAATGGCTCTCTGACCTCTGTTTTAGTTATTCTGTCTTCATTATTTGAAAAGACTAAATCAAGGCATGCCACCCCTCTAGTCGGTGCCTTGACAAATTGCGTTAGGAAGCAGTCATTTGTCATTTCCACCATTTCAATTTCGTCCGTCGTGCCCCCCATTGGGTTTTCCCATTTTATATGGGGGAAGTTGAAATCCCCCATTAGTATGGCTTCTCCTTTTCTACACGCATTTCGAATGTCATTGTACAACAGATTATTTTGCTCAGCGTCTGAATTTGGCGGTCTATAGCATGCTCCTATTATTATGCCCTTTGAATTTGTGTCCATTATTCTGACCCATATTGATTCTGCATTGTTTTCTTTGTCCTGATTTAACACCTGGGCTTCAAGGCTATTTCTTATGTATAGCGCTACCCCTCCGCCTCTTCTGTCCTGCCTGTCTTTCCTATACAGTGTGTACCCACTAATATTATATTCGTCTCCATCACTCTCAGACAACCAAGTTTCTGTAACACCTATCACATCGTAGAGACAGCATTAACAAATGATAGGGCAAAATAAAATACAGTAATAAAAAACAATACAAATACATTCAACAAAGTAAGAGACAGCATTAACACAGATCCTTGAAAGCTAGTTTAAAAAGATATGTTATGAGGCAGGTTTTAAAAATCTCATCTCTGAATCTCTTATGGAGCTCAGTAGTGCATTCCAGAGGTAAGGAGCTGCACTACAGAAGGCTTTCTCTCCCATGGACCGTAGCTTGGTAATAGGTGGTTGAAGATAACCGGAGTTGGAAGACCGGAGAGTGTGAACAGGAGAGTAGGCATGAAGCAGGTCCCACGGGTATCCCGGAGTAGTGCCATGGAGCGACTTGTACGTGAGGAGCATGATCTTAAAGTCAACCCTGAATCGTATTGGGAGCCAATGTAGTTTATAAAGCACAGCTGTAATATGTTCCCAAGATGCTGTATGGTTAAAACACAGGCAGCAGAATTCTGCACATATTGGAACTTGTTTATAATTGTTCATTATTCATTTTACAGTATTGCGTACCGTGTGTTTTGCTTTGCGTTAGCGATCGGAAAAGGTAAGTATTGAAACCCAAGCAGCTACAGTGGGTGTTCCTACTTTAGCAACTCATTGCTGTTTTAGTGCAGCTATCCAGCAGCACTATTACAAAGCAGGCTATTTCTTGTCTCACGTTCTGCTGACTAGAAATTAGCCAGTGGCTTTGTGCAGATGGGCATTCCTGCTACTCGCCACGAACAGTAACAATAGATTGCGGATGCAACCCCGGTTCCCTGAAAGAGAAAATAACCATCAAATATGGGATATCGCCGTCAGGCAGTAGGAATTGGCTGAGCTTTATAGCAAAGCTGCTGATAGAGCTAATGTGTAAGCCTGTCCCCCTGGAAACGCACTTCTTCTTTGGCTTCAGGCCAAGAAGGCTTCTGGAGCGACCTCGCGGTTTGATGGTTATTTTCTCTTTCAGGGAACCGGGTTGCATCCGCAACCTATCGTTCCCTTTCAATTTGAAAATAACCATCAAATATGGGAACAGTGTACCCAAGCCGTTGCGAGGGAGGATTATCGGCAGTAGGACAGACTTACATCATAACGCAACTGCGTAGACAACCATCTACGCATATGCGGAGCAGCGCCTCAGTGTCTATGCTCGCAATGACACCTGTCCTAAGGTGGAATAGTTAACACCATATTGTCAACCACTCTATATGTCCGCATCCTGAGGCGTCATAGAGTGTAACACAGATGCTCCAAATAATGGAGCATCTGTGTTACACAGATGCTCCATTATTACTTGTACTGTGATTCTTGAAATGTATTTTTGTTTACGACTGTAAGTCGCCCTGGATAAGGGCATCTGCTAAGAAATAAATAATAATAATAATAATGGAGCAGAGGAATCCAGTACATTCAACCGGTAAAACCTCGTAAAAGTATGTGGTGTAGCCCAACTGACTGCAGCGCAGATGTCCGACACCGGCACCCCTCTGAAGAGGGCCGAGGAGGTCGCCATCTCCCTAGTGGAATGCGCCTTCAGCTGCCCTGGCGGCGGAAGGTCCGCTGATTCATACGCTAACTTAATAGCATCCACTATCCAATGGGAAAGGCGTTGTTTAGACAACGACTGACCCAGAGTCCTAGAACCATGGCATACTGTGACAATGTGCCCCGCCCCTGTGTGCTTATTATGTGTTGTATGTTGCGTGTGTTAATGTTGGTGTATAGATTGGTACACGGGATATAAACGGGTCTGTGTTTCACGTGTATTTAAAAAGTGTAGATTTGTATTTAGGCACGAGGAGAGCACAAATCACTTCACATGCTGGTTAAATGTAATATGTGAGCACGGGGTTGCACAGAATTAATTCACGTGCTGGGATTCAAGTGAATAATTAATTAGTAATTGAATCCCAGCACAACAGTATATATAGATGCACATTTCATTCAGTCGGGGTTAGGTGTTCGGTGAGTGGAGAACGGGATTGGAGCGGAGGTAAATGTTAATGAAAAGAGTAAGAATTAGTAGTTGTTTTCACTCACCGTGTTTGTTTGTTTGTCTCTCCGTGCACCGTTTGTTAAGTGTTAGTTCGTTTTGTTTGTCTGTTTATTTTGGCTACAAGTGCCGTGTCCTTTTTTGTGTTCCAACCTTTTATTTTCTGTTCTGTTTATTAAATGCTGAGCGAAAGCATTCGCTCAGCTTCACCAAACCACAAGTCTCTGTCTGTTTATTTCCTGCATCTGGTCTGACGCCGCCCACTCCGGCCGTCTTTGTGACACATACAAACAATTGTTCCATTTGCCTCACGCTCCTCGTACGGTCGATATAGCACCGTAATGCCCGCACAGGGCAGAGCACGTGTAATCGTTCTTCCTTTGGGGAAGAGAAGGGGGGAGGATGGAACACCATCAACTCCACTGACTGGTTCACATGGAATGTGGATATGACCTTGGGCAAGAAAGCCGGATTTGTACGCATGGAGACTCTAGATCCGTCTCCTGCAAAGCGAGTACAAGATGGATGCACTGAAAGTGCCTGTAACTCGCCCACACGTTTCGCTGATACCACTGACAGCAGAAACGCGGGGTCATGGTAAGGGCTTCTAGCACCACGTCAAGGCTCCACGACGGTAAACTGGTCGTCCTAGGAGGTCGCAAGTGCCTTGCGCCCTTTAGGAACTGAGATGCCAGAAAGTGGCAACCTGGAGATAGACTGTCAATACATACATGGCATGCCGATATGGCGGCTAAATACACTTTAAGTGTAGAGGGAGATTTCCCTTCATCCAACAGTTTCTGTAGAAACTGTAATATCACTGCCATAGGGCAAGATATTGGGTCATGGCCCTCAGCTAGACACCAATCTTGAAACAACTGCCATTTGTACGTAAACTGTGACCTAGTAGAGGGTGCTCTTGCACTCTGAATGGTCGAAATAACCGCCGTTGATAGCCCTAAGGCTGACAGGCACTCACGCTCAGAGGCCAAGCCCATAGCTGCATGAGTTTGGGATTTGGGTGCCATAACCCTCCGTGGGCTTGGGATAACAGGTCTGCTCGTAGAGGGAGTTCCCTCGGGCGACCGTGCACTAACTGCACCAGGTTCGAGAACCATATTCTCTGAGGCCACCAAGGAGCGATCAGAATCACCGTTGCCTGCTCTACCCTGACCTTCTCTAGGAAGGCGGGGAGCATCGGTATCGGTGGAAAAGCATATAGGAGCCCTGGCGGCCACTCGTGGGCCAGTGCATCGACCCCTAGGGGGCTGTCGAGGTCCTTCACCGAGAACCACAGAGGGCAGTGAGTGGAATCTCACGAAGCGAAGAGATCTACTTGCACTGTGCCAAACCACTCCCAAATGCGCTCTACCACCCGAGGGTGAAGGCGCCAATTGCCCGCAAGGGGACCTCCTCTGGACAGGAGATCCGCTGCATGGTTAACTCTGCCCGGTAGATGAACCACTCGAAGAGAGGTTAATCGTAGTTGTGCCCATATGCCAACAACCGTGCTACCATCCGGTGAAGACCGGAGGACCGTAGGCTGCCCTGACGGTTGATATATGCCACTACCGTGGTGTTGTTTGACCGCACTGACACGTGCTTGTTTCGAAGCACCGGCAATAAATGCTGCAGGGCGAGGTCCACCGCTCTGAGCTCCAGAGCATTGATGTGGGCTAACCTCCAAGGTCCTTACCACACTCCACGGGTCCCTGTCCCGTTCCAGACTGCTCCCCAACCTTCGTTGGAAGCGTCGGTAGTGATCATTTTCCTCCGGAAGATGGAACCCAAACGTACGCCCTGGCGGATGTTCAAAGGAACTTTCCACCATCGTAGAGCTTCCCAGCAGGTTTTGGAAATCCTCAACCTGCGGTGTTTGTCTCTCCGCGGTTGTAACGTGAAGGCACTGAACCAGACCTGTAGAGGTCTCTGGTGTAGTAAGCCCAAGGGAATGGCTTGCGAGGCAGCAGCCATCAACCTTAGCATGCGCTGACACAGCTCCATGCTCACTGTTTCACTCAACCTGAATAGGGAGAGACACCGCTCCATCAAGGCAACTCTTTGTGTCGACAGGGTCGCTTCCATGGACACTGAGTCTAGATGCAGACCCAAAAACTCTGTCTGTTGGCTCGGCACGAGGCGGCTCTTTTCTGACCTAGCTGCTGAAGATGGTCTATAACCATCACTGTGTGCTGTGCCAACTGCTCCTTCGACTGCGCACAGATGAGCCAGTTGTCCAGATAGTTCAGCAATCGGACGCCTTGAGTCCGCAAGGGAGCCAAAATGGCATCCCTACACTTCAAAAAGGTTCGAGGAGCCAGTGACAGGCCGAATGGAAGGACATGGAATTCGTATGCCTTGCCCTGAAAGGCGAACAGATGGGAACGTGAAAGTACGCATCTGTTAGGTCCACGGTGGTAAACCAGTTGCCGCGACGGGACAGACTGGATAATGTGCCGGTGCGTAAGCTTCTTGAACGATAACACCCGTAGGTCTTTGTTCAATGCTTGCACATCTAAAATAGGGCAGAGCCCGCCGTCTTTCTTGGGCACTGTCACAAAGACGGCCGGAGTGGGTGGTGTCAGACCAGATGCAGGAAATAACACACACAGAGACTTGGAGTTTGGTGAGGCTGAGCGCGTGATCGCGCTCAGCATTTAATAAACAGAACAGAAAATAAAAGGTTTGAACAGACAAAAACACAGGACACGGCACTTGTAGCCAAAATAAACAGACGAACAAAACGGACTAGACAGTGCACAGACAGACGAACAAACACGGTGAGTGAAAACACTATTTTTACTATTATTATTCTAACACTTATTATCTTTACCTCTGTCTCCAATCCCGTTCTCCACTCACCGAACACCTAACCCTGAGTGCAAGAAATGTGCGTCTATATATACTATTGTGCTGGTATTCAATTACTAATTAATTATTCACTTGAATCCCAGCACGTGAATTAATTCTGTGCAACCCCGTGCTCACATATTACATTTAACCAGCACGTGAAGTGATTTGTGCTCTCCTCGTGCCTAAATACAAATCTACACTTTTTAAATACACGTGAAACACAGACCCGTTTATATCCTGTGTACCAATGACTATACACCAACATTAACACACGCAACAGACAACACATAACACACAAATGCACACAGGGGCGGGGCGCATTGCCACATATACCCCCCCTTGTGCGCAGCACACATGGCCTCAACGGCCACCTCCCCCCTTAAAAATCCAGCAGTCCAGGACAAAGTCTCGGGCTGGGAAGGGAGGCTTCAGTGGGCCCATGCCTGGCCATGCTGTCAGCACCCCTGCCGGTAGTGGCACGGCTGACAGCCTGTTGGTTTGCTCCTGCAGCGAAACTGCTGCTGGGGAAAGTGGTCTCCTGACCTCTCCCCCTGTCTTTGTAGCCGGTAGCTCCCTTTGGTGGGGCTCCGACCACAGTACTGCCGGCAGCGAAGAAGCTGCAGTGGGAGCAGGTCTCCGGACCTCCCCCACGATCTCCGGCAGCGAAACTGCTGCAGTGGGAGCAGGTCTCCGGACCTCCCCCACGATCTCCGGCAGCGAAACTGCTGCAGTGGAGCAGGTCTCCAGACCTCCCCCACGATCTCCGGCAGTGAAACTGCTGCAGTGGGAGCAGGTATCCAGACCTCCCCCACGATCTCCGGCAGCGAAACTGCTGCTGGGGTTGGTGGTCTCCAGACCTCCTCCCCCTTCTTCGTGGCCAACAGCTCCCCTTGGTGGGGTTTCCGGCCACAGTACTTCCTGCTGCGATGCGGAGCAACTAGCAGCCCCAGGCGAGGGTGAAGCGTGGCAGGGAGTCAGGACCAGCCGGGGTGCGGGTGTTGGCCCTCTTCTCGGCCTCTGCGACCAGGCGATTCTTCCCCATGCTTCCCTCAGCAGCCTATGCAAGGGCTGCGGAGGGCCGCCAGCTTCACGTCCTGGTCTTTCTGGTGAAGGGAGAGGCAGCTCCTGCTTCTCTCCCCCTGATGGTGATGGAGGCAGAGGCAGCTCCCGCTCCTCTCCTCGTGATGGTGGGGAAAGTGATACCAGCAGGCATTCATCCTCTGCTGGTGGGGGAAGTGATACCAGCAGGCATTCATCCTCTGCTGGTGGGGGAAGTGATACCAGCAGGCATTCACCCTCTGCTGGTCGACAGGGACCCAGCAGGCATTCACCCTCTGCTGGTGGACATGGCGGAGGCAGAGGCAGCTCCTGCTGCTCTGCTCCTGCCGGTGGAGGTGGCGGAGGCAGAGACAGCTCCTGCTGCTCTGCTCCTGCCGGTGAAGGTGGCGGAGGCAGAGACAGCTCCGGCTGCTCTGCTCCTGCCGGTGAAGGTGGGAGCAGCGTGTAGTCTCCTGGCGACGGAGGTGGGAGCAGCATGTCGTCTCCCCCTTTTTCAGGGGACTGGTGCTGCTCTGCCTCTCTTGCAGGGGACTGGTGCGGCTCTGCCTCGGAAGGGGAAACCAGCAGGCATTCTTCCTCTGCTGGTGGAGGTGGGACCAGCAGGCATTCTCCCTCTGCTGGTAGCTTGGTTCCTAGGGTTATGGAAGCCCCGACTTTCCTCTCTTTGGGCTGTGGACGCACCGACTCCTCCCTTTTGGGCTGTGGACGCACCGACTCCTCCCTTTTGGGCTGTGGACGCACCGACTCCTCCCTTTTGGGCTGTGGACGCACCGACTCCCCCCTCTTGGGCTGTGGACGATCGGGCTCCCCCCACTCAGGCGTAGGACGTTCGGGCTCCTCCCACTCAGGCGTAGGACGTTCAGACTCCTCCCACTCGGGCGTAGGACGCTCGGGCGTAGGACGCTCGGGCTCCTCCCACTTGGGCGTAGGACGCTCAGGCTCCTCCCACTTGGGCTGTGGACGCTCAGGCTCCTCCCACTTGGGCTGTGGACGCTCAGGCTCCTCCCACTTGGGCTGTGGACGCTCAGGCTCCTCCCACTTGGGCTGTGGACGCTCAGGCTCCTCCCACTTGGGCTGTGGACACTCAGGCTCCTCCTCATAACTGCGGAAGGGACAGTTGGCGAACAGATGATCCTGGTCGCAGAGGAGGCACCCCGGCGTTGGCTTGTTAGATCGCCGTGGATGTCTGGCCCTTAGGCGGCACTCCTCCTCCCTGTCCTTCACCTCTTTATCCTCCTTCCATCCCATTTTATTTATTTATATATATATATATTTTTTTTTGTAATCCAACACTTTTTTTTTTTTTCCAAAAAAAATGCGGTTCCTGCTCTGGCCTGAGTCCTGGAGGCGCTGTCGATCCCACGCAGGACACCACGTGTCACAAAGACGGCCGGAGTGGGTGGTGTCAGACCAGATGCAGGAAATAACACACACAGAGACTTGGAGTTTGGTGAGGCTGAGCGCGTGATCGCGCTCAGCATTTAATAAACAGAACAGAAAATAAAAGGTTTGAACAGACAAAAACACAGGACACGGCACTTGTAGCCAAAATAAACAGACGAACAAAACGGACTAGACAGTGCACAGACAGACGAACAAACACGGTGAGTGAAAACACTATTTTTACTATTATTATTCTAACACTTATTATCTTTACCTCTGTCTCCAATCCCGTTCTCCACTCACCGAACACCTAACCCTGAGTGCAAGTAATGTGCGTCTATATATACTATTGTGCTGGGATTCAATTACTAATTAATTATTCACTTGAATCCCAGCACGTGAATTAATTCTGTGCAACCCCGTGCTCACATATTACATTTAACCAGCACGTGAAGTGATTTGTGCTCTCCTCGTGCCTAAATACAAATCTACACTTTTTAAATACACGTGAAACACAGACCCGTTTATATCCTGTGTACCAATGACTATACACCAACATTAACACACGCAACAGACAACACATAACACACAAATGCACACAGGGGCGGGGCGCATTGCCACAGGCACTAGGAAGTATTTTGAATAGAACCCTTACTCGATTAGAACAGGGTCTACTTGCTGAATAGCACGCTTGCTGAGCAATGCTTGTATTTCCACATTCAGAGCTGAAGACTGAGCAAAGTCCTTCACTGCAGTTACCACCACTCCCCGAAAGGGGGGGGGGGGGGGTTACCAGAATTGAAGGGTGTAACCGGTGACAATGGTTTTTTGCACCCAGATGTCGTTGGTGCACAGTTGCCAGAATTGGAGCTGTGGGAGAGTGTAGGGGTGGGTTGAAAGCTGCCTGGGTGTCTCAGGGCTGCTTTGGCTGTGCTCTCTCACGAGGGGCCTGACCGGAGCCGCAAGGGCATGGTCTACTGCCTCCTCTAGGACGCCAACCTCCACGCTGCGGCCTTACAAAAGTAGGCTGCCCCCGTTTTGCTGTACTTCCAGGAGAGGTCATAGTACCCCCTGGACGTGCTTGGTGCTGTGGTGGTGTCCTACACCACTGTTGTTCTTGTGGACGTCTGGGCTGGAAAGACGTATGCGGCCACATTTTTGCCATCTGCTGCGATGCCACCCGGGCCTTAGCAGAGCGGTGCAGCATCTCCTCTACCGCTGGGCCAAACGTGTGCCCCGGTGTAATGGGAGCATCAAGTAGTGGAGCTTTATCATGCTCCTGGACTCTCGCCTGTGAGAGCCAGAGCTGCCTTCTGGCCACCACCAGGGACGCAATGGTCCTGCCTTGAGCCCGCGCATTTAACTGGGCTAACTTAACTAGGAGTTGGGCAATTAGCCCCAATTCCATCCTGAGGGACGCTGACGGCTACTCCGGGAGGTCCTTAATAAGTGCCGCCTGATACACTGAAAGCAGGCTGGCCACATTGGAGAGCTTAACTGCCTCTGTAGCCACTGAGTATCCCTTTTTAAGGTGCACCTCAGTGATCCTGCATTGCCTGTTCGGGCACGCAGGATCCTTCGCCAGCCCCGAGAGTGTTGGTGTCTTCACTAGGGCAGTGAATGCTGCGTCAACTGGTGGGAAAGAAGCCAAACCTGTTTCGCTTGCTCCTTGCATACCAAAGGTGGAAGCCTTTCGTGATTTTACTGGGGAGGAAGCCGAGGTCCCCCATATGGACTGCACCTCCTTAATAAAGTCTGGAAAGGCTGGGAGCATCCTGGGCTGCTGTAATGGTGCCGAAGGCAACTCAAAAAGAGATCGCCGTGGTTGCTGTACCGTAGGCCAGTCGATCCCTAGATGGTGAGTTGCTCGCTCCACCAATGACCATAAGGGGTCATTAGTGTCCAACACATCCAGCTCAGACTCTTGTTCTGAGTGGTGAGAGACCACCTCCGCCTCTACGCTGTCCTCTTCCCCCTCTGATGCATCCCTCGAGATGACATCCATATTCCACTCTCCTTGAAGTTGCACGACTGGGACGGACGGAGGCTGCTGGGGAATCGTGGGCTGGTTGACAATAGGCCCGATGAGTTCAACTGTTGCTTGTGTCTTGTCTAGAGACATGAGCAGTGACTGTTGACCCATCATGATGTCCATGAACTGGGACATCTTGGAGGTGAGCTCCGTGACGCTCGACCTCTCCCTGTATCGCCTGTCTCGACGAGGGGAACGAGAACGTCCCCTTCGGCGAGATGACCCCGAACGAGATCTCGAGGTCCAGCAGGGGCGCCCCCTGCGAGGGGAGGGACCTTGTGGCTGCATGGGTGGGCTACGGGAACGCTCCTGCGCGCGTCTGGTGTCTGGAGATCTTTGGACAGCGGTAAGCTGGAAGAAGGGACTCCTGGGCAGCCGTAGCTTCACTGGCGGAGTCGTCGAGGAAGACGGCAGGGCAGATAGGGTGTGTGAGGACCCTGAGGAGGGGGAATGACCCCCAACCACTTTCCTTGCCCTCTGACACAGAGTGCGCTTCTGGAAATTTGCGCACAATGAGCAGTACGTCCTGTCCGCTAAGGCAGACGCAGCATGTTCTGGACTCAGGCACGCCACGCAGTCCTCATGCAGGTCGTTCACCGGCAATTTTGCCTTGCAGGTGATGCAACAGACATATTTATAACACCCCGATCACTTGTCGATGGGTTGGGAACGCCGATACTGTGTGTTGAAACATTGAGCACCGAGCGTCTAGAATGCATGCACCAAGCGCCGAGGCGTTACCGAGCGCTAAGCCCCGAGCGTCGAGGAGTGTGCATCGAGCGTCGAAGCCTCGAGCATCGAAGCCAAGAGCTTCGAGGTGCGTGCGACAAGCGCACCTCGACAAGCGCACCTAAAAAGACAATGGTGCTGTGCTATACTTACCTGCTATGTTGTTAATGGGGCAACTGTATACAGTGCCTTGCATAAGTATTCACCCCCCTTGGACTTTTCCACATTTTGTAGTGTTACAACCTGGAATTAAAATGGATTTAATTAGGATTTTTTGTCACTGATCTACACAAAATAGTCCATAATGTTGAAGTGAGGAAAAAAATCTACATATTGTTCAAAATTATTTACAAATAAAAAACTGAAAAATCTAGATTGCATAAGTATTGACCCCCTTGGCTGTGACACCCCTGAATAAGCTCTGGTGCAACCATTTGCCCTCAGAAGTCACATAATTAGTTGAATGGAGTCTGCCTGTGTGCAATTAAAGTGTCACATGATCTCAGATGAAATACACCTGTTTCTGGAAGGCCCCAGAGTTTGTTAGAGAGCATATCTAAACAAACAGCATCATGAAGACAAAACAAGTCCGGGATAAAGTTCTGGAGAAGCACCAAACAGGATTGGGTTGTAAAAGTATATCCCAAACTTTGAACATCCCCCGGAGCACCATTAAATCCATTATTAAAAAATGGAAAGAATATGGCACAACCGCGACTCTGCCTAGAGAAGGCCGTGCACCAAAACTCAGTGACCAGGTAAGGAAGGCATTAGTCAGAGAAGCAACCAAGAGGCCAATGGTAACTCTGAAGGAGCTGGAGAGATCCACAGCTGAGATGAGAGAAACCGTCCATGGGACAACTATAACCCGGACACTCCACAAAGCTGGGCTCCAAAAAGCTAATGAGTACAAACAGTGTAGTAATGCAAGAAATTCTCAGCGAGAAAAACTTACAAGCTCACTGTCCTACATAGGCTGAAGACAAAAGAGGGGGGTGTGGGGGATTAGTGGCTGTGTTGATCAGTGAAGGCGAATGCCCAGCCTGACAGTAGTGTTTTGTTTGAACTGTTTATTTTGGCCCTTGTGCCATTGTGTGTTCATTCCTATTAATTTATTTGTTTAATAAACATGTGCTTCAGTGCTTAAACTGCAGCTCTCTGTTTCTGAGTCTCCTGCTGGGAACGAGCCTTGCCAGTGACACTACCCTGTTACAGATCCCTATTAATTTGTTTTCATTGAACCCGAGTGAGAGTCTGTCTGTTATAACTCCGACCACTTTATCATGTGGAAAATAAATGAATACACATTCCATGTCCAAGTTTTTAGAACAATTGTACTGCACAGTATGATCACTTTATACTCTGGATAAATGCCAGGCATCTCTTGCAATATAAAATGACACCACAGAATGGTTAGCGAGAGTAAAATATGACAATCTTTCCTGCTAGGAAAACATAGGCCAAGTTTAGTGACTGTGTTTCAGTTCAGGAGGCCATTTACTACACTCTTATTTCTCACAGACAAGTAACTTTTTTAAAACACTTAACAGTGTTGATTTGGCAGTTGCTATTGTCTACACTCTCCAATCACAGATAGTTTTTACCAATTCTAAAACCTACTTGTTTTAACTTTGAGAAAGACCACATCGTGGATCTGGAGTGGGTGCCCTGAATTCAATAAGATCTCAAAGATTTGCACACATACATCATGACAATAGATTTAAAAACATGCAGCACATCCTGTAGTTTTTAGAACACAACGCTTGCAGAATGGATTTAAACTTGATTTGAAGACATGCATTGTAGTAGCTCCTCACTTTAAAATCCATCACAGAGCCATATCAGATTCAAACACTAACAAGATTACAGGAGCCAGGCATTACTTATTGGCTCTTTATTATGGGGTGCCATATGTAAATAAAAGCATCTTTTTTTCCCAGATTTAACTTAAATCTTGTATTTTTTCCCCAGATTGATAAATGCTGTGAAAATAAATACATTTTTTTTAAATGTGTACATTCAGGTATAATTTATAAATCTAATTACAAGATTTAATATTTAGCTAAATATTTAACTAAATCTTAAATCTATAAAAAAAGATTTCACATTTAGCTAAAAATTTAACTGGGCAGCTAAATCTGGAGTTTGTATGCAAATGAGCTCCGCCTGCTTTGTGCTTTCACATGATTTGATTGGCTCTTGTAATGCTGAAATGTGTATATTTGTCGAATAGTATTACAAGAGCCAATCAAATCGTGTGAAAGCACAAAGCGGGCAGAGCTCATTTGCATACAAACTCAGACATAATTCAGATCTCTTAGCAAGATTTAAGATTTAGTTAAATATTTAGCTAAATGTTAAATCTTGTAATTAGATTTATAAATTATATCTGAATGTACACATTTAAAAAAATATTTATTTTCACATTTTAAATCTGGGGAAAAAATACAAGATTTAAGTTAAATCTAGAAAAAAAGACAAAATATTAATGCTTTTTTTACACATGGCACCCAATACTTTATGTAAAAACAGGTTTTGAGATCATGTCTTTTCCACATGCTGCAGCTAACATAGGCATGCTACAGTATGCGTTTTTTTTGCCCGCTGAAATGATTAGCATCAAAAATGTACCCCTGCAGGTGACAAGATGGATCTTCAATTATATTCTATAAATGTATGCAAATGTTAACTGAGTTTCTTGCTCTTTATTGGTAGGTGGAATTGGCGTTCATAAAGGCTATGTGACTCTGGTATAGATATGTGCATTATAACTAGGGCTTCTGTTTTTCGGGTTTTATCAATTGTATTTTTTGGTGCTTATTTTCGTTTTTGATATACTGTATGAAATTAGTGTTTTCGGTTACTTTTCAAAATGCTGAAGCGTTTTTTTTTTCTGTCAAAATATGTATAATAGTAACTCGACAGTACCTGCACACTTAAGTTGTAATTTCTTTCCTTTGCTGTCTTCCACAAAGAAATCCCTATGGTCACGGGCACATTCTTCTGGGGTTTTTGTGTGAAGGCCATATCTTAATTGTAATACAGTTTTAAATCCCGCTAAAAAGCCTCCATCCTGATTGTAATCTCGTTTTAAATCTCACAAGCAGAGTCTCCAATAGAAATGTAGGAATGTGCTGTCACTCAGTAGTTGGGGCGGGTTTAAAGTATTCAGAATTAATCAATGATAGATGCGAGTCAGGAAGGCGGGACATTGCCCTGCAGCACTGGGAAATGTATTTATTATTATTTTTGTAGTAGGTTTTATTTTTTAATGGGAAAAGGATAAAATCACTGTGAATTGATTAACCATTTCCACAGTTTTTCTGGTGTTTATTGGTGATCCACCGATTTCATTTTTTTTGTATTGGGGGTGTTTTATCGGGTTTTATCAGTTAAAACCGAAAATCAGAAGCCCTAATTATAACATAAGAAAGGTTTAGCTCATGCAGTTCCTAGTAGCTAAAATCGCACGGTTCCTAGTAGCTAATTGATCTCAAAATGTGGTCAAGTTGGGTGTGAGAGGGGAGGGATTTGGACTGACCATCAGGTGCATGCGGGAGCCTGTAGGTGGGTTGTATTCTCTGTGTATTCCCATGCTGTCAGGCAATGTGTTATGACGGGACTCAGCTGTGAGGAAATCGGCTGATGTTCTGTCATTGGCTGGGGGGTGGGACTACACGGGGTGAATGAATTAATAAAAAGGTGCTGTTTTGTATCCTCTCTGGCTCATGCAGGAAACATAGTGGAGCGTGACTTCACGGACGAATCCTGAACAGTCAGAGGCTCTGGAGCAGCGAGAGACGGAGTGGCACTTCAGCGCGAGGCTTACAGACTCGGGGTGCAAGCAAGGCACACAGGTTTATTTATTGGGATACTGTTTTAGTTAGTGAGTTTAGCGGGACTGAGCCGTCCCACAGTACATGAGAGGGTGCAGAGCAGTGCCTGTTCCTCGGGGCTCCCACCGCTAGAGGGAGCAACGAACTGCGGTAAAAACCTGCACACTTTATTTTGTAGTTTTTCCTTAAAGTATTTTGTTTTCCTTTTTCCTTTTGCCTTTTTACTTGTTGTTCTTTTGGATTACACACCTGTGTGTTGTATGAAGACGGGGCACAATACCATTGTTGGTAGAGTGTCCTGAACTGTAACAAAACACCTGCCAACTGAGTGCAAACTAATAAATCTGGGCGTCTGTGCCGGCGTTTCATATTTGAACTTTGTGTCTGTCTTGTGTCTTTCCACACCCTACTACAAGTGGTGTTAGCGGTGGGATTAACTGGCATTGCCAAGACACAGCAATGCCTATTTAAAAAAAAAAAAATCAGAATGGATGCACTACAGTTTGCTGAGATGATGGCCCTTCTGCGCTAGGCACTGACAGCGGCGGTGCTGGGAGGGACTGAGGCTGCTTCCAGATGGCAGCAGCCTACTAAAATGACGGTGGAGGATCGCCCGGAGGCATACCTTCGCCTGTTTGAAGCTCAGGCGGAGGCCAATCAGTGGCCCCAGGACCGGTGGGCGAGCTGCCTTCTGCCGCAGTTAACCGGGGAGGCACAAGCTCCTGCCCAAACTCTGTCCGTGGAGGAGATGAGGAACTATGTAACCCTAAAAACAGCTATCCTCAACAGAGTCGGAGCCACCCCTGAAGGGTACCGATGGAGGGAGGGGAAGTTAGGGGAGATGGAACATCCCCGTACACTGGCCCACCGTCTCCGCGATTATGCCGTGGGATGGCTGGATCCTGGCACCAACTCCAAGGATCGGGTCGTGAAGTTGGTGGTGCTGGAGCAGTTCCTGGAGGCTTTGGGACTGGTCCTGGGATTGTGGGTACGGAGACAGGGACCCGGAACCCTGAATGAGGCAGTCACCATGGCTGAGAGATACCAGGCAGCTGAGTCCACTCCTAGCACTGCACCCTACAAATCTGCTGCCTCAGCACCAGCGCCCCACAGTGCCCCTGAGAGGGTGAAGGGACTCCTGGGGGGGGTGGGGTGCGGCAGCCATTTAGACGGGCTGTGGCTGCGGGAGCTCCCGGTCCGGGAACTGGGACAGGATGGGCTGCCCCACTGCCGATCGCAGTGTCGGGACGGGGTCTCGGGCGGCCACAGCATCGTCAGAGCCCTTTGATTGCTCGTGTTTTTCAACCTCCGGCAGAGGCTTCAGGGAGAGAAAGCAGCCAACCGAGGTGTTGGACGTGCCACGACCTGGGTCACCTGGCTCGCGACTGCCCCGCCATGGAGTGTGACCTCGCTGGGTCAGGTAAGCATGTTCAATTATCTCAGTCACTCCAGCAAACAAGTTTTGTTCTTCCTGTGACAGTGGAAGGGACACAAACTCGGGCTCTCTTGGATTCAGGGTGTGGTCAGTCTCTGATACAAGAAGGGTTGATCTCACCGGGGCATAAACGATTGTTGGGACGGGTTAATATTAAATGTATACATGGGGATATTCGCACCTACCCTAAAGTATGGATAACACTGAAAATTGGCACTAAAACAACACACATACAGGTAGGCTTGTTTCCTCAGTTGCCACAACCTGACATTTTGGGGCGGGACTTCCCGCCGTTCAGTGATTGGGTAGCGGCTGCGGTTGCCCCGCTTTCCCCATTGGCAGAGAAGGAGGAAGTAATTGGAGATATCTTTCCCTTCCGTGACCCGGCTTGGTTTTGTCACAGATTTAAACCCCGTAAAACAAAAAGGGAACGCCGGGCCGCCAAGAATGAGGGCTGGCAATGGAGGGAGTCCGGTCAGGTTCGGGTGGGGGCGGTTGGCGAAGATTCTGGGGGGGAGGCGCAGGAGCCAGCACAGGATCGACCCGACCCCGACTCTAGCAAGGACGTGACGATGCACTAGGTCGGCTATTTGATCAAGCGGTGGTGGTTAATGGTCGGGTGGTTGAGCCTGGTCGTGTCACCGCGTACCCACACTTTGAAATTGACGGTGACCTGGTGTATCGGGTTGATAATTTGCACCAGACCGGGGAGGTGCGTCACCAGTTGCTTGTCCCTAAGCCTTTTAGGGAAGATTTATTGCACTTGGCTCACGCTGTTCCCCTGTCTGGTCACTTGGGTAGGGACAAAACTAAAGCGAGACTTGAGGCACGGTTCAATTGGCTGGGGTTGGATGGCGATGTGAGGCGGTTTTGTGAGCAGTGCCCAGAGTGCTAACGTGCCAGCCCCAGAGCTGTGCCACGAGCCCCCCTGGTGCCATTGCCACTTGTGGAAGCTCCATTTGAGCGTACTGGAGCGAAGTGCATCGGGATACACGCACTTGTTGGTTATTCTGGATTACACGTAGCGAAATCCAGAGGCCATACCACTTCACTCTGCCTCCGCTAAATCTGTCGCCGACGAACTTGTTAACCCTTTGCGGTCCATTGTCGGGCCTGGTTCGACATTGCAATTATTCCTATCAGGTCCATTGTCGGACCCTGTCCGACATCATTATAGAAACACAAAAAATGGGTTTCTAGTCGTTTTTTCTCCGGAAAAAGCCGAGAAAACCATTCAATGGCCGAGTGGGAGTCGAAAAAAAAAAAAAAAAGGCGTATCTCATGAATAGTCATACATGGCCCTGGTATCAGATAACGGGGCGGTCATAAGTAAACAAGCTGGCTGATAGTGCGTCAGCGCACAGAGAACACGGACATTTGCAGAGCTTTTTTGAGATGTTATAGTAATAAAATAATGACTTGGATCGCATTATTGAGGAGTTTGGTGATAAAACTAGTGATCAGGAGATGATTGATCGATATGCACGACTATAATTATTATTATTATTTATTTCTTACATAGGTGAAAGCTATAGCGAACGAAAGGGTGGGGCGGGGCTGGAGATGCCTAGTGAGTGCTTTGTTGTTATGCAGTGCCTTTTAAACCCGTTTGACTGTGGAAAAAAATACTTTTAAACAGCGTGTCTAAAATTAACTGCGCGTGTGAAAATAAATTGGATCTGACGTGCCTGACACGCACTTAATAAATGGACTGCAAAGGGTTAAAGTTTTCTCCCGGGTGGGGATTCCCCGAGAAATGCCTACCGACCAAGGAACTAATTTTATGTCACGGCTGGTCCGCGAATCATGCAAACTTTTGGGGATTAAGACCATCAGGACATCAGTTTATCACCCTCAATCTGATGGTTTGGTGGAGCGTTTTAACAAAACTCTAAAAAGCATGATGCGTAGGTTCACTGAAAGAGATGTGCGCAACTGGGATAAGCTGATTCCTACCCTCCTTTTTGCGGCCCCAACAGCAGTACGCCGCTGCTTACATAGATGACGTGGTTATCCACAGTGAGAATTGGCCGAGTCATCTGTGTAAGGTAGCGGCAGTGCTGCAATCCTTGTGGGGGTATCAGGTAGGTGGCGGCCAGATCAGACCGCTTGAAAGCCTTGGCTGACTGGCCGACTCCTACCACAAAAACCCAGGATCGCTCTTTCTTGGGACTGGTGGGATATTATCGTAAGTTCATCCCAAACTTTGCTACTCTCGCCGCTCCCTTGACAGACCTAACCCGGAAGGCTGCCCCAAATACGGTCCAGTGGACGGAGCCGTGTCAGAGGACCTTTCTCGCTTTGAAGAGGAGGCTGTGTAGCAAGCCAGTGCTGTGCAGTCCGGACTTTAGCCGGAGGTTTACCCTACAGACGGATGCATCTGAGACAGGTCTCGGTGCAGTGTTGTCTCAGGAGGTGCGGGGAAGCGAGCACCCGGTCCTGTATATCAGCAGGAAGCTCCTTCCCCGGGAGAAGAACTACAGTACCATCGAGAAGGAGTGTCTCGCAGTAAAATGGGCAGTCAAGTCACTCCAGTACTACCTCTTGGGGCGACACTTCACCCTCATCACAGATCATGCCCTCTTGGCATGGCTCCACCGAATGAAAGATAACAACGCCCGTATCACACGGTGGTACCTGGCACTGCAGCCCTATGCCTTCAGGGTTGTCCACCGAGCAGGAAAACTGCACCAAAACGCAGATTTTTTCTCTCGGGAAGGCATAGAGGTGTAGGATTTTCGAATGGACCGGTGGTGCCATTCTGAGAGGGAGGATATGTGAGAGGGGGTGGTGTCATTGGCTGGGGGGTGGGACTACACGGGGTGAATGAATTAATAAAAAGGCGCTGTTTTGTATCCTCTCTGGCTCATGCAGGAAACATAGTGGAGCGTGACTTCACAGACGAATCCTGAACAGTCAGAGGCTCTGGAGCAGCGACTCGGAGAGACGGAGTGGCACTTCAGCGCGAGGCTTACAGACTCGGGGTGCAAGCAAGGCACACGGGTTTATTTATTGGGATACTGTTTTAGTTAGTGAGTTTAGCGGGACTGAGCCGTCCCACAGTACACGAGAGGGTGCAGAGCAGTGCCTGTTCCTCGGGGCTCCCACCGCTAGAGGGAGCAACGAACTGCGGTAAAAACCTGCACACTTTATTTTGTAGTTTTTCCTTAAAGTATTTTGTTTTCCTTTTTCCTTTCGCCTTTTTACTTATTGTTCTTTTGGATTACACACCTGTGTGTTGTATGAAGACGGGGCACAATACCATTGTTGGCAGAGTGTCCCGAACTGTAACAAAACACCTGCCAACTGAGCGCAAACTAATAAATCTGGGCGCCTGTGCCGGCGTATTATATTTGAAATTTGTGTCTGTCTTGTGTCTTCCCACACCCTACTACATTGGGTATTAAAGGATCTAAGTGATTCTTTTAAGATTTGTTTAAGATGTTACAACACCATTATTCATACAGTTATAATAGCTATCACAAGCCAAATGTACTGTAATTGAAATTCAGAAATTCAAGTGCAAGGCTATAAAGAGTGGCTGCTTTGGGTCTCCATCAGTAACTGTGAAACTGCACAGAAAATATTCTCATTGTTCTTTGCCGGTGGTTCGGTGGTACAAACAGTGAGTATGGTGGTTGAGGATTCACAAAGACAGCTGTCGCTGCATACCAGTTTCAAGCCTGTCACGTACCGATCCGCATACCACAGGTTGAAAACTGCACTGAGAGCATATTACTGAACTTAAAGTAACATTATTCCATTGTAGCTTAGCGAGGAAGCCCTGATTCCACTAAAGCAGTCTGCTATCTGCTTATCACACAACTGTAGGGATTTAGGTGTCCTTTTGCTTTCACTTTTATTCTATATTCTCTTTTAATTTTTTTTGTTGTTATTTTGAGTTTCCTGTTTTCTCTGTGTATTGTGACAGGAACAATCTGTAATATTTCATTCTTCCTCTTCTGCCATTGGTTCTCAGTGTTGAGGGGTAATACAAAAGAGAGTATTGACGATTGCATTCCCTCTTACTCCATCTTTCTGTCAGTTTCTGGTGTGCTTATCCAGCTCTGGCAGGCTGCAGACAGTGATCTTTTTCACACAGCCCGCGGCTCTATAATGTGAGGAATGCGAGCAGTACCCAGCCTTGCCTGTGAACACACCTAACCTGGCGGGCTGACTGCTTGCCCTGCCCTGCCCTGCCCTCCCCTGCCCTGCCCTGCTTCACTGAGAGAGAATAACACATCCAGGAGTTTGCAAACTTCGCCCCAAAAATCTACTTTCCTGCAGGAAAGTTTCTGAGTGACAACTTTCAAGAATAATATAGGAATAAAAAGCTATGTATTGTTATTTGAAAATAAGCTATTTACAATGAAGTTCATCAACAAAATGTCTCCTTTTCAAAATCAGTGCAACAGATGAAAGCTATTGTTATTTTCCTTTAGCAAATGGTGCCATTTTGATGCACAAAGTACCAATGATAAAATATTACCAATTACTATAACTGCCTGGTTTGCCTCCTAAGAAAGTTACACTGCGACAGCATTACCCCTCTTCTGTTTGTTTTTGATCGACTGAGACGCATTCAGAAACAATCCTTGACTGTTAAAGCTCACTCAAGTAAGTGACCACTAACACTCAAGTGTTGTTTCTGAATACAGCAGCTAGAGTATTTAAACACACAGACAGGAATTCCAGAACCATGACAATGTTTGAAAATGACATCCACGTGTGTGTGTGTAGAAAACTGCACTGAACCCACAATACATTCCCACAGAGAAGAGTGTGCTTCTACAATACAGGGCACTTGCACTATGCCAGTCTGTGCCTCAGGGCACGGCTGATAGCTTGTCTTCATCAATGACGTGCTGGAAGTTGCTTAAGACAAGCTTTTGTACGTCATCTTGTCCCACACTGTGCTGAATTTGGAATTCTGACTTGGCTTGATCTTACCAATATCATCAAGTTAGCTGGACTGCCAGTCATTTGATTCTCTCACTGTTTGATCTTACTGTCTGGCCATATTGTCTCACTGTCAGCTCATAGAGAGTAGACTCAATCTGCTTTGAAGTTTGTGAGTATTTTAGATTTGGGAAGATTATTTTTTTTCCCCAGGTAAAAAATAGTTATGGTTGCTGTGTTTTTGTGACTTGGTGTAAATATCTATATTTTTTGATTAATTAAATGTGTATTGTGCAATTTATTTCCTTCTGTCTTCTGGTTGGCAATAGCAGCCATTATTGTGTATCTATACTTAGAATATCAGCTTGTTATCCTTTATTTTTGTTTGTGTGATTCACCCAGCTGTCTTTAGAGAGAACAAACCGTTCCTAGCCAGAACTGTAGAGTAGTGGTTAGGGCTCTGGACTCTTGAACGGAGGGTCGTGGGTTCAATCCCTGGTGGGGGGACACTGCTGCTGTACCCTTGAGCAAGGTACTTTACCTAGATTGCTCCAGTAAAAACCCAACTGTATAAATGGGTAATTGTATGTAAAAAATAATTTGTAAAAAATAAAGTGTAATTGTATGTAAAAATAATGTGATATCTTGTAACAATTGTAAGTCACCTTGGATAAGGGCATCTGCTAATAAATAAATAAATAATAACTGTAGCTCCCCTAGCCCAGCCTGTATACATTCCTAGTCTACCAATTGAGCTTCCTTGATTACTAACCACTTAAGAACTCAATGCACTGTTGTTAAAACTACCAAATTACCTAACAGTATCCTGTTGTCTTGTTACAGCTTAAATTGCTAGCACTTTATTGAGTGTGGCTCTGGCAACAGCACTGATAGCCTTCACTGCATATTGATAATTAAATACAAACCCAGAATGTCTTTTCAATAGGGTGTCCAAGGAATTCAACCTTTGAGGGTTTAAAGTACAAGAGATCGTTTCTTCTGCCCATTTTACAGCCTACTATCTGATGCACAGCCAATTGCTCTCTGAGTTATACAGTAGACTGTACAGTTGATCACAACTGTAACACATCACATAGTGTGGACACATTATATTTCCTCATGTGTCTATTTTATTGAACAGTTCCTAATAAATTGTCCACTTCCTGTATATATTAAAATCCAAACATCCTACCTGTGTTCTGCTCACGTGTCTGTCTAATTACAGTATGAGATATTCTCTCAAAGCATTTACTCAATTCTTAAATGAACTTATTTTTGAAGGTTAAAAACGTACTGTTTACATTTTTTTTTTTATTTTTTTTTTACAAAACTAGAACTTAACAACTAAGTAGGCTACTACAATAAGTTGAAAAGCATGATACATTTTACCCAAATCAAGCTATATGATCTCCCAATGGGGCAAGACCCTTAGCTTGGTAACAACTTACTCTTTTATTTTTGCAATGTATTTTATTGAAAATATTATTAGTTTACTACTGTATAACATTATTCACTGCAATATATACTTTCCAGTTCTTTGTCCCTTAAATAAAAAAATTAAAAAAACAGGAGTTAATTAAAGATTGCCTCGCTGTCTGTCTAGTTAAAGTATTTGTCAGCTTTATTTATTTATTTATTTATTTTATAAAACACTAGTCTAATATTACCAATTATATTTACTTTACTCAAGTTCGATTATTTTAAACCAGCACTGAGCATTTCAAATCTTCCAGACAGACGGATTGAACAGTGTAACACGGATGGGGGAGTCTCATTTGTGAACTCCAGTCCAGCAACAAAGCCACACAAAGGCTATTGAACAAATTCAATGATCTGAGAACAACATCAATTCTCATGGATTTTTTTTTCCACAGGCCAGACCTATAGGAGAGAGAGAGAGGGGGGGTGGGGGAGAAGGGAGCAGTAAACTTGTTTTCTTCTTTCCAAGCAGAACCATAACTTACCCTGACATGATGTAGATCCATCTTCATGAGGAGAGAATGCACTTAAGCACCACCAAAACTTTTATTGGAAGGTTCCACGTTGGGCTTTTAAAACTGGACCCCACGGGAAACCAGAAAGTAAGTTAAATTATTGTTTTGTTTATTTATATATATATATATATATATATATATATATATATATATATATATATATATATATATATATATATATATATATATATATTTATGTATGTGTCTATTTTATTTTATTTTGTCTGGCAAATTATATCACATTTATAATAATAATAATAATAATAATAATAATAATAATAATAATAATATAGAAATATAGTATTAACAAAGTGTCAATGTTTTCCAAACATTTTTTAATGACTGTAAATATAAAAGTTAAGTAATGTCCATCGCTAAATGTATTCGTGTGAAATACATGCACGATGGAATGTATTTTATTTTTGAGGGTACTCATTGGATATTTATGTTGAGAAATTAAAGTTTTAATGGAATTTGTTATGGTTATTTTTTTATTATTATTATTAAAAAAACATGGCGATGCAATATGAATGTAGTTAAATGATGTAGTCTTTCATTCGCTCATTCAAAATTGAAATGCCAACATATTGCCAACATATAATGGAATTAAAAGCACCTTACAGTCTGTCATCATCTATCCTGTAAGTATGATACCAGTGTTCTAGTACATAAACAGTATTTTATGTACGTTATTTACCTAGCTAAAGTACATAAAAACAACTAGAGTTTAACTCCATTGAAATTGCAGTAAATGATTTTGAACTAAAGGGTGAAATTTAACTGTGTGCTTTTTAAATCTAATTTCAGTGGCAGTGTTATATTGTAGAAAACTGCAACTAAAAACTGTTTTTGTGACCTTTTTTCTGTACTTTCATTGTAGCTTAACTGGTATTGTTTTTATATAGAACCACAGTCTCACAGCTGGGCTGGGACTGAGACACAAGGAGGCTGAGTGTACCACCTGCACTTCACATAGCCAGTCCATGACAGAGCTGGAATCTTAACCATGGATTTAGCAGTGTAGACTAACAGCTAGATTACTCTGCCTCCAGATCACAGACACTTAGAACCTTGACCCTCCATTTCTCTAGCACCAGACTGCTAGTACAGGATGACCACGTGGCTTCAATGTCCAGGTTTGCAATGCATTTTGCTATTTGTAGTCCTGTAATCTCTTATACAATAAAAACAGATGAAAGGTACCTAGATGCATTGGTATGCAAATTAATAAAACAAGTCCCAAACTGTTCTGATGAACCAGGAGCCAAATGGAAACCCTAAACCAGTACCAGTAAGTATATCTACAGCTTCTATATTACGTACAGTTTGTAAAGGGTTCTGTATGATAGATCTGTAGTCCCCAACCCTTCTCAAGGTTTTTGACCCTGATGGCATCAACATAAGAGCATTCAACAACAAGAGAGATTCATAGTGGGAAGCCAGCAGAGAACCCGTCCTTTTGTACCTAAGCACTCAAACCTCATATAAATTCCCACAATTGGTAATCTTGTTAATTTATTGATTACTCAAAAAAACTCACCTGAATTACTATAAAGGCAGTCCAGTAAAGGGCAAGACTTGCTGGATGTAGACTTTCTGCATAAGGAAAACACAATTGCAGCAATTCCCATTATATTGCATACCTTCTGAGTCAGGTTATTGATTTAGATGAAAAGCTCACATGCATATCAGAGATGGCAGGTCAACCATATAGAGATATGCACACCATTAAGAGCGGTATTCAAGCCAGTAGAAAGCAGGACTGGAAGAAGTAGTTAGACATTGGGAGGCAAAAGCTTTGTGCAAGTAAACAGATATAGAAGGAAAGGGTGTGACAATCCAACTGAGATGGTCCCAGGGCTGGCATACCAGGTTCTCACCAGATCCAGATATCACAAACTTAGAATGAGTAGGCAAGGCAGTGTAACAGTATAGTGCAGTTGAAAATACACATCACCACCCAGGGTGACTAGCAGAGAATAGATAGTAGACAAGGGCATGGAAATTAAACAGCACAGCTGTAGAAGAAAGATTCTCATGTGGGTCGTTGCCTCTCAAGTGCCCAGGCAGGAGAGGCTATTGGCCTGAGCCAGAGAGAATAAGGTAGTGGTGGTCCATGTGGGAAATGAAGCAAAGCGGTGGTTCTGGCAGGGAGCTCACTTTAATCTTAGATCAAATCATGTAAACAGCAAGGATATTTTAGGAGCATTCAATACCAGTTTAAATCATCAGTCGAATAGCTAGTTTCTTATTTGTCCCTCGATAAACAATATGTCAAATGATCAGCACGGAATAGATTTGTATCTTACCTCAATCCATTACGCCCCCACTGTGCGGCAGAGTTTGCCTCCTTCACCCCAGTCTTTTTTTGGCTTTGTCTAACGAGGGAGGGTAGCTATCCTATGGTCAGCATCCTCTTATCTGCAAGCTCATTTATGGGGTACCTCCGAAGGTGAGGCCAAAGGCCAAAGAATCTAATGTCAAATATGTATTATGTAATTGTGTTGTCTAGTCTGTTTTACTAAATAATCTATCGCATGAGTTTCCTGACTGAACCTACAGTGCCTATAGAAAGTCTACACCCCATTTTGTTGTGTCAGTGCCTCAGAGTTTCATGCATTTAAATGAGGATTTTTTACCACTTATCTACACACCATACTCCACACTGTTAAGGGGAAAAAAGTTTTTATTTAGAAAAAAATTATATATTAAAAATACAAAACTGAAAGATCATAATTGGATAAGTCTCCATCCCCCTGAGTTAATACTTGGTGGAAGCACCTTTGTCAGCAATTACAGCTGTGAGTCTGTTGGGATAGGTCTATACCCACTTTGCACACCTGGATCTGGCAATATTTGACCATTCTTCTTTACAAAACTGTTCAAGCTCTGTCAAGTTCCTTGGGGAGCGTTGATGGACAGCAATCTTTAAGTCATGCCACAAATTTTCGATTGGATTTAGGTCGGGGCTCTGACTGGGCCACTCAAGGACATTTACCTTTTTGTTCCTTAGCCACTCCAGTGTAGCTTTGGCTGTGTGCTTTGGATCGTTGTCATGCTGAAAGGTGAACTTCCGTCCCAGTTTCAGCTTTCTTGCAGAGGGCAGCAGGTTTTCCTCAAGGAGTTCTCTGTACTTTGCTCCATTCATTTTCCCTTCTATCCTGACAAGTGCCCCAGTCCCTGCCTATGAGAAACATCCCCATAACATGATGCTGCCACCACCATGCTTCACAGTAGGGATGGTGTTCTTTGGGTGATGCACTGTGTTGGGTTTGCGCAAAACATAACACTTTGCATTTAGGCCAGAAAGTTCTATTTTAGTTTCATCAGACCACATAACTTTTTGCCACATGGCTACAGAATCTCAAACGGAATTCAAGGTGGGCTTTCTTGAGTAATGGCTTCCTTCTTGCCACCCTACCATACTGGCCAGATTTGTGGAGTGCTTGGGATATTGTTGTCCCATGCACACTTTGACCAGTCTTGGCCATAAAAGCCTGTAGCTCTTGCAAAGTTGCCATTGGCCTCTTGGTAGCCTCTCTGATCAGTCTCCTTCTTGCTCGGTCATCCAGTTTGGAGTGACGGCCTGATCTAGGCAGGGTCTTGGTGGTGCCATACACCTTCTACTTTTTAATAATCGTCTTGACCGTGCTCCAAGGGATATTCAAGGCCTTTGATCATTTTTTATACCCATCCCCTGATCTGTGCCTTTCAACAACTTTGTCCCAGAGTTCTTTTGAAAGCGCCTTGGTGCTCATGGTTGAGTCTTTGCTTTGAAATGCACTACCCAGCAGAGGGAACCTACAGGAACTGCTGAATTTATCCTGAAATCATGTGAATCACTACAATTTAACACAGGTGGAGGCCACTTAACTTGGTGTGTGATTTTGAAGGCGATTGGTTACACCTGAGCGAATTTAGGATTGCTATTACAAGGGGGGTAGACACTTATCCAACCAAGCTATTTCAGTTTTTATTTTTAATTAATTTTCTACAAATTTTTAGAATATTTTTTTCACTTGGAAGTTGTAGGGTAGGATGTGTAGATGAATGAAAAAAAAAAGATTTTAATGCATTTTAATTCCAGGCTATAAGGCAACAAAAGGTGAACATTTTGAAAGGGGGTGTAGACTTTCTGTAGGCACTGTAGGTGGTAAGATGAAGAGCAAAAACAGAACATCAGCAGTAGCCATTTTAGAAATACAATGCAGAACTACATACTGTAGGCAGAGACATAACAAAAACTGTGCATGGCTAAAATCATGGTGCAAGCAAGAGGGATTCAGATTAATGCAACACTAGTAAACATTCTGCATTGACAGGACATTTACAAATGGGGTTTTCAGTATTTAAGAAGGGAGATTCCAGGTTTATTGAGATGCTCTATATAAAAGAATAGTGATTGTGTAAATTAGCCTAAATTTGGGAGTAGCCTAACTTGGAGAATTTAAGAAGTTAAGAAAGCTAGAGTCCTGGCCTGTTTGTAAGTTCTGCAGCTGTGAACATGCATGGGTGCACTCAGACATCCAATCAGCTACTTTTCCTCTGCAGTTGAATAAATAAGTCCTGATTTCAAGAGTGACCTTTGTACTGATGATTTGATGGACAACGACACCTGTGCTATCTGCCAGTTCTGTTGTCAATTCAACGCTTGTCTTCTTTCTATTCCTTAAGGATATTATCTTCAAGTATTGTTCATCTTTGTTAGACAGCTTTTTGGGTCTTCCAGTCCTGGGTTTGTCAATTACAGATGATGTTTCTCTGTACTTGTTGATTATGCTTTGGATACCACACCTTGAAAACTGAATGATGTGAGCTATTTCACTCAATGTTTTTCCTTCATTATGCAAGTCAAGGTTGTTATAATAGTAGAAAACACTAGTGGAGGCTTTGAGTAAATTGTTGATGCTCACAATTTTTCAGAGTTGAAAAATGCAAAATGTCTAAGACTTTTGCACAGCAGTATGTGTATATATATATATATACATACAGTGCCGTGAAAAAGTATTTCCCCCTGTCTGATTTTCTGCATTTTTGCACATTGTTCACATTGTATTTGGTCAGATTTTGTTGTATATAGAGTTTAGTAGTATATAGAGGGAGTCTGAGATAATAAATGACACCAAAGTTTGGTGCTTCTCTCATTTGTTTGGGGTGCAAGGTAATCAAACATGCAATCTTCAGGTGTGAAAAAGTTATTGCCCCCACTAGTTAACTCAACCCAATTAAAGGGATAATTAGGGTCAGCTGTTTGAGTACTTTGGTTAACAACCAGGCCTGATTTGGGCCAGCCCTGCCCAATATAAATCTGACTAACTTTGGCCCTTACCATCAGAGTGAAGTTGTCAGCACACAGGTTCTAGAGGCACATCATGCCACGAGCAAAAGAAATTCCTGAAGACCCCGGAAAAAAGTTGTTGATGCCTATCAGTCTGGAAAGGGTTACAAAGCCATTTCTAAGGCTCTGGGGCTCCACCGAACCACAGTCAGAGCCATATTGTCCAAATGGAGAAAGTTTGGGACAGTAGTGAATCTTCCCAGGAGTGTCCGTCCTGCCAAAATCTCTCCAAGAGTAAAGAGTAAAATCATCAAGGAAGTCACAAAGAACCCTAGAACAACATCCAGAGATCTGCAGGCCTCTCTCTCCTTGGCTAAGGTCAGTGTTCATGACTCCACCATCAGAAAGACACTGGGCAAAAATTGGATTTTTGGCTGACGTGGGCCCCGTTATGTCTGGCGAAAACCAAACACTGCATTCCACAGTAAGAACCTCATACCAACGGTCAAGCATTGTGGTGGTAGTGTCATGGTTTGGGGATGCTTTGCTGCATCAGGACCTGGACACCTTGCCATCATTGAAGGAACCATGAATTCTGCTCTGTATCAGAGAATTCTACAGTAGAATGTCAGGCCATCCGTCCGTGCGCTGAAGCTGAAGCGGAGCTGGGTCATGCAGCAAGACAATGATCCGAAATACACAAGCAAGTCTACGTCAGAATGGTTGAAGAACAAGAAATTTAAAGTTTTGGAATTGCAAAGTCCAGACCTAAACCCCATCGAGATGTTGTGGCAGGACCTGAAACAGTTCATGCTCGAAAACCCACAAATGGCACTGAGTTGAAGCAGTTCTGCATGGACTAATCAATAACTACAGGAAGAGTTTGGTTGCAGTTATTGCTGCTAAAGGTGGCGTAACCAGTTATTGAGTCTAAGGGGGCGATTACTTTTTCACACGGGGGCATGTTGGATGTTGCATAACTTTCTTTAATAAATAAATGAAATATGTATCAATTTTTTGTGTTATTTGTTCACTCAGGGTCCCTTTTATCTAATATTAGGGTTTGGTTGAAGATCTGATAACATTCAGTGTCAAAAATAAACCCGGGGTGGGAATCAAACCAAAGACATGCTTCCAATGTATCTTGCAGTGCAGACACCCTAGCTTTCATGCCACAGAATTTGTACTTCAATTTGCAAGTAGTATAGCAGTAAAGTTACAGTTTTTAACAAGTAACGAGACAAGATTTTGTAAATAATGATTATGTATTATCCTGATTGTATTGAAAGCTTTCATCTGATTTTGCAAACTATCATAATAAGCCTGATCCATTCATTTAATATATTGTAATAACGTTTCATGTTTACGAAGTAGTACTCAGGGAGATAGTGTTGAATTCTCAAAATGTTTGTTTTATTTGAAAAACTACAGAGAATTCCTGTCAGGGGCCAGAATTCATGTCCCATGCTAAGTAACGATGTGACCCATTCCCCTTACAATACATGCTATATATAAAAAATATATAGGAGACAAACTGAACTGACAACAGGTCCTGCAACAAAGCAATTGACAATATATTTTTTAATTTGAATGTAAAAATATATAATAGCACCGTTGAGTATTTATTTTCATTTCATACAGTAGAGGCAGTGTTTATATCTGATAGTGAAAAATAAATTAAGAAATATCAAGATAGATAAAGAAAGAAAGAAATGTCATGTATTGATTTATGTATTCATTTATTTCAATATTTATTAATGTTTTGCTTTTACCAAATATATATCCTTCAACATAGCTAATTCTCAGAAAAATGTATGTTCCTTTTTGTCCAGTGGGGACCACAAATAGCGTTATTCTCATCAACCAGTATCGAGGGTAACCGTACTTCCTTGTGCCAATAGGGACCAAAGAGTGTTACACTGACAGGAAACCAACATTTTTCAGAGATCAAGATCAGAATCTCAGAATGATGATGATGATGATGATGATGATGATGATGATGATGATGATAACAAAGTCCCAAGAATTCTCAGCTGGCTGATGTCATCTTTCAAAATACTGCTTGTCTCAACTAATCGTGTAGCACTGACAGTATAACACAATACTCTTGCAAACTGAGGATTATAGTTTCATCAAATCCCACACATTCCAGACCTTTTTTTATATTTATATAAAAAATATGTATTTTATGCAGGCAAATGTTCAATTTTAAAACAGAAATAAATCATTTAATATAAATGATATATATATCACAATAAGTGTGTTCCCTGGTATATTTGCATGTTGACAAAACAAGTTAATTGTCATTAAACTCGGATGTCCAGTAATATACATATGCGTGGATAAAAGTGCCTGGGGTCTGCAAAAAAAATACATTGGGAGGAAAAGAAGGAGGAGAAGGACATTTTTACCTTAATTTGGCGACTTATTTTGTCACAAGTGATGAATTTTAATGGGTTCCTGTGTGTTTATATTGTATATTTTAAATTGTGTGGAATCTGCTCCTCTTAAACTCCTGCTGTTTTTTTTTTGCTGTACTGATTCATGGACAGGGTGCTGTTCTGCCTAGCAACAGGAAGCCCCGCCTGGTTAGTGCCACGGCCAATGGCGCTCCAGGTGGGACTATATAAGGCAGGGAGTTGAGACAGGAAGGAAGAGATGTGGAGGCAGGAAACAGAAGACTGGACAGGGCAACAGGAGTGCGTGCATCCTTGGAGGAATCATCTTGGGAAATCGACTGTTTGCTGGATTATTTTTCTTCTGGCTGGAACGCTGCTTAGGGAACTGGCCAGAGTTTCAATCATTGGATCCAACGGGTTTGGAAAAAGTATTTTTTTATTCTTCTCTTTTTGTACAGGACAGTATAGGACGTAAGGCTGTATTTTGTGGCTGTTACTATATGTGATAACCAACATAGCTATCTTATCTAAACAAAAAAAACAAAACAAAGGGATTCACATTCATGTTTTTTTTTTGTTACTGCACTGTTTCTGGAACAAGATACGGGTTATTGGTTGGTGTCCCAGCTTTTGGACACCTGGGCTTTTCTCTCTATGGATCTGGGAGAGGGGTTATATTTTGAATTCTACCCGCACTGAAAGAAATAAGAAGAAAGGATTACTTGTGTTATTGTTTACACAGATGGACAAATTCCTAGTCTATTTTTTTTTATTGCAAAAAAAAAAAAGGAAACTACTTACCTACGCTGGTCGGCCCCGTACCACCCTTCTAGGTGTATTCGAGGCCTACGGTGTGTTACTTACCTTGCCTCCAGGTTTTCCAGTCCAGCTTCCAGGTCGGGCATGGTGGCAGTACACAGAGGATCGGGCGAGGTCCGAGGGTGTGGTAGGAACGTGGGAGAGAGGAGAGAAACGTGAAGTGAAAGACTGGCTGAAGGGAAGTGTCCAGAGCTTCTGGGTGGAAGTAGTGATTTACTTACCTGTTGTAGAGTTCCTGACGGCCCCTTTTTCTTTCCCCTGCTTCCTGGTCGCAGGTTCTTCGGGGTGGTGGTCAGTCGGCCAGGAGAGGTCCAGCAGAGAGTGGCTGGCCTACCAGCGACGAGGAGTCTGATTACGGACCAAGCGAGTTGGAGGGGGAGACCCCGGGAGCGTGGGATTTACCCCCGGACTATTTCTTTCTGTTTCATCCAATCTTTGTGTTGCGTCCATGACTGATGTTTTATGTGGACCTTGTTTTTATTTTTTCTCGGAGCCAGTGACCGACAGGAGGGGATTGCCTTAGTGTGCTGTGGATTTCTGCTTTTTTTCTGTTCTGTTTTTGGCATTCCCTAGTGTGGTCCTTTTTTTATTATTTTAGTCTAGCGATCTCTTTTTATACCGTGTTTTTAGTACCCTGTCGAACAATAAAATTTGTTTTACCCGATATGGTTTCATTGTGTGTGGGAACCTGGGGATCAAAGAACCTGAACAGGAGAGTATAATTATCATTCGGTTACTAAGGTCCTTGCCTTATTAAAAACAAGGTGGCGTAGTTGTCAGCTACATGGGTATTATCCTCAAGGTTATCTCAGGTCACCCCAACCGTGACAATTTCTCTTACTGAATGACAGGTATTGACTTTTTTTTTCTACATTTCACACATTAAACATGAAATGGTGCTTTTGGCTGATTTACTTTTGCTGCACCAATACCCTGAAAACACGTAAACTATCCTTGCTGTATAGAGAGTCTGGCAGTTCTCATGCTTCGCTGATAATAAAACTTGCCACAAGGAACTACCATTCCTCTCAATCATGGAGATGTGGAGATAGTATTTATACAGACTTATTCTTGTCATTTTTCAAAAGCAAGTTGTCTCAAGTACAGTCAACATATTTATTAAATTATCTGCAGCATAACACCAGGACAGTGGCTTTTCAATATACATGTACAAAAAATAAGCATTATTTTCATTCGTTGTATTTGGCAAACATGTTTGTTTCTTATTTCTTTTTACTTTCTTTGTTCTAGTTGTGTGTCCATGGAGTGTTGTCCTGAGTGAAGAGTGCTCACTGTTTTGAGGTTCTTTAACAACAGCCTAGAATAATTACATCAATACCAAACTTTTTAAATGCTATTCACTGGTTGCCTACGAGGGCTTGAGAGGAGGCGAAATTGGGAGTGAGATATTTAGAATGAGACAAGATGAGAGGATTTCTCCGGTTGCTTTGGAGGCTTGAGAGGGGCGAGACATTTGAGAGTTTAAGAGTGAGACGAGTTTGAGAGGGATGGCGAGATTGAGGGCTGGAGTTTGGGAATGGTGCTTAGTAACATTGAGGTTAGATACTGTTAGCAGGACGAGATAGGGTGGACGAAGAGTTTTCCCTTCTCATCAGGTCAGGCAGCATCCTCTGGCTGCTGGGCGACGTAGAGAGGGAGACACGAGAAGAGCAAAGGATTAGATATAAACACTTTCCGCCGGGTCAGGCAGCATTCTCCGACTGCTGGGCGTTTAGTGGAGCGAGACAGGAAGGGGACGAACAGGACAAAAGTACAGATCCTTCGCAACTCAGTGCAGCATCCTCAGGCAGCTAAGCTGGCAGCTGGGCGGCGTGGAGAGCTTAGGTAAAGTGTCTCAGGTCCGTTTAGGAGAGACGAAAACAGAGAAACCCCCCCGCATCGGTCGGGGTTCGCTCGGCAGGTGGAGGCACGGCCTACTGCATGAGGGGGCTGAAATGGTCCGGGACCTGAAATGGAAGAGAGGAGATGGGACAGCAAGGTTGAGGCCTGGAAGGCTTAGCGCATAAGCAGCAGAAGAATAGGATGTGGCCGGGGGTCCCCTCAGGCCGGCGAGGAACAGCCGGGCAGCAGTGGTTGAGACGAGAGGCCGACCCGGACAGCCGAGGGAGTGAGACTCACTTCCCCCCCTGAGGGAGCACTGTGCGGACAGTGCGATATAGAAAGGAGCAGAGGTGGGGAGGAGGAGGAACAAAAAACAAACACAGACAAGGAAGCGGAAATAGTGCTGGGTTAAAGTAGAAAAAGAGAGAGAGATAGACAGGAGGGGCAGCCAATAACATACGTGGAGCAGCACTGGCCATGCCCTAATAATTGGCAAGGCGAGCACTGCATTGTGTGATTGGCTGGAAATACTAAATGAGGCTGAACTGGGATCAGCTTCCGCCCAGAAGAGATTGGCGGACGCTACCTGGCAGGACGCCACGGAGGAAAGGTAAGACTGGCTAAAGAAAAGGATATAGGATAAGAAAAAAGCAGCGCAAAGCGGGAGAGAGCCCTCTACGTCATCCCTCGAATTACGCCTAAAGGCTAACATTTAACCAATGTGCATTTTTCTTATTGACATCATGCTTTATATAGTTATGTGAAGTCATTTCACCAGAAAACATTTTAAAATAAAACTCCTTCTGTTGGCTTGGTCATTATAGCATCAGATGTGCATTTGTGCAATTGGCAGAGATGTTTTTAAAACCTCAGTATTTTTTTTTTATACATGCTGTTAGTTTCTGAGAGCACTCCTATCAGTCCGTGAATGAGTATGAGTACCCCCGAGCTCAGAGTCATGGTAGTGATCCATACCTTTAATAATGAAGTTGTTTAGTTAGAGTGATCCTGTGGTTACATGCACGTCTCACCACAGTACATAAAAGTGCATGGTAAAGTTATAAAATATAGGTGTGTCTCAAGGGTATGAATTCATTCAGATAATATGGTGCTTGTGGGTGGGATATTTGCTGTCTGTTTAACCC
This sequence comes from Acipenser ruthenus, assembly GCF_902713425.1. Taxonomy (NCBI): domain Eukaryota; kingdom Metazoa; phylum Chordata; class Actinopteri; order Acipenseriformes; family Acipenseridae; genus Acipenser; species Acipenser ruthenus. The sequence goes on along the minus strand of NC_081207.1, from coordinate 12,489,613 downwards.
TACTTGGGTTACTTCCTGATAAATATCTTGGTATTCCCTTATATAGTGCTTCCTCATAGCAAATCAGAACAATGGGAAATTTACTCAAATGTTTTTTTGATTTTTTCTCACAATAGTTTCTCTACTCGTGCCTGTTAGTATTTAATGTGATATCTGTCTTCTGAGAACCTTTTTGTAAGTCATATTTTGCATGCTTGTTCACGACATTTTCCAAGCTCAGTGTCTGGGTCAGGTTATACAGTCACTGTTTTTCCCATCTTTCAAGGGTGGGTTTTAGTTATCATGAGCGGGGCAGTTTTATTGTTATACTAATTCTGTGTCAGTTAGGATTATTGCACTAGGACTGGAAAAGCGTTTCCTTAGGAGTGACCTTTCCTAAGGTAGTGTTTGGAGAAATAAAAAAATGAATGCAAAAAGTATATGGCTTAATAGCTGGACACTAGGATGTAGTTTAGCCTTGCAGAACTGGGATGCAGTGTAGTGCAGTGGTTTAAACTGAATTTAAACCATTTAAACTACATTGTTTTGTATCCATTGTTATTAATTTATTATTGGCAAGCAGTTATAACTGCAAGCACATGCAAGCATGGTGGAATTACTAGTGTAGGGACTGACATGCGTGGCTAAGATTACAAGTACTACTAGAGGTGATTAGCAATATATTAAGAACATTTGTAGATCATTTGCCATGCATAGCCTTATAAAACAATTATGTATCAGTGTTTCAATCTTCGCAAAGATAAAGAAGTCAGACCAGCCAATACACTTTATAATTCACAATCATAATTAGAACAACCCAGGTTGGTTATAAACCTCAATGCAGAATGGTGCAAAGGATCCCGTTTTCTTAAGACAATGGTAGTAAATACTATATAAATAATCTCACCAGTCAATAAGTGACAAATAGAACTCAAAATCTGTTGTTTTCTATTTCTGAAAAATAGGATTTATGTCTATAAAATGAACCCAATTGATGTACAACATCACAATTGTTTTGAACTATACATCAGGTGCAGAGTGACTTACAGCAACGTCTCACCCAAAAGACGGAGCAATAGGATTTAAGGGACTTGCTCAGGGTCACACAATGAATCAGTGGCTGAGCCGGGATTTGAACTGGAAACCTCCTGCATATAAGGCCCTTTTCTTTAACCACTGGACCAAACAGCCTCCATCGCTCAATAGTCTCCTCTGGGAATTTTATGTCTGGAGTGCAATACAGCATATCAAGTTTCAATTCGAAGACGACCACCAACCAATACTTTTGGGATATGCCTGCCACAGGTCAGGTATTTACTGAGCATTTTATGTCAGAGCTGCCAATAGGCCCTTCCGGAGAGTGACGTCCTCGGTCCCGCCTACCGAGGGAATAAGTAGTCACTCCACGGAGATCATGTTCTCTTTTGCATCGATCCACCACGGCGTATGCTACACTCTACCCCGGGTTGTGTGACAGCACGCGATTAAGACTAAGCACCCACCCAGTACCTTGGTGCTTACACCTTTGGTGCATCACAGCCTCTGTGCCTCGATGCTTCGGCCCACTCTGTACTTAGACGCTCCGTGCCTCAGTGCCCTCGTGCTTCGGTGCCCCTGGTGCCCCTGGTGCTCTCAGTGCACATGCCCTTCGGTGCTTCGGTGCCCTTGGTGCATCACAGCCTCGGTGCATCGGTGCTTATGCGCCCTCAATGTTTAGACGCTCCGTGCCTTGTGCCCTTGTTGCTTTATTCCCAGGTTCTTGTGTTTCTGCACCTGTCGGAGCCTCTGAGCCTCGGTGCACTTGGTGCCCTCGCTCCCTCTAAGCTTCAGCTCCTTGGTGCCTTAGAGCCTACCTGTACTCAGTGTCCTCTGTGCTTTGGCTCCGTGGTGCCTTAGAGCCTACCTGCACTCAGTATCCTCTGTGCTTCGGCTCCTTGGTGCCTTAGAGCCTACCTGCACGCAGTGTCCTCGGTGCTTCTGCACACTTGGTGCCTGAGTGCTTCAATATTTGGTCAGCTTTGGTGCCCTCGCTGCTTCGGCGCCTCTATACCACAGTGCTTCACTGGTTAACACCCTCCGGGGCGTTGTTTTCAAAGCCCTCGGGCCATAGAGATATCAATCATGGCTAAATTCCACGCTTGCACGTCCTGCAGAGCGAAGCTTCCTTCAGAGGACAAGCACCTCCTCTGCGTCCGGTGCCTGGGCATGCAGCATGCCTCCTCTGACCTTAGAGATGAGACTTTCTGCACTATTTGTGCAGCGTACCAACCGTGGGTTCTATACAGGAGACTTGATCATCACCCCGGATGTTCCGGAACCAGATGTTCCAGAACCGGATATCAGCATGGCTGAGGTTTTGATCATGGCCTCATGGGAAGGTGGCTCCCTCCATCAGGAGGAGGAGAGACAGGTCCAGGAGCTGACCTTTGAGATGGTCCCAATCTCAGAGATAAACTCTAATGCTGGGTTTTTCCCTATCCCAAACTCGATCCCAGCGCTTATGGAGCGGGCCTCCAAGTTCCTGAAGGTACCTTTGAAAGGCAGCGCCCAAACAGCACCAATCGGTTTTAAACATTCAGCCTCCTATCCCCTGCACCCAGCCCTTTTCAGTGTTCCCAGACTTCTTAGGAGAAGTACGGTCCACTTGGAACCACCCGGCCTCGCCGCCAAGCGTGCTTAAACGGGCAGTCCCACTTGCTTCCTTAGAAGGCTCTGGTGCGAGCCCCTTCAGCAGGGGGGTCTACCTAATGACCCTGCATGCCCTAATGGTCAATGAAGGGTAACAAAGACCCACTTAAAGAAAGCATATGGGATGGAAGCTCAGGTCACATGCCTGGCCAATACTGCAGGCTTCTTGACAGCGTACCTAGATGGAGTACTGCAGTCGGCGCCCTTACCTGAACTGGTGGCTTCAGAGCTGCGCCTGGTTTCGAGTACACTGCTCCAGATCTCTGGCTTCCAAGGACAAGCCCTGGGCCGGAGCCTGGAAAGCCTCATGGTAGCTCGCAGGCAGCTTTGGCTGTCCCAAGCGAGGGTCCCTGACAAGGACAAGTCACCGTTGCTTGATGCGCCAATATCCCCTGGCCATAATGTTGGACCAGCAGTAGAGGAATTGCTGCAGTGCATCCACCCATGACTCACACGGTGACTCGGACAGTCCTGATCCCCACTGTCCTGCGTGATGACCTGAGCACCGCCTACAGGCTTCCGCGGCAGCTAACAGCCGGGCCCATGACGGGAAGACGCCGGACAGGGGGATCCCAGCACAACAGCGATCTCGGAGAGTTCCAATGCTGCCCAGGCAGCCCCCACAATGGCCACTGCCTTAGCAGCCCCTGCAGAACCCCTGAAGGCTTGCGGCTTCAGACCCAACCCTTCACACAACACCAGCTACAGTATTGGCGCACTTGCACCTCAGACAACTTGGTGCTCGCCACCGTACACACCGGTTCTGCGCTTCATTTCCACGCAGGTCCTGCTCCCTGTCGAGGGATCATAGTTACATCGGAGAGCAACCCTCTCCAGGTCTTGGCCATCAAACAAGAAGTAGCTTAATTACTTCTCAAAGTCATTCGCATCGTAAAACCCACCTTCCAAGACAAGGGGTTCTACTCGAGATATTTTTTATGCTAAAGAAGGATGCCGGCTTTCATCCCATCCTAGACCTGAGACACTTCAATGGGTTTTTGAGGGAGAGGAGATTCCAAATGGTCAAACACCGTCACATTCTCCAGTCTGTGCAGCCAGGCGACTGGTTCACTACTGTGGACTTAAAAGACGCATATTTCCATGTCACTGTTCGTCCTTAAATACTTAAAAACACAATAAATAAACACACAAACAAACAAACACAAAATAACACGGGCGGAGGGGGACCCCGTTCTAAATAAAACAAACAAATACTGTACAGGGCTGCTCGCCCTGTTACATATACCCCCCCTTGTGCAACGCACACATGGCCCTATGGCCACCTCCCCCCTCTGTCTTAAAGTCCCGGAAGAAGGAGAAGCAAGGTGTTTCTGGGGGGTGGCCATGGTGGAATGTCCTCCACCCCCCACTTCTTCGTGGCTATCAGCTCCCTCTTCCGGGGCTTCAGCCACACCATATCCTGCCGCGAAAGTGCGGCTGGGGGAGCTGGTCTTCTGACCTACCCCCCCTTCTTCATGGCCGGCAGCTCCCTCCGTGGGGCTCCAGCCATAACACTTCCTGCTGCGAAAGTGCAGCTGGGGGATCTGGTCTCCTGATCTCCCCGCTCTTCATGGCCAGCAGCGCCCTCCGGTGGGAGTCCGGCCACACTGCAATAGGGGGAGCTGGTCTCCTGACCTCTCCCCCCTTCTTTGTAGCCGGCAGCCCCCTTTTCCGAGGAACCGGCCCCGGTGCTTCCTGCGGTCCTGCAAAACCAGTAGCGCCCCCGGGCAAAGCAAGACTGGCAGCGACCCCGGGCGAAGCAAGACTGGCAGCGACCCAGAGGGACGCAAGCCAGGCAGCAACCCAGAGGGACGCAAGCCAGGCAGCGGCCTCAGGCAACGCAAGCCAGGCAGCGGCCTCAGGCGACGCAAGCCTGGCAGCGGCCCCAGGCGACGGAAGCCAGGCAGCGGCCCCAGGCAACGCAAGCCTGGCAGCGGCCCCAGGCGACGGAAGCCAGGCAGCGGCCCCAGGCAGCGGCCCCAGGCGACGCAAGCCAGACAGCGGCCTCAGGCGACGCAAGCCAGGCAGCGGCCCCAGGCGATAGAAGCCAGGCAGCGGCCCCAGGCGACGGAAGCCAGGCAGCGGCCCCAGGCAGCGGCCCCAGGCGACGCAAGCCAGGCAGCGGTCCCAGGTGCCGCGGAGCAACAGGCAGCCCCAGGCGGCCCTCTTTGCAGCCGCTGTGACCTAGCGGTTTTCCTCCGTGCTCCCCTCAGCAACCTATGCAGCGGCTGCTGAGGTCCGGCAGCATCCTGCCCTGGTCCATCCTGTCGTGAAGGGAGAGGCAGCTCCTGCTCCTCTCCCTGGCGAAGGCGGCAGGGGCTCCTCCCCTTCTTGCTGCGAAGGCGGCAGGGGCTCCTCCCCTTCTGGCTGCGAAGGCGGCAGGGGCTCCTCCCCTTCTGGCTGCGAAGGCGGCAGGGGCTCCTCCCCCTCTGGCTGCAGCAGGGGAACCAGCAGGCACTCTCCCTCTGCTGGCAGCTTTGGTCCTAGGGCGTTGGAAGCCCCGACTTCCCCCTCTCTGGGCTGTGTACGCCCCGGCTCCTCCCTTTTGGGCTGTGGATGCCCCGGCTCCTCCCTTTTGGGCTGTGAACGCCCCGACTCCTCCCTTTTGGGCTGTGGACGCCCCGACTCCTCCCTTTTGGGCTGTGAACGCCCCGACTCCTCCCTTTTGGGCTGTGGACGTCCGGCCTCCTCCCACTCAGACGTAGGACGTTCGGGCTCCTCCCACTCAGGCGTAGGACGTTCGGGCTCCTCCCACTCAGGCGTAGGACGTTCGGGCTCCTCCCACTCAGGCGTAGGACGTTCGGGCTCCTCCCACTCAAGTACTGGAGAGGGCAGCGACTGCTCCTCTCCCTCTTGCTCACTGGAAGGCACCCATCCCATGTCTGCAGCTAGGTACCCCAGCACCACCATGGTAACGTCACAAACTGATGCCGGGTTGTGCTGTTGCTCCCAGTCCTCCCATCGTTCCCCATCTCGCATCCGCGGTGTGTTAATAACCCAGGGGAGGTCACTGGTGAAGTTCCCCTCGGGGTGCACCAGCCAGTCCCATATTTCCCGGGATGGTGGGGAACCCGGTGGCAGTGGGGGTAGAGGGGTGGCTACTGATGCTTGGGGTGACAGCTGCTCCTTTCCCTGAGCCCGCATATACGGGCACCCTGCCCCGTTGTTGCTGTCCTCCTCCCAGCCCGGCATGCAGGATGAGTGCTGCAGCTGTTGTTGTTGCTGCAGCTGCTTCCGCTGCTTCCTGCAGCTCTTTCTTCCCATCCTCGCTTTACTGCAACAACAAAAAAAACCCTACTGGCAAAACTGGAAAAAAAAAACTGTGGTACCCGCTCTGGCCTGAGTCCTGGAGGTGCTGGTAATCCCACGCAGGACACCACGTGTGACAGGATGGCGTGTGTGATGACGTCAGGCCAGAAGCAGGAACTGAAACTGGATACCGCAGGTTGGGTGAAATGGCGTTTGCGCCATCTTTATTTGAAATATAACAAAAATAAACCAAATGTTTTCACAAAAAGAGAAAAACTGTGCTCACCAAGCAAAATAAACAGTTAAACAAAAACAAGTCACGAACACAAAAAAAGGAATACAATAACTGGTCCAGGTCAGGCTGAGCTGTAGCCGTCACTGTTCCTGGACTTATTCTTAAACTTACAGCTCTTTCTCTCTCTCTCTCCCTCGTTGCTCTCGCTCCTACTACACCACCACAGGTGGCCATCTCCCAATTAGCAACAAATTAGATCGGGAGATGGCCACCTTCTGCACGAGTTTAATAATAAAACGAACACGGCTACACCGTTACAAATACATAAATAATAATATCCGCGGCGCTTCGCCATCCTAAACACAATAAATAAACACACAAACAAACAAACACAAAATAACACGGGCGGAGGGGGACCCCGTTCTAAAATAAAACAAACAAATACTGTACAGGGCTGCTCGCCCTGTTACAGTCCTGCACACAGGAAATATCTCTGCTTCGCTTTTCAGGGAAGCGTCTTCGAGTTTTCCGTGCTGCCATTCGGCCTCCCCTTAGCCCCCCACACATTTTCAAAGTGCATGGATGCCATCGTGGCCCTCTTGCGACTGCAAGGGATCAGGGTATTGAATTACCTGGATGACTGGTTGATCTGTTCCCAGTCAAAGAAAGGAGTAGTGGCCCACACGGCTATCGTGACGGAGCACCTGTCGAGGCTGGGTCTCACCCTCAACAATGCCAAAAGCCAATTAATTCTGGTGCAAAGTACGGTTTAGCTGGGACTCCAGCTGGACTCCCTCACAATGCGGGCCTACCTGTCAGGCAACAGAGTGGCTGCCATTCAGAATTGTCTATCCCTGTTTCAAGCGGGATCGACAGTGCCTCTGGTGTTGTGTCAAAAGTTGCTAGGTCTGATGGCCGCGGCTTCATCAGCCCTACAGCTGAGGTTACTCCATATGAGCCTGCTTCAAGAGTGGCTCAATGCCTTCCGACTACATCACAAATGCGACAGACACCATCGGCTGACCATGTCTCGTGTATGCTGGGAAGCCATGCGCTGGTGGAGGCAGACCTCTAACATGCATGAAGGTATAATCACATAGCCTTCAAATTGTTAACCTGGGCACAACGGAACCTATTATCCCTCTGGGCTGTTCATCTTCCCGGAGTGGCGAATTGGGTGGCAGACCTCCTCTCGAGGGAGGGTCCCCAACCATCAGAATTGCAACTCCATCCTCAGGTGGTAGAGCGCATATGGGAACGTTTCAGGAAGGACAGTGTCAATCTGAGTGGCCCAGGATGCTCTTGTACGCATTCCCGCCAATACCGTTGCTCCCAGGCTTCTTAGAGAAGATCTGGAGAGAGAAGGCAACAGTTCTCCTGGTGGCCCCCAGATGGCCCAGGAGAATCTGGTTCTCGAACCTTTGCCAGCTACTGCAAGGCCAACCATGGGAGATCCCGCTATGCCTGGATCTCCTCAATCAGGTGAGAGGCACTCTCTGGCACTCAAAACCAGGCAGACTCCAACTATGGGTCTGGCCCCTGAACGGGACCGTCTGTCCGTCCTAGGACTCTCAGACACAGTTGTCGGTAAACTGCAGAATGCTAGGTCCTCCTCCACAAGGTCATTGTATGCTTACAGATGGAGGTACTTTTAAGATTGGCTAACCAAGGGTCACCCTATCTCTTGCCTTATAGTGATCATTTTACAAAATTCCTTCAAGATCTGCTGGAGGCGGGTAAATCCCCCTCAATGCTGAAAGTGTACGTGGCAGCCATATCTGCATGCCATGTCCCCATAGACTCAGTATCCCCAGGCGCTTATGTCCTGTCTATCCATTTTCTGAAGGGTGCTCGGCGGTTATGTCCTCCTATAAAGGACACCCTCCCCGAGTGGAGTCTAGATGTGGTATTGGAGGCTCTCACTAATGCCCCATTTGAGCCTATACATTCCATAGAGTTGAAGTATCTCTCTATGAAGGCAGCCTTTTTGTTAGCCATTACCTCCACTAAGCGGGTCAGTGACCTACAGGCTCTGTTGGTGTACAGCTCCTGTATGTGTGTTTGGGACGATGGAAACAGAGTGTAGTTACGAACGAATCTTGCTTTCCTCCCTAAGGTGGTTACAGCTTTCCCCCTCCGTTTTCTTCTGAGGAGGTTCAGAGACTAAACTCCCTCTGCCCAGTTCGAGCATTGAGAAGCTATGTTAGCAGAATGAGAACTCTGCATCAGTCAGACCAGCTCTTGGTCTGTTATGGTGTAAGGACCCTGGGTCAAGCCCTCTCTAAGCAGCAGCTGTCTCACTGGATTGTGGACACAGTTTCAACTGCATATACTAATGCCAATCTACCCCCACTCGGGCGGGTGGCAGTGCACTCTACCCGAGGAATGGCTACGTCATGGGACCTCTTTATTTATTTCTTAGCTGACGCCCTTATCCAGGGCGACTAACAATTGTTACAAGATATCACATTATTTTTACATACAATTACCCATTTATACTGTTGGGTTTTTACTGGAGCAATCTAGGTAAAGTACCTTGCTCAAGGGTACAGCAGCAGTGTCCCCACTGGGGATTGAACCCACAACCCTCCGGTCAAGAGTCCAGAGCCCTAACCACTACTCCACACTGCTGCCAATTTTCAAGTGAACATTTATTCCACAAATCACTGATCTATAATCACTGATTTAAGTTAATTAAAGTTTTATCAGATTTATTTATGTAATTTACTAAGTTTAAATATGTATGTCCATTTAATGAAATAGTAAATTAGCAAGTACTATGTTAATATAATTGATATACAGAATTGATTTACTTAATACACATTGTAATCAATATTCATTATATTTATGAATAAACAGCTTTTCATTTATTAAAATAAAACACTTTTAAACAAATGTTGTTTACTTTTCACTGGAACTATTTTCTTGTGCGTAGTGATATTTACTGTTATTGGAAAGAATTGGAATTTTTTAATTTGTTGTGTTAATTTAAAAAGTAAATACATCTAATAATTTTATAATCGTTTTATAATAGCATTAAGGCACTCCAGGGGGTGTGTTGACATGTGCGGTTATGTCATGTCAACCCACCCCCCCCGTCTGCCTTAATGCTTCAGTGTAGGGACTTGAAGTTGAGGGACTAGAAGGCTGTGTGATCTCATGGTCAGTCGAAGCAGAAGACCCTTATTTTCAATCCCCAATCAGATAATGACCTCCTAGGCCACCCTGGGATCACACATTCCCATTCCACCTTAGTCTAAACCCTGCTGTAAAACTACAACAACTATTTGCAATATGAATTACCAGAACAAAAAGGTGGATTATTGCAATAGCAGAAGTACTTTCACTCAAGGCCCTTGTACATTGTTACCTTTTGCTCTTTTTGTGTTTTTTCAATGTAAATCTATACTGCCCCAGTACTGTGTGTACACTGTTCTATAGCCGTGTTTCCTAGCAGCTCTTTTGGGTGTGTTTAGGTTGTTTGAGCTGCCACACTGTACTGTAGCCTCTGGATATGTTTTGTATCCCATGGGTGCCCACGGTGGGGGCAGGGCTGATACCTGGCTCACTCAAGCCCATACACGTGTAGCTCACAGAATGTGGGAGCTGACTTACTTATACAGCTACCTGTGAACTGAAAGAAAAGTGCTTTTCAGATCAAACTGGGGAGGGATCAAATAGCAGTGCAAAGCTCACTTCCTCACTCACTCACTCACTCACTCACTCACTCACACAGCAGCAGGGCAAAACAGTTAGGAATCTTTTGAAGAGAGAAGAGAGAAAGGGTCAATATTTGATCTACAGGAGCACCACAGTCAAGTTTACAAAACTCTGCTGGAGACAGACTCCATTGGAACTTTATCAGAGTTTTTGAGAGGGCAGGTGGATATTAGTTTCAGTATAAAACAAGAAGTGGCACTGCTTTTTCTTTGAAAAGAATTCCAAGCATTGTACAGGACTTTGGAGTGCAAAGTTTTGAAGCTGAACGCTAGAAGGTTTGTGAAATACAGTTCAAAATACAGTTGATATATAACCAATGTGTTTCTGCATTGCAGGAAGTAATAAATATCATTTACTTTGCACACATGATGATATGTGGAGAAACTTAAATACTGATCCCATTGAGGGGATTTGTGTTTCTTTTATTATTTAAAGGTTGTTTTCTTGTATTGTATGCCAAGGGAGGTACAATAATATTATCCTTATCTGTTTGCTCAACAAAGCTTGTATTGTTCAAATGCTACCTGATTTACTGACATATTCTTGCATAGGAGTTCCATCCATGTTTTCACTTCTCTGGTGTGCTGTTGAGGTAGGTAAATGGAGGAATCCGGGACCACCACTGTTAACTGTTTCAGCTCTGGTCTGTAGTGCCAGAGTTGTTCCTACTGATTGTAGGTTATGAAGCAAGCTAGTTCAGATTCCCATAGGTTTGTGCTATGCAATGTCACCAGAGCTAACTGCTATTTACAATGTGCCTGTACTATTAGAAAACTACATAGTTGGGATAATTATAAAAATATGCTAACAGTGCAAAGTGATCCCTTAAAGCAGGTGAGTGGTTTTGTATTAGTTTTCTGCTTGATTAACAATGCATACTCTACAATTGTTAATGCAAGTCTGGTACTGTGCATCTGATTAGCAACATCAGTTTACCAGTTTGTTTCTGGGTTTAATGAATAAATAGGCATATTCTGTTTTTTTAGTGTCTGTTTTTCTTTAGGTTGACTTATTTACAATTCAGTCTAGGGGCCTAAGATGCCTTTTCAAATCAGAAATAATATAATATTTTCATCGATATAAATTATTTGTACATTAGATAAACCTTTAGTAATTCTGTTCCCTTTTATAAAGATGCATACGTTTGTGTACACAACATTATAGTTCTAGTTTACTTAAACTTGAAATGTAATTAACCCACAAGCCATTACAACAAGGAATACTGTTGCTTTCAAATCCAAACAGGAATCTTTCTTTCTTTCTGCATTTTTTTTCTCAAAGACCTAGTTTATCAGTAGCCAGGCTTTAAGCAGCGATATTGACAGTGACAGAAAGTAATTGGTAAAGTGGTAAATACTGATTAATGTTGAAATATCTTTTAGCCTTACTGTGAAGCACTTCAGCAATGGCTGTGAGGGCAGGTATTGGTAGCATAAACACTTTCAAATAGTGCCAAATACCTGGGACTTCATACAGAATGAAAATCAATTGGATGAAATTATACATGTGTGGACATTGATTTAAAGTTAACATTAGGTTACTCACAAATGTATTGAATGCGTGCAGACATTTTAGGCTGTAGCCTGCTCATCTCTTTTATAACGTATCGCCTTTCTGGGAGTGGACTGTCCTCAATGACCTGGTCATGGTTGTCCCGGGAGGTCATACCTCAGACAGAAGGGAAAGCGAGACCTTGGGTCAAAATGTTAGACTTGCTATTCACACAGAGATGGGCTTGGGTATGGGACGGGTTACCAAGCCATGTTGTTGATGCTGAATCATTGGGATCCTTTAAGATCTGACTTGACAAAGTTTTAAGATCAATCAGTTACTACAAAACAAGCATGGATGGGCTGAAAGGCCTCCTCTTGTTTGTACATTTTCTTGTTTTCTATGTTTTTATCAATAAACCGTCAGAAGTAGAAGAACAAGAAGTAATATTCTGAACAAACCAGATCTCCTCTTGGACAGTGTTCTGAAAACAGACCCCTGTTTATATAGAGAGCTGTACCAGCACCTGCCCACATACTTCAGTGGTGTAAATAGAGGATACAGCATGAACACTCATAGAGTGCTGTCACTACTCCACGAACGAGGATAGTACAATAGCTCATGAGCCCCCTAAGGGGTTGTGTGTGTTGTTTACAACTATCCTCGTGAGTGAAATAACCACAGCACTCAGTGAATGTTCACAGAGTGATCTGTTTATATAACAAGTGTAATGTATGGAAAAGAAATTCTATTTAAACCTATAATCAACAGCTGAAATTGGAAAATCACTTTCCTTAGTTAAAAAATGCAGTTCGTCCGATCATTCTGTTGTTGGATTTGAATGAATGCAAGATAGAGTCTAAAATGAAACCCGCTAAGAAAAATATTCACTCAGGACCACCGAATATGAAAAAGTTATGTGACGCTTAATATCACAGTGCTTGTTGTATAAAGAGTTTTAAACAGCACTGCTGGGATAATAACTTGAGCTTTTCTTAAACATATAGGTAGCCTGTATTTAAAAAGCTACTAATCATCAACTGTAAGTTACTGTAGTGCAGATTGGCTGACAGGTATCACATTGAGGACCATTGTCACAAAGTGAATTCTTTGTGAATATTGCACCCTGAATGGCGTAGATTCAAGTCTTTGCAGAAACACGATACCCCAACCTGTTATTCAACATTGGTAGTAAATGGATAACATTTGTGGAAACCCTGCATTTGTGGTGTGTAATTCTTAATAAAATAATTAGTCAATTTTAGAGACTATTTATTCAGGGGTACCAAGATATTTAGTATGAAGTTTGAGTGGGTTAAAACAGGCACTACATGTCCCAGCATAGGTGATTGTATGTCTCTAACTATGTCACAATTATATCTAGAGAATCACTTATCTTACTGTGACAAAACCCATTTCTAACATTCTTTACCTCAGCTTAGTGGAAGTATCATGATCTGGTGATAAATTGAGAAACCAGCCTGCCTGTCTATTAGTATATACTGTATGTCATTCACTAACATGTGGTGCTTGTGCTGCAGGTCATTGTATTTACCACTTGGTGGGAAATGTATGTTACAGTTTGCACATGAAATGGATACAGCAGTCATTCTTGAATCTTCAGGGTTAATTTGTAAGTCAAGGAGTGTCTGTTTGCTTTATTGTATCAACTCCACAAGGTTAATAAAGTTATGTTTGTTCAGCAGGATCAGTAATGCATGGAGAGTTGAATAAGTATGATCTTGATATTTATTCGATGAGGATTCGTGTAACCAAGGTTATTCTGGTTACTTCAAATGGTTGCTTTATCAATGAGGTAATAAAGAGTTTATCTGGTTTGTTTTGAAGTTTTTTTCAATAGTAGTTGTGGAATATTGATAGTTAGTCCCCTGGGGTCATGGGTCATGGGGAGCCACGTCCTGCCCAGATTCTAGTTCAGGCTAGCGTGAGCAACCTCTTGTAAAGACAAATAAAAGAACAGTTAATTAGAGTAAGTGTATGCGTGCCGTTTCTCTGAGTCAATAATTAGTAAGTTATTGAGTTTATTACATTTGGCGACGAGGAGTAAAAAAAAAAAAAAAAAAAACACCCAGAAGCAGGCTACACTTCGGACGGCAATGGCGACTTTTGGAAGCATTGGAGAGTTTGATGAGAGCACTGACTGGAAGGCGTATGTGGAACGGATTGGACACTACTTCGCAGCAAATTATATTACTGATGGCGGTAAACAGCGCTCCATATTTCTAAGTGTTTGCGGTCCGAAAACAAACAGTCTCATCAGGAATTTGGTATCGCCATTGAAACCTACTGATAAGAGTTTTGCTGAACTGTGCTTAATTGTTAAACAGCATAAAAACCCTAAACCGTCAGAGATTGTGCAGACTTTTAAATTTCACAATAGGTTTCGACAGCGAGGGGAATCTGTGGCAACTTATGTAGCCGAATTAAGACGGTTGTCTGAACATTGTGTTTTCGGGGAGATGCTGGATAGGATGCTGCGTGACAGGTTGGTATGCGGCTTGCAAAATGACCGCATTCAGCGCCGTTTGTTATCGGAAACCGCATTGGATTTTAAGAAGGCTGTGGAGATTGCTCAAGCCATGGAGGCTGCTGCGCAACAAGCTCACGATCTTAATCCGACCGCCTCAACACCACCTGTGATTCACAAGGCGATCGCAGTTGTTTCTCCCGCGATAGACTGCAGACAGGGTGAAGGGAAAAATATGTGTTACCGCTGTGGACAGCCACATGCTGTCCGCAGATTCAAGGACGTTGTTTGCCATAACTGCAATAAGAAGGGTCACATTGCAAAAGTGTGTCGCAGTAAAAATCAGCCACGCCAACACAGAGGGGGCTGGCAACCCAAGATGCCCAAAGCTATGCACAGCTTAGAAGGGGAGGTAGATGAAGACGAACGATAGGTTGCGGATGCAACCCCGGTTCCCTGAAAGAGAAAATAACCATCAAGGTATGGGACATTGCCGTCAGGCAGTAGGGATTGGCTGAGCTTTATGTCAAAGCTGCCGATAGGCCTCCGCGCAAGCTGCCGTGCAAGCCCGCCCCCTTGGGAGCTTACTATACGCAGCGCGCGGAGAGTCACTTCCTCTTTTGCCCTTCAGGCCGTGAAGGCCTCCAGAGCAACCTCGCGGCTTGATGGTTATTTTCTCTTTCAGGGAACCGGGGTTGCATCCGCAACCTATCGTTCCCTTTCAAGTCGAAAATAACCATCAAGGTATGGGAACAGTGTACCCAAGCCGTCGCGAGGGAGGATTCTCGGCAGTAGGACAGACTTACGTCATAACGCAACTGCGTAGGCAGTACATCTAGGCATATGCGGAGCTGCGCCTCAGCGTCTATGCTCGCAATGACACCTGTCCCAAGGTGGAATAGTCACACCATATTGTACCTACTCTAGACGTCCGCAACCTGAGGCGTCATAGAGTGCAACACAGATGCTCCAAATGACGGAGCAGAGGATTCCAGCACATTTAGCCTGTAAAACCTCATGAAAGTATGCGGCGTAGCCCAACTGGCTGCCGCGCAAATATCAGACACCGGCACCCCTCGAAAGAGGGCCCAGGATGTCGCCATACCCCTGGTAGAATGCGCCTTCAACTGCCCTGGTGGAGGAAGGCCTGCAGATTCATACGCTAATTTAATAGCATCCACTATCCAGTGGGAAAGGCGCTGTTTAGACAGCGGCTGACCCAAAGATCTAGAACCATGGCATATGAACAACTGTTCTGTCTGCCTCACAGTCCTTGTGCGGTCAATATAACACCTCAATGCCCTCACAGGGCAGAGCATGTGTAACCGCTCTTCCTCTGGGGAAGAAAAAGGAGGAGGATGGAACGCCATCAACTCGACTGACTGGTTCATGTGGAACGGGGATATAACCTTTGGTAAAAAGGCCGGATTAGGGCGCATGGAGACCTTAGAACCGTCTCCTGCAAAACGAGTACAAGAAGGATGCACTGACAGTGCATGTAACTCGCTCACGAGTTTTGCTGATACCACAGCCAGCAAAAACGCAGTCTTAATAGATATGAGCTTCATATCCACGCTGTGGAGAGGCTCAAACGGCGCCTTGGCAAGGGCTTCCAGCACCACATCAAGGCTCCACGACGGTAAACTGGTCGTTCTTGGAGGCCGCAAGCGTCTTGCGCCTTTCAGAAACTGAGATGCCAAAAAATGGCAACCAGGTGATAACCCGTCAATGCGTACGTGGCAAGCCGAAATAGCGGCCAAATACACTTTAAGTGTAGAGGGAGACTTACCCTCGTCTAACAGCTTCTGCAGAAACTGTAATATCACTGCCATAGGGCAGGAGACCGGGTCATGGCCCTCAGCCAGACACCAACTCTGAAATAATTGCCACTTATACGTATATTGCGACCGAGTGGAGGGCGCCCTCGCACTTTGAATGGTCGATATAACCGCTGTCGAAAGCCCTAAGGCTGACAGGCGCTCCCGCTCAGGGGCCAAGCCCATAGCTGCATGAGCTTGGGGTTCGGATGCCATAGCCCTCCTTGGGCTTGGGACAACAGGTCCGCTCGCAGAGGGAGCTCCCTCGGGCGACCGTGCAACAACTGCACCAGACTCGGGAACCAAATCCTCCGAGGCCACCGAGGAGCGATCAGAATCACTGTCGCTTGCTCTACCCTGACCTTCTCCAAGAAGGCGGGGAGCATCGAAATCGGTGGAAATGCGTACAGGAGCCCTGGCGGCCATTCGTGAGCCAGTGCATCGACTCCTAGGGGGCTGTCGAGGTCCTTCACCGAGAACCATAGGGGGCAGTGCGTGGTCTCTCGCGAAGCGAAGAGATCGACTTGCGCTGTGCCGAACCAGTCCCAAATGCGCTCTACCACCCGAGGGTGAAGACGCCATTCGCCCGCAAGAGGACCTCCTCTGGACAGGAGATCCGCTGCGTAATTGACTCTGCCCGGCAGATGAACTGCACGCAGAGAGGCTAATCGCGGTTGAGCCCAGAGCAACAGCCGCGTTACCATCCGGTGAAGACCTGGGGACCGCAATCCGCCCTGGCGATTGATATACGCCACTACTGTGGTGTTGTCCGACCGCACTAACACGTGCTTGTCTAGAAGCACTGGCAAGAAGTGCCGAAGGGCGAGGTCCACTGCTCTGAGTTCCAGAGCGTTGATGTGGGCTGACCTCCAGGGTCCTGACCACACTCCACGGGTCCCTGTCCCGTTCCAGACTGCTCCCCAACCTTGGTTGGAAGCGTCGGTTGTGATAACTTCCCTTCGGAAGATGGGACCCAAGCGCACGCCCTGGCGGATGTTCAACTGAACTCTCCACCAGCGTAATGCTTCCCAGCAGGTTCGGGATACCCTCAACCTGCGGTGCTTGTCTCTCCGCGGATGCAGCGCGAAGGCATTGAACCAGGCCTGCAGAGGTCTCTGGTGTAGTAAGCCCAAAGGAAGGGCTTGCGAGGCGGCAGCCATCAACCCCAGCATGCGCTGACAGAGCTCCATGCTGACTGTTTCTCTCAACCTGAATAGGGAGAGACACCGCTCTAATGAGGCAACTCTTTGTGTCGATAGGGTCGCTTCCATGGACACTGAGTCCAGATGCAGACCCAAAAACTCGGTCTGTTGGCTGGGCACGAGGCGGCTCTTGTCTGGATTGACCTTCAGACCTAGCCGCTGAAGATGGTCTGTAACCATCACTGTGTGCTGTGCCAACTGCTCCTTTGACTGCGCGCAGACGAGCCAGTCGTCCAGATAGTTCAGCAGTCGAACGCCTTGAACCCGCAAGGGGGCTAGAATGGCGTCCATACACTTCGAAAAGGTTCGAGGAGCTAGAGACAGGCCGAATGGCAGGACACAAAACTCGTAGACCCTGCTCTGAAATGCGAAACGTAGGTACTTCCTGTGACCCGGACAGATGGGAACGTGAAAGTACGCATCTGTGAGGTCTACGGTGGTAAACCAGTCGCCCTGCCGGACAGACTGGACAATGTGCCTGTGCGTAAGCATCTTGAACGACAACACCCGTAGGTATTTGTTCAGTACACGCAGGTCTAGAATAGGGCGGAGCCCGCCGTCCTTCTTTGGCACAAGGAAGTATTTGGAGTAGAACCCCTGGTCGGTCAGAGCAGGGTCTACTAGTTGAATGGCACGCTTCTTGAGCAATGCCTGTATTTCTGCATTTAGAGCTGAGGACTGAACCGAGTCCTTCACTGCAGTTACCACCACTCCCCTGAAGGGGGGGGGTTTTAACCGGAATTGAAGGGTGTACCCGGTGATTATAGTTTTGCGCACCCAGATGTCGTTGGTGCATTGTTGCCAGAACAGGAGCTGTGGAACAGTGTAGGGGTGGGTTAACGGCTGCCGGGGTTTCTCAGGGCTGCTTAGGCTGCGCTCGCTCACGAGGGGCCTGACCAGAGCCACGAGGACGTGGTCTGCTACCTCCTCTGGGGCGCCACCCTCCGCGCTGCGGTCTCGCAAATGCTGGTTGGCTGCGTGCTGCAACCCCCGAGGGGGCGGTTTTACTGCCCTGTGGGTGCGCCTGCTGCTGCGGCGGCGCCCTGCGCCATTGACGCTCCTGCGGCCGCCTTGGCTGGAAAGGCTTGCTTGGCCACATCTTAGCCAACTGCTGCGACGCCTCACGCGCCTTGACGGAGCGTTGCAGCATCTCCTCCACCGCTGGGCCAAACGTGTGCCCCGGGGATATAGGAGCATCTAACAACGGGGCCTTATCAGGCTCCTGTACCCTGGCCTGTGAGAGCCATAGCTGCCTTCTTGCTACTACTAAAGAAGCAATGCTCCTGCCCTGTGCTCGCGCATTTAGCTGAGCCAGCCTGACCAACAGCTGTGCAACTGCACCCAGCTCGGTCCTGAGCCCGACGGGTGGGGACTCAGGCAGGTCGCGAATCAGCGCCGCCTGGTAGACTGTCAGGAGGCTGGCCACGTTGGACAGTCTAACTGCCTCTGTAGCCGCGGCATAACCCTTTTTTAGGTGGGCCTCCGTAATCCTACACTGCCTGTTAGGGCAGGAAGGGTCCTTAGCCAGCCCCGAAAGTGTCGGCGTCTTTACTAGCGCGGCGAACGCGGCGCCCACTGGCGGAAACAACGCCAGCCCAGCTTCGCTCGCCCCGTGCATGGTGAAGGCCGAAGCCTTGCGAGAAGTCGCAGGGGCGGAGGCCGGTGCTCCCCAGGTGGACTGCACCTCCTTAATAAAATCCGGGAATGCCGGGAGCATCCTGGACTGAATGGGCGGAGCCGATGGCAATTCAAACAGAGAGCGACGTGTTGGCTCTGATGCGGGCCAGTCCACGCCTAGATGGCGGGCTGCCCTCTCCACCACTGACCAGATAGGGTCATTAGTATCCAGCACTTCAGGGTCGTCCTGCCCAGAGTGCTGGGATGCCACCTCAGGCTCTGTATCTTCAAAGAGCGGGTCTGCATCAGATGCGTCCCTTGAGACAGCATCGGCGTCCCACTCTACTTCCTGGGGAACTGGTGGAGGAGCCATCGGCTGACTAACGCTGGGTCCGGTAACCATTTCTGGGGCCCGAGGCGCCACGTTCGCTAGAGTCATGAGGAGGGATTGTTGTCCCATCATGAGCTCCATGAACTGCGACATCTTGGAGGTGAGCTCAGCCACCCCAGATGTGTCTTGATGCCGTCTACCCCTTCGAGGGGAGCGGGAGTGTCTTCTCCGGCGAGGCGATCGAGATCTGGATCGCGACTCTCGACGGGGGCGAGCCCCGCGAGAGGAGGGGCTGCGGGAACGTTCCCGAGCACGCCTAATTGGAGACCTCTGACCAGCTGTAAGCTGGGAAGATGGGCTCATAGGCTGAGACGTCGCCGGCAGCGACACGATAGACGATGGTGGGGCCGAGACGGTGTGGGACGAGCCCGAAGATGGGGAACGACCTCCCACCGCCTTCCTAGCTCTCTGGCGTAGGGTGCGTGTTTGAAACCCCGCACATAGCTGGCAGTATGCCCTGTCTGCCAGGGCAGATGCTGCATGGTCCGGCCCTAAACATGCGACACAGTCCTCATGAGGGTCGCTGGCAGGCAACTTGGCCTGACAGGTCACACAACGGTGGAACCCAGACATAATGACGTCAAAGACGAGAGCGAGGTGCGCGTCGTCGAGCGCCGAAGCGCTGGGCACCAAGCGTCAAGCACCTGATGTGCGTGCGCCGAACGCCGCCGCGTCGAGCACCGAGGCGTCGAGGGTGCGTGCGTCGAGCACCAAGCGCCGAAGCGTCAAGCACCGAGGTGCGTGCGTCGACGTCAAGGGTGCGCGCGTTGAGGCGTCGAACGCCGAAGCGTCGAGCACCGAGCGTCGAGCGTCGAGCGTCGAGCGTCGAGCGTCGAGCGCCGAAGCGTCGAGCGTCGAGCGCCGAAGCGTCGAGCTTCGAGCGTCGAGGCGCCAAGCGCCGAGCACCGAGCGTCGAGCACCGAGCGTCGAGCACCGAGGTGCGTCGAGGGTGCGTGCACCGAGCGTCGAGCGTCGAGCGTCGAGCGTCGAGCGTCGAGCGCCGAAGCGTCGAGGCGCCAAGCGCCGAGCACCGAGCGTCGAGCACCGAGCGTCGAGCACCGAGCGTCGAGCACCGAGGTGCGTCGAGGGTGCGTGCACCGAGCGTCGAGCGTCGAGCGTCGAAGCGTCGAGCGTCGAGCGTCGAGCGCCGAAGCGTCGAGGCGCCAAGCGCCGAGCACCGAGCGTCGAGCACCGAGCGTCGAGCACCGAGCGTCGAGCACCGAGGTGCGTCGAGGGTGCGTGCACCGAGCGTCGAGCGTCGAGCGCCGAGCGTCGAGCGTCGAGGCGCGTGCGTCGAGCGTCGAGGGTGCGTGCGTCGAGGCGCCAAGCGCCGAGCACCGAGCGTCGAGCGCCGAAGCGTCGAGCGTCGAGCACCGAGCGTCGAGCACCGAGGTGCGTCGAGGGTGCGTGCACCGAGCGTCGAGCGTCGAGCACCGAGCGTCGAGCACCGACGTAGATGGAAACGTGCACCGAGCGTCGAGCACCGAGCGCCGAAGCGTCGAGCGTCGAGCACTGAGCCCCAAGTGCAGAAGCACTAAGCACCAAGCGCAGAAGCGCTGCACAAAGCGCCGAAGCGCTGCACCAAGCGCACAAGCGCTGACACCAAAGCGCCGGAGCGCGAGCGCCGAAGCGCGAGTACCAAGCGTGGAACGCAAGCACAGACGCCTAAGCGTCAGCTGACCCGCCAAGCGGAGACGCAAAGTGCTGGTACAGTGTCTGGTGCTGTGCAATACCTACCTGAAGGTGCTGGGGATTTTGCACGTTGGTGGTTGTCTTCCTCTGTATAGTGAAGGGAAAAACTTTTTTTTATTTTTTTTTTTATTTTTTTTATTTTTTTTTTTTTTTTTTGTGGACGCTGCAAAAGGAAAGGGAGTGTAGTGCAATACCACGTGGCGGGAACGCGCCGCGGGGGGGGACACTGCAGAGCAGACTACCCGCACACACACACGGTTAGCCTAAGCTAGACCGAGGATGCAATTGCGCGTGGCCAAGGCCAACGCAACACGCGTCCGACACACAATGTAAATATATAACAATATAATTACACAAAATATAATATATATAGAAAATATATATACAAAAAACCCACACAGTAAATATAAGGAACAGAGGAAAGACGGGGAGACCACGAAGAACGCAATGCCGAAGCAAAGCGAAAAGGAATATATAATGTAGACACAAAATATATCCTAAAATAATACAATACAATAATAATAATAATAATAACTGAAATAAACTCGGAGAAGGGGATAAACCAGCTTCTCAAGCCTAAGCTTAGTGAGTACAATCAGTCAAAATAGCTCTAAGTCCTACCGCTACTGATGCTGAAGGCAAAAGAGGAAGTGACTCTCCGCGCGCTGCGTATAGTAAGCTCCCAAGGGGGCGGGCTTGCACGGCAGCTTGCGCGGAGGCCTATCGGCAGCTTTGACATAAAGCTCAGCCAATCCCTACTGCCTGACGGCAATGTCCCATACCTTGATGGTTATTTTCGACTTGAAAGGGAACCTGAGGTTGTTTACAGTATGCACCAAGCAAAAACAGAGAAAGTAGAACCTATTTATGTGACTGTGAAGGCGCAAGGGGAAGAATTGCAAATGGAAGTTGATACAGGGGCGTCATTCAGTTATCAGTGAGAGCACGTACAGAGGCACGTGGCATGGCAAACAGTTACCCCCACTCAGTAAGTCTGCCATCAAGCTGCGCACATATACAGGAGAAGAAATTAAAGTCATAGGCATCATTGCAGTGGAAGTGTAGTATAACCATCAGTCATGCACGCTACCAATACTGATAGTGTATGGTAATGGACCTAGTTTGCTAGGACAGAACTGGCTGAAGAAGCTCAAGCTGGATTGGTCTAACTTGTATCATATGGGAACTACTAGTGTGCAAGACATTTTAAACAGATATGCAGTTGTGTTTCGGGATGAACTGGGAACTTTGAGAGGAACTAAGGCTGTCATTGAAGTGGACGGAAACGTTAAGCCCAGATTCTTCAAAGCCCGTACAGTACCGTATGCATTAAAAGAAAAAGTCAGTGCTGAACTGGAGAGATTGCAAAAGGCAGGCATCATTGAACCTGTTCAGTTTTCGAAGTGGGCTGCTCCTATTGTGCCAATTGTGAAGCCAGATGGGTCAATACGTATTTGTGGCGATTATAAACTGACAGTGAACCATGCCTCCAGATTGGATGCTTACCCAGTTCCGCGAGTGGAAGATTTATTCTCCAACATTACAGGGGGGCAAGCCTTTACAAAGCTGGACCTGAGCCATGCCTACCAGCAGCTGCTCCTGGAGGACAGTTCTAAGGAAGTTTTGACCATCAACACGCACAAGGGGTTGTTCCGCTACACCAGGTTGCCTTTTGGGGTGTCATCAGCTCCGGGTATTTTCCAACGCACCCTGGAAAGCCTGCTAGCAGGTTTGCCCCACGTTCTCGTGTATCTGGATGACATCCTCATAACAGGTCCTGACCCGTCAAAACACATGCAAGTTTTGGAAGAAGTTTTGAAGCGGCTTGCTGATGCAGGATTGAGACTAAAAAAACAAAAGTGCATTTTCCTAGCGCCAGAGGTGCAGTATTTAGGTCACAAGATTGACGCAGAGGGCATACACCCAGCAGAGGAGAAGGTCCGGGCAATAGCGGAAGCTCTGATGCCCAAGAATACCACAGAGTTGAAGTCATTTTTAGGGATGTAAACTATTACCATCATTTTCTGCCAAATTTATCGACGCTGTTGGCACCATTGCATCATCTACTACAGAAGAAGGTGCCATGGTGTTGGAAACCACAGCAGGAGAAAGCTTTCCAGTCAGCAAAGAAGCTTTTGCTAACATCACAATTGTTAGTACATTTCGACTCCAAGAAACCATTGCTCCTGGCATGCGATGCATCACCCTATGGAGTGGGAGCAGTGTTATCGCACACCCTGCCTGATGGAAGTGAAAGACCAATAAGTTTTGCATCCCACACTTTGGCTCCAGCTGAAAAAAACTATTCTCAGCTGGATAAAGAAGCCCTTGCCATTGTGTTTGGGGTAAAAAAGTTCCATCAGTACCTGTATGGACACCATTTCACTATTTGCTCGGACCACAAGCCCTTGATGAGCCTTTTCAGCGAGATCAAGTTGATTCCACCGATGGCTTCAGGGAGAATTCAACGGTGGGCGTTATTGCTTGCTGGTTATGAGTATGAGGTACGCTACAAGAGTGGAGAGACACACAGTAATGCTGATGGACTGAGTCGTTTACCACTGAAGGATACACCCTCACACGTGCCAACACCAGGGGATGTGGTTTTGTTACTGGAAAACCTCTCTACTTTCCCTGTCAACCTAGGACAAATACAGTCAGGAACCAGAAGAGACCCTATATTGTAGCGAGTCCTGACATGACTCCCCATCTAGTTCCGGTCCAGGCTAGCGTGAGCAACCTCTTGTAAAGAAAAATAAAAGAACAGTTAATTCGAGTAAGTGTACTTGTGCCGTTTCTCTGAGTCAATAATTAGTAAGTTATTGAGTTTATTACAGTAGTTCAAGTACTTAGAGTGAAAATTGTAGGTGGTTCATCATTTGAGTTTTGAGTTAGTTAGTTATTTGATTGTCAGTTTCACAGTGTATATTAAATACTATTCCATTTTGATTCATTCATGACTACTAAACACTCAACAAATGTTTCAACTAGAAGACAAAATGTTTTTCATTGAATTTATTACTTCTTTTAGTATTTCTTGATGAATTCAGAACATTTTGGTATTCATGAAACCTTTCAAATAAGTCAACATTGTGAATATCAAACTTTAGTTAACACTTTATTTGCAATTTGTTATACCTCCAGACTTAGCAAGGAGCAGATCTTGTCCCATGTAAACACAGCTAGGCTTGCTAGCTGTACCTCTATTTGCCACCTCTTCCAATGAATAAATGGGGAAAGGTTTATACAGTTACTCTTATTTTATCACCATATCCCAGAAAACACCAGTAAAACATGTAAGAATGGAAACTATAAAATAACGTGCAATATTCTTAATGTTAAAACAAAAGCAATATATTGTTAAATATGAAGTTATATATCCTATACAAGTGTAAGTGTACACCCATAGCTTCAGAAAAGTTCAGATTGCTTTAAAAAAATATTCTGGGGTCTATTCAACTGATCGTGGTGAAACATGCTGGGTGAAGTGCAGTGTAGGAATCTGGTTTGAAAGGATTTAGTCCCTGTCAGTGAAGTTTGTGCACCAATGTAATTGTTAGTCAAAGGGCCCTAATAACAAGGCTTTAACTCGTTAGTTTCTTAAAGACTGATTTTTGTGCATAAAATAAGTTTACAGATTGATTACAGTTTCATTGATAAAAAATTGCATTTCAATTATAAACAGACTTCAACCTGTAAAATACCTTTAAAGCATTGTGAATAGGGACCAAAATAATTTTTAAATGCTACATTTCTTTTATTATATTTTTATTATATTTATCTTTTTTTTAAAAACATGGGGTAATGAAAATCATTACAATTTTCCATTTTCATTAAATTATCAACAGTTGAACACAGAACAGGGGCACTTATTTAAATCAGATTTATACCATAACAAAACAAAGAACAAGTGCATATGCTGTTACTGTTAGTCAAAATGCGTTTATTTGGTTCTATTTTATAAACATTTGAATAATTCCACACTTGGATAACCTATCTTCAAACTCTCAACAATAACTTTAAACACTCAATCATAAAATCTTCAGTACTAAAAGACTAAACTATCATTAGGGTTTGAATTCAACCTTATGCGTGGATAATTTAAGCTTTGGGATCTTAAATAACACAATACGTTTCTGTAACAAGCTGTAAAGCATGTAAGGTTACCCCAGCATTTGTGAGTGAGTGGGGGAGGATGTATACATCGGCTTGTTTGACACGACTGCTGGAATTGTAATATACTGTAACACAGCAGGGAGGGGGTTAATCCTCCCTGCATGAAAAACATGTGCAAATGCACAATGGTTCAATTGACTTGTTTTGTTTTATTGTTTAATTATTCTGTCAGTTGTTTTATTGGTGATTGTTTTTGGTGATTGTCTCCTGCACCTGGTGATTATTATTAAATTAGAGCCAGGTGCAGGGTATAAAAGAAAGGCAGCCAGGCTGTGCTGGGCTGCTGTGTGTATAGCCTGCTTGTGAGGGTGTGCAGGTGTACCAAGTAGTGAAGGTTTGTTTGTTACAGGTAAACGGCTTAGCTGTCCTGTTTATAGGTTAGGTTCCTGTTTTGTGTCTAGTTAGTGTTCTAAAAAGGAGCTAGGTGTTTATTTTGTGTTTTATTTTGTTTTATGCTTATTAAAAATAGCGCGTCAGCGCAGTGCAAAAATCCATTCCTGTGTCTGGGTCAGTGTTTTTAAAGGGGCAACGAACCACGGAGAGGTGCGATTTTATCACAATACTTTAAACAACACAAACCCCCCTAAAGCCCACATGCACTGTTTAAAAACATTCAAATGCATATAATATGATTTGTTCTTCTGTGTTTATGTTTATACACACATGTTGGTGCTAGCATGGGACACTAAGGAATACGTTTTAATGTTTTAGTTCTAGGTTTTGCAATGCTTTATGTGTTCTTAGCTACACTTAACATGCTTTCACTGGGCTTTTACCAAAAGTACTGAATATACAATAAGGACAATACTCTGAAGTCTTGTATTCTGTTGGGTTAATTTAGTGGACCATTCCCCGACTAGGTGCACACTACTAACTCCAGTTTCTACAGCACTGACAGCAGTCGTGCAGTTATAAGAGGGTGTATACAGGGCTGGGGTCCTAGCCAGAATTATAATCTTAATCTACTGTCTCCCCAGTACCTTCCTATTAACCATCACTGTTATCCATTGAAACCATACCAACCTTTTCAGTCCATACGACATCTAATTACAAAAGCAGTAAATTGTGAACTATGATGTCACATACCTTATCCACGGGATAATGTATTCTTCTTCTAAAAACATACTGGGGTCTATTTAATTGATCTAAATACAGTAACCCTTGAGATCTCAGATTCAAGAGGATACAGTTGGAAATTAAGTAGAAATAGACAGAGAGAAGCAAACATTCCTTCACAGAGGCAGTGGTGAGGGTATGGAAAAGGTTACTGAGTCATGTTGCTGATGCTGAATCACTGGGATCCTTTAAGACCCAACTTGACAAAGTTTTGAGATCAATCAGCTACTAGGAACCAGACGAGTTTAGGTGGCCTCCTCTTATTTGCAAATATTCTTATGTTCTTAATAATGGTTTTAATGATAGCAATATTTAGACCTACCCTGTTTAAATCAGTTGACTAGTTGTAAAATATGCAGTTAGCAGCAGGATACAAACATGTTGAATATGTTAACAGTGTTTCTGAACCCCCAGGTTAGAGCGCTGTTGAATTCCCAGTTCTCAGTGTCAGTCCCAGTTACACTAGATTAATCCCAGCTCTCTGTATTACAGGAGGGAGATGGAGAGATGGGACTTGTGTCTATCTGTGGGGATGGTCCTCCTGATGCTGCTCTGGACAACCAGTGAAGCAAGAGGTAAGGTTCTTTGTGAATCAGCCCAAATCACAGTCAAATTCTACCATGAAATAGGGACAAGGCATTCCTGAAAATGCTTACATATCAGATCATGTTTTGAGCTGTCTGTTCATGTTTTGATGAATCTGTCCTGGAATGTACTTGCAATATCTCTCAGAACTAAAACTGTTTTCCAAGATCAAACCTGTGTCTTATGTTGGGTTATCCTCCTGTCCAACACTGGATTTAAAATATGATCTAGCATTACACATAAGGTACATTATGCAACATTGACAAACTAATAATATTACTCTTGACATTGCAGCAAAGTTCCTTTGAGCTGCTAGCTGATGCATTGCCCACCTGCCAAAGCTCCTTGTGTCTGCATATAAAGATGGAACGTAGCCCTTTGCAGGTTACAGATCCTGTAAGAATAAACAAATGATCAGGATGCTGAACGTAATGTAATAATACTTAAGGCTCTATTTTTTTTTCATGGTTATCACGGATTTCACGATTTCCGTAAAATGTACCCATTGCTTTGTAATACAGTATGTAGTTCCCTGTGAAAATTCCCATTTCTGAAAGAATAGTGGAAATATGCATATTTATCACTTAAAAAATATATACAGCAAGCATTTGCCTTATTGACGCCTACCTGTTACATTGCATTTAGAAACCTGGCAGCCAGTTTAGTTTGCTTCCAGTAAATGCTTGAACACACTGAATAGAGCTGCACGATTTATTTAAAATGTCTTCAATGAAAAAGACATCAGCTGCATCAAAGATCAGAAATAGTTCTGTCCAGTACAAGAAGGGGACATTACACATGTCTTGTTATTTTTTACATTTATTTATGTTTTTATTTTGTTTGATAATTCACCGATGTTGAAAATAGAACATAGTAGAACATAAAAAAATTGAGCATTTATTGTTTTTCAGGTAGGCATTTCAATATTTATGAAGAATTGTTGTATAATACCTTGTGACAGGATGGCTGGGTGGACAGAGACTCGGAGACAGTAAAACTGCAGTTTAAGCGCTGCTGCGCATTTTTAATAAACACAAAATAAAAAGGTTTAACAAAAACAATCACGTACCACAAAAGAACCCTCACCCAAGCAGTGCTATCACGGTGAGTT
This sequence comes from Acipenser ruthenus, assembly GCF_902713425.1. Taxonomy (NCBI): domain Eukaryota; kingdom Metazoa; phylum Chordata; class Actinopteri; order Acipenseriformes; family Acipenseridae; genus Acipenser; species Acipenser ruthenus. The sequence goes on along the minus strand of NC_081207.1, from coordinate 12,462,056 downwards.
CTTTTTAAACAAACATTTCAGGCCCATGTGTCTCTCTCCCAGGCTCCCTTATATACCATGTGGCCAGGGTTGATTGAGAACTAATAATTCAATCAACACCTGGCTACATTCTGCACATGTATTTGGCAGGGATAAGAATTAACCCTATTCCTGCCAATCACCACCACAAACACACCCAAGACAACCAGGGCTGGAATCTTAATTTCCAGCCCTGCCATATCTAACACACACTTCCATATTTACACATTCAGGGCTTCTGCCCTGCCACATACCTCTAGAGAAAATTATATATTTTGCTATGCTTTAACAAATTATGTTTAATCGTGAAATACTGTATTTTGAAATACCTATTTTTAGAAAAAAACACAGTCCTAATAATACTGCTGTTTGTAGACAAATTAACCAGTTTAACCTGTGAAGCTTCTCTAAGCTGAGAAACAGTTGCAGTGTACCTTCGTCTATATACAGTATGTAGTGTTTAAACTAGCGCTCAGAAAACAATGGTTTGTCAGCATCTCGTTCTCGTTTTTTGTTCAAAGTCTAATTTCTCTCCATATACACTGCCCAGATACACATACAGTTCAGTTTGAATCCCATTTTGGTTCGTTCTCCATTCTGTCTCTCCAGTGAATCACTGTCTGGCTGCACAAGCCTCCACCTGCACAGACTGTATCCAAGCCGGTAAAGACTGCTCCTTCTGCACAGATGAGGTATGGCACACTGCACGTTGGCACATATGTTAAATATAATGAAGCTTCACTATGCTTACTTTTCTTAGGTCAGAATTGAAAATCAGATTTAGACTGTCTTTAAAATCCCACTTGCATGTGCATGTGTCTGTGTGAGGCTGAGGGAACACAAAGCCACTTTGTGGCTTGGAACTTGGTTTCAGGAGACTAGGTTTCAGGTTTCAGGCCACTGCATGGCACATCAGGGGAAGATTGGGGTTTGATGCAGCCAAGTTGCCTCAAACTAGGTCTCCCAGTCTCCTGGAACCAGGTTTTAAGCCACTGTTACTGAAAAAGTGGTTTTGTGTTCCCTCACCTTAAGTGCTACAGTGAGAGTGTTACAGTCTGTGCCACAGTGGTTAACTATGTTTATCCCTTGATTTGCAGGATTTCAAGCTACCACGTTGTGATCTCCTCAACAACCTGAAAAGCCATCAATGTATGAACAGAGTGGAGCTATTCAGTGAGATGAGTTTCCAGAAGGTAAATACACAAACGTAGCCATTTCAAGTATAATGAATAGTCCTTAGAAAAACATGGAAGTTACTTAAAGATAATTAGATAACAGAATATACTGTCATCTACAAATTTAAAATTAAAATGACATTGTTTATTTACCTGTACCTTTTTATGATACCAAATAAAAAATGATTGGCAATATCATAAAAAGGTAGGGGGACATTATAAAAACATGTTTAGTTTTTCTTGTGTGTAAAATAAAATCAAGCGTTAAACTGTAAGTATGTTTGAAAAGATTCTCACAATATTGGATAAACTGTGATTCAAACTTCCAGCCTTCCAGAAAACACATAGTCAAACTAATGCCCTACAACAGACCAGATGACAGGGTATTAGTCCTTCAGTGTTGCCACACTGCTGTGCATGAGCCACAGTGTATTTCTTAAGTTGTTATGTCTCCCTCTCAGAACATGTCTATTGACACGTCTCTGAAGAAGACACAGGTGTCTCCCCAGCGGATGACAATGCGTCTGCGTGCGGGCGAGGAGAAAGTGGTCCAGATGCAAGTCTTTGAGCCCACTGAGACCCCCGTCGACCTCTACATACTTATGGACTTTTCAAACTCCATGTCCGACGATCTCGCCAACCTCAAGAAGATGGGAGATGAACTGGGTAAGGGTTCTGACTTTCTGGTAGCACAGTTTTTAATAAATACACAGGGAACACAGGTCTGTAATAAGTCTTGTAACTATGTTACTCTGCCATGGAATTGTATCCCTTGTTCACCAACTTAACTGAACCCGCATTGGCCGCAACCTTAGGTCTATGCAGGCTCTGTGAAAGGCTGGGTCTTTTTTTCCAGAGCTGTATCTGGAGATTTTAACCCACGTGTCTGATTCTGTTTCCCAGCTAAAGTGGTGAGCACTCAGCTGTCTAGCGACTACACCATTGGCTTTGGGAAATTTGTTGATAAAGTGACTGCGCCGCAGACAGACATGAGACCCTCTAAGTGAGTATCTTATAAAAACTGTGTTTGCGACACTGTGATGATGAAATGTATACTTTAACAACCCCTATTTAATCCATTTAATCTATTTAATCCATTAATCCAAGAAAAATGGAACAGAATTAGCGAGAATGTACTTCTGTAGACATCTGTAGAAGACATTTTCATTGCAGTTTTAACAATATTGGTGGGTTTTCCTTTAACAAGAGATGGCAAACTGCAGTGATCATATTTGTGCATATTCTTGGAGTGTATTATTCTGATGATGAACTTTGTAGTGCCTGTTTTCAGGGTACAACAATGAAGCATCTGAGAGTGATGGAGATTAATATAATATTAGTGGGTACACACTTTATAAGAAAGACAGGCAGGACAGAAGGGGTAGCACTATACATAAGAAATAGTCTTGAAGCCCAGGTGTTAAATCTGGACAAAGAAAACAAAGCCGAATCAATATAGGTCAGAATAATGGACAAAAATTCAAAGGGCATAATAATAGGAGCATGCTATAGACTGCCAATTTGAGACGCTGAGCAAAATAATCTGTCATACAATGACATTAGAAATGCGTGTAGCAAAGGAGAAGCCATACTAATGGGGGATTTCAACTTCCCCCATATAAAATGGGAGAACCCGGTGGGGAGCACAACGGACGAAATTGAAATGGTGGACATGACAAATGACTGCTTTCTAACGCAATTTGTCAAGGCATCGACTAGAGGGGAGACATGCCTTGATTTAGTCTTTTCAAATAACAAAGACAGAATAACTAAAACTGAGGTCAGAGAGCCATTGGCAAACTCAGACCACAACATGGTCTCATTTGAAGTGACTTTTAAAACCCCCAAAGTAATGACTAAAGCTAAGGTTTACAATTTTAGAAAAGCAATCTATGAAGGTATTAAATAGAGACTAACAGAAGTAGATTCGAGTAAAATAGAGAAAACATCCACAGAGAAAGGATGGTTGTTTTTTTTTAAAAAATGTAGTACTAGAGACGCAAAACAATTACACCCCAAAAGTAGACAAATCTAAATCTAAAACAAAATGGCCAAAATGGTTTAATAGATCAATTTAAAAAAATATTCAGTGAAAAAAGGCACTTTACAGAGCATTTAAAAGGGACCAAAAAAGTACACAGAAAGAGTTCTTGGAACTGCAAAAGTCAAAAAGGAAGTTAGAAAGGCCAAGGGAGAGATAGAAATCAACATTGCTAAGGGGGCTAAAACCAATTCCAAAATGAACACTATAACAGAAAGAGAACATTCAAAGAGGAGGTTAAATGTCTAAGAGATACAAATGGCAAAATCAAAGACGAAGAAAAAAAAAAAACAAATATATTAAATGATTACTTTTCACAGGTTTTTACAAAGGAGGATACGGACAACATGCCCCACATGTCGACCTGTTCCTATCCAGTTTTAAATAACGTTAGCATAACGGAGGCAGAAGTTTTAAAGGGACTAGGAGCTCTTAAAATAAACAAATCCCCTGGGCCGGATCAGATCCTCCCAATAGTATTCAAAGAAATGGAAGAAGTTATTTACAAACCGCTAACCAAGATCATGCAACAGTCTCCTGACACAGGGGTTGTACCGACAGACTGGAAAATAGCAAACGTAATACCGATCCACAAAAAGGGAGACAAAACCGAACCGGGTAACTACAGACCAATAAGCCTGACTTATATTATATGGAAACTTATGGAAACTATAATAACATCCAAAATCGAAAATTACCTACAGTATATGGTAACAATATCCTGGGAGACAGTCAGCATGGTTTTAGGAAAGGGAGATCGTGTCTAACTAACCTGCTTGATTTTTTTGAGGATGCAACATCGACAATGGATAATTGCAAAGCATACAACATGGTTTATTTAGATTTCCAGAAAGCTTTTGACAAAGTCCCGCATAAAAGATTAATTCTCAAACTGAACACAGTAGGATTCAAGGAAATGCATGCACATGGATTAGGGAGTGGTTAACAGGTAGAAAACAGAAAGTACTGATTAGAGGAGAAACCTCAAAATGGAGCGAGGTAACCAGTGGTGTACCACAGGGATCAGTATTAGGTCCTCTGCTATTCCTAATCTACATTAATGATTTAGATTCTGGTATAGTAAGCAAACTTGTTATATTTGCAGACGACACAAAAATAGGAGGAGCGGCAAACACTGTTGAAGCAGCAAAGGTCATTCAAAATGATCTAGACAGCATTCAGAACTGGGCAGACACATGGCAAATTACATTTAATGGAGAAAAGTTTAAGGTACTGCATGCAGGCAACAAAAATGTGCATTATAAATATCATATGGGAGATACTGAAATTGAAGAAGGAATCTATGAAAAAGACCTAGGAGTTTATGTTGACTTGGAAATGTCTTCATCTAGACAATGTGGGGAAGCTATAAAAAAGGCCAACAAGATGCTCGGATATATTGTGAAAAGTGTTGAATTTAAATCAAGGGAAATAATGTTAAAACTTTACAATGCATTAGTAAGACTTCATCTAGAATATTGTGTTCCGTTCTGGTCACCTTGTTACAAAAAGGATATTGCTGCTGTAGAAAGAGTGCAAAGAAGAGCAACCAGAATTATCCCGGGTTTAAAAGGCATGTCGTATGCAGACAGGCTAAAATAATTGAATCTGTTCAGTCTTGAACAAAGAAGACGATGCAGTGATCTGATTCAAGCATTCAAAATTCCAAAAGGTATTGACAATGTCGACCCAGGGGACTTTTTCGACCTGAAAAAAGAAACAAGGACCAGGGGTCACAAATGGAGATTAGAGAAAGGGGCATTCAGAACAGAAAATAGGAGGCACTTTTTTACACAGAGAATTGTGAGGGTTTGGAACCAACTCCCCAGTAATGCCTCTTTCCTAACTTTAAACACTGACATTTCAAAAGATGTATTAGTAGTACTAGAAACCATGCGTATCAATTAAGACCAAAATTTTTTCTCAATGTCATTTCTCACAGGCACATTTCTATAAATTGTTCATTGTCTGCAGGTTGAAACAGCCGTGGCCGGACAGTGACCCGCCCTTCTCCTTTAAGAACGTGATTCCTCTGACAAATGATGCCTCCAAGTTCCGAACCGAGCTGGACAAGGAGCGTATCTCAGGAAACCTGGATGCTCCTGAGGGAGGGTTTGACGCCATTCTCCAGACAGCTGTCTGTAAGGTACAGTCACAGAGCTGGGATCTCTACAAACATTTGAGACACAACCAAGCTGAGAGTCCAGGAGACTATTGGAGTCTGCAAGCCTAGCGTGGCTCTGAGTGGACAGGGGTCTACATCATAGAAAAATGAACTGTGCAACATGGGAAAGACAGTTTCTGTGGGTTCTGCAGAGTGTATATTGGCTTCTCAGTTTGCTTTCTGTAGTCATTGCACCTTGCTTTTGCCATGCGTGAAAAAAAGATCTACACTCCACTTCCTCTTGCTTACTCTCTCTCTCTGCTGCCCCTCAGAACCAGATCGGCTGGCGAGACCAGAGCACGCACCTTCTGGTGTTCTCCACGGAGTCTGCCTTCCACTACGAGAGCGACGGTGCCAACGTGCTGGCGGGGATCCTGAAGCGCAACGACGAGCAGTGCCACCTGAGCCAGGATGGCACCTACACACATGACACGGTGCAGGACTACCCCTCGGTGCCTACACTGGTGCGCCTACTGCAGGATAACAACATCATCCCCATCTTCGCCGTCACCAACCACTCGTACTCCTACTATGAGGTCCGTCCTGGCAGGCATGGCTTTATACTCTCACTGCGGTGATTATCCATGCTGGGGAGGAAATTCCCTGCCAAGGGGATTTAGTGGCGGTGGTCACAATCCACAGATTTCTCCATATGTCTGGAAAATCGCTTATTCAGTTGTCATGAAACTTGGTATTAACATTATTCAGTATAAGCTCTTCAGAATATCAGATTCTAGAGATATAGGAAGGTGTCTGTCTGTATGTCCATCTGTCCATCTATATGGTAGACTGCATATATCTGGAGAACCACTTATCAACTTGTCATGAAACTTGGTAGTTCTTCTATTCTTCTATACTGTTCTATACATGCTATATGGTCATCAGCTTGTTCATCATACTGATGGATCTGGTTTTGAATTTATAGTGGTGGTGGGAGATGGATGTTAATGACACACTTGTTTGCCTTGAAACTGTGTAGATCTCAAGATCAGTTTTAGTGTACAGAATTCTATGCAATGTGTTTAGTTGCTGACTTCTTTAACAGCAGTCTCATGAATATAAAACATTATTTTATTCTATAAATAAATGAGGAGCTTTGTGAGTAGGGCCTACAAATACTTCAGGCTGGCCTAGAGCTGGTATGACATTTAAATAATTTTTATTATCTGCAGAAACTGAGTCACTACTTCCCTGTGTCGGACATAGGGCAGCTCTCAGAGGACTCTTCCAACATCATTGACCTGCTGCGCAGAGCCTTCAATGTACGAATTATATATTTATTTACTATGAGATCAAACCTATGTATAACTAAGACAAATAAACAACCATTTCAGCCATTGTACATCAGTGTACATCAGTGTACACCGAAATGTTTGTCCACAGTAGCATATGTAACCTATACTAACAACATCACTAGATATTCCCATAATAATATTTTTGCATTTCTACTCCCTGGGTCATTTCACATCAGCAGTGTCGTCAAAGCATGTTACTAGCTAAAAGCATGTCAGTCAATATGGAAAGCAGCTGAATTGGCTATTGACAGGAAAGAAGCCAGTGAAGGGGTTGGGACAATTTCACTCTCCAGGTGAAATGACCCAGGAAATACAAGTCAGTCTAAAAGCATGGCTAGTGTAGTACCAGATATCAAGTTTTGAAATGAAAACACAAGTTTGTTAAAACATGTGTTTCTTACACAACTGCATATTTTAAGGAACTATTTCGTTAGCTATAATTACTTTACCAGTAGAGCAGTTGTGTGACATGTTTCTTCTTCTTCCCAGAATATCCGCTCAAAAATCAGCATCCGCTCCGACAATGTTCCCAAGGCGTTCCACACAGAGATTTTGTCTTCTCAGGCCTCTGAGGTGACACATCCTGGGAGTTTCAAACTGACCCCTGGAGAGAAGGTATGTGATTAAGACTAAGAAACAGCTCATTTCAAAGAGGCATATAGACAAAGATTTAGTTTAAGGTTTTTTATTCACAATAAATAAAGATTTACCAGATCAGGAAACAGAACATGTGCACGTTGCTGCAGATATTTTGGCATTGATCCATGGGAAACTTGGTCTAGGGTATGTTGAAGACAGAACGACTACTAATTTGAGTGGAATAGTCAAGGTAAAAATAGTCGACTAGTTGAAAATTAATATATTATGTATTTGATAAAATCTGGTTCTGTTTGTGAACGTTCTGTTTTGTAATACTTTGCTCTTTGTGCACTAGATTTTAAAACAACTTAATATTATAAAATGTCATTTATATGTTACTCTCTTATTCCGTCCATCTTCACAATTACTTTCCCTTTCAATTCAAACAACACTTTAAACACACAAAAACATGACTATTTTTGTTAAGCTTGTAGTTTTGCTGGTAGTAAAATGCAGCTTTGTTGCCGCTGCTGTTTTGAAATTGAAGAGCTCGATCAGTCGACTGCCCGTTTCTGAGGTCGACTGTCATTTTCTGAGGTCGACTGCCTGTTTCTGAGGTTGACTGTCACTTTCTGAAGTCGACTGCTCATTTCTGAGGTCGACTGTCACTTTCTGAGGTTGACTGTCACTTTTCTATTCAAGAGGTCAACCGTTGGGTGCGACCCCTAGTTGAAGACAGGCTTGTCTCTGAGCTTCTTATAAACCACAGCCATGCTTTCATGTAATTGTGATTTGTTAGTGGATGCAGACTGAGGGCTTGCCCTTGACTGGTGTCTGTGTCTGACTCTGGCAGGGCACATTCATGGTGAAAGTGAAGGCTCTGGAGGAGGTAGGAGGGGAACACATCTGCAAGCTCTCTGAGGAGGACAAGAAAGGAAACATCCGCATCAAACCCACGTCCTTCACTGATGCGCTCACCATCGACGCCGCTATCATCTGCACTGCTTGTGACTGTGAGACGGTACAGTGAGGAACGATAGTACTTAGAAAGTAAACCACCATTTATGGTGTAGAAGTTACTAATGGTTTAGGGATGAAAGACTAGGGGCACAGTGAGTTAAAGCATAAGCCTATCTCTTCTAGAGGCCTGAGTTTGAACCTGGGTTAGAGCAAGAGGCAGCAATATGATCAACCAATCCACAGACACGTTTAAAAAGGAGTATTCTGTAGTCTGTTGTTATTTACATGATAGTAATTGGAATTCCAGAAAGCATTGTTCAAGTGTTACTAAAACTGAATTTGTTTTTCTTCTTGCAGAACCCTGTTCGGAAATCTCTGAAATGTGGAGGGAACGGAGATTTGGTGTGTGGCCAATGCAGGTGCAATGATGGATGGTAAGGAACTGCTTACATGCTGTGTGGATTGTATGAAATGAAAAGTGAATGCCATTAATATTCCATTAGTGCTTGAGTGATGTACCCTAACTGTGTGCATCCCATTAGATGAAGAGAAACATTGAAATTCACCCTCTAAAAAGCAATGACACAATGATGTAACTGCTCCTACCTGCAACTAAGGAGTCTCTTGCTTATACAGTGCCTTGCGAAAGTATTCGGCCCCCTTGAACTTTGCGACCTTTTGCCACATTTCAGGCTTCAAACATAAAGATATGAAACTGTAATTTTTTGTGAAGAATCAACAACAAGTGGGACACAATCATGAAGTGGAACGAAATTTATTGGATATTTCAAACTTTTTTAACAAATAAAAAACTGAAAAATTGGGCGTGCAAAATTATTCAGCCCCTTTACTTTCAGTGCAGCAAACTCTCTCCAGAAGTTCAGTGAGGATCTCTGAATGATCCAATGTTGACCTAAATGACTAATGATGATAAATAGAATCCACCTGTGTGTAATCAAGTCTCCGTATAAATGCACCTGCACTGTGATAGTCTCAGAGGTCCGTTTAAAGCGCAGAGAGCATCATGAAGTACAAGGAACACACCAGGCAGGTCCGTGATACTGTTGTGGAGAAGTTTAAAGCCGGATTTGGATACAAAAAGATTTCCCAAGCTTTAAACATCCCAAGGAGCACTGTGCAAGCGATAATATTGAAATGGAAGGAGTACTAGACCACTGCAAATCTACCAAGACCTGGCCGTCCCTCTAAACTTTCAGCTCATACAAGGAGAAGACTGATCAGAGATGCAGCCAAGAGGCCCATGATCACTCTGGATGAACTGCAGAGATCTACAGCTGAGGTGGGAGACTCTGTCCATAGGACAACAATCAGTCGTATACTGCACAAATCTGGCCTTTATGGAAGAGTGGCAAGAAGAAAGCCATTTCTTAAAGATATCCATAAAAAGTGTCGTTTACAGTTTGCCACAAGCCACCTGGGAGACACACCAAACATGTGGAAGAAGGTGCTCTGGTCAGATGAAACCAAAATCGAACTTTTTGGCAACAATGCAAAACGTTATGTTTGGCGTAAAAGCAACACAGCTCATCACCCTGAACACACCATCCCCACTGTCAAACATGGTGGTGGCAGCATCATGGTTTGGGCCTGCTTTCCTTCAGCAGGGACAGAGAAGATGGTTAAAATTGATGGGAAGATGGATGGAGCCAAATACAGGACCATTCTGGAAGAAAACCTGATGGAGTCTGCAAAAGACCTGAGACTGGGACGGAGATTTGTCTTCCAACAAGACAATGATCCAAAACATAAAGCAAAATCTACAATGGAATGGTTCACAAATAAACATATCCAGGTGTTAGAATGGCCAAGTCAAAGTCCAGACCTGAATCCAATCGAGAATCTGTGGAAAGAACTGAAAACTGCTGTTCACAAATGCTCTCCATCCAACCTCACTGAGCTCGAGCTGTTTTGCAAGGAGGAATGGGCAAAAATTTCAGTCTCTCGATGTGCAAAACTGATAGAGACATACCCCAAGCGACTTACAGCTGTAATCGCAGCAAAAGGTGGCGCTACAAAGTATTAACTTAAGGGGGCTGAATAATTTTGCACGCCCAATTTTTCAGTTTTTTATTTGTTAAAAAAGTTTGAAATATCCAATAAATTTCGTTCCACTTCATGATTGTGTCCCACTTGTTGTTGATTCTTCACAAAAAATTACAGTTTCATATCTTTATGTTTGAAGCCTGAAATGTGGCAAAAGGTCGCAAAGTTCAAGGGGGCCGAATACTTTCGCAAGGCACTGTACCATCAAATTCGTGTTTATCTTTCTGATTAAAGAAAGGCAAACTTGTATTGATGTAGATATGAGTCATTTCGTTGTTTTAGTACCAATGCTCACCAGAAGGAAGTGTAAACTATTGATACACCCTCCACCAGATCAAGTGGCTTACAAATGTGTGGCTATGCTTTTGTTTGTGTTTGCACAGTATATGAAGTTCAGTTGTTCACTTTCTTAATTTAGGTTCTTAGGCATTCACTCATTCTCAAAAGTCAGTTATTAACTAATAACTGATGTGCTTTAAATGGAAATAAATCTCATTTTTTGAAATGAATAAATTCTTTTGACACACTGAGGAAAGGTTATTTTTGTTAGTCTGTGTTTTTCACTCCCACCCCATTTCCAAACACCTTGTCCCTAGGAGAGGACCTTACTGTAACTGCTCAGTGGATGCGAAGGACGATGGCAGGGCCTGTATTGGCCAGAATGGTAGCAAGCCTTGCAATGGAAGAGGAGAGTGTCTGTGTGGCACCTGCCAGTGCTACCTGTCACAGAACCCGCTGGAGCGCTACGAGGGCCAATTCTGCGAATTCGACAACTTCCAGTGCCAGCGTTTCGGAGGATTCCTCTGCAACGGTACAACTCTTCAAAAATACCCTAAAAACAATGCACTCTGAGCTGCCTTCAATCCTGCTTAAAGTACATGGTGCTAACAACATAATTCCAGTAAATCTTACCTAATATATATCATTTTGTAGGTCTCGCATTTGCCTATATGAAAAACACACACAATGGTAATTTATTTGAAGCTGTAGAGAAGAACATTTATGGAATGCAGATTGCATGAAGGAACTGTGTCGACATTGAAAAGCGGTGATTGGTACTCCTATGTGAGTCAATGCATCTGGCTTCTGGGAGTTTTAAGTTGTTTTAAAGAAAATAAATGGCTGGAGAAATATGTATTTAAAACAATATTTTTGTCATTGTCTAAAAAACCTGATTTGGCTGATTTGGCTTTAGTGTATTTTTGTCTTCAAATTATAGATCTGCAGTTATTAAGATCAATTGAATTCACTGCTGTGAATATTTGTACTATGATTTAGGTTTATGCAGTAATAATGTTTAAGAAGAGCATTGCTAATCTTTTGTTATGTTTTAGACTCTGTTCATTGTTCTATTTCTACAAAATAGCTTTTTATCTTAGTTTTTCAAATTATACAATTAAACCCAAATTTTGTTTTCTCTTTTTTAATTTCTGTTTTATCAGATTCTGTATTAGACCGTTTTTAATGTAATGGTTTATTTGTGTGTGTGTGTGTGTGTGTGTGTGTGTGAAGTGCTTCGGGATCCTTGTGATGAAAGGCACTATAGAAATTGGAGCTGTTGTTGATGATGTTGTTGTTGTACATTCCCATAACTAAAACATGTCAGTAAAAACACTCATCACATGGCTCTTTGTCCCTGCAGCTCGTGGCCGCTGTTTCTTGGGGGAGTGCGCCTGTGAGGATGGATGGCAAGGCTCAGCCTGTGAATGCCCCTCAAGTAACGCCACCTGTATTGACAGCAACGGGGTAAGAGCCAGGACATAGCCTTCTCCTTACAGTCCTACCTTTCAAATACCTAACAGACTGCACGTGAACATTCCTCAAAGGTTATATTCATTAAGGTTGAACATTGGTAGGCTAAAGTGAATATAAGAACATAAAAAGGCTTATATACAGTAGACAACTTACTAAATTATACATTTAGCAAAAGCAAACATCTGTGATGTGTAAATGTTGCCACGGCTTTGCTTTGTGAATGCTCTTAGTGTGCTTTCATCTCTCATAGGGGATCTGTAATGGTCGTGGGAAGTGTAATTGCGGCCGGTGCATGTGTGATGAGAATCAGCCGTACGCTGGCAGCACCTGTGAGACCACCTCCCTGGTGAGTATTGAACCAGAGTCCATCGTCCAGCTTCTCCAACCCAATACAGTACTGTGGAACAGAGAGGATTTGAGATGCTCAGGACAGACAAACCCAGCGTGATGACCTACCTGCAGGCTCCCAGTGAAGGGAGAATAACAAAGCGAGTTGACCCAGTTCTATTCATAGCCAAGTTGAGCTGAGAGCTCGTTCTGCAGCTTGGACCTTATCAAACTGCAAGCTCCTTGTATCTTTGTTTTCTTATGTATGTAAATAGCTGGCTTCATGCAGGGGGTTGTTGTTATATGACAAGAGGTGTCTTGCTGCTCTCTCATTTTTATACCACATCCTGTTATTAGTTCAGTTTAATAAAAACAAAAAGACTCTGTGGCACAGTGGATTGCAGTGCGTAGGTGTAGTGGTGATGTGATTACGAAACAGAAGACAAAGTTCACGGTCCAAACAATATGTTTATTTATAATCCCGGTCTGGCAACCGCAAAGAATAATCCCAGGCAATACACAGCAATGTGTATTGCACTGATCCAAACTATGGGTTTCCAGTCCCAAATAATATACACAGTTCGAAATAATAAACACAGTATCAACACACACACGATCACAAGTCCAGAGTGAGTGCTAAAGTGCTCGTGGTGAAATGCAATTTATTCGTGAACAGTTGTGAAGTGTTGTCCGGGTTTAGTGCTGGCCTATAGCGACAGCTCCGGATCGTGTTAGCCATCTAGTAATAACAAACAGTACAAACAAAACACTCACAATTAAATCACAGTTCTCCTTTCTCGGTTTCAGCTTAACCATAACAAAAGGAACAGATCACCTAGCCACATCCCCTTTTGTACCATCAGTCATGCCCCCTTGGTTAGCGAGTGCAACAGTTTCTCCTCCAATCCGTGGTTGCCACATCGCTTTCCCTCTGGAGCGATGACTTTGTGTACCGTAGCTCCGCCCCCTTTCTAGATGTCTGACTTCCACCTAACCCTTGGAATGAATTGCCTGACTCTGTTCCCTTTACACAGTGCTCTCACAGGTCGGGAGGGAGATTTATAACCAAGATTCATTCTTTCTCTGTCACAGGCTCCCATTCACAGCACAACCTACTGCTGAATGACCAGCTGAAGTCAGACTCAGAGCAGAATCTGATTTTTTTTAAATATTAAATTCCAGACCTTAAATAAGATAGCATTTGTCACATAGCTACACCTAGAGGACGCTTTGAGTATACTTGAAGACAAGCACTTCTCTCTCAAGTATTCCCTTATAAAAGTGTTCCATAGTAAAAGCACAGCAAAGTGTAATAAAGCATAGGAAAGGCACGGAAAAGCATTGTAAAAGCCAGAGAGGTATGGTAAAGCAAATTGAAAAAGATACAACAAACGATGGTAAACTATTGTAAATGCATAGTATGATAATTCTAAAAGCATGGGTAAACTGCAAAATGCAAATTTTAAAAACATTGGATTTTATTGAGTCTGTTATCTCCTGTATTAATTGATGAACTGTGTTGCATTTTATTTAAAACTCACGAGGATATAAAATAAATCAACCAACATGCTCTTGGAGTGTTGTGTACGCATGCTGAGGTCTCTGATTGGGTTCTCCTGTCCCCAGAGCTTACTGGGCATGTGCGAGGACACGCGGACCTGCGTCCAGTGCCAGGCCTGGCAGACCGGCGAGAAAAAGGGAGACAAGTGCAAGGAATGCCCCTTCAGAATCAAGATGGTGGACGAGCTGAAGAAGGGTAGGCCAGCACTCTTATCATTCTGCAATGAAAGATCTGTCATGAGCATCTTGCATTGGGACAACAGTAAATAAATCAAAGAGAATTAAACAACAACAAAGGGAATCAGATTAGGCTTATCTTGTGTGTTGTTTTAACTCTACAGTGCTATGAATCTGGAAAGAGAGAATCATACCTGACATGCTACAAGATAGTAATGCACTAAAATATAACTGGAAACCTTGATGGCATCTTTCATGGCAAACATTTATCTTTCTCTCTCCTCTCTCTCCCTCCCCCTCTCTCCCCTCTCCCCCTCTCACTTCCTCTCTCTCTCCCTCTCTCTCCCCCTCTCTCTCTTTCTCTTTCCCTCTCTCCCTCTATCTCTCTCTCCCCCTCTCTCTCTTTCTCTCTCCCTCTCTCCCTTCTCCCTCTCTCTCCCTCCTCTCATTCCTTCTCTCTGTCCCTCTCTCTCCCTCTCCTTCTCTCTCTCTCCCCCCCTCTCTCCCTACAGAGGAGGAGGTGATTCAGAAATGCAGTTTCAGAGACGAGGAGGATGATTGCACCTATCACTACACTGTGGACTCGAACCCTAACTCTGATTCCAAGGAGACCCAAGTGATTGAGGTGTATAAGAAGAAAGGTACAAGCATGCCCTCAAGTCCTTTCCGCCCAGCCCTGATCAGAGAGATTTAACAGTGAAAAAGGCTAGGAATACGCCAGACCAATATTCAACATTATGTTCTTGTGTTCTTATTGTGGTTCCTGACTGTGCCTTCTGCTCCACAGACTGCCCTCCGGCCGGGTTCCTCTGGCTCATTCCCCTCATCATATTCCTAATGCTGCTGGCGGGGCTGCTGCTGCTGTGCTGCTGGAAATATTGTGCCTGCTGCAAGGTAAATCAGTCCCTCTGCCACTAGGACAGCGTGAGATCAATGCAGCTTTCTATTTTGTTATATATTTTGGTAGATGCTGTAGGTTCACAGTACCTGTGTACTGGTCACCACATCTATTGAAAAATAATGTAACTAGTTACAGTTACAAACAGTTACTTCTCAGGTACACATTTTGCAGGCATATTTATTCAATTTGGTCAGAATGCAGCACAAAATAATTTTTTAAGATCCAGCAGTTTCCTCCTGTGATGCCATTTCCTAGCAAGGTGAAAAACGTGTTCATGTGACATGTAAGCTTTGACTTGCACTGTTGAAGCGCTTTCTGATTTCCATGTGAGGCATTAGCCGTAGTCCTTCTTAAATGTAACTAAAAGTGACTGCGTAATTGTTTTCCCATAAAATGTAACCCGTTACCACATTTAGTTACCTGTCTGAAAAAGGAACCGTTAGTTACCAGTAACTGAACAAGTAATCAGCACTTTCTCTAAACAACAAGGAACATCTGTGACTTACAGTAATGGCTCAGTTTTGCATAAATATCTAGACATGAATTAAAACATTACAACTTAATAATGTTTCTCCTTGTTTCCAGGCTTGCCTGGCCATGTTGCCGTGTTGCGCACGAGGTAATATTGTATTCTAAATGTAGTTTGATAATAATTCACAGTTTTGTGTTAAAAGGATGTTAAAAAACTGTTTTTTTCTTGAACTTCCATAACTAGCTGCAAACACACCTAACCAGCTTCAGTACAGTCACAACAAAAAAAAAAGAAGCTTGTAATAACTCATTATTCTTAACATTTTAAAATAATGGTCTTCTGAGATTATTATTATTATTATTATTATTATTATTATTGAACAATCAACAAGAACAATGTATGCAAAAGTAGAATACAAACACACCCTTCCATCAAGCTCCCTTAGAGAAAGAAGAACTTATTACAATTGAGGTCAAGTGCTTTTATAATTAGGCTGGATCATATTATGGTTCTCAAGATATTTTTACAATCGGTTCCCAAAAATGTTGTGGGATGTGCGCCATTGCGGTTTCTATACACGCCCAAGCCTTGCATTCCTCCACGGAGCTGCTCTGACAGCTCTCTGCTGGGTTCCTGCAGGTCGGATGGTGGGATTCAAGGAGGATAACTACATGCTGCGGCAAAGCCTGCTCACCTCGGATCACCTGGACACACCCATGGTGCGCACCGGGCCCCCCAAAGGGACGGACGTGGTGAGCTGGAAGATCAAAGACAACGTGCACAGACAGGCTGCCTCATACAACCAGGCCCCCAACCCCAAGGACATAGGTGAGTATCCCCAGCCAGGCTAGACACAAACACCCTGACACAGAGACCTCATGTACTGCTTTCAGTATGAACACCTGGCTACCATACAGGAACATACTCTAAACATTTCAGCTGTCTGCTGTGAAAGATGTGTTTTAATAAAGGTTTTTAAAACACAGGTCACAAGGGCTATTAAAGGACTGCTGTACCCTCTGTATGTGCATGATATTCAATTGTATTGTGTTTATTACCCCTGACATGATCATTCATGACTGTTTTTGTTTTGTCTTTAAGAATACAATATTTTACTTGTGAATGACACCAGTATAAAAATGACCACTATGAGTACACTTGGGCTGTGCACAGGTAATTTCTTACAATAGCAACTCTATAAGCATATGAAGAGAAGAAATGACTGGTGCACAACCCAAGGGCACCCCTAGAGGTCATTCCTTTACTAGCCCTACGTTGCTCAGGCTTGCTCAGAGACAGTCCCGAAGATAATTAAACTTCATTAAACATGTCAAATATCAACAAGTTCAGAAACATAAATGAATTAAGAACACATATAATGAGATAGTGAGCCAATTAAAATATGAGAAAAATGAAACTATATATATATATATATATATATATATATATATATATATATATATATATATATATATATATAGTAAAATATTGTATTCTTAAAGGCATACTGTTTACTTGAGTCTAATGTCTTAACTTGTTTCTGCCGCTGCCTGATGGTTGTATAAATCAGCCAGCCACCCTCTCCACAAAGGAATGCCTTACAATACCCGGTCTGTGTCTGCTAACATTTAAACTTGTGTGGGCAAGTTGATTGGAATGTTTGTAAATACGCAGGATTATTGTAGCTGTAGCTATGACCTGCAGTACCTGCTGATGTGTCCACTGACTGTCCCCATGTCCTTACAGTCCCCTATGGCGTGTCCCTCCGCTTGGCCCGGCTCTTCACAGAGAACCTGTCCAGGCCAAACACCCGGGAGAGCGACCATCTGCGACGGGAAGTCGAGGAGAACGTGAGTCCAATCAGAGACCCTTTATTATAGTACTCTTTGAACAAATGTTTTTTGATGATTCATGCTGTCCTTTTTTATTTGCAGCTCAATGAAATTTACAAGCAGGTTCCTGGAGCTCAGAAGGTTCAGAGAACACAGTTCAGGTAATTATGAAGAGTGTCTGCTCAGTTACTGCTTCTGTTAGAGTCCGTGACACATGTGACTAACAGTGGAGTGACACATGAGCAACTTGTTACTCTTTATAGTGGGAGTATTTCCAAATATTTAGCTGGTACAGTTGAACTGTATTGTATGAATCCCGTTACTGTTAACATTTTAGTATTCCTATGATGTGAAACCATGTAACAGTGGCATTTAAAATGTCTGTGGGATTATGGGGAGTTTATGAACATTGCAATCAGGTTCTACCATACCTAGCTCACCCTTTCCTTCAAAAAGACACCTTTTAATCTAAAAGTTACTAATGTAGGTAATGGTATTATAACAGACATATGGCTTCCATTTTTGTTTGTTTTTTGTGTTACAGGCTGCAGCCTAATTCAGGAAAAAGGTAAGATGAAATGTAGTTTCCAGCACAATAGCCAACTAATAAAACAGCATTGCATTGAAATATCTATTCATTACATTAATCTCATATATGATTTAATGATTTAAAAATGTTTGGATCTTATTGAAATTAAGGGCTGGACAGTGATTTCTTCAGTAACTGACACTGTCAGAAAAGGGACATTGTATTCTGTGTAAGCAGCAGATGGTAGGTTAAACACAAATCAGAAGCTCCAGCACTTTTGTTCATTCAAAGTTTTGAAAAGCTAATAAGTCAAATGGCTTATTTCATGGTATTTCACGGTCTAAAAATAGGTATTTCAAGATATTTCACGATGACACATAATATTTATTAAAGCAGAAAATGAATGCGTTGGCCCGTTCAAAATTGATCCGTTTCTCTAGAGTCATTATGCAACAAATTTTCCTAAATATTTAAATGCTTACCTGAAAAACAGTAAATGCTAAATTGTACAATATTAAATTTTGATGTCTACCTTTTAAAGACATTCAATTTTCACCACCAGTGAATTATCAAACAAAATAAAAGCATAAATACATATAAAAATAACATGTCCCCATCTTGTAGTGGCATCTTGTAAGCAGAAATATTTTCCATCATTGATGCAGCTGGTGTCGTTTTCATTAAAGACATTTTAAAGAAATTGTTCCGCTCTATGCAGTGTGTTTAATCAGTAACCAGGCGTAAGCAAACTAAACTGGCTGCCAGGTTCCTAAATGCAGTGTAACAGGTAGTACGACAATCAGGCAAACATTTGCTGTATTTATTTTTACATGATAAAATATATGAACATTTACACTATTCTTTCAGAAATGGGAATTTCCACTGAGAACTACATATCAAGCGGCATTGGGAAATTTTCACGGAAATCGTGAAATCCATGATAACCGTTAAAAAAAATACAGTAACGATCCAAAAGGAGTGTATTCAGTGTGTATTATATCTGTGCATGAGTAACTGGAAGCCCCTCTCTGATGCCCTCTCCCTCCCCCAGGCAGGACCATGCCATCGTGGACACTGTGCTAGAGGCTCCTCACTCCGCACAGCCAGACATCGTGAAAGTGACAGAGAAGCACGTCCAGATGGGCAACTTCAACAATCTGAAGGTCATCCCAGGATATTACACTGTGGCTTCTGACAGAGGTGAGGAGCTGTGTGTGGTCTGTCTCTATAATTACTGCACTATACTCCCTCTGCATTGCTTTTTTTCAGTTCAGATCACTTCATGCCAAAGTCTCTAGAGTGGTTGTTGCTATTACAAAAGGGTTTAACAATATCATTGGGATAAAAAAAAAAAAACGTCACAGTATTACCTCAAAGAAACGGTAGCATACCACATGGCATGCTTTAAACCTGTGGTACAAACTGGTTGGTTGGGGGCTCCCCAAAATATTCTAGAAACTGTACAGGTCTTTCACTGCTGTGGCAAGAGGGCTTGCAATTCTTAAAGACAATATTCATTTAACATTTACTTTCAATGTCATTCAGTTTTTGTTTCTTGTTCCAGTAGGGGCTCCCAGCTCAAAATATTTGAAAAAAAGGGTTCTCCCTCAAGTAAAAAAGTTTTAGGACCTCTACTTTAAACAGTCCTTTAAAATGAACAGGGCTGTGTTTGAAATTGCTCCCAATGAAATAGCTCTCTCTGGTCCCTCCTCAGATGCGCAGGGATTGGTGGAGTTCCAGGAAGGAGTGGAGTCTCTGGATGTGCGTGTGCCGCTCTTCATCAAGGATGAAGATGATGATAAAAAGCAGCTGAAAGTGGAGGCGATGGATGTGCCGCAGGGCATTGCAGAGATTGGACGCAGGTTGGTCAACATCACTGTCATCAAGGACCGTGGAGCAAACTTACAGTCCACAGGTAATAAACATAGCAATGCATTATAAACATGCCAGTAACTCAATCAGGGGAAATGTGTATATATTCCACACTTATCAGCATTGCATTATTACAGAACCTTCTGCAGTGTTTACAAGAAACACATTACTTACCTTTGCTATATCCTGTGCTGCCCATATCTCAATGATACACTGTTCATCATGATCCTGATTGTTCTGAATTTTTTATTCACACAATCCAGGTCAAAAACCACCTGGGGAATGCATTTCTGTTCCATCCTAAACTTGTTTTCTCTTCCCACAACACCCACTCATTTAAATCAGAACATTGTTGCAGGAGAGAGCCTGATCTGGATACGCTATAGTGTTTATAGAGCAATTTTATTTCTCCAAGTGAACATGAGTAAAACTTGATTTAAAAAAATATAAAGACAATAAGGGTCGATTTGTGTACAGACAGCACATGACACAGCAAAGGTGAAGTAATGTGTTTGTCCTGTAGGGGCAGGGTTTACTTGCATGATCTGTGATTTTCTGTTTTCTGCAATAGGTTGCACACACCAGAGGATTGTTTAACATTCTCTTTTTTATTGACTAGTCAGTGTATATTCCATATGTTTTGCTTGCTATGGACGGTGCTATGGATTGAGAATATTTGTATCCACAGCTAGAAGCACCCTGTCCTTCAAGCAGCCCTCCTACACGTACAGCCGCCAGGAGGAGGTTGCCACCATCCCTGTGACGAGAGAGGGGGATGACGGGCGCACCCAGGTCACCTACCGCACCCGGGACCTCACTGCCAAAGACGAGAAGGTGAGAGCAGAGGAGTGATACACTAGACAAGCTCACTCCAACAACAATACTTTTGGGATATGCCTGCCACAGGTCAGGTATTTACTGAGCATTTCATGTCAGAACTGCCGATAGGCCCCTCCGGGGAGTGAAGTCCTCAGTCCCGCCTACCGAGGAAATAAATAGTCACTCCGCGGAGATCACGTTCTCTTTTGCTTCTCTCAATCAGGTAGGTATAAACTAACCTCTCCAGTTGCGTGATTGAGTCTGTGTAAAAGAGCGCTCTCTACGAGTTTTCTGGTAGTTCCCCTGCAATTTTTTGCTGGAAGTCGGTTTTCCACGTCCCCGGAATCACTAGACACCCTGCCCTCAGTGCTTTCACCCTCTGTGCTCGGTACTTCAGCGCCCTCGTTGCCCCAGAGCCTTGGTGCCTCTGTGCTTCGCCGCCCTCGGTGCTTAGCCGCTCTCTGTATCGGTGGCCTTGGTGCCTCGGTGCTTCAATGCTCTCGGTGTTTAGCCGCTCTCTGTATTGGTGGCCTTGGTGCCTCGGTGCTTCAGTGCTCTCGGTGCTCCAGAGCCTCGGTACTTCCCCACCCTCGGTGCTTGGACACTCACTGCATCGGTGCCTTCAGTGCCCTCGGTGCATCAGTGCCTCAGAGCCTCATGCCTCGGTGCTTCGGCGCCCTCGGTGCTTAGACGCTCCCTGCATCGATACCCTTGGTGCACTCGGTGCCTCAGTGCCTAGGTGCTTTGGTGCCCTCGGTGCCCCAGTCTCGGTGCCTCGGTGCTTGGATGCTCTGTGCTTCGGTGCCTTCGGTACCTCAGGGCCTCAGTGCATTGGTGCTTAGGCACCCTTAGTACTCAGACGCTCTGTGCTTAGTCCCGGCACGTCGAGATGTCTAAATGTGTCAGGTGCCTGGGTATGCAGCACGCCTCCTCCGCCTTCTGTGCCCCAGCCATGGACCCTGCGCAGGAGGCTCGCAGAGTTCACTGGTGCTTCCTCAGTCAGCTCGGCTGAGCCCTCTGCAGCGTTGGGAGCCCCGACCTCCCCCTCCTCCATCTGCCTTCGAGCCCTTAGCACGGCATACCCTGTATGCAAGCTCCAGCCCATTGAGCTAGCAGCTGCTCAAAGTCTCCATTCATGGAGCAGTAAGCGGGCGAGACACTCGAAGCAGGCGAAGGACATCTCCGAACTGAAGAGCCAGATGGTTCTGGAGTACCTGGTCAGGCAACAGGCTCTTCCCCCTGCCCCGACCCCAACTCCGCCTCCGGCATCTGCCCTGGGATTGACCCCGTCCTCTACTGGTTGTCACCCCAGACATCTCAGAACAAGACGTGGCAATGAGCGAGGAGGAACAGGATGCGATTTCAGTCACGGCATCTTGGGATGGTAACTCTTTCCCACAGGAAGAGACAGAGGAATTCCCACCGGTGGATTCTACCATTGCGACCCTGGTGTGAGCCCCACTGGTAGGAGGTTTGTCAAAGGACCTTGCATGCCCTAAGGGCCAATGCAGGATAACAGAAGCCAAAATGAACCTGGCCAATACGGCAGGTCTCCTCACGGCCTACCTGGATGGCATTTTGCAATCGGCACCCTTCCCTGAAACAGTAGCTTCAGAGCTGCGCTTGGTCTCAGGTACCCTGCTGCAGGTGTCAGGCTTCCAAGGGCAAGCCCTGGGCCAAAGTCTGTCAGGCCTTTTAGTGGCGCACAGACAGCTTTGGCTGTCACAGGCCAGGGTCTCGGATACAGATCAGTTGCTGGACGCGCCTATCTCCCCTGGCCATACATTCGGGCCAGCAGTGGAGGAGATCCTGTAACACTCCCACCGAGAGAAGGAGGCGTCTCGACAGGTGGCCGCGAAGCTCCCTTCTCGTGCTCTGGTGCGGGAGAGGATGAGACGCTGGCGACCGCCCGTGACACAGACGGTGACCCAGATGGTGACCCAGATGGTTCCGATCCCCACTGCGTCGCGTGGCGACCCGAGGCATCGCCTTCAGGCTCCACCCCAGCCCCAGCAGGGGCCCTGAAGGCTTGCGGCCTCAGACCACCCCTTCTCACAACACCAGCTGCAATACCGGCGCACTTGCACCTCAGACTCTTTGGTGCTCGCCCCCGTACACATTGGTTACGCACAGGCCCTCCTCCCTTTCAATGGATCACGGTTACATCTGTGAGCGACCCTCTCCAGGTCCAAGAAGGAAGAACATTACTTACCTCTCAAGAGAAGGGGTTCTACTCGAGGTACTTTCTAGTGCCAAAAAAGGACTGTGGCCTTCGCCCCATCCTAGACCTGAGACACCACAACAGGTTCTTGAGGGAGAGGAGGTTCCAGATGGTCATACATCACCACATCCTCCAGTCCATCTGGCCGGCGACTGGTTTACCACTGTGGATTTAAAGGACGTGTATTTTCATATCCCTATTCATCCCGCGCACAGGTAATATCTCCGCTTTGCCTTTTAGGGAAGCGTCTTTGAGTTTTTTGTGCTGCCATTCGGCCTCTCCTTAGCTCCCCGCACATTATCAAAGTTTGTGGCTGCCATCCTAGCCCCCATGCGGCTGCAAGGAATCAGGGTGTTGAACTATCTGGACGACTGGTTGGTTTGCTCCCAGTTGCAGGAAGGACCAGTGGCCCACACGGCGATCGTGATGGAGCATCTGGCGAGACTGGGTCTCACCCTCAACGAGGTCAAAATCCAATTAATACCGGTGCAAAGTATGGTTTACTTGGGTCTCTGGCTGGATTCCCTTACAATGCGAGCCTACATGTCAGATGACAGAGTGGCAGCCATTCACAACTGTCTAACCCTGTTTCAACAGGGATCGACAGTACTATTGGTGTTGTGCCAGAAATGATTGGGTCTGATGGCCACAGCTTCATCAGCCATCCAGCTGGGGTTACTCCATATGCACGCGATTCAAGCGTGACCCAATGCCTTC
Organism: Acipenser ruthenus; assembly: GCF_902713425.1. Taxonomy (NCBI): domain Eukaryota; kingdom Metazoa; phylum Chordata; class Actinopteri; order Acipenseriformes; family Acipenseridae; genus Acipenser; species Acipenser ruthenus. The sequence goes on along the minus strand of NC_081207.1, from coordinate 12,438,578 downwards.
CGCCTACATCCCAAACGCGACAGACACTGTCGGGTGACCATGTCTCACATATGCTGGGAAGTTCTGCACTGGTGGAGGCAAGACTCTCACCTAAGCAAAGGCGTAAGGATGGGAGTGATCCACAGCTGTCAGGTGGTGACAACAGATGCATCCAACTTAGGTTCTGGTCGGGCCACTGGACATCCCTGCATATAAATGCGCTGGAATTGCGAGTGGTTCACCTTGCTCTCCAGCATTTTCTCCCAGTGCTCCAAGGGAGACATGTCCTTGTCTGGACGGACAACATGTCGGTAGTAGCATATGTCAACCGCCAGGGAGGACTTCGGTCCCCAGGATTACATCACATAGCCTTCAGATTATTAACTTGGGCACAACGGAACCTGTTATCCCTCTGGGCTGTTCATCTTCCTGGAGTGGTGAATTGGGCGGCAGACCTCCTCTCAAGGGAAGGTCCTCATCTGTCAGAATGGCGACTCCACCCTCAGGTGGTAGAGTGCATATGGGAACATTTCAGGAAGGCCAGGGTCAATCTCTTTGCCAAGGCAGAGTGGACTCACTGCCCACTATGGTTCTCCCTCCATCGTTGCTGCGGTCCAATAGGCGTCGACACCCTAGCCCACGAGTGGCCCAGGACGCTCTTGTATGCATTCCCGCCAATACTACTGCTCCCGGCCTTCCTAGAGAAGGTCCGGAGAGAGAAGGTGACAGTTCTCCTTATGGCCCCCAGATGGCCCAGGTGAATCTGGTTTTCAAACCTTTGCCAGCTGCTGCAAGGCCAGCTCTGGGAGATCCCACTACTCCAGACTCCAACTGTGGGTTTGTCCCAGGACTGACTGTTCATCTTAGGGCTCTCAGACGCAGTTGTCAGTATACTGCAGAATGCTAGGGCCCCCTCCACAAGGTTGTTATACACCTATAAGTTGAAGTATTTTCAAAATTGGTGTATGGCCAGAGGTCATGACCCCATTTATTGCCTTATAGAAATCATTTTACAGTTTCTGCAAGACCTGCTAGAGGAGGGTAGATCGCCCTCTATGCTGAAAGTGTACCTAGCAGCCATATCTGCATGCCACGTCCCCTCCTATAAAGGACACCCTCCCCGAGTGGAGTCTAGATGTGGTAATGGAGGCTCTCACTAAGGCCCTGTTTGAGCCTATACATTCCATAGAGTTGAAATATCTCTCTTTGAAGACAGCCTTTTTGATAGTCATCACCTCTGCTAAGCGGGTTAGTGAGCTACAGGTTCTGTCACTGCACAGTGCCTGTATGCATATTTGGGATGAAGGAAACGGTATTGTTACGCACAAACCCCGCTTTCCTCCCTAAGGTGATTATTGCTTTCCAGTTAAACCAATCCGCTCACACTCCCTCGCGACAGCGTTGAAATACTTTCCCAAAATGATTGTTGTTGGTCATCTTCGAATTGAAAGGGAACGATGGGTTACGGATGTAAACTCAGTTCCTTGAAAGAGAAGACGACCAACAAACCTTGTGAGGTCGTATCACTCGCATTCGCGGGTTCGATGCAAAAGAGAACATGATCTCCGCGGAGTGACTACTTATTCCCTCATGTGGCGAGACCGAGGACGTCACTCTCCGGGCCTATCGGCAGCTCTGACATAAAATGCTTAGTAAATGCGTGACCTGTGGCAGGCATATCCCAAAATATTGTTGTTGGTCATCTTCTCTTTCAGGGAACCGGGGTTACATCCGTAACCTATTGTTATGCATATTGCTGGGGATAGGGATATAGTGGCTATGCCAATATGTATGTATGTATGTATTTGTGTGTGTGTGTATGTACTTCAGAGTTTTACTATAAGAACATGAAAATGTAGGCCCATCTGTGTTCGTCCGGTTATCTGATTTTGTATGTAATATGTGTACCTTGTGACTCTCTCTCAGGACTATGTGTCAACGGAGGGTGAGCTGACCTTCCTTCCCGGCGAGACCCAGAAGAACATCTCAGTGAAACTGCTGGAACTCTCAGAGATGGACTCTCTCCTCGGGGACAAGCAGATCAAGCAGTTTGTCATGGACCTTACCAACCCCAAATATGGTGCCAAGCTTGGGAAGTACCCACGAACCACTGTCACCATAGCAGACAACCCCGGTGAGAAATGCACTAATGTGTGTCTACCATTAAAACTTCACTGTAACTACATAACTTCATATGGTATGACAATGTAATTCGAAAAACATTACGCAATATGTACATTCTCATTTTATAATTGTTACAATGCCCCTTGTCCCCCACTATCAGAGCCTGGAATGGTGATGTTTAAGAAGAGCTCCCAGACCTACACTACTCATGATCAGCTCTATACAGTCCCTGTGGTTCGAACCCGCAACCTGGAGAGCCCCGCGACCATCCATTGGCGAACACGCAACGCGTCCCGCTTCGAGCTGTCCAACCCACTAAAATTCAGCCCTGGAGAGGCAGAGAAGAACATCGTGATTGACCCCCGTGTGCACCCTGGACCCATCAAAGCAGAGAACTTCCAGCTGGAGCTGTTCGACCCCAGTGACAACACAGTGATCGGAGAGAAGAAGAGCACTGTGGTCTCAATCATGCCATCAGGTGAGAGCCCAGTGAGATTGCAGGACCCGGCACAGTGTTAAATCAATACTTTGTAATACTATTTATTTACTTACTGCTTTAATATCCTGGTATGTATGCTCTCTTGTCTCTGCCTTGCTGTTATTTACCATTCTTGCTACCTGTTCCAGCAAAGCTGTCCCTTTTCAACCACTGGTTCTGCTTTTGAAAACTTCTGAAGTCACATAGTTTGAAAAATGGCCACTAGGGGTGTGAAGCTGGAACCTCAGTGTTCTGGTTATATTTCAGTACAGATAAAAATCCAAACAAAAACAAGATCTGCAAAAAATCCCCAGCCAGGGTCCCTGTTCAGAATAACTGATCAGTTCTTTTTTCAGTGGGTTTATATTTATATAAATATAAGTTAGCTGGCTTCTTTATACAGTATGTCTAAAACAGTTTCAGAAATGTCAAACCTACTCATAAAAACAGGCTTTAAAAAGCTCAAATTGAATATCTCTTGAGGTAAAGCTTTGGAATTATGGTCCAGTTACATTAATTGTGTGGTTAGTTTTTATTGAGTAGTTTGCATCAGTTTAAATGTGTCTAGAGGACTTTACCTGGTCCCCTGACTGTCTTCCAGAAACCATGGAAATGCAATCCATGACCCAGAGTTCTGGCATGCGCTCCCCAAGTGGCCGCTTGGCTCCTCCTCTCAATGTAACTGCCCAGGCAACTGGCCCCAAGAACATACGCATGCTGTGGATTCCCCCCCCAGGCAAGCCCAGCGGCTACAAGGTAGGTGAAAATGTACTGGAAATATCATATGGGAGTAAAATGTATTGGTAACTAAAGATGACTTTTGTCATAAGTAAAGGCAACAATATGAAAATTGTGTACAGACGCTCCTCGACTTACAACGCACGGCACTTACAACTCTTTTGCATTATTACCCTGCTTCGACTTTACGATATCGATATGGCATTTACGACACGGCGAGACACGAGCCATGCGTCATGTGCACATGCTCGGTGTCTGAACTGCAGTACCTGTGGGCGCCCTGACTCAGTCACTTAGCGTTATTATTAATTTTTTCTTATGTATGTAACTGTTTTTTTTAGAATGTATTTGCCCTTAACAATGTCTGATAAGAGCAATGGACTCAAAATGAAACCTAAGCTGTGAACTCTGTCACATGATGAGGGGCTTAACTTCAGGCGATCGTATTTCCGGCTAGGAGTACTGCATACACACACTGAATACATCTTTGGAAAGCCCAGAGTCTGTACTTTTAAACAAGCCAGGTAGGTGCGTAGCCACCAGGGTGGCGGCGCCCCAAAATCAACAGGCTGAGTGTAAAGAGTTCAATAAATGTTTGTCCAATATAACGGGTCATTTTTGTAAAAACATATTATCTGGCCAAAGAGTCAGGAACGTAACCCCAATTTATAACATTGTTCCTATGGGAAAGTGTGCTTCGACTTACAACGCGACTTTCAGGAACCAATTGTATTGTACGTGCGAGGACTGCCTGTATTGATATCGTGCATGTATTTCGATATCGATAATATCGAAGTCTTCCAAAACACAGAAATATAATAACATAATTGCAACATCAAACATATATACATATATAGATGCTAACAGATAATTACATATTAAAAGCAATAACTACTTGTTACTTTGCTTCACAATATTCATAAAGAAAAACATTAAGGTCTTGTTATAATGTTTTACTAATCCATCATCAGTGTAGTACTGTGTCATGCCGAATTTTGCATTATTTTGAAATGTGTTTTGATGTTTTAAAAGTACATCTCACTGGTGGCTCCCGAGTGGCGCATCTGGTAAAGGCACTCCAAGTGGAGTGCAGGATACACCCTATATCCTGGAGGTTGCTGGTTCGAGTCCAGACTATTCTATTGCCGACTGTAGATGGGAGCTCCCAGGGGGCGCAGAGCTGCCCGGAGCTGTGTTGTCCTCCGATGCTGTAGCTCTGAGGTGGCTGCATGGTGAGTCTGCAGTGTGAAAAAAGCGGTCGACTGACGGCACGCACTTTGGAGGACAGCGTGTGTTCATCTTCGCCGCTCCCGAGTCAGCGCGGGTGTGGTAGCAGTGAGCTGAGCCTAAAAATAATTGGATATGCCAAATTGGGAGAAAATAATAAAATAATTGGTGATAACTAAATTTATTTTAAAAAAAAAGTACATCTCATTTTAATACCGAAAGTTCACATTTTAAAAATATATTAATAATCGCATAAGTAATCACACGGACAAAATGCAATGAACCGCTGATGCATGCGCATATCTCCAAATAATGCAGCATGCAAATAGCGTTTGGTACCCAAATACCAATGGAATATCAATAGAATAAAATGGTTAAATGATACTTTAGTGTGTGTTTTGATCATATCAAAATATCAATATTGGTGCCCATCATTAATAATTAGTAAGATAACAAAAACAGACTGTAGTCATGTTTGTCCTAAGCCCATATGGTTTAAATACCGGGCATGGAGGCGACAGAGAAGCCTCTAATACCCCCAGGATCATCGTGGACCATCAGTGAATCAGTCTGATGGCTGTCTCCAGGGGTTCTAGTAATCTGATCAATTGCCTGTCTCTGTTAGTACTAGTGGGACATATTGTATCTAAACAGTAACGTGCAATGTAGAATGTAATGTGGGTATTTGGAACTAATTGTTAAAATTGGAAAGATGTTCTGGTCTCATCCTTATAGCGTAACAAAGTAGTTAATTCCATGTTTACCTTAATTCATAAACCTACACTGGCGACTCTATGGCACCTTACAGACTGGTAACTCTGGTGTGACTCTACAGTGGGAATAACACTTATATCCTGAGCATGTCCCCAAACGGGAACACAGCTATCACTAAACAATCCAAACGCACATGTAGACAGCTGATCCCTCTGTTACAACCAGCTCCCAATCAAGACCATTTTTCCCCTATGGTGGTCATAATACAAGATGCAATACTTTGCTTTTAATAGAATAACCTGCAGTAAACTGCAGAAAAGAATGTCGTGGCAGGTACAGCCTGTTCTGGAGGCTCACGTTGTTTTATTTCTCCACAGGTGAAGTACTGGATCCAGGGAGACTCAGAGTCTGATGCCCAGGTCATTGACTGCAAGGGCCCTCCAGTAGAGCTCAGTAACCTGTACCCGTACTGTGACTATGAGATGCGTACGTGTGCTTACAACTCCATGGGCGAAGGGCACTACTCTGATGTGGTACACTGCTGCACGCTGGAAGATGGTGAGTTAGACATTCTTTAGTACTGGAATGGGTTATCTAATTCTTATTTGCATTGATATTTGCTGATCCGCTTGAGAAAATATTTTGTATTGATAAATTAGTATGTGGTAGCAAGTGAAATACACTGATGTGTGACACTGCAATGCAAACTAAATGCTCAGTACAAGGTTGCAATGGATTGTTTCTTTTTATTATTGGTAATACAGCCTCCCAATCACCTTACATTTGTAAATGTCATGAAAACTCATTCTTTGAAGATAGATGTGCAGCACTGCCAAATCATTTCTGGATTGCATTTAATACATTTAAAATCAAGCACATTAGTAAAGCAATAATAATAATGGTGATCGTGATATTTTGTATTGATACATTCTAAGAGATTACAGCCATAATCTTCTTTACAGTGATAATCTTCAAAGAAGATTTAGGGGGGACATGACAGGACATGACAAGTCTTTAACATTTTAAAAGGAGTTGACATACTTAACCTTAAAAAGTGCCATACAGAAAACAACCCCAGGAGACACAGTTGGAAATTAATTGGAGATAGATTTAGGTCACAGGGAAGGATACACTTCCTCACATAGAGTGGTGATGGCATGGAATGGGCTACCTTAGCATGTTGTTGAAGCTGAATCACTGGGATGCTTCAAGACCCAACTTGACAAAGTTTTGAGATCAACTAGCTACTAGGAACCGCACGGCTTCATCTCGTTTGTAAATGTTCTTCTCCCTCAGTCCCCAGCGAACCAGGACGCCTGGCCTTCAATGTCATCAACTCCACAGTCACACAGCTAAGCTGGGCGGAGCCTGCAGAGACCAATGGGGATATCAAAGCCTACGAGGTCACCTACACGCCCATCACTGAGGACAAAAGTAAGAGAAAAGGTTTTGTCTACAGCTAGCTTAATAATGTCATATTAGTAAGCACAACAAAATGAGCTGATACACAACTGTAATCTATTTTATGAAAGATCCCCAACAGCCATTTACACAAGAGCTATCTGACCACATACTAAGTAACTATGAATTTGTATAGTTTACTGTCTTTGCCTGGCTAGGTAGGGTTTTAGGGATGAGATAGGGGTAGCTGGTTGGGTAATTTGCTATGGAATTTTCTTGTCTACATTCCTAAAGGGAAAGCGTTGCTCTGTTTCAGAGGCCATGGGCCCCACCAAGACAGTACGGATTGACAACCCCAAGAAGAGAGTGATGCTGATTGAAAACCTGGTGGAGTCCCAGACATACCGCTACACTGTACGGGCACGCAACGGGGCAGGCTGGGGGCCTGCGAGAGACGCTACCATCAACCTGGCTACTCAGCCCAAGAGGCCCATGTCAAGTAAGTCACACCCAGCCGCTGGGAAAACACAACTAGAAGCATTTATATGAGTTCTGTCAGGACCTGATTCATGTTTGACTGGGGGAAAAAACTATTGGCACAGTAAACTATTGTTTTTAACAAGAGATCCATGCATGGAATAATGAGAATTTCAGTTCATGGATCCTTCAAGAACATTCAGAATCTCCTAGGGGTGAATAGTGTTTTAGCAAAGGTCTTGTGTTCTCATCCCCAGTGTTGCTTACGTTCTTGTGCTCTCTCTTCCCCTCAGTCCCTATTATCCCAGACATCCCCATTATTGATGCCGAGGCCGGGGAGAGCTATGACAGCTTCTTGATGTACAGCGCTGACGTCATGCTGTCTCCAATGGGCAGTAAGCTCCCCAGTGTATCCGACAAAGGTGAGTAATCTAGCATGTTGGAAAATTCATTAAATGAATGGTCACAGCTCTAAGACAAACCGCAGAGGGTGTGGGTGTGGGTGTCTGCTTTTTCTTTTGTTAGACATTGCTTTCAAGTTTCAGTTGATGGCTCTTTTGATTTACTCTTTTGGAATTACTAATTTGACAAGGTATTCCTGGAAATATAGTGCCTTCATCTCATCATTATCAGCACTGATCCTGCAGCAAGGTGGAGCTGCTGTGCCCTCTACTCTACACTGTTTTCTCTTGCCTTGGCTTGCTGGGAATAGAGGGGTTGTTTCTCTTCTAAGTTGAGAAGGTGCTCCCTATGATGCCTAGCTTTATGGTGCAGGAAGCAGTACCGACACTAGCAGCGCTCCAGATAAGGTTTTGAGTCAATTTAGACACTATGTGAGTAAAATGTATTTTGGATGAGTAAAATTCCTTGCAGTCATGAATACTTCCAATAAATACTGTACATATGTTAATGCTAACTTATGGGGTATGCATTAACTACAACTACAACATCCCGAATCTCTCCATACACGGAATATTGTATTTATTATATAGATTTAACTTCCAGCAATTCAGTTGACAGATAGGTACATTGGTAGGTTAGGTTGAGGGAGACTAGACGGCGATGAGAAATCCAGAATCCAAAATCAAGAATCCAGTCACTTATTTACCAGTCAAGTAAGTGGATTCAACTGCAAGTGAGTGGATTCAATTGTCCTTTTTATTGAAAACCCAGACTCCTGTTTCTGGCAATTGCCAGACAGCCTACAATTGCTGTCCCTTCATTTTTGTGATCCATTCTCTAGCTACCGCATACAGTATATTCACAATTCACCATTGAGATGCTGGAACCAACGAAGTACAAGAAGCTTGATAACGTGTAAACTCGGGCTGTACAGAAAAATTGCTATGCATATTCGTTTCACATTAAATTTAAATTACACAGCTTATCTGGTGAGCTGAACATTAGCGCATGAATTGTTCTGAAAGGCATGAAATGGAAGTTTGTCCAGCTGGTGGGTGAAGACTTGGACCTGCGGAACGTTTCCTGGAGGTTGCCGGCTGACGTGATCCCGCGACCGCCCAGTTCAGATGTAGAGAGCAGTGCCAGCGGGGAACTGGAGGCTAGTCGTCTGAATGCCAGGGCAGCCCCTACGTCTGGCTGGACTAGCAGGACTGCGGGCACAGGCCCCCAGGAAGGTGAAGACCTCCTGGTAGCAGCATGTGTCCCCCCGAACTCAACCCAGCCATGCTCAGCTCCCAGCCGTGCAGAGCTCCAGTCCCTGCACACTCCCACACTGTCTAAAAGCTCTACTTTTCTCTTACCAAACTTGGTTGCTGATACATGTTGACAAGAGCTCTGCTGGCATCAACTGAGGCGTAAAACAGCAGTTGATGACCCGTCTGTGTGTGTCTTTTTTTTCTTTCTGGTGTACGTCTAGGGAACCTTGGGCACAGCTTGGGAAAACACAGATTTCTGAGACTTCAGTGAGCAGCTTCTTGTTCCCGATTGTCTTGCAGATCAGTTCACGAATGACAAGTGGGATCAAAGCTACCTCTACCAGGGAGGAGGTGGCTCCCTCTCTCGGACAACAACCACAAGCTACAACCAGTTGAGTCCCAACAGGCAGCTAAGTCCTAACAGCCAGATGAGTTTGAACAGCCAGTTCGAGACCCGCACCATTGGAGGAGGGGGGTCTACCATGACCAAGGAGTACCACACAACTCTAATGCCTGGACAAGGTTAGTACACTTTATTTTGTGTTGGTAACAATACTTGATGACCTCAATTGCCACATCTTCATAACGCATCCCAGTGTAATAAGATGGATTTGCAGCTATTATTAAGAGTTATACAGTGCTCCCTTTATAAGCTGGCCGTTTATACCACAGAACCCGTTATAAGACGTCATGGTCATTCCTCTTTTTAACAGTACATTCTTTTCAACTATTACCAGGATCTTTCACCAGTGTTTCTGGTTTCATGGTAGATCTTCTTTTAAATGATTGCATGTACAGTATGCATCCCTTTTAATTTAGTGTATACATGCTCATATTGAAGTCAATAATTAATAAAATACACCTAAACATAAACATTAACCTGCTATGGAGATTGTTCAAAATTTTATAACCACAGCTCTCCAGCATCCCAGCAGTCCGTCAATATTAGTAATGGCTTATATTGTACAACAATCCATTACATTACCTCTGGAATGAAGGCACTTAAATGCATAATAGACAAATTCCACATTAGCCTTTTACTCGCCATCAATATAGAAGCGGTTGCTTGCAAGGGCTTAGCATTCCATGTAGAAGCTGTTAGTAGAATAATAAAATAGCTTAATGTTTGCTTGACAGAAATAGATGAACATACACAGAATGGTGAGGGCATGGAATGGGCTACCTAGTCATGCTGATGAGACCCAACTTGATTAATCAGCTACTACGAACCGGACGAGACCCAACGCTTGACCTAATCATTTCTTGTTGGTTACTGTGGGAGGATGTGGGGTTCACTGAACACACCGGAGACAGAATGTTTATTTGAGACCACCTCACTGGCATCCAATTTTTATTTGATGGCACAAGGGGCCACTGTTGCACCGTGGAAGAACAATACCAGCAATGGTAAAGTTTGTCTCCACAGCAGATTGATTGAAATACCAATGATGGTAAGTTTCTCTAGTCAGTCCAGTTATGGTGCACACGCAGGTACTGAAATAATATTCAAAAACAGAAGGTGAAAGAAAAAAGGAAAATAAAACACAGTAACAAAACTACAAACAAAAAGTTCTGCTTCTTGCAGCGTCCCAAAGCCACTGCTCTCCGGTGCGGCTCAGGTTTCAGAGATATTTTGCTATTCCACTGGGCAGCAGTGTGGAGTAGTGGTTAAGGCTCTGGACTCTTGAGAGTTGTGGGTTGAATCCTAGGTGGGGGTCACTGCTGCTGTACCCTTGAGCAAGGTACTTTACCTAGATTGCTCCAGTAAAAAAAAAACTGTATAAATGGGTAATTGTATGTAAAAATAATGTGATATCTTGTAAGTTGCCCTGGATAAGGGTGTCTGCTAAGAAATAAATAGTAATATTCCCTTACGGGGAATCACAGGGTTGCCCAGGATTCCCCAGCTGAACTACAATAACATCCCAGTATGGGAATGTGAAAATTAATTGGTAATATCCCGGCTGTCTTCTTTAGCCGGGCTTGCCTGCCCCTTTCTCTTGCTCCAGACTGGCGTTCTTTTCTTTACTCTAGGTTTACAAATCCAGCTCCTGCTGTTGTCTCTCCTAGAAGGGCAAGAGCGAAGGAACATCAAAGTGTCACTTTTATTGGTCAAGCGACCCCCCCCAAGACCCGCCTCCCGACCACTCAGAGAAAGAGAGAGGCGACACACCCTCACCCAACCTCTCTGTGTCATTGCTATGATTGGCAGGCGGATCCCACGGGGCTCCCAACCCCTCCCCTGCAGGATCATACATGCGCCTGATAGCCAGCACAGGACTCCCCTATCACAGTTACTGATTTAGCAGCAGATATATTTAACAGTTCAGTTTTACTGCAGACAGCAGCCAATAGGCAGAGAGATTTTACAGTGAAAAAGACTAAGAATGCGCTGGACGGATATTGAACATTATAGTCTTATAAACCAGCAGAACCAACACAGCTACCACCACTGACCAGATTAAAACCAGGGCAGACCTTTACTGATAGAGTAAAACCTGTCTAATCTGGCATTGCTGGGGGGTGCAAAATTGTGCCGTTTTGTGCAGTGTGCTGGTTTACACAGGCACAGTAAAATCTTATACTGTTCCTAAAAAAAGGTAGAAATTACCACTTCAAAAAGTTTTTATTTGACCTTCTCCATTATGTAAACAAGGATTTTACTGTAGATGTACCTGCGGGCACCATTAGAGTTACATTGATTTCAGACAGGTACTGAATTGTAGAGAGTATCACACCATTATTTTCAATAAGGATTTGGTTTGAAACTCAAAAATTATGCCGAATTATACAGAATGCTGGTTGGTAGGGGGGCTGGATTAGGCAGTTTTTTCTGTACTTCAAACAGACAGACAATTGAACACAAGTGCTACTTCTCAATACCAGCCCTGAGTGCGTCGCCATGTGAAATGCCTGGAGTGTGTGTGTGTGTGTGTGTGCTGCCACTTCGCCTTATTAGCTCTCTTGTGTCTCACCGTCTCATCCAGAGGTCACAGGGAGGTCACACTCCCACAGAGAAGAGGATACTGGGAGGAGTGATTTCAAGACAGACGAAGTGGTTCTCAGGAAGCGCACGGAGATGAAGGGTTACTATGGAGACGATGGCGTGCGGGATTCTATTGTCATGGCCGATGAACCGAGTGGTTTCTCTGAGAGTCTAGGTATCAGACGATAACAAAGATGGGATTGCATGCCTTTACAGTTACTGTTACTTCTTTCTGTTACAGAACCTCCGTAATTTCGTTAACCCCCGCAGTCTGTCAAGTCCTTACCTTTCTGGGAATGTCAACAGATACACACCCATTTTAAACAGCAGAGCAGCTCTAGTTTCAATGTTGTCAAGTATTCAAAGCAACATGAACACAAATGAATGTGCTATAAAACTAATGTTTATTATATAAAAAAAATATCTTTATTATGTGCTCAGATTTGTTTTTTGAGGACATACAATAATCAGAACATGGGATGGCCTTTTAAATCATGTTTCTAGTATTCCCTTTGTGTTAGACCTGTCACAAAGCTCCACTGGTTTGCACGACTGCACTCTTAACAACCATCAGAGGTCAATCTGCCTCCTATTATGACATGTAAAATCTGTCTGCAGATTGTTAACAGTAAAGCTCTGTCATAAACCATATTTAAATACTGCTCTTCCATATGGAAAACTAAAATATAATAATATTTTATTTGATACTGCCTGACAAACCATTTCCACTCGTTAAAGAAATAAGGTTTTAAAATCCAGTTCCTTGCCTCTTATTAGAACTGACAAAATTAGCCACTTTTTCTTCTTTGGAAGATCTTTTGGGTTTGCATTTTATACTTAAATTTGAAATATGCAAATATTGCTTTATGGATGTAAAGTATCTGCTGCTTCATGGTAGCCAATCTTGTTGTAGTTCAGGCGCCTTCTAATGATTTTGTGTTAGGCGCCTTCTAATGATTTTGTGTCAGTGATGGTGTTATCCAGTTCTACCCCTAGATCGAGGGGAATCACTGTTAATCAAGATGCTTTGCTGTTGCCTCTAGGAGTTTCTGGGTACAGCAAGAAGGTGGTAAACTATAACATCTCTCACAGCATGAGGGACCAGACCCAGTCAGAGAACCTGGACATGGTGCTGCAGGGTGAGTGAGGAGAGAGGGGGGTGACCTTGGAGAGAAGAGAGTGAGAGTGAGGAGAGGGGAGTGAGAAGAGGGGAATGAAGAGGGAGGGGGAGAGGGGAGGGGGAGTGAGGATAAAGAAGGGAGAGGAGAGGGGGAGTGAGGAGGGGAGAGGGGAGGGGGAGTGAGGAGAGAGAGAGGAAGAGGCGTGCGTACAATGTGCTCCTCAAACTAGACATGTTTTTGCTGGAGGAGTGAGGAGAGAATGTGGGGATAGATAATAGATACACAGTCTATGAGAGTATCTTTCAAGCTCACAGTTCCCCTGTGCCTGCAGACCCTAGACTGCCCCCTGGTGTTCCGGACACGCCCACACGCCTGGTCTTCTCTGCACTGGGCCCCACCTCCCTGAAGGTGAGCTGGCAGGAGCCTTACTGTGAGAAGGAGGTTCAGGGATACTGCATCCTCTACCAGCTCCTCAACGGAGGTCAGTGGCTCTGCATCACACACTGCATTCAATCAATGACACTTTATTGCCTGTGTTAACTAGTACAATATGTCAAGCTTTTCAGGATTTAATTTGTGGTTTCATCCACACTTCTATTCTTCTGCACTGGTGTATATCATTTTGTTTGCTGTACCCTTAAGTTCAGTTACACCCCTGGGAATTATGCATTGATTATGTGGTATATAGGTACAAGTATGTGCAAACTAACACAATTATTGTGCAGTTGTATTGGGTTCTTCTCTCATACTGCATATCAAAATACTAGCACCTAAGTAAAAAAAAAAAAAAAAAAAGTATCATTAAGTAGAAACCAATGGAATTTTTTTTAACAAAGTCTTTCTAAATTCAAAGTTTGAAATAAAAGAACTGCAGCTCTTTTAGTTTGTCTTCCAAAAAATGCCTCCGATCGGAGAGGACGAGATTATACAGCGAGTTACTGCGCTCCGCATCAGCAGTATTTGTAACAGCTTTTATGTAGGATGATGACCAAAACAAGTCGATGTCTTCAAATACCTGTCCAAGAAAATCTTTTACCTCTGTTTGCTTATATATTTGTAACATGGGACCTTTGTCGTGGCATTTTCTGGCAAAATTGATCAATGCTCCCTTGACCCTCAGCGTGAGCTGACATTATGTCCTGTCCTTTTCTGTTGACGGTGATATTATGTAATATTATGCGCCTATGCGTGGTGATATGTGCGTGTAATTGCATAATTCCCCGGGGTGTATTCAGTTCTGCCTGCCTGTCACAGACAAAGTGCCTTTATATTAGTGAGCGCTAGCACCAGCCAGTGCACAGGCAGCATATTGCCAGCAAAACTTGATCTAAAGCAGATCATTAGATAGCACTGGCTCTAGAAAAAAATCAACACTGACTTATGAAAAAAAGAAAAAGAGATTACTTGTCCAAGGCTTGTAGTTGTTTTTGTTTTTTTAAAAAAAACAAGAAATGATCCTGATATTTAACTTACATGTATCTATTTTTTAAATAAAAGTTGCACTGATTCCCCACAGTGAAATGGAATGTGGAATATCTACACAACAGACACCTGATCAAATACATATTTGATAAACTTGTATGTTCACATTCAAACTGGTGACGCTCATCTTCTGATGCCGTCAAGGAAGTTATCAGAAACGTTTTTGTGTGGAACCCATCTAATGATTCTTAATTTAAACTCCAGAGGATTCCTCATGAGAACAGAAGAATTTTGTAACATGTCATTGTTCATTGTTACACCAACCATCTTCAGAAGGTCCCAGCAGCTGAATTGACAGCAGTATGATTTCTTTCAGGTGACGTGAAGCGAATCAACATCCCAAACCCTGCTGAGAACTCAGTGGTGGTGAAGGAGCTGCTGCCAAACCACTCGTACATTTTCAAGGTGAAGGCCCACAGTGAGGAGGGCTGGGGCCCAGAGCGAGAGGGGGTTATCACCATCGAGTCACTGGTGGACCCCAAGAGCCCCCTGAGCCCTGTGCCAGGTAACTGTAGCAACACCCAGCCCCTACTCCGGGACAGGAGCAACCAAGACTGAGTAACTATAGCACCACCCAGCCCATACCCCGGGAACAGGGGCAACCAGTGAACTAGGAAATGATACATCTTCTGCCTGCTGCCCTTGCAGCGACTTGTAATTCTGAACGTATTTATTATTAGTAGAATTGTAAAAGAGGAAAAAATAATGGCCCATCCTAATATTAAAAAAATACAAGTACATTTTAATGGAATAATAAAATTAGGACACCCCCTAAGTGGCTGACTTGGTAAAAGTCTTATAGTTCGGAGTGCAGTGTTGTGGCTGTGTAGCGGTGGCTAAAAGATATGCGTTTAAAATGAAAGGGACTGTACCTTTAATGATCCTCCCGGCTCCACCCCCTAGAGTGCAGAGGACAGCCTACCAGCACAAGGGCTGTGTGTGTGGGTGCGCTCTCTCTTCCTGATTCAGATGACAAGCAGTGCAGTGCAGGAGAGCCAGTCACAGAGACCATGTAAAACCCGACAAACTCAGCTAAAGTTTATCAAGCACCCCAAAAGGAAGCTAGGAAGGTTCCAGAGACAACTGTAACTAAATAAACCAGGAGTTGAGAAAGACAGTTTGCTATATTTAAAAAAGCCTTAAACTAAAACTTTCAATGAGCTCATGGACTGTTGTGACTGTGAATTAACTGCGTTCTACACTGGAAGAATCCTAAATCTGGACTTAGTGAAATTACAGAGACTGAACTGATTTTATTTAAAGGTTATGTGGTTATTTGCAAACGTTTTGTGTTGTGTAAAGTATAGGTTACATAGACTGATTCTAGTAAGCAGTGTCTTTTTTTGTTTAGTTTTATTTTAGAATTATTAAAAGAGCAGTTTTGCTGTAAAGTTCTAAATAAAATTAAGAAATAATTATCAAGGGCAGAAGCAAGTTGGAAACAGTCTAAACAAGTGAAACTTACTGTAATTATTATTATTAATTGTTTATTTAGCATATGCCTTTATCCAAGGCGACTTACATAGACTAGGGTGTGTGAACTATGCATCAGCTGCAGAGTCACTTACAACTACGTCCCACCCGAAAGACAGAGCACAAGGAGGTTAAGTGACTTACTCAGGGTCACACAATGAGTCAGTAACTGAGGTGGGATTTGAACCAGGGACCTCCTGGTTACAAGCCCATTTCTTTAATCACTGGACCACACAGCCTCCTAATTGCTCTTTCAATGATAAGGATTACTGGGGATATCAGCGCACTGAATAGGTTACTGGGATTTTATGGGGTTAATGTCTCACAATGAAATTAAGGGCCGGACCAAATCAAAGTTAGCACTTAGCGAACGAGGACACGAAAGCATTTGCGGTAACAAAACACAAGAAAAATTCCAAGCGAAATCTTGCGGAACCAAAACAAGCCCTTTTCGCCCTTCAAAAAGCAGCTATCGCTTGTTGACTACAACAAGTGGGTTGAGAAGGGGGAGTGGTTTGCTATCGCCCGATCAAATCTACTCCAGCTATAAATCACATCGCAAGACTTTTGCAGGACCAGATTTTATAGTCAACTTCAAACTTGTCGAAAGCTATCGCATATTAAGCAAATAGTAAAAAAATAGCACTAAACATCCTGATATTTGAAAAAAACAAAACAGTAAATGTCTCAAGACGCTCCACTGACCTCATATATCGAACACTTGCACACAACACTGAATAATTTTAAATTAATAATTTACAGTATAAAATATTAGTAATGTATTCCTATTATCATAATATATGTTGTGTTTGTTGCACCCTTAAACGAAACACACACAAAACTTTAGTCTATTTTTTTGCCACAGTTTGAGTTAAGTGTTTAATAAAGCAATACGTATTTTCCTTTAATACATGCAAACAACAATCTCTTTTCTACTCACGGAGAGGTTTGCTTGAAGCGGTATCTCTTTCAGTGATGGTAAAGCTTTTTCGATATATTTTCTTTTATTTCTTATCTTTGAAGTAAGCTGCAACTACGGACGGTACACTTTTTTTAAGTCCATGGACATATTCACACGTCATCTGTGACGTCACCTTCCTCTGTTCAAATTATTCATTTCTTAAAGGCACAGTGCTCCATTACATTGAACTTCGATCAAACTCAAAACTAACAAATGTAAACAAACTAGAATACTAATAAAGAACGTATTAATATTTTAACAACTTTAAAGATATTAACTTTTAGTTTTAAACATTTGGTTACTCTCGTAAAGTACTTCAACATGTTGGCCTACACAGAAACATTATGAGGCCCAAATTCTCGGCATGCAAGAACAAGCCCACCATTCCAGTACAAGGGAGCACAATTTGGCTATACCGTGTCAGCATGCCAAGCGGTCCCCTCGAAATGTATAAATCCGTGTAGATAACAAAATTAAGTAATACCTATAAAGTTCATCTCAGAAGCATCAAGATTAAGTTTTTAAATTTGCTTTGGGTTTTCGACAGAATTATTATTAATAATAATATTATTATTAATAATAATAATAATAATAATAATAATAATAATAATAATAATAATAATAATAATAATAAAATACAACTACCCGATTACAAATACAAATAAATACATTACAAATATAAACACCTGCAAATAATAAATAAATAATAAGTATTATACCTTTCAGAATCAGACTAATCTAAAGGCTTGTTTAAGGCCTGTAGCATTATGAATTCATAACTCATGTTGGTTTTCTTTCAAGCTCATCTTTACCCGTCTTCCTCTCCCCTGCAGGCTCTCCCTTCACTCTGAGCACTCCGAGTGCCCCTGGACCGCTGGTCTTCACTGCCCTGAGTCCCGAAGAGCTGCAACTGAGCTGGAACAAGCCACGCAAACCCAACGGAGACATCCTGGGCTACATGGTGACCTGTGAGCAGCTCCACGGCGGAGGTAAATAAGCTGCTTTTGATATGTCGGGACAAAGGGCCTCAAGTCAACTCTTGTCTGTCTGTTAAGTTCTGAAAAGTGTATTAAAACTGTTATTTAAAACTTATTTTTTAAACTAGGCAAAAGAGCACTGAGTGGATGATTTAAAATTGTAAAAAAAGTGAATTTTGAATACACAATTTAACTAATGTTGTGTACATATTTACCAAAGTCCCTATAGCAGAGACATGCTGTTGTCCCGAGCTGTAGGAAAATACTATTTTACTAACAAAGGAAAGTAAGTTTAGTTTATGAAAACAAAATAGCTGACTGAATAGTAGCAAAGACATTTTAAAAAATATAGTGTTTTAAACAAGCTGCAAAAAACAGCTTCAGTATGTTGCTCATTAAACATGTCATGCTTAAATACAGTATTGATTTTTTTTTTTTTTTGCATTTTTGCTGTACTTGTAGTCTTTTCTAAATTAAGAGCCTTGAATGGGAACATCCACTTACAAATGAAAAATGCAATATTGGGGAGGAGTCGGACATCTTTGCCTTTTATTTTAAGTGATTGGACTATTGATATGTGCTTTATAATGAACGAACATGGTAAATACACTGTTATTTAAGAAAATCATGACACAGGTAGTGTCTTGTCCCCTGCGTTGCACACAAGCTTGTCTTCTCTTCTGTGTACCAGGAGAGGTGCGCTCCTTCCAGGTGAATGGGGACAGCTCTGAGACCACCCTGACCGTCCCTAACCTGAATGAAAATGTGCCCTACAAGTTCAAAGTTCAGGCCAAGACCACCCAGGGCTTTGGGCCTGAGAGGGAGGGCATCATCACCATTGAGTCACAGGACGGAGGTACGCTCTCTCACCCTTGCCTTGTCTCTCTCCAGCTCTGTTGCTTTTTCCTCGGGCTATGAGGCAGCACTGCCTGAGAATTCTCTATTGGTTTACACTGTTGGTAATCCTGGTTAGCTGGGTCAGCAGTATAACATTTCAATATAGCATTATATAAGACTATATATCCTTAATATATAGAATAGATATGTTGTCAGTCAATTTGAATGCAAAATCATTTCCATCTGATACAAGCTAACTATAGTGTGTAATTATGCTTATTTCAATATATATTATGAAAATATTGTACAGGGTTCTATGTAAGATGCAAGCTGATTTTCACCCACTCTCACCTCTCGTGGGCTGGGTATCAGCATATATTGATATTGTGTATGATATTCTATACATAGCAGTAATATCATTGATGAGATCTTATTGTGTCTTATGCACTTACAAGCCAATGCATGGCATCACAGTTCCTGATCGGAGTCTCTTTTCCATTTAGCAAACTTCTCCCAGTTTGGTAACCAGCAGATGATGAGAAGGGAAGTATACAACCTTCCTGGGGAGCTCACCACAAAGACTACCCACACAACATTCAATGACCCCTATTTTTCAGGTAACAAATAATGAATGTTGATTCAGCCGTGTTTTATTGTGTTGGTGGGGCTAAGATAACGAGTTGTAGTCTTATATAGCCTGCTACTTTTCATTTGGTGTTGGTGTTGTAAGAGACCCCTCGCTGTCAGCAACCAGACAGTGCAGGGAAGCAATCAAAAAGGCAAACTGTGTGCAATTCTGGCCACCACAGCATCAAAGGGACATTGTGACCCTGGAGAGAGACCAAAGAAGAGCAATCAGACTAATCCCAGGGTTTAAAGGACTGAGCTAGAGATAGGCTGAAAGAACTGAATCTATTTAGCCTGAAACAAAGACAAATTAGGGGGGCAAATTTAAAATCTTAAAAGGAGTTGACAAAGTTAACCAATACATAAATGGCTGCACAGACCAGAGGACCCAGTTGGAAATTAAGGGGAGATAGATTTAAGACAGAGTGAGGAGATACTTCCTCACGCAGTGAGGGCATAGAATGGATTACCTAATAATGTTGTTGATGCTGAATCACCTGGATCCTTTGAGACCCAACTTGATAAAGTTTTGATATCTATCAGGTACTACAAACCGGGCAAGCCTAGATGGGTCAAATGGTCTCCTCTCATTCATAAATGTTCTTATGTTCTTCTGTACTTCTGTTGCTCCTCCTGCAGATGGAGGTATGATCACCACACAACACATGTCTGGGGGAACTGTCACCCGGCAAGTCACCAAAGAAATCGTCAGCAGCATGACCATGATGTCTGGAGGCACCGTCACCAAAAAGATAGAGAAGTTCTACGAGGCTTGAGGCTCCTTCAGCTTTATGGAACCTTCTCGATTAGAGATATCTGTTTGTTTTTATTACTTTGTTGCTGATGCCAATTACAGACGTATCAAAGTTGATAATAATAATCTGTTATATAATGTAGTTTTCAGCATTGCTCAGCAATGTGAATTTTTTAAAATCCTGTTTAACTGCCTTTTGAAAATCTAGTGGATTATCTCATCACAAACTGCACTAAGAGGTAAACCAAAGGACATTACAAACATGGTTTTCAGGACAGGTGTTTCCTTCTTTGATCCAAGAAATGCATTGCAATGATGCAAGGTTTGTGAATGTTACTCAGTGTTGCCCTTTTTTGCATTTGTAGTCTCTTTAGCACATTAACCTTTTCATGAACCAATTAATGTATGTATCCTTTAACTTTTGAAAACATATTTGGTACTTTAATCATTAAAAAAAACAACACTGATGTGCAAACCAGTCATTTTAAATATTCAATTTGCTTTGCACTAATGTGCACTAGTTTGAAAAGCATTTAAAAAACAGGTTGAGAAGAAACTAAAAATTACATAGGTTGAAGGTAAACCCAATAGTTTTCAAAGACATTGCCCAATAGGTAGAACCCACAGCCAATACAAATGTGTAAATGATAAATGTATATTGCTGCCTTTAATGTATTTTTGTAGCCTAAAACATGAAAGTTATTATCAGATTATCAATTATATTAACTGCTGTAGTACATCATATTTACTGTGACTGGGCTTGGCAGATCCTGTAAGATCACTTTATATAAAGAGGCTATTAAAAAAAAAAAAATACAATAAAATAAGAAATGTATATAATTATTTTTAATATAACAAGAAATCCAAATGGTCTTCATTAAAGAAAATGAAATCTCAAAACTAAACAAAATTCTATCTTTGGAAGACAAAACATTCTATGTACCAAATATGCCTATTTTAGATCATATTGAATTAACACATTTAATAGGTGATTTTAAATATTCATACTAGTGAAAGGTCATGGATGGGGAGGTATTTTCAAAAGCCCATCCTAATTTTATGCAATTAAAAAAAAAAAGAAAAAGAAATATATATATATATATATATATATATATATATATATATATATATATATATATATATATATATATTTCAAAGCAATTCCCCGAAACGACCATTTAAAAAGCCAAATGTTCTGTTTTTTAGACAGTAGACATGTGGTGGTGTTACAGCTTTTTGAGAATACCCCAGGTGTATATACAGTACAAGTCTTATAGAATGATGTACAGAAAGATTTCAAGGCCGAATACTCTTTTGTAATAGATTTCTGCTTTGGACGATTGCATCTGTGGGTTATTTGGGGACTGAACAGAATGGCAAATAGCACGAGAGGTAACTTATTTTTTAAAGTCAATATTTTGGACTAATACTAATAATGTTTTATATTATGTAATGTTTCGGTGCAGTAGTTTATAACTCTACCACAAAGCGTCTGATAATATGATGAGTCTGTGTGCACTTTGGTGTTACTGCATGAAGTACCTCTGAGAGGTCCATACGGGTACATGGGAAGTCGTCTTGAGGAAGGGAATGCAATTTAAAAGTTTAAAAAAGTGGTCAATATAAAAAAATAAAAATAAAATAACACACACCTTACGTAAACAGTTGCAGCAACACATGGGAACATGTAACACAATAAAATAAAAAGGTCCTTATGTACCCTTAAACCTGGTTAAATGTTTCAGACCTAAGATTGTGTGTATTTTGGGAAGTTTTTAACAAATGTGTAAAATCTTCCAGGACTGTCTTCATAACTATTGTTTTTACTAAAATATATTTTCTCTTCATATCCACTGGTTTTATACACAATGTTTTCTACGAGCATGTTCTACATGTATTGCACTTAATAAACATTTACTGTATTTAGACTGGCTTTGGGTTATTTTCTCTCAACTTCATAGTGATGCTGCAAAAAGGCCCTAGGCATTGAACAGTCAATTTGTTTCCTCTATGGGCCATCTTTAGAATTGCATAGCAAGATGAAGGCCATGTTTAATGGAAAATTAAATTACAGTGTAAAGCTTATAATTAAAAGGTGTGGGAAAGTAATATAGCAATAATGTCACTTTCTGAGGGCCTGGTGTTGCTTATGGGCCAAGGTCTTGTTATTGGCCTGTAGGGGTGGTTGGACACGAAGCCTCAAGGTCATCACTGCTTCAGTAATTTAATGAGCCATTAAAATACAATTAACCTCTGTTGTTGAGAAACTGATACAGTAAACTGCATAGGTTCTGGAACATTGTGGCTTTTGAAATGAGGTTCCATATCTGGAGAAAAAGCCAGATCCAGCACATTGTAATGCTGCAGGGCTGCATCATTAAAGATTGAATCCCAGCCCTGACCTCCGTAAAAGCCTTATGCCTGGTGGCTGTTGCTTGACAGTAATCCGCAAAGAAGCTCACGTGCGCGATGACCATCCACTTGAATCGCCTGTGTTTTCCATGCTCCCTGCTGGAGTATAGCCTGTCGGTCAGTGTAGCGGAGTAGCTTGAATAGCAGGGTGCGAGGTTTGCTGGATCCAGTTGCAGCGCCACTGTAGATACGATGGGCCCTGTCAACCTCAGTCTGAGTCATTGAAGCTAAGGAGAGACTGGGAATCCAACGAGGGAGCATTCTTTGCAAGTAGCGGGTGGGATCGTCCCCCTCCAAACCTTCAGGCAAGCTGACCAGCCAAACATTGCAACAGCATGACCAATCCTCAAGATCATTCAGCTTATCCTGAAATTGATCCACTCAGTCAAGACAGTGATTGGTAAGCAGTGGTAAGTGAAGCATTCTACTTGTCATCTCTGCTTTTTTTTCTGAGGATGGTGAAATGTAATTATTTGTTAAATATTGCCATTAGAATTTCCTCATAGGACAAAATAAATTTGTTATAGAATTTCCTCATAGGACAAAATAAATTTGTTAATGTGCTATGCTAAAGATGTGCCAATGCCAAAACCTACTAATTCAATTGAAGTAACTATATACTATTATATGTGCTTTGTTTTAGGGTTACTCAGCAATGTGACAATCAGAATAGCTACAATGAAAGGCTGTAACTGCTATAATTATTATAATTATATTTTGTATTAAAATACTTTCCAACAGTGGGATTGATGCTATGATTTTTAAGCTAAGCTGAGCAACACTCAGCTCTGGACGTTCTACATCTGTAACACACATTTCTAAATCTAAATCTAGAAAAGTAAAGCATGGTGACAGTATCATGACATCACACTTCTAGAAAAAGAATGTTCCATCCTGGGTGCCAAAAGTCATTGTAAACATGGCCATTGTTGGCCAGTTTGGTCACTGGAATGGAAACATGATGAAATATTGTGGCACTGGAGATGGAATTGACCCACATGATCTTCTGTCAAAGAAAATCATCCGGTAGTCAACAATTTAAACTCTATTATTTATTGATCACAAATTAGATCATTAATACAGACATACATTCAGGATACAAGCAGTAATATAACAATATTTTCCTGGCATCTTAAACCTGTCCTTAATATAAATATATTAAACTACTACATGTTAAACAATCATGGAAGCAGCAATTTGACACAGTTCATTAAACCAAAGCTAGTTTTTACAGTGTGCTTTTTCCTACTCTTTTGTTTTGTTTATGTTGGACAGTGTGGAAATGTTGCTGCGTTTTCTTTATCCTACCAGTAAGGCTCAACACCAAAAAACTGCCCTGTACAATAGTAGTGTTCTGCAAAGTTAATATAAGACTTTATTACCAGATCTTTAGCAATGTCTACAGTGCCAAACAGTGGATAAAGTTTCTCATTAAAAGTGTCGCTAAAAGTGTAGATATGAGATCTCCTCTCCACATTGTAAAATGACAGCTGCCCTTCCTCAAAATCCAGATACACACCCACCTTCTGGGGAATGAGGCCCACAGGGAGAGGTGTGTAGGGGACAGCAAGAGCCTTGAGCTCACTGCCCCTCTCCAGCCTCAGAGTCCAGAAACCTGACTCTGTGTTTAATGACTTATACCCTTTCCTCTGTGCAGACTCTCTAGTAACTCCTAGTCTCCAGTCTCTCAAGCCCCCCACCTCTACCTCCCAATAGTGTCTTCCTGAGGTGAACCCCTCCCTGCCTAGAGCACACCACCAGCCATCAAATCTCTTTGGATAGTTTGGGAGGTCCTGACGTTCGTATCCACATCTCACTTGTTTCTTATCCTCAGATAGAATAAGATCAGGGTTTGCTGTATCAGGGTCCAACGTCACATCATCTGGAGAACAGAGAATGATCAGTAAGACATATCACTGCTTTCACAAAGCCATGAACTTGTCTATTGCAAACTATCTGTTCTATATTTACATCTGTCTATAACAGTGCAGTGTTATCATATGCATGTTGTAAATTGGAACTTACTTTGGCCTTGTTCTGAAATTTCTATTTAAGCGTTAAATGGTGCCAAGTTTTTAAATGTCTGCAAACTCTTTAACACCTCTCCCTCCCCCGCACCCCCTCCTGCTCCAACCCCTACACCCACTGCATACCCTACTAACTCACCCTCCTTCTCCACCTTCTCTCCCCTCTCAAACTCTGACCTCTCCTCCCTGCTCCAGGGTCACAAACCCACCACGTGTGCCCTGGACCCCCTCCCCACTCACCTCTTTCAAGCTGCTGCTCCTGCTCTACTTCCCTTCATCTCCTCCCTTCTCAACACCTCTCTCCTTTCTGGTCTCTTTCCCTCGACCCTACCTCCCTCCAGTGCTACCATCCTGTCTCCCTCCTATCCTCCTTCTCCAAAACCCTCGAGCGGACTGTACACCGCCAGCTCTCTGCTTTTCTGTCCAACCACTCTCTGCTCGACCCTCTCCAATCTGGCTTCCGCTCTGCTCACTCCACTGAAACCGCCCTCCTGTCTGTCACCAACTCACTAAACTCTGCCCAAGCTGCCTCTCTCTCCCACCACATCTCCACTCTGGCACGCACTTGCCGATTCTTCCTGAGCAACATCCAAAGAATCCGACCCTTCCTCACCAACTACGCCACCCAGCTCCTGGTCCAGGCCTTGGTACTCTCCCGCCTAGACTACTGCAACTCCCTCCTGGCTGGCCTCCCTGCGTTCGCCACCCATCCGCTCCAGCTCATCCAGAACTCTGCTGCTCATCTGGTGTTCTCTCTGCCTCGCTTCTCCCACGCAACTCCACTACTCCGCTCACTCCACTGGCTCCCGCTCACCGCTCGCATCCAGTTCAAGACTCTTGTACTAGCCTACAGATGCCTTGACCAGACTGCACCCAGCTACCTCCAGACCCTCATCTCTCCCTACACCCCCACTCGACCTCTCCGCTCCGTTTCCATCAGTGTATAATATGGTGCTATTAACCAATTAGGGTCCAAATATTAAATCACAGCAGTATTTATATCCACCGCAGTCTTGCTCACTTGAATTTGTTTCACTCCAAAGTAAATGGAAACAGTACCTGATGCACTATGGATCCACTTCCAGACTAGAAAAAAGAAGAGGCATTTAAAAACTTGTAATAGACTGATAACTTGTGGAAATCAACTTCTACAACTAAAGGCTGTATTGGTTTGATTTACCTGTGTTAGGGATGTAATTTGCAGCATCTGTGGAGAAAAAATACAGTGTTAACTGAGCCCATTTCAATGAATCAATATAGAATCCATAAAAATGAACAGAATTTGATGACCATGTACATTGTCACAAGGGTATAAATGACAATGCACACTACAGGTGTCATCATATTATTTATGTACGGGATAAACATCGAGACTGCCAATCAGTTAAACTATTACACCTGTTCGTAATTTAACAAGCCAGGCAGGTATAAAAGGAAAGGTTTCAAAGCTGTCTGTGTGACGGTAAGGACCTGAGCATAGACCTGAATGCAGTGTACGTTAAATCTGTGATTCATGTACAGTATATCTAAAGTCAGTAAACAGGCCTAGTGTCTGACTAAAGTTAGGGATCCTGTTAAGTTTAGTTGGTGCTGAGAAATATTATTTTTGAAAAAGAGGCCCTTGTACTAAAACATGGATTAGAAACACATAATGAAGACAATTTATTCAAATGTTTGTTAACCTGCTTTGAATATTACTGATAGACGGACCAGCTTTTTAAAATCAAAAATCACCTTTTAATATTTATCACATTTCATAAAGCTTAACAACATAAAGGTGCCTCGAAATGTAAATACTCGTTCTAGGATCACATGTTTTGATGCATGAGGCATTGCATTATAATGACATAAGGGTAGGGAAAGCTATCAGGGTTTATCAGATGGAATAGAGTTAAATCAAATGTTAAGAAGTACAAAATGCCCTGCACGGTGAAGTCTCTCCTTACTCACCACTTTTCCGGGATCTTTGCTTTGTAGAAAGCCAAAGCTGTGGAAGAGTTCCCTAAAACATAAAGGACAAAAATATGACAATATATAATGCAGATGCAATCCGTGTATGTACATTGGAGCCATTGTGTAGTTTGAATGGTTTGGTTCTGGTAAAAATATATTATGGTGTGTCCTGTGAGACTGGATACCAAATGTAATGGAACTTTGTTGAGAGAGCTGTGTACCAACTGTCAAAGTGTGTGGACTGTATCATTAATATTGCCATATGGAAGTGATTTGGTGCATGACTTGTTCTTCTTGAAAGAAGAGCGGAGAATAGTGGAGAGAGAGAGAGAGAGAGAGAGAGGAGAGAGAAAGGCCCATATTCAGAGACCTCAACTCACACAGTGAATGACCCTTAATGACTGGTGGTGTCCCTCAATAGGACCCAAAGAGAAAAGGAGATAAGACATAGGGGGGGGGAGACAGCATGAAGTATTCTGAAATGTAGACAGTGATGGAGTTTGACAGTCTGGTCCAGGTACCTTGTCCGTGTCCTCCACGAGCAGGGCCCACATGATGAACTCCATGGCAGGGATGAGGTTGGGGAGGCGCCCACGCTTCCACTGCATCTCCAGGTCCTCCAGCACTAGGGCCACACTCGCTCCAGGCCACACACAGCGCTAGTGGAAGGAGTGGAGTACAGCATCATTCCAGCACAGGAAAGGGCAATCCAATAGCACCAGGCTGGCAGACTGTCATGGTCATGTACTCTGGTAAGAGTTATAGCAGCTATACTGCTCAACTGAACAGGCCGGGGTGTGATACAACCTGCATTTTGCCACCTTAACATTAAGAAATTGCTAGTAAATATGTATTTTTCTGTGTTAATAATCAACATCGAGGGATGACAGGCATTTCATTTAGGCCACCTACTCATTTGGACACAATTCAACACATTCGTCTAACATGTTAGAGGCTAGCTTTTTTAAAAATATCACTGAACGTGAACTAATAGGTTTATCCTAAGGCACTGAATGTGTACTTTATCTTACTTTTTCAAATGCATATTATTTAGTCCCTATTATTAATCTCAGAATTGTAAGGGGTTTTCTGTGATGTTGTCTCATTCTAGATACTGTAGTTTATAAAATTGCTAGGCACAGGGGAGTGTTCCTGCTACAGTACAGTGATATTGCCTACAATGCAATATTACTTGAGCCCTGTGAAATTCTTATTATTTTTTATAAATTTTTGTTTTTTCACAAATGTCGTTTTATTTTTCACAAATGTTGTTTACAGATACACATTAATAAAACTCAGATAGCTATATCAATAATAGTATAGTATACATCATGTTTTAACTACATACATATTTTTTATTAAACATTATCTGATTATTTTTTTTTTTTTTAACATGACAAACAGATCTCGCACAGAAAAATTATTACCATAACTTCTCATTAACCGCAGGAATGGTAACGTACAGTTCCCCCACTATTTTTAATCAACTGCCTATTTACAGTACATACTGCCCAATGCCCTCTATAAAAATACAATAAGATAAAATAAAATAAAATAAATTATATATATAATTTCAATCCCATTGCACTGAAGCAGTTTACAACAAGCTTGGGGTTTCTCAGTATTTAAACACTAAGCAAAGCAGATTAATTCATTTGAATCCATTCAAAACCAGTGCAAAGTTTGCACCACTTGAAATAAAACAAAGAATTAGCACACTAATGCAAAATACAGTACAAGCAAACAAGCCACATTTTCCCCAAAAGCAATAAACAGCTAATGATGCTTAACTATGGTAATTTTTGACTCCCATTCCAGCCGACAGTTGCAAAATCTGCACATCATTATTTTGCCACCGTCAGCTTCATACATCCCCTCATGCTCAAATTCTTTGCAGCGCTGTTTAATTGTTATGCACGGTTTAGGCATTTTAGAAACAAACGTCTCTTCCATCCTAATTTGAATTCCCAAACGACTCACTTCAAATCTGCGCAAGTGCTAGTCAGAGCTTCCGTTTCCCATTATTTTCTGTATAAACCTCACAATTTACAAATGTCACTCTGTTTGTTTTATAATGATTTTTCGTGTTATTTCTTTTTATATTTATATTTGCATTTAATTTTATTTAGTTTTATGTTACATTTAGTGTTATTTCGTATTTGTGAAAAACACGGGGCTCTAAATATCACTGTTTCTAAAAAAAGATAAAGATGGCATTTTTCAAAGTTGTATCTCTGTGTTGAAATGAATGTCTGCTGCCTTACGGACTGAGATGCTGTTTTGTCATTGTATGTCTCCCCCAGCGCGCTCTCTCTCTCTCGTACCTCTTCAGCCCTCTTGCCCACTCAGCAATGATGCGCTGACCATCCTCCACACCTCGCTCATCCCCCTCTCTTTGCTTTTCCATAGCTCGTCCCACATTCTCCGGCCAACCGTGCTTCTGTTGAAGCCTTTCCTGTGACAAAACACATCACAATCATTATCTCTCGACTGAAAAGGTTAGCTCCTGTGAAAGGGGGCAACAGCAAACATGTCTGCATTAATGACAATGAACTTCCTGTCTAAAACTTAAGGACCAGGGGCACGTATCACAAAAGCGATCAGTGATGATTCACAATCCCAAACACCTCGCAAATAAAAAATTGGGTTTCATAAAATCAAGTTACAAAAGGGTAATTCCAGCTTGACCAAATTCTGAAGCGGCATTGCCTCCATTTGGTTGATACATAAAATAGTGACCCAGGGTAGGTGTGTAAATGCAAAAGAGTTGCGTATCTCATACTCCACATGGTGAGAATCTATCTGAAGCTTGCAAAAACGTCCTTTTGACCTAATTTTTTTTCTCCACGTGGGATGGATGTCCTGGACACACTAAGGCAGTATCATTTCAAACTTGTTTTGTGTCTTCCAACCAGAATAATTTAAAAATGAATTATCAAAGACAGGTAAAGCAAGAAAAAAAATGGCTTCCATAAAACTCACAGGGCTGCGATATTGCCAGTTCTCACCAGAAACCTGAGACTGCCAGACAGCAGCTGCAAGTAGCAATTTTCATCACAGATCCTGTTTTACTGTGGCACTCATACTACTAGCTCGCTGTGGAACTGTACACTTTATTGAACGGATTTCTCAGGTAAAACATTCTAATGATAATATGAACATGTCTGTAAATTATTTATTTAATGACACCTAACCCAAAGTTAAGTGGGTGAAAAATAACAGTAACCGAGGCAAGGTCAAGCTGTAAAAACAAACACGGTTTATTTATTAAATACAATCACATACCAAAAGTACCGATTTATTCAGTATGATAATAGCATTAATGGTCTGATTGCCATGCTTTAAACTGGTGACACTGCCATGCAGCAATTATTACGTTAATAATAATAATAATAATAATAATAATAATAATAATTAGAATAACAAAATTAAATGTGTACAATAAGTAAGTTAACACAAACGTGACACAAATAAATAAAATGCACCAAACAAGTGACAACAATAGTGACAAGTGCCTCCTTCTCACTTCTAGATAAATATCTAAAACAAACCCTCCAGATCCCCAAATCACGGAAACAAAAAACACTTTCCTCAGTTCATCTCAGCTACAGTTTACCACAGCAATAACAAAGCTGTGTTGTTGCAGCAGCCACCTCCATGTTATTACCTTTAAATAATGAGGCTAAACACAGCTTGATTATCTATCAGGCATGCCCCCTAATAAAGACTACTGTTCGGCAACTGTTCTTTGCTCCTCCCCAACAGTGTTACTGCATCAGTGATCATCTGCAACGTTTGTTTTCTTCCTGACTAAAATTTCCAGAAAACTTGCCAAACAGAATGGATTTGTGTCGACCAGCTATTTCAATAACTTTATCATTTTTTTCTTTAAAAAAAGCTTTCCAACAACGTAGCCAAATATAAATAAATATTACACCGAAACAGGAATTCTGAAATCAGTCACAACGCTCTTATCCGTGATTATGCCTTAGGCTGTAGTTCAGAGGTTCCATTTAAACTAGGGATGCAACAGTTATGATTTTCCCAAACCGAAACCGAACCTAAAGCCGCCATTTTCATAAAATTCCAAACCGAAGATACCACCAAAATATAAGAGATGTGTTTTAATATAAGGAATATATACAAACACAGGCTCTAATGTTACTACCCTGGTGAAACCCTACTCCCAATTTCCCTGTACATGTACCTTAGACTCCAGCTGTGCCGCCCATTCCACAATAAAACAACGACACTCCTCAGGGCACCAGGTGTCTTCACGCATCCAAACTCTGATCAGTATGTCTGAGTTCTTAATAAGATGGATGAATAAATAGTTAGGAAGATGTATTCAAAATAAACAAACACTTAAGAAATGTAAAAAAATGTTACTGCTGTTGGTATTCTGCATCCCTTGAATTAAATGAGGGGCGATACACTTGCTTGTCACCCAGCCCTGTGCTTGGTAACTACTAAACATGATCAGGTGCAACCCCATACAGACACATACTAATTGTGGTGAGTAAAGAACAGTCTCTTGTAAAACGCTGTTTGTGTAGCAGATTAAGCAATGTAGATTAAACAGTAATTTAACTTTTTTGTTGAAATTCATCAGAGTGGAGATTGCTGTAAAAGAGTCGATATTCACAGCACCAATAATTGGCTAGTCAGACAGATGCAGGGTACATCACTTATTAGAATGTGTGTTGAGTTCTCTTCACCTCACAGGCTCTGTTGAGCTCTCTGGCCAGCTCCATGATGAAGAGCTGGCACTCCTCCAGGACTTGGTCATCCCTCTTCACACGCTGCGAGGCTTTTCTAAGAGTCCCCTGAAGCACGAACAAAGGAGCAAATACAATTAAAGGACATGTTCTCTATTTTCTTTGGACTAAAGATATGGGGCTCATTTCCAAAAGCAGAAAAAAACAGGCATTTCATTTAAGGCTGTTAAAGTGTGTTACAGTAGGTTTACTTCTCCTGTTTCAACTAATTGCACTTTGGAAGAAAAAAGCTTTGAAAAATCAGCCCTCTGATATATGTAAAACCAGGAAATATATGAAACCATGGCTCACTTTTCTTTCACTATTCTCTACCACATTATCCTCGTTCTGTCTGCTAATTCCCCCTTTTCTCAAACAACCCTTGATTTATGCATTTAAGACAAAATACTCTAATGACATGTGTACCTTCAAGACTGTCTTCAAGTTCTTTGCAGGTTCTATGAAGAACTGCAAGCACTCCTTCAACATCTTTGAAAGTTCTGCAAATTTCTGAAGGATAAATATAATAAATATATTTAAAACGGACAAGTGTCCACAGGGACATAATGATAGCATAGTTTGTAATAATTAAGTAAAATGGATATGTGAAAAAATAAAGCAGAACAATGCATTTGTTAACTAAATATCGATGTCAGATATTCCTAGGTGGGTCTAGGTGGGTCTAGGTGGGTTACTAACACAATATTGACTGAGTGCATAAAAACAAAATAGAATATATCTTCCAATGTAAATGGATACTTTTAAACATGAATACACTTTACATAGAATGTATGAGTGCTGGATTTTTTTTTTTTTAAGATTCAGGTTGAGGACTTACATACACAATTGGTTCAAGTGTCACATTCTTTCACAGCTACCTGGTACAGATCGTCAGTACAAGCATTAACAGGTCTGTCGAAGTGAGTCTATTCCTTATTTACAGTCATTTTAATTGGCTCAGCTGGCCTATTGTTTGTGGGGAAAATACAGTTTAGATACAATTTGTTTCCATTGCTGGTTTATTATTGATCCGACATAAAAACAACAAGCTAACTAGTCTAGCACAAAATGCTGGTACCTGCACACATCCTTTGCACACACCAGTGAGTGACGCAGTTAACATATAGACAAAATATATTATATAAAGCTGGGCACAAACACATTAATTAACACTGCACACACTGTAACAAATTAATGGTTTCTACAATACATTTTACCCCGTGCTTTCACGAGTGCTGTATGCACACTTGTAGTTTTCTTACGTAGTTTGCAGAGCTGTAAGTGAAATCCCAAATCATAAATTAAAAATGACACTGCCCAAGCAAAATATCCACCATAAATCAATCTGTACTCGCAACAACATACATTCTCGTAATCTAATAATAAAAAAAATAACTCGTTACAACAGCTTGACTGGCAACTGTATAACAGCGTCCATCGCCTAGAAATACGCTATATGTGTTACTTATAAAATATTACGTGTTAGATGTACTGAAAATAAAAATAAAAAAAACATTCCCATACCTGTACATCTTGAATTTCAGAAAAATGTGAATCCTTAACGTGACGCACTGGAACTAATGCAAGCTTTTCACCATATCAGCACTTCAACTAATGCAAGCTGTACCTTTAATAAGCATAATACTCTGTTTCTCACCATAAGTGTGATTTTACTCTTAAATTAACATGTACACAAATGCATTTCAATGTTGACACGAACACTAACGTGCATTACATTATTAACTATATATATATATATATATTTTAAATGCTTACTTTAGTACTAGAAATCTCGAGAGGTATCCCGTTACTTTGTTCCAGTTGTCAGGTGTTGGGAGAGACACCTTTGGAAATACCTTTCAAAATGCAAAAACAAACGCTACAATTCACTGCAATAGCGTCTGTCCTATTTTAAACCGCAGCACTCTGGCAGGCTGGCAAAAACCGCTTGTCTGTGACCGTACACACCAACTTAAAACGTCATTTCGCTGAGAGTGGAAAAATTCAGTCGCCATCTTGGTTGTGGCTTTTGCTTTAGAAATGTATTCATCCATTACTCGACCTCTGTCTATATACCACTGAGTTATCCCACAGTAACATGACACAGTACAATACAGTGGCACTGGAACCATTTTTATAGTGGGTGTGCTGAAAGCCATTGAACAAAACTGTTACCCCTGTATATGATGGAAGCAGGTGCACAGCACTTCAATCCGCACCCCCAGCACCCATGGTTCCAGCGACCCTGGTATAATATGGATTTTAAAAGGAGGATTAAGAGGACTCCCTGGTCTCCACCCGGATTGGGATACTGTCGGTTCCCGCCCCTCGGAGCAGCCGACACCTACCTCTCTCTCCTCCAACACTACCCCTTCCATCAGTCCCGGGACCCAGACCTCCGAGACCGCCGACCCCAATGGGCCCCCTTGCCTCCTCTTCATGGAGAACAAGGTTGGCCCCCAGCTGGGGTAGAGGTGCTGCCCATGCCCCGTTGCCCTACCAGCAACGGGACAACTACATAACCAATGTTCCCTCTGTCCCCCCAACGTGTTTTAGGTGCAACCAACAGGGACATCTGGCCAGGTCATGCCCCGCTGCCATGGAGTGTGACGTGGCCACGCGTAATTGGGCACTTGTATGATTCATGTGGTTTTAGGCAATGTGAAAACCCATGCATTAGTGGACACAGGATGTGAGCAAACCTTAATTAGATCAGCTCTCTTGGGCGGTGTGTCGTGGCGGCCACAAGGTCATGTGACCATCTCCTGTATCCATGGAGACACGGCGGCATACCCCACACTAAAAGTATATTTATCGGTAGGACCGATAAAACGTCACCTGGTAGTAGGGGTGGCGGAAAGGTCGTCACATCCAGTTATTCTGGGCCGAGACTGGCCAAAATGTAAAGAATTAATGCAAATAATGGCAGTCTCAGCCGCACACGTAAACATGGCAGAATTAAAAGGAACGAATTGGTGATGTGTTTCCTTTTCAAGCCAAAATGTTTTCTCCTATTTTCCATCCTAGAAAAACAAATAAAGAGAGAAGGACTGCGAAATGTGAGGGAGCATCACTGAGACAAGGCTGGGGTCTGGTGGGAGAGTGCTTGAATGGTAACAAATGCCAGTCAAAAGGAGTCAGAATGCAGTGTGCCCGAGAGAGCGAGGTTACTGGGCCATCCAGGGCAGATGCTACTCCGGCCCCTCTCAATATACCGGACATGTGGTACTCAAGCGCGGACATAGTGTGGGACCAACATAATGACCCATCACTAGTGCACACTTGGGGGCAGGTCCGGTCTATTGAAGGTAAGGGTGTTGATGGCGCTGGGGCGCTAGTATATCCACACTTCAGTATCAAGGGGCAATTACTATATAGGGTAAATCTAGCCGCGGGCACAGGACAGCCTGTAACACAATTATTGGTTCCCCCGTCTTGTCAGACCGAGGTCATGAGGCTGGCTCATTATATCCCTTTTGCGGGGCACCTCGGAGCTGACAAGACAAGGGAGCGGATATTGGCTTGATTCTATTGGGTAGGTCTTCATACTGATGTGTCGACATATGTAGCCACATGCCCAGACTCCCAGTGAGTAGCGCCGGGTCGAGTGCGCCCCGCCCCTTTGGTTCCACTGCCGATTATTTCCACTCCTTTTGAATGCATTGCAATGGACATAGTGGGCGCTTTGCTACATTGTGGTGGGAAGAGCACAAAGGCTCATCCAAAAATGTAGTGAAGCATGTGCTCCTACTAAGAGATCACCTAGATTTGGTCAGTCATTTGGCCCAGGACAACCTCAGATCGGCTCAGCACCGACAACAGCAGCATTACAACGAAAATGCACAAATTCGAACCTTTCGACCAGGAGACAAGGTAATGTTGCTACTTCCCTCGTCAGAATCCAAGTTATGTGCTAAATGGCAGGGGCCATATGAAGTGATTCGGGCTATAGGAAAGGTGAATTGTGAAATTAGACAGCCCAATCGCCGTAATGAACATGAAATTTATCATGTCAATTTATTAAAGCCCTGGCAGGCAAAGGAGTTCTTGTTTATAGCCCCAGGCAACAGATAAGATGATTTAGGCCCCTGTCCAGAGACTCCTAGCACAAAAATCATTCCGATGGGGGAACAATTGGTTCCAGACCAGCAACGGGAGCTGCGTAAGCTTATTGAGGAATTCAGCGATGTTTTTTCTGACTTGCCCGGCAGAACTAATTTGGTTGAATATGACATTATCTCTCCACCAGGTGTCATCGTGCGGGAGAGACCTTACCGGATCCCAGAAAGTCAACGAAGTGGCGTTCGCAAAGAGGTATGGGACATGCTCGAGCTTGGGGTGATTGAACCTTCCAGGAGCAAGTGGTGCAGTCCTATTGTCATAGTGGCTAAGAAAGACGGCACCAACTGCTTCTGCGTGGATTTCAGGAAGGTAAACGCTATTGCCAAGTTCGATGCGTACCCTATGCCTCGGGTCGACAAACTTTTAGACAGACTGGGTAAGGCAAGGTTTATCTCCACTTTGGACCTGACGAAGGGATACTGGCAGATCCCTTTAACCCGCAGTACTAGAGAGAAAACCGCATTTTCAACACCAGAGGGGCTGTTTCACTTTAAAACCATGCAGTTTGGGCTACATGGTGCACCCGTTGCCTTTCAGAGACTGATGGATCAGGTTTTACACCCACATCATGAATATGCAGCAGTGTATATTGATGACGTGGTCATTTACAGCTCCACCTGGCGAGAGCATTTGGCTAGGATTGCAGCCATCCTTCAGTCTCTAAGGGTAGCCCGGCTGACAGCTAACTTGAGAAAATGTGTGTTTGCCAAGACAGAGACTCAGTATTTAGGATTTTTAAATGGGGAATGGAAGGGTGAGACCTGTAGTCACTAAAATCCAGGCTTTGGTTGATGCAGCGATCCCCAAAACCAAGACTCAGGTGAGGTCACTACTGGGATTAGCCGGTTATTACCGTCGCTTTATCCCCGAGTATGCCACAGTGGTTAACCCTTTAGTTGACCTCACCAAAAAGAGTGCTCCAAATTTAATTAAGTGGTCAGCTGAGTGTTAGGGGGCATTTGATACTATTAAACGTAGACTTTGCCAGGCCCCCACTCTTATCACACCAGATTTCACCAAAAGATTCATCCTCCACACCGACGCCTCAGATGTGGGTTTGGGTGCTGTCTTGTCTCAAAAGGTAGATGGAGTAGAACACCCGATACTGTACATCAGTAAAAAAATGCTACCTCGGGAACATAACTACTCTGTAGTCGAAAAGGAGTGTTTGGCCATTAAATGGGCTACTCATTCTTTACGATACTACCTGCTGGGACACTCATTTGATCTTGTCACAGACCACGCCCCACTCAAGTGGTTAAGCACAATGAAGGACAGCAATGCCCAGGTAACTCGGTGGTATCTGGCGTACCATATGGTACACCGTGCAGGGAAAGACCATCAAAATGCGGATTATTTTTCCCGAGTGTTCCTTCGGCTCCACTCTGAGCGGTGGGATATGTGACGGAAATATAATGAGTTCTGGTTGTAAATCTCCCTCCCAACCTGTGAGGGCGCTAAGCAGCGAGTTCTTTTGACGGGCTGGACTGACAGTTCTTTCCCGGGTCGGGGAGTTGGCCAGTCTGGAAGAAGGCGAGTCTCTGTTGCAAGAACGTATTGACCCGGAAGGTAAACAATGTAGCAGCTGCTGATTGTAAAGGCAGCTGCATTAGTTTACCAAGGGGTCATGCGTGACAACATAAAAAGGGGACGGAGACTCGTAATCAGTTCCTTCGCTTGGGTTTTATTGAGAGACTGGAAGGACCGTGTGAGACGCAGAGAAACGTACGGGGAAATATTTGTGTTTTGTTTGTTTGTTCGTGTCTGTTTAATAACTGTCTGTGTTTGTTATATAGCACTAGTCGGCTAAACACGAATCCGGAGCTGTCACCAAGGGCCGCACAAAACCGGATCAACACTGCACTACAGTCACGATTAACATTGTTATCAGCACTTGTTCACAAGTATAGCATGTATTATATTGTACTTCACTGCAAGCACTGAGAGCACTCACTTTGGACTTGTGATCGTGTGTGTGTCTAATTGTGTGTGTTAGTACTGTGCTTATTATTTACAGGACTGCAACCCTTTTGATTACTGTGCAATACACATTGTTGTGTATTGCCAGTTCATTATTATTTGCTGGCTGGTCATCAGACCATTGCATTGGATTAATAATCATTAAATTAACCATTTCACCCGTACTTTGTTGTCTGTTTGTTCTTGGGATTACTGCACAACTTTTCACAACTCTCCGTAGACTCTGCTACCTCCACCCTCTTCTCCTCCCTCACCTCCTCCCTCGACTCCCTCTGTCCCCTCACCTCCCGACCTGCTCGCCCCTCCCCTCCCCATCCCTGGCTCTCCTCTGCGCTCCGCTCGGCAAGAATCACACTGCGATCTGCTGAAAAGAAATGGAAGAGAACCAAACTCCCTGCTGCCCTAGACCTTTACCTCATTGTCCTCTCCTCCTTCTCCTCTACTCTCTCCTCTGCTAAACGTGCTTATATCCAATCTGTAATCGAAGCCTCCACTAACAACCCACGTAAACTATTCTCTACCTTCTCCTCCCTCCTTAACCCTCCCCCCTCCTCCTCCCTCCTCTATCTCCCCTGACGACTTTGCCTCCTTCTTCTCTTCTAAAATCTCAGATATCCGCAAACTCTTTAACACCTCTCCCTCCCCCGCACCCCCTCCTGCTCCAACCCCTACACCCACTACATCCCCTACTAACTCGCCTTCCTTCTCCACCTTCTTGCCCCTCTCAGACTCTGACCTCTCCTCCCTGCTCCAGGGTCACAAACCCACCATGTGTGCCTTGGACCCCCTCCCCACTCACCTCTTTCAAGCTGTTGCTCCTGCTCTACTCCCCTTCATCTCCTCACTCCTCAACACCTCTCTACTTTCTGGCATCTTTCCCTCTGCCTTCAAAAAAGCCTCTATCACTCCCCTCCTCAAAAAACCTACCCTCGACCCCACCTCCCTCCAGAGCTACCGTCCTGTCTCCCTCCTACCCTTCCTCTCCAAAACCCTCGAGCGGACTGTACACCGCCAGCTCTCTGCTTTCCTGTCCAACCACTCTCTGCTCGACCCTCTCCAATCTGGCTTCCGCTCTGTTCACTCCACTGAAACCGCCCTCCTGTCTGTCACCAACTCACTTAAGTGTGCCCGAGCTGCCTCTCTCTCCTCTGTCCTAATTCTCCTCGACCTCTCTGCTGCCTTTGACACTGTCAATCACTCTATCCTACTATCCTCTCTTGCTGACCTGGGGATCTCTGGCACTGCTCTGGCCTGGTTCTCCTCCTACCTCTCCAACCGCACTTACCAGGTAACCTGGCGTGGAGCAACCTCCACACCTCACCCACTCTTAACTGGAGTCCCCCAAGGGTCAGTCTAGGGTCCTCTCCTGTTCTCTCTCTACACCCGCTCCCTGGGCCCCCTCATCGCATCCTATGGTTTCTCATACCATTTCTATGCTGATGATGCTCAGATTTTCCTCTCCTTCCCCACCTCTGACTCCACCATCTCCTCCCGTATCTCTACCTGTCTGTCTGCTATTTCCTCCTGGATGCACTCGCATCACCTCAAACTCAACCTCTCTAAATCTAACCTCCTTTTCTTTCCCTCCTCCTCCCCCTCCTCTGATCTCTCTATCTCTGTTCCTCTGGAATCTACCACACTCTCTCCCTCTTCCTCCACTAAGAACCTCGGAGTCACCCTGGACCCCTGCCTCTCTTATTCCCAGCACATCTCCACTCTGGCACGCACTTGCCGATTCTTCCTGAGCAACATCCGAAGAATCCGACCCTTCCTCACCAACTATGCCACCCAGCTCCTGGTCCAGGCCCTGGTACTCTCCCGCCTAGACTACTGCAACTCCCTCCTGGCTGGCCTCCCTGCGTCCGCCACCCGTCCGCTCCAGCTCATCCAGAACTCTGCTGCCCGCCTGGTGTTCTCTCTGCCTCGCTTCGCCCATGCTACTCCACTACTCCGCTCGCTCCACTGGCTCCCGATCACCGCTCCTCTTGTACTAGCCTACAGATGCCTTGACCAGACTGCACCCAGCTACCTCCAGACCCTCATCTCTCCCTACACCCCCACTCGACCTCTCCGCTCCGCCTGCACTAGAAGACTGGCTCTACCTCCGCTACGCTCCCCTGCCTCCCGAGCCCGCTCCTTCTCCACCCTTGCTCCGCAGTGGTGGAATGACCTTCCTACAGATGTCAGGACTGCCCAGTCCCTGACCACATTCCGACGCCTCCTTAAGACTCACCTCTTCAAACAGCACCTGTAGAACTCCTCTGTTGTATCCTGGGACACTATCACCCTTCATTTAAATGTGCTTTATTTTGCTCTTATCTGCCCCCTATTTTACTGCATTTAATCCTGTACTTCAGAATATTGTAATCTGCCAAGTGTTTAACCTGTAGTATTTTGTACTTAATCATATCCTGATGTAACTATCACTATTTAATCATATCCTGATGTAACTATCACTATTATCTGCTGTATTATTGAATTGTGGTTTGTCACACTTGAACAAAAATTATTGTATTTCTTGCTCTTATTGTATTACTTGTATTGTAACACTTGAATGTATTTGTATTTGCTTGCGATTGTAAGTCGCCCTGGATAAGGGTGTCTGCTAAGAAATAAATAATAAAAATAATAATAATAATAATAATAATAATAATAATAATAATAATAATAATAATTCGCAGCACACCTGCTATTAATTACCACTTTGCCACATGAACCCGGAAGTCATTTTTACCCAATAGGAAGGGAAATAATAAGGTTATTAGAACATAAGAATATTTACGAATGAGAGGCCCCTCAAGTTGGGTCTTCAAAGATCCCAGTGATTCAGCATCAACAACATGACTAGGTAACTGTGGCAATGTGCCCCGTCCCTGTGTGCATTTGTGTGTATGCGTGCGTGTGTAAATGTTGGTGTATAGATTGGTACACGGGATATAAACGGGTCTGTGTTTCACGTGTATTTAAAAAGTGTAGATTTGTATTTAGGCACGAGGAGAACACAAATCACTTCACATGCTGGTTAAATGTAATATGTGAGCACGGGGTTGCACAGAATTAATTCACGTGCTGGGATTCAAGTGAATAATTAATTAGTAATTGAATCCCAGCACAATAGTATATATAGACGCACATTTCTTGCACTCAGGGTTGGGTGTTCGGAAGAGGAGAACGGGTGAGAGAGAGAGGAGAGTTAAAATCATTAGAATAATTATAAGTGTTTTGTACTCACCGTGTTTGTTTGTCTCCGTGCACCGTTTGTTAAGTGTTTAGTCGTTTTGTCTGTCTGTTTATTTTGGCGTCAAGTGCCGTGTCCTGTTTTGTATTCCATTGTTCAAACCTTTTATTTGTTATTAAATGCTGAGTGCAGCCATTGCACTCGGCTCATCATCACAACCACCGTCTCTGTGTATTCCTTTCTGGTCTGACGCCACCCACTCTGGCCGTCTTTGTGACACGTGGTGTCATCGTGGGATAGCCGCGCCTCCAAGCGTCAGACCAGGAGGGGTTTTGGTTTAAAAAAATATATATATATATATATATATATATATATATAATGGCAGAAGATGCCACAAAATGGCGGGACTGGTTCCTGGAGAATGCTGGGCTGGAGGCCCAGGCTCTGCCCATAGTCGTTCGGGCCCTGTGGATGATGGACAGTGAGAGATGGGAGGCCTATCAGCAGGAACACACCCCAAACACCTTGGAGGAAGGTGTGGAGTTTCTCCTCAGCTACCTGGAGGCAACGATAAACGGACCAGCAGCCCAGGTAGCAGGACCACCAGCAGAGGAGTACCTGCTGTCCCCATCTCCACCAGCAGAGGGTGAATGCCTGCTGGTTTTGCCTCCACAGCCCAAGCGGGAGACAGATAAAGAG
The DNA here is from genome assembly GCF_902713425.1 of Acipenser ruthenus. Taxonomy (NCBI): domain Eukaryota; kingdom Metazoa; phylum Chordata; class Actinopteri; order Acipenseriformes; family Acipenseridae; genus Acipenser; species Acipenser ruthenus. The sequence continues at coordinate 12,397,436 of NC_081207.1, read as the reverse complement.
GTGAAGGACAGGGAGGAGGAGTGCCGCCTAAGGGCCAGGCATCCACGGCGATGTAACAAGCCATCGTCGGGGTGCCTCCTCTGCGACCAGGATCACCTGTTCGCCCACTGTCCCTTTCGCAGTTATGGGGAGGAGCCTGAGCGTCCACAGCCCAAGCGGGAGGAGCCTGAGCGTCCACAGCCCAAGCGGGAGGAGCCTGAGCGTCCACAGCCCAAGCGGGAGGAGCCTGAGCGTCCACAGCCCAAGCGGGAGGAGCCTGAGCGTCCACAGCCCAAATGGGAGGAGCCTGAGCGTCCACAGCCCAAATGGGAGGAGCCTGAGCGTCCACAGCCCGAGCGGGAGGAGCCTGAGCGTCCACAGCCCAAATGGGAGGAGCCTGAGCGTCCACAGCCCAAGCGGGAGGAGCCCGAACGTCCTACGCCTGAGTGGGAGGAGCCCGAACGTCCTACGCCTGAGTGGGAGGAGCCCGAACGTCCTACGCCTGAGTGGGAGGAGCCCGAACGTCCTACGCCTGAGTGGGGGGAGCCCGAACGTCCACAGCCCAAAAGGGAGGAGTCGGTGCGTCCACAGCCCAAAAGGGAGGAGTCGGTGCGTCCACAGCCCAAAAGGGAGGAGTCGGTGCGTCCACAGCCCAAAAAGAGGGAAGTCAGGGCTTCCACAGCCGTAGGACCCAAGCTGCCAGCAGAGGGAGAATGCCTGCTGGTCCCACCTCCACCAGCAGAGGGTGAATACCTGCTGGTGCCGTCCCAAGAGCCAGAAGGGGAGGAGTTACAGGCTCAACCCCCTGAAAAATTTTTTGGGGGAAAAGGGCAGGATGCTGGTGTCCCCCAGCAGCCTCGAGCTATGCTGCTGAAGGCAGCACGGCGCGCACATGCCCAGCCGCCACAGCAGAGGGAGCCAGCACCGCCACAGCCTCCCTCTGAGTGGCCAGCATCAGCCCCATCGCCTCTACCTCCGCCACCTCCACCGCAGTGGGAGGACTGCTTGCCCCTCCCACCTCCACCAGCAGAGGGTGAATACCTGCTGGTCCCACCTCCACCAGCAGAGGGTGAATGCCTGCTGGTTCCACCACCGCCAGGAGCAGAGGAGCTGGAGCTGCCTCTGCCTCCACCACCGCCAGGAGCAGAGGAGCTGGAGCTGCCTCTGCCTCCGCCACCGCCCGGAGCAGAGGAGCAGGAGCTGCCTCTGCTGCCCGTACCTCCGCAGGGAGTACGGTGGCCGGAGCCCCAGAAAGGGGAGCTGCCGGCCACGAAGAAGGGGGAGGAGGTCTGAAGACCACTTTCCCCAGCAGCAGTTTCGCTGCAGGAGTTCTTGTGGCCGGAGCCCCACAGGAGGGAGCTGCCGGCTACGAAGAAGGGGGAGGTCGGGGGACCACCTGCCCCCGCAGCTTTTTCGCTGCAGGACGGGACCAGCATGCTGTCAGCCGTGCCACTACCGGCAGGGGAGCTGACAGCATTTCCAGCCATGGGCCCACTGAAGCCTCCCTTCCCAGCCCGAGACTTTGTCCTGGACTGCTGGGTTTTTAAGGGGGGAGGTGGCCATTGAGGCCATGTGTGCTGCGCACAAGGGGGGGTATATGTGGCAATGTGCCCCGTCCCTGTGTGCATTTGTGTGTATGCGTGCGTGTGTAAATGTTGGTGTATAGATTGGTACACGGGATATAAACGGGTCTGTGTTTCACGTGTATTTAAAAAGTGTAGATTTGTATTTAGGCACGAGGAGAGCACAAATCACTTCACGTGCTGGTTAAATGTAATATGTGAGCACGGGGTTGCACAGAATTAATTCACGTGCTGGGATTCAAGTGAATAATTAATTAGTAATTGAATCCCAGCACAATAGTATATATAGACGCACATTTCTTGCACTCAGGGTTGGGTGTTCGGAAGAGGAGAACGGGTGAGAGAGAGAGGAGAGTTAAAATCATTAGAATAATTATAAGTGTTTTGTACTCACCGTGTTTGTTTGTCTCCGTGCACCGTTTGTTAAGTGTTTAGTCGTTTTGTCTGTCTGTTTATTTTGGCGTCAAGTGCCGTGTCCTGTTTTGTATTCCATTGTTCAAACCTTTTATTTGTTATTAAACGCTGAGTGCAGCCATTGCACTCGGCTCATCATCACAACCACCGTCTCTGTGTATTCCTTTTCTGGTCTGACGCCACCCACTCTGGCCGTCTTTGTGACAGTAACCCATTCCATACCCTCACCACTCTCTGTGTGAAGAAGTGTCTCCTTCTCTCTGTATTAAGTATATCTCCACTTCATTTCAAACTGTGTCCTCTAGTCCTGGTTTCTGTACTGCGCCTAAAGTATAGGTTAGGGTTAACTATGTCAACTCCTTATAAGATTTTAAAGACTTCAATAAAGTCTCCTATAATTCTTCTTTGTTCCAGGCTAAAAAGATTCAGTCCTTTCATCCTGTCTTCATAGCCTGTTCCTTTAAACCCTGGGATTATTCTGGTGACCCGAATTTATAAAGAAAATTCACCAAAATGATGCAGACAGAATAATCTCTGCTCAATAGTTTAAATTAAGATTTCTATTTCTATTTACTAAATATTCATTAGAATAACTGGAAAACTGTATACAGGCCTAGTTATCTCTGTAAACAGTTTCTATATGTAATGGTAAAGGATAGCAAAGAAGAGTTATAAAATGGATTGTTAAAATGCTGCATGCTGATTGGTCCATCAGTGTTCCAAGCCATTACAATATCCGGCACAATGTCATGATTAGGAACTACTTAGGAACAAAGGCAAATCACTGCACCTGTGCTAACCAAGTACCTGCACCACCAAAATCAAAGAAAACACCTGTCAAAATACCTGCTGTCATGGAAGATACTGAAGACATCAAGTGGTGCGTTTACACTGGCCGTTTCAGGTCTTTTTTCTGCAGTGTAAACGCAAACAGCCGACTCTCAGCTGTCCTAAAAATGGCCAACTAAAGACGTGGTTCGGCGCTGGCTTAGGTCCGTCGAAAAGGCCGTGTAAACTCACGGCTCAAGCACAACGTGAGTGCCGCTCGGCTCCTCCCCCACGGAATCTAAACAGGAAGAAGCTGCAGTGCCGTCGCAGCGTCACAAAAAGAGAAGAACGACTTGAGACACAAGCGTCCTGAAGATTTGAATTTATTAACTGTTTGTATTTGTGAGTATTTGTAAATATCTACAGTTTATTATTAAGTTGTCATCAAAAGTGTACATACCCCAAATATCCATACATTGGGTTATGTAAACTTATAATGGTAACTTTTTTGCTTTGTTAAACAGGACGCTGGTGGACTTCAAAGAAACAAAAGTGTAATATTTTAGTATACGGGAGAGAATTATTCTTTAAAAAAAATGCTATCAAAAATAATTTTATACAAAAACTATGCTGGATTGTGTTTTTCCAAGTTATTTTATTGTTCAACCACTTAGTTATTGGCTTAGTTTCAAACACACTTTAACACACAATCTTTTTGTTGTTTGTTTTTATTGTTATTTAAATAAATATTTTGATTGTGCCATAAATAGGTTAAAAATACAGAAATTATATGAAAACTAAAGACCTTAACAAAGTCAGTGGGAATCGACGACACACCTGTCAGTTCTATGAAGAAGGAACAAAATGTTTTGAATAATTACAAACAATTTAGATAGTGTGTCTATATAACAAATTATTATTATTATTATTATTATTATTATTTATTAATTTGCAGTTGTAGTATTTGAAACAAGGCTAATTACAATTTGTTAAATGCAATTTTATACAGTAAATATTTTTTCTCCTGTTCTCCTGTGGCTGCTTAGCTTATTTTAACAAAAAAATAAAGGACTTCTGCATCATACAATGATGTATATATACAAGGTGAGACAATATTGGTGAAGAAACAGAATAGAGTTCTATTCAGAAACTGCTTGACGAAAGCTGGTGTCTTTTTTCATAATTGCAAACAGTCAAATGTTCTTTGGCTAATTCAAAAGTTTTCAAGAAATTCTTCAGAACTGAAGGTTTTGCATACTACATCCCAAAAAACAGATGTTTTTGTGCGTGTCCACACAGATCGCTCTCTTGTTGCACCTGTTAAATTCTGCATAGCCATCAATGTATACAGGAAATTGTCATGAATAAATCTAAAACATGTCTTCCCTTGTACAAGGTGCGATCACCTTTTTTGAGTGAAAGGTGTATGCGGCAGAGATAGATGTCTCTTTGATAGAAACAGTTTACTTTATTTGAAGTCTTTCCACTGATGATGGGAATGGGAATGTAGAGATGGAAGCCCTGCTAACAAGATTTAAGTTTTTGCAGGTATCAGGCTTTAAAGACACACCTGTGGTGGCTTTGACAGACTCACTGAGAGCAGAAACTGACTCACTGAGAGCAGAAACTGACCCAAGACTGTGACTGCTACTGGAAGCAGGCTGATCTTTGGGATACAAATTGAACATTTGTGAAACTGTATGTGTGTTAAAATGTTGTAATAACTGTACTGTGTTTTAAAGAATATAAAGCCAGCAGAAATAATAAACAAATTGTTAAAACACACTGTTCATGTAAAAAGTTACAATATGCTCTGTATTAACCTATAGTTATGCTAGAACATTCTACATTCCTGTTTATTCTGTTATAACCTTGAGCAAAAAGGCAGACGTGAGAATCAAGTTTCTTATTTAAAGAAGTAAGCTTGATCTGAAAGTAGTGTTTAAGCTAAACACAGGTATTCTAGAATAATTCGAACAGAATGTAAGTCTAAATGTTTTATTTTAACAGAAGAACTGTTAAGTTTGAAAGTTAGAATAAGAGTCCAGAAATGAACTTAAAGTAAAAACTTCAGTCAAAGCAGAATGGTACCAGTCTGTGTCAAGCATATAGTAGGCTTGCCAAAGAGAAGGCAATCAATCTTGGTAACCTTTGCTTGTTTGCAGTACCAGACAGAGTATTAATGAAGATCTGGTAAAAGCAATTGAGGGGGAGTCATAGCATAGGACCATGTTATGCCATATGTCTGAGAAAATGCTTACAGAAGACTCTTTTATTGATGATGGCTAATTAATTTTATGGAGGGAGTTGCCTGGTGTTTTGGGAATGTTGTTGACTTGAGGGATAGGAGCTGTTAAGGCTGATTAATGTTTAAGACTTAATTGAGACTTCCGACGTAAGAAGCGAGGCAAAAAACCAAGGTAAAACCCTAGTCAAGTGTTGCTAAACTTGCTAACGACAAGCTGATGTAATCCATGCTCTGAAGATCTCTGATTGAGCTCATTTTTGTTGGTGTTGTTGCCTTTGAAGACAGTTTCTGTCCTTACATTATGTTCTACACTTCCTGTGGGACGGTGGTGGGCAACTCACTGACACCAGGAGACAGTATTTTATTTGAAACGCCGCTCAGGCGCACTGATTTATTGCGTCCAGGAGATGGCGTTGTTGTCCGTGGACTGGATACTGGCGACAGTAATCAGCACCACGGCTTGTACCACAACAGGTACACAAGCAAGGGCACAACAAGTGCTCGTAAATAATATCGAAAACCAAAGGCGAAAGAAAAAGGGAAAATAAAACACAGTAATAAAACTACAAACAAAAGTTCTGCTTACGCAGTGCCCCCACTGCCGCTAAGCCGGTCAGCACGAGCCTCCGTCCTACGCTCGCTTGCTTTACACTGGGATGGCCGGAGTTCCCCGTATAACTAAACCCGTCCCCTTGGGTGTGTAGCTACGTATTTTGATTTCTCTTTTAATTATTTTCAGGCCGGCTGTTATCCCCAGCCAGATTTTTAGTTTTCCTCCTTTTTAACACCTGACGTCTGCAGTCAGGGTCACGATGTGTTCCCCAATCCGGCCACCCGAGTGCACCTAAAGCACCGTTCTTAAGGGCCGAGCAATCTCCCAATGCCCCCCTCTCAGCCACTCAGAGAGAGGGAAAGCACACACACACACACTCTTCCCCACCTCTCCATGTCATCGCCATGACTGACAGGTGGGTCATAGGAGACTGCTGCCCTCTACCTGCAGCAATACGCATGTGCCAGATAGTCAGTCCAGGTCTCCCCTGCTACACTTCCATATACTGGAAAGTAAGCATATATTTTGAATCTATATCTCTTTTATATTGATGCATTGCTATAAGGTATATGAGAGAAAAGAACCTCAACGGGCACAAGCCTGGAGTTAAATGGCCAAGAGCTTGTGAGAAAACTGCATGGGACACAGTAAACACAGATCTCTGCTTTGCATTGGAAAGGTTAAGTGCAACAGTTGAAAAGAAGCTTGATACATTTGGGGACATCATCTACGCATATGGAAGCGAGAGGTTTGGAGTTGAAAAAAGGAAGGAAAAAGTACAAACTATTCCTGGAAAGTCTAGGCGGCAGCAGGAGATTGAATGCTTAGTTAGAGAAAGGAGACAGCTGAGGAAGCAATGGAGAAGAGCAGAACAAAGTCAGAAGGAGGGACTCAATCTCTTACAAAGGGTCATAAAAGATAGGCTTGTAACATTGCGCAGAGCTGAGCACCTACGGAAACGCTACAAAAAGAAGGAGCGTGTGAGAACTAACTTTTATAAAGACCCATTCAAATTTGTAAAGAAGTTATTCACCAGTGAGAAGAATGGCACACTAAAAGCATCTAAGTTTGAGCTGGAGAGATATTTGGAGGAAACACATACAGATTCAAAAAGGCAGGAGCCTATGTCAATTCCTTCAGACATCCCACCTATCAATCCACCAGAATACCAAATTGAGGACTGTGCACCTAAGTGGAAAGAAGTAGAGCGGGCTGTGAAAAAAGCAAGGGCTTCATCATCTCCAGGGCCTAATGGAGTTCTGTACAGAGTGTACAAGAGTGCTTCAGGAGTTCTACGAATCCTGTGGAAATTGATGAAAGTGGCATGGGAAAAACAGGTTGTACCAAGAGCATGGCGACGAGCAGGTGGAGTCTTTATACCTAAAGAAAAAGATTCTACAAGCATCAGTCAATTTTGCCCTATTTCCCTATTAAACGTAGAAGGCAAGATTTTCTTCAGCATTATTGCTCAGAGATTGTCAACTTACCTATTAAAGAACTGCTTCATTGACACTTCAATACAAAAAGCGGGCATTCCAGGTTTCCCAGGATGCTTAGAACACATCAATGTGATCTGGCAACAAATTCAATCAGCTAAAAAGGAGAGGAAGGCGCTCCATGTGACATTCCTGGATTTGGCTAATGCATATGGTTCAGTGCCACATGAACTTCTTTGTGCAGCATTTGATTTTTTCAGTGTACCGATGACAATAACAAATTTAGTGAAAGCCTACTTTGGAGATTTGCAATTTAGTTTTTCAACTTCAGAATTCAGCACTACATGGCAATGCCTAGAAGTTGGAATAATGGCAGGGTGCACCATTTCTCCACTGGCTTTTACCATGGCAATGGAAGTAATCATTAGGGCATCAAAATGGGTAGTGGGAGGAGAGCGCTTGGCTTCTGGAATGCGACTACCACCAATTCGAGCATACATGGATGACATGACAACCATGACTACAACAGTAGCCTGCACTAATCAGTTATTGGGCAAATTAACCAATAACATTGAATGGGCACGAATGTAATTCAAGCCCACTAAATCAAGGAGCATCTCTATAATTAAAGGCAAAGTAGTAGATAAAACATTCTTCATTAATGGTGAGGCAATACCAACAGTGTCTGAGAAGCCAGTGAAGAGTCTTGGGAGGTGGTACGACGGGGATTTAAAGGACACAGTTTGTGTGGGAGAAGTTAGACAACAAGCAGTGGAAGGGTTGAAGATCATAGACAGCAGCGCTCTACCAGGCAAACTAAAACTCTGGTGCTTTCAGTTTGGTCTACTGCCGAGGTTGCTGTGGCCACTGACTGTGTACGAGGTTTCTTTGACAACAGTAGAGAAGCTGGAAGCTTTAATCAGTTCATACATCAGGAAATGGTTGGGAGTTCCACGCTGCCTCAGCAGAGTGGGACTTCATGGTAAAGGAATACTGCAGCTACCAGTCTCCGCTCTAACCGAGGAGTTTAAGTGCGCCAAGGTCAGACTGGAAATGACATTAGTAGAGACAAATGCGTAAGGGAGGCAGCACCTGTGTTGAAAACTAGAAGAAAGTGGGCGGCAAGAAAGCTGTGGAAGATGCAAAGGCTGCCCTTCAAATTTGTGATATCATGGGGCAAGTTCAGCATGGAAGAGGGGGTCTTGGTCTCAGTTCAGCTCCTCCTACATGGCACAAGGCAGCTCCAGCTCAAAGGAGGAAGCTGGTAGTCAACGAGGTGCAAAAGCAGGAAGAGAGGATGAGGTGTATAAAGGCCATTTCCCAGGCCAAGCAGGGAGAATGGATGAGATGGGAGAGTGTGGAACAACGCAAGATTGGCTGGCAAGACCTATGGTCAGTGGAACAGAGCAGGATCAGTTTCCTCATCAGGTCAACATATGATGTTCTCCCATCACCACAGAACCTAAACCTCTGGGTAGGAGAGGATCCCTCATGTCCTTTGTGTTCATCACCTGCAACATTAAGGCACATTTTGACAGGATGTAAGGTGGCTCTTAGCCAAGGACGGTTTACTTGGCACCATGACCAGGTGCTGCGATGTTTGGCCTTAGCATTGGAAGACAAGAGTAACATGACCAATAAGTTGCCACCTGTTCCATCAAAACATTACACACAAAAGACAACATTCCTCCGCCCAGGAGAGCAACCAACAAGAAAAGGTGTTAAAACCAATCCTCGACCAGGACAACTGGAAGCTGCTAGAGACTGGAAAATGCTGGCAGATGTTGGTCAACGGCTTATTTTTCCACCTGAGATTGCCACCACTAACCTTCGACCAGATATTGTCTTGTGGTCTGGATGAGCACGCCTTGTTCACCTGGTAGAGTTAACAGTGCCATGGGAGGATGCTGTAGATGAGGCGTATGAGAGGAAGAAACTGCGGTATGCTCAACTAGCCACTGAAGTGGAATAGCGAGGATGGAGAGTCCGGGTTTACCCAATGGAGGTGGGTTGTCGAGGATTTGTGGCACATTCTACAACCCGGTTTCTCAGAGACGTTGCATTCAGTGGCCAAGAGTTGCGTCGCACAGTGAAGAACTTATCAGCAGCAGAGAGGAGCAGCAACTGGCTGTGGTTGAGACGGAAAGATTCTGGCTGGGGATCTCAAGCACAATAGAAAGAAAGAAACGCTGATGTACGGGTAAGTAAGCTGGGCTGAGTTGAGTGGGGGACAGAGGGGGGTGATGCTGGGACGCCAGAATGTAACGTCATAATGACCACTGAAGGGATGACGAGTTTTCCCCCTCCCCAAACCACAAAGGCGGAACAGGCAGAGTGGTATTAGAAACAAACAATAGTGTTGTGTTCATATTGTGGGAACTTATCTTAAAAAATATATATATATATACTTATCTTACAGTCTACGAGAAATATGGGTCAACATTATCAACAAACAAAGGCGACAGAGAGCACAAAGGAGAAAGTAGCAATGACAACAACAGATAGAAAAGAAACACAGGTCTGTGCTGTGGCGTGAACTTTGTTTTCACATCTTTCTGTATGAGGCAACCATACATTTTGTCGGGATTCGCACATACTCTTTTTATTTATATACAGTGCCTTGCAAAAGTATTCACCCCCCTTGGACTTTTCCACATTTTATAGTGTTACAACCTGGAATTAAAACTGGATTTAATTAGGATTTATTGTCACTGATCTTCACAAAATAGTCCATAATGTCAAAGTGGGGAAAAAAATCTACATATTTTTCAAAATGATTTACAAATAAAAAACTGAAAAGTCTTGATTGCATAAGTATTCACCCTCTTTGCTGTGACACCCCTAAATAAGCTCTGGTGCAACCAATTGCCTTCAGAAGTCACATAATTAGTTGAATGGAGTCCACCTGTGTGCAATTAAAGTGTCACATGATCTCAGATTAAATTTACCTCTTTCTGGAAGGCCCCAGAGTTTGTTAGAGAGCATATCTAAACAAACAGCATCATGAAGACCAAGGAGCTATCAAAACAAGTCCGAGATAAAGTTCTGGAGAAGCACCAATCAGGGTTGGGTTATAAAAAAATATCCTAAACTTTGAACATCCCCCAGAGCACCATTAAATCCATTATTAAAAAATGGAAAGAATATGGCACAACCGCGACTCTGTCTAGAGAAGGCCGTGCACCAAAACTCAGTGACCAGGTAAGGAGGGCATTAGTCAGAGAAGCAACCAAGAGGCCAATGGTAACTCTGAAGGAGCTGGAGAGATCCACAGCTGAGATGGGAGAAACCGTCCATGGGACAACTATAACCCAGATGCTCCACAATGCTGGGCTTTATGGAAGAGTGGCGAGAAGAAAGCCATTGCTGAAAAAAACCCATATCAAATCCTGTTTGGATTTTGCAAAAAGGCATGTGGAAAAAGGTTCTTTGGTCTGATGAGACCAAAATTGAACTTTTTGGCCTTAGCGCAAAACGCTATGTGTGGCGCAAAGCCAACACTGCTCATCACCCTGCTCCCCACAGTGAAGCATGGTGGTGGCAACATCATGTTATGGGGATGCTTTTCATCGGCAGGGACTGGGAAACTGGTCAGGATTGAGGGCAGAGCCAAATACAGGGAAATTCGAGAGGAAAACCTGTTTCAGTCTGCAAGAGACCTGGGACTGGGGCGGAGGTTCACCTTCCGGCAGGACAATGACCCTAAACACACAGCCAAAGCTACACTGGAGTGGTTTAAAAACAAGAACCTGAATGTCTTAGAATGGCCCAGTCAAAGCCCAGACCTCAATCTGATTGAGAATCTGTGGCAAGACTTGAAAATTGCTGTTCACCAACGGTTCCTCATCCAACTTGACAGAGTTTGAGCAATTTTGCCAAGAAGAATGGGCAAAAATTGCAGGATCCAGATGTGCAAAGCTGGTAGAGACTTACCCAAAAAGACTCACAGCTGTAATTGCTGCCAAAGGTGCTTCTACCAGGTATTGAGTCAGGGGGGTGAATACTTATGCAACCAACAAATGTCTTTTTTTTTGTTTAATTAACTTTTGTGTCACAATAAAAAATATTTTGCACCTTCAAAGTGTTAAGTATGTTGTGTAAATCAAATGGTAAAAATCCCAATTAAATCCATTTTAATTCCAGGTTGTAACACTACAAAATGTGGAAAGGTCCAAGGGGGGTGAATACTTATGCAAAGCACTGTATATATATATATACTCTAAGCACACTCTTAAACTCAGGGGAGACGTTTAGGAGGACATGAAGATGTTTCAGACTCCTGTAAGTGTATCGTTCGTGCACTGGGCTTGCAACGTATCCAGATGACTTTTAATAAGCACGTATTGTAATTTCGATGGTATGTGCACGCATTCGGACCTAAGCTGACTCAGGGCACAGCAACAACAACAACAAAAAACATGAATACGGATACCTATAAGAGTAAAATTAAATACAAGATGCAGGAAGTAGTTATAGTTAAGAGCAGTATTAGAATACAGCAAGGTATGGAGCAGTTCAATGCAACTACAAGCTGATGCAAGTACTGGTACAATTGGGTGCTATATAGTCCAGTGTAGTCGAGAGTTTTGAGGTTTGCAGATGCTGTCTGAACAGGTGTGTCTTGAGGATGCGCCAGAAGGTGGTCAGGGACTGAGTAGTCCTGATATCCGTGGGTAGGTCGTTCCACCATTGAGGGGCAAGGTGGAGAAGGAGTGGGCTCTGGAAGCGGGGGGAGCGGAAGGGAGGTACAGCTAATCTGCTGGTGGTGGAGGAGCGAAGGGGGCGAAAGGGGGTGTAGGGAGAAATGATAGTCTGGAGATAAGAGGGACCAGAAAGGTCAAGACAGCGATAGGCGAGTACAAGAGTTTTGAATTGGATGAAAGCAGCGATAGGGATATCTCTGTGTGCCATCACTAGTGCACACAATAACCCTTTTTAATTCCTTTTTATTGCAATTTAAAAGAAAACTTTGAATGCAGAAGTAGGCACTAGTTCTGATAAGATGCATGCATGTGTGGAGTTTAATATGCAAATCTACCCTTAATGAGAAGTGACTTCATTTTGTAGTTATTTATGGGAGTTTCTGTGAGAGCTGAGGCACTTCTGTGCAGTTATGGTTGGGCTGCATAGCACTGCAGGTAAATTAGTCAGGCAAGGCAAATGCTGGTATATAGCCAAGTCTGCCAATGTATTTGTTGAACTGCGTTAATAGATAGCAATAGACTGTATTAGACTGGCTTTTTTTATTGGTTCTGTTTAGCCCAGTTTTAATTGTTTTGTATTTGTTTCTATTAGTTTGATTGTGTTATGGTTGTAATGTTGTGTGTTGTTCTGTGTCTAGGACACCACTGGAAACAAGACTCAGGTTTCAATGGGCTTTATTTCCCAGTAAATCTTTAGAAAACAAAGCAGGTTATATGGGGAAAAATAGCATGAGATTAAATTGATTATAGCTAAGATACAGGTTTTAATAAATTATATCTGGTACTGCACTCAGGAAATGTGTTACTCTTGCACTTCCTGGGTCATTTCACCTTAGCAGTGTCAGCAGGGTCAAAGCATGTTACTGGCTGAAAGCATGTCAGTGAAGAGGGGAAACAGCTAGTTGGTTAATGACAGGAAAGAAGCTGTTGAAGGGGTGGGGACAATTTGCCCCTCCAAATTAAATAACCAAAAGAAGAGCAACGCTATCTGAAAGCATGGCTTGCAAACAAAGAACCTACAGTAGTAAATGTTTTTACTGTAACATGTGTTTGTTTCAACAGGGCAAGTTCAATAAATAAATAAATTATATATATATATATATATATATATATATATATATATATATATATATATAGTGTAAACGACGCTACTCATACTCGCCACTAGGGCGTGCTTTTTCCCCAGGTATGGATCAGAAGGACACGCTGCATTCACAGGGAAGTTGCATTTTATTTACAAGTAATTACAAACAGCACGATTATAGTCAGGACACGCCCTGTACGGGCTACTAACTAGCTCACGTCTTCGACCCTAGCTAACTGTAGGTGATGAAGAGGAGACAGTAACACAGTTAGGTTGGGGAAATGGCTCCCCCTCCAGGAACAGTGAAACACAGGAAGGTTGGGGAAATGGCTCCCCTCTAGGAACAGTGGGCACTGGGTGATGAGTGTGGTCCAAACACACAAAGTGCTAAACCAATACACAGTCCCCCTCTACAGTTGTGGTGTCCTTGTTTTCTATTCCCGTTCTTCACACAACACAAACAGCAGTGTGGAGTAGTGGTTAGGGCTCTGGACTCTTGACCGGAGGGTCATGGGTTCAATCCCCGGTGGGGGACACTGCTGTTGTACCCTTGAGCAAGGTACTTTACCTAGATTGCTCCAGTAAAAACCCAACTGTATAAAAGGGTAATTGTATGTAAATATAATGTGATATCTGTATAATGTGAAATATTGTATAATGTGATATCTTGTAACAATTGTAAGTCGTCCTGGATAAGGACGTCTACTAAGAAATAAATAATAATAATAATAATAACAAAAGGCTTTCACAGGTATGCTCCGGCCCAGTGGACCTTGGCTTTTCCGCCACCGCAGTAAATAACACAGGCAAACAAACCAAACAAGCAATGTTTGAACTTGCCTGTATTTTTACAGGAAACAAAAATAAACTGATAAAATAAACAAAAGCGAATGCACAAAATGGTTCTTTGAACTAAACTATACTTTTCAAAAACTACTACGGTGTCAGCAGTACTTACAAAACAAAGTAACAGCAGGAACTTCAGCAAACTCCGGTATGCAGCAAAGCAATCGGGCGGAGCTTCCCCAAACAACACCCCGATTGCTTTGCTCTGCTCTCTTTTATACTACCTAACCCCGCCCCGTAGTTAACCCTGGTGCTAGGCAGTCTGGGCCATGTAGTTTTTGTTGCGGCCGCCATTCCTTAAAGGAATATCGCCTATTTCTCTCACACATCCCCTCCCTCAGCTCCAACCTATCGGGTTGAGCGGCCCACGCAACCCCATGCATTCTTGATAGTCCGTCAGCATTTGTATTTTTTTACCCGCTCCTGTGTTCAATAGTAAATTTATAAGGTTGTAATGCTAAGAACCAACGAGTAACCCTGGCATTTTTTTCTTTATTTTCCTTCATATATTTCAGGGGGGAATGATCAGTTACAAAGGTGAATTCTCTACCAAGAAGATAGTATTTGAGGGACTCTATTGCCCATTTGACCGCCAAACATTCTTTTTCAACTACCACATATTTCTTTTCTCTGGGCAGTAGCTTCCTACTGAGGTAGCCTATAGGGTGTTGTTCTCCCGTTATCATTTGGGAGAGTACTGCCCCTATACCTACCTCAGAGGCATCCGTCTGGAGTATAAACGGGTACTCGTAACACCGGGCTTTTGCATAGGATCTCTTTGATAGTCTGGAACGTGAGGTCTGCCTCTGGGTTCCACTTCACCTTAATCGGGGCGGTTTTCTTTATAAGATCTGTTAAGGGGGATGCAATGGTAGAGAATTCTGGCACAAACCTTCTGTAATACCCTGCTAGCCTTAAAAATGCCCTGACCTGTTTTTTTATTTTGTGGAATGGGCCATTTGGTGATGGCCTCTATTTTTGATATCTGGGGTTTCACTTTACCCCCTCCCACCCCCCCCCACTCCCCCACGACGAACCCTAAGTACTGCGCCTCCTGGAGACCAACAAAACACTTTTCCGGGTTGGCCGTCAGCACCGCTTCTCTGAGAGACTGGAGTACCGCTCTTACTTTATCGAGGTGGTCGACCCAGGATTCCGTGTATATGATAATGTCGTCAATATACGCGGAAGCATAGCTAGCATGAGGTCTTAGAACTTTATCCATAAGCCGTTGGAATGTGGCCGGGGCCCCATGTAATCCAAACGGCATCACCTTGTACTGAAAAAGCCCAAGGGGTGTGGCAAAGGCAGTATTTTCTCGGGACTTCGCACTGAGAGGGATCTGCCAATACCCCTTCGTAAGGTCTAGAGTGGTTAAAAACTTCGCGGAGCCCAGCCTCTCTATCAACTCGTCTACCCTTGGCATAGGGTAGGAATCGAATTTGGAGACCTGGTTCAGTTGCCGGAAGTCACTGCAAAATCGCCGGTTGGGTTTGGCTACCATTACGATCGGGCTATTCCAGGGACTAGAGGACTCCTCAATGATGTCCAATCTTTTCATTGCCTCGACCTCGTGAACTCTATCTCCCGGGGTAAACCTCCGTAGTGTAGCCGTTTTATTAAACTGGCCGGCCTGGCGTGCCTGGGCCTGCTCCATATGGGATCTCACTATTGAGGTAACCTTAGCAATACGATCTCTGATTTGCAAAATGTAGTTTACTACGCTGCGTCCTTTCGAAGTTTGGGCCTCCCAGGTCTCTTTAGCTATGTCTAAAATTCCCCTCGGTTGTCTCCCATACAAAAGCTCAAATGGTGAAAACCAGGTGGATGCCTGGGGTACCTCCCGTACCGCGAACATGAGGTAGGGTAGGAGAAGATCCCAGTCACGCCCATCTTTGCCACTTTCCTTAAAATGGATTTCAGCGTTTTATTAAACCTCTCAACCAAGCCGTCAGTTTGTGGGTGGTAAACCGATGTTCTGATTGGGTTAATTTTTAGGGTGGAGCACAAATCCTTCAAAATTCAGCTCACAAAGGGCGTCCCCTGGTCCGTAAGGACTTCCTTTGGGATACCCACCCGGGAAAACATCTGTACCAATTATTTTATTATAACCTTCGAGGTCATCGTACAGAGGGGAATGGGTTCAGGATAGCGGGTGGCGTAGTAATACCACAAGAATATACTCATGACCATGCGCAGATTTACTGAGAGGACCTACCAGGTCCATGGCTATTCGTTCGAAGGGGACCTCGATAATAGGCAGTGGCTGGAGTGGGGCCCTGAGAGCAGGTCGGGGGCAAGCTAGTTGGCAGTTGGGGCATGACCGAAAATACCGCTCCACTGCCTTCCTTACCCCTACCCAGTAGAACCTTCGTAGCACTCGCTGCAAGGTCTTCTCGGAACCTAAATGACCCCCAAACAAATGTGTATGAGCCAGGTGTAAAACCTGGTTCTGGTAGGCCCGGGAAACTAGCAACTGTTCAACCTCTTGGTAATTAATCTGGGTACACCGGTACAGTAGTTCGTTTTTTACAATGAAAT
Organism: Acipenser ruthenus; assembly: GCF_902713425.1. NCBI lineage: Eukaryota > Metazoa > Chordata > Actinopteri > Acipenseriformes > Acipenseridae > Acipenser > Acipenser ruthenus. The sequence continues at coordinate 12,381,281 of NC_081207.1, read as the reverse complement.
GTTCGTGGGGGTTGACTAGGGCGTTCTCGACCGCTACACCGTTCACCAATACCACACGTTCCCTTATATTCACTAGCGTGGGGTCTTGCTCTTGCTCCCTCGCAAACCCATCACTGGGAATTTGAAACCCATCCCCCCAGGAATTATCGTCCCCGGTACCTAATGTCACCTCCCCAGTAGCCTCTGTAATCCCCTCCTCATTACACTGTGTGGCCACCCCTTTACTACCTCGTTTCCCAGAGACCCCAAGTAACACCTTTTGATAGGTCTCTCTAGCGAGACGTCGTTGTTTATGTGATTTCCTGGTTTTGATACACCCCTCTTCTATGAACAGGTCAGAATCAGTGATTGGAAAGAGGCTGAAGAGGCTCTCCGAAGGTAAGCAGCAAAGCAGGATACCCAGGATCACTGGGTGGGATAACCGGGGAACTACACCGACCCGCAACTTTACTTTTTGAGTGCCAATTGTGATGGTAACGACTGCAGTCGGGTAGTGTTTAATATCCCTGTGTATACAAGTGATCCCTGTCTCGAGATCGAAATCCAATGAGTGGTTGACCAATAATTCAGGTACAACCAAGGTGATAGCGCTTCCCGAATCTGCGAGAGCCTCTGCCTTCTTCCCGTTCACTACAATGGGAGTGACATAGGGGTAAGACCCCTCAGACTGTTTAGGCACTATAATATGGCCACAAAATTAGTTACTCACATTACATTACATTTTTTCGTCCACCTTACATTTTTTTGCAATGTGTCCCAGGTTCCCACATTTAAAACATCGGTAATTACTGTAATCAGACACTCTCACTCCCCAGTCCGACCCCAGTCCCTTCACGGCCTGAAGCCGCTCTTCACCCCCCTCCGGCCTCGCCGGTTGCTTACCCGCCTTGAGAGTGGTGCTTGATTTCCAGGGACCTTGGGATCTCCAGAACCTTTTCTGCACTGTTGACATCCGGGTTTAGCCACCTGCTGGCCAGATGAATCAGGTCGAACATTTGTGACCTAGGCAGGGTTCCAGGAACGAAAGCCCAGGCGTGGTATTTTTGAGCCCTGACCGCGGGAGTAACTCCGGCCTGGGCCAGGATCTCAGCTTTCAGATGCTCGTAGTTCTCGGCTACTTCCAGTGCTAAATCATGGTAGGCCTTCTGGGCCTCTCCCAACAAAAACAGCGCCAGGATTCCAGCCCACTTTTCCTTGGGCCACGCCTCCTGGGAGGTGGTCCGCTCGAACGCAAGCAGAAAGGCTTCCACATCGTCCTCCTGCGTCATCTTTTGTAACACGTGGGAAGGTCGAATGGAGACAGTAATGGCACTTCCATGGGGTGGCGATTGGTTGTCCAGCCGTACCTTCAGGGCAGCCATTTCTAGTCGGGCCATCTCAAGTTGGTGTGCCTGGACCTGGTTGGTTTCCTGTTGCACCCTCGTGGATTCCTGTTGGACCACCGTTGCCGAAACAAGAGCTCTTATCAGTGTGTCCAAGTCTGCCATTACGCAGGGTTAAGTGGGTCCGACGGATATTGCTAGATCTGTCAGATCCCACTCTGACACCAAGTGTAAATGACGCTACTCGTACTCGCCACTAGGGCGTGCTTTTTCCCCAGGTATGGATCAGAAGGACACGCTGCATTCACAGGGAAGTTGCTTTTTATTTACAAGTAATTACAAACAGCACGATTATAGTCAGGACACGCCCTGTACGGGCTACTAACTAGCTCACTTCTTCGACCCTAGCTAACTGTAGGTGATGAAGAGGAGACAGTAAAACAGGTATGATGGGGAAATGGCTCCCCCTCCAGGAACAGTGAAGCACAGATAAGGTGAGGAAATGGCTCCCCCTCCAGGAGCAGTGAAGTACAGGTAGGTTGGGGAAATGGCTCCCCCTCCAGGGACAGTGAAACACAGGTAGGTTGGGGAAATGGCTCCCCCTCCAGGAACAATGAAACACAGTTAGGTTGGGGAAATGGCTCCCCCTCCAGGAACAGTGAAACACAGGAAGGTTGGGGAAATGGCTCCCCTCTAGGAACAGTGGGCACTGGGTGATGAGTGTGGTCCAAACACACAAAGTGCTAAACCAATACACAGTCCCCCTCTACAGTTGTGGTGTCCTTGTTTTCTATTCCGTTTTTCACACAACACAAACAAAAGGCTTTTACAGGTACGCTCCGGCCCAGCGGACCTTGGATTTTCCGCCACCGCAGTAAATAACGCAGGCAAACAAACCAAACAAGCAACGTTTGAACTTGCCTGTATTTTTACAGAAAACTGATAAATAAACAAAAGCGAATGCACAAAACGATTGCTTTGCTCTGCTCTGTTTTATACTGCCTAACCCCGCCCCGTAGTTAACCCTGGTGCTAGGCAGTCTGGGCCATGTAGTTTTTGTTGCGGCCGCCATTCCTTAAAGGAATATCGCCTATTTCCCTCACAATATATATATATATATATATATATATATATATATATATATATATATATATATATATATATATATATATTAAATGCTTACTTTAGTACTGGAAATGTCGAGAGATATCCCGTTACTTTGTTCCAGTTGTCATGTGTTGGGAGAGACACCTTTGGAAATACCTTTCAAAATGCAAAAACAAACGCCACAATTCACTGCAATAGCATCTGGCCTATTTTAAACCGCAGCACTCCGGCAGGCTGGCAAAAACCGCTTGTCTGTGACCGTACACACCAACTTCAAACGTCATTTCGCTGAGAGATATCTACATATCATGTGGAGCAAAATAGCCCGAGCACAGTTAAATACATTATTAATGTCCTTCAGGAACAGTGCAGAACCTTGTTCAGATAGGCCGAGTGCTAGAGTTAACAATACTGGGCAGAAACTAAGATCAGACCTTTTATTAGTTACTGTTTCTCATACTGAAGATCTAACGTGCTGTAACACTAAAACAAATACAAGACAGTTCATAGTGGTACCTATAGTACATTGCATAACTCTTCCAATATATATTCAAACTAGATTTTGTTTGTTTCTGTTTTCATTCAGTTGAAGCACAGCCACTATGCAGGTATCATAATGTTGCACTATGTTAAATGTTGTGTCTCCTAAAGCTGCATCCACATTGGACGCGATATGCGAGTGAATAATTTAGATGTCACTGCAGTCAAATGGAAGTATCCACACCAGCAGTATCCACACCAGCAGCGAGCAATGCGAGTGACGTCGCTTTAGCCCGGGACACACTGCCCGATGCCATCAATAGCAACAGGATTTTTTAGTTGCATCGGGCAGTGTGTTATACATTGAAATGCAATTTTACATGATTAGGCAATTGATTTCAGTCGGCTCACAAAGTTTCAACATGTTTAATATTTCGCGACACAATTCCCATCGCCTCGGCAAGTGTGTTTATCCACACTCGCAAGTCGCCTGCTTGCAATAACTCAACAACCAATGGGTTCACCGCATTCGGTCATATGATTACCCTTAAAATGTCTGAGCAGTGGACAGAGGAGAAGGAGGATCTCCTCATACAAATGTGGCAGGAGCGTCCTTGTCTTTATGACATAACAACAAAAGAATACAGTGAGAAAGCACTGACAGTTAAGGCGTGGGGGGATTTAAAAACAGCCTTGCAATATGACAGTAAGTACATCTTTCCTCCCATCATCACTGTCAAGTTGTCAACATGGTATTTCTTGATGAATCTTGGATAAAGGCATCTGCAAATGTCCACAATAATAATATACACATACACGTGACATACACATGCACACACACACACCTGACACCTACCTTTGAATATGCTAAAAAATAATCGTAGCTCAAATGACACCCTCCTTGAATATGTTGTCCAACTTTTTTATTATTATTAATTCAGAAGAAAAGATAGCTGCTTGTATGCGAAATCTGTGCACAATGTTTATGAAGCTTATAAAGCTTCCATCCAGTGGTAGTTCGGCCAAGACTAAAACAAACAGACAGGAGTGGTTGGTATGCCACCTAAGGTTCCTGGGGTCCCACCTCAAGAAGAACGCATCAAAGTCTAATTTACAGGTAGGGCCTTGTGACAGAAATACAATGATTCTTGGTTGTAAATCTCCCTCCTGACCTGTGATGACGCTAAGCAGCGAGAACAGAGTTCTCTGGACGGGCTGGTATGACAGTTCTTTCCCAGGGTTCAAGATAAGTCGGCCAGCCTGGAAGGGGGTGAGACTCCGTTGCAATAATGCATTGACCCGGAAGAGAAACTACGTGGCAGCTGCAGATTAGAGAGGCGGTTGCACTCGTTTACCAAGGGGTCATGTGTGACCACATAAAAGGGGACGGAGAATCGCAATCTGTTCCTTCGTTTGGTTTAAACATTTCAACTGTAAGGACTGTGAGAGACCCCGTGAGCATTAAAAACATTTGTGAGTGTTTTGTTTTGTTTGTCTGTAATTGTCTTGTTTTGTATATTACTAGACGGCTAAACAAGGGCCAGCACTAACCCTGGACAGCACTGCACGATTGTCACTAATAAACTGTATCGCCCACCATGAGCACTACTGCATGTACCCAGGACTGGTGACCGTGTTAGTATTATTGTGGGGCAGATATTTCTGTTTATTATGTGTATTGCCGGGGTGTTATTATTTGGTCACCAGACCTGGATATAATAAAAAATACCTTTCTAACTGGATTATAACTCTCCTTGTTTGTTTCATCACGCACTGCATCACTCCTGCACCTGTACCCACTTAACCACTTTGTCTCAGGCCTATGTATACATAATAAAGATTAATGATATATTGACAAAACGTACAGTGGGGTAGTTATGCTTTATTCCTCTGTGACAGAGATCGAATGTTGTTAGATCTCCCTCTCGACCTGTGAGGGCACTGTGTAACGGGAACAGAGTACCCTTAACTAAATGGCACGACAATTTATTCCTTAGGGTAGGTGGAAGTTGGTCATTTAGGAAAGGGGCGCAGCTACGGTATCCAAAATCAATGTCCCAGATGGTAAACGGTGTGGCATCTGAGGATTGGAGGAGAGGATGTGCTCGTTAACCTAGGGGTCATGAGCGAGGATATAAATAGGGGTCATAGCAGATGTGATCTGGTCCTTGGTAAATGGTTAGTATTGAAAACCTACAAGGAGTCTGTGCTGTTTCGTGAACCGTGAGTTTTGTCTTGTCTTTGTTCGTTTTTTTTTTGCGACGCGACTTCCCCCAGAGAGATGTGACATTGCATCAGGCAGAGTGATCCCTGCTTTTGAGAACATTTCACTTCGCTAAAACAGAACCGGTTTCTATATTTTTTTTCCTCTCATGACTGGAATGAAACTGACCAATCAGAAGCAAAGTTTACATCCTTGACACACGTCAAACACAAGCCTCAAGACACGTCACGCCTCAAAACAAGTCACGCCTCAAAACAGAAAAGTTATTTTATGAGGTGCAGCAGTATCCGTTATTACCACATTCTTTCGAATTTAAGACACCCTCGAATTTAAGACGCAGCCCAAACTTACCACCCTCAATTTGAGAAAAAAATAAAACATCAAATAAATATGCATTTAGAAATATACAACCTCAATTACGCTGTTGTATCGTACAAAACTGACACGAAACAGTGTTGTTGTAGATTAACCACGGAGCTTGCTTATTGTGCTGTGTAACAGGGCGAGCAGCCCTGTACATTGTTTTGTTTATTTTATTTTAGAATGGGGTCCCCCTCCGCCCCTGTGTTATTTTGTATTGTTTATTTGTTTTATTGTAATTTATATGACTGCGAGTGCCGCGGGGCTTATTATGTATTTTGACGGCGTAACCGTTTGTTTATTTTGTTATTGTTTAGTAACGTGGATGGGAAGCCCCATCCACATGGTATTTTAAAAAACTCGTGCAGAAGGTGGCCATCTCCCAAATTAATTAGGTGATTTAATTTGTTGCTAATCGGGAGATGGTCACCTGTTATAAAAGCCTGCAGCTCTCCAGCTCGGGGTGGGAGTTCAGAGGAGGAACGAGAGCAGAGAGAACGTGAGAAAACAATATCGTAAAGATTTAAGTATACTATTACAGGAACAGTGACAGCGACTGCCCAGCCTGACCTGTACAGTTTATTTATATTTTGTGTTTACCCTTTTAGTTTGCTCTGTGAGCACGTGTTCTTTTTGTTAAAAATATTTTATTTCTTTTTGTTTTGCTGAATAAAAACAACACCACCTTGAACTGCAGAACTTGCCTGGTGTCAGTATTTTCCCTTCCTGCTTCTGCCTGACATCACCGCCCAGTCACCCTGTCACATGCTGTATAATACTTAAGATGGCGTCTCTGTCGTACACACACCACAATGTCTTTCGTTGGTGATTTTAATATACACATCACTATACTGTACTCGAATTTAAGACGCAGGCTATTTTTGAGTAGCAAAAAATGGTTAAAAAAGCACATCTTAAATTCGAAGGAATACTGTATATGATTGCAAATTGACCTACTACAATATGGAGAATAATTTGTGCCAAAATTTAAAAAATAAATAAATACAAAAATAAATAAATAACGAAAATAAATAAATAAGTAAAAATCTAAATGTATAACATTTATTTATTTATTTATTTATTTTTTAATTTTAGCATGAATTATCCTCCATACTACAAAGACATCCAGAAGAAAGACAATGCCTGGGTGGCTTGCAGGTGGTGCATTTAGCAGGACCAAGGCATTTTCTTTCCGATTTATGGAAGTTGCATAAAAATAGGTTTATTAATAAGCAAAAATAAACCACAGCATACATGGAGTCTATCCAGCATTTAAATGAAAAATGTGCACTTTTGCGGCTTTTGAAAATGACACAAAAAAGGTCCCGCATTCACACAACTTGAACATGTGACCTAATTTTAAGCTATGGCTTTTTTTGGGGGGGACGACTGAAGGACTATTTTTTCTTCAATAGTTTGTAAGCATTGCAAATAATCTAGGCAGAAAAAAAAACTGTTTAGATAGAAAACACCCATACTAAGGGGTCCTCGAGAGTCTCGCCTGGTAAATGCATGGCTGTGTGGTGTGCTGGGTGAGACATACAGATCTGCACTCCCGCAGATTAGAGAAAAAACCTGCAAGTGACTGTTTCTCCTCATTGTGCTACAGCGGACCCTACTGGCCAGGTGCCTGGAAAGCTCAAGCCGACACCTGCAGGGTTGGCCGTTGTCCTCAAGAAGATGGTAACTCGCTGACATCCGCTCTTGAGTTCCTGGGTGTAAAAGAGGCAACTGGCTTGGTCATGGGATCGGAGGGTGGGAACATAATTGGACATTCTAAACTGGAGAGAATCAGGGGTAAAATAGCTGGCACTTTAAATTAAATTAAACACACACACATAATAGGTTATTAAACAAGCTTTAAGCGATCAAGCATTAAATATTTTTTAAATCTACCTTACATTAATTTCAAATCCAACAATAGAATGACTGGGTGAATCGCACTAGCAGATGCAGAGCATGATCTAAGGAATTCTCTGAATTCAGCCACTTAATATAGGTTTAAATAGACTTTCTTTTCCATACATTGTTATATAGACAGAATACTCCGTGAATGTTCACGGAGTGCTGTGGTTATTTCACTCACGAGGATAGCTGTTAACAACACGCTCGACCCCTTAGGGAGTTCATGTGTTAATCGGCTATCTATCATCCTTTGTGGAATAACCACAGTACTGTATGTAAACTCATGGTGTATCCTGTAAGTTCTGAAATAATAAAAGCGTGTTGATGTTTGCAGTGTGTATTCTGAACATGCAGGCAGAGGGAGGGATGGTGACAGACAAGAACCCCCACCTCTCCTCCTGCTGCCAGCTCCCGGAGATCATTCTGAGAAAAGGGCTCCAGCGTGAGTAACAGAAGAGCCTTATCTGCCTCTTTATTGTTCTGTGCTGTGTAGAAAAAGCAGAGACCGGACTTTCTGTGACACGTATCCCTTTTCAAGCTCTTTTAAGTTATTGAATTTATATGCATGACTAAACCTTTACCATTTGCTTACCAGTGTTTACGTAACACTGCTAAACGCAGACATTGAGTATCTGTGTGCATTAAGCTGACACTGCTGTAGTAGTGAGTCCCTGCTTCTCTCCTGCATGTCAGCACCTAGTAAAAAAATTGTTCCAGTACAGTTAGCATCTTGTGGGTTCAAGGTTTTGTTAAATGCAGAAGAAATGGACAGAAGAGCATCATAACTAATATATACAATATTTGATAAATTAGCTTTTAATATCAAAAACAAAAACTAAACTGCATTTTTTGTAGTTACTATGTGTGCAGCCACGCACAATCCAGTTACATCTCTCATACTGAACATCACAAATGCATTTACATTCACAATGTAAAATCAGCCAATTAAATACCAACATTTAGACCTAAATATTACAAACACCTGCTTAGAAATGTATTTTTGTTTTGCTTATTTCTTATACTTTCTGGTAGACCATAATTCCAAACAATTGATGCTCTGAATGCAAATGCCTGCTTTGCACATTTCTTTATTTGGGTCAAAATACACTTAAAGTGTTACAGAACACCCTGTAGTGTTTACAAGAAACACATTGCATTACCTTTGCTGTGTCCTGTGTTGTCCATATTGTAGCTTTTATTTTTTCAACATATAATTCCTGATTGTTTTGATATTTTATTTTACTTGCACATCATCGATATATCAACCAGGGAATTACTTTATTTTCAACTCAGGAACATTCGCCCAGAGAAATAATTTTTTGTTCTAAACATCACAGTGTATCCAGTTCGTGCTCCTTCCTGCAACAATGCTGGTGCTCGGATTGAAATGAGTGGCGTATTGTGGGAACAGAAAATCAGCATTCATCAGGTTACACTGCAATCTTTAGATCATTGTCTTTTGCTTAGCGAACCCTGCTGAGTAAATGTTGAGAAATGTATTGCCCAGTTAATTTATGATCCACAATGTGTTATTCAATATTTCAAAAAAGTCTGCAGTATGTTTAAAAATATAACACTGTGATACGGACAACACGGGACAGAAAGGTAGCGTTTCTTGTAAACGGTGACTGTAACACACAAATCATAGTGTCAAAGAATAGTGCTGGCTAACTTTTAATTCAGAGATTAAATAAGATGTAACTGCACTGGGCACAAACTATCTTCATATATATTGAACAATGTGTCAGAGTGAGTGTGGCCATGTGCCCCACCCCTGTGTGTATTTTTGTGTTTTATGTTGTATGTAGTGTGTAAGTGTTGGTGTATTGTAGTTGCTGCACGGGATATAAATTGGTGTGTGTAGCACAAGTTATTTAAAATGTATAATTGTATTTAGGCACGGGGATTGCACTTCACTTCACGTGCTTTTAAAGTAGTTAATAATATGTGAGCTCGGGGTTTTCACAGATTAGTTCATGTGCTGGGATTCAAGTGAATAATTAATTAGTAATTGAATCCCGGCACAACAGTATACATAGATGCACGTTTCACTCACTCAGGGTTGTGTGTTCGGTGAGTGGAGAACGGGTATGGAGAGGAGGAAAAAGAAACTAAAATAATAATAATAAGTGTTTAGACTCACCGTGTTTGTTTGTCTGTTCGTCCTCTGTTTGTTTAGTGTTAATCCGTTTTGTTTGTCTATTTATTTTGGCCTCAAGTGCCGTGTCCTATTTTCTGTTTAAACCTTTTATTTTACAATAAATTACTGAGTGCTTCAGTTTCACTTGCCACTACTGTCTGTCTGTGTGTTTCTTTCTGGTCTTCCCTACAGCTAGCCTGTCACAGTGAGGTATATGCCAACACCCAGTTGTTCCGTAATTCTAGATAACGGATGACATTTTGGGCCACTGCTTGTTGAACAACTTTATGTGGGCATAATTGAAATGGAGATGTGATAAAGTGGTTTGTAGGGCACAGGCCAGCAGTGACGCAGTGATTAGAAACAACAGTCCAACAACAGTTCAGTGGTGAAAACTGAGCTTTATTAATTGCTTTAAATAATAATACTGACTATACACAACAATGTGTAAAGTCAGTAAAACCAGACAGACAAGACAGCACTAAACTAATCAGACAGACAAGACAGCACTAAACACTCACTTCTTTGCTTTTCTCCTCCCGGTCATATCGTAACCATAACAGAGGAACAGATCGCTTGGCCACATCCCTTGATATACCTTTAGTCCCGCCCCCTTCGGTAGCGAGTGCAATCATGTCTCCTCCAATCCATGACTGACACATCGCCTACCGCATTAGGGCGATGACTTCTAGTATTGTGGCTCTTCCTGGATAGCTGACTTCCAACTGACCCTGGAATTAACTGTCAAACCATCCAGTCCGGGGCACACTGTTCCTGTTACACAGCGCCCTCACAGGTCAGGAGGGAGATTGTTGACTCAGATTAATTCGCTGTCTGTCACAGGAGACAATTATTATTTCAGCTTTTTTCAGGTTTTTAGGTCTGCTCTTTGAGTCTTTAGGCTGTTTGACCGAACAAGAGGAGCCCGTTCCAGAAAAGGAAGGGGGAGCAGTTTGCCAAATCATATTGTGTTGTCTTTCAAAATCACACCTTTCGTATACTGAGTGACCTATCCCAAATAGTTCTAAATGAATAAATATGACCCAATACATGCTGCATATGGTAAGTCCATAAAATAAATTGTTTTTGTGGTGATGATTGAATTCATGTTTTGAGTTTTGCAGCCACTGACACTGAAATAGTTAACTGGTGAATGCATCCTCCGCAGAGACAGTCCTGGGGCTGATTAAGAGGGATGCCTGGCACTGGCTTGAGCATCTCCCACAGCAGGACACCTGTGGCAGGTACAGTACAGTGAGTGACGAGGAGGGGAGGGGGTATTGATTGATGTGTATGTAGTGTTGTAAAAAGACGTTAATGAGCTGAATTTGCATTGATTGAAATAACCATCAGAAAAGTGGAGCATCCGGAAATTAAAGAATGAAACAAAGTAAATAGTGTTCTTGTTTTTTTTTATTTAGAATTCCCGTTTCCTGGATGAAAGCTGGCTGCTGCCGGCAAGTGTTTTGACGTGGTGTTTCTGGTCTTGGTTTAATTCACTTGGCTGGGGTGGGTGGAACTTCATTACACACCAGGGCCCCTTAATCATTATCCTCTGCAGAGCAAAGAATCAGACTTGGTATCTGATGGACTGGTACTAAAAAACAAATAGAACAGGGTGGATTTGAAAATACTTTGGTATCACTAAAGAGGAAATGTGGTCCAGCCCTGATCTAGTTACCAACATTTTAATATGTCATAATATAATGACAATATAGGGGATATAATGGAAACTTGAAACTAATTGGGAAGGACATTTCTAAGGAGATTATTTAGGACTAAGTGTCATTTTTACATGTGTATAGGCTGGATATAGGCAAGGGTCATCTCATTTCTCATGATACAGCTATTTCCAGCAAGGGCACCAAGGGAAAAATTGTGCTCTTTTGTAAAACAAGATGGCCGCCAGACCTACATTTTCTTCTTAAATTTAAAACTGCTTTAGTTGAAAAATTGTTTATTTGATTAACTCCAAAGTTGACAAGCATCATCCCTGTCAATACAATTGACTTTTTCAAAAATGGTGTTTGTGCATAAACCAATAAACCACCTGATGCATTTCTTTAAAAACCTTTCAAAATCTTCGGTCATGTAGGAACAATTCAATAATTGATCATTTAATGTTTATCTGGGTTGATTAGTTCTCTTACTAACAACGGTGCTTCTATTTGGTTGAACAGTGCTTCTCTGTGGGTGAACAGTGCTTCTATTGAGTTGAACGGTGCTTCTGTGGTTGAACAGTGCTTATATTTGGTTGAATCTGTGTGGTCACTGTGTTTCAGGGAATGTCCTGCAATGGTAGTTGGAATGCATGATTTGTAGTTTATGTCACTGTGTTTCAGGGACTGTCCCGAGACCCCTGAGACCTCCTGCTTCACATGCATTGTTCTGCAGGCCAGCTCTACCTGTGAGAGTGACCAGATCATCAGCAGGATTGGTGAGTTAGGGGCCCTCGGCACAGACACATCATTTACAGCATTTCATTTATTCCCTCACACACGCCAGCATGTTATTACAGAACAAAAAATGCACAAGGAGCACATTACAAATTTAACCAAAAACAAATGGACCATAACATGACAGTTTAATAAATAACTAACTCTAAAAAAATGGCATAATCTGTGCCTGTCCAAAATGGTGGAATTTCAGAGGACACTAGACCACAATAGTTATTTTATCATTTTATAATACCAGGCGTTATCAAACACTCAAGTTTTTGTGGTTAATCAGTATAAAATTACTTTGTTTTATTAAACACACAGTGTGCTATTACACTTTCCAGATGCTCTGGAGAATAACACACCGAAAATATCCAACCAGGACTGATCTACTGAGCACAGGAAATCTTTTTATTACACAAAAGGGATACAATCTACAAAAATTCTTCTTGGTCGCTGTAACAGGGGAGATCTGGACTGACTGTCTGGCACATTCGTATTACTGCAGGTAGAGGGCAGCAGTCTCGTGGGATCCGCCTGTCGGTCATGGCAATGACACGGAGAGGTGGGGAAGAGGGTGTGTGTGCTTTCCCTCTCTCTGAGTGGCTGAGGGGCGGGCCTTGGGAGACTGCTCGGCCCATAAGAACTGGCTTGGTTATGCGCTCGGGTGGCCATGTTGGGAGAAATACAGTGTTGCTGGCAGAAAAGGTCAGCGTGAAACAAGGAGCAGGCGAGCCCGGCTGAGGGGCAGCCGTTCATAAAAACCCAAAACTAGTTTGCACAGAGCAATATAAATAGACATGTACCCAAGGGGACGTGTGTAGAAGTACGGGGAACCCCGGCCAACCCCGGCGTATAGGCATAGCCGAGTGTAGGACGGAGACCCGTGCTGACCGGCTTAGCGGCAGTGGGGGCACTGCATAAGTGTGGCAATGCGCCCCGCCCGTGTGCATTTGTGTGTTATGTGTTGCGTGTTGCGTGTGTAAATGTTGGTGTATAGATTGGTACACGGGATATAAACAGGTCTGTGTTTCACGTGTGATTTAAAAAGGTAGATTTATATTTAGGCACGAGGAGGGCACAAATCACTTCACGTGCTGGTTAAATGTAATATGTGAGCACGGGGTTGCACGTAATGAATTCACGTGCTGGGATTCAAGTGAATAATTAATTAGTAATTGAATCCCAGCACAACAGTATATATAGATGCACATTTCTTTCACTCAGGGTTGGGTGTTCGGTGAGTGGAGAACGGGATTGGAGACGGAGGTATTTGTGGAAAGTAAGAATAGTTAAATCTGCTCACCGTGTTTTGTTCATCTGTCTGTGCACTGTCTAGTCCGTTTTGTTTGTCTATTTATTTTGGCGCAAGTGCCGTGTCCTGTTTTGTGTTCCAACCTTTTATTTTCTGTTCTGTTTATTAAATGCTGAGCGAAACCATTCGCTCAGCTGCACCAAACCACACCTCTCTGTCTGTTTATTTCCTGCTTCTGGTCTGACGCCACCCACTCCGGCCGTCTTTGTGACAATAAGCAGCACTTTTGTTTGTAGTTTTATTACTGTGTTTTATTATCCCTTTTTCTTTCGCCTTCTGTTTTCATTATTATTTTTGAGCACTTGAAGGTGCACGGACTGGGATACCTGTGTTGGTAACCCTGTGGTCCTGGTTTACAACAGCGCCCTCTGCGGGCTAAACTAATTAAAATAATAAATAAGGAAAATAAATAAATCTGGGCACCTGTGCGGTGGTTACAAATAAAACCTTCTGTCTCCTGTGTCAGTGAATACCCCCACCCTTCCACACGTGGTGTCAGAGTGGGATTCACTGGCACTGCCCACACAAAGCAGTGCAAAACCAGGGAGCAGAATGGAGCCCCAGCAGTTCACCATCTTAATGGATCTCCTGCGGGAAACCCTTACTGCGGTGGTGCAGGGGAGTGCAAGAACTGCGGGGCCAGACCTATGGCTACAACAGCCCACGAAGATGACGGCAGAGGATCGACCAGAAGCATACCTGGAGGTATTTGAGGCGATGGCGATCTCTGCCGGGTGGGCCCGCGAGCAGTGGGCTAGCTACCTCCTGCCCCAGCTGACTGGGGAGGCGCAGGCGGCGGCGAGGACCCTGGATCCGGCGGCAATGATGGAGTACCCCACGCTGAAAGCTGCCATCCTCAACCGCGTGGGTGCGACTCCGGAGGGCTACCACCGCAGGTTCAGGGAGGAGAACTTCTCGGCGCAGGAACACCCCAGGGTCATCGCGCATTGTTTGCAGGATTACGCACGAGGCTGGTGGAGGTAGTGGTGGTCGAGCGGTTCCTGCAGTGCTTGCCTCCGGGACCGCGGGTGTGGGTGCAACGGCAGGCACCCGCCACCCTAGAGTTGGCGATCCAACTGACAGAGCAATACCAGACAGCGGAACCAACACCCGCTAAGCTGCCTGGAAACTGCGCTACACCGGCATCACCCCCTCGTCTGGCCCCAGGGAGGGCGAAGGGACTGGGGGGAAGGGGTAGCAAGGTCTTTGGATGGAGTGTGGCGGTGGGAGCTCCCGGCCCGAGAACTGGGGCAGAGTGGGGTCACCCACGGGCTGCTGCAGTGTTGGACCGGGGTCTCGCGCGGCCACCCTACCGTCGATCCCCTTTGATGGGTCCTGTGTTTCAACCTCCTGCTGAAGCTTTATGGCGAAAAACCAGTTCACTGATGTGTGGAACAAGCTGGGAGGTGAGCCACATCGAACGGGATTGCCCCGCTATGGGATGTGACGTCATTCGACCAGGTAAGACTGTTCCATTCCATCAGTCACTCCAGCAGACGGGTTTTGTGATTCCTGTGTCAGTGAATGATACACAAACCCAGGCTGTCTTAGATTCAGGGTGTAGTCAGTCCCTGATACAAGAGAGCTTAATCTCACCAGGGCATAAGCAAATAACGGGGCAGGTGCATATAAAATGTATTCATGGGGATGTGCGCACTTATCCCAAAATGTATGTGAATCTGAAAATTGGCCAGCAGGTGACGCGAGTGCAATTGGGTTTGTGTCCTCGATTGCCGGTACCGGTAGTTCTGGGACGGGACTGCGAGCAGTTTAATTGGTTGGCTGCTGTGACGGCCCTGTCCTCCTTATTGGCTAAGAAAGAGGAAGTAATTGGCGAGATCTTTCCCTTTCGTGACCCGGATTGCTATTGCCACAGATTTAGACCCCGCAAAACTAAACGGGAACGCCGGGCTGCTAAGAATGAGGGCTGGCAATGGAGGGAGTCCGAGAAGTATCAGGTGGGGGCGATTGGTGAAGAGACTGGGGGGGAGGCCGCGGAGTCAGCGCAGGGGTCTGGCTCTGCTGCCTCCGCTCAGGACCGACTTGATCCCGAGTTGGAAGCCATGGGAGCTGATTTTTTAGCACGTTCCTGTGACTTCCGACTCGAGCAAGGGCGTGACGACGTGCTGGGCAGGCTCTTTGATCAAGCAGCGGTGGTTAATGGTCGTGTGGTCGAGCCCAGACGCGCCGCCACGTACCCTCACTTTGAAATTGATCGAGACCTTTTGTATCGTGTTGAAAAATTACCTCAGACGGGGGAAGTGCGTCACCAGTTGCTCATTCCTCAGCCCTTTAAGGAGGATTTGTTGCAGCTTGCTCACGCTATTCCCCTATCTGGTCATTTGGGAAGGGACAAGACTAAAGCGAGGCTCGTGACACGGTTCTATTGGCTGGGGTTGGATGGTGATGTGAGGCGTTTTTGTGAACGATGTGGGGAATGTCAGAAAGCTAGCCCTAGAGCCGTCCCACGCGCCCCACTGGTGCCATTGCCCCTAGTGGAAGCTCCGTTTGAGCGTATTGGAGTAGATATAGTGGGACCGTTAGAAAGGAGTGCGGCAGGATACACACACCTATTGGTCATTTTGGATTATGCTACGCGTTATCCAGAGGCCATTCCCCTCCGATCTGCGTCTGCTAAATCTGTTGCCAACGAGCTCGTGAAGGTTTTCTCCCGGGTGGGAATCCTCAAGGAAATACTGACCGACCAAGGCACCAACTTTATGTCCCGGCTAATCCGTGGAACATGTAAACTTTTGGGGATTAAGACCATTAGGACCTTGGTTTTTCACCCTCAGACCGATGGTCTTGTGGAGCGTTTTAATAAGACCCTCAAAAACATGTTGCGCAGATTTGTAAACAGTGACGTGCGCTACTGGGACCAGCTGATTCCTCCCCTTCTCTTTGCTATCAGAGAGGTACCCCAGGCTTCCACGGGTTTTTCGCCATTCGAGTTGCTGTATGGTTGGAGACCCCGGGGTGTGCTCGATCTGGTCAGAGAGATGTGGGAGGAGCAGCAGGACAATTCGACCAATACTGTCCGGTATGTGTTGGATCTGCGCAAACGTCTTGAGTCTGTAGGAAAGTGGGCACATGACAATTTGCAGCAGGCTCAGCACAGACAGGAGACCCAATATAACAGGGGGGCCCGGTTGCGCACATTTCAGCCGGGGGATAAGGTGCTTCTGTTGTTACCCAGCTCTGAGTCCAAACTTCTGGCGAAGTGGCAAGGACCGTTTGAGGTTACACGCCGGGTTGGGGCGATGGACTATGAGATCTGCCAGCCGGAGCGACGGAGAGAAAAGCACATTTACCATGTAAACCTGCTGAAGCCTTGGTTACAGCAGGAGGCTTTGTTAGCGGCGCAAGCAGATGACGTCATCGACCTGGGACCTGATCTTTCTGTGTTGGCGAAAACAGGGTCGGTACAGATTGCAGAGAATCTGACACCAACACAGAAATGTCAGACTCGGGCGCTGGTGGCGGAATTTCCTGACGTGTTTTCTCTTGTCCCGGGGCAGACTCGAGTAGCCCACCATCACATTGAGACTGAGCCGGGGGCGCTAGTTCGCCAGAGGCCGTACCGCATACCTGAGCGCAAAAGGCAGGTAGTAAAAGCGGAGATTGACGAGATGCTCAGACTGGGGGTAATAGAGGAGTCCTAAAGTGACTGGAACAGTCCGATTGTTTTAGTGGATAAGCCGGACGGGTCAACTCGGTTTTGCATTGACTTCAGGCGAGTTAATGAGAAATCGAAGTTTGACGTTTATCCCATGCCCCGGGTAGATGAGTTGCTGGAGCGTCTAGGCACGGCTCATTTTATGACGACACTGGATTTAACGAAGGGGTACTGGCAGATACCCCTGACCCCAGAATCCAGAGAGAGGACGGCGTTTTCGACTCCCTTTGGGTTATACCAATTTAGGACCATGTCTTTTGGGTTGCACGGAGCACCAGCCACGTTCCAGCGGATGATGGATCGCATTTTGCGGCCCCATCAGCAGTACGCCGCTGCTTACATAGATGACGTGGTTATCCACAGTGAGGACTGGCCGAGTCATCTGTGTAAGGTAGCGGCGGTACTATAATCCTTGCGGGAGGCTGGGCTCACTGCTAACCCAAAGAAATGTGCCATTGGGAAGAGTGAGTCGGAGTATTTGGGGTATCGAGTAGGGAGCGGCCAGATCAGACCGCTGATTGCTAAGGTGAAAGCCTTGGCTGACTGGCCGGTCCCTACAACCAAAACCCAGGTGCGCTCTTTCTTGGGACTAGCGGGCTATTATAGGAAGTTCATACCGAGCTTTGCCACGCTCGCTGCTCCTTTGACAGACCTCACCAGGAAGGCTGCCCCAAATATGGTTCAGTGGACGGAGCCGTGCCAGAGAGCCTTTCTCGCTTTGAAGCGAAGGCTGTGTAGCAAGCCAGTGCTATGCAGTCCTGATTTTAGTAGGAGGTTCACCCTGCAGACGGATGCGTCAGAGACAGGTCTCGGGGCAGTGTTGTCTCAGGAGGTGCGGGGAAGTGAGCACCCGATCCTGTATATCAGCAGGAAGCTCCTTCCCCGCGAGAAAAACTATAGTACCATCAAGAAGGAGTGTCTCGCAGTAAAATGGGCAGTCGAGTCACTCTGGTACTACCTCCTGGGGCGACACTTCACCCTGATTACGGATCATGCCCCCTTAGCATGGCTTCACCGGATGAAGGATAACAACGCCAGAATCACGCGGTGGTACTTGGCCCTGCAGCCCTATGCCTTCAGGGTAGTCCACCGAGCAGGGAAACTGCATCAAAACGCAGACTTTTTCTTTCCGGAAGGCATTGGGTTGTAGGATTTTCGAATGGACCGGTGGTGCCATTCTGAGGGGGAGGATGTGTAACAGGGGAGATCTGGACTGACTGTCTGGCACATTCGTATTACTGCAGGTAGAGGGCAGCAGTCTCGTGGGATCCGCCTGTTGGTCATGGCGATGACACGGAGAGGTGGGGAAGAGGGTGTGTGTGCTTTCCCTCTCTCCGAGTGGCTGAGAGGCGGGCCTTGGGAGACTGCTCGGCCCATAAGAACTGGCTTGGTTATGCGCTCGGGTGGCCGTGTTGGGGGAAATACAGTGTTGCTGGCAGAAAAGGTCAGCGTGAAACAAGGAGCAGGCAAGCCCAGCTGAGGGGCAGCCGTTCATAAAAACCCAAAACTAGTTTGCACAGAGCAATATAAATAGACACGTACCCGAGGGGACATGTGTAGAAGTACGGGGAACCCTGGCCAACCCCGGCGTATAGGCATAGCCGAGTGTAGGACGGAGACCCGTGCTGACCGGCTTAGCGGCAGTGGGGGCACTGCATAAGCAGCACTTTTGTTTGTAGTTTTATTACTGTGTTTTATTTTCCCTTTTTCTTTCGCCTTCTGTTTTCATTATTATTTTTGAGCACTTGAAGGTGCACGGACTGGGATACCTGTGTTGGTAACCCCGTGGTCCTGGTTTACTGTCGGCAGTATCCAGACCACGGACAACAGCGCCCTCTGCGGGCTAAACTAATTAAAATAATAAATAAGGAAAATAAATAAATCTGGGCACCTGTGCGGTGGTTACAAATAAAACCTTCTGTCTCCTGTGTCAGTGAATACCCCCACCCTTCCACAGTCGCATATAATAACTATTGCAGAGCTGGTGCAGGGACAATAACTCCACTCAACGCGGCAGACCAGATACCAAGACCCAGGCTTGGGTGTACCCTGATATATTATTTGCAGAAATGTCCCTGCCTGAAACTACTTTAGTAGTTATAGTAGGGTCTTTTGTGTGCTGAAAGTGTTAGGGATTCTACTACAGTACTTTAGAATTGTGCAACCCACTCACTTAGAAGAGTGTGAGCCTGTCTCATTAAAAGAAAAAAAGGACATATGAAGATAATGCGGTGAACCACTTAATGTAAGTTATCTAAGAGTTAAAGTAAAGACTGACTGCAGCAGCTGTCCTGCTGGTTTGTTTCCTAGCTTCTGGCTTCAAACACACTGAGTCGTTTGTATGAGGAAGGGGAGAAGGCTCCTGCACACATCTCTCGACTGCCTTTTAACTGGTTAGGACAGAGACAGGGGGTAGCTGACTATATGCCTGCCGAGACCTGTACACCGGCTTTGACAGCTCTGGAGAAACCATCCATA
Organism: Acipenser ruthenus; assembly: GCF_902713425.1. Classification (NCBI taxonomy): domain Eukaryota; kingdom Metazoa; phylum Chordata; class Actinopteri; order Acipenseriformes; family Acipenseridae; genus Acipenser; species Acipenser ruthenus. The sequence goes on along the minus strand of NC_081207.1, from coordinate 12,361,836 downwards.
CTGCCTCTCCAGCTGTGAAGACGACCATTGTCATAAACCATACTGGTGGTTGAGAACGTTAGGTTGCGGATGCAACCCCGGTTCCCTGAAAGAGAAAATAACCATCAAGGTATGGGACATTGCCATCAGGCAGTAGGGATTGGCTGAGCTTTATGTCAAAGCTGCCGATAGGCCTCCGCGCAAGCTGCCGTGTAAGCCCGCCCCCCTGGGAGCTTACTATACGCAACGCGCGGAGAGCCACTTCCTCTTTTGCCCTTCAGGCCGTGAAGGCTTCCAGAGCAACCTTGCGGCTTGATGGTTATTTTCTCTTTCAGGGAACCGGGGTTGCATCCGCAACCTATCGTTCCCTTTCAATTTGAAAATAACCATCAAATATGGGAACAGTGTACTCAAGCCGTCGAGAGGGAGGATTCTCGGCAGTAGGACAGACTTAAGTCATAACGCAACTGCGTAGGCAGTACATCTACGCATATGCGGAGCTGCGCCTCAGCGTCTATGCTCGCAATGACACCTGTCCTAAGGTGGAATAGTCACACCATATTGTCAACCACTCTACACGTCCGCAACCTGAGGCATCATAGAGTGTAACACAGATGCTCCAAATGACGGAGCAGAGGATTCCAGTACATTCAACTGGTAGAACCTCGTAAAAGTATGCGGTGTAACCCAACTGGCTGCAGCGCAAATGTCAGACATCGGCACCCCTCTAAAGAGGGCCCAGGATGTTGCCATACCCCTAGTGGAATGTGTCTTCAACTGCCCTGGTGGCGGAAGTCCCATAGAATCATATGCTAACTGAATAGCATCCACTATCCAATGAGAAAGGCGTTGCTTAGACAACGGCTGACCCAAAGTCTTAGAACCATGGCATATGAACAGCTGTTCTGTTTGCCTCACAGTCCTTGTGCGGTCAATATAACACCTTAATGCCCGCACAGATTGCTGACCTCCATGAACTGTGACATTTTGGAGGTGAGCTCAGCCACTCCAAATGTGTCCTGATATCGCCTGCCCCTTCAAGGGGAGCGAGAGTGCCTTCTACGGCGAGGCGATCGAGATCTCGACCTAGACTCCCGACGGGGACGTGCCCCGCAAGAGGAGGGACTGCGGGAACGTTCCTGAGCACGCCTGGCTGGGGACCTCTGACCAGCTGTAAGCTGGGAGGATGGGTTCCGGGGGAGCTGTGACGTCACCGGCGGCATCAAAACAGATGACGGTGGGGCCGAGACGGTATGGGACGACCCCGAGGATGGGGAACGACCCCCAACCGCCTTCCTAGCTCTCTGGCGAAGGGTGCGTGTCTGGAACCCCGCGCATAGATGGCAGTATGCCCTATCTGCCAGGGCAGATGCGGCATGGTCCGGCCCCAAACATGCTACGCAGTCTTCGTGTGGGTCGCTGGCAGGCAACTTGGCCTGGCAGGTCACGCATCGGTGGAACCCAGACATCGTGCCTAGCACTCGCAAGCACTGACGAGCAGTAGAGCGAAACGAGGAGCACTGATGTGTGCGCGTTGAACGCCGAAGCGTCGAGCACCGAAGTGCGTGCGTCAAACGCCGAAGCGTCGAGCACCAACGTCGAGCACCGAAGTGTGTGCGTCGAGCACCGCTGCGTCAAGCGCCGAGGTGCGTGCGTCGAGCGCCGAGCACCGAAGTGTGTGCGTCAAACGCTGAAGCGTCGGGCACCGAGCGTCAAGCACCTGAAGTGCGTGCGTCGAGCGCTGCCGCGTCAAGCTCCGAGGTGCGTGCGTCGAGCGTCGAGCGCCGAGCACCGAAGTGCGTGCGTCGAGCGTCGAGCACCGAACTGCGTGCGTCGATCGTCGATGCGTCAAGCATCGACGCGTCGAGCGCCGAAGCGTTGAGCAACGAGCGTCGAGCACCGAAGCGTCGAGCACCGAGCGTCGATGGAACGAGCACTGAGCGCCGAAGCGTCGAGCACCGAGCCCCAAGTGCAGAAGCACTAAGCACCAACGCTGCACAAAGCGCCGAAGCGCTGCACCAAGCGCAGAAGCGCTGACACCAAAAGCGCCGGAGCGTGAGCGCTGAAGCACAAGTACCGAGTGTGGAACGCTAGCACAGACGCCTATGCGTCAGCTGACCCGCCAAGCGGAGACGCTAAGTGCTGGTACAGTGTCTGATGCTGTGCAATACTTACCTGATGGTGCTGGGGATTTTGCACGTTAGTGGTTATCTTCCTCTGTATAGTGAAAGGGATTTTTTTTTTTGTGTGTGTGTTTGGACGCTGCAGCAATATACAGAATAAAATATATATAGTAAGAGAGGTGTAGTATACAGTTACCACGTGGCGGGTAGAACGCGCCGTGGTGGGGAAGGAATACTGCAGAGCAGACTACACACACACACACGGTCTAGCCTAAGCGAGACCGAGGATGCAGATATGCGCGTGGCCTAAGGCCAACGCAACACGTGTCCTAAACAAATAATACAATATATATATAAACAATATACAGACGTGCTCAAATTTGTTGGTACCCTTACAGCTCATTGAAATAATGCTTCATTCCTCTTGAAAAGTGATGAAATTAAAAGCAATGTTATCATGTATACTTGCATGCCTATGGTATGTCATAGAATAAAGCAAAGAAGCTGTGAAAAGAGATGAATTATTGCTTATTCTACAAAGATATTCTAAAATGGCCTGGACACATTTGTTGATACCCCTTAGAAAAGATAATAAATAATTTGATTATAGTGATATTTCAAACTAATTAGTTTCTTTAATTAGTATCACACATGTCTCCAATCTTGTAATCAGTCATTCAGCCTATTTAAATGGAGAAAAGTAGTCACTGTGCTGTTTGGTATCATTGTGTGCACCACACTGAACATGGACCAGAGAAAGCAAAGAAGAAAGTTGTCTGAGGAGATCAGAAAGAAAATAATAGACATGGTAAAGGTAAAGGCTACAAGACCATCTCCAAGCAGCTTGATGTTCCTGTGACAACAGTTGCAAATATTATTAAGAAGTTTAAGGTCCATGGAACTGTAGCCAACCTCCCTGGGCACGGCCGCAAGAGGAAAATCGACCCCAGATTGAACAGAAGGATAGTGCGGATGGTAGAAAATGAACCAAGGATGACTGCCAAAGAGATACAAGCTGAACTCCAAGGTGAAGGTATGTCAGTTTCTGATCGCACCATCCGTCGCTTTTTGAGCGAAAGTGGGCTCCATGGAAGAAGACCCAGGAGGACTCCACTTTTGAAAGAAAAACATAAAAAAAAGCCAAACTGGAATTTGCTAAAATGCATACTGACAAGCCACAATCCTTCTGGGAGAATGTCCTTTGGACAGATGAGTCAAAACTGGAGCTTTTTGGCAAGTCACATCAGCTCTATGTTCACAGACGAAAAAATGAAGCTTTCAAAGAAAAGAACACCATACCTACAGTGAATCATGGAGGAGGCTCAGTTATGTTTTGGGGCTGCTTTGCTGCGCCTGGCACAGGGTGCCTTGAATCTGTGCAGGGCACAATGAAATCTCAAGACTGTCAAGGCATTCTGGAGCGAAACGACCTGCCCAGTGTCAGAAAGCTCTGTCTCAGTCGCAGGTCATGGGTCCTCCAATAGGATAATGACCCAAAACACACAGCTAAAAGCACCCAAGAATGGATAAGAACAAAACATTGGACTATTCTGAAGTGGCCTTCTATGAGTCCTGATCTGAATCCTATCGAACATCTATGGAAAGAGCTGAAACTTGCAGTCTGGAGAAGGCACCCATCAAACCTGAGACAGCTGGAGCAGTTTGCTCAGGAAGAGTGGGCCAAACTACCTGTTAACAGGTGCAGAAGTCTCATTGAGAGCTACAGAAAACGTTTGATTGCAGTGATTGCCTCTAAAGGTTGTGCAACAAAATATTAGGTTAGCTGTCCCATCATTTTTGTCCATGCCATTTTCATTTGTTTTATTATTTACAATATTATGTTGAATAAAAAATCAAAAGCAAAGTCTGATTTCTATTAAATATGGAATAAACAATGGTGGATGGCAATTACTTTTGTCAGTTTCAAGTTATTTCAGAGAAAATTGTGCATTCTCCGTTTTTTGTGGAGGGGTACCAACAAATTTGAGCACGTCTGTATACACACACAATATATTACAAAAACCCCAAAACACAATAATAATAATAATTACTCCGAAGAGTATAACTGAAATAAACTCGGAGAAGGGGATAAACCAGCTTCTCAAGCCTAAGCTTATTGAGTACAATCAGTTAACAGCTCTAAGTCCTACCGCTACTGAGGCTTTAGGCAAAAGAGGAAGTGACTCTCCGCGCGTTAAGTACAGTAAGCTCCCAGGGGGGCGGGCTTACACGGCAGCTTGCGCGGAGGCCTATCGGCAGCTTTGACATAAAGCTCAGCCAATCCCTACTGCCTGACGGCAATGTCCCATACCTTGATGGTTATTTTCGACTTGAAGGGAACTACAATGTCAGTAGCCATTTTGCATAAAAATTGAAACAACCACCGTTCAAAACACCTGACAACTGCCTCCTACGAGTATATTTGTCATATTTTGCTGTTGTAAGTTTAAATATTCCTTTTGACATTCAGAAGAGCAAACCCCAAATTTCCAAAAGCTCTTAACAGATCTAACTAAGACTTAGTATATGGCTGATGTTCAGTTCTGAATTTCAACAGATTCTATAACCACAGAATACTTGATTTCGAATGCCACTGGCAGCAGCATACATGTTCAGTTATTTGACAAATACTGTTTCAGTTAGTTATGTTACAAACAAGGATTCCCAGTGTTTTGAAGTAGCTGCTGGAGTTGTTAAATGTCCTCCTAATTGGAACACAAATGGCTTTACTTTGTGGCAACCTTTATGTTTACAATACTGAATGTATATTTTGGGAAATTCTTATTTAAATAAAATAGAATACATAAAATGTAGTTTCTGAACTGGTGCACATGGAATTCCCATACTATTTCTATCCTGCAGATCGCGGGTATGGTTGGATAGGGTTTTGGTGTTAAAAAGCCTCATCAAGACCACAGCTTTATCTGTTCTTGTTTGAAAGTTCTTGGGAATGCAGCGGCAAATTCTAGTGTTGGAATGGTTTGAGAGTCACTACATAAACCATTTTGGGAGTGTGTGCGAGTGATCCATGAATGGGGCATTAGGCTTGCTGATGTCACGTAGGCAACAATGGGGAAAAAGGTAATGAAACAATAAATAACAATGTGAGAATTAGAAAAAGTTGATCCAAGCGGAAAACAGAACAACAATACAAAGATCAGGGAAAACATAGATTGTGTGGTCTTAAGCAGCAAATGAATATTTATTCCCCTCTCTGGACTTTTTTTTTTTATTATTCAAAAACTGCTAAAGGTTGTAGCTAATTTATGTAAACAATGTGAAACAAATCCGAATGCATGTTGATCTCACGTTAGTCTATTAGCATGGATAGCGTATTGATGGGAAATATGTTTGTCAGATAGAATTGATTAAACGTTAAGGTTAACCTGAATGTATCATTTGTATTATTTCACTAATATGAAGAGTTTGTTATAGTGCCACAAGATACAAGCCAATTTTTACACAACTCAAGCTTACAGCAGCCAGAAAGCTGTAACTTCTGATAGGGTGTGGATATCAACTTGTATAAAACAGGAAAAATAATAATAATACTTCAGTTACAGTTAATATTTTTGGTGGTCATTAAAACTGGGAATTGCAACCCATTAATGTTCCAACAATGAACCCCTTCACTGTTCTACAGCCAACCCTGCCTCTGGTAAGTTATATTTTTACACCTCCTATTCTAAAATGGTTGTGATAAATACAAAGTATGATAGAAGCCTTTGGAACATTTGCCTACAGAATTGGCACATTCCTTTATAGCCAGCTTGAAGATCTTCCTATAAAAATAAAACACCACAGGCATCTTTCTTAAAGTAATTTAATACAAAAAAACACTAAAACAAGATAATGCATCATAAATAGTGTATATTGTAGCTGCCATGTCTTACATCAAACTGTACAAAAGTATATAAAAAGCAGACTTTACTATCGTGGTGCCTGCTACCCAAGAAGTGAACATTACTGTTTTTTCTTGGACACCTGACTAATTATACTCATGATTGGGGAGCAATTAGACCTGGTTTTGTATTATGAAAAGAGCCATCAAGTCAAGATTATTGCAAGTATGGACCTCAGATTTGGAGTGTTACAATTATAAAGCCTGCAGTGCTGGCAGCAGTAGTGATTCAGTGGCTCAGTTATTCATCTAGAGCACCACAGAGCACACTGCACTACCAACTCTAGGTCCCACATAAACGCTGCATTCACTTCTATCCCAAGTTACTTGTGGAATGAATTTACCATTAAGTTATAAAATTACACATCTCTTCACAAAACAAATGCCCACTAAGAAATAAAATGAAACGTAGTTATAGTACATTTTACTAGAATATCTAGAACACTAAGCCCTTTCCCCTCGTATCCTGCGTGCCAGCTGGATGTCTTTGGGCATGATGGTGACTCGCTTGGCGTGAATGGCACACAAGTTGGTATCTTCAAACAGTCCAACCAGGTATGCCTCACTAGCCTCCTACAAGAAGAAAAGCAAGATTAGGACTGCTTTTTTAAAAAAAAAAATTGAAGTAGAATTGTGATCATTGCCCCCACCCTGCCCCAAGCACCAGAGGAGCAGAGCTGTGTACCTGAAGGGCCCCAATGGCAGCACCCTGGAACCTCAGGTCAGTCTTGAAGTCCTGGGCAATCTCCCTCACCAGTCTCTGGAATGGAAGCTTGCGGATCAGCAGCTCAGTCGACTTCTGGTACCGCCGGATCTCTCTCAGAGCCACAGTACCAGGCCTGGGAATATTACAACCGCAGTATGTAAAATTTCAACTTCAAAAGCTCTTAAAAGCAGCGATATTAGACACTTTTGGAATAACTACGCCATCAGGCCATCTTAACCTATCCATTTTTTTAAAATATAAATATTTAAGTTAATATAAAATGTTAGAAACAGTTGTACCAAATAATATAAGATGTTAGGAACAGTTGTACAAAAAAAAAAGCTAGCTAGAGCTCTGAAATACTACATTAAGCAATTTATTTTAAAAGTTTTAATCCAATGAAAACCGTCCTGAAAAATCAGGGATTGCTATAGTATTTAACCTAAATTATGACAAAGATGACATGAAGGCAATACTGTTAAATTCACAACTTCCACATGACAAACTAACTTACCTGTAACGATGGGGCTTCTTCACTCCACCGGTAGATGGCGCACTCTTCCTGGCTGCCTTGGTTGCCAGCTGTTTCCTCGGGGCCTTGCCACCAGTGGATTTACGCGCTGTCTGTTTTGTACGGGCCATTTTCACTTACCTATAGTGATGAAATGGAGATTATAACATGTACCCTGCAATTTAATAGCAGGCGAGAAACGGAAAGCCAGACGTATTTTCTTAAAACAAATGAAAGTTATGTTTATAAAAGAATGGTTTCTTTGGAAATATATAACTCGTACTTGTATCAAAGCACTTGGATAAAAAGGGGGGGCAAATTTGCCATGTCACCGCCACACACTTCAGCCCCTCCCCTACAAACGATGTACTAATATGTTACGTAACGTCTCTATAAGAACGACTTTGTCTGCATGAAGAAAAAACCCTGAACATATGACAATACAAGTAGAGCCTCGTGTTGAAACTGAAGAAGCGGCAGACTGTGACCTGCCCACATCCATTGCTTTCTGAGGGGGGAAAAAAAAAAAAAAAAACTCGTAACATACACCAACAAGCTGTGACTTGCAGTGTGGGGTGAGGATATGGGAATCCATCACCACAGTACGGATGAGAGAAATAACACGAAATACTCCTAGCTAAGCTACATGCTCAACTAGATCTGTCAACCGACAAACTGGGTTTAAGCTACTGTTGTAGTTTGTGGAAAGATTCGATATGCTAATTACAAGACATACAAAAAAAATATAAAATAAAAAAAATAAAAACACAAACTACTGATTGAAATACAGGCGGTGAACACAAAAGTCCACGACTCGCGGTAAGCTGTTGCCCCAGCTGAACACCCACGTCTGGAATTAGATCTCCATTTCCCGTTACAAATCCCTCAAAAGATCACTGACTGAGTTCTCGTCTTAGTTCAACAAAGCTCCCCTTCGGCCGCCCTTGGTAATCTAAGGAGTCTGGGCCTGTCTAGCTATCCTAATTCACACAAAAACATCAGATTGCAACGGGACTACTCACAAGTACTATAACAGTACACATTTAAGAAAAAACATTTCTTCTCACCCTTTTTAAGCAGATTTTTCTCCAAACAGACTTGCTGTACAAAATTCCTGTAATTCTAACACAATCTAACCTCACAAAATCAGATAGGTTCACAAGTCCCTTTACTGCCGGACATTTGATATTTATAGTTTCTGAAGGCTGACGTAATTGCGTAACAATGTCGTAGATTTACAAATATGGCAAAACCTTTGGCGATTGGGTAAAAACATTGTCAATTTATATACGTCATGCATATTTTTACAAGAAGAGACGCACAAAAACAATCCTCGGCATTGCTTTTGAGTAATGGGCTGTTTAAGATTGGCAAAAAATAACATTATTTGATCCTTAGTGTGCTTAAACTAAGCACAGTTCAGTTCAGGTTTTTCTTTATTTTTTATAGTTTATTTTTTATTTTTATATACATACATAAAATACAAAAAACGCATTTACATACTTGCATTTAAATATACTTACTTACCGTAATCTACGTTTTAAACAAGTCTTTCTTAATTGCATAATCCCCCGAATCACATCTTTGTTTGTACTCTCAGCGTTCCTTATGTTTACCATTCAGAAGCAGCGAGCAACAATGGCTTTAAAAAAGGATCGATACTCAATTGCTTAAGCAAACGTTACTTTAGCAAACTAGTAGGCAGTAGGCACAGACGTTTTTATCTACCAAACACTATTTTCTAACCAACATTATCTTACTCAGTCTGACAGACTGACTGTGTATATTACTTTTGGGCAGTACTCAACAAGGACAATAAATATGGGGAAAAAAAAGATTTAACCGTTTGCTTTGCAATATACCGATTACAAAACATATTTATTTAATTTCCTTTTATTCAACAAATATGTTGTATTTTTTGTTCTAAAGCTGCATCGTTTTATTAAAACAAACACCAAAAGCAAACGTTACTTTTCCATTTCAAATTATTGGCAACATTTCACACCATTGCAACAAAAGCGAAACACTAAATACAAAATAACCATGAATAGAAGAACAAGACTGAGGGAGTGGGACTGTTCTTGCTGCAATGCATCATGGTTCTTCTTTTTCACAAAAAGGCAATGGGCACTACAGTTCCCAGGGTCCCGTGCGTTATTGCCTCGATTTCCCGTTCCCAGAGCCAGGCGCATGCGTAGTTTGGGAACTTATGCGGACCGCGGAGTGTAGGGAACAATAATAAAGGAAGATCGGAGGAGAGACAGAAACATGTCGAAAGGCCCCGCAGCAGTGAGCTCTTCATCCGGAGCCACCGCTGCCACACCTGCCCCCATCGCCACAGGCTCCGTGTCTCCTGCCAGCGCGCTGCACGCACAGCCAGAGAAACCGCAGCACTACACGTACGTAACTCACACTCTACGTGAACAGACAACGCGCAGGCCTACACCTGACGCAGCGAGCGAGAAAGGGGGTTGGGCTTGATCCGTCCCGAACAGGTCCAGACCGAACCAAACCGCGTAGGAGGGGATCTGACTGGTTGCTTTGTTCTGGGCGGCCTGGCTTGGAAGGGGGCAGAAAAGTGCTTAAAAATACTCACATATTTTTTACATTACTTTTTTGTGTCTTGTTTTGATTAGTACCATTGTGCAATGCATTTATATTATAATTAGTATATTGTGTTTGTTTAATTAAGACGAATCATGATTTGTAAAACCCTAATTCCGTATGCTCAAGTTATTGTAAGCCTTTTAAATGGTAAAGGTGGTTAAACATACATAGACGTTGATTAAAGAAAACAAGTTTTAGTAAGGGATAGATGAGCTTAATGCTCAGAATCCTTTCACTTTTAATATACCCTGTAGTGATGGACGTGGCACGCCATAAACATACTGTAGTAAACTGTCTCGTTCACAATTTGACAGATTTCTTTTAGACTGCATTGTGGAAGGAGTTGTGTTAAAGCTTTGTAGACACTGGTGTGAAAAAAAGCAAAACTACAGTAGGACATCGTGGAGACATACTGTGACACTTAAATGTTTTCCTTATGGAAAACTGCTTATCCCGTTGTCCACTTGGTATTAACATTAAGGTATTGTGAGCACATATGGAGGCATCTTTCCCTTTGTATGTTACTTTTGTATACCTGGAGGACAGGTGGAATTACACATTTCACAGCCATTTATAATTCTATACATACTGTTTGTAATTCTATACATACTGTTGATATGTGTAGTGGTCATACTCTTTTTCATCATACTGTTCACTAATCGCAGTGCTGTCATTTTAAATGCAGCCATGGTGTGGGTTCTATGCTACTGACAATAATAATAATAATAATAATAATAATAATAATAATAATAATAATAATAATAATACGACTACTACTAATAATATGCCATGCAGCAGGGATATTGTGGGCCTCTGTACATCTGTATGTATGAATATCACATTTTAGAGTTTTGCATATCTAAAGAACTACTGTAATGACATTTGGTTAGGGGACTTTCTGGCACAAGTATCTGAGTCTGAGGAAATAAGGTCCGACAGGTTCTCCATATATGTCATATAAACGGACACCTCGGGGCGTTGTACCCTAAGTCATGTTTAGGGCAAACAATGATTATTTTTTTTATTAAGTATTCTTACACCAATAAAGTAGTCCCATTATAACTCTTAACTGCACACTAAGTTAAGCTGAGTAAATGAATTTTATTAAAACATGCAAAAGAAAGTACATCTTTATTTTTGATGTTGTGCACATTGCCATTGAAAAGATGCACCAGGGGGCGGAGTTGAGACGGCACTGAGTTTTTTTGTTTTTGTTCCTGTCACTGACACACTGTCTGAGCAGAACAGACAGGAGGAATAAAAATACATTCAACGACGTCTCGGATTTCATTAATTGTTCAAGGTCTATGTCAAAGAGGGGTGGATAATGTGCAGAACTGTCTTTTTGTGTTTTTCTGTAGCATTTACAAACCGCTAAAAATACATTATTTGAAGTGACAAAGTCAGGGTGAGTGAGTATAAAGACAGCAATTTTTTTGTTTTGTTTTCTTTGGCTATCTTTCAGTTAATTTAATTGTTCTTTATCCAAATCAGCATGTCTACTTTCTACTTTTGGGATTTTTTGCAGGTAATTGGTCACTCAGTTTCATAGTTACTGTGTGCATCTGTATTAGTACATTGCCAGCCCTGGATTATAAGTCATTGTAATAGATTTTAATGTTGCAGGGCTCTAAATTGGCAAGAAAAAAGGTCAAAGCCAAACTGGCCTTCAGTTCAATACATTTGTAGAGGGCACCAAGGCCACTAAACTTAAGTCAAGGCGAAAGTGTAGGATGTTGTGGAATTTTGCTTAAGATTCATATGCAAATCTAGTTATTAGCCACAGAAAAAAACAACATTTTGTTCAATTTCAGTAGCATATATTCTACACAGTTTAACATATTTATAGATTAACTGAAAAAACATAAACTTATAAGATGGACAAATATTGATAATAAAACTTCTTGTCCAAGGGACAAAATGGTAGAAAAATCTACTTACCCTTCTTATAAATCTACTTAACCCCTCCCCGTTGCACAAAACAAACAAAGTAGAATAGAACTTGTAGGATTTAGCTTTAATTTTAACGTAGAAAAGTATTTACTAACATTTTGGTTCCGTTGTGGTAAAAATAAGGAAATTAAAACAAGGTGATAAAAGCCATTACTGTTATTTCAGTGCAGTGATATATACATTGATATATAAATTGAGCCTTTTAAAAATGTATGTGTGTGCAATTTCCTATTTTTTAAACGGGACACCTTGTTATTTCGGACAACCTGTCTGTCTCCCGACATGTCCGGTTTAGCAAGGGGCTACTGTTCAGCTGAACAGCAATGCTCAAATAATGGAGAATTTGCTAAATACAGTTATCCTGCTTGTAAAACAGATACAAAAAATAATGAGGCAGCACAGAACAGCATCTCATAGTTGAGTTAGGTCAAGGCCTGGTCCCACGTTTGCTTTTTCCTCATACCGGAAGTACTTCTCTACACTCTCCCTCTTTCTCTGTCTGCAGGTACCTGAAGGAGTTCCGCACTGAGCAGTGTCCCCTCTTTGTGCAGCACAAGTGTTCCCAGCATCGGCCCTTCACCTGCTTCTACTGGCACTTTGTAAACCAGCGGCGTCGCAGACCTATCCGCCGTCGGGACGGCACCTTCAACTACAGCCCAGACATCTACTGCACGCAGTACGAGGAGGGCTCAGGCACCTGCCCTGACGGTGACGAGTGAGTGAGCACAGCTCTTCCTTTGGGGCGGGGCAGCCTGTCCGGATCATAGTGCAGTGCTGGGGTAGGGAAGGGACCACATGAAAAAGGAGGGTCTATTTGTAGCGCAGACAGTCAAAGATGAGATATATATATTTTTTTGTCATATCTCGAGCACTGCTAACGTGTGTCTTAACCACTGCAAAAGAGTTGCGCTCGTCTGCATTCATGGTTACAGAGCTTTAACTTTATCTCATTTCACTGACGGGACAGAATCTGTAATGGCCACAATCACCCAATACTGCCTGTTACACTAGCTGTAATAAATGAGCCACAAACATATTTTCAGAACTTCACTCTGGAAGTACTTCGCTGAGCTTGATCCCCTGAGGATTACAGTCACTCAGATGATTTTTCAAGGCTTTAACATTGAGAGGCACACATAGCACCATTTGAACGAATGGACAAGGTAGAGTTGTATATGATTGCTGGCTGCTCCTTAGTATCCTGACAGAAAGATAACAAACCAGGTTGGTCTCAGGCTCTTCTAAGGGGAGATACAGGTGGAGACAAATGCAGCCTCCCCAGCTGCAGCGCTGCTCTTATTTTAACACACAGCACTTTGTAACAGCACCTCGAACAGCTAACAAACAACTGCTCCTAGAGCCTACCGCCTTGGAGTGTCCCAATGGAAGTGGTAAATGTGGGTCAATTAAACAATCGCCGCCAACTGATGTATGCACAATGATTTCTTTCCAATTTGTGTGATTTCTTTTCATTGTGTAACTGAGCTGCTCTGAATACTCTGTGCACTTCCAAGCACAGCAATACTTAAGCAATTAAAACATCAGTTACAACATTAATGCAAATATTTACTCCCACAATTTACATTTGGGAAGCCACCTTTTATAGTGAGGATTAGACAGCTCACCATAGGCGCCCACACACAACCAGTGCTGCCCACAGCACGGACTTGCCATTGCCCCCACAAGCCCATGCCAACATAATATAAACTACACTTTTGACCTTTTATTTTACTTGAAGTGTGTGGGCCCATTCCAATGTGTGCTTAAGTGAGGATGTGTTGCTCTGTTTCAGCTGCCCATTCTTGCACCGCACCGCAGGTGACACCGAGAGGCGCTACCACCTTCGCTACTACAAGACGGGCACCTGCATCCACGAGACAGACGGTAAGGGCAACTGCAGCAAGAACGGGCCGCACTGTACCTTTGCACACGGACCACAGGACCTGCGCACACCCGTCTACGACATCAGGTAGGGGGAAACTTGCCCTGATCTAATATCCAGCTCTTCTGAAAACATTTCACACATACAAAAACGTCTAAGTTAGCATTAAGGGATCAACCATGCAGAGATGTGATAGCTATCAAACGGGCCACGTTCTGTTCATTCATGTTGTTACCAGTTCCTGCCGCAATAAAAATGTTTTTTTTTACTGTACATGTCAAATGTTAGAGTATAAAATTATATCAAATACCTAACTTTGCCCAGGTAGTCTAGAAATAAAGTGTTTTCATGTTTTCACGTGTTTTCAGGGAGCTCCAGGCGATGGAGGCAGTGCAGAACGGGCCGGCCGCTGCTGAGGGCAGTACTGAGGGGCAGCCAGCCATTGCAGCCAGCTATGCCCTGATTGAGAAGATCCTGTGTGAAGAGCCCCGGTGGCAAGGTAGTGTAAGACAGTCCTCATATGCGCATGACTTGCTTCCTAATGACTCCTGGCTACTCTTCTCTGCACAATCACTAGTTTGCTGCTGTGACGTTGTTGCACATGCACAGATAAAATAACATCACTCCCGGAGTATCTATATTTATGTTAAGTCCATCCGGAAAGACAAAAACTAAATAATTCTGATAATATCAAATAGCTACAATTTAAATCGCAATAAAATTATTAAGAGTATTGAAAATGTAAGAATAAAAGAATCCACAATATGTTATTTACACTGAAAACAAAATATTCGGAAACTATGAGTAATTCCAGCTGGATTTTATTTTAAAAGATTTCATTTAAAAAGGAGTTGATCTTTATGAATCCACATTATTCAAGCGCGGTACTGTCATATCTGAAGAAAATATTTTAGAATACCATTAAATATGTAAATTACAAAAAAAAAAAAATCCCTCTGCAAGGTAACTCCAACCTTCATTCCAAAACCGCGTAGCCAGCAGGCAGACAATAACCCAATTTACAGCCAGTTATGATTACAGGGTTATACTATGATACATTATGATTACAGAGATTATTATTATGATCTATCCTGTTGCCTGGTTAATGTATACAGAACATCAAGCACGATAAGCTAGCACATTGCTCTTAGAAATATGCCCTGGCTTGGGTGATTGGTAAGTGACTCCTGTGCCCTTGTTCTCACAGAGACCAGCTATGTGCTGTCCAGTTACAAGACCGAGCAGTGCAAGAAGCCCCCCCGACTGTGTCGCCAGGGTTACGCCTGTCCCTACTACCACAACAGCAAGGATCGTCGCAGGGGCCCCCGCAAGCACAAATACAGGTACCAGTTTGTGCTTGTCTGGAAATGCAAAATGTCATCGATTTGTCGAAATCTGTCTCTGTCAGTTTCTGTCAGTTTCTGTCTACTACCCTAAATACTGATCTATGTGTTCATCTGTAATGCGTGTCTGTCTATTTATCTCTCCTGGTTGTCAAAGCCGAGGGTAGAATGGCTGAATGACTGTGTGTCTGTGCTGTCCCCAGGTCGCTGCCCTGCCCTGGGGTGAAGCATGCTGATGAGTGGGGTGACCCCAGCAAGTGTGAGAACGGAGACGGCTGCCAGTACTGCCACACGCGCACAGAGCAGCAGTTCCACCCAGAGGTACCTCCAGCACCTGGGAATAGGGTCTGGTTAGGAAGTTACCTTTAAAAGGTTGCAAGCATTGCTTCAGTAAATATGCTATGCATCCTTTCTTTAAAACTGTGCTGTTTCAGAGGCCTTGCTGCAAGCTGTCTCCTTAACTCCACCCCACTTTTTGAAAGTGCTTTTATATGCACTGCCTCCTTTCTATGTAGATTCTAAACCAAAGATTGCCGTTTGGTTGAAATGAAAACCAAGTTGGCAGTTTGTTTTAGCAGAGCACATCAAATGTATTGAAGCCAGATGCACTCATTAACAAAGTAGAGAGAGAGAGAGATTAAACGAAGAGAAGGAGAGATTAAACAAAGACATTTTATGTTGTGTCTCCCTGCAGATTTACAAATCCACAAAATGCAATGACATGCAGCAGGCTGGCAGCTGCCCACGCGGACCCTTCTGTGCCTTCGCTCACATGGACCGTAAGTGACTTTCTGTTAAAATTCATACAGTGAAATAGTTAATGAACAGACAGGTCAGAATGAAGAACAGACCAGTTACGATATACAAAATACATTCACTTTAAGATTCAAATAAAAGAGCATTTTGTAAATTAAGTGCTTCAGTTATTTTCAGTATAACAAGAAAAACAGTGACAAGTCTATTGAAAAGTAATATCCTATTAGAAAAGTAATTAATATCCTACATTTGTATCAGTTTAAATACAACAGTAGTACTCTCTCCTGCATCCACACTCTCTTCCCACACTCACAATGAAAAATAGAACAGCAGGCCCCTGTTTTTTCTTCCTGCTCCTGTCACAGGTGAGTCCTTAACTATCGTTCTTTTCATGAATTCTCCTGGATCAATACTGTACTTGCTAGCCCCATAAATCCCCTAGTGGTTACTATTACCTGTATAGTTCTAGATTCAGGGGTGGACAAATCACTACTATGTGTGGTAGACTGATGGGCTACCAAAAGGTAAACTATGGTAGCCCACCACAAATTTTGGTAGCCCACATTTTTCAGTAGATAAACATTTGCCATTTAACGCTATGCACCATAAAAAAATGTAGACAGATACAATTGTAAGGTGGTAAGGTTCTGAAAAGAAATCTGACATCACTTCACCACTAATAAAACATGTTTGTATACTGCCAAAGTTTGCTAACAACCTAGTTTCTGTTCATAATTCTACCAAACAATAACAGGCTAATAATAGTTTCTTTATATCTATATCTAGGGGATCCAACCAATATCTCATCATTAGTTTTAAAATATTCACTGCGTAAAATTAAAAGAATCATGTTCTTGGTCCTAAATGTGGGAATTATTGTGCACTTGTAGTAGTAGTAGTAGTGTTGTTTTTATTTTTCCTCACCTGTGCCATTTATAGAACCCACCTTTTACCCGTCTTCATTAGCTAAACAATTTTGTACTGTTTATACGTTTATATTTTTAAATATTCATAAAAATATCTATAAAGCACATAAATATAAAAAGGATTCGTTATTTTTTTCTTTACCCTGTGCACTCACACTCACAGTATCCACTGCGCATTATTAGTAACTAAACTCTGCAAGTGTTGCATTTGTTTTCAAGATGTATTATTATTATACAATCAATATACAGTAGTATCGTACAAATAAACTTGGTGGCCTAAACGTGTACACAGAATGTAAACATGAGCACGGCTTTCTGCTGACTTAATAATAATGTCAGGGTATACATTTAAAACAGTACAAATGCATTGCACACTTTATAAAGACATTACCATGTGAGGGGGCTCCTCACAATACAGTTAGCTAATTGTTCAGTTGGAAATAAAAAAAATAAAATAACGCACCTTTATTAACTTTCTGCTGTGCTCGAGCTGCAGTGTCCCTGCACCTCGGTAACACACTGATAGCCACTGAGGGCAGTGACGACGCGTGGGGGGGGCACGCCTGGTCACGGGCCCCCCCCAGATTTCTGCTGCGT
Source organism: Acipenser ruthenus (assembly GCF_902713425.1). NCBI lineage: Eukaryota > Metazoa > Chordata > Actinopteri > Acipenseriformes > Acipenseridae > Acipenser > Acipenser ruthenus. The sequence goes on along the minus strand of NC_081207.1, from coordinate 12,344,552 downwards.
TAGGATCGCTCACACTGAAACGTGTAAGAAATAAAGAAATTGCAATATTGTTATATTTTTCGCTTCCCATTATAGTCTACCTGTGTGTTCACACAGGACGCGGGGCGGACGTGGCACGGGCGGCGCTGATTTTTCTTTTCGCTAACAGAGCGAACTTTTTATTTACTGCGTTGCTATCAACCAGTGAGAATACATAAGCAAGCTGTACTCGCTCAACCCCACACACAGATGCATGAAACATATAGGCTATGATTACTGTATATGCTATGTAGCCTAGCTACTACACACATAGATGTGGTAGAGGACATCTACTATGTAATAGTAACCTGTGTATTTACGTAGAATGCACTTGCCTCTCGACATATCTTACTGCCAGCTGACCTCTCCAGCGGCCAGCCTACTAATACAGTTATCATTTTTTTACGGATTGTGCAATCAGCTTCATCAAGGGACGGTAACCAAGTCCATCCAGGTCTTGGAGCTGGAGTGTTAAATGTACAACCTATTATTAATTGAATAACTAAAGAAATAAATCAGAATGAAAACAGTTCTGGACGCTGCTGAGAGAGAAACGGTAAAACTGTTTCAATTCCTGAGTTCAGTTACCTATTCGTTTTCATTCTGATTATTTGTTTAAGCTACAGCGCGTCTGTCGGCTCAACAAAGCCTGATAGGCTAGCGAATGTCAGTGCAGTGCGATACCATAAAACGAGTGGCTGGATTTGCTGTCAATCAACCAAAGTTTTTTGTTGGATCAGCTGTTCGTACATTTTTTTTTTTTTAAAGGCACTGTAGTTATACAATGTATGCAACTGTGTGCATAAGTCCCTCTTCCCCTGAACCTCCAGAAGATTAGGTACCACCGGCATGTCCTGCGTCAGTCAAACGGTAATTAAATTAGTCAAGATTTGTGAAATTAAATAAAATGGTTTGCTTTGCTTTGAACACCAACTGTTAGTTAACAAAAATGAACAACCATAAGTACAAATTAAATTATATATAGTTATTTTTATTTATTATCATAATGTGAAATTGAAATCTGATGCGCATGATTTCAATTTCACATTATTGCTTTGTATTTCCTTTTTTTTTTTAATTGGAAGTGTTCTAAACTGATTTTTTTTTTTTTTTTGCACACCAGTGTATTTGGTTACTGGATCTTCTGTTAAAAAAAAAAAAAAAGATTGTTCTTTATTTTTCGAAAATAAAACGTCAATGCACTAATAAGAAATCAGGTTGCTAATTGCACCACTGTGACTACTCACCTTAAAGTTACCATTTCCACCCTCTCCCGAAAAAAAAATCCTGGCTCGCCACTGTTGCCAGGGTTTATTATTTAAAAATACGTAAGTGTGCAGTTTTTCAAACTTTCAAAACTTAGTAACATAACCAAAGACTGTCTAAGACCCTTCACCGTTATATTTGTTCTTGTGTGAGACTTTCACTTTTTCAGTTAGCGAAAATATGTGCTAAAAACTGAGTGAATTTGAGCCTGTTAAAATGGTTTGGAGTTTTTCTACAACAAAAAAGCTAAGCCACCAATACCAGAGACATAAACAGAAACCAAACCTGACTCTTGTAGCTTCAGAATGTTATTTACAGCACGAGAGTGTGACGATACTTCCATTTCAAATGCTCAGGTTAGTGCAGGTGCAGCTGTCTGTCGATAAGAGACCCTTGCCTGTAAAGTGTTGTTTGCAGCTCTCTTGATTGACAATCTCGTGTATTGAACTGTTTGTGATGAAAGATCTGGTAATGTTAGAAAGCTAGCTTAATGTTTACATAAAAAATGTTAAAATCGGGCATCAGGTTTGAGCACAGTTTTTTTTTTTGGGGGGGGGCGGGCTGTGCAACACCAGTATTTCAAGCCACGAGTCGCCACTGACTGAGGGTACGGTGTTCTCTCCTGTTTATTTGTTTAATATATATATGTATATTATCTCAACCATAACTCTGGTAAAATATAGTAGCCTACTATATACTGCCGGCACCATTTTAGTAAAGTATAAAGCAAATTGGTTTATCTGTCATGTTACTGATCTTGCAAGCAACTAATGCGTGATTTAAAAAAAAAAAAAAAAAGAAAAATGGAATGTCATGAATCTTAAGACATGAACCAGTTACGATTGGATTTGCTGGTTACTACAGCTACTGCTTCAACCGGGTAGGCATGTACTAAACTGGAAGTAAACTGAGCTGGTTTATCAGTCTATCTGTACAAAGTAACCAAAGATATTCTATATAGAAGATCTTCGAAGTAACTGCGTAAGAAAAAAAAAATCTTTAGAAGCCGCCAGTAGTCCCGCGGGCTTTGCAACATTACAGTTCGGTAATCCGGATCCGATTTTTGGTAGACCTGGGCGCCCGGACTACCGATTTGTCCGCCCCTGACATTAACAGTAGATTTATATGAAGGTACTGTAAGCAATGCAGGATTAAGAGTGTGGTGTTTGATTTCCACAGAGCCTTTATGCAGTGATGAGGCCCAGTCCTCCTGCTCGGCCTCCAGCCCAACGCTTGCAGGCCTGCCCCTCTTCACCCCTGCAGACTCGCTGCCTGTCAGCCCTACAAGTCCGCACACCACTGAGCTGCACAGCGTAAGCAAACAAGCTCTCTTTGTACCTTTTCAATTAGATAAGATTAGATCATTTAAAAGACAAGTGTGTCTCAGTTAATGTCTTACAAAACATATGGATCCAGAGGCCTTCCAGTCCAGAGGCCTGATTTTCCACTGTGGGCAAATTGCTCTGTAATACATTTACTAGGGTGGAGGTGATTTGGCCATGGAGAGAGATTATAAGACCAAGTTTTTGTTTTATCTGTGTTTTAAATTGTGTAATTTAATGAATGAAACCTCTATTAATGTCTTAAATGTATATATATTTTTTTCATACCTATTAAATCTGGAGTGGATCTGAATTAAAAGCTGTTGTTGGTGTTTCAGATTCTGTCCAGCAGCTGCAGCTCCCCCAACCCCTCCAGTATTTGCGTCTCACCACAGAGGATGCTGGGACGGATGCTGAGCCAGGAGTCCTCCAATCTGGATGCTCCATTCTTCACAACTGTGGGAGGCGGCTACGGAAAAGCACCAGGGTTTGAGCGTGAAGACCAGGTGGGCACACTCCTCCGAGCTTACATAGTATTATGACCCTGGTACTTAATGGGTAACTTGCCGGATTATGCCATATCCATAATATGCAGATAGTTTATTTATTTATTTTTTTATTTACGTTATATATATTTTAAAGTAATTATTTTTGGCAAATTTAAAGTAAATTTGAGCTTTAAACACAAATACCAGTTAACCACTTGACTGCCACTGAATGCTCCTTTTAAAGTGTAATTTATTTCCCTTGAATTAACCTTTATTTATTTATTTATTTATTTATTTATTTATTTATTTATTTATTTAACTTGTAAGGGACTGGTAATGGCGCAAAGGATTCATCCTGTGTGCTGCACCCAATTCAGTTGTGGTCATTCTCTCCCACCACTTCAACACTAGCATTGCATCTCTTACTTCTGTATGGGCAGGGATCAGCGAGGGAGAGGGATTATAAATCATATCAAACTGAATGCCACCACTTCGCAGTCAAGAAAACCACATGTATTATATCCATTCCTGTTACGTCAATGATTTCGCATCTCCCCGTAGTTGTATTTTTCATTGACTTAACTATCTGCTGGTGCGGTGCTGTGTATAACAAATTTGATTGACAAATGACTTTACCAGTCAAAGTCGGAAATGTTGAGAGATGTGTAGCAAAGGTATATATTAATCAGGAATGTAGTTACTTTCTTAAAAATTGGAAAAAAAGAGTTGAGATAAAACTTTTATTCGTTATGCATAGTGGTGGCATTCTGAAATACATATTTTTTCCAAAGCTGCGCAACTAGTCACCTGAACTGAAACCGATACTGACTATGATTAACGTTACGAAACGGTGTACACAGGTGTAAGGAGGGTAGCTATAGCTACATTTTATATTCAATTTTATTGAATTTAACAATTAGTATTCATTACAGTATATAAATCCCTTGTGATGTCATCCTCTGTAAATAACATCAGTTTTATAGCTAAAGATTTTAAAAAAATCTTGGCTAAAGGCGCTGTAAAAAATGTAAGTAAATAAATAAATAAATAAATAAATAAAATAACAAATAGTGGACTATTAATCCCCCCTTGATTTCAGGTTCCGGCATATATAAGCAAGCTTGCTATTGAAACTATTCAGTTTGTTTAAACAATATTCATTATTGTTTACACCCAAATTATTATTATTATTATTTTTAATGGTATACATAGCACTTTGTAGTGACATGACAGTAGCAGCTTGAACTTCAGATTCAGCAGCTCTTTGTACACGTTAGCTCCCTCTTGTGGCAGCAATGCTGCAGGTTAGTGTGGTGGAATCAATGTCAATAATCAAGCAGGCAGACATGCTTTCAGATGTTTCGAATCACATTTCTGTTTGCTGGGTCCAGAGAATAGATTCGGAAGGATAACTACTGTATTTTTCAATTGCTGAACAGTTCTTGCACTAGAAGGTGTGTTGAATGAAACAAAACCCATGTTATAACCGGGGGCATCACTTCACAAAAGGCTTTGGGGGGGTGGAGAGCAAAGAATGCATTTAGGGAACCCCTCTCCATAATAATAAAACTCTGCAACAAACTTACAAAAAAAAAAAAAAAAAAAAAAAACTGGCAGTGAAGCAGCATCTTCAGGCTTCATTTTTGCAAAGATATCAACCAGAACATCAAAATCAATTTTTTTTTAACAATTATTTTTCAGTTTCCATTGCAAGCAGATCACTCAGACAAGGATTGGTCATGGAAGTTCGAAAACAGATGCTAATTGCTTGCAGTGGTTACTGGAAAAATGATGACAACCTTGATTTTTAGTAATATAAGTATAAGTAATAGCACATATCCTTTTGGAGTTGTACCAGCTCAAAAAGAGAAATAAAAACTACCGGTGGCGTGAGCCTAGCTTTTTGTTTCCCTCTTCAACTCAGTAACTTCTTAATTAGTTAAAATAGCACTGGCTGTTATGGCCAGCGGCAGGTTTTTGTGGGCCTCGTCCCCCACCTTCACTCCCAAATAAAAAATATTATTCTGTCAAAAAGGTTTTCATAATCAGTAGTTCCTCACTAAACCGGACATGTCTGGAGACATGAGCTGTCTGATTAAAAAAAAAAAAAAAAAAAAATTATAATAAATCTGTACAGTAGGCCTATACGCAAATCAAATGAATACCTCTAGCGCCCTTTTTTTTTACTTTAGCCTACCGATAACACACAATAAACATGCTGCTGTATTTTACACATTACTGTACAGTGTGAAAATAGTAAGATTTGTTTTTATTAATGATATATTAGCACATTTTCTTTTTTAGTGTAGCTTAGTACACAAATAACAGAAAACTGAACACACTTTACATAAATAATAATTTTTTAATTTACATAGAACATTTTACAGTGTACTTAATGCAGCAGTTTTTTTTTCCTTCCGTTTTTGACATCCATTTTTGATGGTTTAAAATGGTGTAATTATAATAGGTGTTCTGGCGTTGTGATAATAATAGACGTTATGATATTGATGCTCGACAAAACGCTTGTCAAGGGAAAGTCTTGATTGTTGGAAAGTAAATGTGCCAATTACATGATGTCTTTAATTGGCACATCTGTATAATGTATGTTGAGATCAGCCAATAGCTTTCGGCTTTACAAAGCCCTGGTGAGGGCGGAAACCAATAGGGAGTGAGAAGAGGCGGGACTAAGGGAACAGGAGGCAAGTAGGAAAAGAGGAAAAAAAAGAGGGGAGATCTCAAGTTTCACTGCACTGCACGCATACAGTTTAGTTTAGTTGAGTGAAAATGAAACGTTTCTAGTCCTAAAGGTTGCTTGAGTAGGATAATTGGCACAGAAATAATACATTTACTCATATTTCCAATTTTATTTCTGTATGTGTGTGGGCCCCCCTCTGGCATTGGGGGCCCCGGGGGCTTACCAGGGTTGCCAGGGTCCTTACGCCAGCCCTGGCTATTATTTTGCTGTTTGCTTAGTTGCTGTGACATGATAAATCTTATAAGCTAAGCACTTTTACTTTTACGTTCCCAAAACACCTCATAAACACTTGAACATAATTATTAGTAAAACTTTCTCTTTTGCTTTTTTGTAATACAACGTACACAACAGATGCTATCATTAATTTTGAATTTCAAATGCAAATTATCGCAATAACTTGGGAGAGGCTGTTGCTATGACCTTTTTTTTTTTGGCAGAACAATTTTAAAACGTAGCATTGCAGCTTTTGGGAAGAAAAAAGAAAATGTTCAATTCAACAACATTACCCGAAGCAGGAACACTTTAAGCCTTTTAACTTCTCACAGAAACTGCCATTTGGGGCCCCCCGGCGAGCTTGGCAGGGGCAGCCGCCCCTGTCAGCATCCCCAACCCCAAACAAATGACGCCCCTGGTTATAACTATGAACTTCTGCTGCCTCAATGTTATTTGTGTAATTAATGAAAGAGAATCGGAGAATAGGTTTGTGCATTTGAGAAAGGAGAGGAAGACTCATGAAATTAATTGGAGACTTAAGTTGATGAGTAGTAATTACCCTCCGCAGTACAAATTTAAAACGCTTTGCTGCTTTTTATACAAAAAATGAGAAAGTGGGTTGCGTAGAGGATATAGCGAGTCGGTTGTGTAAAAGAAAATGGCAGTAGAGTACAAATCTAAGTTATGCATACAATACATGATGGTGCACCATCTTCATACCGTGAGCATGTACTGGCATAGGCAGGCCTGTTTATACTGGTTTGAGGATGCTTCCTGCACTGTGTGGTTACTGACAGTGATTATTACAACACCACCATCATTTGCCACGTTTCTACCCAGTTCTGTTGTTGTCTTTTTATGTTACGCTGACCAACTTTAATTTTTTTTCTCCTCACTTGTTGTCTTCTTGTTCTTCCCACCCTGCAGGCAAAACAGAAAGCACATACCCTGGAGCATAGGAGTGGAGACCCAGCCCCCTTCCACTGTAGTACTGGACCCACACCGGTTCGACATGCACTGGTACTGTCACAGCACAGTACAACTCTTTCTACCCATCAAAGAAACGTGATATTCTTTATAATTACTGAAATGCAGCTTTGATGTATGCTATTGCGCTGTACTTTCCTAATCCAGTATGTAAAGAGAATTTCATCTTTGCAAAAGGGTGGCTGCAATGAAATGCACACTCGCCTGACTGCTCTCTTTTTGTTTAGGATGGACTGGGTCTGCTCCCTGTTGGGAGCCCCCCAATGTCCAGCATCTCCTCCAGCATGACATCTAGCCTGGCCACAACCCCCCCCAGCCCTGCAGCCAGCAGCAACACCCGTGGCATGAACGCCAATGCGCTGCCCTTCTACCCCACCAGCGACACCGTTGAGTCCGTCGTGGGTGAGGACTGCCAGGCTTTTATTTGTCATTTAGTGATTGGTTTCTTACTCATTAGGATTTCCACAGCGAGATGTCACATCCTGTTTACAAGTGGTTCCCATAGGGCAGCTGTGTCCAGTTTTGGTCACCTCACTACAAAGACATGAATGCACTCAAGACGGTACAGAGAAAGGCTGAACCTGGATTAATGACATGAGCCATAAGGAAATATTAAAATAATAATAGGATCTAAAACACTGGGAGCATTTAAAAAAAAAAAAAAAAAAAATTCTCAATTAGATCCCACTTGTAGGAACAAATGGTTTGCTTAGAAGGGACGAGCCGTGGTGAGACAAACTTTTCTTACGTTCTTATATTTCCATTCCACATGCGAGTATTAGAAAGTATTCATGTGACAGGAAGTTCCTGGGGCCCGGTGAGGTGCATTGTGGAGACTGGAGTTCCTTGACAGGAGCCGGTATGTATAAATATACCAGTGCTGGCACAGCAAGTACAGTATAAAAAAACAAAAGCCAAACTTTGCGCCAGGTTGTTTAATAATTGTTCAGGATGTGATTGCAGCGCAAGACAAAAACAAACCAGAAACTGAGGAGGTTACATGTTTCACCCTTTCAGGACCAAGCATTTTTCAGTGCGATGCTCCCCCAGGACCAAGCGTTTTTTGGCTATAGTGGACTATTTTTTACAGTAGCATCTTGGAAATGGTCCTTTTTTTCAGAACACTCTGGGGAGCATTATAAAGTACTTGAGAAACCAGACAAAGAGTATTTTCACACTTTGTTTGCATTGCTAACATTGCAGAGTCTGCCCTGGATGATCTGGACCTCAATGATTTTGGCATGGCAGCGCTAGAGAAGAGTTTCGACAGCACAACTGCAGCCCGCAGCAGCATCATGATCGGTAAGGGGGTCACTTATACAGGGTCCCAGCATCTTCACCCCTTCGAAGTACAGTTTAAAAGCACGGCCGTGTGGTGCAGGGTGAGTCAGACAGTCAGGGGAGAGCAGGTTTGCGTCCTGGCTGTGCGAAATTGCTGGAGGGATTCTAGAGGGAGTGTTGCATTGGCTCTGTGGCAAAACCAGCAGCTGTTTTTAATCATTGGGCTGTAGATGATTGGCGCCCGCAGCCGTACACACGTTACGCGTACCTTTTGATTTGCAAAATTTTGTCTTCATAAGTGTGGACTTGCAGGTATCTTGTGCGATCGGTTGATGCGAAACAGACATTTTAAGCTTATAGAATCATGCTGTTTATTTATTGGTAGTAATGAGCAAACGGAAGCAGACATGTTTGGTTGAAGTCTTAAAAAAGCAAAAATCTCTTCTGATCCAGAATGTCAGAGGGAAAAAAATCAGTAAAAGCACTGAACCGTCTGTTTCTGGCAAATACGTTGGCGGCATCAAATGCTAGTACAGTACTACTGCATGATCTGAATTCTGCTGCTCTTCCAGGATTCGGCACGGTAAGAGCACATTTAAAGTTTAGTTTGTATTTTAGTTTGATCAGTGTCTTATATTAAAATGAATAATACATTTTCCTACTCATTAACACATAATTGCCAAGTTGTGTTGTTGTTGTTGTTGTTGTTGTTGTTGTTGTTGTTGTTGTTGTTGTTGTTATTATTATTATTGTTATTGTTATTGTTATTATTATTATTATTATTATTATTATAACCAGTAGTAGACGTTTACAGCCCTATAAATTATATTAGAACTCCCAGAGTTTACAGTCTTATTATGTACAGCTGTAAGAGTATAAGATTTATTATGTACAGGTCGCGTGGGCATCTTAACTGACTTCACAACAGCACATAAACTGTCAGTGTAATGAAACTGATGACCAGATTTCAAAATGTTGCTGATGAAAACAGAGACGTGTTAGTTGAAAATCACGAAAATGCTGCCAAACAAAAAACAGTAAATGCGAAAATGAAGAAAACAGGAAAATTCATCAAATAGCAGAACAGCAACTCGACAACATTGCAGTATACTGGGAAGCAAAGACAGGTATTTAACATGACACAAATATGAAAGTTCAATTTACTACAGTAACCAAACGGACTTCACAAAAACAAAAGGAAATTTAGTGGCAAATCAAAAGCATTTCAAAAAAAAAAAAGGGAAATGGTCTTATGTGCTACTTTTTCAAGCTATTGTAAACAGTTACAACTAATTGTAACAAATAAAGCACACCAAAGTGTGCAATACAAAGCCTGTAACTGTATCTCGGGCTTCTGGTGACATGGATACTCCACCTTCCGTCTCGTCATTTATCTGCCACGAGAGTTTATTCCTTGTAATATTATTGTTATTAATGGTTTATTTTTTTGAACTGCCTGTTTTGTGACGTGTAGTGATTGTGAGAGTCCTGATCAGCTGTAGTGATTGTGAGAGTAAAATGATTAGATATGGAACCAACATAAAAGATGTGTGAGCTAGTTTTTCCCTTAGATTAAGTCTGTATTTCAAATAGGTTTTATTTGTAGCTTTTATTATTGTTGTGGACTATTTGGCTGTCACTGTAGTTGCTGTTCTGTCTCGATGGCAGCACGCTGTGTTTATTCATTTTTAGAAAGGGAAACGGTGATGCAATTTGATTGCAGTTTTCTAATGTAGTGTAGGTGCTGTGAAACGCATGAAAGAACAAAAATGCAGCACTCTGATTGGCTGAAACACTTTACAGCATGGCGAAGCAGAGTTGTTATCGGCATGAGAAGGGATGTTGGTGTGGTTCAGGGGTGTGTTCCATGTGAAAGATTTCGGGGGGCACTTCTGCCAAGAGGACCATACTGACCAGGAGCCCAGTGGGCTGGCCTTTGTCCTCCAGAGGCTGGTAGCTCTCTGACGTCTGCTCTCGAGTTCCTGGGTGTAAAAGAGGAAGCTGGCTCAGTCGTGGGATCAAGACACCCACTGAACCTTCAGTTCTCCTGAGCTATGTGGGGAATTGCTGAGGTGAGGGGGGAAAAAATGATTGGACAATCCAAATTGGGGAGAAAATCGAGGTAAAACAATTGGGCAGTCATAATTGAAGTCAGTACCTGTTCTTAGGAGTCCTAGTGGAAATACAACCCCCAGGTGTGTAATATTGCCATTTCTAACCTTCTCCTGTCTCTCTTTCTCCCTCAGGGGGGAGTTTGCTGCAGAGCTCGGCTCCCGTTAACATCCCTGGCTCTCTGGGAAGCTCCGCCTCCTTTCACTCTGCCTCACCATCTCCACCAATCAACTCTTCTCATTTCATGCCCTCCAGCCTCCAGCAGCACCAGCGCCACCTGAGCCAATCAGACGGCACCTTTCCGCAGGGCTCACTAGGTGAGTGTTCTTCCTTAGGCTTGGCGGGAGGGTGAGCATTTGGTATGAAGGGTTAGGATAACGATCATATTGGCTGTTAAATGGTTAAATATGAGTAAAAATGAACTGTGGCATTGAGTGAGACATTGCAATAAGAATGTTTGTCTTTACCAGGTCTGAACGGAATGAACAGCAGTATCTGGGAGCACTTCCCCCCTGGGAACTTCTCCCCCAGCTCCTCCCCCGCCTTCCTGACAGGCGCCAGCCCCGGGGAGCTGACACGACTGCGGCACGAGCTGGACGAGGCCAGCAGAGCGCTGAAACAGTGGGAGGAGTCCTGGAGACAGGCCAGACAGGTGAGGCATGAACCTCCCCACCCCTTCTGTGTCAACAGCAACTCCAACTGTAATACAGTGAAGTGTGTATTTGGATTCAAGACTGTCCATTGAGATGTTGGGACATTTAGAGAGAAACTATGCTGAGTCAGGGTCCTGGCGCACCAATAATTGATTACAGTTGGTTGACGCACAGTATTTTGAAGGAGTGGATTAATCCTGTGGTTTAACCAGGGCCAGTAGTCTTTGTGATTCCCCAACCACAATACTCCCCTAATCATACTATTTTAATGTATCAATCTGTTTGCACCACAAACTACCGACAGAGAGAAAAACTGAGAGCAAATCCGAGAAGACGTGGTGTCGAAATTACTAGTTTCAGTTACTGATGGTGAACCAAAGCATCTACTCTGTTACCTGTGGTGAAGTCTTGCCATATAATTAGATGAAGCCGTTTGTAATTGAAACTCACTGCCGCACTCCCTCTTACAGGTGTGTGACACGAGCAGGGCTCTGAAGGAGGTCACTGCGCTCTGTTTCTTCGTGTGTGTGTGTGGTCGCCGTGTGTTAACAGCGGGTGTTTTCTACAGGCGTGTGACATGTGGAAGAGGGAGGCGGAGGAGGCGAATGAGGACGCAGCCAGCGCAGGCCGGGAGGTTGCCGTGGCGGTCAAGCGGAGGGAGGTGCTGGAGCAGCGAGCTCAACAGCTTCAAGAGGAGCTTCAGTGGCTGCAGGCCGGAAAGGAGCCGCAGATCCTTCACTGCTACGAGCAGCTCCAGCTGCTGCCCCTGCCCACGCTGTATAACCTGCAGACACAACTGCGCTCCGGCCTGGAGAGAGTCGAGCAGGTAAGGGCAGAGCCAGACTCCAGACACGTAGCATGGGCTTCAGAAACAGAGACATGTACAGGCAACTGCAGAATGAACCAAAATGTTCTGCTTGAAAATGTTGTGTTATTCGCATTATTTACTCTAAAGAGCTATGAAATTAGATCAAATGTAGGTTTCTTGGTGTCTATCGGCTAATTAAAACCAATTTGATTTAACTTTTTAAAATCCTAAGTTGACCATGTTACCCCAACCTTACCAACAGCCCAGAAACCAGGATGAGAGGACACTGTTGGAAACTATATGGGACACTTTTTTACACAGAGAATGGTGAGAGCATAGAATGGGTACCAAGCCATGTTTTTGATTCTGAATCATTGGCATCCTTTAAAAACCTTCTGGGGAGCAATCGGCTACTCGGAACTGGATGATCATTGCTGAGTTGAATGGCCTTCTCTTGTTCCTAAATATTCTTAGGTTCAATTAAGATAAGGGATGCCGCATTGATTTATACACCAAATCCTCCTTCACTACTCCAGTTTATTTCTCAGGTTTACCGCCACCACTTTGACTTCGACAGTTCATTTTTCACTGTATCATATCAATCATTTTACTTTCTCACCTTAGCACACGGACCCTCATTCAAGCACCTGCACATTCCTTCCATGTGGGAGGACCACATACTGCCTACAACACCAACACCAACACAAACAGCTGAAAACAGAACACCGTGAAGGCAGTACCTAAGCAAAATGACTTTCCGGGGTATTTTTCAAATTTTCCTGGCTTTTGTATTCTTTCCTAAGCGTTTAAGTTCTGGATGATAGTTTCAGTATGACAAAATGTTTACCCTGTATTGTATTTAATTGTGTGTCTGGTCCACTTTGTGTGCCATGTGCTGGCGAGCTGTGTTGAGTTCTGAGCCCTGTGCTATCTCTCCCCAGGCTGTCTTCCAGCTGCAGAAGGTGAAATGTCTTCGCTGTCAGGAGGGGAGCCGTGTGATGTTGCCGTGCCAACACACTGTGCTGTGTGAGGCCTGCTCCTGCACAGAGGAGTGTCCTGTCTGCCAGCCTCCCGGGACACTGAGCCTGCAGTCCTGACCACACCGGCCTTCCTGCAGTAGATTGAGGGGGGGAGACTACTCATATCTAATAGACTATTAGAGCTGGAAGAGCCCTTCTATGTACAAACTCTATCTGTTTACCGGCAAGTGGCAACAACAGCACCCAGTCGGCTGATTTTGTAGGAACCACCAGTGATCCCTCTGGTTATCTACTCTGTCAAACTCAAAGCAGGTCAACCACAGTTACACATCTCTGTAACACAGAGGGGTGTTATTTAAGTCCTGTGTAAATGGCTGAGGGATTCTTAGAAACATTTATTGTCTAGCTCTGTCCTTACAGTCTGAACTGGGTGAGGGGGCAAGTAGGCTGCTTCTGCAGTATATCTTACATAACCGCATCCTGCTTTTGCAATTAATTTGGCAGTAATAATTTCTAACAACTGTGACCTGTTCAAAGTCTAACATGTAGAAACATTTAGATGTTGCTAATCTAAAACCTATCCTCCAAAGAATTACCTTCCCACAAACCTAGAACCAGTTTGATAAGGCATTGCCAAACCAATTTGACACAAACCAGAGATGATGTGCTTTTATGTTGCTCTGACTGAGTTGGGGTCCACTAATGTATAAAATCCTATAACGCAGCCCTCAAAGATGGAGCTGTGCTGCTGTTCAGCTGTTAAGAAGGAGAACCTTTTTTTCTCCTTGCCATTCCAGGGCGATTAGTGTTGTGCTTTCCTTGGCCTGCTGGCTCCCAGACCAGGCACTGCTGTGGGTATGTGCCTGTGCAGAGTTCACACACAGCAGGGTGACCAGGCCGACCAGCTGGGCAGCAGCAAGAGTACCTGACCATGATGCAGTCCATAGCCATTCATTGGCCAACACAAAGCTGTGACCACATAACACGACCAGCCTGAGCCAGTTTACAGGCAGCCTTCCAGTCATAAACAGGTCCCTGCAAACTGCATCTTCATGGTGTACAGGGATTCATTTCAGTTTTCTCTTAAAGCAGCAGCTTATTTCTATTTGATCTTTTCGTTATATACATCATGTAATGTAATAATGCAACCCTGCCCCCCACCGGCTTTCCTTTAAGAAAAGGCCATATGCATTCCAAACCTGTATTTCATTGCAGCATTATTTGTGTTTTTGTCTTTAATATGTCCTGTAATGGTAGCTGTTGGATGTGAGGCACGAGGGTAACTAAAACAGTATCCCGTGGCTGGCAGTCAGAGCATCGTGTGTAACTATTGGCAGGTAACAAACACATGACTTGATGTCCTGGACTAAAATGGCAAAGGTTTATGTTGAAATGTCTGAATCAGTTCAAAGTCAAATTCCCCCAGTGCCTACCACCCCGGCCTAGCCTTTTCACACTTTGTGTACAGACAGCCTCAGCTAAAAAAAATGAATCGTTGAAGATTGTTTTAAAGGTTGTTTAACTGGTCATTTAAAGTAACAACTGTTTTTTATTAAAAAAAAAAAAAAAAAAAAAAAACTTTAATCAGAAATCGACTAACAAATCTAATCCCGATAAAATAACAAAAAAATAAGAGCAGGGAGTTAATTAAGTATATAAACAGATACACATAAAGTAAAGCTCTCCAGACATAGATTACGTTACATAATATCAGCTCTCCCAGGTTGGCTGCAGAAAGTGATTGACATCACAGTGCGAGATTTATTAATCTCTTAATAGATATTTATCTTTAAATCTTTAAAAGTATGGTGGTGCACTGGTGTGTGGCTGACCTCTTAAGGATTTCTCCCACTAAGGGCAATGTCAAAAATACTATATAACTCAGCAGAAGAGCACTGTTCATTAATTACAACCATGATGTTCCACTGTGTAACATTCCTGCTCTGTATAGTTTGTAAGTGAAATATCTTGTGCTTTGATAGATAATCCTAATCATTTTATGATGGCGCTTTTTATAAGAACACTAGTTTATAAAGAGATTTCAATTTCTCTGTGTCTTCCCTGTGGAGATTCATTCTCTTCTTCACATTCAAGACATTCTGATTTTATTTTTCTTTTTAAATGTGAGTGTACTTCTACTTGATAAGCATTTGTTTTGGCGATGTCTGAAGGGAATTTATATGAATAGAACTCGTTCCAGAATGATGTTTTTGGATTTTGTAGAGGAAAATAAATCTATTTTTTGCTAGCAGGTGTTGTGTTGAGTTTTATGGAAGCTTGGGTTACAAACCTCTTTTCATTTATAAAAAGGTAATGAAACGATGGACTGTACAAGTAAAAGATTGCAGGTCCCTGTGAAACAAGTAAGCAATCAATAACTGTCCCCTTAAGGCTATATAATTGCAATACTTCCTGAGTGGTTCTGAATACTCAAACACTGTTTAGTCTGTCTGTTAAATTGCTTTCAAGAGCTGTTCTTCAGTTCTATATGCCTGCCATAGATAGATGTAACTAAAGGTTAGATCACTGTCTTTATAAAAGAGCCAGCACCATCAAGTGATTCCTTTGGTTTTACAGGCTATACACTGTTAAACACCACCGCCATCTAGTGCTCACACATTGGCTGATGTTGCCTTCATTACTCTATGGCAGGCATTTGACTTCTTGTGGCGCACTTGGGTTAGACAGGTTGGCAAGTGTGTCCAATGAAAAAGATAACATTCCATTGAGATCTGGGGACTGCTGGGCATGAAGCTGAGAGAAGCCGGCATCATTCTCTGCAAACAAGTAACAAATAATTCATGTACTTTAGGAGTCAAATTATTTTCTAACGTGTACCTGTGTATATTGATGGAAAAAAAGTCTTGACTGATTTATTTAAATTAGGAGTTTAATTTAATAAATAAATAAAACAGTTGCTTGTTGGAATAAACAAAACAAAATTGAGCTAGACTTCTTAAAACCAGAGCAGCATTCACAGTCTCTAGCCACATGCGCCACAAGGCGTGTTGAAAAATTGCATCTAGAACCACTGCTTTCACAACTTTACAGCTATTCATTATATTAGTAATACTAAAAGAAACTTAATACATTCAATGACAAGCATTTTGATTAGAAGTCTTTCTCAATGTTATTTATAGATGCATGTTATTGTTCTTTATCCAGAACTATTAAACACTCAATAATGCTACATTTAGAAATACTGGAAGAATCTTCATAAATTCAATCAAAAACTTTGACTAGTAGTTTTTTCAATGTCTTCAGACGTTTGTCATAAAATGTATAAAGTTTCGGTACTTATACTTTTTTTTTTTTAAATAAATGCAAATAAAAAAAATAAAAAGATGTTTTTTAATCCTCAAATACACTGAATTGAATCTGATATATGAAACAGAAACACATCTCTGAACAATATGCACTGCTAATCGGCACCTCTGGCAGTTTCAGAGCTTTCACGTGGCCAGATACAGGTCTAAAGTGAAATCTATAAATACCATGCTGATTACCACACATGGATTCAGTCCAGACTATTTCCTTTCTTTGATTCCCCTTGAGACTCAGTGAGTGTCTTGACAGGCTGCTGGGCAGAGCTCCCTGGTGATGTCCAGGGTGAGGCTTGCCCTCCCCTCCACTACACCTCCTGAGATTTCCAGAGCTCCCTGGTGATGTGCAGGGTGAGGCTTGCCCTCCATTACACCTCCTGAGATTTCCAGAGCTCCCTGGTGATGTGCAGGGTGAGGCTTGCCTTCCCCTATATTACACCTCCTGAGATTTCCAGAGCTCCCTGGTGATGTGTAGGGTGAGGCTTGCCCTCCTCTCCACTACACCTGCTCAGATTTCCAGAGCTCCCTGGTGATGTGCAGGGTGAGGCTTGCCTTCCCCTATACTACACCTCCTGAGATTTCCAGAGCTCCCTGGTGATGTGCAGGGTGAGGCTTGCCCTCCTCTCCACTACACCTGCTGAGATTTCCAGAGCTCCCTGGTGATGTGCAGGGTGAGGCTTGCCTTCCCCTATACTACACCTCCTGAGATTTCCAGAGCTCCCTGGTGATGTGTAGGGTGAGGCTTGCCCTCCTCTCCACTACACCTGCTCAGATTTCCAGAGCTCCCTGGTGATGTGCAGGGTGAGGCTTGCCTTCCCCTATACTACACCTCCTCAGATTTGCAGGGCTCCCTGGTGATGTGCAGGGTGAGGCTTGCCCTCCATTACACCTCCTGAGATTTTCAGAGCTCCCTGGTGATGTGCAGGGTGAGGCTTGCCCTCCTCTCCACTACACCTGCTGAGATTTCCAGAGCTCCCTGGTGATGTGCAGGGTGAGGCTTGCCCTCCATTACACCTCCTGAGATTTCCAGACCTCCCTGGTGATGTGCAGGGTGAGGCTTGCCCTCATCTCCACTACACCTCCTGAGATTATCCCTGCCCTTCCCAAAAAAGAAAGGGGCAAACAGGTTCACCTTTCTAGGTCTTTTTTTACTTTTTTGATTATAGGGGAAATGTTATCCTTAAACAACTGCCCAAAGTATGGGGATGCCCATATTCCCAAATATGCTAGTCCTCTTGGGGACCTCCGAAAAGACGCTGAAGGTAAAGGGTTAACCTGGGTGGGGTTTAGGGTTAACCTGGGTGGGGTTTGTCGGCATAATCACTGAAAATGTATCTTATATCCTGAGAAGGCTCCAAAATATTTAATCACCTCCATTAGTCTCAGCACCGATATATGTGGTTTAGTCAAAAATAATATGATCATCAGCATATAGTGAGAGATGGTGTTGTCTTGTATCAGTCTGAACACAGTGAATATTGGGGTCACATCTAATAGCCTCTGCCCGTGGCTCAATTACCATAGCAAATAACAGAGGCGACAGTGAAAACCCTGTCTTGTACCCCTGCAAAAAGCAAATTGTTCAGAGCACAGATCCATTTGTAATTACAGAGGCCCTTGGATCTTGATACAATACTTTAACCCATTTAATATACTTATCTGCCAAGCCCATGTGTTATAATACTTGAAACATATATAACCACTTCACTCTATCAAACTCCTCCTTCTCCTTCTCAGCATCCATACTCACTATGACTGTCTCCGTTCTTGTGTTCTGTGTTGTATTATACTCATTAGGTGTCTCATATTATGATCTGACTGTCTATTTAGTATAAATCCCGTCTGGTCTGGATTAATCACATTAGGTAGAATGCTTTCAAGTCGTCATGCAAGGACCTTTGCGAGGCCCTTCGCATCGGTGTCAAGTAAAGATCTAGGCCTGTATGACACAGTGTCTTCCAGGTTTTTTTTCTTTTTCAATAATAGTATTATAGTGGCTCATCTCAGTGAAGGGGGAAGAGTGCCTTTTTGGAATGCATCATTGAACATATTAAGTAGGGGCTGCCCAAGGACAGGAGAGTAGGTTTTATAAAACTCTACTCCACATCCATTAGGGCCTGGTGTTTTATTACCATTTAGAGATTGTATTGCCTCTAATAAGGGCTCCTCAAGATGACATCTCTCATTGTTGGATATCTGTATCATATTAATTCTATCTAGAAAAGCAATCATGTCATGGGTAGGATAAGCGCTCATAATATTCCCTAACAATAGTATTAATATCCTTTGATAGCAGAGATATAGTTACTCTCTCTATGCCCCTGGAGAAACTTAGGCAGCTATTTCCCTGGTCTGTTAGAATACAGCTGAGCCTGCTTCCTTTGTAAACAGGGCATCTAATGATGCTCGAGAAGCAGTTAGTTCCGTGGCAACTTTTTTACTGGGAGATGCTATCATTTTACTTTCAAGTTGGCTGTTGTACTTTCCGTTGTTTTTTCTTAGTGGCAGAATATGACATTATCATTCCCCTGGCGTAAGCCTTCAATGTTTCCCATAGCAATGAGGGATTCTTACCAGACACATCATTAGTCTCTGGAAATAATCTGAGTTTGTCTTACATATAGGAAACAAACAAAGGGTCCTTAACTAAATAAGCCTTAAAGCGCCAGGAGAACACATTGCACTCATATTTAGAGGGCTCATATAGTATATGAATGAGTGCATGATTGGATATTATTATGTTTACTATAGATGCCCCAGTAATTGTATCTAAAGACTTCTCTGCTGCTAAAAAATAGTCTATTCTTGAGTTAGTCTGATGGACTGTTGAGGAATACATAAAGCCTCTCTCTTGGATTACGGATTCTCCATACATCTAATAAACCCAATTCTATACAAATCTCCTTTATTGATGGTTTTTTATGGTTAGGCAGGACCGGGGATCTGTCATTCTTAACGTCTGATGTAACTTAAAACGTGAGTATCGATGTTTCTTAAGAAACTGCACAGACGCCATTTCTTAATCAGTGTTAAGTTTATTTCATACATGCAGGGAAACCAGTCCAAGTATAGAACCGATTACCAGTTGTTACATCTTTTACATGACATTAAATACCCTTCTGCATAGGTGTCTCTCTCCTCCTCTTCCTATAACACTTAACCAATAGAAAAGGTACAACACATTATTCTGTTACCATATATTTAATTTTGTGTGTCTGTGTGTGTGTGTGTCTGTGTGTGTAATCTAGTGTGACGACCTCTGAACTCTTGCATTCTTCAGACCCCTGGTGGTGCCCCAAAAAGGTCCATACATCTGGTTTTTGTCATCTTCCTTGTTCCTATCTCTCCGTTTTGCCTGAGACCCTTTGAGTCCAGTGGCATTATCTCTTATTCTCCCTGTGAACCTTTGGGTCCAACAGCAGTCCCTGGGAGCCTTTTAGCTCCTTTATGCTTTGTATTCCCAAAAGTCTTAGAGCCTGGCCCCTTCTGGTCCACAGCATTGTTGTCTTGTTAGCTTGCAGTCAATGTTGGACAAGAAGCTTGTAGACGCAAGGTCTCTTATCAATTGTTAGCAGTACATGCAATTTGAACCAAAGTCTGCTATCTGCAATATTAGTCTCTTTTCAGAAAAGAACACCAGTATAGCTCTGCCAGTCCACATGCGTAGCAAACTGCTAATCAATTCTCGATCCATGTTTTCCAGCAATGTCCCATATACAGTTCATATCTCCACGAAGTTATAATATTCGTGCAGGAAAACTCTCTCACTAGAAAATACTTCCATGAAAAAACTAACACCAAAATGATTTGCCGCATATATATTGCCTAGAATAACTGACTCACCATAAAGAGAGCCCTTGATAAGTACATACCTACCCTGTGTGTCTTTTATACATTGTTCAATACTAAACTGGCCATTTTTATGTATTAAAATGATCACTCCTCTACTTCTAGATGTATAAGAAGAATAATACACTTGCCCTACCCTTATAAAAGTTTACCATAGTAAAGCGTAATAAAGCATGGTAAAGCATAGCAAAGCAATGCAAAGAACAGTGAGGTACGGTAAAGCGTAGGGGGAAGCAGTACACAGCTGCACATCACTTCTCCTTTTATACCTCTGTATTACACATCTTAATATATACCTCCTATCTGCCACTGCTGTATGGACAACACAAGTAGAACTGAAAGCAAAACAAATCTGTTGTATAAATTATGAATCACCATGTAGAATCATACTTTCCTCTACTCGTGAGTAAAGGAATATAAACACGGGCACTGATGGTCATTAGTCATCAGGCCTTTCCTCACAATGTCTGACTTTAAACAAATGAGTCATACGGATCATGTTCATCCACACTACTGTGTAAAGTTATACCAGTATTACAGCTCACAGGGGCGTGTGGAGGGAAGGAGGTCCTCATCATACCAAACAGGGAGGATCGGTTCTCGAGGATCGCGGGACACATAACACACATCTCACTAAAATACTAAATAAAATAGCTCCCTCTCTATAATGCTTATATAGTGAAACAAAAATGTAACTTTCTGTGAATTAACCATAAATCACCATGTAATCGACACTATATTTTTTTACCAAAAAATTGATCATTTTAATTAGTAGTTTTTAAACTATAAATAGCCTGGCTAAACGGTGGTCGGGAGTTCAGTTCGAAGCAACAGACAAGCAAACCAAGTGCGAGAAGGAAAGCGGGTCGGGAGGGGAAGAGGGAATGTGCTCGTCCCAGGTTCAGCTGCCGGAGCTGGGCTGAAGCGAAGCTGAAGCGTCTTGTCTCCCAGAGAGAGCCGCAGCTCCTCTCGCAGCAAAAAAGTAAATACATTAGGAAAGATAACCATGTAATAGGCCTAATTATTTGTTAATTTATTTAGCAGACGCCTTTATCCAAGGCGACTTACAGAGACTAGGGTGTGTGAACTATGCATCAGCTGCAGAGTCACTTACAACTACCCAAAAGAGGGAGCACAAGGAGGTTAAATGACTTGCTCAGGGTCACACAATGAGTCAGTGGCTGAGGTGGGATTTGAACTGGGGACCTCCTGGTTACAAGCCCGTTTCTTTAACCACTGGACCACAAAGCCTCCCAATATTTATTTAGTTATAAAACAAATGCTGAATAATATGTCTGTGTTATAAATTGCCAGTGTAGCTTTTCTTCAGTTCAGATACTGTATCAAAAGTGACAGACAGAAACGGAAGTTAGACTGAGAAGTTGTTTACAGTTTGAACAACACCGATACTGTATTTACTGTAGAAATATTGCATGAATCATTAGTATAGGCAATTGTATTGTAAAGGATTGTTTTCCTGAAAGATCGTATATTGAGTGTAGGGTGTCAATACTTTTGTCTGCGACTGTAAATAAGTTAGATTGAAACTTCGAGACTATTGATTATCTTTGATACACATTGCATGTTTGAGATATATTGTTGACTTTAAGATGTCTGTTCTTTGCTATTCTGTTATCCAATAAATTGGTGTTGGTAATTAAATCCTTGATCTATCAAACTTAAATCATATCTGAAATGGGAAACTACTCAATTGTTCATACACTTGTCATGATAAATTTTTAGTCTTATTTTCATAATTAATATTGTTTTGTTTTAATTTTAGATTACAAGAAAGAAGCCAGTTACACACAAATGGAATCCACTTTATTAAAATGTAATTCACAAACTTGAATACAATACATCTACTTATGTTTCATATTAATACATTAATTCATAAATTATCTTTTTCTTTAAATAAACAGCAGCCTTATAGTAGCTGCCTGCCCAAAAGTGCCTAAAACAGAGATATTCTACCATTTTGGATGCACACTGTAGGAAGGGAATCGTCGACACAATGCACAGCCATTTTAAAGTGCAAGCTCTGCTAAATGTACAATAAAAATCTGTCCATCTCACACCATTAAAAGGCAATGAGTCTGGTCCTCCCTAGGAGCTGTGCTGTCTTCATCAAATCGTTTAGGGGTGTCCCAATACTTGTATTTACCAAGTCATTATCTTTAAGAAATGTTAAGATGTTAGGTATTAATTAAATGGAATAAAACTTGCTAATTACTCAACACAAAACAATGCGATCCCTTGATTTCCCTTGTTTACACAATTATTGAGTTTCAATCAATACCAATCTGGCAGTGTTATTTAATATAGAACCTGTCGTGATCAAACCAACTAAAACTAATTTACCTTTCTTTTATACCTTTGATATGAAATCATTTTTATTTCACTTTCCTTAGAAATGCTTAATCTCTGCGGTGAATTGTGTGATTGTAGTCCTGGGCAAGATGTAATCCCGACAAAAAAATACAAATCCCAGTTTCCACAGCGGAAGCACTTGAGTTAGGGTTAAAGAACAGTCACATTTACATGACGAATCTGTTATATTTGCTAGTATTGCTAAACATTTTCATTCTGAGTTTATGGCCTCGGCACGGCAGTAAAAATGTCAGCAGCCCGGATGAGAGGAAAATTCGCTTCCAATCAGATTTTAAAGCACTCAGCGCCGAAGTTAATGCCATTTACTGGTACTCAATTGTAAAAGTGATGGAAGGTCAGCTTTTCTTGTTTTGAAATCAACACATTAAATGAATGGATTTATTTAAAGTCTGCCGACAAAGACTTCTTAAAGGCAATAACTCAGAAAATACGAGTATCGGCACACCCTAATTTAACTCCACAATTAAAATTGTGACATATCCATGAATACTTACCTACTCCAACAGAGCCACGTTCTGTCCTGTTAGCAAATCTATTCTTCTGTGAACTAATCCATGCTAGAATGATCTAGAAACATAAAGTGCTCTACATTCTTATCAGCAGCAGACACGTTAGGGACCCTCTAAACAGAGACTGCAGGTTCCATGGAATACCTCTCAGCCAAGCTCAGCCAATAGGGAGAGGGATGAAGGAATGCTAGAATGAGTGAAGGGCTTTGTTGGAACAGAAGTCCTTTCGGTTTACTGACTCTTCTTGTCCATTGGTGGGGAGTATGGAGGAGGCTGGTCCTACAAATAGAAAAAAATTTAAATAAACCAGACGTTCCAGATTTTTAAAACAAAAACAATTACCTCTGTCACACAACAATGTGCATTAAGCTACTTCACTTCCTGGTAAACCAGTGGTCCCCACCTGACCATTTCAATTTTCACAAAAACGTTTCCACATTATACTACATGTAACTGCAAACTACTTTTCATTCTTTAACTTTTCAAAAACATTAACAGTACAATTATTGTATATTAAGAAGAAACTGTTTGAACAACCGCTCAATTCCTAGTGGGTGTAGTTGCAACTATACCCAATACCTGTTAAACTCTGCTAACATCATCACTGTAAATAATCCAATTTTAGAAGCCTGGAAGGGTATCCATTTTACAAAAAGACAACAATCAGAAACATACATCAAAGTAATGTGTAATGAATTTAAGAAAGAAGGAAATTTGGAAAGAGAGTTAACTCTTGCCAATGAGTAATCCGAATTGTAAAAGTGGAAGCAGCACAGTGGTGTATACTGCAGAAGCAGCGCGCTGTTGCTCACCTGTGGCATGTAGACATTGTGTGGATTAGCTGGAGTGCAGTATGCACTCGATGCAGCCTCAGCTGCCTTTGCCTCTGCTGGAATAAAAATAGCACAGGTTATTACACTGCAGATAACACTGTACAAATACAGTTAGGATCAAGCAGGGTAATTAGGGGCAGGGGTAATTATGTATACTGAACACAGTAGCTGAAGAACTGAAACAAAGAAATGATGGCAGGAATCATGAGACATTTTTGTCTAAACAAGGACACATGACTCCTCAGGTGAGTGTAGAGGTCAATACTTCTAGAAACAAACTTACTAAGAGATATTAGTCAATGGTCTCAGTATTTCAGAGTGTGTAGTCTGTATAAGGTCTGATATGGCTTCAAACGCTACTTCAACTGCTTATCTCATAAACTCCTCTGGGAAAATCTCAAGGCATCCTTCACTTCAACCTGTGACCGAAGATGGCTGAAATAAAATGACTGTTTGGTTTTCGGATAATATAGACCTAATTTGCCTTCATACTTGACACAGAACTATTATTCTCTGGGACAAGTTCAATTGTGGGTATCATCTAAGATAAATGAAACTTTTTGTGATTGTAAAATTACAAAGCTGCCACTGTCACACTGCCAAGCCTCCTATCTCAGAGATGATTTCAGTTAAATGCTTCATATTTGCAGAGTAATCTAAACACTGTATGTAGTAGGGCAGCAGTGTGGAGTAGTGGTTAGGTCTCTGGACTCTTGACCGGAGGGTCATGGGTTCAATCCCTGGTAGGGGACACTGCTGCTGTACCCTTGAGCAAGGTACTTTACCTAGGTTGCTCCAGTAAAAACCCAACTGTATAAATGGGTAATTGTATGTAAAAATAATGTGATATCTTGTAACAATTGTAAGTCGCCCTGGATAAGGGCGTCTGCTAAGAAATAAATAATAATAATAATAATAATAATAATAGTAGGAGAATAATGCAGTTTACACATTTCTGCACGGTTCTCTTACTGTCGGCATCAAACAAAGTAATTTAAGAAAAGGCTGAATATGTTTTATTTTTGTCCAGTTCAGCTTGGATTGTGGTGTCAACTTCAGGTTTCTCCCACTGTCCATATTTCCAAAGTGAAAAACTGGGACTTTTTTTTTTTTTTTTAATTCACTGATGCCGTAGCAACTCTGAAGCCGTTAAAATAACAGTATATAAAAACACAATAATAGTTTAAAAATTAAATATCGGGTGAATTTATTGCAGATCATAACAACTCATTATTTTATTTATATTGCCATCTAATCAACACATATTAAATGTACAAAAAGACAAGATTTAAATAATACATCAGCTATTACCATTTAAATATATGGTATACACAATCAGAATGATCGAAACAAATAATCCATATAATTGTTTATTTTTGAATGGTGCTAACACAACCTAATACATTACTCTGCTATTAAATTTTAGAGCACTGATGCAGTTTTGTACTTAATAAAAAATATATACAACAGCAAACCAGGAAGATTACACTTTTACTGTTTCTAACCGGGACAACAAATCAATGCTGAAACTGTGACAATCCAAGTTTTCACAGGATGTGGTAACCCTAATATAGTTTGCAAAGACATTTTTAGTTTTTCGCTCTACTTGTTTCCAATATAAGCTAAACTACGCACGAAATGTTTGCTTCCGAGGCATGTTACCTTGTACAGTTTGTTTTCTATGTGCAAAACAACCGAGTCCAGCAGTTGTTCACATTGACGTTTTGCATGATCAAACCTAGAGAATTGTGTAACGAGAAGCCAGTTTCTGAAAAGGTTTATTCTTCATCCCCAGAAACCAATAAGTCCTTGTCACAAAGACGGCCAGAGTGGGTGGCGTCAGACCAGACAGGAATACACAGACAGAGAGATGGGGTTTTGGTGAGGCTGAACGCGTGATCGCGTTCAGCATTTAATAAACAGAACAGAAAATAAAAGGTTTGAAACACAAAAACGCTGGACACGGCACTTGCGCCAAAATAAACAGACATACAAAACGACTAAACACTAAACAGACGGTGCAGGACAGACGAACAAACACGGTGAGTACAAACAAAACACTTATTATATTTCACTTTTACGCTGACGATTTTACTCCTTCTCTCTCACCCGTTCTCCACTCTCTGAACACCTAACCCCGACTGAATGAAAATGTGCCTATTTATACTGTTGTGCTGGGATTCAATTACTAATTAATTATTCACTTGAATCCCAGCACGTGAATTAATTCTGTGCAACCCCGTGCTCACATATTACATTTAACCAGCACGTGAAGTGATTTGTGCTCTCCTCGTGCCTAAATACAAATCTACACTTTAAATACACGTGAAACACAGACCCGTTTATATCCCGTGTACCAATCTATACACCAACATTAACATACGCATGCAACATACACAAAACACACAAATGCACACAGGGGCGGGGCACTTTGCCACATATACCCCCCCTTGTGCGCAGCACACATGGCCTCAACGGCCACCTCCCCCCTTAAAAATCCAGCAGTCCAGGACAAAGTCTCGGGCTGGGAAGGGAGGCTTCAGTGGGCCCATGGCTGGCCATGCTGTCAGCTCCCCTGCCGGTAGTGGCACAGCTGACAACATGCTGGTCCCGTCCTGCAGCGAAAAAGCTGCGGGGGCAGGTGGTCCCCCGACCTCCCCCTTCTTCATAGCCGGCAGCTCCCTCCTGTGGGGCTCCGGCCACAAGAACTCCTGCAGCGTAACTGCTGCTGGGGAAAGTGGTCTCCAGACCTCCTCCCCCTTCTTCGTGGCCGGCAGCTCCCCTTTCTGGGGCTCCGGCCACCGTACTCCCTGCGGAGGTACGGGCAGCAGAGGCAGCTCCTGTTCCTCTGCTCCGGGCGGAGGCAGAGGCAGCTCCAGCTCCTCTGCTCCTGGCGGTGGTGGAGGCAGAGGTAGCTCCAGCTCCTCTGCTCCTGGCGGTGGTGGAGGCAGAGGTAGCTCCAGCTCCTCTGCTCCTGGCGGTGGTGGAGGCAGAGGCAGCTCCAGCTCCTCTGCTTTTGGTGGTGGTGGAGGCAGAGGCAGCTCCAGCTCCTCTGCTCCTGGCGGTGGTGGAGGCAGAGGCAGCTCCAGCTCCTCTGCTCCTGGCGGTGGTGGAGGCAGAGGCAGCTCCAGCTCCTCTGCTCCTGGCGGTGGTGGAGGCAGAGGCAGCTCCAGCTCCTCTGCTCCTGGCGGTGGTGGAGGCAGAGGCAGCTCCAGCTCCTCTGCTCCTGGCGGTGGTGGAGGCAGAGGCAGCTCCAGCTCCTCTGCTCCTGGCGGTGGTGGAGGCAGAGGCAGCTCCAGCTCCTCTGCTCCTGGTGGTGGTGGAGGCAGAGGCAGCTCCTGCTCCTCTGCTCCTGGAGGTGGTGGAGGCAGAGGCAGCTCCTGCTCCTCTGCTCCTGGAGGTGGTGGAGGCAGAGGCAGCTCCTGCTCCTCTGCTCCTGGAGGTGGTGGTGGCGGAGGCAGAGGCAGCTCCTGCTCCTCTGCTCCTGGAGGTGGTGGAGGCAGAGGCAGCTCCTGCTCCTCTGCTCCTGGAGGTGGTGGAGGCAGAGGCAGCTCCAGCTCCTCTGCTCCTGGCGGTGCTGGCTCCCTCTGCTGTGGCGGCTGGGCATGTGCGCACCGTGCTGCCTTCAGCAGCATAGCGAGAGGCTGCTGGGGGACACCAGCATCCTGCCCTTCTCCCCCCCAAAAATTTTCAGGGGGTTGAGCCTGTAACCCCTCCCCTTCCGGCTCTTGGGGCTGAACCAGCAGGCATTTTCCCTCTGCTGGTGGCTTGGGTCCCAGGGCTGTGGAAGCCCCGACTTGCCTCCCTTTGGGCTGTGGACGCACCGACTCCTCCCTTTTGGGCTGTGGACGCACCGACTCCTCCCTTTTGGGCTGTGGACGCACCGACTCCTCCCTTTTGGGCTGTGGACGCACCGACTCCCCCCTCTTGGGCTGTGGACGTTCGGGCTCCTCCCACTCAGGCGTAGGACGTTCGGGCTCCTCCCACTCAGGCGTAGGACGTTCGGGCTCCTCCCACTCAGGCGTAGGACGTTCGGGCTCCTCCCACTCAGGCGTAGGACGTTCGGGCTCCTCCCACTCAGGCGTAGGACGTTCGGGCTCCTCCCACTCAGGCGTAGGACGTTCGGGCTCCTCCCATTTGGGCTGTGAAGGCAAAACCAGCAGGCATTCACCCTCTGCTGGTGGAGATGGGGACAGCAGGTACTCACCCTCTGCTGGTGGAGATGGGGACAGCAGGTACTCACCCTCTGCTGGTGGAGATGGGGACAGCAGGTACTCACCCTCTGCTGGTGGAGATGGGGACAGCAGGTACTCCTCTGCTGGTGGTCCTGCTACCTGGGCTGCTGTTCCATTTATGGTTGCCTCCAGGTAGCTGAGGACAAACTCCACACCTTCCTCCAAGGTGTTTGGGGTGTGTTCCTCCTGATAGGCCTCCCATCTCTCACTGTCCATCATCCACAGGGCCTGGACGACTATGGGCAGAGACTGGGCCTCCAGCCCAGCATTCTCCAGCATCCAGTCCCGCACTTTGATGGCGTCTTCTGCCATTTTTTTTTTTTTCTTTTTTTTAAATCCAAACTGCGGTTCCTGCTCTGGCCTGAGTCCTGGAGGCGCTGTCGATCCCACGCAGGACACCACGTGTCCCAAAGACGGCCAGAGTGGGTGGCGTCAGACCAGACAGGAATACACAGACAGAGAGATGGGGTTTTGGTGAGGCTGAACGCGTGATCGCGTTCAGCATTTAATAAACAGAACAGAAAATAAAAGGTTTGAAACACAAAAACGCTGGACACGGCACTTGCGCCAAAATAAACAGACATACAAAACGACTAAACACTAAACAGACGGTGCAGGACAGACGAACAAACACGGTGAGTACAAACAAAACACTTATTATATTTCACTTTTACGCTGACGATTTTACTCCTTCTCTCTCACCCGTTCTCCACTCTCTGAACACCTAACCCCGACTGAATGAAAATGTGCCTATTTATACTGTTGTGCTGGGATTCAATTACTAATTAATTATTCACTTGAATCCCAGCACGTGAATTAATTCTGTGCAACCCCGTGCTCACATATTACATTTAACCAGCACGTGAAGTGATTTGTGCTCTCCTCGTGCCTAAATACAAATCTACACTTTAAATACACGTGAAACACAGACCCGTTTATATCCCGTGTACCAATCTATACACCAACATTAACATACGCATGCAACATACACAAAACACACAAATGCACACAGGGGCGGGGCACTTTGCCACAGTCCTATAAGCAGTTAAAGAAGTGGCAGTGGACTTTCCAAAACACACAAGCTCCCCTCAATTATCTTATTAATGGCTGTTGTTGCCTGATTAATAAGAAGAATGGCCATATGGGTTAATGTCTAGCTAAACACACTCATGCTCATTAAATCAGAGTGTGGGATTACCTGCTGTAGTGTTGGAGAGGCTTGCATTCAGTGGGGGCTGTTCCAGTGGTCCAGAGTAGGGGGGTGGGGGCATGTAGGGCATAGTTCCATCCATAGTCGGGGGTGCAGGGTAAAAACCAGCTGTGAACAGACACCATAGCGGTCTCAATACTGTGACAATGCCTACTGGACCTGACTCAACATTAAAAAAAGTTCCTAATTGTAGCTGTTGTATTTTATTGCAAATCACATAAGTTAGTAACTTTCCAGTCTCCAGCATTTCGCTTGGTTGTACCCTTCTTCCACTTTTTTTGTATAAAAGACTATAGAATATACTGTACTATAACCAGGCAAGAGAAAACCAAAAGATAATATCATTTTTTGAAAGACAAAATTATTATTGCAAATATTAACCCTTTGCGGAACATTGTCGGACTGGGTCCGACATTGCAATTATTCCTCACAGGTCCTTTGTCGGACTGGGTCCGACATCATTATAGCAACGCAATAAACGGGTGTTTAGTCGTTTTTTCTCCGGAAAAAGCCGAGAAAACCATTCAATTGCAGAGTGGTAGCGACAGGAGCCGAAACAAGTCTGGAAAAAAAAAAAATAAAAAAAAAAAGGCGTATTTCATGAATAGTCATACATGGTATCAGGTATCAGATAATGGGCGTCCATAGTAAACAAGCTGGCTAAGTGCGTCAGCGCACTGAGACTATCATGGACATTTGCAGAGCTTTTTTCAGATGTTATAGTAATAAAATAATGACTTGGATCGCATTATTGAGGAGTTTGGTGATAAAACGAGTGATCTGGAGATGATCGATCGGTATGTACGACTATTATTATTATTATTATTTATTTCTTACACAGCTGAACGCTATAGCAAACAAAAGGCTGGGGCGGGGCTGGAGATGCCTAGTGTGTGCTTTGTTGATATGCAGGGCCATTTAAACCCGTTTGACTGTAGAAAAAAATACTTTTAAACAGCGCGTCTAAAATTAACTGGCGTGCCTGACGCGCGATTAATAAATGGACCGCAAAGGGTTAACCAACTGTTTACCCATGTGTGCAAGTTACATAAAGAGAGGTTTTTCTTCTCTCTGAGCTGGCAGTGAGACCTTTAGTTTAATTCATCCCAGATTGGTAAGAAATATTGTTCTTATTGTTTAAGAAGAAAATTGTACAGAAAGTTAAAAAGTGTAACAGTTTGTTTCATATTTCTTTTTAAACATGATCTCCTGGACATTACCACATTGGGCACTACTCCTGAGCAGACTGACCTGAAGGAGGGTGGCAGGGGTAGTCTGGTGGAGGGCCTGCATACATCCCATTGGCAGGGGGTGGAGGGTAGGCATAGGCTCCATTAGGCATGTAGTCACCGCAGGGGGTCTGGCCCCGGGAAGCTGAGGAACACACAGGCAGGACAACAGCATCAGCTACTGGGTAGTGAACCCATGAATTGGAATTAAAGTAATTGTAGCCCACAAAATAATTTCATATAGCTTAGCCAGTTTGCACTTACAATTGTATCATTGGTCTCACATGTGCAGTGTTGAAGAAATTTTATAGCACACATTTATTTTCATTTTAAACCCTGTTATCTGGTTTTACTTTCAACCATACTTTCTATATTTATATGCCTTATTCTTAGGCTAACTGTTTACACTTGCATTTCTTAGGCCACCACAGCACCATCTTCTGGGTCAAATCATATTACTGGCTGAAAGCATGTCAGTCAATAAGGGAAGCAGCTTACTGGAAAGAGCCAGTAAAGGGGTTCTTTAATCTTGTGTAGTACAAGATATCATGTTTGCTAAAACAAGTGTGTCCTTCCAAACTGCACATTGGAAACCTACTGTATATAATTAATGGAGGTACATAGCAGTGACATTTTATGGAACTTTTCTTGTTAGTTACAATGATTTTAATATGACCAATCATACAAACTTTAGCTCAGTAAATGTGACCAACTTACTTGTAGGTCTGCATTTGTTTTTTTGATAGATATATGAAAGGGACTTCTAAAATGAAGTCCCAGAGAAATAAGCAATTCATTCTGCAGCGATAGAGGACATGGAAACATGGGTGATTTACATTGGACGATAATGAACACAGAATATGCATTATATTCTATTAACAGTGAAATTGTAAGTAAATAGAAAATGCTGAGGAAAAGAGGCTTTACATTTTCCTGTAACGTTACTCTACATCCATGTGAATACATTCAGCCCAAATATGACTTACAAAAACAAACAAAAAAACATACCTTTTGATGCCACTTGCAACATGTACTGTCCAAACTCAATAGCACCCCCTGCTGAGAAGATTAATTTAAAGGTAGCAGAGCCCTCCCAGCCTCCTGAAAAAAATAGACATGCAATGCATGAACAACAAACTCCTTCATAAACATGAATCACCTGAATCACCCATCCCTGCACTGGAACTGAGAGGGAGGTTACTCAGTGCAAAACTTAAAGAACAGAACTATTTGATGACCCTGAAAAGGTGTATACTATGCCGATCAGATGAGAAGCACCGCTAATTATTGTTATAGATGCCTTTAATTTTAACACTGCTTTTCGTATTTGGGTGACTAAATAAAGAAATATGGCCTTTCATCAATTTTACTACCAGAACATACCATGCTGTTGTAAAAATGATATTCATGTATGCATAGGCCATGGGAGTGCTTACCGTATACTAGAGACACACGGACATGCTTAATATGTGAAATCAAAAGAAAAAATCAATTTTCATAGAAAACCAAGGTGCCTATTTGTGCATTAATATCGTATGTGAAAAAAGGGAATGATTTTCCAACACTGGTAAAGGAGTTTACTAATGAGGCAGGGCAGTTTTGAGAATAATAAAAAGCAATCTTAAGTCACGGGCCAAAGCAAAGGTTACAGTTGAATTTTGCCGTATGAGTTTTTCAAAACACTGCAAAATCAGAATTGCCAGCTAAAATTGTTAATGACATATTTCCTCATGGTATAGTACATTATGTTAAAGATATACTGGAGAGTTGCATTCAACACAGTATGCTGCCTTCCGGCATTGCTGGCATACCTGCAGGCTCTGCGCTCACGGCCCCTTTGATATAATTGGCTCCAAACACTGGCTGCTTCACCTCACAGCCTTTCATCAGGTAGAAGGGCATCATGAAGGAATGCAGGGGGTCTTTGCCTTTGCTCAGGAAAATGACCTGCATGGAAAGAAATGTTAGAAATCATTGTGTTGCGTATTGCAACCTGCAATAACAGCTTTTGACCACTTACACTTAAACTTACACTAAGATTCTTATACGGGTTGGATGTACCCTTCTTTAAAATGTTACTGAATCTCATGCAGTGTTTACAAAAAACTATTTACTTTACCTGTATCCTGTATTATCCATATCACAGCATTTTTTTTATTCACACATCATAGGTAAATTAACTAAGGAATTTTTTTTTTTTTTTCAAACATTTTTTTTTTTTTTTTTTTTTTTTTTTTAATTTAGTAGTCGCCAATTAATTTTACTGTTTTTCTCCCAGTTTGAAATGTCCAATTGTATTTAGGCTCAGTCCACCGCTACTACCCCTGCGTTTACCGGATGTGCCACTCGGGAGCCCCTTTTCAAACTTTTAATTGTGAATGTTCGCCAGGAAAAAAAAAAAAAAAACATTTTTCTTTGAAACATAGCAGTGTATCCAATTCTGGCATTTGTGATAAAAATACTCAAAATATGTGCCAAGGGCAAGAAATAAACAAAGTAACAATGGCTTTATAAATGAATCAAATGCTACGAAGTAATACAGATATGAGATATTCAAGTACTGTAAACTCAGCCCTACTAAAATCGACATACAAATCTGAAAATCAACTCTCAGAATGAACAGTATTGTATTGGGGTGTACTCTTATATTTTAGTGTTATTTATTTAAATCAATTATCAGCAGCCACATATGGCTTTGCAGGACTGAATATAACAAATCCCAACAGGGCAAGTAGCTTCAGATATAACTATTTCTTTTTTTCACCCTAAGATCTTTGTGATCTAAAGAAATCACATGATGTGATGACCTTTCAACTCTGCAGGCCCCATCTTCTTCATAGGTTACTATGGGGACTTTCCCTGGCTAGATATAAATACAAAGATAAAATTATTGTTTATAGCAACTTAGTACATTGTTGTTTTCAGTCAATACATTTGCCTAACCTAATGGGTTTGATGAGCTTAACTGACCAGTCGTAAGGTCACCATAACCCACATGCTGAGATCCCTTTAGACTATGTAGGCCTACATATAAAGCTGGATCTTAATTGGAAGTACTGCAAGTAATACGTATGACACATGCATGTGTGCCCACACTACAATATATTTGCATCACCACAGAAATGCTGTTTTTTCACTCACCCTGTAAGGGGTCATGTAAATGGTTCCTTTGTTGGTCCCTTTGAAAGCTTCAGGCATGTTTTCAGATTCAGAGAAGGACAGCTCCACATGGTCACATGTCATCAAAATGCTGTGAGCAGGGAGAAGAAAACATTTATCAATTTTCACTCAGGAAAGGGGATTTGTGTTCTTCATTCATTTCAATGAGAACTTCAGCCTTGTTGCAGCAGGGAACGTGATCTTGTAGGTATCTTCATGAGGTTCATAAGACAAATCTTCCTGTTAAACGCTCCAGAGTTCAATCATTATTCTCAAATGATTTAAACCCTATAATATGTGAATGCAAAATATGAAAACAATCAGAATTATGTTGAAAAACATATTGTCGCAACAAAAAATGAACCACAGAATGATTAATACACCGCAAATGTTCAAATCAGAACCACGACTAGCTGCAATGCTGTCTGTCCTCCATCAGTTACCTGGCAATCTTTAAGAGCCCTCACAAAACATTCAACACTACTTAAAACCCCTTTATCGAAGACATCTTAATTTAGAAAATGTCACAAGATTAAATTTAACATGGCGTTTCCCATAGCATAAATTGCTGTTGTTATGTCCAAACTGAAAGCGTCTATACATTATCAAATACTAGGGAACCAAAATAGTCTTATGGCTCCTTCCAATAAGGACCCACACGACTATGCACGTTTGCCCAGTTTATTTATTTGCCTGCAGAGCCCGCTCCTTCTCCACTCTCGTCCCGCAGTGGTGGAATGACCTTCCGACAGATGTCAGGACTGCCCAATCCCTGACCACCTTCCGGCAACTCCTCAAGACTCACCTCTTCGGACAGCACCTGTAGAACTCCTCTTTTTCCTCTGGACACTTTATCACTCTTCCTTAATGCGCTTGGACTTATCTGCTCCCTATTTTACTGCATTTAATCCTGTACTTTACAGAGTACTGTACTGTAATCTGCCACAAGTGTTATTCAATCTGTAGTATTTTGCATTTAATCGTATCCTGATGTAACTATCACTGACACTGTTATCTGCTCCGATATTGATTCGTATTTTGTAATATACTTGTACTTACTAGAACTGAAATCATTGTATTTTACCTTGCTCTTAATTGTATTAATACTTGTACTGTGTTTCTTGAAATGTATTTTTTGTTTACGACTGTAAGTCGCCCTGGATAAAGGCGTCTGCTAAGAAATAAATAATAATAATAATAATAATAATAATAATAATAATAATAATAATAATAATAATAATAATAATAATAATGTATTTATTGTATAAACAAGTTCGATTTGTATTGATATTTCCCTTTTTTAAACGGTTTTCTTATTCTACTGTATAACGACATTTCCATTACCTTGACCAAATACAAGTTACTTGAAGGTTTTGATCTGTGCTTGAAAACTAAAATGTGTATTTCGTACAGTGCACAGTATTATGTAATACGATTACTACCGGTACCAAGTAACTGTGAAATTTAAACACTGTACGTAGGCTAGACAACTGACACTAGTGGTGTCTATATCAATAATCCAGTTTTGAAGCCTACAGTCTACCAGTTGTTGTATATCTGTACTTTTAGGGTAAATAAAATGTTTCTAGAAAGCAGATTGCAGATTATACCTGCACAGCGGACCA
This sequence comes from Acipenser ruthenus, assembly GCF_902713425.1. Lineage (NCBI taxonomy): Eukaryota > Metazoa > Chordata > Actinopteri > Acipenseriformes > Acipenseridae > Acipenser > Acipenser ruthenus. The sequence goes on along the minus strand of NC_081207.1, from coordinate 12,309,306 downwards.
AGGTACATAAACTGGCTATTAACACAGTACCTTACTCACCTTTCACTGTTGTTGATAATAACTCCACCGCACTCAGAATTGTTTTTATTGAGCGCCATGGCTCCGCTAGTGGTTAATATTACCAATGTTCACAGTAATTTATCTTTATTTTAATATATTTTCTTCAATTTTCCCTTGCCTATCGCTGTACTAGTAGTCTGCAGTCTCTGCACTTCCGGCTACTGGAACTATCGCTGTGACGCCGTGTAATGTGCCCCGCCCCTTCCAAAATTTTCACCACTTCGTCGTGTTGGAGCGTTTGTTAGAAACACTTGAAATGAAAGGGAGAAAATATAACATCTTATACGTGGGTAGTTATTATTGCTGCCAGCGTGCCTAGAGTATATTACTATATATTGTGACAATTATAAAACAAAATAAAAACAAAAGCTACAACAACACATTTAAATTATGTGAGTTTTTGGGACTTTTCTTTCTGTATATGTCGGTTCTGCAGATGGCCGACGTTTTGTTTTATGATTTCCATAGCAGCATGCCAAATGTTATTATTATTATTATTATTATTATTATTATTATTAATTAATTAATTAATTAATTAATTAATTTATTTATTTATTTTTATAACCCCCTAACATATTAGTTCAAATACTGCTGTATTGGTTTTTCATGAAACATAAAAGTATATAACAAGAAAAAATACACCTTCTTTAAAATTAAGTTTGTTTACCCATATTTCATAGTGGCAGACCTCCATCATGCATTTTGATCATTTCTTTAAAATAAACGGGGTTGCTTACTCAGTCTATCTCTTTGTACATAGTGAATGTAGATGACCTGCTTTTTATGCTATTGATAGTTGATGCTACGTTTGACAGTTCTCTTAGTGTCCTTTTGTGTTAAGAATCTGTTACCTTGACCCAGATGGCCTGTTGGTTTCTCCCTTTTCCACTGGTTTCATTTGTAAGCTCTCTCTAATATATAGCGCCACTCCCAATTATATCATAGTTTATGGCTGCTATGACATTTCTGCTAAAAAGCTGCATGTGACCTCCCCATAAAGGAACAGAAGTGCACAATAGAAATCTATAAAAAATAGAAACATGGGAAAAAAGAATCCTAGCAACAATATTTTAATGTATGGTTTATAGCTCTGACATGATTTATCAAAGAACATGGCAGTCATCCTGAATTTTTACCCATTGCATAGGGTCGTAGATGTGTGTTTCAAGCCCAGTATCATAGTAGAAAGGTTTAAAAAAAAAATAAAAAAAATTTAAGAAGCCATAGGTTCAGGTAGGATACAGAAACTGGCAGTCATCATGAATTTCTGACATAATGACCACAAAAGATCTAAAAGAACAATAGCATCATGTTTTTATAGATGACAATGCGGCATCCGCTGACAGAGACAACAAGGTGTTTGCATCTCAGTAGACTAGTCCTGAATAAATAACTTCAAATAAATACATCGAGAGAGAGCCACAAGTTGCATTTCAGCCCAGTGGGCACTTTTATTTAAGATATAAATGCCAACAATGGTAATCCTCACTATACCCGCAAGAGTATTCTTCAGCCCACTATCCCAACAAGGAGTGTGTGCCTAATGTTTGAGTATTAAAACAGGTGGTTTCCCCCACAGTTCCAAGTTTAAAAATAAAAATACCTTTCAAAGCAAAACAACACTTCTGTGAATTAGAGAGGTGACTTCTAATCAGATCCTTTGATTTTGTCCGGTTTAAAAACATCTGTTTTTTTTCTACAATAACTTTTCTGTCTGGTCTGTATTCGAATTTGATTGCATTCAAGCATCCACACAAGGATTTAGGAAAGAAAGAAATGTTTTTGATTCTGATGTTTCAATGGAGCCATCGGGGTTTCTATGCCACCAAAAAAAGTCAGTTTGCATGCACATGAGAGTGCAATGGTACAGCATTCATCGTACCTGCAGCATTGGTCACAACATTTGGACAGCTAGAACAGTAAAGATGTTTTATTTGTAATTGCAAGCAGATATGCTGTATAATTCATCTAAAAAAATCCCTAATGGGACTCCCCTTTAATGAATGTTGCAGTGTAAATCAAAAACTAGAAGAAACAGTTCCCACGTTGTCTGTTATAAGAGTGTGACACTCACACCCTCCCCGATCCAGAAGGCTGGGTAGAGCGGCTGGCTGAAGACGGTGTGAAATGTGTGAAGGTGGTTCAGTTTACTCCCCACCCCGTAGAAGGTTAGGGTGCCTGCCGGGTAGTCCAGAAAGAGGCCAATTCTCTTGTAGTCATGCTCCCCCAGCCGTTCTTCTTTACCACCATGCAATGCAAAGCAGCAGCCTTTATTCAGCTGCAGGCTCCAGGACTCTTTGTTCATACCCAGATACCACTGTTTGTCCTTCTCCTTCCTCTTGATGGAGCTGTAGGCCACCCCCAGGTAGACCCACGGATGGGAGACTTCTACCTCCCAGTAGTGTTTCCCACCCTCCAGCCCCTCCGCACACAGCACCTGCCAGCAACAGCCCTCGAAACGGGCCTTGTGTGCAGGGACCTTCTGCACCCCTGTTGAGCTGTGTTCTGCTTTGTGGTTCTCACATGATAGCCTGATGTAGTTATGGGCTGTGTAGGGGTCAAAGGAAAGTGGGCGGTAATCTGCAACACAAGAAAAATACACAGTAAAGCATGTGTCATTTTCCTTAGTGGCTCACATACAACCACATCCAGTAATTAAGCTGGTAAAGGACCTGCTATTACTGGTGTGGCTGGATCAAAAGCAAATCACTGCCATGTCAATGATTGTTTTACACAAACACTTACGTGCTTGATAGCATTCCCCAATGGGAGACTTGGTGGAGACAGCGGGATTCACAGAGATGTCTTCAGTGCACCGCTTTTCCTTTGGAGAAACTGCAACAATAAAAAGAAAGAGTGAAGGGCTGAGGATATCAAATGGATAAATAACATGAACCTATAAAAGACAGTAAAGAGTGTGGACTACAAATCCAAGGTTATAATGAGGTTGTATAATGCACTGGTGAGATCGCACTTGGAATACTGTGTCCAATCCTGGTCACCATAGTTCTAAAGGGACATTGTGACCCTGGAGAGAGTCCAAAGAAGAACAACCAGACTAATCCCAGGGTTTAATGGACTGAGCTACAGAGATAGGCTGAAAGTACTGAATCTATTTAGCCTGGAACAAAGAAATCAGTCGGAATGGCCTCTTCCTGTTCGTACATGTTCTTATGTTCTGATCGCCCTCAGAATAACATGAAATGTTTATATAAACCTGCAAATATGAAGTCACAACATCAAAGGATTTCTAAGATTTGAGCCTGTGATAGCTTTGTAAAATAACTTGCACAAAAGGATGTATTTTCTCGTAAAATACCCACGATAAAACTTAACCAAAAGAATCACAGAATACAGTTCTGTACCGTGTATGAAGCCAATGATAAGGCACATGATACAGTGAGTTTCCAACTCTGCAGGCCTAACCACATCATTTGCTTTATTTGGAATAAGCAAGTACTGAGTGCTGTTAAATACCAATGGGCTTTGCCATACCTTGTACTTCTTGTGTGTCAGCAGGAGACGTCACTTTCTGTAAATCCTCTAAAACCAGTTTTGAGATCTTGGATACTATGTCAGTCACAGCAGTCATTTTAGCATCTAAATCCAAGGTAACAGTCAATGGAACTTCCTTCAAGGGTGGCTGTTCAATGAACTGAGACTCCTGTATGGAATTATGGGAATAGTCAGGTGAAGGTTTCTGGATTTTATGTTAATACAAATAAAAAAGGCGTGAAAGCCATAAGGCATTTGAAATATTGCTGTGGTCAAGGCTTACAAGCTTTAGCAAACCCCGGCCTGTGTCAGACAATTACATTGGAAGTGCATGATGGTTAATTCACATACAAAATACAAAATAATTACAAATGCCATAGCGAGAACATATTGGACATTGGGCATTTTTTCAAAGCATTTACTCAGGTCTTTATTAACGCTTATTTTTTTAAACAGGTAAAATAGCTGTTAATTTTACAAAACTAGAACCAAACAATTGAGTAATAGCATCCCAGTTCTCTTCAGCACACTGAAGGTACAGTACACCCTCGCTATAATGCCCTTCATATAACAAACCTGGACCCTGGACCCGAAATAAAAAATAAATTAAAAAAAGATACTATAAACACACACTGTCAACATCGCGGTCTGTACGCATGGGATGCCACCTCCGCAGCGAAGTCAACTCTTTTGTCTTACTCCAAAACTAAAATCATTTCATGTTGCAACAAAGCTGGAAACCATATTAATCGTTTGAAAAAAGCTGTAACGCAGGCATATCTCTGTCGTGAATATAGGTTGTCAAAAAGCACTGTTTTTTTGGCTTGTTCAGCAACCATGACGTATAGCAAAATTGATTAAAGAAAAAAACAACAAAAAACTTGAAGATCTGATGAACTTTTCATATCGGGTTGATTTGGAATAAAAACTCAGTTTGGGATTCTTGCATGTTGGATAAAGATTTGGTGCCCTTTGAAACGATTCGTGTCAGATTGATTTTGAATAAAAGTTTAGCTTCAATTCGGGATTTTTTGCTTTTTGTACTGCGTTTTAATTTTTTAACGAATAGGACAAAGCAGAGACAGAACATTGCATACATGAGACAAACAGGCACATGTAATTCTACTTTTATTCACAATCTCATCTCATTAACTTACTCCAAAAGTTTATCGTTCATTGTCCTTTTGCTATAACAACCCCTTCGATATAACGAACAAAAGGCTTGGACCCCAATAGGTTTGTTATAGCGAGGGTGTACTGTATTTTTTTCTCATTTTGTAACATTGACATTCTCCTTTCAATAAATAGGACCTGAACTGAACTGAAATCCTGGTCCCCAGAGGTGAAAGGCATGACAATCTTGTGGGTTAACCTTGTCATATAATTTACATGTGTATCTGAGCAAAGCAAAGTTTGGTTGCTTGAGTATACATGAGGTCAGTCCCACGATCAGTCTCTAACTCTAGACCTGTAACTTTTTTTTAACGTACTCTCTTCTTTTAATAAGAAGTATGTCTGTGACGTTCACCCACCACCATGTCTGTAAATAAACAAAAAAAGAACTGTACAAAACCTCCTTAAAAAAACAGTATTACGTTTACCTTCCTCTTCATACACCAGTAGTCCCAAATGTCCCCAAACTACCTGCAGAAATTGGACATCGTCTTGTTTTTTGAGCAGGGCCTCAGTCTGTTCCCGATGCTTTTTCAGTGTCTCAGCACTCTGCTCAAGTTGATGTAGATTCTCCTCAGCCCGGCTCAGCTCTCTCCCCTTCTCCTGCTCCACATAATGTGCCATGGCCTCCTGGCACTGCTTCACATTCTTTAGCAGCTGGCAGAACTTATTAGACAACCACTCTGCTGTGCACTCTGACAATGCCTGGGCAGAGAAGAACAGAGTGAAGGGGGGGGGGGGATCAATCATCTACTAGGAACCAGACGAGCTTCAAGATTATACATGTTATGTTCTTATGTTTTTTATGCTGTTAGTCTAGTTGATCTACTTTAGACTCAACACATTGATGAGGACTGAATGTATTCTGTGGTATTGTTTGTGGCTTTGAAGAGAGTCCAGCAAAGCACAGGGAAATCCCTGGGCTTAGAGGTATGAGTTACAAAGACAGGTTGAGAGAACAGAATCAGTTCATACCTAGAACAAATTAGGGTTAGAATAATTTCTTATTATACCTTTATGAGTTACCAAACCATGTTGTTGCTTGACAAAGTTCTGGGATCACTCAGCTACAGTAGTAGGAATAGGGTGAGCTTTGATAGACCTGCTCTCACTTCATAAGTATAATAGTATTATGTTCTACCACATCACACATACCACATGACGGCTGCAACATGTTAATCAAATTGATGCATGCGTGACTGCAACTACAAAGGTAATTATATGAGCTAGAAGTACTTTACCCTCTCGTCTACAAAGCAGATCAAGATACATTGGAGTGAATTGTAAAAATACCTTTGCTGTGTCAATGTTTTCCTTCAGCTCTGCAATGTTCTTTTCAGTCAGTTCAATCTGTAGGTCCACTTTTTTGCTGTTTTTTATCAGTTTTGTCTACAAAAAACAGGGTATTTATTACATATAGCATAGACCGAAGACATTCATTTTGTATCAAGACTGGTATCACATTCAGTGTTGTACTGGTCTTGCCAGTCACTCATTCAGGAACCCAGATTTGGAGTAAAATGAAGAACATATATACCAACCAGTCATTCTATATTGTAATAAATGATACAATTGTGGGTATGACTGTACAGATATTTAGTGATAAAGGTTTTCGATTAGAGTTAAGTGTTCAATAAATATATAACTGCTACACCTATGAGACAGATTGTATGTTAAAATAATTCTCCAATACAGGTATATGAACATGGATCGCTATCTATTCAGGGATAGATATTTAGTAGGACAGTAGTCCAGGAAGAGGAAAACGTGCAACGCTCCATAAGTTTATCCTCAATCCCAGTAAAACTGGGGAAGAGGAGTTTGTTGCCGGATAACTACAGACTACTAGCTCGCAAAATATCTTGGTATTCCTGAATAGATAACTATCTCCTCTTTAATTAATAAATAAATAAATAAATAAATAAATAAATAAATAAATAAATACATACATACATAGATAATGTAACAAAGTAATATGCAGTCTGTCCCACAACTGCAACGGTATCCTAAATATGCTCCACTTGAAAGATATGTTGTTTCTGTAACTTGTGTAGGTATTGTATAATGTCTGATAGCATAACACTGGCATGTGAAGAACATTTATTTTTTTATTTTAATGTGCATGCTGGTATTTATTTAAATTAAAAAATAGCCAGCTTCCCACGTCATTTATATATACAGTATATACAAAGATAGAAGCTTCAAAATGTCTTTTTAAAATGTATTTTACTATTCCAGTATATAGTTCGAGGTTCTGCATCTTGTGACAGGGTGCCCATCCGTTGTGTGTATTTTATGTATGTATGATTATTGTTATCATTTGCATTATTATTATTATTATTATTATTATTATTATTATTATTATTATTATTATTATTATTATTATTAAGGAGAGTAAGAGTAAATGCTACCAACCAGCGAACAAGGTACTTGTAAATTATAAAAAAAGTGTATTTATAGTTTGTGTTTTGTTTTACTTTGGGCAGAGATCCCTTGGTGTATTTTGTTTAAACTATGTCTAATAAAAAGCTGAGCGCTACTGCGTTCAATTTAGCCCTGTACGTTCTATTGTTTTGGTTTCATTTCCTGGTCAGACGGTACCACCCACACGCACCACTCAAGCCATCTATGACAATCTCAAAAATCATTTTTTCTCTAAATCTGCCTTTACCTGGCTTTGCGCTTATCTGAAGAATCCTAGGTGCTGGCGCTGCAGCCTTCCTCATTCCATTCAAGTCATATGACAAGATGACCTATGTGTAAAGTGAACTTGTCATAAGATTTGAATGGCATGAGGATGGCACTTCAGGGCTGGCATTTATGATTCTTCAGACAAGCTAAAAACTAGTTAAAGCCTATTCAGGGTCAATACATAGATAATCTTGTTAATCGCAGGAAACTTCTAAAAAAGAATATACTTCTTGTAAAGTCTATTTCATTCTCATGATGAAATGACCCATCACAAAAACAACCATTAAAAAGGATCAGCTGGCTCCCGAGTGGCACATCCAGTAAAAGCACTTGCTAGAGTGCAGGATGCGCTCTATAGCCTGGACATCGCCGGTTCGAGTCCAGGCTATTCCACAGCCGTCCGTGGACGGGAGCTCCGAGGGGGCGGCGCTCAATTGGCCGAGCGTCGTCCGGGGGAGGGAGGGTTAGGTCGGCCAGGGTGTCCTCGGCTCACCGCACACCAGTGACCCCTGTAGTCTGGCCGGGCGCCTGCAGGCTTGCCTGTAAGCTGCCCAGAGCTGCGTTGTCCTCCGACGCTGTAGCTCTGAGGCGGCTGCACGGTGAGTCTGCAGAGTGTAAAGAAGCGGGCGGCTGACGGCACACGCTTCGGAGGACAGCGTGTGTTCATCTTCGCCCCTCCCGAGTCAGCGCATGGGTGGTAGCGGTGAGCTGAGCCTAAAAATAATTGGGCATTTCAAATTGGGGAGAAAATAATAAAAAAAAATTGATTGGCAACGACTAAATTAAAAAAAAAAAAAAAAAAGGATCAGCTAACAATGAGATCTACAGATAAACTTGTTAAAAAAAGCGTAGATCTGTAATATCAAGATGGGCTGAAATAAGACATTGTACTGTACCTCTCTGCCTTTTCTCTCGTCCTCCACCAGGACCTTCTTGTGTGTGCTGCATTCCTTGATGACGCAAGCACAGCAGATGCACATCTTATCAACCTCACAATAGAGGTCCATTGCTTTGCCGTGCCGACTGCACAGCCCTGTTGCCGCTCTGCTAACACTAGGAGGCCCCAGGCTTTTCACACTGTCTTCTTTCCGCTTCTTGTCCACCAAGTCAGACAAGTCGATGTTCTTCTTTAGCTCAGGCCTCGACTGGAAGCTTCGACGGCATTGCGGGCAGGCACTCTCCTTCTCTTCTTTGCCAGCCTTGTCCCAGTGCTCAGAAATACACTTCATACAAAAGTTGTGTCCGCAGGGGATGGTGACTGGAGTCTTGTACAGATCCAGGCAGATTGCGCAATCCAGGTTGTCCATTGCTGTAAAAAGGCCTTTCCTGACTAAATATGAACATAACATGAATACATATAGACTGTGATAAATATACACTGTAATAAATATACACTAATATCTTATAACAATAAAATAAAGCCATGTTTCCATTTACCACTGGAACTGAATTGAAAGTGATTTGAAATAAGGACTGATTTCATTTCCATCAGCAGCAAATCAAGATCAAATCTATTTCAATTGGGACTCTGTCAGCCCCAGTTAGGGGCACACCTCTCCATATCGTGTTAATGATGAAATTTACTTAATGAGCATCCAATGCGAAGGACAATACAGGTGTATTTTAAATCTCACACTGAAAAAATATATAACGTAGGCTGAACATGAAGGCTATTTTATACTGTCAGCTGAATAATGGAGGTTGGTGAATTCATTTATAAATAGCAATTATACAAAAATGTGATACAGATGGTCCTTGGCTTTAGTGTAATGTTTGGTTGCAAACTGGATTGTCCATTGAACCAGCGGCAACACCAGTTTCATGAGTTTCAAGAGACATGAGTTTTAGAGACTGCTTTCATGGTGCAGATGGAAACGTGGCATAAAATCAATCGACTGGTCGGTTCTAAAGTGGAACTCGGAGGGTTTTATCTGTGTCCATCACATCATCAGTGGTGTGAATCTAGTCATAGCTCCTCTATGTTCTTAATGTGTATCTCAAACGGACTTTACTAAACAGAGACGTCAATGGGAGTACAGCGTACTATATAAATGCAAGAATTATTGTACTAATATATATATATATATATATATATATATATATATATATATATATATATATATATATATATATATATACACACACACCTACGTTACTGAATAAAATGAAAAGTATTTTAAAATATTTAGTACTTTACTAAAGTCTATAACTAGACATCACATACAATACCTTAAGCTACTGTCCACAATCAAATTAATACATTTTTGTTAACCTTTTTTTGCGAAAACAGCAGCCACTATAAGAGCTGTACTTTTCAAAGCAGTTGTCGTCCTACACTCAAACAATTATTATTATATATTTTTTTTTTAATCAACAAAACTCAGTCCAGTACGATTTCAAATGGCGTATATATAAACAGGAAGTAAGTCAAACTATTTTTATAGCATTGCCCCCAACCGAGTAGCACACACACTCCTTCTTGCATGACATTAAAAATACAATGCAGCTTAACGTTGCTAAACTAAAAACTAATTTATAATAATGTTAAACACAGAGAATACAGCACTGACCACAAAGAGAAGCAAGCTTTTGCTAGGTACCATGACACGGGCCCGTGTTTTGGGATGGACCCGCATAACAGTCTCGCGTTTTGATTGGTCCCTGTCTGTCACAGGAATGTGACGTCAACACGAGTGGGGAAAGCTTGAGGCATTGTGACCGGAGAGAAAGAGAGAGAGTTTATTTCCAGAATCTTTCAATTAAAATATAATGTGGTATTTTGCTGTACTAATATAACAAACTATGGGCGACTATTACTTTATATAAATTGTCATGTTATGCTTATGTTAGGCTTTCTGTGCTGATCAACTTTTTTTCTTTCAAATAATATATCTATAATCGTTTGAGTGATTTATTTTTATTTCATATATATATATCGTGCCCACTATTACAGTTGTGTCACATGATTCGTTAGTTTATCTGTAATGTAATCACAGTTTTACATAGAGACTGTTCATTCTCTGAGCCGCTTTGCTTTTTGTCCAACATTCGGGGCCGATTTGGTATTCAGATAACGTCCCAAATTCTGGGACGATTGGGTTCAGATGTCCGAAATACTTTGCCAATTTGGTGTTTAGATAAAGTCCCAAATTCTCGACCGCTTTGCTTTTTTGAATTCAGCACAGTTTTTGGGATATTCTGATCAGCTGACTGCCGAGTTTCTAAATCATACATGCTCAGTTTACCATAAAAAAGTACACGAGAACTGGGTCGTGAATTCATTTAAGAGTAACCCTTAGTACATGAATCAAAGTTAATGTATTGTTTTACTCTCCCCAGAAAACTTTTTTTTTTTTTTTTTTATGAAGAAACAGAAATAAAATGTAAATGTTAAAAAAACGTATTTCTTTATTACAATGAAGAAACTATAATATTAAAACACATTTTTGAGAAGGAACATGGTATTCCAAAAAAAGGACATCCCATTTTCTTATGTAATGTCTATCAATATATTGTAGCATTTCGGGTTCTTTTTGGGACAGAAATGAGACTGCAGCCGTGAGTAGATGAAAGCTCAAGCCGTTTAGTTTTTTCAATAATTCAATAATCACAAAATAAAATCATAAAGGGAGGGAAAGGGAACTGGGAGTTGAAAATGAAAATAAATTATTGTAGTAGTTTTTCATTTACCCTGACCTTTCTCACTCAATCTCCCCCGAACACAACCTTCTCTCACACTCTTGTTCTCCCAAATCCTCCTGGTATATGCCCTCGCTTCCCCCCAATTGTTACAAGATATCACATTATTTTTTACACACTAATTTTACATACAATTACTCATTTATACAGTTGGGTTTTTTTTTACTGGACCAGTCTAGGTAAAGTACCTTGCTCAAGGATACAGCAGCACTGTCCTCCACCTGGGACAGAACCCACGACTCTCCGGTCAGGAGTCCAGAGCCCTAACCACTACTCCACACTGCTGCCCTTATAAAGTAAAACAACTGCTTTAATGAATTTGCATGCATCTATTTCAGTGCAATGTAGTTTCTTCATTGTAATAAAGATATGTTTTTTTAACATTTACATTTTATTTCTGTTTCTTCATAAAAACAATAATATTTTCTGGGGAGATTAAAACAATACATTAACTATGATTCATGTACTAAGGGTTACTTTTAAATGAATTCACGACCCAGTTCTTCTGTACTTTTTATCTATAACAAAAACAGATGTAAAAAAACAAGTTAGAAAAACGCAACAGCCGTTTAAAGGGGTGATATCAAACACAAAAGTCCAAGTTAGGAGAAGCAATTAGGCCAATCTTGTCAAGCATCAAGCAAATAGGCACAATTGGAAAGGTGCCGGGGCCCAAGATTCACACAATTCTTGCTTCTAACTTGGCGCCTTTTTTTGATCGCTTCGCTTGAAATGCCCACTTTATCGCTCCACTTGAAATGCGCAGTGGCGCAGCGGGCTAAGGTCATGTGCTCTTCAAGAACGTCATGTTGCAAGTTCAAACCACTTGAAATGTTCTTTGTATGACTTGAAGTGACTGAGACATACTCACACACACTGAGACTGTGTGTGTTGTAGTGTGTGTGTGTTTCTCAGTGTATGTGTGTCTCGGTGTGTGTCTCAGTGTGTGCGTGTGTTTCTCAGTGTGTGTCTCAGTGTGTGTGTATGTCAGTTTATGTGTGTGTGCCTCAGTGTGTGTGTGTGTGTGTGTGTGTCTCAGTGTGTGTATGTCTCAGTGTGTCTGTGTGTGTCTTAGAGTGTGTGTGTGTGTGTGTGTCTCAGTCACATCAAGTCATACAAAGAGCATTATAACAATATTTCTATTTTGGTAGGTATTGATATATTGATATTTACATAGGTACAAAACTACAATGTTATAAATGGTTCAAAAGGTACATATCCATAATTTATTAGTATACTAACACATTTTAATGCTGGGAAAAAACATTATTCTCCTTGATATAGTGGTGTTATGAAGTTAGGCTAAGGCATTTGTAAAGCATTAGATCTCTTCATAAAATGCCATATACATTTCGTTTGCATTTCTTGACCATGGTTTGACTTCAATAAGTGCATCATTTGCATGCACCCATTTTCCAGTAGCACCCACAGCAAGAACAGACACATAGTGTCCTGAAGTAAAATTATGTCCTTGGTGTATGATAATGGAATCTAATTGGTAATTCCTGTTGTCCACAGTGATTGTGCTCTTCTTCACAGCAGTAAACTTAGCATTGTGTCACTTGGGTGCGGTCTGGTTTGGTTTCCCAAAGCATAAGTTGGACTGCAATCAGTCTCCCTGCTGATTGAATAAGTTCACGTTTCATGATTGGAGACATTTTGCATTGCCTACATTTGCTACCAGGAATCATTGCCCGTTTGTCATTTCTATAAATGAGTTCTTCCAAACACATAGAATCTGTACCAGCAAGTACATGTAGAGGATAAATATGCAACACCTCTCGGTTTGATGAGCAGTAGTTACATGTAGTACATAGAATGTCATGACTTATTGTGACTGAAACCATGCAAGATACTTCAGGACAAATCTCAGACAATTTGGTGAGAAACTCTGCAACATGTTGCTCCTCACCTCTATTGAAAGGCTCTCCTAAGAAGTGACAAATATCCATAGTAGTTAGAGACGCAGTGGATGGCAAGTGATCCTATTTATGAACAAAGCTCCTGATAGCCTCTTGTTGACTGTGTTTTAATGAATCCTTCAGCGGTTGCAAGTGAAGGTGGCACTGCAATGTTACATTTGCATAGCATGAGGTGAAATTGGGGTTGCTCAAGCCTCTGAATGGATGTGTAAGTGCAATGTTCTCTTAGAAGACTGAGGCTTTTGCTGTTCCTGAACATTAATGATGGCTCGGTGAATGAAATGCACATGATCTTTTACCTTGTGTCCCTTGTGCGTGTTAGTCTCCTTCAAGCTTTTCAACTTCGAACAATAAATCCCTCTGAGCCGGTGGTACTCTTCAACTGCAGTTTGACATGTGTAGATGCAGCTGGGGTCAAGGTGGATACCGCTTAAGGAAGTAATTGTGGAAAGTGCAACAAAACTTTGTCCACAGGAGAAAATGGAGTTACCACGATCCATCATAACTGTTTTTAGAGTCATCCCCTGACATTTGTGAATGGTGATTGCATGAGCACCAATGACTGGGAACTGCTCTCGAACAATGTAGACTCTATCCATGATTTCAAACTTTGAGCATAAATGTTGAAAGGTATGGGTGACTCCATTGTTAAATTTGATGGTTATGGTTTTGAGCATATGTGGCAGGATAGCCGCAGAGGGAAGACTCAGAGACAGAAAACGCTGTGAAACAAAAATATTTAAAATTGACAAAAAACACAAATAAACAGGCACGAAGGCCAAACAAAAAGGTATAAACACAAGGTTTCAAACAAAACACTGGAACAAAATAAATCAAATTAAACAAGTATTTCTACAGACAACACTTACTCTGTGTCTCTCAAACAAAAGCACTCCAAACCACACTCCCAGACAAAGGGTTACAGCTGTCTTTTATGGTCTGTGGCTGGAGCCCAATTAACCAATAATTAGCAATTAAGGTTCAAGCCACATTCACACATGTATTTTGCAGGAAGGAATTTAACCCCCTCCCCCCACAAATTATAGGGGCGAGCTGGCACCCCATCACATCCACCACCCCCCCCCCCCCCCCCTTGTGCGCAGCACACTTGGGCCCAACGGCCACCTCCCTCCTTTGTCCCAAAGTCCCGGACGAAGGGAAGCATGGGTCCTAGGTGTCCGGGAGCCCAGGCTGAGGGATCCGACCCCCAGGCGCCGGTCTGTGGAACAGGGGTGGTGGAGGTAGTCTCCTCACCTCCCCACCCCCCTCCCCATCTCCCCACCGGGAGGGGAGCCCCTGGCCATGAAGGCGGCAGCTGGAGCTCCACTTCTCCCTCGTACTCTGTAACTGGTGGCTCCCAAGGCGATGCAGAGCAGTAGGCAACCCCAGGCGAAGCGGGACCCTCGAGAGGCGACCAAAGGCGAAGCGGAGCAGCAGGCAACCCCCGGGCGAAGCAGAGCAGCAGGCAACCCCCTGGCAAAGCAGAGCAGCAGGCATCCTTGGGCGGTGGGGCTGGTGTTGCTGCCAGTTCCTGCGGCAGCAGTGAAAAGGCTGGCAACTTCAAGGCTGGCTCCTCCAGCCCCAGCAACTCCTCAGTCAACAACAAATGACCCCCAGGTGATCCAATACAGGAATCCCTGGGCAGTCCGTGTGTGGCATCCCCGGGCGGTGCAGGTAGTGCTGCCGGCTCCTCCGACAGCAGGGGAAAGGCTGCCGGCTCCTCCGACAGCAGGGGAAAGGCTGCCGGCTCCTCTGATACCACAGCGCGTTGGTAGTCAGTGGAAGGTCGCTGCAGAGGTCCCCCTCCACATCCATCAGCCAATCCCAAATTTCTTGGGACGAGGGTGAACCCGGTGGCACTGGAGCTGCCGGTGTTGCTGCTGATGCATGGGCCGGCGCATAGGGGCATCCGGCCCAGTTGTGCCCATCCTCCTCGCAGCGACCACACCAGTCAGCTGGTGGCTTCTCTGGACATGCCCGTCAGCGATGGTCCTCCTTCCTGCACCAGGAGGACCACGGGAACAAGCTGGCTGGGTCCTCCAGCTGTTGCTGTTGCAGCTTCTGCTGCTGCTTGCTCTTCTTGCCCATTTTTTTTTTCCCCCCAAAAAAAAAAAAAAAAAACTGCACTTCCGCTCCAAGTCTCCAGGGGGCGCTATCCCACTCTAACACCACTTGTGGCAGGATAGCCGCAGAGGGAAGACTCAGAGACAGAAAATGCAGCGAAACAAAAATATTTTAATTGATAAAAAACACAAATAAACAAACACGAGGGCCAAACAAAAGGTATAAACGCTAAACACAAGGTTTCAAACAAAACTCTGGAACAAAATAAATCAGATTAAACAAGTATTTCTACAGACAACACTTACTCTGTGTCTCTCAAACAAAAGCACTCCAAACCACACTCCCAGACAAAGGGTTACAGCTGTCTTTTATGGTCTGTGGCTGGAGCCCAATTAGCCAATAATTAACAATTAAGGCTCCAGCCACATCCACACATGTATTTTGCAAAGAGGAATTTAACACCCTCCCTGCCGATCCAAACCAAACAAGAATTCTAATAAAACATAATAAAAACAACAAAATAATAACAATAATAACAACACAAATTATAGGGGCAAGCTGGCACCCCATCACAGCATACTTGTGTTTTCCAGATAGCAGGAAATTGATGAAACCAGTGGCAATGTCAATGTTCTTGCGAATTTGCTTAATACAAATGCAAATGTGATACATTTACTACCAAACTAAATACAAATGCAAATATGTGACAAATGCTAAATGGACTTCAAATACTTTCCCATACAACACATGTTAATTTATTAACATGAATTTGGCAGAGGCCTTTATCCAAGTTGACATACAAGGAAAGCAGTTTATATAATAACAATATAAACACAGTAATAACGTAGTTCATAATAATTAACAGGTATGTACCAATATAGGAAGCAAGTTACATAAAACAGTGTTTCCCAATCTTGGTCCTGAGGATCCAGTGTTTGCTGATTTGTGTTCCAACTGAGCTTTAAATTACGAATTGAACCCTCAATTGAATGAATAAAATGTCTAATCAGAGCATTTGAATTATTTGTAGAAATGGCTGGCTGCACAGGCATCAATTAACACTAATCTAGGACTACCTAATGTTAACTCAGGTAAGGTAGTCCATTAGTGCTGATCAGGGTTTGTAAACGCAGCCAAAAGAGTTGGATATTTCAAGTTATTTCTAACATTGCATTAAGTCACTAATTGTTAGTTCAATTGGGGGATCAATTTAATAATTGAGAACTCAGCTGGAACACAAACAGCAGACAGGTTTGTGAAAAACTGACATAAATGATGAGATATATGTGAGATATATGTATATATTTATATATGTGTGCAGGGGCGAAGCTAGGATTAGATTTTTACTGAGGCAAAAAAAAAAAAGTTGAACAAACCTCTTGCAGATAATGTTCATGTTACAAAGGTAAAAGTTATCATCTTATAAAGCCTGGAGACTGTTCATGCAAACTGCAAAGCAATATTAAGTCCCTTGGATGATGATGTTATTGTTAAACTTTGATTACCCATATTATTTCAAAGATTAAAACTAATTGTCTCCCAGCAAAACCACAGCAACCTAAAATGACCATATTCACACTGTCAGAAATATATGATTTTAAAAGGACAAGAATATAAAATCAATATTAATAAGTAGATGGGTTCATACCTTTATTGACTTGCATTTGGTTCACTGCTACTTAAGTTGCCTTACACTGCTGGGACTGGTAACTACTGTTGACTGGTAAGACTGGTGCTGATACTGCTGGGACTGGTGCTGACACTGGGACTGGTGCTGACACTGTTGGGACGTGCTGACACTGTGACTGGTGCTGACACTGCTGGGACTGGTGCTGACACTGCTGGGACTGGTGCTGACACTGGACTGGTCCTGACACTGCTGGGACTGGTGCTGACACTGGGACTGGTGCTGACACTGCTGGAACTGGTGCTGACACCGGGACTGGTGCTGACACTGTGACTGGTGCTGACACAAAAAAAAGATTTATCAAAACATATTGCAGCTAAACATCACATTGTGCAGGGGAAAAACAACAATATAAATGATAAATTCCCTTAACATTGATTCTTACCAAGAGTTGGCTTCTTTAGAAAGAAATGTGTAATTGGTTGTTTTTATCTCCATTTCATGTTGGTGCTGCACTGTAAACCAGAGCAGCCTACAGAGTAACTTGGGAAACTGACTAATGCCCACGTTTGGCCAAGCTAAGTACAGGTGTAGCTTGCAGAGGGTGTGAGTTGGGGGCAGCAATAGGAGAATGTGCTGGAAAACTCCAGAATCAGTAGGCAATTTAAATATCAATCGATGATTGGTGTTCTGCTGATTGGGGTTGTTCCAAGTCACATAAAAGGGCTCTGGTTGCAACACTTGGGGTTGGTTCATGGGAACGCGTAGGACTTGCATAAAAAGGGAATTAATAGGAATACCAGCAGAGGTGAAATCTTTTCTTCATAGAGCCCAGAAACCTGGCATGAGGAAAAGGATCCGGAAGCCAGACGAGGGGCCTAAAGAAGGAGATAGTCGGAAGACCTCTGGCTGTTTAATCTAGTTTATATTTCCCTTACTGCATGTTTGTTTAAATTTCAGTTTTGTTTGTCATCATTTTTTTTTAAATAATAAACCTGGAACTATCTCGACGGAGGAGTAGAAACGGGACTCTGCTTGTTTTTTTATGACAGCCATCCTGTGACAAACCCATTAAATGCAGGGCTACCTATTCAACATAGATACATAAAGCGAATAAGAAGCTGAGCGATTGGCATATGTAGCAAGTGTACCCGCTGTTCTGCCCCAGTAAACCACGTTGGGCCGGGCTAAATACAGGTGTAGCTTGCAGAGGGGGTGCCCCTCGCTGGGTACCTGCAGAGAAATCAGCGATCCAACATGACTTAACCCATTAAATGCAAAGCTACTTATTCAACGTAGATACATAAAGAGCGAATCAGAAGCTGAGCAATTGGCATATGTGGCATATTTACCTGCTGTTCTTCCCCAGTAAACCACATTGGGCCGGGCTAAATACAAGTGGGGCTTGCAGAGGGATTGCCCCTTGTCAAGTACCGACAGAGCAATCAGCAGCCCAACATGATTTAACCCGTTAAATGCAAGGCTACCTATTCAACATAGATACATAAAGAGCGAATAAGAAGCTGAGCGATTGGCATATGTAGCAAGTGTACCCGCTGTTCTGCCCCAGTAAACCACGTTGGGCCGGGCTAAATACAGGTGTAGCTTACAGAGGGGGTGCCCCTCGCTGGGTACCTGCAGAGAAATCAGCGGCCCGACGTGATTTAACCCGTTAAATGCAAAGCTACTTTTCAACGTAGATACATAAAGAGCGAATAAGCGGAGCAATTGGCATATGTGGCATATTTACCCGCTGTTCTTCCCCAGTAAACCACGTTGGGCCGGGTTAAATACAAGTGGGGCTTGTAGGAGGGTTGCCCCTCTTCAGGTACCTGCAGAGAAATCGGCAGGCCAAAGTGATTTAACACTTTAAATGCAAGGTTACTTCTTCAACGTAGACAAATACATTTATGCACTTAAAAGCTTGCGAATAAAAAGCTGGCCGAATAAGAAGCTGGCGAATAAGCCAACTTCAGCCTCGTGTTTTACAGTGTAAATGTATGAAAAGAAGACAGACGCAGCCATAATACAGTCAAATTTAATGTCACTTCTGTTAATGTCACACTCTGCTTATTCTCATCAAATTGAAATGTCCCAGCCCGAATATAATGCATGCTGTGACTCTGATGTTTTGTTTTTAAAATGTATTAATGATCAATGCATTGCTGAGTTTGTTGCGCTCACGTATCAGGTGGTGTCTGGAATGATCCAAATGCAATTAAAACAGCTGGTGGAGGCGTGAAATAAATCTATGTATAACTTCTCTTATGCAATTATTTCAATAGCGATTAATACCCTTTGCGGTCCATTTCAATAAATTAAAAGTAAATCAGCTCATTTTTGCTGTTTAAGCTACTATTTGTTAATAATACAAGTAAAACTTCAAAGAAAAGTTTGAAGTATCTGGTATTGCCAGGCAGTCTCCCATCCAAGTACCAACCAAACAAGCATATTATTATTATTTTTCAGCAGACACACTTATCCAGGCCAACTTACAATTGTGACATACACATTACCCATTTATACAGCCAGGTTTTTTACTGGACCAATCTCGATAAAACAGCAATGTGTCCCCCACATGTGATTGACTACTCTTGACCGCTATTCCACAGATGCTGCAAGTGACGGATCGCTCATGTCTCGTTGTATAAGGCAACGGAAAATTCACAATTTCACGTATTTGACTACCTACCATGAAAAATGTAAATATTGTTGATTTCTGGCTGAGATATGAAACCAGATTCCGAAACATGGCAAAAATTGCACGCTGTTTTTTGTCAATTCCACCAAACTCTGTGTATGCAGCACGAGAAGTTTCTGCACATGGACAGGTTTTTACACAACAAAGACAAATCACAAGTGTTGAAACTGCAACAAGATGCATGATTATTATTATTATTTATTTTAGTACAGCAGCAGTGTCCCCCACCTGGGATTGAACCCACGACCCTTCGGTCAAGAGTTCAGAGCCCTAACCACTATTCCACAGGCTGTGTGGTCCAGTGGTTAAAGGGCTTCTAACCAGGAGATCCCCGGTTCAAATCCCACCTCAGCCAGTGACGCATTGTGTGACTGAGCAAGTCACTTAACTTTCTTGTGCTCCATCTTTCAGGTGAGACATAATTGGAAGTGACTCTGCATCTGATGCATAGTTCACACACCCTAGTCTCTGTATGTTGCCTTGGATAAAGGTGTCTGCTAAATAAACAAATAATAATAAAACAGCAGCACTCTCCCCCACCTGGTATTGAACCCACAACCCTGTGGTCAAGAGTCCAAAGCCCTAACCACTGCTCACGGGCCAGATAATTTTGTCTGTGCGTGTGTGAGTGTGCGTGCGTGTGTGTGTGTGTGCGTGTGTGTGTGTGTGAGAGAGCATGCTTGCGTGCGTGTCATATATAATTTAGTGTGTGTAAAGAAAAACAGTTTTGTCACTTGCACTAAACCCTGTTTTTAACATTTTGTTTTTCAAAGTCAGCATAACGCTATACAACACAGTCCGTTTAATTACTGTATGAACATAGCATACAAGTTTTAAATGTTTACGAAACTTGACAATGTTGTCGAATTTGTCATTCAAACTTGTTTTGTTTTAATCAGTTTTGTCTGCTTGTTACTTTTTTCAGCCAACACATTGAAATGACCCTTGTTTGTTACATTTTAAAAGACTGTTTTAAATGTTACAATGTAAATGTTGACTCAGTAGCTACCATTAAATGTTTCAACCTTGTTGACTTTCTTTGATGCGCTATTAATTTTAGGCAACTTGCAATATATACTTTTTATATAGGTATATACATGTCAATTGCTGTGGATAAACACATCAGCCAAATCAATTAATATGACATGTAGTTGCTATTTATTAATTTATTTATACATTTATAATATAAACATGTATTCACTTCTACATTTATTTATTTATTTAAATGTATTAATTTCTAAATGTATTTATTGCTCTACGCATTTATTTAAATAATTTATTTATCTTCCAAATAAATTATTCCTTTATTTATTTTTAATTAAACGAGGAACTACAATTTATCAGAGATTTAGACAAGGAAGCTACATGCCACTCTTGTGTGCAATTCCATTCTATGGTATCTACCAAACAAACAGGAAACTAGAAATTTTCAAACAGGAAATCGAAAATTTCTAGAATCGAGCCGCACCTTCAGGTTTTCAGCGAAAGCTTGTCAGGCTTGGATGTAAGCTTAAAAAATGAACACATTTCAACAAATGCGCAGTGGTGCAGCGGGATAAGGTCGTGTGCACTTCAAAGACGTCATGTTGCAAGTTCAAACCACGATATTATTTATTTATTTTTTCCTGCGATATGTGCTGTTTTAAAACATAAATAATTTGTTTAATATACATGGTGTGGATATCAAACTGCTTGCATACCCTGGTTTGTTTTGATGCTGACCAACATGTGGAATCACATGATTGGTAGATGTCCAGTTAGTTAGATGTTCTGTTTGAATAGTTGCTACACACCCTTAAAAGTAGACGGAAGAGGAAGAAGAATTTTACCTTAGTTTGATGACTTATATCTCATTGTGTATAAGAGGTATGTATGTTTTTTTTCACATTTGAGGTAAGAAAGTTTCAGACTTTTGATACTGATACAGATGGTAATTCTAAGTGATTTACTGTTCCTCTCATTATATATATATATATATATATATATATATATATATATATATATATATGCTTGTTACTTTTAATATATATATATATATATTTATATATATATATATATATATATATTGTGAAAGATTGGTAGTGTATTAGACTCCTCAAGTTTGCGCAGGCAGGACAATCAGGCCGTGTTCCCCACAATCACACTTCCCCAGATTGTTCTCCCCTGCTCCCTTTTAAACTGTCTAACCCCGCGTCACTAATTGGCGCTGAGGTTTCTGGGGTGTGTAGTTTTCTTCAGAGACGACATTTCTTAAAGCGTCCCTGCTCTTTTTTCACATATATATATATATATATATATATATTTTTAAAGAATGAAAAATACAATTCTTACTGCAAAAATCAATAAACCATTTCATGTGGTTTTATGTAAGTTGCTTTTAGTCTGATTCTACCCAATATTTAATGAGGATTGTTTTTAGCTCCTAAATGGTATGTAAATAAAAACTAAAAATATTGAGATGCTGTGACAGGCTAGCTGCAGGAATGACGTCACACAGACAGACAGTACTGGAGTTGAAACTGAAGTGCAATGGCTGTGCTCAGTGCGTTTAATAAACAAATAAAACAGAAAACAGGACACGGCACTTGAGGCCAAAATAAATAGACAAACAAAACGGATTAACACTAAACAAACAGTGGACGGACAGACAAACAAACACGGTGAGTCTAAACACTTATTATTATTTTAGTTTCTTTTTCCTCCTCTCTACACCCGTTCTCAACTCACCGAACACACAACCCTGAGTGACTGAAACGTGCATCTATATATACTGTTGTGCCGGGATTCAATTACTAATTAATTATTGCCCTAATTGCTTCTCCTAACTTGGGCTTTTGTGTTTGATATCACCCCTTTAAACGACTGTTGCATTTTTCTAACTTGTTTTTTTACATTGACAATGTTTTTGTTATAGATAAATAAAATACAGAAAGAAAACTTCCCTTCAATGACAAGTCCCCCCCAGAGTCTCGCACAGCGCACAGTTCGATTCAGTTCGTAAGTAAGGAACAGAAGACGATGGTGATGATGATAAATAAGAATTACAAATTTTACCTAAGTTTGACGACTTATATCTTAATATATCTCAATGTGTATAAGAGGTATTTACGTTTTTTTCACATTCAGTCTAAGAAAGCTTAAAACTTTATGTTTAAAGTGGAATCAATATTTTTTCTGGAGCAATATGTAAAAGTGCAGTGTGTCCCTGTCACACGGCTAGCTGAGTGGTGACGTCAGAACCAGAAGATAAATAACACAGACAGGACGGATGAAATGAAATGATGAAGGCGTTTGCTTGCGCCGGTTTATTATAAATAAAAAGGTTTGAACAAAACACAGGACACGGTACTTTAGCCAAAACAAACAGACAAAACAAACAGACACTAACAAACAGGGACGAATACTAAACAAACACGTACCACGTAGCAATTCCTCACTCTCTCCCGTTCCTTCGCCCTGAACACACAACCCCGAGTGAATGAAATGTGCATCTATATATACTGTTGTGCTGGGATTCAATTACTAATTAATTATTCACTTGAATCCCAGTACGTGAATTAATTATGTGCAACCTCATGCTCACATATTAATTACTTTAAATGCACGTGAAGTGATGTGCAATCCTCGTGCTTATATACAATTATACATTTTAAATAACTCGTGCTACACACACCCATTTATATCCCGTGCAGCCAACTACAATACACCAACATTAAACACACCACATGCAACATATAACACAGAAATGCACACAGGGGCAGGACACATTGCCACAGTCCCCCACCAGCGATTGAACCTATTACCCTCTAGTATGTAGTGAAGCGCCCTAACCATTACGCCACTGACATATATTGCCAAATGTAAACACTAAGCTATGGCTCACAAGTGTCATGGATATAATAGGCTATCGCTATAATATATATTTTACATTTTTTTTTATAATATATGGGTAGGCCTATATAAATATCAATTGCTCTGGATAAAAACATCAACCAAATCAATTAGTGACATGTATTTTCCTGGCTTGCCATTTATTAATTTATGTAAGTTTAAAAATTATATACAGTACATTTCACCAACTACCCAGAGGCGCAGCGAGTTGGAAGTTCAAACCTAAGGATTTTTTTTTTTTTTTTGTGATAATAGCTTAGTGTGACTGGTATGGATATCAAAGTGCTTGCGTTCCGTAGTTTATTTTGATGTACACCGAGTCAGGCCGTTTTCTCAATGTAACCGGTGTGAACGAGTGGTAGTGTGGTGCCGTTAGTCTCCGGCGTTTTCTTCCTATTTTTAGACACTGGACAGACTCCGTAGTCAGGTGAGTAATCTTTATTTACAATATTTACACAGGCTTTTGGCTTATTCAATTCTCTACGCCCTGTGCGGGCTACTAACTAACTCACTTCTTCAGCCCTCTCTTTCAGGTCCAAGCTCTCTTCTATCTCTTTCAGGTCCAAGCTGCTGTAGTCTTCGTTTTGGTAATACACTTGGTTATTTTACTACCAGTGTTAAAAAGGTGTTTCCTCCGGGTGGAGTAAACCAGGAACACAGGTAGAGTAAGTAGAAGCTCCCTCTGCTGGAGTGAGCCGGAACCACGGGTACATTAAGTAGAAGCTCCCTCTGCTGTACTGAGCTGGAACCACAGGTAAGTATAGTAGAAGCTCCCTCTGCTGTACTGAGCTGGAACCACAGGTAAGTATAGTAGAAGCTCCCTCTGCTGTACTGAGCTGGAACCACAGGTAAGTATAGTAGAAACTCCCTCTGCTGGAGTGAGCTGGAACCAGAGTAAGCTTGGTGCAGGCTCCCTCTGCTGGAGTGTTCCAGAAGCACAGGTGAGTTGGGTACAGGTTCCCTCTGTTGGAGTGACCCAGGAGCACAGGTAAGTTGGGCACAGGCCCCCTCTGCTGGAGTGGTCCAAGAATACAGGTAAGTTGGGTGTCGGCTCCCCTTTAATATTCTCCTGGAACACAGACAAACAGACAACCAAAACTTCCCTTGCTGGAATGATCCAGGGGCATACACGCTTATGAACAAGTGGTTATGGGGAAGCTGCCACCACTAACGAGTTCCAGAATGTCTGTAGAATAAAGCTGGCCTCCTTGATAGAACGAAATCCCGTGGAACGGCGGGGTTTGAACAGAACAGTCCCGAAACAATAAATGAAACACTTTTTAATTCCCAGCGTCCCGTGTCTGAGTCCTGGTTGAATAAAGCACCTCTCTCACAAGCTGCTGTCTCGCTGCGCCTGCAGCTACTGTGTACAGCGAGTCCGGGGTTGGTTTCTCTTTCATTTACCACACAGCACTTTAATGCTTCAGCGTAGCCTGTTCTCTCTCTGCGCCGACTAAGCGCTTGCTGAGTATTTTACACGGCAGTAACACAGTTCGTTGTAGCAAAACAAACAGATATCAAAATAAATCGGAGCAAACAAAAAGCCGCCTCAACAAGAGAATAAACACATACAGCTGCACTTTGTATAAACAAAACAAAAGCTGTCTCAACCCGAGAATAAACACACAAAGCTGTGCTCTAAAAGACTGACTACCACTGAAAAGACTCGTACTTACTATTACTTAGAGGAAAGTCACAAACAGAATAAACCCAATGTTGGTTAGGCAGGACAATCCAGCGGTGTTCCCCACGATCACCCCGATTGTTCTGCCTGGCTTCCTTTTAAAGCCCTGTTACCCCGCCCCTCCAATTTACCCTGGGCTTTCTGGGGTATGCAGTTTTTCTTCCCGCGACGCCATTTCTTAAAGGCGTCACCACCCTTATCTTCACACCGGATACTGCTGGTTTTAAAACCGGAAGCTGGCGATTTTCAGTTGATTTTCAGTCGATTTTCAGTCAAACACGTCAAGTACGGATGTAAGCTTCAGAATTGGAGGCATTCCAACAGCTGACCGGTGGCACAGCGTGCTAAAGCGTGTCTGTATCAGCATAGAAATCTCTTGCTGCAGCTTCGAACCTTGTTTTTTTTTCTTCTCGCGAGTAACAACGGAAGATGATGATGATGAAAAAAGGAGAATGACAATTTTACCTTACTTTGACGACTTATATCTCAGTGTGTATAAGAGGTATTTACGTTTTTTTTCACATTCAATCTAAGAAAGCTTAAAACTTTATATTTAAAGTGGAATTGTACTTCTAAGTTATTTAGTTTTGCCGCTGCAACATTCTCAAAACAGCAAAACTCTTGGTGCTGTATAGAGAGTCTCGGCAGTTCCGCCAAATTTTTCTAACTTGTACGAGGAACTACCTTTTCTCTCAATTGAGATAAGGTATTCTGAAGCTGTTGAATGCAGTGGTCTGTATATTGTACCATGTGTTATACTACTAATTGATAAAATATATCAATGTTTTAGTGTGTTGACATTGCACTGGACATTTACTAATGTACCCTCAGTCAGTTTGGAACACATGGAAGTTACAGTGGTTGTTGGGCCAGGACTAATGCAACTGACTCTTCAATCTTCTTTTTAAACTCACTCTTTTTATTTTTATCTAACCTTAGATATGCAACCAGGGAATTAGCTGACATATTCTCAGGTGGACCTATCCTTCTCCTGATCTCCTCTGCTGTCACATTGTATCTTTGGGGTAAAGGTATAAGAATAATAAGATACAGAATATGGCCAACATTGCAAAATTGATACACAAATGTAAATTTAATTAAACCATAAAAAGGTATTTACTTAATTCAGAATTAATTTAATTCTTCATTAAGCCTTTGGAATGAACTTGAGAACACTTAAATTATGGAATGTTCCAATATCACATTAATCTGTTTATTTATGTTATATTACCTTTTCTTTCTCTTGTTGAAAGAAAGAGGGAGAAGGTTCTCAACTTCAGCAAATACTTGTGGTGTATCCATGCTGTCGGGTATTACAGCTGGGCGAGGCAAAGCCAGTGATACAGGTGGATGCTGAGCTGACACAGCAACTGTGCTGGAGGAAGGAGGGCATGTCTGTGGCAGTGGGGAAGCAGTGTCGCTTTCTGAAGAAGCATCAGGGGTTGCTGATGTAGCATGAGCTTTTTCAGCATGATTTTTCACTGAAGGAAAAAATACAACACCTTACTTGTAAATAACACTATGTTACTTGCTTTAAAGAGCCACTATCGTAGGTTGTAGAAAATATTGTTATATGGTCTAATGTGTTGTTATATGGTCTAATGTGTTGGTATATGGCCTAATGTGTTAGTCCAACTGCATCAGTAAAGTATCTGATTTTTTCTCTTTCATTGTTAACATCCTGACACACATCCTAATGTGTTGGCATGACTATCAGTAAAGTATCAGATTTTTTTTTCACTTTAAAATGTGTGCGCCAAAGTGCTGTCCATGAGCAGCCATATTGAAGACATATTATTGTGGAGTTTACATTTTAAAGTGTTATAAGTTGTTAGAAAAAAAAAATCAGATACTTTACTGATAGTCATACCAACACATTAGGCCATATAACATTTTCTACAAACTACGATAGTGGCTCTTTACATAAACTATTCAGTAATTTGATATAATTATTTATTCACAAACAATAATTCATACTTACCAGTGACCAAAGTACACTTCTTATGCTTTCTGGGAGGCATTTCTCTGAGAAAAAAAATCAGAATGAAATTATGACAATGGCATAACTATTAACATAGCAAGCTACAGCAATTTTTTTTGATCAGCCTGCCAGCCATGTGCCCATTATTAATCAGCCTGCCATGCATGTGCCCCTTATAAACCAGCCTGCCAGGCAAGTGCCCATTATAACCCAGCCTGCCAGGCATGTGCCCATTATAAACCAGCCTGCCAGGCATGTACCCATTATAAAAGCCCATTATAAACCAGCCTGCCAGGCATGTGCCCATTATAAACCAGCCTGCCAGGCATGTGCCCATTATTAACCAGCCTGCCAGTAGTCTTACCAGCTGGTAAATTAATAATTTAGTTTAGAGTAACCAACCTTGTTATTCTGTTACCAACATTTGCTTAAGACATATGACATTAGTATAACTTCAGCTGACATGCCTGGTAAGTTTATTATATTTTGTATTATCATTTTTAACAGCAAATCAATTATAAATTATGTGTAACTGAATGTTGTGGATCTTGCACACACAGTACAGCATAAATACTATGCTGCACATAATAATAATTAAAATATTAGTTTGAACAACAAAACGAAACAAAGTTAGAGATTAAGCATCAATAACACTATGTAACACAATTTTTGTTCCTGGGTAGTAAGTGTTATTTCCTAATTGCTTATGCCTCAAAAGTATAGAAAATGGCTATTATTCCCCACAAACTTTGCTTTTGTGACCAGGACAGTGATATTTTGAAATTTACCTATTTCCAATGAGAAAACGGTCTTTTCGTTCACATAAAGTCAGAAAAAAACAACATATGAATCCAAATTAACATGTATTTATACTAAAGTAATACAAAAATGACTACAAAAGATTTAGAAGTGAGTAGTTTTTCGAGATTTACGATTATACTGTAAATCACTTTCACGAATCAGCCCCCAAATGTAGTCTCCCATCATGTTCTCGTTATACTGTCCTTGGTTGCGGCGTTCAAAGTCCAGTATATCCTGGTGGAAGCGCTCGCCTTGCTCCTCCGAGTACGCTCCCATGTTCTCCTTGAATTTATCAAGATGAGCATCAAGGATATGGACTTTGAGGGACATCCTACAGCCCATTGGGCCGTAGTTCTTCACCAGAGTCTCAACCAGCTCCACATAGTTTTCGGCCTTGTGATTGCCCAGGAAGCCCCGAACCACTGCGACAAAGCTGTTCCAAGCCGCTTTCTCCTTACTAGTGAGCTTCTTGGGGAATTCATTGCACTCCAGGATCTTCTTTATCTGTGGTCCGACGAAGACACCGGCTTTGACCTTTGCCTCAGACAGCTTAGGGAAGAAGTCTTGAAGGTACTTGAAGGCTGCCGACTCCTTATCTAGAGCCTAGACAAATTGTTTCATAAGGCCCAATTTGATGTGCAGTGGTGGCATCAGCACCTTCCGGGGGTCCACCAGTGGCTCTCATTTGACGTTGTTCCTCCCCACAGAGAACTCGGTCTGCTGTGGTCAGTCCCGCCTGTGGTAGTGCGCCTTGGTGTCTCTGCTGTCCCAAAGGCAAAGATAGCAGGGAAACTTGGTAAAACCGCCTTGGAGGCCCATCAGGAATGCCACCATTTTGAAGTCTCCTATGACCTTGATGCCATCTCAGAAAAATGCAGATATGTATCCACTTAGGCAGCTGGAACTAAACTGAACTGGTGGACTTAAGGCCCCTGTATTTATACTACTATTTATATTACTGGAAAGTTCTAGAAGTTACTCCAAGTTTACTCAGCAATGAATCTATCTGGAATGTTCTGGAAAATAGGTACATTTCAAAATATCACTGTCCTGGTCACAAAAGCAAAGTTTGTGGGGAATAATAGCCATTTTCTATACTTTTGAGGCATAAGCAATTGGGAAATAACACTTACTACCCAGGAACCAAAAAAAAAAAATTGCTACACGGTGTAATATTTGAAATGATAGCTACACAGCAAAACAACCGTTATATAATACAACTTAACAGCAGAAGACGTTCATATTCATATTTAAGGCGTAACTCAACATATTTTAATGCTTCTGTGTGCATGTGTTGTGCTGAATAAAACATCCTACTTTTTTCATTTCAGCTCTGTTCTGCTGCAAAGCCTTGGCGCGTAGTTTTCAGTTTGAATGTGAGGGAGTGGAAACAGGCAGCTTTTGCCCTTAGAAGGCGTGTTCCTTTGTGATGTAAGTGAAGAGGCGGGTTTTCGCGGAGAGGTGTTTTATTACCTGCCTAATATAGACAGACCTGCCTGCCAGTCGAAGTTCGGGGCAAACTTCACCCCTGTGCCTCGATTTTGAGAAATAAAAATGCGGGGGGAAAAAAATTCTAAAAAAATATACCTTATATTTCATAAATACATTCATAATTTGTATTTAGTTATAGATTTTTTTAATGTCCTATTAAAGCTTAAAGACAAAAACATTTACAGAATGATCTATTTTTGAGTGTGTTAAGTGCACCGTACGCAAAAAATAAATAACTGCGTCTGGTACAATTCTGAAAAAAAAAAAAATGAACCTCGTCCCAACTTCAAGTCAAATGTGCTTATATTGTGTATATTACGCTATATTTGACAGCTTGGTCCGTCGTTTGTTGATGACATCAGACTGCGGGGTGTTTTCATTGGAAAGATGGCGGCGCCCTTGATACGAGGAATAATTTTGCGGGTCGGGGTTGAATTTCGGGTAAATTGGATATCTCGAGGACTCAGCACTTCAGGTATAGTAACATCAAACAAGGGAAATTACTTAGCCAAGACTGGCTGAAAAGTACTACAACAAGGCATCCTTATAGCAACGCCCAGGCAACAGCATGTTTCCAAAACTACACAGTACACTATCACTAATACATACACCTACACTGTGCTGCTAGTCAAAGGGGTTTGTTCGGAATAGAATTCCACATAGTATGTTTCTCTTTCTTTCTAAATGTAATTTCAAGGTGACTATATGTACGGTATCACAACACGTACACAGCAAATGTGCACAGCTGCAAGAAAGATATGGAAGAGTACGTTTCGATACACCTTATATATATATATATATATATATATATATATATATAAAATTACCATTATTAGCTATCATAGTTTAGTTAATTTACTCGAACATTTTTATAACATGATATTGATCATTTTTGGAATCCTTGTATCGCCTCAGTATTAGTTGTATGTAAGGGCTATGTAAAACCTTTTGATTTCCAATAGTACCGTATTCGAAACCAGTGATTTAATTGTGTTAAAATATTCGATTTTCACGAAACTGTAACTGTTAGTTTTGTGACCAAACAAATGTAGTAATTATATCAGAATGCATAGTGTATAAATCAATCGTAATGCATGCAGTATCAGTGAATGCAAAACTTAAATACCTGTTTAACGACTGATTTTATTAAATGCCTTATTTACTTTGTGTCCAATAAATGTACTGTAGGTATACTTTCCAGTTTACAATATTTGTACAAATTGATGTAATGCAAGTAAATACACTTTAATATTTAACTTTTTGATCTTTAATTGCACATTTTCAAATCGGTTTAATTTTACCAGTGGAAAATTCTTTATGTATAGATTAAGAGTTGTTTTTGTTTCAAAACTGTTAGAAATTGTGCTGTCTTGCAACTTCTAAAACATTTTAATTGCATATTATTAAATGCTAATATATTTCATTCTAATGCTATAATTTTTGACATTAGTATGCATTCTGTAGTGTGTATTTGTTTTTGTGTGCTTCATAATTGATGATTCTTTTATCAAGAATATGCACTAGATGACCTTATTTCAATTAAATGGAAACATTTAATTTGTACATAGTTGACTGAACAGCTGGAATTAGTTTTGTCTGGCTTCTTTCAGCTTATTGGATGCTATTTAATATAATATGCTGTCTCCCTTATGTCTCCAGGGGTACTTTGTTTTTTATAACAAAAACTTCCATTTCTGTACCAGTACACATTGTAATTGTTAGGTCCGATAATACATTAACTGACAGAATCTGAATGTGTTGGATTTTTAGAGCAACGTCCCTGAGGGGTCAAGGGACACTACATGTAACCACAGAACTCCTGAATGGGGAAATACAATATATATTAAAAGGTCCAGCAACTTCGATAAGTTGCGGTGCTTTTCAATCAGGTCTGAGCACTTTCCATGTGGTGTGCAGTGTGAGTCATACAGTCAGGGCTGTGTGAAGTTGCTGGTCTTCACTAGGGATTCCAGAGCACAGTGAGTGTTGTGTTGCATACTCAAGCGGACACCTGCAGGGCTGGTCACCAAAGACCAATAGCTTGCTGGGCTTCTGGGTGCCAAGAGTTAATTGGTTAATGGAGGACAGCCATTATTATTATTAAATTTATAATTAAGCAGTATCAGTTTTGATTCAGGCTTCCAAAGTGTGTACTTCTGTTTTAATAATGTTAATAGTAATAACAACATCCATTTTTGTACTTTCCAAAGTAAGTTTTTATCACTGTAGTATCCATGGGTATGTGTCATTGTTGCAGGCCTGACCAAACTACATCACTTGCTGAGGCTTTGCTGCACATAGATTGGCTGGTGTGAATGTACTACTGGTGTGGATGATCATTTTATTTAAATACATGTTTTTGTGTTTAATTTTAGCTACATGTTGCAGAAGGGTAGCCCCGCTGGGGCCAATGCCCAACATGGACATTGATGTGAAAAACCTTGATGACCTGGAGAAATACCGCAGCTATACTCGCTATCTGAAGGTGGCGAGGGAGGAGAGCAGGAAAGTGCACTGGTGGAAAACCTACAGACAATATCTCAACCAGGATGAGGGTGAGCCTGCAATACAGCATATGTGTATATGTTGGTTTACAGGGTGGGGAGATTGATAAAAATTATTACCAAACAGAACTATAAGGTGCATCCATAAACTAAACTGATACATATGTAGAACTGTAGGTCAAAACTCAGAATTTCAATGTCTGTTCATAACATCAATGTCCAGGTGACACCTGATAGTGGTCCTGTACTTGCCTGTGACCAATCGGTCCCATTATTGCGAGTCCCTCCAGAATGGTTGTACCCCGGGGCTGTTGCTAGTGGAGAAGTGGTTTGGATGACTGTATGACATGTCCTCATTTTATCCAGAGAAGAGTGAGAGGATTGACATTGGCCTGCCCAACATTCGGGCTCCCCGAATCAAGGAAGTGAAAGAGAGGAAGAGGGTGATGAGAGAGAACCACAAGAACAGCGAGCTGGAGAGGGCCACGCGCCTTCGCACACGTACGTTAATCAGCAAGAATGTACTCGTAGCAGAATGGTATCCACAATAGAGCGCTCAGAAGAAGTGCACATAGCCAGACTAGCAGTATTGCAGGTGTGTGTTAAAGCTTATTATTATTATTATTATTATTATTACACTTCCCAAAAAAAAAAATCAGTAAATGGAGATATGCACCCTCTCCCACTACCTCCAGATATTATTTTTTTTCTCTCAAAATTCAGCCTGAATGTCTTGCACACGTTATAGCAAACGTGTATTTTC
The DNA here is from genome assembly GCF_902713425.1 of Acipenser ruthenus. Lineage (NCBI taxonomy): Eukaryota > Metazoa > Chordata > Actinopteri > Acipenseriformes > Acipenseridae > Acipenser > Acipenser ruthenus. The sequence goes on along the minus strand of NC_081207.1, from coordinate 12,276,759 downwards.
ATTTTAAAACAGACATCTGGTACTAAACTTAAGTTCATGTTTTGTTCTTGCCTGGCCTTCCAGGAAGTCTGTTACTGCCTTACCTTGGTCATTTCACCCCAGTAGTGTCTCCTGGGTCAAAGCATGTTACTGGCTGAATAGTCAATAGGAAAGCAGCTAACTAGTTATTGACAGGAAAAAAAACAGTGAAATGGCCCAGGAAGGGCAAGACTGGCCAAAAGTATGCAGGTATCTAAAATGAAAATACATGTTTTTGTTTTTCAAAACTGGCGCAGAAAATTAATGGAGGTATTTTGTTAGTTACAGTTACTTTAAGCTGTTTGTGTTTCAGTGTCCATACCCCTGGATGAAGTGAAGACTGAGTGGGAGAGAACCAGTGGTCCCTATCATGTACAGAAAGTGGCAGAGCATTACGGGGTGTATCGAGACCTGTTCCACGGCGCCACCTTCGTCCCACGGATTGTACTGCGGGTCCAGTACAGCCTAGATGAGGAGCACAGCCTGCCAGTGCATCGTGGGAATGTGGTTACCCCCTCCGAGGTATGACTGAGTGGGCAGGAGTGTGGGAGGCTCGGCAGTCCTGTGTTCTATATTCGACGCCCAGAAGAAAAATAATATTCGCGTCCCAGTCCCTGACTTCACTAGTTTATTAAAACTTTATTTTAATTTATTTCTATAAACCCAAAGTGGGTGCTTATGCATTGCACTACAGTAGGTACATGCACAAATAGGGCACCAGATATTAAAAAAAGTGATTTATTATTATTATTATTATTATTTTTAAAGATTACTAGCGGTAGTTAACAATTCATTGAGATAATTTGGGATTTTGCCAAGGATAGCCTCATAAACAATTATGTACCAGGCAACCTTCACAAAGAGAAAGAAGTCAGACCAGCCAATATACTGTACAAATCACAATGATGAACAGAATATATAAATTCACGCTGCTGCTGCTGAATCAGATACTCCAATTGTGTTTTATCTTAGGCCACTATACAACCAGAAGTAACCTTTGAGGCTGAGGAGAGTTCGTTGTGGACCCTGTTGCTCACAAACCCAGGTAGGTGTAGCACTGACAATGCTCTAAATTCTTAATACATTGAGCAGAGATATAGTACAGTCGCCACCACTTGCACCATACAGTGATATTTCAGGCAGCCGTTTATATCGGACAAATAACATTTGCCTTTGCCATTCTCATTGATTTCAATAACAAAGGCATTGTTTATACCATGTTAAGTACGCCGTACATTTCAAGCAAACTCAGCTGTTGGGATCTCGTTACCTTGCCATTCACATAGATTTCAATAAAAAGGCAGCACTTTACTTTAGCAGAAGATCTTGACAGATCGATCAATCAGCTGTTTGCACCTCGTTACTGAGCGATTTACCTCTGTACTGTACCTTGGCTATTTAATCCCTGTACAAAGTGTCGGGTTTATTTATAAACTGACTGCAACAGCAAGCAAGCATGGCTGGAAAGAGAAAAACGATGAGCATCAGCACGTACTTTACCTAGATTGCTCTATTAAAAACCCAACTGTATAAATGGGTAATTGTACGTTAAAAATAATGTCATATCTTGTAACAATTGTAAGTCGCCCTGGATAAGGGTGTCTGCTAAGAAATATAATAATAATAATAATAATAATAATAATAATAATAATAATAATAATAATAATAATAATAACAATAATAATAATGGTATTTAAAACCAGATTCATTTATCTGTCTTTTTATATATCCACCCTTACTCTGATCCCATCGCAGTCGGATATGCGACGGATTACTGTACTTTTTATTACATTCCAGTGTTTGCTCCAGGACTTACAAACTGAGGGTCAATGTGGCCCCCACTCTAAATTTTAGGGGGACATTTTCTTCAGTGAGGGGGTCAATATGTTTGATAATTCAGAACCAACCACCAGTTCTTATTTTTGTTTGTTTTTAAATATGCCAACAGAGTTTACTGACCTTTTGTTTCTGAAGAACAAAAAATAAAACTGTAAAGCTGTAGATACAACCAAGGTGTCTCTACAATACTCACTGTCACTTTTGGGGAAATTATTGGGAAACGTGTCACAGTGGCGCTGGTGTATCACTGAGTAGAGGATATTCGTTGTACCAAATCACATTAGAACAGGTGTTTTCAATCTTTTTAAGCTGCATACCCCTTTCCAAAAAAAGTAGTCCACCGCGTACCCCCATCTGAGATACAGTCATAATAAAATAAAAACAGAAAAAACAATGTCAGTACAATAACATGTATATGATAGATACAATTATAAAAGTTACTGTATTATAATGGGAAAAATATAGGCTATATTATATTTACTTTTGGATAAAAATAGTCCCTCAAACAGGTTTGTAGTTGTTGGAAACATCATCATTTTATTGTAATTACTAATTAATTAAAATCAGCGAAGCCTCCGTGCTAAACTCAGTCACTCAGAAATGACATAGGACTATTCCATGATAGCAAATGGCAATCATGTATTTTTATTGATAAAATTACAGAAAAGACGGCAAAGAAAAGTTCACTATCCATGCATCTCTACAGCTGACCTCATTACGAAAACATATTATTGGCATTTTTTAATTCTTGGTGACTAAAACGTACAGTACTGATGCTAATTAAAAAAAAAAAAAAAACAATAATAAAACGCTTACCTAGTATCAGTGTGATGGATGTCTCTGTTTGTTACCGCACAAATCACTGATGATGGCAGGGAAATTGGACAGAGCTTCAGTCGCAAGACATTTTTGGCGTTTTTAATCTCTGACAGTATTTTGTCTTGATCGCCCTTTGCTAGTAATGTTCTAATATTGAGCCAACAATCCATATTTGTTCACTGGATTGAAAGCTAAAAACTTTTATTCTCACACACACGTAACGGCTTGTCAAATTAGACCGCATGGCAATACTTCGTTTTCTTATTGGCTGTGCATTATGTATTTTGAAATTAACCAATAGTACTAAAATTACAATAAACTTTAATCGGGTCATTGAAAAAAATAAATATCAGTTTGCAGGCATGAATGCACACAGGAAATAAAATGTGTTAAAGACTAGACTTATTTAAAATGTACATATTTAATATGTAAATTAGTCATGTGTGCATTGAACGCTCTGTCACAGCACATCAGTCTGGTGTTCGCGATTAAATGCTGATTACATGACAAAAGTTTGCAATAGATTTGGCAAGTCGTACTAAATAAATATTTTGGACAGTTTTCAAAACAATTTTTACTTTATTTTTACAACACACGTTGATGTTGTTGATATGATAAATATGCTTCAGGTACTGTATTGAATTTTTTTCAAGGTTAAACGATGACCCGTGTTACACAGAACACTAGCAATAAAATGTCAAATATACAGTATGTATTTCGTTGGTTTTGTCGATTTGCTATATTTTTTAACATATATTAATACTGCACATAATTATATGGTTTTGAAAATGCTACTTACCAAAACCGTGACTGCACGTGAACTGTATTACATAGTAATTTCCTGGCTTTATTTGGATTCCAGTGGTGTTTTCTCAATGCAAGACGTATTATATACAGTGCTGTACAAAATCATATACAATATTTTTATCATGCCGTTATAGGCCTACTGGCGAAATGGCGAAGAGGCAGTTGGTGCTTAACACATACTACATTATTTTGGCCCTGAATCTACTGCACTTTGTCTATAAACTGTACTGCAGTATGCAGAAGTACACATTTCTCCCATTCACTTGCTAGGTCACTCCATATCTCCAAACATCAGACAGATATTTTGTCTAGCAAATAGATAAGTTTACAGCGGATGAATTTCACAGTATTTTTAAGCACAAATATAACAGCCTACATTTCAACAGTTACTGCCGAAGCTGATTACTTATTCTTCCAGAAGTAATGGTGGGGTGTAACAGGGATTCAAGGTTATATTTGCGCCTCATGTTGTCGTCCAGGCTTTACTGTGAAAGTGACTAACCAGGGAGGGTGCGAGCCCATACTGGACTGGAGAGTAAAAGCACGGGAGTTTAATTATGAAAACGCAAGTGTAAACAAACAAGTAAAAAAGATTAGCATTTCGTCAGACAGGTCATGTTAATACAAAATGCAGGGAATGTCTGGGAAGGGGGACATACGGGCGCGTTAAGGGAAATTCAGCGGGACATTTTTTTTTCAGGGGGGCATTGGCGCAATGGCTCGGCCTAGCGCGAACACTGCATTCATAGGTTTTAATACATTTTTTTTATTAGTGTAATGAGTGTTTAATAATGATTTGTATCCGCATACACGCTTGTTTGTTGTGATTACAGTACATTTTGAATGTCAGGTTATTCAGTGGGTGTTTATGTCGTCCATCACTTACTGCGGATGAATCACGTTAACACACGTCATTGTCATTGTGCTCTGTTGCATTGTGCTTTCTGATTGATCCAATCCGCAGCGCTCCCCTTCATTCATAAGAAACAGAATCCTGCCCATAGTAAAATAAAAACACAGAACCTTCCTATTCTTACAAAATACATAGTTTTCAGTGTCTTGCATATCGTTATACATTTCCCTTTACATCGCTGATGCACAATTGCTACATTACAAGGGAAATAGAGATAGCATGTTATTATTGTAGCACTTTTATTCCTGAAAATAATCTACTTGACCCCCTCCTTTTTAATTATGACATGAGTTTATGACAGACTTCTAAGTACCATGCCAGTGGCCATCATGTTATGGTCATTTCAGGTGACAGTCATAAAAAGAAAAGAAAATTGAGCTGTTATATAAATAGAATACATGATGGTGTTCAAAGATAAGTATCTTGGAAAGCATCTGAAAGTTTAACATAGCCATTTGTTTAATTACAAATAAGTAATGGCAGTTTTAAATGTTCAATTTGCCAGAAATGCTAACTTACTAATAAAATTTTTCATGCTGGAACACTATTTTGTACTCTTTTTACAACAAATGTATGCCTTTTCATCTTTTTAACAGACGGACATTTGAGAGACAATGACGCAGAATATGTCCACTGGATTGTGTAAGTACTGAGTCATTTTTGCAGGTGTGCAAGTGAGATAGATGATGGTGTCTTTTCGTCATTGAAAAGATGCAACTTTTGGTTTGTTGTATATTATTAACAGGGGTTCAAATAAGTAGTCTGCAGGCCTGCATACAGACTTCATAACATAGATTGTGACTGAAAATGTGGACTATGAATTTGTGAAAGAAATTAACAATCCTTGTACCACAGTAAGAGAACAATGATATTTAGATTTGAATTGGAGGCTGTGTGGTCCAGTGGTTAAAGAAACAGGCTTGTAACCAGGAGGTCCCTGGTTCAAATCCCACCTGACTAATTGTGTAACCCTGCACAAGTCACTTAACCTCCTTGTGCTCCGTCTTTCGGGTGAGACGTAATTGTAAGTGACTCTGCAGCTGATGCATAGTTCACCCACCCTAGTCTCTGTAAGTCGCCTTGGATAAAGGCGTCTGCTAAATAAACAAATAATAATAATAATAATAATTGTATTCGAAGGGCGATTGCTAATGTTCTACCAAAGAAAGTACCCATAACATTCCATGACTGCCTAGCAACCACAGCTCAGCGAATGGCTATCACTCCTGTACAAGGCAGACAGGGTTTAGAGATGTGCAAGAGAGAGTTTGAAACTTAAATAAATTGCCATTGGGGGGGAAAAGGTAACTTGTTAAATATTTATTGCTGTTTTCAGTCATACGCCCAGTCCTAGCGCATCTCTTGTGAAATCCTACTGTTGTTTTCATATGCCTTGCCAGCACTGCTGCAAAACAAATTCATTCATACAAACACATTAGCATTGGAATGTTTTTTTAGAAATATGATTACGTTAGACATGGCAATTCTATCTTATTATTATTTTATATTAATCTCAATGCGGACTAAATCAATTCTGACAGTTCGCATGTGAGAACTGCCCAGTTATTTTTATTTGAACCCCTGATTAAAACAATTCATCTTCAGAAGCCATTCCTTTTTAAGCCCTTAGTCTGGATGCTGTTGGCTTGACTCTCCAAGGCGACAATGTGGTGTCTTTTGATGACCTTTGACCCCCTCTCCACAGTGGAAACATTCCTGGGAATTCAGTGCAGTCTGGAGAGCAGATCTGTCACTATTTGCCACCGTTTCCAGCAAAAGGAACTGGATACCACAGGTTTATATTCATCCTGTTTAAGCAAGAACAGCCAATCGATTTTACCGAGGACTGCTTACCTTCACCCTGGTAAGGAACTTTGTGTTTGTCAGTGCTTTCAGTGGCGGATAAGTATGTTTCTGACATAGTTGCAGTCATTCTCCACATAATACAAAATTATATTAAATGCTAAATAATCAATAATCACATACCTTATTGTTTTATGTACTCTCTCTTTTCTAAATTAGCATTAGACATATTGTAAATTTAGTATTACGATCACAACATAAAATTATTAGGTGTGAGACTGACTGACACTCACTAGGAATGGGTGCACTAGCTACCAGTGGCCAATGTGCCTATTATACACATCCAAAATCTCCTGCTGGTGCATAGGTGTCCCAGGAGATGCTGGCTTTCAGATGTTTTCCAGATACTAAACAGACAGACAGGGTCTGCTGTCACAGGTCACAGGACAATTATGTCACCCCAAGCCAGGTCTTGGAATGGAGGACATTTTTCAGTCAGTTTGAAAGACTTCAGCTAACTCATCGCACAAGATTTATCTGACTGAAGGTGGCAGACATACTACTTTTTTTGTATAGATTCAATTCCCTATGTATTTATAAATGTCTAACGGTATTCGGTGTTTGGGATAATGTGCTTCTTTATCTTCTCTCCAAAAACAGCTATCAGGCTGCAAGACAGTTCTGTAGAAAGAACTCATTTTAATTTTATTCGCACTCTCAATTATATATTTCTTCCTTTGAGACACACAGTTGAGCAGTAAACCACACAACACCATTATGCCTGTGAATTTTATCAAGAAAGTTAGAAAATAGATAAGTTACAAAAGTAGAAAAGAAGATTAATATCTAAAGAGCATAGATCAGTACATTGTTTCAGCAATCAATAATATTCACATAATATGTCAGCTTCATTGTAAATATCAAAATACATGGAAATGAATGTATTCATTAATTGTCTATAATTTGTCTTTACTCTTAATTATTAAATTATTCACAAAATATTATTTCAGCCCCTCTTAACAGAAACAACATCATAATTAGGTGTTCTGATTTTCGATTTTAACCGATAAAACCCGATAAAACACCTGATACAAAAAAAAAATGAGATCGGTGGATAGCCAAATAAACACTGGAAAACACCAGAAAAACTGGAAATAAAACCTACTACAAAAAAATAATAAATACATTTCCCAGTGCTGCTGGGCAGTGTCCCGCCTTGCTGACTTGTATCTATCATTGATTCGTTCTGAATACTTTAAACCTGCCCCAACTACTGAGTGACAGCACATTCCTACATTTCTATTGGTGACTCCACAATCAGGAATGGAGGCTTGTTAGCGGGATTTAAAGCTGTATTACAGTTAAGATAGAGGATTTAAAACAGAATTGTGGCAAAATTTAAAAATATGCCTACACACAAAAATCCCAGAAGAATGTGCCCGTGACCACAGGGATTTTGTTGTGGAAGACAGCAAAGGAAAGAAGGTACAACTTAAGTGTGTAAGTACTGTCGAGTTACTACTATACATATTTTAACAGAAAAAAAAAAAAAAACACTCACGCATTTTGGAAATCACTAATTTCATACAGTATAGCAAAAACGAAAACCCCCCAAAAAACAATTTACATTAAATGCAAAAATAGCTAAAAATAAGCACTGAAAAAAATTAAATTAATAAAAACCGAAAAACAGAAGCCCTGATCATAATACACCCCTTTTACCTTTCACAAGTATCAACCCTTCTGCAATGATACATTCATTACATTCCCCAAATATGTTGTCTATAACTCTTGTAAGCCCTTTTTGTTCATAGTGCAGTAGACAGACTGACCTGTATTTTGTATTTTTCAAGTATTTTTTATTTACTTCTTCGTAGTCACAGCTTGGAATCCAGGACGTTTCAGACATTTGATTTCTATAGAAAGCACCAGGACTACATGACTCCAGCAGGACTGGCCTTCTTTCAGAGCCAGTGGGATGATTCAGTCACACACACCTTTCACCAGCTGCTCAGTAAGAACGCTATTGCTTAATTCTTATAGATGATCATTTGAAGGGAGCTGTACCAAGGCAAAATGAAATACCAATAGACCTGGCCACAAAGTGGAATAATCTCTATTAAATGAAATAAAAACAATGTATTAAAATTAAAAGTGGTTAGATCAATTATATAGGTCTGGAAGTTGAACAGAACATTGTTACCTTTGTTGCATGCAAGTTTTCTATTTCTCTGAATGCTTTAGTCCTTGATGCAGTTTGAACTTGTTAGATGGTCCCACTGCTCCTTCACAGTTTGTTTTCAGTATGAAGGAAGTGTATAAAAATGCAGAACAATTACAGCTATACACTTCTAGTACATGTAACAAGCCAAAAGAACCCTCACATACGCTATTATATGCCTGTGCTCTGTGTTTACCTGATACAATTACTATGTATATGAGGTGTGCATTAATACAACATGCAAAGCCAATCGGATCACAGATAGCCATTGAATTAAAAGTAATTTAATTCTATGTAGTCAAGATGCTAGTTATGTAAATGATGAAACAGTGATTTAAATATGAGATGCATTTAGTCAGTCGGCTTCCAGCTCCAGTGGCCGTATATTGGACAGTAAATGCCTGCTGTGTCATCAATAGGTGTAAGTTTGTTGCTGTCCACTGTCAACTCAACGATCTCCTATTGAAGGTCACAGCAGCAACGTTTAGCATCAGAGCCGCTACTGCTAAGTTTTTTTTTTTATTTTTTTTTAATTTTTTTATTGTATTTTTATTAAACTTCTTAGGGCTGTTTACATTTTTAATCATGAACATTTTTGTCAGGTTCCTGAAAAATGATATAATGGTAAATTCTTGTTTATAAAGAATGTATTTTTTTGTAATTTTAAGAATGATATATTTATTAAGTACAGTAGTTTCCTCTCTGACACCAACAATTTACATATATTTTAAACCTGTTTTTTTCCACAGATATGAAGGAACCAGTATTTGAATATGATAGGCCTCCAGTGTATCACCCTCCACAGAAGAAATACCCACATGGCGAGCCAGTGAGATACCTGGACAGGTACAGGGACAGCCAGGAAACCACATACGGCATCTATTAATCTGAGCACGGAGCTCAGGACTGGTCTTGGGTGTTACACCATGATTCTAGTGGACACTGCTAGATTTTCATATCAAGTAGCAGTACTAAAAAGTAATACATATTAGAAAAAATGACGTACATATACATGTTCTTCTATGCAAGTCCCATTGACGAACTCGCCAGACTTCCAAACCACACATTTACGATACAAAATGAGCTGCTCTGATTTCAGCATCAAACTGACACCAGTTTTGTTACAATTCACAACATCACAATTTCAAACATCATACAGTAATCTCCAACATCCAACGACCACACTACATACATAATGCACGGTCATTATGTTTTGAGAACAGCAACAATTCTTAGCATACCTAAGTTTCCATCACCAGTATCCACCTTGTCTCTCCCATTTACTTACACCTTTGCTTAGTACAAATTGTTCTTATTGTCACTCTACATATACCACCTTTGTTGTAGTTATAAATATGATTTGTCTTTTTAAAAAAAAAATTATTATTCTATTTTCTTGCCATTACAATCCCGTTTGATGTGCAATATAGAGGTTAAAAAAAAAAAAGTCATTGGGTTGCCAGGGTGTGAGGCCAGCACCAACCACAATAACAAAAACACAGAGCTTACCTTATAACTAGGGCTCTTCATTTTTGTCTTTTTATTTTTGGTCACGTGATGCTCTTTTAAAGATATTTTGAGCCGACTCCTTTTCTTAATTAAACTCTTGGTGAAGTGTTCATTGTGAAACATGTTCACTTTTGTTTTTGTCTCCCGTAACTTGAATGAGACAATGATTATGCTTCACTGATAATGTAAAAAAAAATAATAAAAAGGCAGCTCCTTATTTTTAATTTAAACTCAACACAAAAAGCGAGTTAAGTTAAATTGCTTTTCACGGATTTAAAATCTTAATGACTCGTTGCAAAAATGTTATAACCTGTTTTGCAATTAAGTTTCCTCTTAATTACGATTTAATTAAATCAATTTAACTTCACTCAGTTTGTGTTTAGTTTGAATGAAAAAGAATAAGGAGCTGATTTTTTTGTTAACATTATCAATGAAACAGAATCATAGTCTCAGTCAAGTTACAGGAGAGAAAGCTAAAGTGAACTTGTTTTACAATCAACCCTTTTCCAAAAGTTTAATTGAATGGTGTAGGCTCAAAAAAAAAAAGAAAAAAGACAATCACACAATCCAAAATAAAAAGCGAAAACGTTTTTCTAAATATATTACTTGGTGTATTTCTAGTAGTGCTGCTACATGCTTGTGTAGATTAACTATTGTACCCACCAGAGTGATCAGAACTTTCTGAATGAAACTTTTTTTTTTTTTTTTTTTAATCACGTTACTGGTTTTGTATTACCCAATAAACACTCATCTGGGAACAGTCTTGTCTGTCTTATTTACAAAAGATGTTCAGTATAAACAGCCATCTATATTCTTTCTAACTATGCAAAAATAATTGTTCAGCATAATATTCATCCGGGGAAATAATTGATCCTGAACTTAGTTGTACATTTTCTTACCAACCACTTAGTAGGGGTTTGCAGGCTTCGGAGTTAGAAATGCACGGTACGGGTCCCCCGAATGACTCATCTGGTAGAAGCACAGCCGTGTGGCGCACAGGGAGAGTCATGCAGTGCAGGTTTGTGTCGTCAGTCTTTGCGGGGGGATTACTCGGAGCATCGCATTGGTGCTGGTTAGTGAGGCAAAACCGGCAGGGACTATATCCTCATCACTCTACAGTGAACCCTGCTGGCTAGGCGCCCAGTGAGCTCGGGCGGACACCTGCAGGGCTAGGCTTTGTCCTTCAGAGGCCTGTAGCTCACTCACATTCACTCTTGGAGTTCCTGCATGAAAAAGGAAGCTGGCTTGGTCGTGGGATCAAAGGATGCCAACTGAACCTTCGGGTCTCCTGAGCAGTGTGGGGAATTGCTGCGCTGTAGGTAATGGGTGAATTTGGGAAGGGGTTTGTTGGCATAATCAATGATTTATATCCTATACACTGTTAATTGCCCCCTGCTGGACATAGTTGCTTAAACTGGTTTAGCAGAGCCAGTATAAGGTCTGGACTTATTGAGCGAGAGTGGTGTTGACGAAGGCTCTACCAAGTGGTAGCGACTAGAGTTCTACATCCTGATCCGAAGGTGAGGGCGGTAATGAAAGTCAAGGTCAACTACCACACAGTAGAGCCTTTCTTGAGAGGGCACTATCATTATTAGAAAACTTTTTCTCATTATTTTCTTAAAAGCACACTAAAACATACACTTTATCAGCCATGATCAATGAAGAGGAAATATATTGTAGGTAGCACACTGATCTCTTTGAAACCCAATCCAGCATCATCTGTTGTTAAAGCACACTGCACTGATGACACGCTCCCTCTTCAATATTCCTATTTAGAAAGTAGTTACCTCGTGTAAGAATAGGTACAATCAACCAGAGTATGTGACAAAGCAAGTGAGCCCACAATATAACATATATGGGCAGCTGTACCTGATCGCCCCAACATTTATTAAAAAAATTATTCTAATTGATTTCAATCTATAATGAGCCTGCAGTTATTCAGAGCAACAAGGATAGTTGTGTTTATCAATACGAAATGGTAGTGCACAACTTTAGTTATTGTAAACCTATTATGCACATTAAAATGGTACAGTATTTTAGTCCAACTGACTCGAACTCAATAATGCAAGCAAAGGGAAATAAAAGTTTAGTCTTGCACATTAGATCCAGAGCATGCAGCTCATCCAGGAAAGCTTGACTTGATTGCGCAGTTTTGAATAATCTTGGTTTTCCTTCCTGAAAGATTTGAAGTGTTGTAAGCAAAGTGAACTGTATGTTGTCATCTTGTAGTTGCTTGCATATTGAAGCATATTTAAGGCACTGTTTCTGAACGGCAAATGAGAAATCCTCGAAGAACATTACCTTCTTCCCACTGACTTTCAGGTTGCCCTTCTTCAAGTACAGTTTGTTTATTCCTGTAATTGTGGAATCTCATTCTTTGTTGGTGAACAATTATATTTATTTTTTTATGTTTTACACAAAATAAAGTATTTTCAAGGAAAAAGGAATAATATATATCAATTGACAGTAATATAAAGACATACAGTAATAAATGCAAATAAAAATACTTTTCATAATGCAGTGCGTGTGTGTGGAGCAAGTGGCCTAATGAGGCGCCCCCTTAATAAGGTGCTCAGCTATAATATTAGCTGCAGCCGACCAAGAAGTCAGTGTGGCCAAGCTGGCCAGATGTAGCCTAGCCATGGACCTTTCAAATGAAATGATTTTGTGAAAGAAATGTAACCACATGTTTAGAAATGGTATATCAGGCTCCACCCATCCCCTCAGGATCACTTTTTTGGCTGCAGTCAACCAGCAAGAAACAGACGTTTTGACATTCTGGGAATATCGAACTGCGAGTCATCTGCCAAAAGGAGCACTCCAGGACACACTATTGAAACTACACATTTCCAAAGTGCCTGGACCTTGGGGCATTCCCAAAACATATGCAGACAGGTGCCAGCTACACCCTGGGTGCACCCCTGGCAGAGGGGGGCAATTGTGGTCTTCCACAATTCTCATTTGGTGTTTTCTATGTGGGGTTGTTGGAAAACATGAAAGAATATGAAATTGTGTTTAAAACATGAGAACAGGGTTTGGTAGAGGCTCTGTTAAATCGGCCCTGAATAAATGGGTGATATTAACGGGTTTCACCAGAGAACTAAACTCAGCCGTGACAAGAAATGTCCCACACAGTTCACAGGAAAGAAACAGGCGGGAAATGTCTGTGTTGTATCATACGATGAGAAGTTTGTAAGCACTGTACAAAAAACTTGCAGATTAGCAGAAAAGCAGAATAACCAGCACAAATTAAACAGTACACAACCCTCAAGGGAAACAGATGGGTATGCAGATAAAAGCCCTTAACTCACAGCTATTAAAAAAAAACCCTGGATATAATGTGGTCTTCAAAGGATAGACAAGTTCCTGTTATATGACAAGCAGCAGCCTCCATGGAAGTGGTTCAGGGCCAAGACAGCAGACAGGTTCAAACTCGTGTTTAGTGTTAGAGTTAGGCTAAGTGAGTACAATAAAATAAAGTAACATTCCGGAAAAGAGGGGGGGTTGGCAGGGTTAACAGAGAGCTGTCCTTTTTCTATTGGAGCAGCCAGGAAAGGATAAAGGAGCATGTCTGATTACTATGTGCAAACTATAACACATAGTCACGTGCTTGTGATGAGTGTTTCGTGCATTGCTTAATAAAAATGATAACCGTATCAAAGGACTTCAAGTTTCTTTATTTTATCATCTATTTTATTTTTACTCACATTACTTTTCAACATCAGCTTTTTAAGCCTTTTCAACTTCAGGGGTCACATAAGCTCTATGGGTGAATTTAAAATGTATTAGTTGGTGTGCCAAATTTTTGGAGGATATAAAAATATTGTCCCAGATTTGTTCCCAGTCCGGAGTAAAATCAAAAGTGTCTAATTCTCTATTCCATATGCTGGTGACCGGTAGGGGGTCCGTTTTATGAAGAACAAAATGTTTATATAGTGCAGAGACCAATCCCCTATGTGGGTGTCTTGGGGAAATGAACTGAGCCAGAGGGTGAGTGAGCAAAGCTGAATTTCAAGGGACACCGTAAGCCTGAAATACAAAAGAGTGAGAGTCCCGGGAGTGAGTGAGTCTCTTGAAGGTCCTGGAATGTGCGTAGGCCATAATGTCATTTAAAACATAAATATTTTTAAATAAACAAATAATAATAATAATATTAGTCCAGGGTGGGTAGACAAAGGGTTGAGAGCCTATTAACAGAAATAGATTATTCCAGATAGGGACATAACGCTGCTTAAGGCCACTAAAGGCAAGATCTTGGCATCTAATTGGTTTTGCTATGTTGGCCTCAATAGGGCACCAGGAAGCTGGTAATTCTATGTTGGAAAGCCCAATAGTACAATTTAAAGTTTGGTAGTGCCAATCTGCCAAATGCTTTCGGACGATGCAATGTCGCCAGCTTCATTCTAGGACACTTGCCGTTCCAAATAAATTTAGAGCATATTGAGTTAATATTTTTGATATTAATAATATTAATAATATATCATCCGCATACAAGGAGATGTGGTGTTTGGAGCCCTCTACATCAATGGGAATAATATTACTATTCTGCCTGACAGCCTGCACAAGGGGTTCTAGAGAAAGAACGAAAAGTAACGGGGACAGGGGGCACCCTTGCCTAGTACCTCTGCTAAGAGTGAACTGTGATGATCTGACCAACCCAGTCTGTACACATGCAGTCAGATTATTATACAGAGTGCACATCATGTCAATAAATGAACGGCCAAACCCAAAGCGATCAAGAACCGCTCACAAGTAATTCCATTCTACTCTATTAAAGGCCTTCTCTGCATCCAAGGAGAAAACCACACAAGACCCCGGTTGTTGAGAAGCCGATTCAGTTATATGCAAGACGGAGCAAATTGTCAGAAGCTAGCCGGCCCTTCATAAAGCCTGTCTGGTCCTGTGGCAAAGTGGTGAGTAGTTACAGGTGTTTGCAGTGCACAGAGGATACAAAACAGACAGACAATGATTTCCAGGTGTAAGGGTGTTTATTGATTTATTAGACAATGTCCAGAGCCTTTGGACGAACACCTGTAAATAATAAATAATGGAAGTGATACAGCGGCGTGTATCACTTCGTTTGTAATCCTCCAAGTTCTTTGTTCACCCACACGTAACACAGAACACAAACACGGTGTTTATTTAGTGCGTGAAACTAGTGCTTGTGGTGAAAAGACGTTGTGAAACAGGGAAGTGCTGATGTCCGGGTTTGTTGCTGGCCTGCGGCTACAGCTCCGGATAGTGTTAGTAGTCTTTAGAAACAAACAAAACAAACAGTTTACTTCAGACAATGAATAAACACAACACTCACGTTTTAATCCCAGGTTCTCCTTTCAGGTTGTTCTAACCATTTACAAAGGAGCAGATCACTTACACTACAACCCCTATTTCACTGGCTGCCTACGAGGGCTTGAGAGGAGGCGAAATTGGGAGTGAGATATTAATAATGAGAAAAGATGAGAGGATTTCTCCGGTTGCTTAGGAGGCTTGAGAGGGGCGAGACATTTGAGAGTTTAAGAGTGAGACGAGTTTGAGAGGGATGGCGAGATTGAGGGCTGGAGTTTGGGAATGGTGCTTAGTAACATTGAGGTTAGATACTGATAGCAGGACGAGATAGGGTGGACGAAGAGTTTTCCCTTCTCGTCGGATCAGGCAGCATCCTCTGGCTGCTGGGCGACGTAGAGAGGGAGACACGAGAAGAGCAAAGGATTAGATATAAACACTTTCCGCCGGGTCAGGCAGCATCCTCCGACTGCTGGGTGACGTAAAAGTGTGAGAGAGAGAGAGCAAAGTTTAGACACATAACATACAACAAATCTGACTCTCGCTCCCGACAGGTCAGGCAGCATCCTCTGGCTGCTGGGCGTTTAGTGGAGCAAGACAGGAAGGGGACGAACAGGACAAAAGGACAGATCCTTCGCAACTCAGTGCAACATCCTCAGGCAGCTAAGCTGGCAGCTGGGCGGCGTGGAGAGCTTAGGAAAAGTGCTTGCAAAAGTGAGTAAATGAAGACCAGGCAGTCGAGTAGGAGGAACGGGTAGATGGGGCGAGAGCGTTCTCCATGAATCCACGTGCTGATTGAAGGAGGCCGGAGAGAGAGTTGTGCTGAAGGGTGGTACGAGACGAGGGTTGGGGTCTGCTCCTGGGACCAGGTTGCGGAACTTCTGGATCTTGATGTAACTGTCTGTTTTTGAAGTCCTGATGAATAGGAGGAAGTTATTTCCGGGGACTTGAGTGAGGTCAAAGTGCTGCAGGCTGATGGCTGGGAAACTGGAGATTCCGATGAGGTTGGTTGTCTTGATGGAGAGGAGGATGCGAGACTCTCAGGCGGACCTCCGGGATTGAAAGGAGCGGTGGGGGGGGGGGGGGGTTGGGGGGGGGACGGAAGAGGAACTGGTGCTGGATACCTGAAAGATAATTCCTGATGGAGGAAGGGGCCAGGTTAAGGTAGAAGATTGGAGAGTGTGTTGTATTTAGTTGAACGGCAGATGTTGGTGTTGCAGAGTTTGATGAGGGCTGAGGTGGCAGCTGGACCTGAACAAATATATGAAATCGACTGCATTGTTTCTAAAAACGAAGGCAGAGAGATGAGATGCTGACCATCCTGTGTTAGTTAATACAGGATTGATCAGCGGTTTGCTACCATCATGTCTGTTTGGAATGGAAAAGGTGAACTCATAAATCAGTGATTTGGTTTCACAACTCCAGTCATTCTCCTAATAGTGGAACCTTAATTCATAAATCAAAACAGATTTCCGGTCTCGTACCATGTATTAAAGCTTGTAGTATCTGAGAGGATGAGCAGACATATAAGTCAAGCTCTCTGTGTATATATATATTTTTGATCCAGGAATTGGAGGAAAGCTGGAGCGTTGGAAGCTCTGGAGGAGAGCAGTTGCAGACTTAAACAGTAAATTAAAGCCACTTTTGTATGCTGCGATAGTGAGCAGATCTGAAGAGGGAGCCGAGATTTGCTGTAATGAGGAGATATTAACAGTAGAGGCAAGATCTGCTGAACGGGCAGAGATCTGAGGGAGTAAACGATGGAATGCTGTCAGTAGTGTGCAGTGGCTTGCTGTAGAGAGCAGAGAGCTGCTGAATGCGGTGGAAATTGGTATTTGAGAGTTAAGGCGTTTTTAGATGTCAGAGATGGGGCTGCCTTTGGGCAGATGAAGAGTGCATAGATCTGAGGCCGCTGCAGAACCTGACAGGATGGGAATGCGTTGCTCGGAGGCTGCTGCAAAACCTATTGATTTGATCAGGAGCAGTCTAAGAGTGCATTGTCTATTGCGGGGTTGGAGGACGCTTGACTGAAATGTTGATAATCGTAGCACATAGTTTCCATCTGTGACTGGTAGCTCAAATTGAATGAAATGGACTTTGAAAGTTATATTAAGTGCCTTGATAAAGGGGGCAAATGAGGAAGTGCAAATCCGGGAACAAGAAGGTTGCAGGAATGGCCTGATGAGGCGAAGCTGGAAATTAATGTGACGGTGGATTCTTAACATCTCAGAAAGCTGATAAGCTTGGCTTGATGATGAGGTCCTCGAGGGGAGGGGTTTGGATTTGAAAAATTCAAGTTAATATAAATGTAGCAAAAGAGGTTGAGGCAGGAGGGTACTGAGAATCCCTTGGAATGACAACGAACTGCAGGAATTGATAGAAAGTTTGGAGTGTGCAAGATTCGCAGCTATATCAAATCAGCTTAAATTATGTAGAGCTTGTGGTGTTATGCTGCCATCTAGAGGTTGTGATTGGAATTGAAACTATTGGCTTCAGTGAAGCAGGGTAGCATATATTTGGTTAAAGCGATTAAAATCCTCGTCTATGTATAAAACATTTGCTTTAGAACAGTTAGTGGTGATATAAGTAAGTTAACGTAGGTATAGAAGAGGAGCCTGCAGTATTTAGATGTCACAATTCGGCGAGTTGAAGCTCTCATGTTGCAAAAGGGCAACATTGCCTGTTAAAGCTGCCTGGTCGCCGTGGCAACTTACCACTCCCAGTAGTCACACGATGAGGTGTTGCCGTGGTAACCATGGTCTTTCTGATGAAAACACAGACCAAGTTGAGAATGTCACTGTGCTTTGAACGGCGCAGACTGAGCAGGTAGGAAAATAGCTGATACTATCTAGGGAGCGCTGAGCAGAGAAATGGCCTGCAGTGAAAGGAGTGAACAACAAAAAACAAACACAGACAAGGAAGCGGAAATAGTGCTGGGTTAAGGTAGAAAAAGAGAAAGAGATAGACAGGAGGGGCAGCCAATAACATACGTGGAGCTGCGCTGGCCATGCCTTAATAATTGACAAGGCGAGCGCTGCATTGTGTGATTGGCTGGAAATACTAAATGAGGCTGAACTGGGATCAGCTTCCGCCCAGAAGAGATCGGCGGATGCTACCTGGCAGGACGCCACGGAGGAAAGGTAAGACTGGCTAAAGAAAAGGATATAGGATAAGAAAAAAGCAGCGCAAAGCGGGAGAGAGCCCTCTACGTCATCCCCCGAATTACGCATAAAGGCTAACATTTACACCCTCTCATGACTCCCATGAGCGCATCCACTCCTCCAAGCCTCGGATGCCACACCATTTCCCGACCGAGTCATTGAGTTTGGGTACCGTAGCTCTGCCCCCTTCCTAAATGACCGACTTCCACCTACCCCATGCCATTTAGTTAAGGGTACTCTGCTCCTTTTACACAGCGCCCTCACAGGTCGGGAGGGAGATCTAACACCTAGAATCATTGGATCTCTGTCACGGGCCCTAATGAATTAATTCACCAAAATGTTTGGATATCACTTTAGCATATAGTTTCATGTCTAAAATTGGCTTTGGTGCTCCCGGGGTTGGGGAGGTGGGATCCAGCTTAGACTGTTTCTCCTCACCACTCTGCGGCGACCCCTACAGGCCAAGTGAGCTTGGGTTGGAAGATTTACTGGTCTGGTCTTTGTCCTCCAGAGGCCAGTAGCCTGCAGACATCCGCTCTGGAGTTCCTGGGTGTAAAAAGAAGCTGATTGACCATTGGGATCAGAGTACGCCCACTGAGCCTCGGGTCCCTGAGCTGTGTGAGGAATTGCTGTGATGAAGGAGAAATAATAATAATAATAATTGGTAATTCTAAATTGGGAGAACATCAGGGGTAAAAATAATTGGAGATTCTGGGGTCTTTGGTCGCATCAATCGAAGCCAAGCGCGCCGACTGTTTCAATCTCAAGGCCAGCAGTCTACTCTGTCTCTCTTCATGCTCATTGTAATGTTGTCTGGTTTTATGAATTAAAAATTCTGCCTTGGTCCTAGTTGCATGTTTATGTTGTGCCTTTAAGGCAGCTAGTTTCTTTGCCTTACATTCTGAAAAACATTGGTTTTGTTCTGCCTCCAGTTTTGAAATGTCTGTCTCTAGTTGATTCACTTGTTTAATCCGTGTTCTGTTCATATTAGAGGCGAATGAGATATTGCAACTTCTTATATAACACTTAGTTATCTCTCACAATGAGTGTGGGTTAATCTCTGCGCGGGAATGAATGTCTAAAAATTCATTTAAACCAGTGGCCAATTGCAAGAGGAAGGAATTAAACTTCCATCTTCTAGCATGTGGTATTTCAGGGCTAAAAACATATGCATGTAAAACCGGGGTGTGATCAGATATTAGAATTGGCAGAATATTGGTAGATATAATATAGTTAAAAATGTAGTAAATTCCAGCAAAAGTTTTGTGTCTATGGGAAAAGAATGTAAAATCTTTAACACCAGAATTGTTCAGATGCCAGGCGTCCTCTACATTTAGCTCACGTGGAAATTCTTGAAAAGCTCTAGAAGCAGCAGGCAAAGCGACAGCAGTATTGTTGGATAAATCTAGAGCAGGGTCAAAGGGCAGATTAAAGTCACCCCCCCCCCATAATAATGGGAGTGTTCAGCAAATTGGCAAATTCCATCTTAATCTTATCGAGAAAATGAATATCATATCCATTCAGAGCATAGTCATTCACAAAGCCAAGTTTATGGCCAAGATAACAACATAGCAAAACCTTTCCTCATCGTCACCGTCCTGAGAATGAACAGTAATATTTAGTTTGCTATTCACAACTCTAAGGACACCTTTTGATTTGGTTAGAGAACATGAATGGGCGATAGCCATGTAATATTTATCTTGGTATCTACGTACAGCTGCTAATTTTAGGTGAGACCCCTGTATCAAAGCAATATCTACACCCTTTCTAAAGTTGTATGTCTCTTGACCGGGCAGTTTAGGCCTCGCACATTCCAGGACATAACCTTGCAATTAGCTATAATAGATAACTAATATTGGTCTTCGCAGTACAGTCAATATGACAGAAGCTCTCCCGCTCTCCAGATATACAGGTAACAGTAAGCAACTATTCATAACAGTAGCAAAAAACCATAGTAGTACATTACCATAGCGAAACACTAGAGGGCAATCTACACACACACACAAAGATGACCCCCTTCTATAGATGACCCCCTGTGACAGAGAAAGAATGAATCTTGGTTATAAATTTCCCTCCCAACCTGTGAGGGTGCTACGGTATACTACGGTATACCAAGTCATCGCCCCAGAAGGGAAGCGATGTGGCAACCGCAGATTGGAGGAGAAACGGTTGCACTCACTAACCAAGGGGGCATGACTGATGGTACAAAAGGGGTCTAGATGAGCTGATCCTTTTGTTATGGTTAAGAGAGAACTGCTGAAAGGAGAACTATAATTGTACAGTGAGTGTTTGTTTGTTTTGTTGTGTCTAATTATATACTTCTTTGTTTATTAGACGGCTAACACGTACCGGGAGCTGTCGCTTAAGGCCAGCACCAACCTGGACAACACTTCACAACCATACACAAATAAATTGTATTTCACCACTTGCACATTAGCACTCACTCTGGACTTGTGATTGTGTGTGTTCTACTGTGTTTATTATTTTGGGACTGTAAACCCTTCGTTTGGAACAGTGCAATACACATTTATGTGTATTGCCTGGGATTATTCTTTGCGGTCGCCAGACCGGGATTATAAAAATAAATGTGTTTGGATTGTGAAGTTTGTTGTCTGAGTTCTGTTTCATAATCAACTCTTCACCAATGCACTGCAAACCACTTTGCCACACCCCCTCAGCATATATTTGCGTTGACATAACAAGCATGCACACTCCATGCATGCAGATGATAGTACATTCTAGTGGTTTAATTGGAAATATAAACCAGAAAGAAAAGAAAAAATACACCAAAACAAAATACACAAACATACACTAACATGGCAGTCAGCCGGGGTTTAGAAAGGGAGAATTGAATCTAAACCTTGCAAAACGTGCCACAAATACAACTCACTAAGCTTTGGTTGGAAAGTAACCAAGATGTTAAAGCTAACACACTTGTTTGCCTATGCAAAAGGAAAAAAATAAAAAAGCTAATGGTCAGTGTGGCAAAGTGGTTTGCAGTGCGCATATTAGAGGTGATGCGGTGCTGAGTAATAATGGACACAAAGACAGTTCACAGTGAAAAACAGCTCTTTAATAGGCTGGGTTGCATGCCTGCAACACTTAAATAATAAAGAATGGGCTTTACACAACAATGTGTATCGTTCCGTTCGTAAACCGGATTTCAGTCCTGAAACAATAAAGCACGAAATAAACACAAACACAGCATGTTCACAAAGTCCAGAATAAGTGCTCCTGGTGCAGGTGGTGTAATGCAGCAGTGCACAGGGGTGAAGTGTAGTCCAGGTTTATTACTGGCGTCTCACTACAGCTCCCAGAGTTTAGCCGTCTAAAAATGACAAACCGAACAATTACTACACTTGACAAAACAAACAAACACTCACGGTTACTACACTGGTTTTCCTTGTCGGTCCGCTCGTAACCATAACACAAGGAACAGATTGCTCAGCCATATCCCCTGATATACCTTCAGTCACGCCCCCTTTGGTAGTGAGTGCAATCACATCACCACCAATCCATGACTGACACATCACCTACCGCAGTAAGGCGCTGACTTCTAGTATTGTGGCTTCGCCCCCTTTTTGGATGGCTGACTTCTGACTGACCCTAGAATGAACTGTCAAACCATCCAGTCCGGGGCACACTGTTCCTGTTACACAGCGCCCTCACAGGTCAGGAGGGAGATTGTTGACTCGGATTCATTCACTCTCTGTCACAGTCGAGAAGGTATATATGAGACAGTATTATTGTACATAAACAGTACGTTTGAGAAGAACAAGGAACCCACTCCACAGAGCCTGATAATATTGACAATTATAGTAGTATTAAAAACGAAATCAATGTATTTTGATTTTTATTTTATTATTGTCCATATACACCCATATATACATAAACACTCATACTCACATATGCGTACACATATATATTTAATCCCGTATCTGCACAACTGAGCTATTACTCATGAATGGCTGCACCTCGAGGTGATCGGGAGTGTTGATGAACACTCCATTAAACAAGAGGAGGAGCAATAACAATAGTAGATAGTAGGAAATCCAGTATCTGCATATCAGAAAACAAATTAAAGTTCCACAGATTAAAGCAGCAGCCAGCTCTTGCACGCATTCCTCTGTGAGCAGATGTCCTTGGAGATAAAGGCTGCAGTTAACATAATTTAAATATAGCTAGCCCATGGGGGAGGGGCGTTGCTTCTGCATGTATGATTCTTAAACGAGCTGGGTACAGTAGAAAATTCTGCACTTCACCATGACTAAGTGCCATCTGAACCTGTGAGAATGCTTTCCTGTGAGAATGCTTCCCTCAAAGTGCGGTGAAATTCGAAAAGTCTGGAAATAACAACAGCTTATCTTGGCTGTATGTGATCCGGTAGTTGACTTGACGAAAGGCTTTCATGATCGCTTGTCTATCCGTGAAGCAAAGTAGTTTGAAGATTAGGGGACGTGGTCTATTCCCCTGTATCTTGGAGCTGCAATATATACAATGTGCCCTCTCTATTTTCACAGGGCTCTGTGCAGATAAGGCAGGGAGCCATTTTGGAAGGTGTGTTTGGATGAACGAGATGGCACCATCTTTCTCAGCACCTTCAGGCAGACCAATCAAGCGGAGGTTGGATCTTCTGTTTCGGTCATCAAGCTCAGCCAGATGGGACTGCATCCTTTGCTGTACTTCTGATGTCGCTCCTGTCCTGCCGTTGCACTGTCTTCATAATGTCAACTTTCTTCGTGAGTGTCTGCATCGTGGGAGTGATCACCTACATTTTGTGTTCTGCCTCCTGCATGTTTGAGTGGATAATATCCATATCAGAGTGCAGAGCCCTAATGTCAGCAGCAAGTCCTGACAACGACCTCTTCATTTCATCAACAGCCCCAGTGCGCAACCCCCCATCACCTCTTTCAGCACAAGGATTTGTCAGTGAGAGAAACATTGAGATTCCTCTGACTGTGGCCCAGGAGGTGGTGTATTGCCCAAGGTAAGTTTCCTTCTTGGTTTCTTGTCTTTAGTTTTACTCGATGGAGAAGGGGTATTTGCATCCATCACTGCTGCATTTCCTAGTACAAACTGACAATTGTTTTAAAGAATTAGGCACGAGTGTGAGAGCTCTAAGTTTAAGCAGCCATCTTAGATTTACCCCAAGCGGAAGCCGTGGACTCTCATTCTGATGGGTGGTGGTCTTCCGTCCGCTCCGGGCATGGGAGCGAGTAATCGATGGCCCGCTTTGTTTTGAGAGTTCCATTTTTGTCTGCCATTAAAATGTTTTAAATGTATTAATTTGCTATGTGTACCTTTTTTTATAGGAATGTATTTCAATTCAAATGTGTGTAAATGGCTGGACCTATGTATTAGAAAATGAATGAATGTTTAGGAATATAACAAAACAGCAATCATATATGCAATAAAAAATTCAATTCATTTAAGCATTTGTAAATGGTGCTATGCAATAAACAGTACATATTTCTTTGTTAAGATCACAGCAAAGACAATCACTAAGGCTATCGTTTTCTTAAAGGGAATGTCAGTCGCTCCTAATTTGCTAGCAGCTTTTGCCTCCCACTTTTTCTTCAATCCTCCCCAGAAATGTATGTTGGCTCTCAGCAATAATTAAATACAAAGTAATTGCCCTAATAGATTTCTTATCCCTAATGACATATAAAACTACACTGCTGATTACTCATGTTAGGAAACTTAACATAATAGTGACATACAGTTCAAGAAAGAGATAGTCAAACATATATACTAAATTAACTTTCAAAACACATTTATTGGGCTGTTAACATTAACCAAAACACAGTGTATGACCATTGTAAACAATAAAACAGAAGAAAGGCATCAGCTCAAACATCTCCAAATCTCAAGCAGAACATATTCAATTGCTTTCATTTTCAGCAGTACTAACAATATTTACAAGGCCAACAGTCATGTTCAACTTTTACCTTTTTTTCTGAAATGGATGCATGATCATTCCCTTTTCATCTAGGTCTGCATGCCCTTTTTGTCCAATGAGGAGAATATAGCAATTTGCTTTCAAAGCACCAGTTGGCACCAAAAACACAAATCCAGTAGCGTTGTTATTTTGTAAAGCAAGGTGTCCGTATTTACAAAGGAGTAGAAGTTTATTTTTTTTAATTGCTGACAAGGCAATGAAATAAATACTCCATTAGTTTTCCACCAAAATGTTAGGTATCAAAAGTTTAATAAGTATGAGGAGTTTCTATTTAAAAGTTCTTACAATAGGAAATTGGTTCTCTCTCTTAACAATACATGAAGTCAAATCCCATTAGAAAGGTGAAGGTGCAGTCCTGATTTTGTAAAGCTGCGGAAGTAGATTTTAAATCTTCCAACGATGACCTTATTTTAGGAGCCATTCATTCACTGCAAAACAAACAAAAGAGAAAGGCTGCCATTAATAGCAGTTCCAACAAAGAAACTATATAATTCAGCCCGAGGGCCCAAGGTGGTTTTGCTTCTTTATTGTTAATTTGTGAAATAATACTCGTTATTTTTTTAACCTGACCTTTTAATATTCATGAAGTTTGCTCAGTTTATTTGTTGTGATATAAAGGAAGCATTTTCTTAAAAAAAACTAAGGTAGGAAACTAACTGTACAAAAGAAACGGTAAATTACTAAAACAAGCCACATAGTTTGGGAAATTGGCTTTTGTCACAAAAACACCGAAATCTAATATTAAAAAAGCCACTCCTAAAAAATATCCAGTAACACCCTCCAGAGCTGGATCCTAGAAAATACTAAAACAACTATATTGTTGGATGGCTTATGTAAAGCAACTGATACGCCGTACACTTGTACAATAAATTATTTCTGGAAAGCTATGAACCTTAAACCACATTCTGTATAACAATAAGTCAGTCAAACACACCACTTGAGACCGGTATTAGGATACACAGTGCTCAGGGCTTTTTTTCTCCTGTGTGAAATCAAGAATTTAACTTTTTATTTCACTCCTTTTGTGGTTTTGCAGGGAATAGCGATGCGTCACTTTATGTTTTGTGTACACTGGAAATGCACTATGCCTAACTATTATGTTGCATTTCTTTTAAACACATGACTTTACTGTAAAACTTGTATAAACCCTAATAAATCCAGGAATGGGCAGCTAATGCTCTTCCAGACCAGGTATTTGTTCCAATATGTTCTCTGTATTGTTAAATTAACCGATTAAACCTCCAACCATGTCTAGTTTATTATTTCATGATTTCTTTTAAACCTATGACCAAAGTTGCTCATCCTTTGTCCATTCATTACACCAATCTTCTGGCTGTGAGATAATTAAGGCAAATCAAATTCATTACACATATTGTCCTGTCTGACATGTTTCTAAAACCGAAACCAAATGCAGTATAATTTAATTTAATTAAACACAATCCTCTGCAACATATATTAAACACATCTTAATCCTTAGAAATACACTTTCCCCACCCAAAAAGTAATGTTACCAAAATAGACATTTGGTGTGTGTTTATGATTTATAGTGGTAGGCAATCAACTCTGTAATTCTTTCCAGGGAGGGGCTTGGGGGTGGGGGGTGGGGGGTGGGGGGTGGGGAAAGCAGCCAATGGCTACACATCCCCTCACCCTTGCTAATCTGAGTGAGCGGCAGACTTGTAGATGCAATGTGGTATATTTAAACAACAAGTTTTGAAAGATGTTGACTAACTTTTTTGTATTCTGTGCTACAAAGTTAATAACTTTTTTTTACTGGTTTAAACATATTTTATTTTCCATACATTTTAAACAAAATAGTAAATGACTGTACATGGAGTGTTATTTAACTTCTTGACAATAACCACAGTACTCCATGAACATTCATTTAGTTTCCCCTATATATCTTATGTTTTAATGATGATTAATTGAATCTGGCTTACAAATTTTACATACCTGACTATTCAATTAAGATACTGTATATATCTGCATTATGTCTGTGTTCTATGCCAACACTCAAAAGAGAATCTTCTATGCATGGACATCTGATTAAATACATGCAGGAAAATAAAGCTGACCTTTAGCTGTCTTTATTACTTAATGTACCCCATCATAAGCTGGATTCTTCCTCTTCAATTCATTTTTTGTGAGGAGTGTGTTTACATGACAGTAATAGCTTGGAAGACCTAGTTACCTCGATACTGCAGCTTCTGTGCTCTGTTATTGGGACAGTCTTTTCCTTGCACGCTGAAGTTGATGTTGGTGCGAATGCAACGGTTGTTGAGAGGCTGGGCTGGTCTGAAGTTATCACTCATGCTGAGAAATATCTGTGATGGCTGATTTTGACTTAGAAGTCTTAAAGAATGCATCTGCACACATAAAAACAACATAACCAGGAGAATATGTTCTTCAGTAATAAGTAGCTAACAAAAACTTTCATCCAATGGATTACTCTCTAAGTTTTTTTTTTTTGTGTGTGTGTCTACATGTATCACACAAATACTTATTGCAACACAATTTCCAACTGATGCAGGCAGTATATTCCCATACCAGGACATTTCTGATGGTTTATCACATTGATATCAGTGATCAGGATATTCATTTATATCACACCTGGGTCTCAAAGAGGTGTATATAAATATGTCTAACTGGGATGACTTTATTAAAAAAAAAAAAAGAAAAAAAAAACTTCTGATCTAGTATTAAAAAAACACATCACCTTATCAAATATAGTCGAGTATAAACATGTTTTAAATAGCTACCTGCATGCTTGTTATATACACTGGCTTGTTCATTAGGATCCAGGTTGCAGTTTCGAAGCAAGGTGGAATCGTCATCGATCCATCATAGGTAATAAAACTAGATGTTTCTGGATAGAGTTCTTCTATATTTAGTCCCTGTAGTAAGTATGCATCATCTAAAGGGAAAAAAATAATAATAACAACGTTTTAATGTTATTTAATGTATTGTTATTTTTGATTTTTTGAAGTACTGTATATTAAGTCAGACACCCTTTTTGCATCCATCCTTCTTCAAAGAAATCTAAGACGCTTGTTAGACAGGATCTTCCTTTTCTGATTCCACGTTGGCTGTCTCATATAATGTTGTTACTATACATAATCTTCAAGTTCACTTCTTATGACTGCTTCCATGATTTTACATGTTATGGAGTCTTCCTTCTTAAAAATCAATACCATATTTGCAATCCATGAGGCTGACTTTCATGGTTTGGGAGCAGAATACCAGAAAAATGTAACATTGGGAGCCTCAGCAGTCCTGTATTCTAATAGAGCAATGTCACATGGGGACTTATGTAACCAAGAGATCCGATACATATAGATGAGCCAGACCATTAAATGTCAAAAGTGGCATATTACACTTTACTCTACAACAAACTGGAAGTAACTGTAAATAGAAAAGGATCAGTACAATAGTACAGAATGCATAAATCAGCCTGGGAAAGAAGGTCTGATTCTAGTAATATTCCTCAATGGTAAATAGAAAATGATAAATGACAAAAGTATTCACTGTTACCACTTCAAATATTTCTCTCTTAAACAGAAAGCCAATTTTTATAAAATGTAGTATTTCGTGAATAATTAATCCTCAATTCGTTTAAAGTAACAAACCTTTCATTTATAGTACTAGATAAATCATGTTTTTGTTTAATTAATTGTTAAAAGGTTTTAATATCAGTAATCACAAGGACACACTGGCTTAATTCATTATCAGTGCTTTGTATCCCCTTGTACATTTTTCACATAAGTGAGAGAGAGGTTCACAGTCTACAACAATGAAGAAAAGCCGTCAAATCAAAAATGTGTAATACTTCATTTTATGTTCAGAGTTTAACAAGGGATTCTTTTTTGGTTTAAGTACCACTCATTTCTGTATTCCTGAAGCAGAATCAATTTAAATGTGCAGGCGCCGCATACGAACACATTTAATGGGTCCTTGACACACCATTACTATTCATTATTTCAGATGACACATTTTGAAAATAATTTCATACATTTTCAAAACAATACAGTATTTCAATTACAAATGTGTATTTAAAAAACAAATCTATTTATTTTCATTTTAAAACATACTATCTGGTTTTATGTCAAAGAAATCTCTGTGTGCAGCCCTTGCTTTCAGACACTTGAACTTTCATGGTCATTTCATCTGAAGAGTGATTCCCCAAATGACTGTAATGGTTGGCAGCCAGTAAGATAACTGCTAAGACACTGCTGAGGAAGTGCAAGTATGACACATTTCCTGAAAGGAAAAGCAAGCAAACTGAGACCTTTCTTTTACCCAGTGTAGTAGCAGATGACATGTTTTATGAAAATTCAAATACATGTTTGCAATAGCATATGTTTCTTTTGAAACTACATATTTGAGACACACATGTGTAGTGTATGTAAGTGCACATCATGGAGGATTAATGAAAGCATTGAGTTCGTACTCAGCAACATAGTGCTATCAGGGCCAAGTATACTGTTGCAAATGGCACCCAAAATGTACAAAGTAAAAGCTACATAACCTATACAGTACATAAGCAAACACATACAAAAATCATAATACTTTTTGAAAAATACAGAAATCATATTTTAGTTTCAAGTTTTTTATTGTATTTGTGCTTTCACCAAAAGAAAAACAAAACCCTCCAGATATAAAGCGTTATGACGTAAGAAGGCGCAATTTACAGGAATATATATTTTTTGCACTTACCTACATATGAACATGAAGATTCTGGTCAGAGGCCGTAGGAACTGAACTTCAAAATATAGTACAAGTAATGTATAGAACCAATAGTGCAACCTTAGCATGCCTTTGTTTTAATGTAAACATGGCTATGGGATTGGAATAAAGATAGTAAATTACCATATGTGATGGAAAATGGTTGCAGGACTTACTTTTGTATGTTATTCTCGTTATGGTATCTCTGTTTAGCATTCGATTTAGAAATGGATTTGAAGACTCAGATACCTAGAAGAGAGAAAATAAATTAACAAACAAACAGTAGTTCTTGGTGTCACAGATTTATGCTTTGCATATATTTACATATCAAAGGTCGTTTAGGCTTGGAAAAAAGTTATCAGGTGCTTTATATATACATTATGTGGCATGGATATATAAAAAAATATTCTGAGGGAGACTAGCTGGGGAGTTGGTGCCAACCTCTGTATATTTTGACAGGTTTAACAAAGCAGCTGGTGCTGCTGACACCCCAAGTCTCCACCACCATAAACATACCTGATTTGCTAAGGACTACATTCACAAGCTTGTTTTTACTAAAGGATACTGAACAGTCTCCATTGCAAACTATCATAACGCTTTGTGACAGACAGCAAATTAATCCTAGTCAACAATCTCCCTCCCAACCTGTGAGGACACTGTATAACTGGAGCAGAGTGCCCTGGAATGGATGGTTTGGCAGTTCATTCCAGGGCCAGTCAGAAACCGGCCATCCATTCAACTGTTGTTGGACTGTTGTTTATAATCACTGCCTCACCTCTACACCTGTGCACTACCAACCACACATCCACACACTTGTATTTACATTTTATAGAAAAACAAGACAGTATTAAGTTGTCCACTTACTTTCATAAATATGGAAACTACCACCAATCCATTTGGACTCTTTGCAGCTTCTGTGACATTTATATATACTTCATGGTTATAGTGAATAAGCTGCACCTGCAAATAAAAAAAAATATATATATGTTGTTACAATTCTTATTGAAAACCCCCAGAAAAGTACCATTGTAGTCACTGACACTGTCTTGCTTGACTTTGTTACAACAAATCAAAAAACAAAATATGCTCTATTTATCAATCAAAGTGAATTGATGAGAGAGTTTGGGGTATGGTGCCAAAGGTGCTCTTCTTTATATAGTTTATTAATGAGTTCATCTGACAGTGCTTCCGAAACAAAGTCTGTAGGGATTCCATAGGGAGCGTCACAATGGCTGTGGTGCTCCAGTGGGTCAGGGAGCCAAAACTGTCAGAGACAGCTTCTCCTCACCACGCTACAGCAGCCCCTACTGGCCAGAAGTTAAAAGCAGACACCTGCAGGGTACTGTAAAACTTCAAATAATCGGCGGTCTCCAATACTCGCAGGTCTCTATTAAGTGCCGGGGCTGCTGGGAAATATGGTAAATAGACTCCAGGTCTCTCTTAAACGGCGAGTTATGAATAATAATATAATGCGTGTCATACTGAATGTTCCAGTCAATACACATACATGTCTGTACAGCGAGCTGTGATGGATTCCTACTGGAGCAGGACTCATCAGCTGCAGGTTCAGCAGCAGGTCAGAGTCGGGTCACAGAACACAGACACACCAGGTTGTTGGGAATTCCTCAGTAAGTCACACATGACTTGGTGTCGTATTGCGAGTTAAGTTACACACATGTAGGACACCCATTCCTCTACAAGGTATCTGCTGAACCATACTTCCCCCAAAGGATCAGGAGATTGTTAGGGCAGCAGTGTGGAGTAGTGGTTAGGGCTCTGGACTCTTGTCCGGAGGGTCGTGGGTTCAATCCCAGGTGGGGGACATTGCTGCTGTACCCTTGAGCAAGGTACTTTACCTAGATTGCTCCAGTAAAAACCCAACTGTATAAATGGGTAATTGTATGTAAAAAAAAAATAATAATGTGATATCTGTATAATGTGAAATAATGTATAATGTGATATCTTGTAACAATTGTAAGTTGCCCTGGATAAGGGCGTCTGCTAAGAATTAAATAAATAAAATAAATAATTATATATCCTCTTTCCCCCCAAACTCAGAGTCTCGTGAGAGTTGGGTAATACATTGCCATTGCTTAAAGGTACAGTGCCCCAAAATAGTACAAAGTGACCATCACACAGTGATGAAGAGACCCTGAGGCTCAGGATGAATGATAAGAAAACTGAATGTAATTTATTTTAAAGTACACATAATGCATACAGTTTTTGTAATGACGTTATTCATTTTAAAACCAGTTGTGAAGCTTTTTTGAGTGTGTTTGACTTGTTTTCTGATATTAACAGGGTTGCCTTTTGTATTTCTACATGGTTTTTGTTGTTGTTTTTTCGTGAATTTGAGTCTTGCAATGAATATTCGTATTTTGCTCCTTTTCCATTGTTTTTATTTATCAGTGTACACGTTATATAAAAACAAATTAGTCACTTTTGCTTTGATTTTGTGATAAAACTGGTACTTGTATTGATTTTATTATTAATCTTAAAAACAGTTTGAAGCATTTTTGAGTGTGTTGTGGGCCAACAGTATGAACTTAATTTTCGATATTTACAGGGTTGCATTTTTTTCGTATTAACAGTGTTTCATGCGGTTGTTTTGCAATGAAGATTCATTGCTGGTTAATTTTTCATTGCCCATGCTTACCAATTTACATGTTTTGAGGATGAACAATAAATATAATATGTTTTAATAAAGATAATACTTATTGCTTTTATTAATTTTAAAACCATGTTTGTTCTTTCATTGCGCTGCAAGCCTACATTAATACACGCTTGTGTTCCAATATTTACAGGGCTGTCTTTAATGGATTTTACTGTTTTTGTTATTATTATTATTTATTTATTTTTAAATGTAGTCATGACCAATTGTTTTTACCCCGGTTTTCTCCCCAATTTGGAATGCTCAATTATATCTGTTATCTGTCTGTTTTGGCCAACGTGCCCTTTTGTTTTGTATAAGTGTTTTGTTCTGTTTTGTTTAAACTTTGTATTTATTAATAAAACACGCCGCAGTGCATTCATACCCTAGTGCTGTCTTTTTGTATGCTGCCTGACATCACTCATCAATACATGTATTTTTAATATAGGAAATATTAGTGCATCTTTTATTTCAGTGTGCAAAGCACACAGTTAACAGCCCTTAGTCTGAAGATGGTATAGATCTTACTGGAGAAATAGCATGTAGATGTTGTTTAATCATACACCTGACTATATGCCTACAAAATCTCTGACTTTGTGCAAGTGTACCTAGAAGAATTGATGCTGTTTTGAAGGCAAAGGGTGGTCACACCAAATATTGATTTGATGTAGATTTTTCATCTGTTCACTCACTTTGCATTTTGGTCTGGTTGAGAGCCGGGGTGGTTGGGGGGGAGAAAATAGCGACCCCTCACTTCTAAATATACCACTACACCACTGGTCGCAGGCAGTCATTATGACGGTTACATTTTAAACAACATCAATATTAAAATGAAAGACAAAATATCGGATACAACTCAAAAGTTTCATTCAAGCACGTCATATCAAACATCTGCACAGCTGAAACGCTGTATTAAATGAACAATTAAACATAAGAAGGGTTATTTTAAACATAAGAGGGCTTACCACTAGAAAGCATTACTTCAAAAAATGAAAACTATAATAAACATTTCAAAAGAAACTAGTGTGTAAACAAGTATATGTACATACAAACGTAAAAATGAATGTATTTTGTAATTTAAAACGAACGTAACATATTTTCTCTGTGTGTGTCTAGCACTCTATCACTGAATCCAGGAGTGCGTTCAATAGGTAAAGCGCTGGTCATGGCGCCCTGTAACATATGTTAGCAGTTATTGAACGGTCTGGTAGGCAAGTGATGTTTCTTCATGAGTTTATGGAGGATTTTACATAAATTCAACTGTATAATGCTTTTATTGCTATAGCTTTGAGAGCAAAAGACATGGTAGTAGCGGCAGTAAATGAGAATAGTAGTGAGGGCCCTGAAAGGATCGGCAATTATGTTGAGAACATTGTTCCTCGATACAGCGATGTCTCCTTTAAATCACATTTTCGAATGGAAAGGTCAACATTCGAGGTAATCAAGCAAATAATGTCACCTAGCGCAGCTAAAACCTCATTTAAAAGGGGCAGGTGACAACTATAGTTTCATTTAAGCATGGTATATTGTGATGATGTGGTTTATTAATGCAGTATGTAAACATCCCATGGTCCTATTTCTTCATGCATTTTAATACACGTTCGTGATTTAATGGGGGTGTGGGGATTATAACTCTCACTGGGTACAGCAAGGGCACTGCCAGTGCCATGTCAAATTCCACCCCACACTCCTCTATAAATGTACGGTATATAAATGTTATTAATACACATTAAAACAACGACTCTATATCAGTGGTGTGTAAAAATAGATAAATTGAATCAAAATGTTTTCTAGGCTGTTTTTTTCACTACAATATTACAAATAATATCTGAGCTATGCATCATATTTCAAGCATAGTATATCTACACACATGCATATATATGGTTTAATTACTATATAGGGGTTTTAATCTTGACATCTTCTATTGATTGATTAATCGTCTGATCTACGATCGATTCGTTTTTTAGTTTGTTAATGCAGCTGAATCTGAGATGAATCCTTGGATTGACACATGATATTGCACTATTATACATGATCGTGACATGTTAACAGTATATAAATCAACTGCCACATTGAGATTTTAAAGACACATACCATTTGTATTTATTAATAGCATTATGTATGCATGTGCAAGTCAATGTGTGTGTACAATTAAATAACTAAAAGATAGGCAGAGGTGTCCATCCACTTCATAATAATTGCCATTTCACCTTACACATGGAATCCCTTGCAAAAGAGTAGTATATATTAATCTGTCCAATAATATTCCAATGTAATGATTGACCAGTGTTTCCACTTCTGTATAACTATACCCCATACACTTCCTTTTATTTTATTTTTTTTACTTTTTCACAGGATCTATGAGAATGCCTGGTGTCCCTATTTGTCAATTGAAATTTGACGATGGAAAAGAAATATGGTCTATCTGACGTGTGTGCAACCAAGACGTCTCTACAAGGTGTACCAACAAGCTACAAGCCTTTGCCAACAGTGATAAAAGTATGTAATCTACATTTGAGATTTGTTTTCAATATATATAGTCAGTGCCGTGAAAAAGTATTTGCCCCCTGTCTGATTTTCTGCATTTTTGCATATTTTTGACACTGAATGTTATCAGATCTTCAACCAAAACCTAATATTAGGTAAGAGGGACCCTGAGTGAACAAATAACACAAAAATTTGATACATATTTCATTTATTTATTTAAGAAAGTTATGCAACACCCAATGCCCCTGTGTGAAAAAAGTAACCACCCCCTTAGACTCAGTAACTGGTTACGCCACCTTTAGCAGCAATAACTGCAACCTCAGTAACTGGTTACGCCACCTTTAGCGGCAATAACTTTCACACCTGAAGATTGCAGGTTTTGATTACCTTGCACACCAAACAAATGAAAGAAGCACCAATTGGTGTCATTTTTTCTCTGACAAAATAAAGCAAAGAAAAAAAGGTCTATATACTACTACAACTCACAACTCACAATGTGAAAAATGTGCAAAAATGCAGAAAATCAGACAGGGGGCAAATACTTTTTCACTGCACTGTATATATAGTTTAAGAAAAAGGAAAATTGCTGTGTACCAAAATGATCAATAAGAAAAAAGGAAAAAAAGAGAAAAGGATATTTCAGCCGATGAAGGACTTGTAGTCCGAAATGTCCTGATAATTGATTTGTAATCAATTATTCTACCTTTTTAAGTACCTGAAATATCCTTCTCTTTTTTTTTCTTTCTTATATATATTGTGACCAAGCTGGATGTACCTTTGGGTTCGTGCCCCTTTAAAAATTTGACCCAGAGATAAAAACTTTGATTTTAAGCGCTTCTGCGCACTTTTATTCACAACACAAAACAAACAAAGAACAAACCTAACTCTCATTGAGCACTCACTACACACATATGCAGGTCCCTGTCTAACGTACAGGACAGCTAAGCTGTTTACCTGACATATAACACCAAACCAAAACACTTTAATACAAATTTTTGTAAAACCAAACGTCGGTTTTAAACAGACCTTTACGACTTTCCGTTAGGCTCTTCACTCAACAGCAGCAGCCTAGAGCAGACTGACTGCTTCCCTCTTATACCCTGCACCTGGCTCTGATTTTCAATAATTGCCAGGTGCAGGTGATAATTAAAAATTAAACAAAACAATTACATTAAACAGAAGCAGTTACCTTGGCAGGGAGGCTTTAACTCTGTCCCTGCCATAAAACAAAACAGTTTTATATTACAGGCCCCCCTGTCCTGCTACATCCGTTACAATATATATAAGCTAGGTTGATTTCCCTTATTCTAGTATTACTTTTTAGTTGTCTTTACTCCACATTGCAAAAAACTGCGTCAATATTTTTCTTCAAAATTGCAAAAATGTTACTGCATGAAAAAAATGATACCAAATATACGTTAGCTAACTTCGAGCCTTGAAACATTGTTTACTATGAGGCGTTGTATGAGAGGAAACATTTAGAAAAAATAAAGCCATTTATGCAAAAGTTATTTTAAGACATGTATTCAAAAGGTTGTTTTAAGCGAGTGATTAATTTATTTTTAAAAATGTAATTACTAATATATTTTTGTAATGTAAAGTACTGAGACTTTTTTTGATGTAGCACGAGGCATGAGTCAGATTTGTCAAGTTATAAATTGTCCATGTTACTTTTCTACTACAATATAGTCACTTAAATATTATATTATTAGTTTTAAAAACCTACACTTACAACAAAAATATTTCTTACCACACATTTCAGTCAAACAAGTCCATATTTGAAAAATGTATTTGCAACCATCGCACTGATATTAGAGGTTAGCCATGTTTTAACCTCCAGCGAGGCACCTCTAAGCTTGACTAGGTAGCGTTACAAAGCGCACATGAAGTGCACATCGTTCAATAGGAAAAGCCAAAAAAGACACCTTGGGCCTATTGAACGCACTCGGTTGAGCTGCTGCTTTGCAGTTTTCTGATCAGCATGTTTCTGCCAAAGCTATGTGGCTAGCTTCTAGATGAAATCTCTCCTTGTGATATTTTATCTGGTGCATTTCTTGTACAAAACAAAGAAATTGGTGGCTGCCAGGTCCATTAGAGATAACAACAGGCTTGTATATTTAAAAAAAAAAAAAAAAAGAATATTGTAAGTTTATATTCAAAATAAAAAACATGCATTGTAAAGGGCAGTCAAAGTTCATGCCATGGCAGTCATTTTGACGGTTTTCACTTTTAAAAATTTAAATTACTCTGCATGTGCGCAAGATATGCGGTTGTCCGTTCTTCTCATAAATACATGTATTAATTACACTGATGGCATTTGAAAGGCAGGATCGCAAAAATAAAAAGTTATAATAACCCCTCTACCTAGAACCGCCAAAGCTGTCACTTTGACTGCCTTTACAATACATGTTTTTTATTTTGAATATAAACTTACAATATTCTTTTTTTTTTTTTTTTAAATATACAAGCCTGTTATCTCTATTGGACCTGGCAGCCACCAATTCCTTCGTTTTGTACAAGGAATGCATAAGGGAAAATATCAGGATATGTCATCTTGAACAGCGCTTCAGCAGAAACATTACGATTAGAAAACTGCAAAAGCAGCAAACTGCTGCAGCTCAACCTGGATTCAGTGCTACACTGAGCAACACACGCAGAGAAAACATGTTACTTTCATTTTAAATAAAAAAATACATTCGTTTTTACAGTTTTGTATTTACATATACCTGTTTACACACTAGTTTCTTTTGAAATGTTTATTTTATTATTGTTTTTCTTTTTTTTTTAAGTAGTGTTTTATCGTGGTAAGTTAGAAAATATTGCCATATAATCCAAACACAGCATGCTTTCAAACAAAAGCTAAATCGTTAGATGTGATAGATTTAAAAAAAAAAAAAGAAACTAAAAAAAACCAAAAACGTTTTGACTTAAATTTTAAATCAAGAAACCGTGAATACAGTATGCCTACTTCTGATTTGGCTTGTCCAACGTGAATGTAGAGGCCTAAAGTGTGTATCCTAGCAACACGCTAATCTAACGTACTAGCACTAAAAGAAGTGCAGCGTCACACAATCAAGGTTTTAATGCAAGCCGGCAACAGGAGACTTCAAACTGGGTTCTAATTTGATGCATTGATTCACCAATATGTAATCAAAGCTCGGGAAATTTAAGGCCAGATGATCAATAATCGATGCATCAATTAATTGTTGCACCCCTATTATAAATGCTTTCCTGTTAAATATACTGATGGTACCATTTGTGTCTTATACAAAAATAATAAAGTCAACATTTTTTTTATTGGTCCGCATGCGTAACTGTGGACCCCTGTCTAAAAGGCTTTGTCTGATCTGCCTGGTACTTGCAGCATCTGCAACCTCCAACACTGGTGCTTCAAGTTCAGCATCTTCTGCCCTCAAACCCTGTAATCGTTCCTCTGTAAGTTCAACGTCCATTACAGAGAGCTATGTTGTGTAAAACACAACCGCCACAGACATCCAAACATCGGAATCACATTTTGAGGATTCCAAATGTTCGCTCAATTATAGTACGAGCACACTTAAAGGTACGATTATACCTTCGGCAGGGGTCGTGGGGTTCGGCAGCGGTCTCAGTAGCCACCGCTTCAGTGGATACCCTTTGTCATACCGCTGAAACGCAGCTGCCACCTGCGAATTAGCATGGATAAACAAGTCATGAGCTGAACAACGATAGTTTGCGTACACATTTCTGATGTAGTTGTTGACATTACAGATCACACACTACTTGCACATTGACTAGATCTTCTTACGATTTACGTGGAAGTGCCTATTCTGTGTTGTTGCGTGTACTTTAGTGCTACACTGTGCTTTCTGCACATCTCCTTCCAGGTCAGCCTGAAGCAGTTGGCAGATGTCAGTGACTGTTTCTCTGTAGAGGCGAAATTGCTGCATACATTGTGTGTCAGACAGGCTCATAAAAGACAGATGACTTTTAAATATTTGGGGAGAGCTGAGTCCAATATCAGCATGAAGTTTTAACACCTACTGTCGTGTAATGGAAATCATGATATTTCACACCCACATTTCTTTTTAAATTGTTATCTGCATTGAACGAACACCGGGGTCTCCTCCTCCACTCTTTGTCTGGACACATACAAATATTATTATTATTATTATTATTATTATTATTATTATTATTATTATTATTATTATTAAATTATTTATTTCTTAGCAGACGCGCTTATCCAGCATGGCTTACAATTGTTACAAAATCACAGTACAAAGTACCACATTACATACTATCACATTATAAAATATCACATTAATCCAGTGCGCACTCC
This sequence comes from Acipenser ruthenus, assembly GCF_902713425.1. Lineage (NCBI taxonomy): Eukaryota > Metazoa > Chordata > Actinopteri > Acipenseriformes > Acipenseridae > Acipenser > Acipenser ruthenus. The sequence continues at coordinate 12,238,250 of NC_081207.1, read as the reverse complement.
ATATTTCTTTTATTTCTCTTTTTTCTCTCTCACTTTTTTTGCTTGCTTCCCTGGTAGTTTCTGCAGTATTTTTAGTCAAGCATGTAATTTGCACACAGTTTAGACCTGGTTTTCACATGTCTACTGAAACGGAAACGCTAACGCTTTTGATGGTTTGCTAAATTGCTACATTTGTATTTAAATGAAGACACTCCCCAAGTTCAGCCCATGTCAAGCGCTGACGCTAACTTGCAGAGTGGGCACAAAACACGTGTTGCTAAATCACATAGGTGGGCAAAGTCTGTCTGCCCACACGTGCGCCTGATTCTGGTGCACTAACTGTCTGCAAAAGTGTTTTGCGATTGCCTTGGGTTCTTAATCATTACCAATGGTCTAGCTGCTCTTAACATCTATATCCTGTACATGGCTGTCCATATCACCAGGGATATGCAATATAATTCAAGTATATCAGTTTCCCAGCCATATCATTTACAGTGGATTCTTGATGCTGTGCAAAGTGTACCATGGAAGCCATTAGAGAGTTGAATGCATTGTTAATGCCTCCTCTAATGCCTTCTTGTGTGTCATTCCTTACAGCCTTACCTCCCCAGAGAAGGCTTGTCCATTTAGTAGATGCTCTGATCCCTGGCCGTCTTCACTACCAAAGTGTAATCGAATCTCTTCCAACCGGTGACTGTATGTCAGAGGTCCTCCTGAGATGTTTACCAAATGTTCCTTATCCAGGCGAAGGGAAATGTGGCGGCCTGTGTTGTACATTGTTCCACTGACCTGGACAAAAATAAAAAAAATAGTATGGCTTGGTGAGAATTGCAGATAGATAAACCGTAGCTGTTAACCAATTAATATACAATACAGTACAATACAATATATTTAGGGCTTCTGTTTTTTGGTTTTTATTAATTTCATTTTTCGGTGCTTATTTTTAGCTACAGTATTTTTAGTTTTATGTAAAGCGCTTATTATATACTATGAAATGTATTGCTTTCGGTGAATGTTTTTTCACACCAAGCATGTCACGTCAAAGCACCAGCGTCCGGCGTATTTTGACGCTGTCAAGTTGTTTTTATACCAAAGGTGTCAATCAACCTGAAGTCCTGTCACTCAACAGTTCCCTTAAAGTACAGAATTATATTTTTGTGTCTTTCAGTACTGTAATATAAATACTATCTTATGAAAGCTACATAATAATGTCTCTTTTGCAGAAAAAAATGTAATACAAATGGGAATATATTATGAATATTTAGTGTACATACATTTGGTTTCGAGTGTGTAAAGAAGTCTTTCCTTACTACTTCACTGTTGAAAGTGCCTTCCCAATTGATACACAAACATACACACACAATAATGACTTGATTTTTATTATAATTAATGATAAAACAGTTTGAACACTTGCTTTCTACCTGCTAATCAGCTGTTGAAATTCTGAACATGTTTATTTTAAACATATGCTGATTAACTTGGTTCATTTGAATTCCTTTAGATGGATGTTTAAATGAAGTAATGAAAATAATAGTGAGACTTTTTTCAGTATACAGGTACCTGCAAATTGCTTGAAGGTCTTTGGATAAATGGCATTCCTAGTTGACTTTAGGATAACATCCAGTGAATTTTGCAACTACTGTATTATAAAGTTGCTACAGTTCTTGACAAAGTCAGGCTAGGAAAATAATAGCGTGTTTGCTTGAGGAGTGACAGGTGGCACTAGGAACAATAGGGGGCTTGACTGGGCTTGACTAATTATTTTTGTCTCAGACTTGTGCTCACCTCTACAGTACCAAGGTATGAAGAGAGGTTGAGAGAACTGAATCTATTTCACCGAGAACATACAATTACTGAATTGTTTCATACCATTCAAGTGACTCCAAATGTTATGACACACACATTTGTTAGTGGTGTGCCGTTTTATTTTTTGTCTGATTTTTAGAAACAGTAATACAAGTTTTTGATTGTGTTCGTTCAATGCAAATAACAATTAAAAAATTAATGTGGGTGTAAAATATCATGATTTCCATTACATGAGAGTAGGTGTTAAAACTTCATGCTGGTTTTGGACTCAGCTCTCGCCAAGATAAGCACCAAGTAAGACATTGCTTCTTTTACTGTAAACTAATGTTATCCATCTGCTTTTCCTTCCATCTGATGATGTAGATATCCTTCTGCCTGATGTTGATGGCTGAAGTGTAATGCTGTCTCCAGGGATCAGCCTATTTTGCCTCCCTGGTACATCAACACACACAACGGCTGCAATGCTGGCTCCAGGGATCAACCACAGTGCGGCCTCCGTAGCGCATCAGCATGACAACAGTCTGGACTAAGTTGAGTAGGATACTTCTCTGGGGTCTTCAAGTGGGCACCTTCCATCCTTGGTGTTTCATCGACTAGCCCACGACACCTTAACCCTTTGCAGTCCATTTATTAAGTGCGTGTCAGGCGCGTCAGGTCTAATTTATTTTCACACGCGCAGTTAATTTTAGACGCACTGTTTAAAAGTATTTTTTTTTCCAGTCAAACAGGTTTAAAAGGCCCTGCATATCAACAAAGCACTCACTAGGCATCTCCAGCCCCGCCCCATCCTTTCGTTCGCTATAGCTTTCACATATGCTAAGAAATATATAATAATAATAATAGTCGTACATACCGATCAATCATCTCCTGATCACTCATTTTATCACCAAACACCTCAATAATGCGATCCAAGTCATTATTTTATTACTATAACATCTGAATAAAGCTCTGCAAATGTCCGTGATATTCTCTGAGCGCTGATGCAGTCATAGCCAGCTTGTTTCCTTATGGCCTCCGTTATCAGATGCCAGGGGCAAGTATGACTATTCATGAGATACGCCCTTTTTATTTATTTATTTTTCGGCTTGTCTTGGCTCCTGTCGCTCCCACTCGGCCATTGAATGGTTTTCTTGGCTTCTTCCAGAGAAAAAATGACTAGAAACCAGTTTTTTGCGTCTTTTTGATGATGTCGGACAGGGTCCGACATTGGACCGGATAGGAATAACTGCAATGTTGGACCAGGTCCGACATAGGACCGCAAAGGGTTAAGAGGACTTGACAGTGATTCTGGCGTCCCAGCATCACCCCCTCCATTCTCCACTCAGCTAAGCCCAGCTTACTTAACTTCTTTACATCGATGTTTTTCTACTGTGCTTGAGGTCCCCAACCAGAATATTTTTGTCTCAACCAGAGCCAGTTGCTGCTCCTCTCTGCTGCTTCAGATAAGTTCTTCACGATGCGTCGCAACTCTTGACCATTGTATCCGATGTCTCTCGAGAAACCGGGTTGTGGAGTGTGCCACAAATCCTCGACAACCCACCTCCACTGGGTAAACCTGGACTCTCCATCCTCGCTGTTCCACTTCAGCAGCTAGTTAAGCGTACTAAAGTTTCTTTCTTTCATACGCTTCATCCACAGCATCCTCCCATGGCACTATTATCTACCAGGTGAACAGGTCGTGCTGATCCAGACCACAAGACAATATCAGGTCAAAGGTTAGTGGTGGCAATCTCAGGTGGGAAAATAAGCTGTTGTCCAACACCAGCATCCAATGTCAGCATTTTCCAGTCTCCAGCAGCTTCCAGTTGTCCTAGACGAGTTTTGGTTTTAATGCCTTTTCTTGGTGGTTGCTCCCCACAATTCTGTATTTTGCTGGCATTGGTGGCAACCTGTTGGTCATGCTACGCTTGTCTTCCAATGCTAAGGCCAAACATCACAGCACCTGGTCATGACGCCAAGTAATCTGTCCTTGGCTAAGACCCACCTTACATCCTGTCAAAACGTGTCTTAATGTAGCTGGCGATGAACACAAAGGACACCACGGATCCTCTCCTACCCATAGATTAAGGTTCTCTGGTGATGGGAGAACATCATATGTTGACCTGATGAGGAAACTCATCCTGCTCTGTTCCATTGTCCATGGATCTCGCCAGCCGATCTTGCATCGCGTCCATTCTCCCTGCTCGGCCTGGGAAATAGTTATCTCAGCTAACATATTCTTTTTGTTGTTTAGATTCACGTATCATTTTCTGTTAGTCATTACATACTAGTGATTTTTTTCAGCTTAATGATAGCTTATAGTTTATGGATTTTCTAAATGTTTACTAGTAAACTAAATGGGGACGTTTACACGTGTAAAGGTGGCAGCCAGTTACAGTGTAAGCCAATTAGTTACTTTTTGCAGGAAATTATAGGGTCTTCCAATGAACAAATAACTGACAAAAAGACAGTAGTCCTTATTAATGCAATTTTATCAATTTTTTCAAATAAAACACAAAGCCAAAAGATCACTCTGAGGGTATTCTTATAGAGGAACTCTTACAGCTGACACGTGGCTGCTTAACGTAACTGTAGAGCTAACAAAATTATTTCAATTTAATTTCATTACCTGTTCTGCACTTACATAGTTACATGCTGTAGGTGTCAAACATGCAGTTTCTGAATAAACGCATGTAACAGCAAGCATGTGCAGGCCATACATAATATCTGGTACTACAATAGGTTCAAGAAAGTTCTCAATGTTCATGAGTTTTTTGCATGAAATCTGTTACACCTACACTTCCTGGGTCATTTCACCTTGATCAAAAGCATGATACTGGCTAAAAACATGTCAGTCAATAGGGGACGTTGCTAGTTGGTTAATGACAGGATCGAAGCTGTTGAAATGGTTGGGGATAATTTCAGCCTCCAGGTGCAGTGCAACACAGTGTAGTATCAGATATCATGTTTTAAAATAACAATACAAGTTTACTATAATGTATGTTACTTTTAAAACAGCACATTTGAGATCTATAAAGGAACGGAAGTGCACAACAGGTCAAATTAATGGTATTATTATGCTAGCTATAATCACTTTAAAGCTCAGATGCTAGTTCAAAACTGGGTTGCTCTGCAAAAACACACCAAGTGTGCTGCTGCGTTTGGTGCTACCTCTATTCTTCTTCTCCCCATTGACTAGACAAGTGCTTTGTTAGGCAGACACACATGCAAGCAACAAACGTGTTACTGCCTGCCTACCTGGTGCTGTATTGTAAATATTAATGTGAAACTAAAATCTACACTTTTCTTTTCAAAAACTGCAAAACCTGCATCTGTTTTGGCGCACCCCCAGTATAAAGCTACAAAAAAAATCATATTTATATCTGAACGCTGAGAACGTTAACCATGTCAAAATGTCATTGTTCTAAGAAGAAGGTATGAAATGTTGCCAACTTTCACAGTCTCGTAAAAACCTCTCAGAAATACCATCTGTTCATGCTGCATGATAGCAGACCTAGATTGTAGATTGTAAAATAATCCTATTAAAAAAGGCCCACATTAAATATTATACTGTGTTTTCAACTGATGCAGCCCACTATCTCCATTTAAAAAATGTGTTTTAAAGCTCTTTTACAGCTAGATTGAACTGTGGCGGTGTGCCGTAACAGTGTTTTTTTTACTGATCTATTTAAATACTGTATATGAATTGCTTAATTACAACTTTAAATGTTACATATGCATTTCATTTCTAATTTGACTTTTAAAAAAGCAAATTCAGAGAAATTACACAAAGAGGTGAGACTGTTTGCCCTCTGTTGCCATCTGCCAATTGAACTGTGCCAGAATGCTGCCCATACAATCCTCTCATTAAAAGTGCTGTTTTATTAAACAGTAATTGTCCAAAGTACAGTCCATTAAAGAGTAAATCTGACAGTCTACTTAATGATAAATATGAATTACTAATTCTGTTACAACAATCTCTGAAGTTGAATGTATTATTCATGTTAACAGGCTATTAAATACTACTTGTTGTGACTAATGTGTTTTGTTTATTCATTTTCAGAAGGTAGTTTTTACACAGAAAGAGACATCAACTGAGTGTCATTTCTGTGTCCATAGACAGGATAGTTCTGCACTCACAAAGCTGCGAGGGAAATTTATGCGACCAGCCGGCACCAAACCTTACTAAATAAAACGCAACATGAATCATGTATTCTGATATCTGCATGTTCCCTGCCATGTTTGCTTCGCAGGAATGGGTTCAATGAGTGGTCAGATTAAATGTAAACATAATAGTCTTCACTGATACAATTTAGACCTTGCCCGGATATTGGTGATATAGTAAAGCATATGAGAAGCATTTATCTATCACCTAAAAATTGTGGGTGTACTATGCAGTTTCAGTCAAATTTGCAGCCTTGTTTGATAACTCTGAAAACTTAACCTTTTTAATGGTAGTCTTCCATACCTACTGCCAACATGTATTTCATGGATTCATGAAGGGCTTTTATAAGGAGGAATAATCAAAGGTACCCCTGCAACATTGTGGCTTATGAGGAGGCTTGGTGGTCCAGAAGTTAAAGAATGGGACTTGTTACCAGAAGGTTCCCAGTTCAATCCCAGCCACTGACTCACTGTGTGTGACCCTGAGCAAGTCACTTAACCTCCTTGTGCTCTGTCCTTTGGATGAGCTGTAAAACTGAGGTTCTATTGTAAGTTACTGATGCATAGTTCACCCCCAAGTCTAAGTCGCTTTGGACTGCTAAATGACAAAATTAGACAGTTATGCGGCTAGGCAGGAGAGCTGTTTGGTGTGTCCAATGTAATGGCTTCTGTGAGCAGTCAGAATCATCACTGATATGCCAGTCTGCCCAATCCCTGAACCATTACTTTGGGAGTAACCTAAACTAATGTTGCTCAAAGACATAGCAACTGAAACATTCTAATTAATTTCATGGAAGTCGGAGCAATTCAATTTTGTAGTCACTACATTGAAACAAAGTCACTCACCTCCTATAGATTTTTATTCTGTTAAGTCTGAGTGAAAAAAGTACTACTTTTTACTTTCAAAAAAAGAATGGGAAAATGCTAGAAATTAGGGTGACCAGACTTAACTGTTTTCTGGAATTGTCCCTGTTTTTAGCTTCAATCCCATGGTCCAGGACATTTTTTTTTAAACAAAGAATGTAAAAGGTGGTGGTGGGGGCATTGTTTATGTTGCTCTTACTTGAATTTGATCTTATTGTACTTTCATAACTGCTCTTATCTGTATTATGATTAGGGCTGATTTTTTGGTTTTAACTGATAAAACCCAATAAAACACCCCTGATACAAAAATAAATGAAATCAGTTGATAGCCAATAAACACCGGAAAACACCGGAAAAACTGTGGAAATGGTTAATCTATTCACGTTGACATTACCCTTTTCCCATTAAAAAATAAAACCTACTACAAAAATGATAATTAATACATTTCTCAGTGCTGCTGGGCAATGTCCCGCCTTCCTGACTTGCATCTATCAGTGATTTGTTCTCAATACTTTAAACCCGCCCCAACTGCTGAATGACAACACATTCCTACATTTCTATTGGAGACTCCGCTTGCGAGATTTAAAATGAGATTACAATCAGGATGGAGACTTGTTACAGTTACGATACGGAGGACTTAACAGAATTGTGGCGAAATGTACAAAAATGCCTACACACAAAAACTCCAGAAGAATGTGCCCGTGACCATAGGGATTTCGTTGTGGAAGACAGCAAAGTAAAGAAGGTACAACTTAAATGTGCAAGTATTGTCAAGTTATGTCATATTTTGACAGAAAAAAAAAACGCTCAAGCATTTTGGAAAGTATCCGAAAACATAATTTCATACAGTATATCAAAAATGAAAGCCCTGAAAAAAAAAACGATTTACATAAAACTCGAAAATAGCTAAAAATAAGCACCGAAAAATACAATTAATAAAACCCGAAAAACAGAAGCCCTAATTATGATATTCGGTAATGTGATATTTTATAATGTGATAACTTGTAATGTGATATTTTATAATGCGATACTTTGTACTGTGATATTTTGTAACAATTATAAGTCGCCCTGGATAAGGACATCTGCTTAGAAATAAATAATAATAATAATTTACTGCAAATTGCCTGTCGTCTCTCTCAGGCATCGATTCTGCAAGTCAGCAGGGGCTACACAATAGTGGTAGCTGAGTATATGAAAGTCGTCTTTTTTAAAACTTTTTTCAATAATGTACTGTAGGAGGTAATAAGTAGGATACTGTAAAGCATGCAGATACAGTTTCATGAAAATGACTATTGGTTAAACTAATCAATATTAAGGGATACATCAGTAATTTTAGAAGGGATACACTGTTTCTACATCTCTCTCAACTGTCAACAATATATTCTGCCAGTAAGCAGGAGCTGTGATTGTGGTATGTAAGAAAGAAAGGGGTGCAAACGCACCCCAAAATGTACCATGTGCACTTTGAAGAAAGATTACTCCTGTTTCCTGAGACGGACAAGAACATTCTAGGTATCAAAATAAACGTAAGCGATTCAAGTTTAATCACATGTAAGGATATCCCACGATCTTTAAAGAGTTAGGATATTATATGTTCATTTTAAACACGCTCCGTCTACACCCCTGCTACTAACGAAGGGTTATGTAGGGCTAGGATAGAGCTCTCTGGGTCAGACGCAAAAAGCAGAATATCGTCGGCATTAAAGCATAAACCTACGCATTGAACCTCCCGCTTGAATGCTAGGGAAACCGGGGTTTCATGGGGACAGCAGCATTTTTCTGTTATTATTAATCAAACTCATTGGTCTATATAAAAAATAATTGAAATAAGAGCCTGAGACAGAGTGGTTGGTAAGGAGTTATTATAAATAATTCTGTGAACATATTTAATAGCAGGGGAGCCAATTTTGTAATGTAAGTTTTATACAAATCTCCTGTAAAACCACCAAAACCTGTAGAATAAAATTCTTTAAAGGTTTTGTTTATTTCATGGGACTTTATGCTGAGTTAAAAGTATTTACTTGGGTTAACTTTGTCAAATGCTTTTGTGTTTTTGTTGTAACAAAGACCTCTACCCCAGTTCTGCCAAGACAGCTCTGTACACAGAACTTTTCATGACCTAAGTTAGAGGTGTAGCTGTTTTGTTTTACTATATATGTGTCAATCAAACCTTGGGTTTAGGTCAATGTTAATACCACTAACTACTAAACACCATGTTTAATGAAACAACAGTTTACATTTCTGTTAGATATTTACAAAGTAAATACATAAATTACCAGTACAAACATAAAGCAAAGCAACCCATATAACACAACTGCAGATCAAACAGTCAACACCATTTTGCATGATGCTCAGTGAATTTGTATTTTTTGTAATTTTGTATTTCTTATCAGTGACAAAAAATAAATTTGAACTAACCTATCACTACAAATAAAAAAAAAAGTTAATCAATAACAATCAATTACTGCTGTATAAGGTATTTTAACAATTAAAAATACAATGAATAACAGCTCAAATACATAAATAAATCCATAACAACCTATTAGTTTAGCAGCGGTTTTGCAGTGATTAAGTCTTTACCACAATTAAACAAATGCAGATTGACAAAACGAGAGAAGAAAGGTACATTTACAGAGTGATAACACTTTCCATTCCCAGAGCCTTTAAGCAAATGTTGTGTCTTGCTCGTGCCTTGTTTCTCATCAATGACCTTTTTTTTCTTTGGTCTACAGGGAAGGCAATGTTAGTCTTTTTCTACCTGCTGTGTACCCATCTGCCTGACAAATATCAGCTTCAGCACAAGACTTGGGCAGGTTCACTTTGTGATGGCCTGACAGAGTAGAAACACATTAGGGATCTTTAACTTGTCATGACAGACACATTACTTGGAACAAATCAGACGCCAGGCATCCAACACATGGCCACTTACAAAACAAATACTTTCGTGCAACTAGAAGTTTGATGTGAAAATTATGATTTGTTCCATCCATGTGTTTATTCTTAGTTAAAGCAACACTTTTGGCAAGCAGTTCAGACTGCACACATATAGATGGGATTATAGTTTCAATAATAACCATGTTTTACTTTTCTGCTCTTTTACCAGGAGGGGGAGTAGTGTGACTTATAATGCCAAGATACCACACATGGATGTTGCTGCACTATATTGCAGCAAGTAAATGTAGAATCCGAGTCAACAATCTCCCTCCTGACCTGTGAGAGCATGGTATAACAGGAACAGTGTGCCCCGGACCCGATGGTTTGACAGTTCATTCCAGGGACAGTTCATTCCAGGGTCAGTCGGCCATCTAAAAAGGGGGCAAAGCCACAATACTAGAAGTCAGCGCCTTAGGCGATGTGGATTGGAGGAGACATGATTGCACTCGCTACCAAAGGGGGGCGTGGCTGAAGGTATATCAGAGTGTGTGGCCGAGCGATCTTTTCCTTTGTTATGGTTATGGACGGACCTGTAAAAGGAGTACAGAGATAAGATAACTGTGAGTGCTGTATTATGTTTGTGTTTATAAGTAATTAACGCTGTCAAGCCAGCATTAAAACCCAGATTACAACTACTGCACCAAGTCACTAATCACTGTGTATTCACCACCAGCATGGGAGCACCGCAAAAGATGCAGAGCCGTGCCGGGACATTGCCTCTGTTTATTATTGTTTCGGGACTGAAACCCAGTATTATTTCGCTGTGCAAACTTCACATTGCTGTGTATCTGCCAGCGCTATTACTGAATGGGGCAAAACTGGGGAAAAAATAAATAAATAACTGTTTGCACCGTGAACTATGTCTGTGTGTTATTGTTGGAGCACTGCAACAAGTATTCATGAACAGTGCAATGGCATTATATATATATATATATATATATATATATATATATATATATATATATATATATATACAGGTAATTGACAAAAAAATGTAAACACCTGGGTAAATGAGGGACACCTAGTATATTGAAAGCAAGGGCTTCCACACAGGTGTGGCTCATGCGTTAATTAAGCAAATAACATCCCAGTATGCTAGGGTCATATATAAAAATGCAGGACAGGCCTGGTTGCCTATAATTATGGCTAGCATGGCTGCAAGAGGAGACCTCAGTGACTTTGAAAGAGGGGTGATTGTTGGGGCGAGTTTGGCAGGAGCTTCAGTGATCAAGACAGCTCAACTTGCTGATGTTTCACGAGCAACGGTGTCTAAGGTGATGTCAGCATGGAACTCCGAGGGAAAGACATCATCAGCAAAGGGCAACAGTAGGCAGAAGCGCATACTCCAGGATCGTGATATCTGTGCATTAATTTGAAGTGCAAGGCAAAACAGGCGAGCAACTGCAGATCAATTGACTGCAAATTTCAACCTGGGGCGCGAGCAGCCAGCTTCATCATAAACGGTCCGCCGAGAACTCCACAGAGCGGGATACCATAGTGGCCCAACGCCCTACTAAGTGACTTTACATTGGTGTTTCCATTTTTTTGTCCACTACCTGTACATATATATATAGAGAGAGAGAGAGAGAGAGAGAGAGAGAGAGAGAGAGAGAGAGAGAGAGAAAACTTTAATGCTATAATTTTTTTACTCGGTGGAAATGTGGCGTGACTGTGATTTCACATCATTTTTCATTTAGCATGTACTACTAGTGCCCAGGGCTGGAGCTCAAGTGGAGCAACAGCACGTGGCCTCAGCAGCACATTTCATAGTTGGACACGCAGGGACCTCTTGTTAATTGTCACTTCTTTGCTTCAAACATTGGAAACATCTGCAAGTTCTCATACTACTGGGACACCATTGCATGCTGTACTTTTCACCGTCTGTCTGACAGGGTAGCTAAGCAGCCTCGCGCCAGCCTGTTAAGAGAGGAAACTCCTGAAGCGTTGTGGCAAGGCTTCTACTGACCGCCGCCTTTACTGATTAGGGTTGACACATCCATTCTTGCAGAGAATAGCTGCCAAGAGGTAACGGCCTCTGCTGCATTTTACATGAAGCTGTCCAATACTGTACCTCAGGGACCTGGTGAGGGGCATCACCTCATAATTTGTCACGCTAAAATGTTTCTCCCTCCAATCCCCAAACAAATCCATTTACTTTTACTAACATCTTACTATTTTTTTTCTTTTCTTTTTTCAACATTTGTTTACAGAGCTGCATAGCCTACATATACTGAACTGTACACATCTTATGGAAATCAAATGCTGGATAAGAATGTGAAGCAAAAATGTTGTATTTTACTTTAATGTATGTTTTATACTGTGATTTACCTCTGGATAACATGACCACTATAGGTCTTTAGAACAGAACCATTGAGGCACTGCCTATTTCTAGGGCCAAGGTGTAGGTTTCTCAAGCTCATCTGAGTCCTTCATTCTGTGGATCACCACCAGCCTCACAAGCCTTTGTCTTCAAATCCCCCCCCCCCCCCCCCCCATCACGCCAGCTGCCTTTCTGAATGCTATGTGGTGACTACGATTAAACTGGACATCGTAGTGCTACAAGGAAGCTGGAACCGCAGAACTCTTCCAATCCTCATTGAAACGCTTGATTGAACCTGAGAACGTAATATTGATTTGAGCCAATAATTATCAATATTACTTTTGAAAGTTTCATAAATCAATGATTTATTCATGGCAGGCAACCCTTTGTTTTGTATGTGAGTGGATAAATATATTTGTTTTTTTTAAAGTATTTAAAAATCGATGTGCCATTAAGCATTTCACCAAAATAGTTCTGACAAGAATCACTGCTTATTTTCTTCCTGTCCATCGATTGATCTAGTGAATTGAATCTGTATAGCATCATCACTGCTCTTCATTGATTTTATCTCACACTATGAAGCACTTACATATTCTCAAACCAGTCAGAGCTCATGAATAATTACAGACATATCAAAGCAGTTTTACTTATAGTAATGACTTGATTCTTTTTATGCTACCAATAACTCACAATTCAATTTACATCCAACAATTTCCCATTCGGAGAATGATAACGAAATAAAACAAATATATATATATATATATATATATATATATATATATATATATATTCATATGAAGATCATTATTATTATTTCTGTGTCATAGATAGTTTTAGCAGTAGGTGTTTGGAAAAAGTGTATTGTGAAAAAAAAAACATTTAAAAGATTGTATTTCACAATAATCTATTCTTTGTGCATGTAAGAATATTACATGGGCAAAAATCTCAATTAAAAAAACAAACAAAAAAAACAAAACTCATGCATGGCTAGAATATGACTAAATAGTGAGGTAGCAGAGTAGTCATTTTTTAAAACATTTTTAGTATGTTTGACAAAGTATTATATTTTGGTTTTGAAATGACCATAACTTTCAATGATTTTAATTGTGGTAAACATCAGTATTTGTTATTTTTTTTATTCCTATTTTGAATATACTGTAGTTTGCATATTTGCATATCAATGCAATTTTTCATATCCTCAGTCAGATAAATGTAATCCTTTTTCATAAGAAACATGCATTTCCAGGAGACACAGATTTGAAATATACATATTTTCGGTAGTTGAGTTGATTATAAAGTACACTGTTAAAAATTGGAGATAAAGTATGAATAAGAAACACCACAAAGCACTTTGCTCCTCATATTACAGCAATTCATCACGCCTTGGCAGTTGTATTGGATAAGCCTGGATTTACATAACCATTTCAACGAAGAAAGCTATTTACAACAAGATGAAAAGCAAACCATTGGTCCATTTCCACCAAAGAGGGATAATGCATGACATGTTCTAATGTTCCAAACCACTACAAAATGGTTAGTGAGATGTATACTTCACAAAAATCATTATTCACAATTCAAACAATGTCAGTGTATTTAATGTCACAGAAACTCTTCTAAACCCATTAGTGAGTGAGCAGTGTAGGCTTCAGTAATGACAGGTTTGTATTTGCAGGTCTGGCTGTTATTTGTTTTTTGCTTTTTCAAAGTGTTACTCTTTTAACTTTCTTTTGCAATAAATTCTTAATGCTATGTGACAGAAATATAATGAGTTCTAGTTGTAAATCTCCCTCCCGACCTGTGAGGGCGCTAAGCAGCGAGGACAGAGTTCTTCTGACTGGCTGGACTGACAGTTCTTTCCCGGGTCGGGGAGTTGGTCAATCTGGAAGAAGGCGAGTCTCTGTTGCAACAACGTATTGACCCGGAAGGTAAACAGTGTAGCAGTCGCTGATTGTAAGGCAGCTGCATTAGTTTACCAAGGGGTCATGCGTGACAGCATAAAAAGGGGACTGAGACTTGTAATCGGTTCCTTCGCTTGGGTTCAGAGACGCACGGAACTGGAAGGACAGGGAGAGTTCCCAAAAATTAAAAAGTATTCGTGAGTGTTTTGTTTGTTTAGCACTGTTAGTAATTGTCTTCTGTTTGTAAATTCACTAGACGGCTAACACGTCTCCAGAGCTGTCGCCTTGGGCCAGCACTACCCAGAACAACAACACCACAGTCACTGTCATTTGTTATCACCCACCTTGAGCACTACTGCACGCACCCGGACTGGTGATTTGTGTTAGTAGTATTGTGGGAGCGGATAACGTGTTATTATTTGTTTGTGTTTACAAATCGTTATTATTTTCCAGGGGTGTATCGCCGGAGGATTATTGTTTGGTCGCCAGACCAGGATTTGTGTAAAAATAAAAATAACATTTCCAAATTGGATTACAGTTTTCACGTGTGATTGTTTGTGCACTGCATCACCTCTGCATCCGGTCTTAATCAGCAGCCACTTTGCCACATGCTATCTATTTTGAAATATATATTTGACTATGTTCTCTTTGTTTTGTGCAGTTGGTCTTGTCGTTATTTTTATATATTTAAGTCTTTCTTTCTGCAGGGCTAACAGCTCGTAAATTGCGTTTCCTATATGGAAATGCAATTTACAGATACAAGCTAATTTAAATGCCATTTGAAATATCTAGCATTGAATAACTGCTTCATATTTGGTGGTGCTACATATGGTACTTTTTTTTTTTTTAAATGTGTGTTTTTTATGTAAGTACAGAGAACCTCAGAGGTACAAACACCTTGGGAATGGAGGTTGTTCGCAAGTCTAAAATGTTCATATTTCTGAAAATGTGTTTTCAATGGTTTTAATTAATGTGTACACCTGCCATCTACAGCCGTAATCTGGTGATCAATATCAGGAAACAGCACTTTGTTTAATGTGAGTGCCTTTTCAAAACCAGTCTGTGGCAGGGCAGATAATTACAGGGGGCAGGGCAAAGCCCTGTGTGTAAATATATTATAAATATTGTATTATGGGTTGAAACGTATTATGTATTAAAAAAAAATGGTTTTGTGGTTTATTTAAAAGAGAAAATGTATTGCATATGTTTATTTAAACTGGTGATATTAGTGTGTTATGATTTAAATGTATTTTGTGTTTATTTAAAATACAAAGTGTTTTGTTTGTTATTGTGTAGCAGTATGTATGGGGTAAAAAGACCATGATATCAGACCATCTCCAGACTAATTCATTTATTGTATAAAAACCCCTCAGCTTCTATGTTCAAGGTGGGTGTTTAAGAAGAGGAACGTGAGATTGAGACGGGAGAAAATCATAAACTAAACCGAAAGAAAGAAAGCAATTGCTACTCGTGCTGGGCAGACTAGAATGGTATTTGTTTGGATTTTGTGTTTGTGACCTGTTTTTGTTTAAATATTTATTTTGGCTCTGTGAGCAGTGTGTTGTGTTCAACCTTTTTATTATTTTTGTTTTGAATAAAACCAGCACACGAGTGCTTTTCACCCGAGTACCTGCCTGTGTGTTCTCTGTCATCTTTCGTGTCTGGTCTGGGGACGTCTTCAACACTCGGCTACCCTGTCACACAGCCTAACATGTGTTCCTCTTGGTTCCTGCCATGTACAATGATGTCATCCAAAATGCTGTACGCTCTTTTGCAGTTATCTAACTCTGGTTGAACACAAGTCGCTTATATCTGTACAATCCTTGGTGCTTCAGAAAGTCTGTTCACTCCTCAATGGGTACTGCTTCTACAGGATTCACCCTTGGTGTTGGACCTTCAACTTTCTCAGTCTGCCTATCTCCTCTAGGTCATTCAGCGCAGCCTAAAAGGATTTCTTCTCAAACTCTGTGACACTGTTATATATTATTCTCAGTGTATATTTGTTGGAAGCTTTCCCAAGCACTGTATTTCTTCACTATGGTAGATCCGTTTCTGCAAAGGGTGCATTTTTTGGGGTCCTATTCTCAGTTCTCCTAGCTCAATTGCAGTGTCTTGTCCTTGAAGATGCTGTCCTTCTCCATCTGTCACTATGAATTCAGCTTCAATTTCTTTTGTCTCATCAACATGCTTTGTCATGAATTTCCCCATGAGAGACAGCAGTTTATTCACTCCATACAAGTGCAGCGTATCACTTGTCTTCTCTGACACACACTCGGTGCCTTTTAAATATGGCTCACAGTTCCAATCAATTATAGCTTTGCGTCCGACTCAATCAGCATCTTCACTGGTGTTCCTTAGACAAGTGTACTACCTCCACGTGACACTATAATATTAAAATATTATTACTAGTTGCAACTTCTTCATTTTATGTTCCTGTCTTCCTTGTTGTCTAGGATGCTGGGTTGTGCAGTTAATGTGCTTTTACATAAAAGTGCAAAATTTACTTTTGTGTCATTTAAACAGTTTCTCATCTATAGCTGCCTGTTACCTTTCTTTAACCAGCAGTTGCAGTCTAGAAATGCTTGTTCTCATTTAGTTTATGTGGCTTTTCTCTCGTACGCTGTTTGTTACAAGTCTGTATTACGGAAAGGATCTCTTTATGTTGTTTCTGAAGCCTCTGTCATTTTGTCAGGGGAGTACCCTCCTTCTTTGAAATAGCTGCTTTCAATGGCCTGATCTTTAATGTGCACATATATTGTAACAACAGCGTTTTCAGCTTTGTGCTTTATTCATGTAATAAACTGATCTACAGTCTCATTATCTTCCTGTTTTTCTCTGTCTGAATAGGTCTTTCATAATGTAGCCCTTCCTCTGTGATAACACATTTAAAGCTCAGACTCAATAATAACTGAATTTACTCAACAACGAATCTGATATGAATATGACAGGAATGTCTCTTTAGGAATATTTTAGTTACAGTATATCTATACCTGCATGTGATTGTTTTAGAAATATAGGTATTTATTATGGAATGGGCTTTCTATTTCTCACTGGGCTACAATGTGCAGTTTAAACCACTATTTATCACTCACCTGGTGTAAGAAAGCAACAAGTACATCAGTACCTGAGCTGCAACTTTATAAATACACCTGGCCAAAATTCAACTCAATATGCAGGTGGCAGGAATTAAGAGAACTATTGGAAGGTACTGTACTGTATAGATGTTAAGTATTTCAACCTGGTAACTCCCTGTGGCAGGTTAGCTTGGGTGGATGATGTCAGACCACAAATGAAACCATAACAGGCAAGTACTGTGGTGCGAAACGCAAATGCGCTACATTATTTATTAAACAAAAAGATTGAACAAAACACAAACACTGATACAAAACAAACGGCACATTGGCCAAAACAAACAAACAGAACAAACAAACATCGTGCTTGTTTATAACCAACACGCGTGGCAATTGTTTATATTTAAATTTTTACTCCTCCTCACCACTTACGTTCCTAACCTCTTTCTCACCCGTGATCACCCTATTTATATATCTGTGGCTGAAGCCTTAATTAATCATTTTACTTTATTTAATGCAGGAAATGCACAACTCAGTATACTTATGAAACAGTAGCACAGCACAGACATAATTGTGACCCTTTTTACTCCAGAACAACTCTGTTTTGAAACACATCAAACATGCATCTCAGTTCTACACCTGCAAATATAATGCAAAAAAGATAACAGAAATAACAGCAGCACACGGCCCATTTAATGACAGAATTCACAAATACCTACAGTGCCTATAGTAAGTATTCACCCCCCTTAGACGTTTTCACAGTTTGTTGTGTTACAACCTGAAATCTTGATGCATTTAAATGTTTTTTTTTTCCTTTGATTTACACACCCACTCAACACCTTGAAGAGGCAAGAGAATTTTTAATCATTTGAAACTGGTCACGTTTGCAGAGAGGTACTTTGATTTCTGATCAGTCTTTACAGGGTTCTACTATTCGACAGTTCAGACAGTGGCTAAAGGAGGTGGATCTCCCAGAGAGGAGAGAAATAGATCAAACAAAACACACAATAAAAACACTTGCAGATAAAGCAAAAGGTTAAATATGATACTAGTTCCTTATGGTGAACAACCTTTTTTAGTTTTGGATCATGGTGTCTTACGGAGCTCAGCACACTTCTCTAATTTTTGTTTGTGACCCTACATACTTAGGTACATCCTGCTGCACAGTGGGAGAAAAGCAGGGAAAGGTTATTGTGTTTATTGAGGCCATTCATTCATTAGCCACTGCAGTTAGCATGAAGTCTAGGCTCCTGATGATTCCTTATTATGACAAAGTAGGGTTGGGGGCATTATTAAGTAGTGCAAAACATACATACCTTGAAGTAAGTGGTTGTTTTTAGCTTAACACAAAGGTCTAGGTTATCATTAATGACAACTATCTACCTGAGCCCTAGAGGGGATACACGCATTCATATTTATTAATAGAATAGGATATTCAGTAACATGAAAAAGTAGATCATCTTGACTTCTATCCACTGTATGCACATGCAGATTGTTTGGACAAA
Organism: Acipenser ruthenus; assembly: GCF_902713425.1. Classification (NCBI taxonomy): domain Eukaryota; kingdom Metazoa; phylum Chordata; class Actinopteri; order Acipenseriformes; family Acipenseridae; genus Acipenser; species Acipenser ruthenus. The sequence goes on along the minus strand of NC_081207.1, from coordinate 12,219,730 downwards.
CAGACAGGTAGACTAGACAGATAGACTTTCATAGACTCACTCATTTACTCTTATAAGCAAATATTTTTACTATAAAAATTGAACTGCTCTTAGTCAAAATCACTTTCAAAGGTAATTATTTACTGTATTTCTCATATTTGAATTTGCCCCTATTTACTACTGACTATTGTATTTTATAACTGCTCTTATCTGTAATGTGATATTTTGTAATTCATAATGTGATATTTTGCAATGTGATATTTTGTAATTCATAATGTGATATTTTGCAATGTGATATTTTTTAGGATAAGATCCCAAGTTTAGGTGCTGTAGCAAAGGGTGTTATTTACCACAGTCTTCGACAGGTCTTTTTACCACGGTCCTCTAGTGTGGTGTTCCAATTACACTCAGACAACAGAATAAGGTCTAAACAGGATGGTACCTGTGTGTTTATTCAGTTTTCCTGCGTCCTGTCACAAGGACACAGAGTCACAATATTCAAACAGAAAAAAACAAATCAAAACAAAACGCTGTCTCCTCTTTTTTACTAACACAACAGCCGTTAACCTTAACTACCACCCGGGCAGCTAAGCTGCTTGCTGGTTTCAAAACAAACTCAAGAAAGATACACAAATCCCATGAATTGTCAGACCAATTCACTCTGGGACACTCTGTTCCCTTTACACAGCACCCCCACAGGTCAGGAGGGAGATTTATAACCAAGATTCATTCTTTCTCTATCACATGGTGGTACAGTAGTCCCTCGCTGAACTGGACATGTTGGAAAACAGACACGTTGTCTGAAATAATGAGGTGTCCAGTTTAAAAATAAATAAATACATTTAAAAAATCTCACACACAGTAGTAAAATCAAATGAATACCTAGCGCACTCTCTTTTTACTTTAGCTTATAGGCTACTGGTAACACAAAATAAATCATGCTGCTGCATTGTGTCCGGCACATTCGAATGTATGGCATAACTGTGTGTGCATTAGCAAGCGACTACTGTATTAAGATCTGCCATTGTTTTTAGATCATTAAAATAGACCCCATTACCTCAAAGTATGTGGCCTGTATTATTGTCATGTAGCCAGCAACATTGAACAAACTTTTAGGACTATTGAACTGTGTTTGTAAATAACGTCCACGTTGTCCCCACCCGTGGCATCAGGCAACGTCGTATCACAGCACACCCCGTTGTACCATAAACCCTAAATATAGTTGTGTACCAAGTATGAAGCCAATATAGGTCACAGGTCAAAGGGTTTTGCATAACACACACACACACAGACACACACAATAGTGCTCAAAAGTTTGTAAACAAATGATTTATAGCAAGACTAGGGTTTGGGATTGTATAGCCCATTTTTCCTCATACACACCCTTTACTTACTAAATATCTTGATATTCCTGAATAGATAACCGTCTCTTCTATAAAAATACACTACTATAGGGGTGTACCGATAAAGATTTTCTTGGCCGATACTGATAGCCGATGATTATCTGCCCATATCGGCCGATACCGATAGTAAGTGCAGGTAAGCTATTGTAAACTACTAGAACAAGACATAGGGCCTATATCTAAACTGTTTTATAATTAAGAATGTTAAAATGAACCAATATCATTTACTTGATGTATTTATGACAAAAATGAACAGGTATTGTTTACTTGTTGCATTTCAGAAAATGAATACAAAGAATAACTTAATATTATATTGTGTGCTTGACATTTTGCATTTATACTAGTAAAACACTTCTGTAGAAAAATATACATAATGTGACATTAAATTTTATAGCCACTTGCTGTCAAGCATTGTGTATTATAACTTCTACCTATACTGTACAATACAAAAAAAAAAAACATGCAATGTCAACTACAACAACTTTTTGTTAAATTCTTATTTTAAGCAGCACAACTTAAATTGTTCACTTAACCAAAAAAAAAAAAAAAGATACAAATATTACATTTACGGTTATAAAATTCAGTCAAACTTGAATTTGTTACTTAACAAAGAATGGCACATAATCAATTTCTGCTTCAAAATGCTTCTGAATACACCTGCAACCAATGTAGATTAAGCAAGATCAACAAAAATTACAAAAGGTAATTTTGAAGTACATTGTGTAATAATACTAATACTAATACTAAAGACTACTACGACTACTGACCTTCGGGGAATCCGTCTCCCCGAGCTACCGATCTTTTACCAGGACCTGCTCAAGACCCGGAGCATGTTTTCCGTCGGCCGAGACGCTGTTCCGACCGAGGGCGAAGGACTCCTTCTGGAGCCCCTGCTGCACAACCCCTACCTAGGTGCGCAGGCGTTGGGGTCCCCCTTGGTGCGGAATGTGCTGATCTCGGCCAAGGTGACCAGTCTGGGATCTCCTGGATCACGAAAGCTCGGAGTGGCTGACTCCCGTCAGAACGGCCCACTGAGCGATCCGGGAGTGCAAAGCAGCGTTGCACCCAGACTCTGTCAGGTATCTCGAGGGGGTCCTCAGGACTGGGGAGCCAATTTCCCTCCCTACCCCCAGCTCTCCGGTCCTGTTGATCGAACCCAAGGCCACGGGACCCCCCTCGGCCTCCCCTCGAGAACAACCTGAGCAGGATCTCGCAGTTCTCCTCGACCCCCCTCTGATTGGCGTCGAGGAGGGCCCTGTACGTGATGACGCTCCACACCCTCCACTTCCCCGCCCTCGTCTCCCGCCGAGACACCGCTTGGCGGGAGCCCCTCCGACCACCAGAGGGCGAGAGTCCCCAGTGGGAGGCCCTGTACTCCCCGCTGGTCTCCAGAGGAGCCGGGGACTTGGGGTGGAGGGTCCTGCACGGAGCGCTCACGTCAGGAGAGATCCTGCGTCACTTTACCGACTCGGACGCCGCATGCCCTTTCTGCGGTCTGTCCGAGTCGGTGGCTCCTATTTATTTTTCATGCGCCAGGCTGCAGCCGTTCATCATCCTTTTGAAGAACCTCTTGCTGCAGTTCTGGCTGCATTTCTCCCCTACCCTTCTCATTTTCGGGCACCCTGTTCGTGGCTCCAGCAGGAAGAGAGACCTCCTCATGAATCTGCTCCTGGCTCTTGCTAAACTGGCCATTTACAAGACCAGGAAGCGCAAGATGATCGGGGAGGGTCTCTGACTGTGGGGCCATGTTCAGGGCCCTGGTCCGATCCAGGGTTAAGTTAGAGTACGCCCATGCGGAGTCCACTGGCGACATGACATCTTTTGTCGACCAGTGGACTCTAGGGGGCATACTCTGTACTACCTCCCCTTCCGTTTTGAACTTTTAATTTACAGTCCTTTTTGACCGGTTTTCTTTTCATTAGTTAAGGCCCAGTCTTTGTTAGCACCCCTATTTGTTTAGGGGTGTTAAAATGGACAGCTGGTGTAGTCCGGGGCTTTAACCCTTTGCAGTCCATTGTCGGACTGGGTCCGACATTGCAATTATTCCTCACAGGTCCTTTGTCGGACTGGGTCCGACATCATTATAGCAACGCAAAAAACGGGTTTCTAGTCGTTTTTTCTCCAGAAAAAGCCGAGAAAACCATTCAATTGCCGAGTGGGAGCGACAGGAGCCGAGACAAGTCGAAAAAAAAAAATAAAGGCGTATCTCATGAATAGTCATACATGGTATCTGGTATCAGATAACGGGGCGGGTTGTAAGTAAACAAGTTGGCTGACTGAATCAGCGCACAGAAAACACGGACATTTGCAGAGCTTTTTTGAGATGTTATAGTAATAAAATAATGACTTGGATCGCATTATTGAGGAGTTTGGTGATAAAACGAGTGATCCGGAGATGATCGATCGGTATGTACGACTATTATTATTATTATTATTATTTATTCCTTACATAGGTGAACGCTATAGCAAACGAAAGGGTGGGGCGGGGCTGGAGATGCCTAGTGAGTGCTTTGTTGATGCAGGGCCATTTAAACCCGTTTGACCGTGGAAAAAAATACTTTTAAACAGCGTGTTTAAAATTAACTGCGCGTGTGAAAATAAATTAGACCTGACGTGCCTGACGCGCGATTAATAAATGGACCGCAAAGGGTTAAGTAGGACTACTACTACCAATAATAATAATAATAATAATAATAATAATAATAATAATAATGACTTAAACCACCAATATTATTTAGGATTCCAAGTACAAAAAAAAAAAAAAAAAGCATCAGAATAATATTCTAATCACAGTTAGTTCATCGTTGGATTTAAGCATCAAGTCTGTTCTGCTGCACACAACTCAGCTATCCGTGCTGTCTTCAAAATTTGTAAAAAAATCTTTTGAGACATATTTACTGCAGGTTGATCGCACGCTATACACTACTGCAAGAGAAATGTCTCAGTGTTCTTACGTCATTAGTAAGCGCACCAAACCAAACATTACATTCTGTGCTGGAAGAAATTCAAGCATGAATATTGGTGTACATTATCAGCTAAAATAACAAAAACTGCCAATAGCCGATTGTGATTTTTTCCCTTATATCGGTGCCATGCCGATAGCCTACCAATTATCGGTGCACCTGTAATAGGCCCATCCAGCAAGGCAGACTTTCAAAATGTTCAACTTTTATTGCCTTATAGCCTGGAATTAAAATACATTAAAATATTTTTTTCTTCATTTATCTACACATCCTATCCCACAACTTCCAAGTGAAAAAAATATTCTAGAAAATTTGTAGAAAATTAAATAAAAATAAAAACTGAAATAGCTTGGTTGGATAAGTGTCCACCACCCTTGTAATAGCAATCCTAAATTCGCTCAGGTGTAACCAATCGCTTTCAAAATCACGCACCAAGTTAAGTGGCCACCTGTGTTAAATTGTAGTGATTCACATGATTTCAGGATAAATTCAGCAGTTCCTGTAGGTTCTCTCTGCTGGGTAGTGCATTTCAAAGCAAACTCAACAATGAGCACCAAGGCGCTTCCAAAAGAACTCCGGGACAAAGTTGTTGAAAGGCACAGATCAGGGGATGGGTATAAAAAAAATATCAAAGGCTTTGAATATCCCTTGGAGCATGGTCAAGATGATTATTAAGAAGTGGAAGGTGTATGGCACCACCAAGACCCTACCTAGATCAGGCCGTCCCTCCAAACTGGATGATCGAGCAAGAAGGAGACTGATCAGAGAGGTTATCAAGAGGCCAATGGCAACTTTGCAAGAGCTACAGGCTTTTATGGCCAAGACTGGTCAAAGTGTGCATGTGACAACAATATCCCAAGCACTCCACAAATCTGGCCTGTATGGTAGGGTGGCAAGAAGGAAGCCATTACTCAAGAAAGCCCACCTTGAATCCCATTTGAAGTATGCAAAAGAACACTCAGGAGATTCTGTAGCCATGTGGCAAAAAGTTTTGTGGTCTGACGAAACTAAAATGGAACTTTTTGGCCTAAATGCAAAGCGTTATGTTTGGCGCAAACCCAACACAGCGCATCACCCAAAGAACACCATCCCTACTGTGAAGCATGGTGGTGGCAGCATCGTGTTATGGGGATGTTTCTCATCGGCAGGGACTGGGGCACTTGTCAGGATAGAAGGGAAAATGAATGGAGAAAAGTACAGAGAAGTCCTTGAGGAAAACCTGCTGCCCTCTTCAAGAAAGCTGAAACTGGGACAGAAGTTCACCTTTCAGCATGACAACGACCCAAAGCACACAGCCAAAGCTACACTGGAGTGGCTAAGGAACAAAAAGGTAAATGTCCTTGAGTGGCCCAGTCAGAGCCCCGACCTAAATCCAATCAAAAATTTGTGGCATGACTTGATGATTGCTGTCCATCAACGCTCCCCAAGGAACTTGACAGAGCTTGAACAGTTTTGTAAAGAAGAATGGTCAAATATTGCCAAATCTAGGTGTGCAAAGTTGGTAGAGACCTATCCCAGCAGACTCACAGCCGTAATTGCTGCCAAAGGTGCTTCCACCAAGTATTAACTCGGGGGGGTGGAGACTTATCCAATTATGATCTTTCAGTTTTGAATTTTTAATATATAATTTTTTTCTCAATAAAAACTTTTTTCCCCTTAACAGTGTGGAGTATGGAGTGTAGATAAGTGGAAAAAAATCCTCTTAAGCATGAAACTCTGAGGCACTGACACAACAAAATGTGAAAAAAGTTCAAGGGGGTGTAGACTTTCTATTGGCACTGTATATATATTATATACGTTTTTGCTCAAAACAGCTTGTCTTAGTTACTTTTTTATTGGTGAACTGGCTTAAAGAAACACAGTATAATCTAATTTCACTAGATAAATCACTGGAGGAACCATGATGATATCAGAACGTTAGGTTACATACTCGGTAACCTCAGAGCTGGGGCCCATCTCCTGGGTCAGTTCTTGGACCATCCTGTTCCTCCTTGCTCATTGCCACATCTTGCTCCGAGACTTCCGAGGTGACCACCGGTGAGGGAGGGGGTCGGTTCCGGGGCAAGTGCCAAAGGCTGAGCGGGGGCAGGAACAGGGGAAAGAGTCTGCTGCCTGACCAGGTACTCCAAAACCTGAGCCATCTAGCTTTTCAGTTCGGAGATGTCTTTTGCCTGCCTCGAGTGTCTCGTCCATTTACTGCTCCTTGAAGGAGACTTTGAGTGGCTGCGAGCTCGATGGGCTACAGCCTGTGCACAGGGTATGATCTGCGAAGGGCTTGAAGGTGGAAGAGGGGGGAGGACGAGGCTCCCAACGCTGCAGAGGGCTCAGCTGAGCTGGCTGAGGAAGCCGCACCACTGAACTCTGCGAGCCTCCCTCGCAGGGTCTGTGACTGGAACGCTGCGCAGATTGTGTAGAATGTCTCGCCCCCTAAGGTGGAGGAAGCGTGCTGCATACCCAGGCACCTGACACAGAGGAGGTGTTTGCCCTGTGGGGGAAGCATCCTACACAGGACATGCAAGGGTGCTCTGAGGCACCGAGGGCACCGAGGATACCGATGCAGGGAGCGTTTGAGCACCGAGGGCGCCAAAGCACCGAGGCGGCACCGAAGGCGCTGAAGCATTGAGGCACCAATGCAGGGAGCGTCTAAGCACAGAGGGCGCTGAAGCACCGAGGCACCAAGGCTCTGGAGCATTGAAGGACTGAGGTCCAAGGCTCTAAGGCACCAAGGCACAGAGGCACCGATGCAGGGAGTGTCTAAGCACCAAGGGCACCAAAGCACCGAGGTACTGAGGCTCTGGGGTACTGAGACACCGAGGGCGCTGAAGCACCCAGAGCAGCGTATAGCTTACAGCGGAGTGGAGCACAGCCTTCAGACCGTAGGAAGTAGAAAAAGAGAGAAACATTATTTTTATTTTTTTTATCAAGACCCGACGCACCGAGGTGGGTGGGTCGATGTATCTGTGGAGTCTACTCGACAGTGGGGCTAGTAGAACCAGACCCAGTGGGGGAAGCACTTTTAACTTTTTAACTGCAAAGCAGTGAAGAAAACACACACACACACACACACACACACACACACACACACAGCAGACGCTGAAGGGGTAGGGTTTATTATTTATTTATTTTGGGCCGCGCACACCGAGTCAATCCAGCGGTGTCGACTCAACTGCGGTGCGGTAGAGCCTCGTCCAGGTGGAGGAATCACGCGTCTCTCTTTTCTCTTTTTTTATAGCTGCAAATAGCAGAGTCAAAAAGACAAACAAAACAGCAACACTGTAGGGTTAGAAGCAGACTACAGTCGGCAGGCGATGTAGATTGTTGAAAAAATATATATATATTTTAAACTGAGCGTAGTTGCGCAGCATTTATAGCTCAGTCTTCAGAAAAAACGAGTTTCTGATTCCGGGGAAGTGGCAAGCCAACTTCCAGCAATAAATTGCAAGGGAACTACCAGAAAACTCGTAGTGAGAGCTCTTTCACACAGACTCAAAAACAGCAACTGGAGAGGTTAGTATACCTACCTTACCTACCTGATTGTGAGAAGCAAAAGAGAAAGTGATCTCTGTGGAGTGAATACAGTAAATACCTGACCTGTGGCAGGCATATCCCAAAAGTATTGTTGTTGGTTGTCATCGAATTGAAAGGGAACTGGCTTTCTAATACTGGTGGACAACTGCAAGAAATGATTTATGTTACTTTCTTCTCCTATTTGCAGTTCATTAAGTCAATGTCGGCTTGTAATGACCAAGTGGAAATTAAAGCACTAGAGAGAAGAACTTTAGATTCGGCATCATCAGAGAAAAATAAATGAGATCTTTGATGAGGCTGACTGCAGAAATCCATAGTGCACAACTTAATCAGACCACACATTGATCTTTGCTTTTGATGTACAGGCTAAAGCAAGGCAACCTCTGTATTTTGCTTTTTACATAAAGAAGGCAACATGTGATGTGTCAAACTGATTTACACTTGACATTCTGGGCATTATTTTCAAGCGGAATCCGCTGGCGCTTACACAACACTGCTTAGACAGTTTTTTCTGCAGGCCTTTTCCTTATTCTGAAATGGCATTTTTGAAAGTTGTCAAAAAATCTTGGAGGTAGGTTTTGATCATTAATTATTCTGAATTGTTTTCTGGGGGGGATCTATAATGAACATGGAATTCAATTTAAAGATCCACTGGTTTGGTTTCCACTTGTTTTTAAAGGATCTGCCATTTTGGATCGAGTGGCACCTGCTGAAATTACCCAGTAATGTACACGAATCCACAGATAGACACACCAAATAAATACACACAATATTGATGTTATTATTATTAATATTGTAAGTCCTTATTGGAACCTTTAGCAGCAACTACATTTATCATTTTGTTGAGATCATAGATCTCACACTCAGAAAGTCAAAGACTAAGCATTCTAAATGTTTAAACCACAACCACACCAACATACTTTGATATAAACATTTATTTTGTTTTCTATTTAGATTTAATGACTTATTTATAGGTGTTCGGTGGCTTCCTCTAAGTTGAAAATATTTTCTATTGCATTTTTTTTATGACAGACCAGATAGCCTGATACACCATAACAAATGTGGCCAAACATGAATATATTTTCAGGCATTTCTTTCTTACTAGTATATCTGTACCCACATATTTTTTGATCATCACATCTAAAAGTAGAATCAAACCTCCTCTGCTCATACAATGTAAAACACCAATAACATTAGAAATGAATTACAATTATTGAAGTTATATAAACATCTTTATTTTTTAGATTAGATCTATCTTAACTCTGTTATAAATACTGTAACTTGGATAAATCCAAAGTGGTTTTGCAGCTTAGTTGTTTCAACAAATAAATATTTAGCTCAGCTTTCACAAATATATGTTTCTACAGCTTACTGTTGCTAAGTTTGTGCATCAATACAGTCTTTACTGGAACTACAAATCCCAGAATAGCGAGAGCATTTGAATAGCAGCGAATAGTTTGTCTAATTAATCAAGTATTGTGAGGCATGTCTGATTCTCAGGTTAGTTTAAAAGGGCCTTAGATTTCCAGTTGATTGCACTCCAATTACAGGAAAGATTTGTCACTTACATCTGAAACTATGATAAGTGATGTTCATTTTTAGTTAGGGTGTCATTCTGTACTGTGGTAGAGCATCCCTAGTGGTGGTCAGTGCTCTACACCAGTGGTTCCCAATCCTGGTCTTGGGGACCCACTGTGTCTGCTGGTTTTCATTCCAACTGAGCTCTCAATTACTTAACTAGACACTTAATTGGACTGATCATTTGCTTAATTAGACCTTTTTAATTGTGTTCAGCTCTTAAACAGTTGCAGAGTTCAAGTTACTTATAAAATGGTATAGCTAACTGAAATATGCAACGGTTAAGAGCTGAAAACAATTAAAAAGGTTTAATTCAGCAAATTGTCAATTCAATTAAGGGTCTTGTTAAGTAATTGAGAGCTCAGTTGGAATAAAAACCAGAAGACACAGTGGGTCCCCATGACCGGTTTGGGAACCGCTGCGCTACATGGAACTTCTTGTGCTTTTTGTAGGGATGGTTATGAATGTGGTTGACAAAAATAAATAAATAAAAGATAGCAAAGGCTATGCGATCTTTCACTGGGCGACAAGCTACTTTCACAGCGACATGACCATACACACCAGAAGCAACACAGAGGAGATGCAATAGATTGGAAAACTGCCAAATCAATAAAACTATAAAAAATTGCTACTGACAAAATTATGAGCAAGACTAGTACATATTCATCAACATGATGTATTAATTATGAGTGCCTTTTCTGGTGGTATTTCAACATATATGGCAATAAATCATACATACCAGGCTTACCCAGTGGCTTCGAAATGGACTCCCATATATTACCTTTCAAATCTGTATCTTTATAATTGCGATAACAACTCCAAGAATTTTTCAATAACAAGTATTATTTTTTCTTCCGTCATTTTGGATACTGCTTCACCCTGCTGGATCATGTACATTGAAGCCATTCTCAGATTGGTCAATTCCCTAGTTGTTGCACAACAAATCACAAATAGTATAGGATCTATTCATTTTGTCACATCGCTGCAGTTTTGCTTGTTGCATCACATCTGGTGTGTAGCAGCCTTAAGGCACAAACAAAAGCACTTTTTAAAAGAAAGAAAACAAAACCTTGCCATTGCAGGCGCTAGCTGGATTGGGTCTTCAAAACCCTTACAATTCTACCTAATGGGGGAAGCTAATCTCCATTCCCCACAACAAAGCACAAAATGGGAAACACAAGTCTACAAACCAAGCACAGCCTCCAATATTCTCCTGTGGTGTCTCTTCCAACTAAGGCTTCTTCTTCTTCTTCTTCTTCTTCTTCTTCTTGGATTAAATGTAAATGTATTTGTGTGACATACTGGATGGAGTTCAGTTAATTTACTGAATTTTTTTTTAAAAATATTTAAACGCAACAACATACAAACCTTTTCAAAGGGATTAAGATCGTTTTAAGCTTTTGTGAAGCTCTAATGAATTTTTCTAAACCTGTCTGAAAAGAAAATCCCTTCAACCAACTTCTCAATTTCTAAACATCTCACCCCTCTTATTTTTATATGTAAGAAATAATTCCTCAACCTTAAATTGAGCTCATAATCCACCATGGTATAAATGTATCCTTTGTAGACATTTATTTTAAAGTGCAATGACCCACAATCAGCCTTAACAAAACAACTTGTTCCCATCTCTTGACCACCACTCTCTTGTACTCACAGTAGATTGCTATTTAAAATATCTTCTTCCTTTAATATTCCTCTGCCAACACAGGTGCCATTTATTATCTTGTTCTCTATTATATTCACAAAATCTATAAGGGATTTTGATCTCTATTTCCTCCTTTAAGAGCCTCTCTAGTTGCCTTATCTGCTGCTTCGTTACCCAATACGAGCAAGAACCCAGGTTAAAATACTTCCAATCCCAGTCTTTCTATGTCAGCAAGCAAACTAAAACTCTTCAAGATAATATCCATCCTTAACTTGGAGGAGCCATTAATTCTGCCCTCACTACAGCTGAATCATCTGTTATTCTACAGACAACCCCAAACTCAGGTACACAGAAAGCTTTTGCTGTTTTCCCATTTTCTAACTGCTTTGATCCATCACAATATATATGGTTCAAACTAGGCATTACAGAGGCCTGTTTTTTACATTCAGGTTAGGTTTGTTGGTAGACAAAGGGTTTACACCTGTATGTGGGTCATTGTACACAGTGTAAAACCTTTACACCGTGTACGGTCAAAAATCCCATACCATTTTTTTTTTCTCAAATGCGTTTCCTTAAAATTCTCAACACCGTTTTATCCATTCTGCAAGTTCTTACATGCGCTAAAGAGAGACAGGCCGCTGCTAGGGACATTCCTACTTTTAATTACTTTATGATTTCAGCTATGATGACACAAATAACCTTACTTGATTTGAAAAACGTCATGAAGAATACTAGCAAATTCTTATACTACTTGGTTTGATTGAATGAGCAGACTACACATCAAGCTTCAATATGAAAGCTGAACATTACTTTCAATAAAGAACAATAAGTTTTTTTAACTTGAACACGTTCATCCCTGCCCCCACCCCTACCCCCTCATTACCCTGCTAACCCCTCCTATTTAAAAAAAAAGGTCTGGTTCTCTCATGCCTTTTTTCAATTAATACAATTGAATTAACAGAGAATAAAAACAAACTAAGCTAACAATTCCCTTTCCATTTTTTAAATTTCATTTTAAACCGTTTAAATGAAAAACCATAACAAAGCATAGAATAACAGTGTGTATACACAGAGCAAATGGGTTAGGCACCTATGATACCTATGATATTTTTATTTTTATTTTTTTGTCCTGCAGTTGCGTTTAATTTATTTTTATGCACAATCTACTACTTTGTATATGATGTTGATTAACTGATTGTAAACATATAACACTAGTAGGTACACATCTCCAATAGTAATAAGGGCAGCTACCCCCAAGCTAGGCTCCCCTTGGTCAGAAAGTCCTCTAATAAGCCCTCATTGTGTTGTTCAGATACACACCATCACAGTATTAAACCCCTAGTACTGTATGCTTATTTCTTTATTTTTTCTATTTGGTCAAAGATGCTAGCTACGTATGCTACGTAATAAAGAATTGAATAAGAATTTCTTGGTACTGCCTTTAGTTATAATAGACAATTAATTGCATGATGTTGCATCACAAATGGAAAAAAAAACTTTGTTTTTAGTCAATTTTCATAGATTCTTAGCATAAGAAGCTGATTTACCCTCCCTTTTAGCCGTACCATGTTTTGGTAGTGCACTTGCTATAGTTTAAGTAAGAGCAGCAAGTTGTTTTTATTAATAAAGTCAAAAAGCAATTAAATACAAATTAATGATCTAATGAGTTGAATCCTAAAACTGAACCCTTACTTAATTGAGAACATCTCTTGGTCCAGACATAATTGGAAGGCTTCGTAGTTTTCAGTAGAATTGATCTTACCATGTAACAACCATAAAAAAAAGTGAATTAAGTACTATCCACGGGTCCAGTGGATACATCATTTACATGGTCTAAGAAACAGACAAATGAAATCTGTTAACAAAATCACACTTTAGCAAAAGAAAACAACATTATTCAAATATTTCAGAGCAGTTTCATTGCTCAGATGCAATTTAGACACGTGACGGGCACATTGGAGACAGACGGGATTTTGGTATGAGGCACAAGAGTTGCTTGTCTTTCGGCCCTTCTATGATGGACACATGGCGCACCTTTTCCTTCTGGATTTGGGAATATCCTCTGTAGGGATTGGGTCAGCAGGTAGCAGAGTTCCGAGAATATCTGCTGAAAGAGAACGGAGTTTGCTTGGCACTTTGGTGTTGGTCATTCTGCGCTCTGTAAAGGGACAAGCTTGGGCTTTCCCAAACATCTTTAGGAATCCAGAGCATGTTAGACTCTCATGTAGAGAACGCGACTGTCTCCCAACAATACTTAGAATGGAACAAAATAGTGCCATTGGCCAAATAAGTAAAAAAGTTAAAAATATATAATTTTATGAAATACTAATCTGAAAAAAAATGGAAAAGCTTTCGTCCTTCCGTTTGCAACATATCAACTTCATATGACTAGAATTAACTCCTTGTAGCACCAAAAATTATGAATTCAAAATTGCAGGGTTGATCAAGAAATGTCATACAAGTGCTATCCATGGGTCCCTGGACACAAATACTCACTCTTTTGGATATTTGTGTTCTGGGATTTTTCACCTCAGCCAAAACTAATTTTTGGAGGTACTTACCTTCTGTCTTCTAAATTTCACAAGTGACATCTTTATTCTTTGAAGGTGTTAGGAATGTCATTATTATTATTATTATTTATTTCTTAGCAGACACCCTTATCCAGGGTGACTTACAGTCGTAAACAAAAATACATTTCAAGAATCACAGTACAAGTATTAATACAAATAAGAGCAAGATAAATACAATGACTTCGGCTCTAGCAAGTACAAGTATATGACAAACTATGATTCAATAACGGAGCAGATAACAGTGTCAGTGATAGTTACATCAGGATATAATTAAATACAAAATACTACAGATTAAATAACACCTGTATAAAAACCTATTTTACAGGATTAAGTGCAGTAAAATAGGGAGCAGATAAGACCAAGTAAAGCGCATTAAGGAAGAGTGATAAAGTGTCCAGACGGAAAAGAGGAGTTCTACAGGTGCTGTCTGAAGAGGTGAGTCTTGAGGAGGTGCCGGAAGGTGGTCAGGGACTGGGCAGTCCTGACATCTGTAGGAAGGTCATTCCACCACTGTGGGGCGAGGCTGGAGAAGGAGCGGTCTCTGGAGGCAGGGGAGCGTAGAGGAGGTAGAGCCAGTCTTCTAGTGCAGGAGGAATGGAGAGGTCGAGTGGGGGTGTAGGGAGAGATGAGGGTCTGGAGGTAGCTGGGTGCAGTCTGGTCAAGGCATCTGTAGGCGAATACAAGAGTCTTGAACTGGATGCGAGCGGTGATCGGGAGCCTGTGGAGTGATCGGAGTAGTGGAGTTGCGTGGGAGAAGCAAGGCAGATAGAACACCAGGCGAGCAGCGAAGTTCTGGATGAGCTGGAGCGGACAGGTGGCGGGTGCAGGGAGGCCAGCCAGGAGGGAGTTGCAGTAGTCTAGGTGGGAGAGTACCAGGGCCTGGACCAGGAGCTGGGTGGCATAGTTGGTGAGGAAGGGTCGGATTCTTTGGATGTTGCTCAGGAAGAATCGGCAAGTGCTTGCCAGAGTGGAGATGTGCTGGGAATAAGAGAGGCAGGGGTCCAGGGTGACTCTGAGGTTCTTAGCTGAGAAGGAGGGAGAGAGTGTGGTAGATTCCAGAGGAATGGAGATAGAGAGATCAGAGGAGGGAGAGGAGGAGGAGGGAAAGAAAAGGAGGTCAGATTTAGAGAGGTTGAGTTTGAGGTGATGCGAGTGCATCCAGAAGGAGATAGCAGACAGACAGGTAGAGATACGGGAGGGGATGGTGAAGTCAGAGGTGGGGAAGGAGAGGAAAATCTGAGCATCATCAGAATAGAAATGGTATGAGAAACCATAGGATGCGATGAGGAGGCCCAGGGAGCGGGTGTAGAGAGAACAGGAGAGGACCCAAGACTGACCCTTGGGGGACTCCTGTTGAGAGAGGGCAAAGTGTGGAGGTTGCTCCACGCCAGGTTACCTGGTAAGTGCGGTTGGAGAGGTAGGAGGAGAACTAGGCCAAAGCAGTGCCAGAGATTCTCAGGTCAGCGAGAAAGGATAGTAGAATAGAGTGATCGACAGTGTCAAAAGCAGAGGTCGAGGAGAATTAGGACAGAGGAGAGAGAGGCAGCTCGGGCAGAGTTTAGTATTGTATTGTACAATTGTATTGTACAATTTGGATAAAGTTTATGGTTTAAAGGAAGAGTATGATCTGGTGCTAAAAAGCACCAACAGGCTTCTAGTGGACTTCTGATATATTGACTTGTGGTATGTTTACTTAAAGCAAATACTACGACTACAATAAAAAAAAAAAATACATTGAACACGTGTGAATCCCAAAACTTTGCATTGAACCACTACATTTTGGTAATACACATTTGTAGAAAACTGGAAAATTGCAAACGTAATAACGATCCACAAAAAGGGAGACAAAACCGAACCAGGTAATCACAGAACAATAAGCCTGACTTCTATTATATGTAAACTTATGGAAACTATAATAAGATCCAAAATGGAAAATTACCTATATGGTAACAGTATCCTGGGAGATAGTCAGCATGGTTAGGAAAGGGAGATCGTGTCTAACTAACCTGCTTGATTTTTTTAAGGATGTATAACAGGGTTATTTGTTTATTTATTTTTAGAACGGGGTCCCCCCCTCCGCCCCTGTGCAGTTTATTATTTTGTATTTATTTTGTTGTATTGGTATGATTTAGTTTATGTATTTATATGACGGCGTAGCCGCGTTGTTTTATTATTGTTTTGATGGCGTAGCCAAATGTTATGGTATTGTATTGTTTAGTAGCGTGGATGGGAAGCCCCATCCACAGTAATTTAAAAACCTTGTGCAGAAGGTGACCGTCTCCCGAGTTTAATTAGTTGTGTAATTGTTGCTAATCAGGAGATGATCACCTGTATAAAAACCTGCAGCTCTCTGCACTCCACTCTGGCTGTTAGGAGCGAGAACGAGAGCGGAGAGAGCGAGGAGCGAGAGAGAAATTTATTAAAAAATATTCTAGGAACAATGAAGGCGATTTGCCCAGCCTGACCTGGATCATTTATTATTTTGTGTTCGAGATTTGTTTTGTTGAAATATTTATTTTTGCTCTGTGAGCAAGTGTTTTTGTTAAACCTTTTATTTTATTTTTGCATTTAAATAAACGGCGAGCGCAGCGTCTTTTTGAACTGCAGTACTGCCTTTGTGTTTTGGTTCCTGCTTTTGGCCTGACGTCACCACTCGTCCACCCTGACACAGGATGCAACATCAACAATGGATAATTGCAAAGCATATGACACGGTTTATTTTGATTTCCAGAAAGCTCAAAATGGAGCAAAGTAACCAGTGGAGTACCACAGGGATCAGTATTATGTCCTCTGCTCTTCCTAATCTACATTAATGACTTAAATTCTGGTATAGTAAACAAACTTGTTAAATTTGCAGACAACACAAAAATAGGAGGAGGGGCAAACACCATTGCAGCAGCAAAGGTCATTCAAAATATAGGAGGCTGTGTGGTCCAGTGGTTAAAGAAAAGGGCTTGTAACCAGGAGGTCCCCGGTTCAAATCCCACCTCAGCCACTGACTCATTGTGTGACCCTGAGCAAGTCACTTAACCTCCTTGTGCTCTGTCTTTCGGGTGAGATGTAGTTGTAAGTGACTCTGCAGCTGATGCATAGTTCACACACCCTAGTCTCAGTAAGTCGCCTTGGATAAAGGCGTCTGCTAAATAAATAAATAATAATGATAATAATAAAATGATCTAGACAGCATTCAGAACTGGGCAGATACATGGCAAATGACATTTAATATAGAAAGGCGTAAGGTACTGCATGCAGGCAATAAAAATGTCCATCATAAATACCATATGGGAGATAATGAAATTGAAGAAAGAATCTATGAAAAAGATCTAAAAAGAAAATAGGAGGCACTTTTTTACACAGAGAATTGTCTGGAACTAACTCCCCAGTAATGGTGTTGAAGCTGACACCCTGGGATCCTTTAAGAAGCTGGCATCAATAAGCTACTCACAACCAAATGAGCAAGATGGGCAGAAGGCCTCCTCTCATTTGTAACCCTTCTTATGTTCTTATAAAATATAAAAACTGCATCAATTAAACAATTTAAATTGATTAAATAAATGTAAAAAAAAGATGTTGTTTTATACATTGTATTTTGTACCTTTTAATAAAATATGTCACATCCACACTAAAAATCCTTACAGGAAATTACTTGAGGAGATTATATATAATATATATATATATATATATATATATATATATATATATATTATTCTCAAGAGTCGCTGCCATTCAAAACACAAGGAGGAGATCATTATTTTAACATTATTTAAAATGTGTGACTTCTCAAAGTATTAGCACTTCAGCAGCTGCTATTGGGTGATAAAGAAAACCACGCCGACACCCTTTAGATGGATCAGTGTAGAGTAGTGGTTAGAGCTCTGGACTCTTGACTTAAGGGTCGTGGGTTCAATCCCAGGTGGAGGACACTGCTGCTTTACCCTTGAGCAAGGTACTTTACCTAGACTGCACCAGTAAAAACCCAACTGTATAAATGGGTAATTGTATGTAAAAATAACGTGATATCTTGTAACAACTGTAAGTCACCCTTGATAAGGGCATCTGCTATGAAATGAATAATAATAGAAGGGTGCTAGAAATGAACTGTCCCTTTCAACGTGTTATTATTCAACGCTTTGCTCTATTAATGGACAAATAGTGTACTGTTTTTTCTAGATTTTTTATATTTCTATAAAATGAACAGTCAAATCTGTTTTGATTAAAACAAGATGTCATTTTTTGTTCCTAATTTCTTATGCTATACCTCTCACTGTCTGCACTCAGTCCTCCTTGAATACAGTAGGCCATTCTCACACAGATGCAGTTTTGTGCGAATGAGGCTTAGATTAAAGGGAATTTCATCTTTTCCAGGACATATTCCTGGGTAAACTAAATGTTTCATCAAATGCTGGTGGTAGCAATATGACAAAACATATTTCTATACTATACTAGTGTGAAACTGGTGTAAGATGCAAAAGTCGATTGAAAAAATGCGATCCTTTATCTAAACTTTATCTGAAGAGCTTGGCTTCTCATCTGCTGTGCCCTCTTTCAGCAAACATTAATCTGCACAGATGGTGAAACCCGATAATCTCTGCTAACAGATGCAGAGCAGTATTTTTAATGAATTGGGAGTTTAAATGTTTTTAGATCATACTCAGAGCTACTAGAGGGCACACTCCAGCATTTCTAAACTCCCATTACTTGCTCTTTATCTAGACTATGATATCCAAAGGGGTATAAATGCAGAATGAAGCTAGATTACAACATCTGTTAGCACAGTGCTAAGGTTTAACATAAAACATTTGGGTAAATGAGGGACACCAAGTATATTGAAAGCAAGGGCTTCCACACAGGCATGGCTCATGCGTTAATTAAGCAAATAACATCCTAGCATGCTTAGGGTCATGTATAAAAATGCTGGACAGGCCTGGTTGCCTATAATTATGGCTAGCATGGCTGTAAGAGGAGACCTCAGTGACTTTGAAAGAGGGGTGATTGTTGGGGCGAGTTTGGCAGGAGCTTCAGTGATCAAGACAGCTCAACTTGCTGATGTTTCACAAGCAACGGTGTCTAAGGTGATGTTGGCATGGAACTCCGAGGGAAAGACATCATCAGCAAAGGGCAACAGTGGGCGGAAGCGCATACTCCAGGATCGCGATATCCGTGCATTAATTCGAAGTGCAAGGCAAAACAGGCGAGCAACTGCAGATCAATTGACTGCAAATTTCAACCTGGGGTGCGAGCAGCCAGTTTCATCAAAAACGGTACGCCGAGAACTCCACAGAGCGGGATACCATAGTGGCCCAACGCCCTATTAAGTGACTTTACATTGGTGTTTCCAGTTTTTGTCCACTACCTGTAGTTTTGTTTATGTATGTTCATTTGTGCCACGAAGTAAGCTAAACTAATTGCCAGAAAGAACCTGTATCATACTGGCCATATTCTGACACACACCATCCCAACCAAGACAAATCTGTGTAAAATGATGCGTGATCAAAAGGGCCTGTCTCAGCAGGAGGTCAAGCATTAAACACATACGTCTGCTTGTGCTCAAGCATGGTACTTAATAATTATTTAAAAAAAAAATACTCTACTTTTTGTTACAACTAAATTGATTTGTGAGTGTCATCACAGAGAACTGCACCAGGAACTGATATTATCACCCCAAAACAAGAGGCTTGCTCAGGCTCACACAATGAAGTAGTTCAGCTTGGAATTGAATCTAAGATCTCCTAGATCTCCTTGCAATCAATCTCTTATGCTAAAGCTGCTAACACCAACACTAGCATAATGATGGTAATGTCTCAAAAGGAAGATAACTGTTATTCTACACAGAAATGTACCAAACGTCTGCTTTTAACCCAGTGGTACTCTGTAAAACTTGACATAAACTAAATACTGTACAATCAATTTTACAAGTATAGACCCTAGGTGGAAAACTAGCTTATATATTAGCTTATTCTACAAATATATCACCAGCAGCGGTGTAATTGCATATGAAATTGTTGGAGCTTGTAAAGCAGCGGTCTGTTTAATGTGGATTTGTTTTGGTATTCAATATAGATTTTATAACGGTTTGGATTTCCTTGTGGTACAAAATCAGGAACACACTGAGGGTATTATCTACTCACCTACTGTTTGTTTATGACAGATGTTTATTACTTTTATATTTTAATCTGTCCCATCAAATCACCACATTTACCATCTGAAATAAATCTATTAATACAATCTGATCCCGACACAACAATGATTTTTTAAAGGGTGACAAATTCTTTACACTACTGCCAATTAATCCCTGACACATAAAAGAAAGGTATTTTACATAATGGTGTCTATTCAATTTATCTGAACAAGGGTGTTAAGGATGTTACATGCCAATTGTAACATCCATAAACACAACTTAGGTCAGTTTACAAATACATTGAAAACATTGTTAAAGTTGAATTTTGTAAATTGCTATCATTTTACCTGTTATTCAACAAAACAGATTCTACAGTGTAAAAAAGCAGCTATTATCCGTTACTGATCGCCTGAATGAACAGATACAAATTATTTTAGAATTGACAACCAGTGTACACATTTACTGCAACATTTTTTATATAATACATGTAGATAAGAAAGAGCAAAAAACTGCACTATCCACTTTAAATATGTGCATAACATTCCCCTTGTGTAACTGCTGCAAAATGTAATCACACTTTTGTTCTGCTATCATAACAACAAAATAAGTTCAGCTGACAAATGTGTTTCTAATTAATTAGCATCAGTAATCTGCATAATTAAAAACAATTTCATAATCACAATGCATTTTACCAAAAACTACTGCAAATATAATTAACCTCATATTCCCTGTCCAATACAAACACAACTGTATCATCATTATATACTATGGGACAGATTTTGAAGTGCAAAGTTCCCATGACATGAATAATCCCAAATGTTAAAAAAAAACTAAAATCAATATCTTCCCTGACCCTAGCTGCAAGTAAGTTGTTTCTAAATTGTTAGACTCTGCAAAATTATCCAACAAGATGTTTAAAAGTGAATCAGAAAGACTAACAACACTAGATCAAAATGGGTATTTCTTATTAATAGCAAATTAACACAAACCCACCCCCAGTAGATCCTTATTTAGGACTAAGGTGGGTCATCACCTTAGTCCTCCCCAGCGCATCAGTATGCACAACTTTTGAATGAATTTTGTTTATTTACTTATTTAAATGTTATATATTTATTGACTTGCATTAGTTGCCAAAAAGTTATTTCCTTCAATTACCTCTGCTTGGTACTGCAAGCAAGCAAAGGTTACCAAGATGAATTACCTTCTCTTTTGGCAAACCTACTATATACTTGACACAGACTGGTACAAGTATGCTTTGACTGAAGATTTTTACTTTAAGTCCCTTTTCTGCACTATATTCTCTTAGTTTCAAATTCTTACAGTTCTTCTGTTATAATAAAACATGTACACTTATATTCTGTTTGAATTATTCTAGAATACCTGTGTTTAGCTTAAAGACTACTTTCAGATCAAGCTAAATAAGAAATTTGACTGTGAACATTTGAGTTAATTAAATGAGATGCACACTTCTGCCTTTCTCCTCAAGGTTATAAGCCTTGGCACCAGTAGCTCAGACAAAGACAAGCTTAGCTCATTTCACAGGTGTTTTTTGGTCAGCGTGACCCCAACCTAGCTCCCTTTTTACTCAGTCTTACAAGAGAATAAACAGGAATATAGAATGGTCTAACATAACTATAGGTTAACACAGAGCATATTATAACTTTTTGTATGAACAGTGTGTTTTAACAATTTGATTAGTATTTCTGCTGGCTTTATATTCTTTAAAACACAGTACAGTTACTGCAACATTTTAACACACATACAGTTTCACAAATGTTCAATTTGTATCCCAAAGAGCAGCCTGCTTCCAGTAGCAGTCACTGTCTTGGGTCAGTGTCTGCTCACAGTGAGTTTGTCAAAGCCACCACAGGTATGTCTTTAAAAACCTGATGCCTGCAAAAACTCTTGTTAGCAGGGCTCCCATCTCTACATTCCGGTTCCCATCATCAGTGGGAAGACTTCAAATAAATTAAACTGTTTCTATCAAAGAGCCACCTATGTCTGCCACATACACCTTTCACTCAAAAAAGGTGATCACACCTTATACAAGGGAAAATGGGTTACAGGGTCACTCCGTGACAAAGGTATTGTCATGTATTATGATTGTTGGAATTACATTATTACTCCCTACTTAGGGTGTATGTCTTTGGCAAAAGTCCTTTGAATCATACCCAAAAGCCTATTTCAATTACATCTTGCTCTAGAGGTTGTTTTCAAACTTCAGAACTTGTCCAGCAATGTTACCCTGCGAGTACTGTAATATAGTCCACTGGCTTTGCCTTCGTTGTACCTAAAGTATAAAGTGTCTGACTGTCACTAATTATGAGAAAACTAAGATGTTTGTGTGATTAAAAAAGTAATTATAACCGATGATTCGTAGCAAGTTCAAAGTATGAGCACACATATTAAAATCAAATCTTTAATTTGCAAAATGTATCAACCTACCGGTTAAAAGAAAGCCAAGTTGTTGTCAAATCTCGTGTAAACCCTGTTTTCTATGTAAAATAAAGCAGTAGTTTAGCAAATGTTCAACTCATGAAAACCATGGAAGGGAAACAAAAACAAACCCGTCCTACAGTTACATTTCTGAAAACTCCACGCACTATTGAAGCTAACGCATCGTAAGAATTTTACCAACTAATCTTACTAATCACCTCTTTCACACATGGTAACCTCAATTCAACAGAACCTTGTCTGCACTGAATGCATTTCACAGATAAGTTACAAGTAATATATTCAGTGAATAAACTCCAGAATAGATACTGTACCAACTGTTTTATTCTTATTCTTATTTCAGTGAAGGCCTTTATAACATTCATGCATATTGTAGAGTGGTCTGCAATGTATTGAAATTCACTTTGAAACTGATGGCCCAAGCTCAGCATCGTCTGAAACCTGTGCCCAAACTCAGGTGGAAATGTAAAAGTGTGGCGATCATTCAAAGTCTGTTTATTTCTTTAATACTGTCACAAAGACGGCCGGAGTGGGTGGCGTCAGACCAGCAGCAGGAAATAAACAGACAGACACTTGGAGTTTGGTGGAGCTGAGCGAATGGTTTCGCTCAGCATTTAATAAAACAGCACAGAAAATAAAAGGTTTGAACAAAAAACAGGACACGGCACTTCACGCCAAAATAAACAGACAAACAAAACGAACTAACACTTAACAAACGGTGCACGGAGACAAACAAACACGGTGAGAACAAACACTTATATTTACGCTTTCTTTCACTTTCTTTCACTTTCTAGTTTCTCCTTCTCCACACCCGTTCTCCACTCTCGAACACCCAACCCTGAGTGAAAGAATTGTGCATCTATATATACTGTTGTGCTGGGATTCAATTACTAATTAATTATTCACTTGAATCCCAGCACGTGAATTAATTCTGTGCAACCCCGTGCTCACATCATACATTTAACCAGCACGTGAAGTGATTTGTGCTCTCCTCGTGCCTAAATACAAATCTACATTTTTAAATACACGTGAAACACAGACCCGTTTATATCCCGTGTACCAATCTATACACCAACATTTACACACGCACGCAACACACAAATGCACACAGGGACGGGGCGCATTGCCACATATACCCCCCCTTGTGCGCAGCACACATGGCCTCAATGGCCACCTCCCCCCTTAAAAATCCAGCAGTCCAGAACAAAGTCTCGGGCTGGGAAGGGAGGCTTCAGTGGGCCCACAGGTGGCAATATTGCCAGTAGCCAGGCTGCTACTGGCCATGCTGTCAGCAGATGTGCTGACAGCTCCCAGACTGACTCCTTCAGCCGGGGCAGTCCTGGCAGCGGAAAGGCTGCTTGGGGGATGGTCTCCTGACCTCCCCTCTTCTTCGTAGCCGGCAGCTCCCTCTTCCGGGGCTCCGGCCACAGTCTCTTCTGCAGCACAAGTGCTGCAGTGGGAGCAGGTCTCCGGACCTCCCCCACGATCTCCGGCAGCGAAACTGCTGCAGTGGGAGCAGGTCTCCGGACCTCCCCCACGATCTCCGGCAGCGAAACTGCTGCAGTGGGAGCAGGTCTCCAGACCTCCCCCACGATCTCCGGCAGCGAAACTGCTGCAGTGGGAGTAGGTCTCCTGACCTCCTCCACGATCTCCGGCAGCGAAACTGCTGCTGGGGTTGGTGGTCTCCAGACCTCCTCCCCCTTCTTTGTGGCCGACAGCTCCCCTTTCTGGGGCTCCGGCCACCGTACTCCCCGTGGTGGAGGTACGGGAAGCAGAGACAGCTCCTGCTGTTCTGCTTCTGGCAGTGGCAGAGGCAGAGGCAGCTCCTGCTCCTCTGCTCCTGGAAGTGGCAGAGGCAGCTCCTGCTCCTCTGCTCCTGCTGGTGTAGGTGGCGGAGGCAGCTCCAGCTGCTCTGCTCCTGCCGGTGTAGGTGGCGGAGGCAGAGGCAGCTCCGGCTGCTCTGCTCCTGCCGGTGAAGGTGGGAGCAGCGTGTAGTCTCCTGCCGATGGAGGTGGGAGCAGCGTGTAGTCTCCCCCTTTTCCAGGGGACTGGTGCTGCTCTGCCTCTCTTGCAGGGAACTGGTGCGGCTCCGCTCCTATTGCAGGGGACTGGTGCGGCTCTGCCTCTGAAGGGAAAACCAGCAGGCATTCTTCCTCTGCTGGTTGTGCTGGGGAAACCAGCAGGCATTCTTCCTCTGCTGGTTGTGCTGGGGAAACCAGCAGGCATTCTTCCTCTGCTGGTTGGGCTGGGGAAACCAGCAGGCATTCTTCCTGTGCTGGTTGTACTGGGGAAACCAGCAGGCATTCTTCCTCTGCTGGTTGTGCTGGGGAAACCAGCAGGCATTCTTCCTCTGCTGGTTGTGATGGGGAAACCAGCAGGCATTCTTGCTCTGCTGGTGAAGGTGGGAACAGCTGCCTCTCAGGCTTTGGATTCCCGCGGTCCCCCCGTCTGGGCGCTGGATGCTCGCGGTCCCCCCGTCTGGGCGCTAGTTCCTCCTCTTCATACTGGGTGGGGCATATGGCTAACGTGTGCCCATAAGCCCCACAGCCAGGGCATAACTCTGCCGCGAGGTTCTTTAAAAAAACCTCCCAGCCATCATCCCCGACCTCCTCCCTTTTGGGCTGTGGACGCCCCGACTCCTCCCTTTTGGGCTGTGGACGTTCGGGCTCCTCCCACTCAGGCGTAGGAAGTTCGGGCTCCTCCCGCTTGGGCTGTGGACGCTCAGGCTCCTCCCGCATGGGCTGTGGACGCACAGGCTCCTCCCGCTCGGGCTGTGAAGAGGGCAGCGACTGCTCCTCTCCCTCTTGCTCACTGGAAGGCATCCCTCCCATGTCTGCAGCTAGGTACCCCAGCACCACCATGGTGAGGTCACGAACGGATGCCGGGTTGTGCTGTTGCTCCCAGTCCTCCCATCGTTTCCCATCTCGCATCTGCAGCGCGTGAATAACCCAGGGGAGGTCACTGGCGAAGTTCCCCTCGGGGTGCACCAGCCAGTCCCATATTTCCCGGGACGGTGGGGAACCCGGTGGCAGTGGGGTGGCTACTGCCCCGTTGTGGCTGTCCTCCTCCCAGCCCGGCATGCAGGATGAGGGCTGCAGCTGTTGTTGCTGCTGCTGCTTCCGCTGCTTCCTGCAGCTCTTTCTTCCCATCCTCGCTTTACTATATATATATTTTTTTTTGTAATCCAAAACCCCCTCTCCTGGTCTGACACTTGGAGGCGCTGTTTATCCCACTCACAAAGACGGCCGGAGTGGGTGGCGTCAGACCAGCAGCAGGAAATAAACAGACAGACACTTGGAGTTTGGTGGAGCTGAGCGAATGGTTTCGCTCAGCATTTAATAAAACAGCACAGAAAATAAAAGGTTTGAACAAAAAACAGGACACGGCACTTCACGCCAAAATAAACAGACAAACAAAACTAACACTTAACAAACGGTGCACGGAGACAAACAAACACGGTGAGAACAAACACTTATATTTACGCTTTCTTTCACTTTCTTTCACTTTCTAGTTTCTCCTTCTCCACACCCATTCTCCACTCTCGAACACCCAACCCTGAGTGAAAGAAATGTGCATCTATATATACTGTTGTGCTGGGATTCAATTACTAATTAATTATTCACTTGAATCCCAGCACGTGAATTAATTCTGTGCAACCCCGTGCTCACATCATACATTTAACCAGCACGTGAAGTGATTTGTGCTCTCCTCGTGCCTAAATACAAATCTACATTTTTAAATACACGTGAAACACAGACCAGTTTATATCCTGTGTACCAATCTATACACCAACATTTACACACGCACGCAACACACAAATGCACACAGGGACGGGGCGCATTGCCACAAATACCAACTTGCTCTCTGTATCATGTTTACTGGCAGCTAGTAAACAAATTTTGTTTTGGACCGGGGTTAAAATGCCTGCAGCTTGTAGTGGGGTCTCCCTACTACTAGGAAAACCTTGAAAGTGGCCCAATGCCTCTGGTCAATTAAAAACAGTCATTAACTGGCGGGCGATTAAGAATTTGATTTTAATTAAGATATGGAGACGAGAATAAGAAGCCGACCGGTGAATAAGATGCTGACTGCAATAGGAAACATCCTAAAACGTTAAGGGAACTTGACAATGTAATTATAAGCTACTTATTCTTTGATTATCCTGCAATTATCTAACACAGGTACATACATATAACACAAACAGGGTAAACAGTACTTTCCTGGAATATTTCACAAGCACTTATACAACATGGGTACCCAACTTCACTTTAGTACTTTATGTTTCTGAGCAGAGCTAGACATTTTAAAACGTGAAAAAGAAAATCTGTTACAGATTAAACTTTGCTTATCTAAATCCAGGCTGTGTTGCAAATAATTATAGGTAGAACACGTCTTAGTTAAGATTGCTGTGGGGTAAAAACTTAACCCCAACTTTCCTAGTTTTGTGGGTTTTAGTTGAATCTTTTAGTGACAATTTCACCCAGCTCTAAATAAGTATTCAACCTCCTTTTCTCTTATTCATTGCAGTATGTAGGTCAGCATGTTCTTCTTTTATTTACAGTTTCTTCTCTTCTGCTGCCTCAGTAAGTACACTGATATTAAAACCCTCCTTATTCATCATTCTGACAGGGCCTGTCTGTTAGATTAGATTTAGTCATGATATTAGCTATTTGCTTTAGACCCATTCAAATGTACTCCTTATCACAGCATCTTTTTGTTTGTTTTTTTTAAATAGTTTTTTCTCCAGTATTATCTCACATATATCCCAATATATAGTGGGTGTGTTTTAATTGAAAAAAAGGTCACTAATCATTAAACAGCGTCTGGTGTAAACAGTTGAAAAAACATAACTAAACATGTTTCAAATATCACAATCAGTGGCAAACACAGGGATATTTGTTGGTAAAATGCGTGACATAAGCCATTACGTTATGCAATTAGGCTAAGGCCAAAAAGTTCAATTTTGGTCTCATCAGACCAGAGAACCTTTTTCCACATGTTTGCTGTGTCTCCCACATGCCTTTTGGCAAAATCCAAACAGGATTTGATATGGGTTTTTTTCAGCAATGGCTTTCTTCTCGCCACTCTTCCATAAAGCCCAGCTTTGTGGAGCGTCCGGGTTATAGTTGTCCCATGGATGGTTTCTCCCATCTCAGCTGTGGATCTCTCCAGCTCCTTCAGAGTTTCCATTGGCCTCTTGGTTGCTTCTCTGACTAATGCTCTCCTTACCTGGTCACTGAGTATTGGTGGACAGCCTTCTCTAGGCAGAGTCGCGGTTGTGCCATATTCTTTCCATTTTTTAATAATGGATTTAACGGTGCTCCGGGGGATGTTCAAAGTTTGGGATATTTTTTTATAACCCAACCCTGATTGGTGCTTCTCCAGAACTTTATCCCGGACTTGTTTTGATAGCTCCTTGGTCTTCACGATGCTGTTTGTTTAGATATGCTCTCTAACAAACTCTGGGGCCTTCCAGAAACAGGTGTATTTAATCTGAGATCATGTGACACTTTAATTGCACACAGGTGGACTCCATTCAACTAATTATGTGACTTCTGAAGGCAATTGGTTGCACCAGAGCTTATTTAGGAGTGTCACAGCAAAGGGGGTGAATACTTATGCAATCAATAATTTTGAAAAATATGTAGATTTTTTTTTCCCCACTTCGACATTATGGACTATTTTGTGTAGATCAGTGACAAAAATCCTAATTAATTCCACTTTAATTCCAGTTTGTAACACAACAAAATGTGGAAAAGTCCAAGGGGTGAATACTTATGCAAGGCACTGTATATATATATATATATATCCTGCACTCCATGCGGAGCGCCTTTACCGGATGTGCCACTTGGGAGCCCCATCAACTAAATAGTTGATCGCAGATTTTTTTTTCCAATTTACTGGGGCAGTTTTTTTTTTTTTTTTAGGCTGGGCATTTCCATTTCCCAACATCCTCTGCTGAGAAAGAATGCGCGCGAGAAGGCTTCCCGCGTCAGTTTGTATCTGGTTTGTTGTTGCTACACACACGCACTTTATACATTTTCTACAATGTCCAGAAGGATCCTCAATTTCTGCTGCCAGCTTGGAAAAATAAGTCTGCATTTACTACAGTCAAAGCAGACTTTATTCATTTTAAAACTGTGTTGGTGAAATGGGAGTTTTTATGTTTGCGTTGGATGTACAAAGTTAATTTCAACGGAGTTGACTGTGCAGTGCAGCATTTATTTTTCAAGATTCCTTCCTTTGGCCTGGCATGGTTTCAGGCGAGTAAATGTCTGTGGGAGGGTGTGGGAATTCACTGGACACAAGACAGAAATATATTTGGAAACACCACTTGGCACACAGATTTATTTATGCCACAAGGTGGCACAGTAGCACTAGCTCCCGAGCACAACCAAATACCAGCAATAGTAAAAGGTTGGCCGTTCACTAGCGGTGCACACGCAGGTGCTCAAAATAATAGTACAAACAAAAGGGCGAAAGTAAAAAGTAAAATAAAACACTAACAAAACTACAAAATAAAAAGGTGCTGCTCTTGCAGCGTTCCCCCACCATCGCTACCCGCACGGCTCGGGTCTTCAGCCTGCGCTTTGTTATTCCCCTACTATACTATATGGGGTTGCCCAGAGTTTCCCCACTAACTATACACGTCCTGATATACAGGTACGTGAATACAGATTATTTTATTTATTTTCTTCTCCGGGTTGGCTGTCTTCCTCAGCCTCGTTTGCCTGTC
Source organism: Acipenser ruthenus (assembly GCF_902713425.1). Lineage (NCBI taxonomy): Eukaryota > Metazoa > Chordata > Actinopteri > Acipenseriformes > Acipenseridae > Acipenser > Acipenser ruthenus. The sequence continues at coordinate 12,190,756 of NC_081207.1, read as the reverse complement.
CTTTTCGTGGTTTCTCCAGACCCTCACGACCAGGACTGTCACTGTTATTCTTCCTAGATGGGCGGGGCTGAGGAATAATAAAGCACAGTTTTTATATTACTGTTCAAGTTGTTTATGTATGCCGATTTTTACTAGTTTATATTGTGCAACATGGGTAGGAGAGTTGTTTTAACCGATGTTTACCTGTTTCATGGTCCTAAAAAATGTTTTTTTTTTTTTTTTTTTTTTTTAATGCCGAAAATCCGGAAGCCCTAAATATAATGTAAAAAATAAATAAAATAAAGGTTCTTCATGAGGAGCCATAAGTGTTATATACGGTATGTTTGCATCAAAGACAATTCTCAGTTTTTGTGCATTATATTTTGCTATTAAACTCTTTCATGTGTTACATTTACTGAAATAAAAACGCTTTTAAAATGACCAAATTCCCATTGGGCTTTGTGGCGGAGTGTCCCGCCCCTATATTTATATGTGCACTGTTTATTATTATTTGTATTATTGTTTGCGGCGCGGATAAAAGCACCGCGTATTTGTTATTGTTTTTATATTTTAAAAATCTTGTGAGGATGCGTGGCTGATCAGCTACTGATTTATTTAACTAGCTGTCAGTCACGTATCCTTACTAAACTCGTGCAGACTGTGGCCGAGGGGTAATACGATAATTAACAGCTAGTTAACCCCTCGGCCAGAGTATAAGAACCTGCAGCTGTCCATGCTGCGGGGAAGAGTGTACAGAGGAGAGTACGGGGAGCGGAGAGAGCGAGGAGAGAGAGGAGAGAGAAACAACATTTAAAAACAACTGCTAAGTAGTGTGCTGGTGCTAAAACCAGCACGCTTATTTGTTTCTATTTGTTTGGCCAACGTGCCTTTTTGTTTTGTGTTTTGTTCTGTTTAAATCTTTTGGTTTGTTTAGTTAATAAAACGCTGAGCGCCGTTGCGTTCAGCTTCACCCGCCCATCCATTGTTTTGTTTCTGGTACTTCCTGGTCCGTGACGTCACCATACACATGCCACTCAACAACTGCTCGACCACAGGCTTATGTTATTTTAGATTCTATTGATTTTTTCTGCATTAATATGCAAGATAGCCACTATAAGATTTTTACCTTTATTAAAAATGTGCAGTGATGAATCTACCGATTAATCAACTAATGCCCAAAAATGAACTGATCAAAAATGTTAATTGAGTGACAGCCCTAATTATTATGTCTGCGAGGTTCTGTTTCAAGTCGATTTTACAACCAGCTCAAAAATGGGGTAAATCCCCATCGATATGCATGAACATTGGTGTGTGTGGTCGGATAGACAGGCTCAACAAACCCTGTGAACGAGGTAGCATTTGGTGAAATACTTTTTGATATACAGCGTGGCGATAAAAACAGCTGTTTTTTTTTTTTTTTTTTTAAAGAAAAATTAAGACGCTTTTATATACACCTGTATCTCAAAAAGTACTGCTAATTAAGGAACCACACCTGACATACACATAGTCCCGGGAGTGTAGATGTGCAACGGGGTATTTATATTTTCAGGGGGGAGGTCCTGGTTTTACCAAAATTGAACCAAAAAAGATAACGGTCTGACGTCACTTCTGTCTGACGTCAGTGCCTGGCAGCGTTGCTTTTGACCGTTCCATTTCACAGAATAGGGAGACATTGAATAGCCTATAGTTCAGCACACACGGGTCAGATCTGTGTTTCTGTCTGGATAAAACTGGTAATCAGTGATAATAATTACTGCTTGTGCCTTCAGTACTGGGGAAACTAATAATAATTTGTTCATTTAAGAAATACGTTTTTCTCCCCCCCCCCCCCCCCCCCTCACTTTATGATACAGTCGGGAGTTCATCGAAACTGTCCGTGTTCCATTCCACACACACACACAGCGTCAGCGGGCAGAGAAACGAACACGTGAAACAGAGACTGCAGTGGCACTTTACAGTATTACCCTGTTAGCTGGGTTGTATTGTTGCTCACCAGCGGAAAAAAAAACAAAAAAATCTTTCATAACTAAAGGGGGAAAGAGGTGCCGTGGCTCAGCCCTGGAGAGCCGTGGCACAAATTAAGCACTAGTTAAATAATAAAATGTAAGCCTCCGATAAAGGTGTCTACCAAATGGATCAAAAATAATAAAGACTACAATGTATTTGTTATGACACCTCCTATTTTAAACTCCAAAGCTTTTTTGTTTATTGAAGATCGTTGTTATTGGGTTTGTGATTATTTGTTTCTATCAAAGTTGTATTTTGCTTTGTTAAACTAATGATCTGACTGACAGCTTTACATGGCCCGGCTTGAACAAAACTCTTGTTCGTCGAGGAACACATCGATTCACATAAAATAAATACATACTGCCTGCTGGATACGAAAAAAGAAAGAAGTCTGTCAATACTTGTAAACGCAATACTGTAAATGGTTATGATCTTGTATAGCGTAGGTTCTAAAAAAAAAAAAAAAGTGAGAAGATAATGTTTTGCCAAATAGAACAAAATACAAATGCATACTATTATATTGTAACGATCCGTGTATTGTGTTTGTGTACTGTATTCCCTCTTGTTTCTATTGTCTGTTAATGCCGCTGTATTGTGTTCCTCTCCCCCCCGTCTGTATTACCTGTAGCTGCGGGTTCGCTCTGTCTGGCTGTGCGAGCTGCCCCTGTCATAGGCTGTTTGTTGTGTGTGCCATTGGTCCTGGTGTGCGGCTGGGGACCAATGGGGTAGCTGTTCGCTCTGGCACCCGATTAACATAAAGGGGCGGGGCTCAGCTATAAAACTGGTCGTTGCACGCTCATTGGGTCGGTGGAGAGCAAGTGGCGAGAGCAGTGGGCTCCAAGAAGTTCATAAATAAAGCATTAAATTTGAAAGCGGCGTGTTGTCTTTGTCTATCCTGCGCACTGCGAGAAAACGCTACACTGGTGTCAGAAGCGGGATCAGTACAACGAGTGATCCAGCGTTGAGCAGAAACAGGAGAAGACAAAGATGGACCAATGGCTGTGGTACGACTCCAGGCCGTCACAGAACCGGTGGGACGGCGGACTGGGGGATCTCCTCGGTGACTTGGAGGAGCGAGGTTGGTGCCTTGCCTGCGGGGAGTTCGGGCACCAGGTGACGTGCTGCCCCTTCCAGGACGAAGGGGACCTACTGCCTGCCCGAAAACAAAAGCGGAGGAGGGGTGGTCGTTCGAGGAGGCTAGCGAAGGAGTCTAGATCATCTCCCGCGTGGGAGATGGGGGACCTACCGCTGCCGCCGCCGCCCGAGAGAGCGCTGCCGCCGCCGCCCGAGAGAGCGCCGCCGCCGCCGCGTGAGAGAGAGCCAGGGCCGCCGCCGCGTGAGAGAGAGCCAGGGCCGCCGCCGCGTGAGAGAGAGCCAGGGCCGCCGCCGCGTGAGAGAGAGCCAGGGCCGCCGCCGCGTGAGAGAGCGCCAGGGCCGCCGCCGCGTGAGAGAGCGCCAGGGCCGCCGCCGCCGCGTGAGAGAGCGCCAGGGCCGCCGCCGCCGCGTGAGAGAGCGCCAGGGCCGCCGCCGCGTGAGAGAGCGCCAGGGCCGCCGCCGCCGCGTGAGAGAGCGCCAGGGCCGCCGCCGCCGCGTGAGAGAGCGCAAGGGCCGCCGCCGCCGCGTGAGAGAGCGCCAGGGCCGCCGCCGCCGCGTGAGAGAGCGCCAGGGCCGCCGCCGCCGCGTGAGAGAGCGCCAGGGCCGCCGCCGCCGCGTGAGAGAGCGCCAGGGCCGCCGCCGCCGCGTGAGAGAGCGCCAGGGCCGCCGCCGCCGCGTGAGAGAGCGCCAGGGCCGCCGCCGCCGCGTGAGAGAGCGCCAGGGCCGCCGCCGCCGCGTGAGAGAGCGCCAGGGCCGCCGCCGCCGCGTGAGAGAGCGCCAGGGCCGCCGCCGCCGCGTGAGAGAGCGCCAGGGCCGCCGCCGCGTGAGAGAGCGCCAGGGCCGCCGCGTGAGAGAGCGCCAGGGCCGCCGCCGCGTGAGAGAGAGCCAGGGCCGCCGCGTGAGAGAGAGCCAGGGCCGCCGCGTGAGAGAGAGCCAGGGCCGCCGCCTGCGAGAGAGCCAGGGCCGCCGCCTGCGAGAGAGCCAGGGCCGCCGCCGTCGCCGCCTGCGAGAGAGCCAGGGCCGCCGCCGCCTGCGAGAGAGCCAGGGTCGCCGCCTGCGAGAGAGCCAGGGTCGCCGCCTGCGAGAGAGCCAGGGCCGCCGCCGCCTGAGAAAGCACCACTGCTACCTGCCTTAAGAGAGCTACCGCTGAAAGCGCCAGTCCTTTTAAGGGCTCCTGCAAAGGGCGTGACCAAGGGACAGGAGCAAAGAGAACCGCTGCCGCCTGTGGGAGAACACTTGTGGCCTGAGAGCGAGCTCCTGATACTGGGGTACCGAGAGTCACTCAGCTCAGCAGGGAATAGCAGATTGCCTTCCGCACAGCACGGCCCGTCGGCTCACCCACCAAAGGCCCTGGATGGAAAACCGGACATGCGGGGAGGGGGTCTGTGTTTCAGGGGTGGAGGTGGCCGATCTCAGTCATAAGCTGTATGGAGCCTTGTGAACTTTTTGGGGGCAAAAAGGCTAAGGTGGGGGTAGTGTAACGATCCGTGTATTGTGTTTGTGTACTGTATTCCCTCTTGTTTCTATTGTCTGTTAATGCCGCTGTATTGTGTTCCTCTCCCCCCCGTCTGTATTACCTGTAGCTGCGGGTTCGCTCTGTCTGGCTGTGCGAGCTGCCCCTGTCATAGGCTGTTTGTTGTGTGTGCCCATTGGTCCTGGTGTGCGGCTGGGGACCAATGGGGTAGCTGTTCGCTCTGGCACCCGATTAACATAAAGGGGCGGGGCTCAGCTATAAAACTGGTCGTTGCACGCTCATTGGGTCGGTGGAGAGCAAGTGGCGAGAGCAGTGGGCTCCAAGAAGTTCATAAATAAAGCATTAAATTTGAAAGCGGCGTGTTGTCTTTGTCTATCCTGCGCACTGCGAGAAAACGCTACAATATGTATGCGTGTTATATATTCCATATTTAAGCACATACATTAAACACTTTCTGCTATTTGTTTACTGTATATCGCTGCCAAAGGACGGTTGAGATTTTTTAAATTAACAGCACACGCTGGTCCACGAAGTTGTTCTTCAACTGCTACAGAATGTTTGATACCTTCTTCACAACGCGAAGTAATTTACTGACAGGTGGGTAAAAGCTATTATTAATCATTTGTGTTGATTTAAGAAACCCCTGAAATAAGGATGTATCAGACAGCAGTAGAACATCCATGCATAAAATAAAAAGTTATTGAACTTTTGTTAATGAAATGGGCCAATAACAATATATTTTTTAGAAAGTATAAGACATGGCTGATGACGATAATCAATCGGCATGAATTGAGAACATAAATAAATTAATACTACTTGCAGCGAGTAGTCTAAAGCCGGTAAAAAAAACTAAAAACTAAAAAAAAAAAAAAAACATTACAATACAGTATATTATTAATACAGTGACAATACAACTGTAGTAATATTCGTATTGTAATTGTTTGTGTAAAACTCGTCAAGACAGTACAGTAAAGTACAACTATACAAAATTCTATTTATTACATTTCGAATAAACTTTTGGGCAATTCAATTTAGAAATGCATGTAACCTGTTATTGTTTCATTTTTAATAAATACTCTTAGTATATCACAGATTATTATATACATTTTCAGATATCCAAATCACTATACAGAATTCTATTTATTACATTTCAGAAACCTTTTTTTCCTTTGGTGGTTGGTCCAAATATCTGCTATCTAATTCAGGTAAGAACTGACAAGACTTGAAAGATGGGCCTGACAGATAGAAGAGAGAAGAAGCAACAGCAAATCCAATATGGCATCAAGACCTTAAATTGCACACAACGCAACCTCTCCAACCTCAGGTACAGTCCTTGCTGTCGCCATATCTGCAGCCTCTCTGGCAGCCGTTGCTGTCCCGACCTCTCCAACCTCAGGTACAGCCGTTGCTGCTTCCACCTCTTCAGCCTCCAAGGCAGCCATTGCTGTCCCCACCTCTCCAGCCTCCACCACTTACACCGTACAGGGTTATTTGGGCAGCTGTTTATATCGGACAAATAGCGATATCCCATTTATTTACATAACAAAGGCATTGTTTATATTGTGTTAAGCATGCTATATTTTGGGCAACCTCAGCTGTTTGGATCTCGTTATGTACCATTCACATAAATTTAAACAACAAACGCACTGCTTATACTGTAGTAATCTCTTTTACTAATCCACTCATTACCTTGCCATTCACATAGATTTCAATAAAAAAGGCAGCACTTTACTGTAGTAAAAGCTTAACAGATCGATCAATCAGCTGTTTGCACCTCGTTAATGAGCGATTACCTCTGTACTGTACCTTGACTATTTAATCCCTGTACACATGTCGGGTTTCACAGTGAAAAAACAGCACTGACTGCAACAGCAAGCATGGCTGGAAAGAGAAACGCGATGAGCATCAGCACAAAAATTCAGTGTAAATAAAATGTCTCTGTTAGATACTGTGCACTTGCTAAAGCATGCTTGGAAGTCTGTCAATCATCAAACAATGCAAAGTTGCTTCAAAAAAGTTTTCTGTTGAGGAGGAGTGCTGACGAAAATACAAGCAAAACTGAAACTCTGACAACAGCAGAGGGGATGTCAGAGGAAGAATTCTCAGCTGTGTCACCTGAAACAGACACCGATGATGTAAGTGTGCATACTGCGCTTGTAACACTGCAGCGTGCTACAGAGCAGCATCCGTATAGAGAGCCGAATTGGGATTTTTTAGAAAACACTGAAAGTTTGCCGTCCATCCAGATGTGTATCACAGAGCTCTTCGCAGGAAACAATTTGCAGTAATGTAGTCTGTACTGTACATTTCTGCACTTGCATTACTTTTTTGCACTTACTTTTTATTACATTGATAGGTTTTAATACATCATTTTTATTAGTGTAAGGAGTGTCTTAATAAAGATTTGTAACTGCATACACGCTTGTTTGTTTTGATTACTGTACTGGGGATTGGTGGACATTTTGAATGTCAGGTTATTGTTTGGGAGTTTATACCGTCCATCGCTTACTGCGGGTGAATCACGTTAACACAAACATGCCCATTCTAAGCGGTGGCGACTGTTTTTAAATGGAAAAAGTATATAGCCTGTATATGTAGCCTGGATTGGGCTGCTGTTGTATAGACTTTACTCAAATTAAACCAAGCACCTGCCCCTTCAGTATGATACATTTTTCATCCCGTACCACAAAGGAAGTGCCCTTTACATTTAAAAACAGAACACAGAAATTATATTTTGCAACTAAATGCTGAAGGAAGTCTGGTTTCGTGGAACACAAAAAATATGGTATTTTTATTAAAAAAATAATAAAGAATGACATTCATGAAAGTGACAAGACATCTCACAAGTAGAATGGTAACCCGAAATGTTCTCCTTTTTCTAGGAAAGCAGTACAACTGGGGATGGGGAGTTTGTTGCCAGATACTGTAACTTCATTCAGACTATTTGCTCACTAAACATCTTGGTATGCATGAGTAGAACATCGTCTTTAAAAATATGCAAAATATGCAGTCTCTCCCACAAGTGCTGTGGTACCCCAAATCTAATCCACTCACTACCAATGCGAAATGACTGGGTATGACATTGTCTCTTCATTTTACCCTCAAAAACAGGTTTCTGTCTAATTATAAATATATATATATATATATATATATATATATATATATATATTTGAAACGGGGACCTCCTGGTTACAAGCCCTTTTCTTTAACCACTGGACCACACAGCCTCCTAATGCGAATGCTTCTTAAGTGTTCTACAAACCGGTCTGCTAAACGCCTTTTAGTTTCCCCAATATACAATTTGTTCCATTTCTTGCAGATAATGCAGTAGACTATTTCTTTAGAGGGATATAAAATGTTCATGAATGTTGAATGAAGATTTAATGCCTCTAATCTTTGTTTCAGAATGAATGTATTTACAGGTATTACATCGTGGTCTATTACATGGATATGTGACTTTCAAAGGTTCCCCAGAAGGACGAATAGCACTGTGTACCACATATTCTCTTATATTCTTGTTTCTTCTATATGACATCAAGGGGGGAGTCTTGAAAATAGGCGCTGTAGATGGGTCTTGTTGTAAAATTGTAAAGTTTCTTTGCACAGTTGTCTGTATCTTTCTGTTGGTAGGGTGGTGAGTGAGGACCAGAGGGATTCTATCATCTGTGTGTTGTATATTGTTATTATATAAATCATTTTTTCTATTTATATTTGAAATGCGAGATTTAGCTTTAGTGATGATCTTGTCCTGAAAGCCACAATTTCCAAAAAACACACACATTTCCTCGCTTTTGGCGAAGAAATCTTGATCGTCGCTGCAAATAAGTCTGAGTCTTAACAGTCATGAATAGGGAATCGAGTCACGGCAAGCCTTAGGGTGTGAGGAGTCATACTGCAGATATGAATGAGAATCAGTTGGTTTGTAGTAGACAGTGGTGTTAATGGTGGAATTCAAAACAGTGATGGAAATGGCTAAGAAAAATATAGTATTGCCAGTTTCTGATATGTTCCATGTGAAATCCAGGGCTGGGTGGAAATGTGTTACTGACTGACTGTTTTAAATCCTCACTGGAGTTGGTGGAAATCCCAAAGATATCGTCAATGTATCTAAGATACAGTTTAGGTGTGTTTCCATTGTATTGCTGTAAAAATTTGTTTTCAACTGATCCCACAAAAAGGCAAGCATATGATGGTCCCATTTTAGTTCCCATGCTAACACCCCTTACTTGAGTGTAAAAATTACCATCAAAGGAAAAACAATTCAATGTGAGCACAAGTTCAGCCAGTCTCAGAAGGACATCTGTTGAAGGTTCTTTCACTATCTGTTCATCAAGAAAGTGCTTTATTGCAATTAACCCTTCATTATTTGGTATAACAGTGTACAGGCTTTAAATGTAAAAAAATATTATCACAAGAGTGCTGTTCTTTGAAATTATCCAATTGTTTTAGAAAATGTGTAGTCTTTAACATAGGAAGGCAGTGATTCAACAAGGGGTTTGAAGATTTCATCAAGAAATTTGGAGATCAGTTCCGTTGGACAGGAACAGGCTGATACAATTGGGCGGCCTGGATTGTTTGGTTTGTGGATATTTGGAAGTAAGTAAAAAGGACTGCAACAGGGGTTTTCCACTATTAGATTACGTGAAGATGTGGGTAACAAATTGTTTGAGATAGCATCATTAATAGTGGAAATGACAGTGGCCTGTAAACAGTGAGTGAGATCTTTGCAGTTCTTAGTGTAGAAATTAGTGTTGGAAAGTTGTTGTTGGGTTTCTTCTGTATAGAGGTCTTTACTCCAGAAAACTACTGCTCCTCCTTTGACAGCAGGTTTTATTACAATTTCATCTTGATTTTGCATGTTCCGCAGTGCAAAATGTTCCTCTTTAGATAAGTTATGCTGTTTCATAAGTTGGTTAAAATCTATGTGTTGGGTATTAGGATCAGTTTCTGTGAAGTGGGCATGTAGACGCGGACATCGGAAAAAACGTTGCATATTATTGATTATTGTGAATTCATCAGCTACTTTTTTTGTTGGTACAAATCTTAGTCCCTTGGACAAAACTAATTGTTCAGCCTTATATATATATATATATATATATATATATATATATATATATATATATATATATATAGTGAGTATTTTCAATAAGTTCACGTATAATATATTCATATATAGTATACTTTCATAACAGAACATGCCATTATTGCCTTATTGTGATTAACAGGACTATTTCCATGATTTTACTCCACAAACAGACTGTGCTGAAATACAGCTCTCACTTGTATCTGTCCTTTTCATAATAACCAAAGTAACGCTTGCCAGTTGTTGTTCAATAGACCCTAGAGGAAAATACCTGCTGTGCTCTTAATTTATTGAACAGTGTGCTTCGAACCCAGCTGGTGTGGAATCATTTAACTGCTTACAATTCATTTGTAACATTCAGTATTTAAAATAACAAGGTGGGACTTTTTAAATACATAATTAAATTCAGTAGATCAGCAGGGGAAGTGCAAAAAGTTGTGCAGAAGACTGTCATTTACATATTATATATTATAGAGGTGGTTCTGGCCTTGCAGATCCAGAGTCAAATCAAAATAAAATACAGCTGAACCAAATATGAACCGTCTTTTGTTCAATCCTATGTATAAGTATTTAAAGCCTTCCCTTTGTTCTCACTGATTAGAAACTAGCCTGTCAATATATGGTTCCATGTTGAACAGTTGCAGTTAGATAAAAAGGGGGTATGACAGAGAGCGAATGAATCTAAGTCAACAATCTCCCTCCTGACCTGTGAGGGTGCTGTGTAACAGGACCAGTGTGCCTCGTACTGGATGGTTGGGCAGTTCATTCCAGGGTCAGTCGGAAGCCGGCCATCCAGGAAGGGGGCAGAGTCACGATACCAGAAGTCATCGCCCTAGTACGGTAAGCGATGTGTCAGTCATGGGTTGGAGGAGACGTGATTGAACTAGCTATCGGAGGGGGCGTGACTAAGGGTATTTTAGGAGACGTGATGCCGTAATCGGTTCCTTTTGATGTGGTTACTGAAAGGACCTGTTAAGGAAATGGAAGTAATTAATTATCGTGAGTGTTTTGTGTTTTGTTTGTTTGATGTGCTAACTGTTTGTCATTTGTCTTTGTTAGACAGCTAAGCACTAGCCGGGAGCTGTAGCTACAAGCCAGCACTAAACCCGGACTACACTACTCCACTGTTTCATGAACGGTTTGTCTTTCACCACACCTGCACAAGAGCACTCACTATCAGGAGAAGTGACCGTGTCTGTGTTGTGTGTTAATTATTAGTGTCTTATTGTTTCGGGACTGAAACCCTTGTTTTGCACAAAGCAATACACATTGCTGTGTAGCGCCCATGCTTATTATTTAAGTGTTGTTGAGACGCAACCCAGCCAAATAAAGGAGCTGTTTTATTGAACTTTCACTGTCTTGTGTGTGCTATTCCTGAGCACTGCACCAACTACACCTGCGCACGGCAAGCCACTTTGCCACAAGGGGTAAATATAAATTACAAAAAATAGAAATCTTAATCAGCTACAGTACATATTGGAAAATAGGGGTCTATTCAGTGTAAACAGCCATCGCTCTAAATACGTGCATTACATTTTCTTAAAAATAAGTTAAATACTAAGAAGGGCCCCATTACAAAAATGCACCTTAAATAATGGCTAATGTTAACCAGAAGTAAAAGGTATTGTCTAAATGCATAATTTAATTTTTATACTGTTGTATCTTTTTTGTGAATCACATTTTTATAGGAAGGAAATTAAATGGCCTGGTGTGTTCGTTATTAAATAATTCAGAGCTGTATGTGCAGTCCATTGAGTGTATCATTTATTCATTATTACTTTCCAGTGTATGTTTTTTTTTCCTTTCAATATATATTTTATGGATTTTAAAATAAACAAGGTGATAAATACAGTAGAATCTCTGTCACTTTCTTATAGGCGTTGCTATAGATTTTGAATATTCTGTAGCAATTTATTCCGTAGAAATCTGTAAGAATCTGTAGACATGACAATATAAATCTATATTGATTTATTTGTTTAACTACTGTACAGTGCATATATGTTGCCAGACACTTTGAATAAACGAATACTGAAACTCAAAACTAAGTTATAAAACCAGAGACACAGCATGTAGCAAAATACTGGTGAAATGACAACCGTACCCAGAATTCCAATAATTAATTAGCATATTATTATTATTATTATTTGTTTATTTAGCAGACGCCTTTATCCAAGGCGACTTACAGAGACTAGGGTGTGTGAACTATGCATCAGCTGCAGAGTCACTTACAATTACATCTCACCCAAGAGACGGAGCACAAGGAGGTTAAGTGACTTGCTCAGGGTCACACAATGAGTCAGTGGCTGAGGTGGGATTTGAACCGGGGACCTCCTGGTTACAAGCCCTTTTCTTTAACCACTGGACCACAACTATTTAAAAAGCCAAAGAATATGTCTATTGTTATCTCAGTAGAATTCAGACCTGAATTTCACTGTGTGAAAACCTTTTCTTTAAATAAGGTGTCTTCAAAGAAGGCAAGGCATTCAGCCATTTCCAGTGCTTCAGGGTGGTGAGTATGGGGAAAAGCCTTTGTATTTTGGGCTATGAAACATTAAATCAAACAAACCAACAACCAAATTAGAATGTTCTGTGTGACAGAAATATAATGAGTTCTGGTTGTAAATCTCCCTCTCGACCTGTGAGGGCGCTAAGTAGCAAAAGGGAAAGGCTTTGGACTGGTTGGCCTGACAGTTCATTTCCTGGGTCAGGAAGGAGGTCAGCCTGGAAAAAGGCGAGACCTCGGTGCGGGAACGTATTGACCTGGAAGGTAAACGAGGTAGCAGCTGCAGGGAATAGAGTCAGCTGAAATCATTTACCCATCGCTGTGTATAACCGGAGTTTATTATTTGGTCACCAGACCTGGATTATAACAAAAATAAAACGTCTATTTTCCATACTGGATTACAAATCTCTGTCTGTTTATTCCTGCACTGCATCACCTCTGCACCTGTTCATAATCAGCAACCACTTTGCCACAACTGCTATTACACCTTATGTTAATTTAGTCCATTAAATCTTTTGGTGTTCATGATCCATTTCTCCATGGATTTGCAAATCAAATGTCAGATTTTTCAAAGTCCTTGCTGAATGTCTTCATTAAGTCAAAACACATCACTGTGACACATCAACTGTATGTATAAACACAACCTTGATGCATGACTTCCATTTGATCCATTCACTCAGAGAGCATTTCATTTCCTAGTGCAACTCATTGGTGCAACTGAATACCATTTTAAAAGACAAGTTCATTTTTAGTTTACACACTGCCTGATTTAAAAGAGAAGTTTCTTAATGCTGTAATACAATAAATATAACATTCGGTATTATATTTATTGTATTATTATATTTATTGTATTATAACTACAGTATTCTCCTACTTTAAAATTAATTTTCTTTACAAAAATCCTTTAATATAAGTAACTAAAAGTAAACTCTCTATATCAGAGGTGTCAAATTCCAGTCCTCAGGGGCCACATTGTCTCATGTGACCCTAAATCACTTCCTCCCTTATACAAGGTGGTAGCACTTTTTTGAGCCAAATGTGTATGTGGCAGAGATGCATGGCCCTTTGATAAAACCAACTTCATTTCTTTGAAGTTTCCCCACTGATGATGGAAATGAGAATGTAAAAATGGGAGCCTGTGATCGAGTGGTTTGCAGTGCTGAGGTGTACAGGCGATGCAGGTGCTCCAACAATGACAGACACAAAGTTCATCATTCAAAACAGTTCTTTATTTTCTTCCTTTTCTGCATGAGACCGTTAAATAACAATGTTGGCTCTACACAACGTGTATTGACCCCGGAATGAACTGCCAGACCAACCAGTCTGGGGCACACTGTTCCTGTTATACAGCGCCCTCACAGATTGGGAGGGAGATTGTTGACTAGGATTCATTCGCTCTCTGTCACAGAACCGAAATGTTTTTTGCAGGTATCAGGCTTTTAAAGACTGTTACCCACACCTGTGATGTGCAAACATGGATAAAGGATCCTGTAGTGGCTTTGACAGACCCACTGAGAGCAGAACCTGACCCCAAAAAGTCACTCCTACTGAAAGCAGGTTGATTTTTGGGATACAAATTGAACATTTGTGAAACTGCAACAATGTTAAAATATTGTAATAGTTGTGCTGTGTTTTAAAGGATCTAGAGCCAGCGTGTGGAAGCGACAGCGTGGGAGAAGTACAGTCGTGGAAAAGTGCAGAGCAGTTAGAAGCAGTAAGGAGAAATTACATCTTTAATTGCTTTAATCAGAAAACACCGCAGCTTAAAGTCTGCATGTCTTTTTCTGATAACAAGCTGAAACTCAGAGCAGCTGATTCAAATTCGCCGCCATTCTGAGACACAGGGGAGGGGTGGAGCCAGCAGCACAACACAGATAAACAAAAGCCAGCCAGTCTTCCCAGCGACAGTGTGTGGAAGCGACAGTATGGGAGAAGCACAGTCGTGGAAAACTACAGAGCAGTTAGAAGCAGTTTTGAAAGCAGGTTGACAGCTGCAGAAGCTAAACTAAACTTCCAAAAAAAAAAAAAAAATTTAACATGGACTTCAAGCCAGTAATCTGTGACACCTGCATGATGTGGGAAATCCGAGAAAACCCAGCAGAGCTCAACCAAGTGTGTGTAAAGTGCCGCACGATCCAGGATTTGCTTAAACTAGTAAGTATGCTAGAAATGGAGCTGCAGGAAATGAGACAATGAGGAGCTTGAGGAGCTGGCACACCTACAATTCATGGAATTCATGGAACTCGGCACCCCTAGCAGACTGAAAGCCACCAAGGAGATTGAAGATGGTCAAAACAGCTGGGTTCAGGTAGGCAGAAGCAGGGAAAAAAAGAAACTTTGTCAAACACAACCACCAGAAATCAAAACATCCAACAAATTCGAGCCACTTCAAAATGTAGATGATCACTTTTTTGACCTGAAAAAAGAAACAAGGACCAGGGGTCACAAATGGAGATTAAATAAAGGGGCATTCAGAACAGAAAATAGGAGGCACTTTTTTACACAGAGAATTGTGAGGGTCTGGAACCAACTCCCCAGTAATGTTGTTGAAGCTGACACCCTGGGATCCTTCAAGAAGCTGCTTGATGAGATTCTGGGATCAATAAGCTACTAACAACCAAACGAGCAAGATGGGCTGAATGGCCTCCTCTCGTTTGTAAACTTTATGTTCTTATGTTCTTATTGCACCTGGATTATAATTGTTTATCTCTTTATTGATCACATGCACCCGCACCTGCAGACTGTTAACAACTTTGCCACAATTATCTATAAAATTAATGAGAGCTTAGTTGTAAAATTAGGATGTAAGCTTTTTCTTATCAGGTAAATACAGATGTGGGCAGTTTCTTAAATCCGGCCAATGCATGATTTCATGCAATGAATTTGGGAAAGTGCTTACAGTAGAGTTTCTTATTAATTAAAAAGTAACTCCGGTTAGAAAGTAGGCCTCTTCAAGTCTTTATCTATAAGTTATCTCAGGACTGCTAGAGAAAGGAATTTTTGGCTAAAGAGAAGCAAAGTTTGTAAAACGCACTTATAAATTAAAAGAAACAAATTTATTAAATACTCACTGAAAAGTATGCTTTTACTGGCAAGAAGGAAATATATTTTAGACCATGGATGGAATAATTAAACAGAGCTGGTGTTATATATTTTTTTAAAAAAACATATATCTATATATACTTGTATCTTAATAAGTAATTAGGACTTTATGGTACCAGAAAATATGTTATCAGTTCAAAGATTATCTCACATATTTTAGAGATTAAAAAGGTAGAGAACATGAGGTCATATCCAATTAATTTTAAAGGAGTTTCCGGGACTTTTTAAATATATTATTCACTTAAAGATAATAGCTGCCCAAAACAGACTAAAAGTTTAGATTTAATTATGTCTTCTGACTCATGAAGCGGAGGAAAAGTTCTATAAAAGCAGAAATACTGTAAATAGCAAGAGGGCATTCAGTGCAGTTTTGTTGATAATCTTAAATAATGTTATTAACTATGCACATTCAAAAATGTAATTATTGAATCGATTGTCCAGTATTTATATCGATGTATATAATAAGGAATGGAATTGATCAAAAAATCGATTTTCGATTTAATCATAGCAGCCGTAGTCTGTAACCACTCGATCAATTTTTAAGCATTTAATAAACCAAAGGAGTACTGATAATGCTTTGAACTGTTGAAATTTTAAATTGAATGGGTCTGTGTGATTATTCTTGATTAAAGGTTGTCTAAGGCATCACACTGTAAGCCAGTACATAAACAATGCACTTTAGGGTTAGAACCATTTATATATCTCCCTGTTAGCCTCTCCTGGGTTCTCTGGCTGTGGTATGGAACCCTCATACACAGGAATGCAGAATAACTTTTTTTTTTTTCTTAAGTAGCATACATTTGTATTTTAAATGCGTCATTACTTTATAACAAATTCAATGATATCAATTGCACAATTGTGATCAGCTTTAAAACATCAGGTGTGACAGTGTGACAGACTTGACAGAGATAATAGGCAGTCCTCCAAAAATGTATGCACCCCTGTCACAGGATGGCTTGAGTGGTGACGTCAGACCCGGAAGAAACACAGTGCTGCGATGTGAAATGGTGAATGAATTGTGCTTCTTGCGTTCATTAAAAAATGAACAAATAGGCACGGTGGCCAAAACGAACAGACAGACAAACAAACGGTGGACAAACACTAAACAAGTATCACAAGTAGAATTTGTTATTGTTAATTACTTATTATTTTAATCTCTTCTCCACACTCGTTCTCCACTCACGAGCACACAACCCAGAGTGCGTGAATTGTGCAACTATTTATACAGCTGTGCTTGGATTCAATTACTAATTAATTATTCACTTGAATCCCAGCACGTGAACTAATTTGTGCACTCACATATTAATACACATTTTATCTGCATGTGAACACCACATACAACATAAAAAACAAAATACACACTGGGGCGGGTCACACTGGCACAGCCCCTCATTATTTTGTTGAAGTACCAAATTGCACAATATGTCACTCAAAACCACTTGACAAATGTGGGGGGCACCGGCTGAACAGCTGACATTTGAAGTAACGATTCACTTTTGACATATCAGAATGTTAAAGCAGTGGTGAGTCGTGACTTGAAAAACTGGTGGGGCACAGCCCCCCCCCCGAAAAAAAAAAGAACTAACAAAGCGAAACCGTGCTCAAACCCGATGCCCGATTTTAACCATTTTTATGTAAACATTAAGCTAGCTTTCTAACATTACCAGATCTTTCATCACAAACAGTTCTATGCCAGATTGTCACAATCAAGAGAGCTGCAAACAACACTTTACAGCCAAGGGTCTCTTATTGACAGCTGCACCTGCACTAACCTGAGAGTTTGAAATGGAAGTATCGTCACACTCTCATGCTGTTAATAACATTCTGAACTACAGAAGAGTCAGGTCTGGTTTCTGTTGATGTGTCTGGTGTTGGTGGTTTAGCTTTTTGTTGTAGAAAAACTCCATATCTAGCTGTCTTTTTGCCATTTTAAGCTACATCAAATTCACTCAATTTTTAGCACATATTGTGACTGTGTGGAAGATTGTGAAAAGTGGAAGTCTCACATGAGAACAAATATAACGGTGAAGGGTCTTAGACACTCTGGTTATGTTATTAAGGTTTGAAAGTTTGAAATAAACTGCGCACTTACATATTCTCTACCCACTTATGAAAAACATATTTATTATAATATATATTTTTATTTTTAAATAATAAACCCTGGCAGCAGTGGCTTAGCCAGGATTTTTTTCGGGAGGGGATTGAAATGGTGAGTAAGGTGAGTAATGACAGTGGTGCAATTGGAAACCAGATTTCTTATTCGTGCATTGACGTTTTCGTTTCGAAAAATAAGAAACAATCTTTTTTTTAACATAAGATCCAATAACAAAATACACTGTTGTGCAAAATAGTTAAAAAAAAAGTGTTTAGAAGGGGGCTCACGAGTGGCGCATCCAGTAAAAGCACTCGCTAGAGTGCAGGATGCGCTCTATAGCCTGGATGTCGCGAGTTCGAATCCAGGCTATTCCACAGCCGACCGTGGACGGGAGCTCCCAGGGGGCGGCGCTCAATTGGCCGAGCGTCGCCCGGGGGGAGGGAGGGTTAGGTCGGCCAGGGTGTCCTCGGCTCACCACGCACCAGCGACCCCTGTAGTCTGGCCGGGCGCCTGCAGGCTTGCCTGTAAGCTGCCCAGAGCTGCGTTGTCCTCCGACACTGTAGCTCTGAGGCAGCTGCACGGTGAGTCTGCAGAGTGTAAAGAAGCGGGCGGTTGACGACACACGCTTCGGAGGACAGCGTGTGTTCATCTTCGCCCCTCCCGAGTCAGCGCAGGGGTGGTAGCGGTGAGCTGAGCCTAAAAATAATTGGGCATTTCAAATTGGGGAGAAAATAATTGGCAACGACTAAATTTATAAAAAAAAAAAAAAAAAGTGTTTAGAACACTTCCGATTAAAAACAAAAAAGGAAATACAAAGCAAAGGACTTGAACTTTTAACATGCGCATCACATTTCAATTTCATGTTATGATAATAAATAAAATAACTATATATAATTTAATTCGTACTTATGGTTGTTCATTTTTGTTAACTAACATTTTGTTCAAAGCAAAGCAAACCATTTTATTTAATCTCACAAATCCTGACTAATTTAATTACCATTTGACTGGCGCAGGACTGCCGGTGGTAGCTGCTAGCTTGTTGTCTTCAGACGGTTCATCAACAGTTTTCTGTTATTTAGACAAATTAGGGCGACCAAAATAAATAGCAAATTTTTTTTATCCTTTTTTCCTTTCCCCTACCATATCAGGCCATACTTCACGTCTTTCACTCAGTGTTACATCACGTTGCGCGTCCGTTTCGACTGTAAAGTGTAAAAGCTGTGTGCATTGTCCAATCAGAAGAGTTCAAGGTTGAACCTCTCCTGAATGACAGTAAATAGCCCAATCACAAACAGAAATTTGAAACATGCTCTTTGGCAGACAGTAAGCATGTCATTGGTCAGTTGTGAGTGGCGGTTCATGTATATAGTAATTGAAAGCTGTACCTATTGAAGCATATTGAAGCCACCAAAAAAAAATATCTTTTCAGCACTTTTCTTTCCCTGTAACTGGTAGAAATCTGGGGGGGGGGCACATGACCAGGTGTGCCCCCCTATACGTCGCCACTGTGTTAAAGTAAACTAATTTGTCTCTTAATAGATGCAACACAGATGCTATATTATTTTTACTGATATGTATTTGGAGTTTACCAGGACACACTATCACAATTGTTACTTTATTCCTTATTGATTTGTTTTCAAACGGCCACAGCTTTTTTTAAAACATTTTTTTTTTAAGGAACCGGTTGCCGGTGAAACAATTTAATCTGCCATTTTTTTCCCCCATCATGGAACAAATATCGATACATCCGGTTGTGTATGCAAGTAAAGATTATTGATGCACATTGCTGCCAGGAATGCAGTTAAAGCTCATGTAGTCCAGGGTGCATGGCACATCTTAATGTACGTGCATTAAAAATACAGCAGCAGCAACACATAGATTATTAAAATGTGCCATGCGCCCTGGACTATGATATGAATGATAGGTCAAAATACATTGGAATTGTTCAGTATGTGTTCTCTATGCCATGCACCACACAGCAACACAGGGTGGGAAGGGTTGGGTTGGGGATGTAAGTGGCCCGCTCTGCGGCTGCCCGCAGGTCATTTGGCCCACAATGAAATTTAATTGCCGACCTCTGATATAGACTGTAGTGTTCAAAGGCCCACCAGTACCAAATACGTTTTACCAGACAATATAATCCAGTGAGTTTTGCGAGTCATTTATGAAACTGCATTAAACAAGACCACAAAATCTCCCATGTTATTCCATAAAATAAGATAAGATGGATAACGTAAAATGTACTACATACATGTAAACTACATTGTATTATATAGTATTGTAAAACACAATTTTACAACATCCATCACACATTTCCTTGAAATATTAAAGAAAAAATGACTTACCTTTCTACCCCCTGTATTTATACGTAGTGGAGTCAGGAAGGGGTCAAAAATCATATGGCTGGTTTCAATGTTAGCTGGTGATTGTCTCTTTCCAACTGAGCACAGGTTCCAGGCTGAGTTTACTAGCCCCCAGAAAGAGGGAACTGAAAAGAGAAAAGATACAAGAAATGCAGAATAAGAATTTCAGTGGACCTCTAATGTAGAGCTTTTTTAAGGTGTGTAACAAGGCAGTGTTGTGTGATGCACTGTCATTACGGATTCTGTCTCCTATCGTTGAGATGATGTCATATTAAAAGTTAAATAGTCACGAATGCAGACAAGCCTGGCTCTTTGGCATAGTGCTTAAGAGCTGGGGTTCTCTAAGCTCTTGGTACTCACCCCTTGAAAGAAAAGTAACAGTAATTTGAATTTACTTTTTGGAAAGTATTTTTTTTTAAAACAATAACCACAATGTACACAAGCACACTGAGAAAGGTTTTGCTCCTGTAGCTGAACCTCACATCAGTGGCGTCTGCTGTTACTGGTCCATGCAACTCCAAATGTATTCTGAAATAAACTCTTCAGTTTAGGAAGACAGAAAATAGCTTCTCTAAATTTAAGGAGATAAGTCAAGCGCTGCTATAAAAGATCTAAAAATGATACTGCATCTTATATTATGTGAGTTTGTAGAACCCTCTGGTTTCAAATACCACAACTACCAAAATAAATCATCTGTCAGAATTGTATACCTCACTGCTGAGGATTAGAAGCTATATTTTTATTATTTACAACTCGTGATGCATATTACTCCATTACACATAATGTTTTGCCAATATCTGTAAACATAATGGTTTCTGACTGATACATAACCTGACATGGCGACTGTGTCTGCTGTATTTATACGCAAACACTTTCCTGCAGCCCATATTACACTCAGCACCTAAAACTAAACCTTTATACCTTGTCGTATTAAAAGGAGCAGTACATCTATTATCTATGTCTTTTGATATTTATTGCCTGTCCTGTATTTCACCTTTAGAAACAATGGGCAGGATTGAAAACAGTGTTATTGTATCAAACTCGTGATATAGTACAACTTTAGTAGCAAGTGATTTCACCGTGTAACAGATTTTTTTTTTTTTTTGGTTCCTGGGTAGTAAGTGTTATTTCCTAATTGCTTATGCCTCAAAAGTATAGAAAATGGTTATTATTCCCCACAAACTTTGCTTTTGTGACCAGGACAGTGATATTTTGAAATGTACCTATTTTCCAGAACATTCCAGATAGATTCAGTGCTGAGTAAACTTGGAGTAACTTCTAGAACTTTCTAGAACTTTCCAGTAATATAAATAGTAGTATAAATACAGGGGCCTTAAGCCTACCAGTTCAGTTTAGTTCCAGCTGCCTAAGTGGATACATATCTGCATTTTTCTGAGATGGCATCAAGGTCATAGGAGACTTCAAAATGGTGGCATTCCTGATGGGTCTCCAAGGCGGTTTTACCAAGTTTCCCTGCTATCTTTGCCTTTGGGACAGCAGGGACACCAAGGCGCACTACCACATGCGGGACTGGCCACAGCGGACCGAGTTCTCTGTGGGGAGGAACAACGTCAAGTGGGAGCCACTGTGGACCCCCGGAAGGTGCTGATGCCACCACTGCACATCAAATTGGGCCTTATGAAACAATTTGTCAGAGCTCTAGATAAGGAGTCGGCAGCCTTCAAGTACCTTCAAGACTTCTTCCCTAAGCTGTCTGAGGCAAAGGTCAAAGCCGGTGTCTTCGTCGGACCACAGATAAAGAAGATCCTGGAGTGCAATAAATTCCCCAAGAAGCTCACTAGTAAGGAGAAAGCGGCTTGGAACAGCTTTGTCGCAGTGGTTCAGGGCTTCCTGGGCAATCACAAGGCCGAAAACTATGTGGAGCTGGTTGAGACTCTGGTGAAGAACTACGGCACAATGGGCTGTAGGATGTCCCTCAAAGTCCATATCCTTGATGCTCATCTTGATAAATTCAAGAACATGGGAGCGTACTCGGAGGAGCAAGGCGAGCGCTTCCACCAGGATATACTGGACTTTGAACGCCGCTACCAAGGACAGTATAACGAGAACATGATGGGAGACTACATTTGGGGTCTGATTCGTGAAAGTGATTTACAGTATAATTGTAAATCTCAAAAAACTACTCACTTCTAAATCTTTTGTAGTCATTTTTGTATTACTTTAGTATAAATACATGTTAATTTGGATTCATATGTTGTTTTTTTCTGACTTTATGTGAACGAAAAGACACAAATTCGCCCGTTTTCTCATTGGAAATAGGTAAATTTCAAAATATCACTGTCCTGGTCACAAAAGCAAAGTTTGTGGGGAATAATAGCCATTTTCTATACTTTTGAGGCATAAGCAATTAGGAAATAACACTTACTACCCAGGAACAAAAATTGTGTTACATAGTGTTTTCAAACAAATTTAATTAAATCATTCCCTTAATGCTTTAAAATTGAGTCGATGAGGTCGTTGATGAATGCATTTCTCATTAAAAAGTAGGGGTGCACCGATAAGATTTTCTTGGCCGATACCGATAGCTGATGGTTATCTACCCATATCAGCCGATACCGATAGGATACCGATAATAAATAGACAGTGCAGGTAAACTACTACAACAAGACATAGGGCCTGTATTTAAACATATATAATTTACTTGTTGTATTTATGACAAAAAACAAACAGGTATTGTTTACTTGTTGCATTTACAGTACAACGTTGCATATCTGACCCCCTGTGGACTGGGGTATAGGCGGATATGCGAAAAGGTTGGATTTGCGAACATCTATAGAAAATGACATTTACACATCCATAAATAGGTTAGTGGACAAAAACAACACACAAACTGCTTTAAACACAGGGAAATTCTTTGCTTTAAAAGTAAGCAAACGTAAACCATATTAATTAGGCTACAATACACAGAGTTGCTATGCGGTTTGCTATAAGCCATCTCCATGCAAAACTTAAAAAAAAAAAAATACAAAACAAACAGTAAATGTACAGTAACCTGCACACAAGGGCTTCTTTCTTAACTTTAGAAGTCCCTGCCTCCCTGGTTCTGCTTTCTTAATATCTCTGTCACGGTACTTTGCACTCTTTCTTGATATTGCCAACAGCCGATAAGAAGTTTAGTTTAAATATAGCTTCGGCTATTTTAAACAAATGGCCGGTAAGCATTGCGTTTATGAAGCTTGCTTTGCTTAATTCAAATGCATTTAAAAGCTACAACAACACGGTGCCAATATCTGCAACCGTGCGCTCCATCATATAAACACATTGCACAAAAAAGAGTAAAACACAAAGCTTTCTCAACTGGTGTATTGAAACGTCACTTCTACACACAGCTGACTGACACATGCACGCAGCCTGTCTCTCTTAAAGGGGAAGTCACCAAAAGGCTGATTGCTATAACTCTTTCTTACTGTTTCCATCACGGACACTGCACTTGCTGCCAATACCATTACTCTCATAGCCTAATTTTATTATTATTATTATTATTATTATTTATTTCTTAGCAGACACCCTTATCCAGGGCGACTTACAATTGTTACAAGATATCACATTATACATATTATACATTATTTCACATTATACAGATATCACATTATTTTTTACATACAATTACCCATTTATACAGTTGGGTTTTTACTGGAGCAATCTAGGTAAAGTACCTTGCTCAAGGGTACAGCAGCAGTGTCCCCCACAAGGGATTGAACCCTCTGGTCAGGAGTCCAGAGCCCTAACCACGATTCCACACTGCTGCCCACACTACTCCACACTGCTGTTTATTTAGCAAGGCAGTTAATTGACGGTCGGATATGTGACGTTCCACTGTACTTTAGAAAATGAATACAAAGAATAACGTAGTATTATATTGTGTGCTGGTCAGCAATTTATACATTTGTTTTACAACAGTCACACAAAAATAACACTTTGCATTTGTACTAGTAAAAACACTTCTGTAGAAAACATATATATACATATATATATATATATATATATATATATATATATATATATATATATATATATATATATATAATGTGACATTAACTTTGTGACAGAGACAGAATGATTCTTGGTGATCTCCCTCCCGACCTGTGAGGGTGCTGTGTAAAGGAAACAGTGCCCTGGACTGGATGGCCAGACAATTCATTCCCAAGGTTAAGTGGAAGTCGGCCATCTAGAAAGGGGGCAGAGCTACGGTACACTAAATCATTTACCCGGAAGGGAAACGATGTGGCAGCCGCATCGTTTGCCATATAGCAAGATAAACAAAGATTATAAAAGGTAATTCTCACTTAACATTTAGAGAGCCCACAACTCCTTGGAAGTTAGGGAGATTGTTGTTGTTGCTGCTGTAGTCTTGGTTTTAAAAAAGTGCTTTTCATCGAAACTGTGTACGTTCAAGGATTTGAGGTGATGCCAAGCTGCCAAAGAGAGAGTGACGGAGCAGAGACATCGCAGAGGAAGTTTTGTAACTAAACACGCATCGATGCTTCATTTGAACAATAATTTGTCTGGTTAATACCATTTTCTTACGAATAATAAATACCCCTATATTATTACAGTTTTGTCAGCCTGAAACCAACTACAAAGCATGACTTAGGTTTTTGAATGTCAGTCTGGTAACTGTATATGCTACATGTACTCTAAACTACGAATAATAATAATGATAATAATAATAATAATAATAATAATAATAATAATAATAATAACTTAAACCACTCTTTTGAGATGTATTTACTGCATTTTGATCACACGTTACACAGCACTGAGAAACTAAGTGTCGATGTTCTTGTGTCATTAGTAAGCGCGCCTGACCAAACATTAAATTCTGTGCTGGAAGAAATTTAAGCATGAATATCGGTGTACATTATCGGCTAAAATAACAAAAACTATGATAGCCTTATATCGGTGCACCCCTATTAAAAATTGTCGCAGGTCACATACATCACTTCCTGTCTCAATGACTTGATAAGAGGAACTTGTTAATCAAAATGCATGTTAATGAGATCAAGAAAAATTAATAGAAGCATATTTCGCTGTTATGGAAACTACTAGCGTGCAGGGAGACTGTATATCTATCGGGAATATCTATTTTGGGTATAATTTAAAATTGTGCATTTTGTCATGCAGAATGTACATTTATTTATAACACTTCATACATACAATGCTGATTTACGATTATCTGGCGTGTGGGTAAAAATCGGATGGCACAGATTAAAAAAATAATAATTAGACCCCATTAGTCATTTACTCTCATTCGACCCAGCTTACTATATGGTTAAAAAGAAAAAAAAAATACCATAAGACATCTACGTATATTGGCTGGAATCTATTTTCTTATGATATATCTACTTTTGCATGTATTTTAGTATGTATGATTGTATGCTATATATAAAAACATACGTTTCAAGTGCCATTGGTGTTTGTAGTTGTTAGTTATTATACATGTATACCATGGGCCTCATTTACAAAAGGACACTACATTTGGAGTTAGCACGCATGTAAAGTAGTTAGCCTAACGTGCGCGATAAATCAAAATACTGCCCCATTTACTAAAAAAGAAAGCATTAATTTACGAGCACAGTATTAGGCTAATTTACATACCACACCGTGCACGCTACATGTATTGTGAGTGATAATTTAATGTGCACGATAATGTCAGAGACTTATCTGTGACCACTGTGATATCAAAAGCCCCAGCAGTCCTGGCGTATCTTTTAGTTAGTAGCTTATTGTGAAGGTGGAGGTGGCTTACACTGACCGAAAATGAGCGATCAACAGCACTCAGCAGGGACAGGGCAATGTAAAGTGAAACTGCACTGCACTTTTAATTGTAACATGTATTCTGTGTCTGGTTATTAGGTGGGTGCAATACCTGACTGGAAAATACTTTTTTTCTGACTTCCTGGTGATTGTAAAAGCTCCGCAGTAAATGGCAGACTTGGTGGGCCTCCAGGATGATTGGCTCGATCAACTACCCAGAGGCTGAGATCATGTTTAATCTGACCAACCTCCTGTTAAATCTGACCAAGCCCCGTCCACAGAGCTTGTATCGTTTCAGACCTCTCGTCGTAGCTCAGCCACTCTATCGCCCAGCCCTCCTTCATTTCAAAGTGCAGCAGCGGTGGGTTTTAATATCTTATCTGTCTGTTTAACATTTGTTATTCTAGACGGCTAAATATCCAGGAGCTGTCACGCTAAGCCAGCATCAAACCCACACAACTGTTGTCACAGATTATTGTATTAAATCACCACTTGCACTAAGCACTCACTATTGGACTTGTGATCGTGTGTATAAAGTGTGTGTCATTATTAGTATAAAACATTGTGTAGAGCCAGGTATTATTATTTAAGGTTGCCAAACAAGCAACCCAGCACAAATAAAGAGCTGTTTTTCACCGTGAACTGTGTTGTGATGGTTTTTTAAGTACTTTTTTAAGTACTTCGTTGCCAGTAGCTACATTGAGTCATTAATTTGAACCCTGTACTCTGAACTCTGGGACTAAATGAGGCTTAGAGAAATCAAGTCATGTTTGTACAGTAATTATTTTTGCCCTGTCTAATTATCAGTTACAGACTGTCTTATTATGACTGAAAAATGAAGCTGGAGAAAGATCTAGCAATCTATGTGCATCAATAAGGCACTGCATTCATTAATTCCTCCTACACTTCTCAAAGAAAATTAAAATGCTAATGCCTCTGGGTACCTGCATAAATGAACTAAATATTTCACTGGCTGTTTGAAATCCACTGTTTAAAGACAAAGCTTTCATAAATAATAGCACTATACGCCTATTATTTGATGTATTAAACCTACACAATACCACCAGTCATTGAATGCCATCCTCTTCCTATTGCTGAATTATGAATTACTAACATATTTTATTACCTAAAACAAATGATATCCGTGATCTGGCACTTTGGATCAAACTGAAATTTGCTTTGCTGGCAAAACACTGCTGGAAACACTAGATGGTGTTGGCGCACGCTGATATAAAAGACACTTTGGCTAATCTAACCTTCATTACTTATTTGTGTGGGTGAAAATAGAACTGAAGAGCAGTTCCAGAACTCAGTCAAAGAATCCAAAGAGAGTGAAGGGGGGTGACTTGAGCACAATCATTCAAGAGTCAATTATATTACACACTTTTGCTATTATTAGGTATATTGCTGTGCTGTGATCATGATCACTGTGATCAAGAGCATTGTTTAAAATCATATTTAGATTTTGCCCTAATAGTGTTTTTTATACAACGGACAAAGTTTGTGAGCATTCAAAGTAATGTGTAGATGTTAAAACAAAACATACCGTAGTAATACTACAGCAAGTCCTAACGGGGCACAGTCATGACTTGAATTATGTTTGTTGAATGATCGGAACAAGTTTCAAATATATAAATTAAACTGCAGAGGTATCAGTTAGTTCTTATTTAACACACCTGACCAGATTCGAAGTGTAATAGAAATATTAAGCCTAACCTATACATTTTGTTTATTATAAATGTATAATGATTGGTTTGGGTTAAATAGCCATGATAGTTCCACTCTTGTCAGCTCAAATTACAGCATGCAATTTTACATACAGGATAACAGACAGACGCCTCAGCCGGAGATGTTCGGATAGTCTTGCATGTGCAATAGAATGTCCTTACCAAGTTTCCTCATTATTATATCAGAGCGTCTCTAGATAGCCAGAAAGACAGATTTGTGACATTTCCATAGCAAAAATATAGACACATCTAACTATGTACAAACAGACAGAGCCCCTCCATACACAGTACCCCAGATTTTGACATTCTTAATAACGTGTACTAAAGAATACCTTTAGCAAAGTTTCATCAAGATATGTGAAAAAGATCAGTAGCATTGAAACATTGTAGCAATGAAACCATACATTTCTACTGGCCACCATCTGTAATGGAACTTTACTGAGCGAAACATAGAATACAGCAGTGTACCATCTATTAAGACACTGTGTCAAAGCGTGCGCTGAGGTTAAAACAATGCAACAGTGAAAGGGCAAAGTAACTTATTTAAGAAAATGAAAGAATGCAGCCGAAACTCAAGTCACATTTCCTCAATATGCAGCCATATTAGTTTAGACGTCAATGTCATGGTCAGCAACACATTCAGCCCAAATAATCACTACCTGGAAAGGTTTCTGAAATATGGGGCTTTTACACTGATACATATACAGATAGGCCAGGAGAGACAGGGATGAGACTCATTTCTATTTGTATTTTTTATTGACTTGTCTGTCTTCACCATTTCTGCGAAACAGAAATCTAAATATAGAAGCTCTTCAGCCTTTCCACTTTTGACTGTCCGGAATTTAAGTGAACACTGTAATGTAATACAGTTATTATAATCAGCATTATTGAAATGCACTGCAAAATTATACCCATGCTACAAAACAGGAAAAGCTGCTCTGTTAATCATTCAGGTTCATGTCTCACCCCAAGCAGAATGTAGTGGAAGGCACACCTTTGACAAGTTCACACATTGTGATTCTTTCTTAGCCTTCAGCCATTCATTTGCATACAAGCTAGGTGTAGATTTGGAGAGAGAAAAATAACTGTGGAAGAAATCATTCTGTCAACCTTGTTTATGATAGAGATTTATAAAGAGAACATATGTTGTGGGACACATGGGTACCATCAAGGGTATACAATCCCAACAAAATGATGACTAAATGTGCTGAATGAGATGACAACCCCTCTAAAAGAAAACTCAGTGCCCTAGTCTAACTACATAAACACATTTTTTCTTAAGAAATCTAACTTATTTCCTGCTTACATTTTTGTTGAGCTAATTTAAATAATGACATGCATCTCGCCTGTTGTGCAATGTAAAGTATAGCACGCAGGTCACAACAATGTAGAATTCAAACACCAAATGGCCATTACTTAACTAGAATAGATCAGCTACACAGACACTGTTTAGTAAGCTCAAAGCTGTCAGCTACCAGGCAGAGTGGGAAAGCAATTACAAAATCCAACAAAATACGTGGTTATATAGACAAAGTGTGGGCCTTCATTAAAAAAAGAGAGATTGTAATTTCCCTATAGGTTTCTAAAGAGTTTGAATATTCTATAGAAATAGACTAAAGAAATGCCTATATTATTCTGTAGAAATCTATTGGAAGATCTATATTAGTCTATTGAAATTATTCTACATAATCTAGAGAAATGCACACACTTAAAGGTGGGGTAAAACAAGTCATTATTAAGTGTAGCTATACTTTCTAAACATGTCCTGAAAGTTTCATTCACATTCATTGATTATAAGGTGAAAAAAGGCACATTTGTGGTTAGACCATTTTCAAAAACCTTCGATTCCTCTACCCAGAAGAGCGAGCATGTGTGACGTCACACCAGGACATTCACTGATGTAAACACAATCCATGCAGTAAAAAAATGGCAGATGACAGAAGTGAAGGCGATGAATGCTTCTGAATGGTTAGTAGTAGGCCTAAGTTTAATGTGCATACAGGTTTATGCTGTCAACATACTGAATATGCTATTAATTTGTTAAATCAGCTCAATATCATTGCTATTTTATCCTACACATACAGTCTAGCCTGGCATAGGCAAATATGATCTAAGAAGTTATAAATGTAAAAATCGCAAACTGCGAACTTCAGTGACCTCATTCCAATATTAGTTTACCCATTTTAACATTAGGTAGTCCAAGATTAGTGCTAACCAGGGTCTGTGAAACCACTGGTAAAAGTTATTTTGCTATTAAAAAAAGTTTGTTTACCTTTTCTGCACTTGCGTCTCTCTTCATGGTATGTTGTCGACGGTAAAGTAGCACAGCGCTTTTTTTTTGTCAGTTTCAGGTTTTGAATTTGAATTTCTTGGCAGTATGTTCACGCCTCAAATCTTCTTACTGCTTTTAGTGAAAAGCTTGTGCCAAGCGTATTTATTCAGACGGTGAATTTAGAAGAATATCGCTTGATTATTGCATCTGCATACCTGCAACTTATAAAAACACGAGATCGGGAGGACTCCTTTTTTTGTACTTACTGCACAACTTACTCCGTATTATTGCACAAATCAATATAATAATTCTTACATATACAGTAAATAATGTAAGGTAGCCTGGCTTCAAAATACAAATGTAATAAATTCAACACAAAGCAATAATGTTTCAAAGCAGGAATTGTTAAACTAAACTTAAACCAGAATGTATCATCTAATAACGTAACTCAACCGTACCATCTTAAACATGATCTTACGATCCACGGCAAGTAAGATAGCAAGCATTTTAAAAATAATAATAATAAATGAAGATAACGTTTATATTAAGATTGTCGATCTAAATAATCTGGAGTGATCAGGAGGCACGAGATCAAGTTTGTATGCGGGACTCGAGACGAGAGACTGCAGGAATCCATAGAGAACGATCATTTCACCTCAGCAGTGAAGCCTTTTGTTCTTTGTAAATTTCCAGTGGTTGGAAACTCATGAAGATATACCAATGGGCCTGGTGTGTTGAAGCAACCGTACACTACACATGTATTTACCATGGTGTCTCCCCTGGGCAGGGGTGCCCAATCCTGGTCCTGGAGGGCCGATGTCCCTCCTGGCTTTTGTTGCAACTGTGCCCGAAATTACTTAATTGGACCAACCAAGCCCTTATTAGAAGCTTAATTGGTCCAATTAATCAATTTAGTGTACAGTTTGAACAAAAACCAGGAGGGCATCGGCCCTCCAGGACCAGGATTGGGCAACCCTGCCCCTGGGTGTTTACGTATGTGACTGATCTGCAGATCTGCGAGCTTGTCCTAGTGTGACGTCACGCATAAATTAGCCACAGCTTTGAGTGAGCTGGACTTTTCATAGAGGTGTCAACTTCAGAGTTGTTTTTTATACACTTAGCATTAAAACCTACACATAAAAACTACCTGGATACTTTTATTGACCTACCAACAGTACTGTACAAGCGAAAAAAATCAAAATCATGATACCCCAGCTTTAAGGCAACCACATGCCCTTATATATATATATATATATATATATATATATATATATATATATATATATATATATATATATATATATATTTATATGATTTTCCAGACACTATACTTAGAGAAGCTCAGTTAAGAGTATCGACAATAAACGGAAAGGATGTCTTGTACAAAACCAAAACACAGAATACCAACAATCGTATTCCCCTTGTTCTTACATATCATCCTATGACCAAAAAAGTACAACACATACAAAGAAATTTTAGCAATCTTCAAGATGATCCTTCTACAACTCCTATTTTCAATAACCCTCCTCTAATGTCATACAGAAGAGACAAAAATCTAAGAGAGCATCGGGTCCACAGTAACATTCGACCCAATCTGGACAGTCTTAAGGGTACGTTTCCATGCAATAGGTCACGCTGTGCAACTTGTAAATACATTCACAGCAACACAGTAGTTAAGGGAGCAAAATCCTCATTTACTATCCATGATACTTTTACTTGCAAAGTAAAGGAATAGTATATTGCATTGGCTGCATCAAATGTAACAAGCTATATATTGGTGAAACAAAACGATGCTTGGCTGATCGCTTCGTGGAACATCTGAGAAGTATACGAATTAACACCTCTACCTTTCCTGTCGCCAGACATTTTAACTGGCAATTTGTGGGATGGTTCAATTCTATGGAACTAATGCTGTCAGGAAACAAAAGGAATGTGAACTTATTTTCAAACTAGGCACTTTGGAGCCATTTGGAATGAACATTCTATTCTGAGGTCATCATCATCATCAACATTCTGGAATTTTGTTTAAAAGACTACTTGTTTGTTTTTTATCAACTTCTTAAAGCACTGTTTTTTTGTATTCAGCCGATGAAGGACTTGTAGTCCGAAACGTCCTGATAATTGATTTGTAATCCATTATTCTACCTTTTTAAGTACCTGAAATATCCTTTTTTTTTTTTTCTTATTGATCATTTTGGTACACAGCAGTTTTCCTTTTTCTCAAACTATATATATCTATATATATATCTATATATCTATATATCTATCTATATATATATATATATATATATATATATATATATATATATATATATATATATATATATATATATATAATGTAACAGTTTGTATTATTCTGTGTTGCAGCTGAAATCCTTATGAATAAGTAAGGGTAACATTGTTTTTTAGGAAACAACAAGGCACACAATTTTGAAAGCTACCTCACAAAAATATTATAAAAGTTTACCACAGAAAAAGTCCACATTCATTTTGCATTTCCTAAGGCCATACTATGTAATTACCATAGTTTGCCATGTTTTGTAATATGTTTTACCATATCTCTATGGGCTTTACAATGCTCACCTATGCTTTAGCAAAGCTTTCACTATACTGTATTACACTTTTGATATGATTTTACTAGGGTAAGCATAATGGAGATTTCTGAAAATAAAATATTGTCTGTGCTTGTCCATGGGGAATAGTGATGTGAGATCAAAGTGCCATGCACTTTCTGGGAATGAACATCTGCTCTGAATTGATTTATGCTGCTTTTACTGTTCAGGCGTTGACAGCTTTAATCCCAGTAAACAGCCATAGGGTTGGAAACACAGTATACTTCCAGCATAAAAATAACTTTATATTGACAAGGAGACTTTAGAATGCATCTTACATTCCCTTTCTCTGGGTTTAAATCTGATCAGAAACAGATCTCTATGTACACTATCCTCCTCCACCAAGCATGAATATATGCAAAACAACTAGGATGGCATGTTAAAATGAGCAAGCTATCTGTTTTCTAGGTCTGTACAGTGGGATGACTGGATACACCGCCCCCTGATTACTCGCTCACTAAATAGATTCTGATAAGCAACAGTGAGCAGTACCTGTTATTCATTTACAGCATGAGGCTGGGTGAGACATTTGTTCTTCATGGTGATGTTGATTGTTGACTGCCAACATGTACAGCATGTTTGAAGATATCGACTAATAAAAATGCTAACATTCACAAAGTAAAATGATAAACATTTAGAATTAAACGGGGTGGGTCGTATTGGGGTGATAGCAGGTGAATGTGAATGGAACTGAACTATCCTTATCTCATGCATGACCATTCATATAACATTAACTAATCTTTATAGTATCTTAAAATAGATATTGTAAAAAAAGGACCATGTTAAATTGACATAAGCACTGTTTAACTGTAATGTACTAATCCTATCTAGTATTTCAGCATCTAGGCTCCACATCAACACACTCACTCACTATACTCACTTAGAACCACCAGGTGCCATGCTTTCACTGCAAGATAGAAAACACAGACACATCTGATTCAGAGCTTTCGAATAGTTGTCATATGGGGAGTACTAGATCCACACAGGCAGCGTAAAATGTAGCGTTCCCAAAACCAGTATTGAGTTAACTACAACCCCACCAACTAGCCCTTAATCATAGTTACAAAAATAAATGCTTTAATTATCCCTTACTTCCCCTAAAAATGAAACACTGAATCTAACTACTAGCAACAGTACCTGTTTAGAATAATGTCATTGTATTATCTTTAGTATGACAGACATGAGTATGTGTTAAAGCACAAGAAGCATATGGCAGGATTTTCAGTTTGTAAATGTAACTCCAGTGTTAATCAAGAAATCGGTACGTAGCATTGATTTATGAAATTTCAAGTGGTTGTTGTGCCTATTTAGTTATTAAATAATCATCCTAATGTGATTTCCGACACTATGTTGATTTATGAAATCATGTTAATATCTTATTGAGCAGTGCTTCTTGCGACTTTTGTTTGCTTGGGAATTTGAAAGCAAATCCGTGTTAATTGTTAATTAACTGAAATCTTGGTATAGAAAATGGCATATTAGATATTACAACAGGCGTCAAGGACACAGAGCGATGCATTAGGAATGTGATCAAGATCATTGACATGGATTTTGCCTAAACATATTCCGTAATGTTGTCAGACTCCCCCCACACTTTATGTACAATGTACACTTTCACCTTCACACGTTTGTATGCATATAAAATGTTCTTATAATACTGTAAGTGTTAGGTGGGTACTTCTAATCATGTTGAGTATTTATCGCGGAGGCGAGCAAAGAGTACCAGAGTGTTCTAAATAAATGTACATTCTGCATGACAAAATCCACAATTTTAAATTAAGTTTACAAATTATACACAACATAGATATTCCTATTATTTTTTATTTCCATTTGGCTGCTGGTCGCTGGTGGGACAGCCGCCTCCCTGTATGCTCGTAGTTTTCATAACAGCAAATTATGCTTCCATTCATTTTTCTTGATCTCATTAACAATTTACCCCTTTTACATGATCAGGCTGTTGTGTACCCAGACTTATTTAAATGAGTGTTGCCAGTCTTGCATAGCCTACAACAGGCATAGAAAACTATTGTCAGATAGAACAGTACACTGTGTAACTTATATATACTGTAAAAAAGGATAGCCTAACTGTAATGTTTATCAGTGTTTCTCAAACACTAATACACATTTTACTGTATTAGTCATTGGTCATAGTCCTTATACAGTATGCCCTATTTTGAACTTTGTAGTATAGTAACTACAACAAAGTATAGTAATGCTGTATTAAAGTAACGCCAACATCAGTGAGTACTCTGCAGTTTTACGGCAAAGTTATTTAATGTGTACTGACGGATAGTGGCTACACGAATATATTGGAAGCAGTACATGCATACACTTAACATTGTCCAATATAGCTGGAAAAAGCTAATCTAATTAAATCAAAGATGGAGCATGCACCAGGCTTGGGTGCTTGCAGCCGGCACATAGACTTCCATGTCCTTTGTTGGAATAATATATTTATGATGCCCCATTTCAATTTTGTTCAGGCAAAACATAGCAAATAATTCATGAAAAGGCATAGCTGCACTCTGTATCAAAAGTCTCTGCAACATGTCTCTGTATTGCACTGATCAGTTCAGGGCTTTGTCTTGCAATAACATACATGGTGGCAACACCGACAAGGTTAAATGACATCTTCTCACAATATTATAACACATTAATGATACTGTGTGGTCGAGCTGTTGTTGCAGTGACATGTGGGTAGTGATGTCATGGACCAGGAAGTAACCAAAGGCAAGAAATGGCGGATGTGAAACTGCAGCGCTACGGCTCTCAGCGTTTTAGTAAATAAACAAAAGATTTAAACAAACAACAAACAAAAAGGCACAAGGGCCAAACAAATAAACAAATAAGTATCGTGCTGGTGAAAACCAGCACACTTAGCAGTTGTTTTTAACAGTTTTTTAAGCTCTCCTTGCTCGCTCTCCCGTACTCTCCTCTGTACACTCTCCGCTCTAGCGCGGACAACTGGAGGCTTTTATATTCGGTTAACTAGCTGTTAATTATCTTATTACCCCTCGGCCACAGTCTACACGAGTTTAGTAAGGATGTGTGACTGTCAGCTCGTTAAATAATCAGTAGCTGATCAGTCACGCATCCTCACGAGGTTTTTAAAATACAAAACAATAACAAATAACAATCGGCTTTCGCCGTAATATAAATAAATAACAAACAAAGGGGCGGGACACTCCACCAAAAATTGTCATGAATATTCCTCATGACACAGCATTGTTATGATAAAATATTTTCATTCAAGGAAAGGGTGGGTAAAACTCAATTTTCATAATAAAACAGTGAGCTTACCCTCTTGACAGGGAAACGAATAAACAGCATTTCATGAATTCAGTACTGACACCATCACCATGTAACTTTCCTCATATTTATTTATATTATGTTTTACAGCAGTAGGCTAGTTGCACATTGCATACTAGTATTTTATACAGTATACAGTATGCATGGCACTGAGGCTACTGTATACTGATTGTACTGGTACAGTAAATTTAAACAGAGACATAAAACCTTTGTAAAAATACAATACAGTTCCTGTATTGGTACAGTTTTGTTTGATGTTTTCTTGTATTAGACATTAACAATGTAAGCCCTTTATTATTACAGCAAATCAAACACACATATTCATTACAAACAATGCCATGATGCGCTCATAGGGTTTGAGGTTCATTGGAACACACATTTTTGTAGGCTGAGGGGTTCTTTCAGCACCGTAAGGTCAAGCACAGGGCACTGACTTCATCTTCCGTAACACACCTGAAAAAATTGTACAGTGATACAGCACTATAAACCATGTGATTGCAACCAGTGTTTGTGGAGGGGGCAAGGGGGTATATGTAGTCTTTTTAAAATGCCCCCATTAATAAAACTCCAAATGCGGTGTAATATGTGCGGAAATGGTAAAACATGTTTTCATGCTTTTTATTTGTCACACTATTATAAAATGCTTTTTTTTGAGAATATGACAAGATTTGCACGATAACCCACATTTTCAATGACAGATTCATCTGCATAAACCCTTCCTCATTGGTATTTTATTAATGGGCGCTACATGTAAAATGTATTTATATAAGAGTTTAACATTTTCAAAACGCTCACATGTATTTTAATGAACTGAACTTATTTAGATGCATAGCTGGTGTGAGACCCAAGGACTTTACACTGTAACCTGCTGTGAGACAAAGGATTGCACTGCTTGCTTGTTTTCAACAACTGTAACTTGCTATCATCTATACTGCTTACAGTGAGTATACAATAAAGTATTTTAAATTAAACTTATAGGAGTATACATGATGACATCATGTAGTCTAGTGTTTCTATATGTCACTTGGACTGTATACAGAACACTAATACAAATAGAGATGAAGCGAAAGGTAAGCAGCAAACTAAAATAGTAAAAAAACAAAAAACAAAAAACACATCTGAATCAGCTTCTCAACAGCAGTAGTGTTGTGTCAGCAGCATTCATGAATGGCAGTCTGCAGAGGAATTGGATGCATTTAATAAAGTACAGACGGTAGTTGTTGTTTACTCGATGGCTGATTCTCTCATTTTAAATCAACATTTTAAATTATATGTCAGCATTAACTATTGTTGATTTGCTCCATTTCTTTTTTATTGAAATTGCAACGTTGGTTAAAATATGTGTTGGCATTGTCACGAGAGACACATTTTTTAATCAGTTTGAATGTAATGAACCAGACCAGTAGAGAGGTACTACTGACACATGAATAAGTGCTGTGAAATGTGATTTTCCACACAAAAGTATAATGGAAAGGAAGGTTTAACATGGTTCAATCGTTCACAAGTACATTTAGCATTTTAAATCATATATGATTTAACCCTTCTATTAAAAACTTGACATAATACACCCCTGGAATGTCAGGTTAACATCTGATTGACAAGAGTTACATCATCTATACGATACCAACATCCCTGATTATGCATATGAATTAAAAGGGGATCAATGATGTTTGCTTTTGTAATCATGAATCATTAAATCATTGCACACCTCCTCGCTCCTACCAGCCCCAGAATGCTTTATGTAGAAGCTGTGGTGCATGTTAATTCAGGGCTGAACACAGTGGAGATTTTTAAAAAAGTTTGAACAACCCTTTTGATCTTTCAAGCAACTGGCTAAGGCAAGCACGAAAACAAACCCTTGATTTTAATTGAAAGTTACCCAGGCATATGACAATGAATATGAATATGAATGTTGAATATATATATATATATATATATATATATATATATATATATATATATATATGTCCCGCGTTATACCGCCCCCCTTATAACGCCACCCTCGCATATCACAAGCCATCGGGGCCACAAATGTATTGACACAATGCGTAAGAAAGCATAAAGAGCCAATGGGGGGATGGTATCGGTGGATAGTATCGGGGATAGGGGGGCGTAATGAGTCACGCAACAGCCAATCAAGGCTTTTTTTACTTTGTAGGTTGATAAGGTCATGAACTCATCTCATGTATAAAATAGGCCTAATTTACAAATTAATTCATGATATTGCAACCTAAATAATGTTTATTTTTTAATAGCTCATTAGCATAAATTCCAAATTTATCCGGGTAGGGGGAGTAGACATCCTAAGTGGAGACAGGAATGTACTGGAACAACATTATTTTCGTACCGTTTAGATTTTAATGTTCAAGTGGCAGTGCTTAACAATTGTAACTTTTGTAAATTGACTTAATATCTATTCCATATTTTAAAATAATCCCGATTAGAAAGATGAATCTGCTTGGAATATCCTTACAAAAAAGAAATCATGAAATAAAAAAAAATAAAAAAAAATCTTCAATTAAAAGTCTAAGACCAGGCGCGTCGCGTCCATTGAGGCAGCAGAGGTGTCCGCCTCGGTAAAAATCGGCTCAATTCTTAATTGTGAAGATTAAAAAAAAAAAAAAAGTACCCACTTTATTTTTTAAGAGTGTAAAATTGAGATTATATATATATATATATATATATATATATATATATATATATATATATATATATATACTGTATATATAAAATACTATTTTTAATTTCTTCACATTACTGTGATCTCGGGCTGTATAGACACTGCGGTATGTCAATTTTGTGCCACAAAGACGTTTCTCATTAGTCAGTTTCCCAAGTTACTCTGAAACGGAGAAAAAACCAACCAATTACACATTTCTTTCTAACGATGCCAACTCTTGGTAAGAATTTATCATTTATACTGTTGTTTTTCCCCTGCGCAATGTGATGTTTAGCTGCAATACGTTTTGATAAATCTTTTTTTTTTTTTTTCATGTAGAATGTTTTAACTACAGCACAGCAAAAATCCTAGTACCTGTTTTTCTGATGACATTAAATGTGTAGCTAAACCAGGATAGCTGGCTGTATGTTTTTTTTTTTTTTTCTCGTCACTTTAATTGGACAGTCAGCTCGTCCAAATATCACCCTACCTGCCATAGCATAGTGTTTTATTATAGCATAGTGGCTGTCTATTTGCATCTATAGTGACCTGGCCTGTGCGCTAGGCAGCACCAGGACCTCTGCGACCGGTTTCCCCCGCCTGAAGTACTGTACTACTTTCTATCGTCGATTTATATTGACAAAAGAATATTAGAATTGTGTGAGAAACTGTGTAAACGTTCAAAGGAGAGCTAGCGTTCAGAGGTGGGAACATCACGTTATTATTATTATTATTATTATTATTATTATTATTATTATTATTATTATTGTTGTTGTTGTTACTTTTGGTGAATACCTTGTCAAAGTACTATAGTTCCCTTTCAAGTCGAAAATAACCATCAAGGTATGGGATATGCCGTCAGGCAGTAGGGATTGGCTGAGCTTTATAGCAAAGCTGCCGATAGGCCTCCGCGTGAGCTGCCGTGTAAGCCCGCCCCCCTGGGAGCTTACTACACGCAGCGCGCGGAGACTCTCTTCCTCTTTTGTCTTCAGCATTGGTAGCGGTAGGTACTAGAGCTTGTAACTGTCTGTACTCATTGAGCTTAGGCTTGAGAAGCTGGTTTTTGCCCCTTCTCCGAGTTTATTTCAGTTGCATTTATTGTTGGTATATTTGGTTATATAATTGTGTATATATATTTTATATATTACTTTATATATCCTTTCACGCTTTGCTTTGGCATCGCGTTTTTGTTAACCTCGTGGTCTTCGTCTTCTCTTTATTAGTATATTTCTAATATTTAATTGTGTGTTTTTTGGGTTTTGCATATATATTATATATTTGTTATATATATATATTTTATTTGGACGCGCGTCCTTGGCCTTGGCCACGTGTGTATTGCAGCCTCGGTCTTGCCTGGCTAGACCGTGTGTGTATGTGGAGTCTGCTCTGCAGCCCTCTATAAATCTTCCACTGCTGTGTGTTCCCCACCGCGTGGTAGCTGTACGGTTTGCCCTACAGTCGCTCATACAGTACACTAAGCACTTGCTGCAGCGTCCCAAAAAAAAAAAAAAAAAAAAAAAAATCCCTTTTCACCATTAAGAAGACGACCACAAAGCACAATACTCCCGTAAGCACCAAGGTAAGTATTTCACCAAATAAGACACTGTACCAGCACTAGAAAATCCGCTCTGCGGGTCAGCTGACGCTTAGGCGTCTCGTGCTAGCGTCTCGACGCTCGGTACTCGCTCTGCGTGGTGTCAGCGCTTCGGCGCTTGATGCAGCGCTTCGGCATTTGGTGCAGCGCTTCCGCGCTTGGGACTCGGTGCTCGACGCTCGGTGCTCGGCGCTTCGACGCTACACGCTCGGCGCTCCGACGCTACACGCTCGACGCGTCGGCGTTCTGACGCTTGACGCTAGACGCTCGACGCTCGGCGCTTCGACGCTAGACGCTTGGCGCTTCGGCTCTCGACGCTCGACGCTCGGTGCTTGACGCACTTTCGATGTTTGCTGTGCCGTGCTCGACGGAGATGTCGGGCTTCCATCGTTGCACGTCTTGTCAGGCTAAGCTGCCTGCCAGTGACCCACACAATGAGTGCGTGGCATGTCTTGGGCCAGAACACGCCGCATCCGCGCTGGCGGATAGGGCTTTTTGCCACCTTTGTGCTGGTTTTCAGCTACGCACCCTTCTGCAAAGGGCTAAGAAATCAGTGGGTGGGCACTCTCCCTCCTTGGGATCTTCCCACACCGTTTCAGCCCCGCCGTCGTCTACGGCGACGCCGCCAGGGCGACTGCAGCTCTCCACGAGCCCAGCCTCCCAGATTACAGCTGGTCAGAGGTCCCCCACCAGACGCGCTAGGGCTCGCAGCCCCTCCCCTTCTAGGGTATGCCCTCGTCGGGAGGCTAGGTCGCCCTCCAGATCGCCTCGACGTAGAGGACGCTCTCGTTCCCCTCGTCGCGACAGGCGATGCAGAGACAGGTCGGGGGTGGTAGAGTTAACCTCCAAGATGTCTCAGTTCATGGAGGTTATGATGGGACAGCAGTCTTTTCTCATGTCCCTAGCTAATGCAGTGCCTCGAGCCCCAGAACAACTCACTGGGCCCGTCGCCAACCAGCCAGTGGCTCCTCTACAACCTCCATTGGCCGTTTCCCTTCCACTGCAACCTCAAAAGGACTGGGATATCGATGCCATTTCCAGGGATGCATCTGACATCCTGGAAGGGGACAGTATAGAGGCTGAGGTAGCCTCCCAGCACTCGGATCAGGTCGCTGAGTCCGAGGTGATGGATACTGACGACCCTATGTGGTCTGTGGTGGACAGAGCAACCCGCCACTTGGGCATCGATTGGCCTAAGACAGAGCTTCCCCGGCGATCTCTGTTTGAGTCACCTTCAGCCCAGTCCCATCAGTCCAGGATGCTTCCGGCATTCCCGGACTTTGTTAAAGAGGTGCAGTCTACTTGGGGGGCTCCGGCCTCTGCTCCTGTGACGTCTTGCAAGGCTTTGGCCTTTACTATGCAGGGGGCTAGTGAGGCCGGTTTAGCGTCCTTTCCACCGGTGGATGCTGCGTTCGCCGCGTTAGTGAAGACGCCGACACTATCTGGGCTTACTAAAGACCCAGCTTGCCCCAATAAGCAGTGCAGGACCACAGAGATACACCTGAAAAAAGGGTACTCTGCGGCCACAGAGGCAGTCAGACTGTCTAATATAGCCAGTCTACTGACGGTTTACCAGGCGGCACTCTTTCGAGACCTACCTGAGTGCCCTTCTGCGGCCCTCAGAAGCGAGCTAGGCACAGTCAGTCAGCTGCTGGTGAAGCTAGCCTAGCTCAACGCGCGGGCTCAGGGCAGGAGCATCGCGTCTATGGTGGTGGCCAGAAGACAGCTCTGGCTCTCGCAGGCGAGAGTGCAGGAGCCTGACAGGCCCCTTTGCTGGATGCTCCGATTACACCCGGACACACATTTGGTCCGGCGGTGGAGGAGATGTTGCAACGCTCCGTCAAGGCGCAGGAGGCGTTGTTGCAAATGGCTAAGATGTGGCCAAATAAACAGTTCCAGCCAAATCGGCCTCAGGAACAGCCATGGCGTAAGACACCGCCACAGCAGCAGGCGCAACCACGGGGTAGTAGGACCTC
Source organism: Acipenser ruthenus (assembly GCF_902713425.1). Taxonomy (NCBI): domain Eukaryota; kingdom Metazoa; phylum Chordata; class Actinopteri; order Acipenseriformes; family Acipenseridae; genus Acipenser; species Acipenser ruthenus. The sequence goes on along the minus strand of NC_081207.1, from coordinate 12,149,128 downwards.
CCCCGTAGGTCCATCAGCACGCGGCCAGCCTGGGTTTGCAAAACCACGGCGCGTAGAATGGCGCCCTAGAGGAGGTGGCAGGTCACGTCCTTGTGGCTCTGGCCAGGCCCCTCGTGAGCGAGCACAGCCAAAGCAGCCCTGAGGCATCCAGGCAGCTGTTAGCCCACCCTTACACTGTTCCACAGCTCCAGTTCTGGCAACAATGCACCAACGACATCTGGGTGCGCAAAACTATATCCACTGGGTACACCCTTCAGTTCCAGTTAAAGCCTCCCCCCTTCAGGTGGGTGGTCGTAACTGCAGTGAAGGACCTGGTTCAGTCCTCAGCTCTGAATGTGGAAATACAGGCATTGCTCAGGAAGCGTGCCATTCAACAAGTAGACCCTGCTCTGATCGACCAGGGGTTCTATTCCAAATACTTCCTAGTGCCCAAAAAGGACGGCGTGTTCCGCCCTATTTTAGATCTGCGAGTACTGAACAAATACCTACGGCGGTTATAGTTCAGGATGCTTACGCACAGGCACATCATCCAGTCAGTCCGACACGGCGACTGGTTCACCACCGTGGACCTGACAGATGCGTACTTTCATGTTCCCATTTGCCCGGGTCACAGGAAGTATCTGCGTTTCGCATTCCAGAGCAGGGTGTATGAGTTTTGTGTCCTCCCATTCGGCCTGTCACTAGCTCCTCGAACCTTTTCCAAATGTATGGATGCCATTTTAGCTCCCTTGCGGGCTCAAGGCGTCCGACTGCTGAACTATCTGGACGACTGGCTCGTCTGCGCGCAGTCAAAGGAGCAGTTAGCACAGCACACAGTGATGGTTGCAGACCATCTTCAGCGGCTAGGTCTGAAGGTCAATTCAGAAAAGAGCCGCCTTGTGCCGAGCCAACAGACCGAATTCTTGGGTCTGCATCTGGACTCAGTGTCCATGGAAGCAACCCTGTCGACACAAAGAGTTGCCTCGCTGGAGCGGTGTCTCTCCCTATTCAGGTTGAGAGAAACAGTCAGCATGGAGCTGTGTCAGCGCATGCTGGGGTTGATGGCTGCCGCCTCACAAGCCCTTCCTTTGGGCTTACTACACCAGAGACCTCTGCAGGCCTGGTTCAATGCCTTCGCGTTGCATCCGCGGAGAGACAAACACCGCAGGTTGAGGGTATCCCGAACCTGCTGGGAAGCACTGCGCTGGTGGAAAGTTCCGTCGAACATCCGCCAGGGCGTACGCTTGGGTCCCATCTTCCGAAGGGAGGTTATTACGACCGACGCTTCCAACCAGGGTTGGGGAGCAGTCTGGAACGGGTCGGGGACTCGCAGAGTGTGGTCAGAACCCTGGAGGTCGGCCCACATCAATGCTCTGGAACTCAGAGCAGTGGACCTCGCCCTTCGGCACTTCTTGCCAGTGCTTCTAGGCAAGCATGTGTTAGTGCGGTCAGACAACACCACAGTTGTGTCGTACATCAACCGCCAGGGCGGCTTGCGATCCCCCGGTCTTCACCGGATGGTAGCACAGATGTTGCTATGGACACAACTCTCTGCGTGCGGTTCACCTACCGGGCAGAGTCAATTACGCAGCGGATCTCCTATCCAGAGGAGGCCCGCTTGCAGGCGAATGGCGTCTTCACCCTCAGGTGGTAGAGCACATCTGGGAATGGTTCGGCACAGCGCAAGTAGATCTCTTCGCTTCGCGAGAGACCACGCACTGCCCCCTATGGTTCTCTGTGAAGGACCTCGACAGCCCCCTAGGAGTCGATGCACTGGCTCACGAATGGCCGCCAGGGCTCCTATATGCATTTCCACCGATTCCGATGCTTCCCGCCTTCTTGGAGAAGGTCAGGGTAGAGCAAGCGACAGTGATTCTGATCGCTCCTCGGTGGCCTCGGAGAATATGGTTCTCGAGTCTGGTGCAGTTGTTGCACGGTCGCCCGAGGGAGCTCCCTCTGCGAGCGGACCTGTTGTCTCAAGCCCAAGGAGGGCTATGGCACCCGAACCCCAAGCTCATGCAGCTATGGGCTTGGCCCCTGAGCGGGAGCGCCTGTCAGCCCTAGGGCTTTCTACGGCGGTGATTTCGACCATTCAGAGCGCCAGAGCACTACTAGGTCACAATACACGTACAAATGGCAGTTGTTTCAGAATTGGTGTCTGGCAGAGGGCCATGACCCAATATCCTGCCCTATGGCAGTGATATTACAGTTTCTACAGAAACTGTTAGATGAAGGGAAATCTCCCTCTACACTTAAAGTGTATTTAGCCGCCATTTCGGCTTGCCATGTACGCATTGACGGTTTATCACCAGGTTGCCATTTTCTGGCATCGCAGTTCCTGAAGGGCGCAAGACGTTTGCGGCCTCCGAGAATGACCAGTTTACCGTCATGGAGCCTTGACGTGGTGCTAGAAGACCTTACCAAGGCACCGTTCGAGCCTCTCCACAGCGTGGATATGAAGCTCGTGTCTATAAAAACTGTGTTTTTGCTGTCTGTGGTATCAGCCAAACGCGTGAGCGAGTTACATGCGCTTCCAGTGCATTCGTCATGTACTCGTTTCGCAGGAGACGGTTCTAAGGTCTCCATGCGCCCTAACCCGGCCTTTTTACCCAAGGTCATATCCCCGTTTCATATGAACCAATCAGTCGAGTTGATGGCTTTCCATCCTCCTCCTTTTTCTTCCCCAGAGGAAGAACGGTTACACATGCTCTGCCCCGTGCGGGCATTGAGGTGTTATATTGACCGTACAACGACTGTGAGGCAAACGGAACAATTGTTCATATGCCATGGTTCTAGGACTTTGGGTCAGCCGTTGTCTAAACAACGCCTTTCCCATTGGATAGTGGATGCTATTAAATTAACTTATGAATCTGCAGGCCTTCCGCCACCAGGGCAGTTGAAGGCGCATTCCACTAGGGGTATGGCGACATCCTGGGCCCTCTTTAGAGGAGTGCCGGTGTCTGACATTTGCACAGCAGCCAGTTGGGCTACACCGCATACTTTCATGAGGTTTTACCGGTTGAATGTGCGGATTCCTCTGCTCCACTATTTGGAGAATCTGTGCTACACTCTATGACGCCTCAGAATGCGGACATATAGAGTGGTTGATAAGATGGTGTTGACTATTCCACCTTAGGACAGGTGTCATTGTGAGCATAGACGCTGAGGCGCAGCTCCGCATATGCGCAGATGTACTGCCTACACAGTTGCGTTACGACGTAAGTCTGTCCTACTGCCGAGAATCCTCCCTCGCGACGGCTTGGGTACACTGTTCCCATACCTTGATGGTTATTTTCGACTTGAAAGGGAACGATAGGTTGCGGATGTAACCCCAGTTCCCTGAAAGAGAAAATAACCATCAAGCCGCGAGGTCGCTCCGGAAGCCTTCACGGCCTGAAGAGCAAAAGAGGAAGAGAGTCTCTGCGCGCTGCATGTAGTAAGCTCCCAGGGGGGCGGGCTTACACGGCAGCTCACGCGGAGGCCTATCGGCAGCTTTGCTATAAGTTCAGCCAATCCCTACTGCCTGACGGCAATATCCCATACCTTGATGGTTATTTTCTTTTTCAGGGAACCGGGGTTGCATCCGCAACCTATCGTTTTACACGAACAGCACCAGTCCCAGTGTCAGCACCAGTCACAGTATCAGCACCAGTCACAATGTCAGCACCAGTCCCTGTGTCAGCACCAGTCAGTGTCAGCACCAGTCCCAGCAGTGTCAGCACCAGTCAGTGTCAGCACCAGCCCCAGCAGTGTCAGCACCAGTCACAGTGTCAGCACCAGTCCCAGTGTCAGCACCAGTCCCAATGTCAGCACCAGTCCCAGCAGTATCAGCACCAGTCTTACCAGTCAGCAGCAGTTACCAGTCCCAGCAGTGTAAGGCAACTTAAGTAACAGTGAACCAAATGCAAGTCAATAAAGGTATGAACCCATCTACTTATTAATACTGATGTTATATTCTTGTCCTTTTAAAATCACATATTTCTGACAGTGTGAATATGGTCATTTTAGGTTGCTGTGGTTTTGCTGGGAGACAATTAGTTTTAATCTTTGAAATAATATGGGTAATCAAATTTTATCATTAACATCATCATCCAAGGGACTTAATATTGCTTTGCAGTTTGCATGAACAGTCTTCAGGCTTTATAAAATGATAACTTTTACCTTTGTAACATGAACAGGATCTGCAAGAGGTTTGTTCAACTTTTTTTTTTTTTTTGCCTAAGTAAAAATCCAATCCTAGCTACGCCCCTGAAGACAATATTTAAACTCATACTACAGCTGGTAACGCAACCAAAATGATTATTATTAATACATCGCTGGCAACATATAGTGTTAACTTATACAATAAGATGTCGTACAAGAAAGTTACCTGAAACAGTTGTAATATAAAATTTGAAGTTATTCCACCCGTGAGGGGCACTGATTCTTTCTGATCGCGGTGGGATCAGGCAGGCAGCATACCAGTAGAGAAATGAGACCACAATATTATGTCAGGCAATGAACATTGTTTTATTAAATACAGGTAGTAACTATACTTAACAAATAGGGCAGATCTAGAATACACAGTCACGGCATGGGGGTTGCACTGCCCGTTAATTAAAACAATAACTCAAATACAAGATTTCAATTTAAAACTAAAGGGCAGTGCGGCTCAATACGATTGCGGAGACGGAGCTCACTAAAAACAACAATAAAACCAATACGCCCCCATCACCAGCACTCCTCTAAAACCCAATGCCTTTTAAAATAATAAAATTGTTTCAAAACACACACGACAGAATGAAGACAAAAAGCACAGGCAGGGATGCGCCCTGAAATTCGGCGGCTCTTTGTTTCATTTTTGTATTCTCTAACCACCCGCCGAATCAGGGTCCAGTTGCCAATACTCCTGCTGGCAGCACGTCAGCCTCCACTCCAAACAAAGCCAGGTTCACATCACACTGGACAAGTCCATCTCTGGAATCATGACATCAGGAACATTTATACTGCTCAGCTTCTCCAAAATCAATCAATTTAGACATATGGGAGCTGCAAACAGGAGAGTATTAACTAACAGAAAATAATGTGCCAAAATAAACGTGCTTAAGTGATCAAATAAAATAAAAAATACATTAAATAAAAAGTGAATATAATAGAATAATGAAGTCAAACATGCCTATTTAAAGTGACGTGAGCAACCTCGCTATATTAGTAATTAGATTTCATACAAGACTATATTCAACGTTGTGTTAATACATTTGTGGCCCCGACGGCTTGCCATACTCGCATACCACCAGCTATTCTTTATGAACAAATGTCACCAATATAAAAACAGTGCTATTTTTACTTGTTATATCACCACCCCGCTGTCCGCCATCCGCCAACTTCCCAAGTCAAGCAAACGTAAATATAAGCATTGTAGTTTCCCTCATTGTAGCACCAGCGAAATAATCATGGCCAATTATAACAACAAAGTTATGCAGTTAGCTTTGACTCGCTTTCCTAATTCGTAGTTAACTGAACGTTCATACCAATGTCATCAACACTCCTGCTCCCAAAGCAAAACAGAAAGTACAAAATGGTGAGTCGACCCTACATTTACCACCCGAGCAAAAGAAACAAATCTGCATGTATGCATCTGAAAATAAGAAAGCAAGACATCGCAAATGTTTTCTCGCCTATGTGAGGCATACTGTTAATGGATAAAAACAAATGGCTTACCTTGATGGAACAGGTTGATTTGTTTAACCTGAAAAATGCTTGACACAGTCTAAAATAAGTGACTTTTAAAAACCGCAGTACAAAAAAAAAAATTTAAATTAAAAAAAAAGTCCGGTACGAGGTTTGTTTGTTTACGTGCAAGTTTTGCACAAATGAAGGCTGTCTTAAACTAAAGCATCAGTTTTGTAAACAGCAGAAAAGATGATAGAACATCACTAGTAGACCTAATGTTGTGTTAAGAACTAGTACTGTAGTTTTAAAAAAGATTAATGTTTTATTAAAATGGCCTGGAGATACTGTAATTGTATAACTAAAAAAATAAAACGTTAGAATTTACTGCAAACATAGGTTGTGGGTGTGTGTGTTTTTTTAATTTTTTTATTTTGACCCTCACTTTAACGCCAACCTCGCTTATTGCCCGTTTTTGCCCATGGCCCTTACCAGGCGGTATAAAGAGGGCTGACTGTGTATATATAAAGGCTAAATGTTGTATTTGTATTGTAAAGGACACTCTTTAATATAGGTAACCTCAAAATGTGAATAACACGCTTTGTATTCAAGTATCATTATCAACCATCATCACAAGTTTGACATATATAAAATACACATGGAATATAAAAGGAAAAGTTTAAAACATATCACATTTCATTTAGGTTTTAAAAAGTTTCATTTGAATTGTGAAGCTAAAGTTAAACAGGCCTGTGATTCAGAATCTGATGTGATTCCTATAGCCCAAGGGAGTTTCATTTAATGCTTGGATTGGTGCCAGGTCAAAACATATTTTTAAATATAAAGCACTGAAGACAATTTGTTGAAATGTTTTTTACCTTTAACACAGGATCAACCGGTATCCTGTCAGGAAAATCACCCATGATTGTGTCAACCATCAATGAGTCACAAGCTGTTTTGTTTATTTCTAGTCTAGAAGAGTAAGAAATAATACACACTAATAGACACTATATTTAAATAATAATATAAGAAAAATTACGAACGAGAGGAGGCCATTTGGCCCATGAATTGTATGGTCATCTGGTTCCTAGCTGATTAATCTCAAAAGTTTGTCAAGCTGGCTTAAAATACCCAGTGATTCAGCATCAACATTGTGACTAGGTAACCCATTCCATACCCTCACCACTCCGTGAATGAAGAAGGGTCTCCTATCCTCTGTCCTAAATCTAAGACGAAATGTGTTTTTATTTCACAAACTACATTATATCATTTGATTTAGTTTATTGAGTTATGAATATTCACAAAATCATGTAGTATTCTTGTTTTAAACCACTTGTTTTCTAGTTACAAAAGAAATGTTCCTGTGATGATATTCTGTGCGAAATAACCCTTTCAAGCTTATCCTCACTGTCATTAACTGAAATTTCCATGAAAGATATTTTTCAGATGAAAGTGTGGGTTTGCTGCCAGGTTCTTCAAACCACTTCTCTTTCAAGAATAAGCATCTTATTCTGCCAAGATTTTCACAAGATCACAGATTCTGATGTTACAGCTGTCATTGGGGTATTCATTATAATGAGAGAATGTAGTATGCAGGCAAATCATTTTAAAAACTCATTACTCCTGAACATTAAATTATCATTCTACCATATTAATTTAATTCACAAGCAAAGTCTGTTTGTTGAGGATTTCAGAACGACATCATTAACATTTCACAAACAGCATTCACTTTCTTTCTTAGCTTCCCAAATCTGAACAGATATAGGCCCAGATATTCTAAAGGTTTGCGCACCGCGCAGAGGGTTATGCGCATCGCAAATGGCCGTCATGCACGAATGCACAAAATATGCCATACTCGAAACTTCTTTTTGCGTGCCACAATCTGTTTTGCGCTGTGCACAAATATAATGTATGCATAGCACAATTTGTGGTCGACAATTTGCGAGATCCTGCCATGTTCGAAAATATGCGCCAAGCACAAAACCAGTTTTGCGCAAATTACGCACATCACTCCAGCACTCACTCATCCAATCACTGAAGTGAAATGCAGGAGCTTTCCGAGGTACTACAGCAATGGAAAACACCCAGCGATCATACAGGGTTCCGTCCACATCTATATAATGATTATATTCAAAAGAACGATTGTGATAGCAGCATCACTAGTTTTAATACATGTTTAAAAAATAAACATGGAAGCTGCAATCATGATCATTCTTTTTTGTCAAGCAAGTTATAGATATATACAACAACAACAACAACATTGTATTTATATAACGACTTTCAGTGGCACTTTACAAGATTTAAACAAACACAAAGAATAGGAACAATTAGGTACAGTTAAAACCAGTTAAAAGTTCAGTTAGGTGCAGTTAAAAGCCAATTTAAAATAGTAAGTCTTTAAAGAAGTTTTAAAAAACTTTTAATTATTATTTATTTCTTAGCAGACGCCCTTATCCAGGGCGACTTACAATTGTTACAAGATATCACATTATTTTTACATACAATTACATTTTTTTTTACGCATTATTTTTTTACACATACAATTACCCATTTATACAGCTGGGTTTTTACTGGAGCAATCTAGGTAAAGTACCTTGCTCAAGGGTACAGCAGCAGTGTCCCCCACCTGGGATTGAACCCACGACCCTCCGGTCAAGAGTCCAGAGCCCTAACCACAACTCCACACTGCTGCCCAATATAATTTGGCAAGGAGTTCCAAAGTCTGGGTGCATAAACAGAAAAAGCCCTGTCACCCTGAGTGCACATCCTGGAGTTGGGGACAACCAACAGACCAGCCTCAGAGGAATGCAGGTTGCAAGCAGGGACATAGAGAGTAAGCAGGTCATCAATATGAAGGAGCAGTGCCATTTAGAGCTTTATAGGTTAGCATTACAATTTTAAAATCAATCCTAAAGTTAACAGGCAACCAATGGAGTTGACATAGTACAGGTGAAATATGATCACGAGATTTTTATCTTGTTAGGATATGTACAGCAGCATTCTGGACATAGTGGAGCCTTCTAAGAGTATTATTAGGAAGGCCAGAGAACAAAGCGTTGCAGTAATCCAATCTCGACCTGATAAGTGCATGAACTAACCTTTCTGCACCAACTGATTATAGAAAAGGATGTAAACGGGCAATATTGTGGAGGTGAAAAAAGGCTGTCCTAACAACACTGCGTACATGAGGTTCAAAGGTTAAGGAGGAATCCCTAATAACACCCAAGTTCCTAATACTAGAACTGACTTTAATATCAGAACCATCTAATGACATTGAGAAGAAAGTAAATTCACAGATCCCAGTAGCAAAATTTCAGATTTGTCAGAATTTAACTGAAGGAAATTATCATGCATCCATCTGTTTATATCAGCTATACAGTCCAACAGAAGAGAAACTGCTATGTCAAAATTTGTTTTAAAAGAAAAATAAACCTGGGTGTCATCGGCATAAAAATGAAAATTTACAATGTTTGAAAACCTGACCTAAAGGCAACATATAAATATTAAATAGTAGAGGGCCCAACAAAGAGCCCTGTGGGATGCCAGAAATAATTCATTCAGAATCAGATGTGAACTGTTTGTTTTTGCCATCAGGCACTGGACATAAATAAATAAAATAAACAAACCTTTTCACCTGGATTACAATTGTCTGTCTGTTCTTTGATCACCTGCACCTGCACACTATTAACCACTTTGACACAATGATCTAAACCAATCGAGAGCAATGCCTGAAATGCCAATATTGTAAAACTAGAATGGAATAACATCCAGAATCAGCAGCCATTCGTACATCATTTACAACTCTGACAATATATATACATTAACAACAACAATTAATTATTGTTGTTGTTAATGTATGTGTGTATTTTCTTATAACAGATGCCCTTATCCATGTCGACTTACAGTTCTTACAAAAAAACACATTACAAAAGTCAGATCATTATTATTATTATTTATTTCTTAGCAGACGTTCTTATCCAGGGCGACTTACAATTGTTACAAGATATCACATTATTTTTTACATACAATTACCCATTTATACAGTTGTTTTTTTACTGGAGCAATCTAGGTAAAGTACCTTGCTCAAGGGTACAGCAGCAGTGTCCCCCATCTGGGATTGAACCCACGACCCTCTGGTCAAGAGCCCAGAGCCCAGAGCCCTAACCACTACTCCACACTGTTGCCCATTCCAGACAGGGAGCATCCCAAGCGGGATCAAGGCTAAAAAACGGATGGTACTGTCAAAAAATGTAAATGAATTAGAATAAATAACATGTACTCACATTTGTGTGACACCTGTCAAAATTATGGAGACAGAAGTAGAGAAATCATAAACTCACTTCCCAGCTCAGCATCTGTTTGAATTCTGTAGAATCTGTGATTGCCTGTGACAGAGACAGAATGATTCTTGGTGATAAATCCCCCCCCACTTCACACTACACTGTCAGCGCTGTTGGAGGCGCTGGATGGCAGATGGGATATCGAGGAGAGACGGAGAGAGTAAAGGTACACGCCATTGATCGAGAGGGTCGGTCTGGCGATACTGCCCCCTGTACCAACTGGACCCGTGATGACGGCCCCAAGGGTAAAGGTGCAGGAGGAGGATGACTCGGAAGCTTACCTGGTCGCTTTTGAGTGGCTGGCTACCACCGGACGCCAAAGCCGCCCAGTATGATCTGGTTAAGCAAGCCATTCTGCGCCGCCTGAATATCACATGGGAAATACACCAGGTACGATTCCAGGAGTATCAGAGATCCCCGGATACACACCCCAAGGTGGTTGCACAGAAGTTGTGTGACCACATGGTGCACTGGCTAAACCCTGCCCAGAAGACGAGCTTACAAATGGGCGAGGCGATAGTCGTGGAGCAGTTCTCCCATGTGGTCAGCACCAAAACACCACAACCCCGACACCCTGGAAGATGCTATGAAACTGGCCGAGGATTTCGAAGACTCCATGGTCTCTGCCAACACCGGCCTACTCACCGCTCCAGTTCAACGGAGCAGCCGAGCACCACCTCCTCTCTCCATTCCACCCACAGCACCGGGACCAAGACCTCCTAGACCGCTGACCCCAATGGGCAACCTTGCCTCCTCTCCATGGAGGCCAAGGTTGGCCACCAGCTGGGGTAGAGTTGTTGCCCCTGCCCCATTGCCATACCAGCAAAGGGACAGATATTTAACCTCTGCTCCCTCCTTCCCCCCTACCTGTTTTAGATGCCACCAGCTGGGACACAAGGCCAGGTCATGCTCATCTGCGATGGAGTGTGATGTGGCGACGTGCAATTGGGCATCAGAAGCAGGTAAGCGAGGGGAAAATGGTTGGGATGGGCCTTGTATTGTTAATGTGATTTTGGGAAATGTGAAAACCCACGCATTTGTGGACAAGGCAGCTCTCTTGGGCAATGTGTCGTGGCAGCCACAAGGTCAGGTGGCTATCTCCTGTATCCATGGAGACACGGCGACATACCCCACTGTAAAAGTATATTTATTGGTAGGACCGATAAAACGTCACGTATTTGTTGGGGTGGCAGAACGGCCACCTACAAAGACTGGCCAAACAACAAAGAACTGGTTAAATTAATGGCAGTCTCAACCGCACATGTAAACATGGCAGAAAAGAAAGGGAAATGATTGGTGATGTTTTTCCCTTTCAAGCTGGTATGTTTTCCCCACTTTTTCATCCAAGAAAAACTAATAAAGAGAGACAGATCGGAAAATGGGAGGGAGCATTAATGAGATGAGGCTGGGGTCTGGTGGGAGAATGCTTGGATGGTAACAAACGCCAATCAAAGGGAGTTGGTACGCAGTGTGACCGAGAGGGAGAGGTTACTGGGCCATCCAGGGCAGAGGCCACTCCAGTCCCTCTCAATATACCGGACCAGTAGGCCTCAAGCTCGTACCTAGTGTGGGGCCAAAGCAACGACCCCACACTGGTGCACACTCGGGAACAGGCCCGGTCTATTAAAGGTAAGGATGTTGACGGCGCTTGGGCGTTAGTATTTCCAAACTTCATTATCAAGGGGCAATTGTTATACAGGGTAAACCTTCCCACGGGCACAGGACAGCCTGTAACACAATTGATGGTTCCCCCGTTTTGTCGACTCAAGGTCATGAGGCAGGTGCATGATATCTCTTTTACGGGGCACCTCGGAGTTGCCAAAATGAGGGAACAGATATTGGCTCGATTTTATTATTTATTATTATTTGTTTATTTAGCAGACGCCTTTATCCAAGGCGACTTACAGAGACTAGGGTGTGTGAACTATGCATCAGCTACAGAGTCAGTTACAATTACGTCTCACCCGAAAGACTGAGCACAAGGAGGTTAAGTGACTTGCTCAGGGTCACACAATGAGTCAGTGGCTGAGGTGGGATTTGAACCGGGGACCTCCTGGTTACAAGCCCTTTTCTTTAACCACTGGACCACACAGCCTCCTATTTTATTGGGTAGGGCTTCATAAGGAAATGTCAAAATATGTAGCCACATGCCCAGACTACCAGACAGTAGTGCCGGGTCGAGTGCGCCCCGCCACTTTGGTCTCACTGCCAATTATTTCCACTCCCTTTCAACGCATTGCAATGGACATAGTAGGCCCTTTCCTACCTTCTGATTCCAGGTATACACATATATATGTGGTGGCAGATTACCCAGAAGCAGTTCCATTGAGGTCCGCTAGTGCAGCTAGAATAGCCAAAGAACTAGTGCAGATTATGGCTAGAGTAGGGATCCCCAAGGAAATCTCGACTGATCATGGAACTATCTTTCTGTCTAACATGTTACAGAAAGTTTACAAAATCTTAAAAATACGCTCCATCAGGACATCTATTTATCATTCACAGACAGATGGTTTGGTGGAGCATTTTAATCAGACCCTAAAGCAGATTCTGAGACGATTTGTGAACCAACAGCAAAAACATTGGGTATCGCTTCTCCCCTTCCTCCTTTTTGCAGTGAGAGAGGTGCCACACAGTTCAACAGGGTTCTCCCCCTTCAAGATCTTGTACGGCAGAACCTCGCAGCATCCTCAATCTGTTGAAAGAGGGATGGGAAGAGGACAAAGGCTCATCCAAAAATGTAGTGCACCATGTGCTCCTACTTAGAGATCGCCTGGATTTGGTCGTCATTTGGCACAGGACAATCTCAAATCGTCTCAGCACTGGCAACAGCAGCATTACAATCAAACAATTGTCTGTAAGTCGCCTTGGATAAAGGTGTCTGTTAAATAAAGAAATAATAATAATAAAAAATGCAAGAATTCAAACCTTTCGACCAGGGGATAAAGTAATGCTGCTTCTTCCCTTGTCGGAATCAAAACTATGCGCTACATGGCAGAGGCCATATGAGGTGATTCGGGCTATAGGAAAGGTGAATTATGAAATTAGACAGCCCGATCGCCGTAATGAACGTGCCATTTATCACGTACATTTGTTAAAGCCCTGGCAGGCAAGGGAGACCTTATTTATAGCCCCAGTCGAAGTAGAGGATGATTTAGGCCTGTCTGGACACCCCTATCACTAAAGACATTTCAATGGGGGAACAGTTACTTCCAGCAACAAGAGCTGTGTAAGGTAATTGAGGAGTTCAATGATGTTTTTTCTGACTTGCCTGGTAGAACTAATCTTGTTGAATATGCCATTATCTCTTCCCCAGGTGTCACCGTGTGAGAGAGAACGTCAACGAAGTTGCGTTAGCAAAGAGGTATAGGCGATGCTCGAACTTGGGGTGATTGAGCCTTCCAGGAGCGAGTGGTGCAGTCCTATTGTGATAGTGGCCAAAAAGGACAGCAACAACTGCTTCTGCGTTGATTTCCATAAAGTAAACACTATTGCCAAGTTCGATGCCTACCCCATGCCTCGGGGCAATAAACTTCTCGATAGACTGGGAATGGCGAGGTTTATCTCCACTCTGGACCTGACGAAGGGATACTGGCAGATCCCCTTAACACATAGTTCTAGACAGAAAACCGCATTTTCAGCTCCTGAAGAGCTGTTCCATTTCATAACCATGCCGTTTGGGGTACATGGTTCATCCGCTGCCTTTCACAGACTGATGGACCAGGTCTTAAGCCCACATCATGAATATGCGGCAGCGTATATTGAGATGTGGTTATTTACAGCTCCACCTGGCGAGAGCATTTGGCTAGGGTTACGGCTGTCCTTAAGTCTAAGGGTAGCCCGGCTGACAGCTAACTTGAAAAAATGTGCGTTTGCCAAATCAGAGACTCAATATTTGGGATTCATAATGGGGAATGGAAGGGTGAAACCCATTGTCACCAAAGTCCAGGCTTTGGACTCGGACTCGGTGGTATCTGGCATAGCAGCCCTTCATGTATCATATGATTCACCGTGCAGGGAAAAAACACCACTTTTTTTTTCCTGGGAGGGGGGAGTAATGGGAAATGTAGATTCAGCCGAGTGTTCCTTCGGCTCCACTCTGAGCAGTGGGATATGTGACAGAGACAGAATGATTATTGGTGATAAATCTTCCTCCTGACCTGTGAGGGTGCTGTGTAAAGGGAACAGAGTGCTCTGGACTGGATGGCCAGACAATTCATTCCCTGGGTTAGGCAGAAGTCGGCAATCTAGAAAGAGTTCTTGGCTGGCTCTATGCTCAGATTCCAGTCTTTGGGGCTTCCGAATAGAGTAGTGTTTTCAGCATTGTGGGTTTGGTTTACAGTCCACACTTCTGTAAATATCTATAGCCTGGACGTCACTGGTTTGTGTCCAGGCTATTCCACAGTCGACCGTTGACGGGAGCTCCCAGGGGGTGGCGCACAATTGGCCGAGCGTCGCCTGGGGGGAGGAAGGGTTAGGTCGGCCAGGGTGTCCTCGGCTCACCGCGCACCAGCGACCCCTGTAGTCTGGCCGGGCGCCTGCGGGCTTGCCTGTAAGTTGCCTGAGAGCTGCGTTGTCCTCCGATGCTGTAGCTCTTGGGTGGCTGCATGGTGAGTCCGCAGTGTGAAAAAAAGCAGTCGGCTGACGGCACACGCTTTGGAGGACAACATGTGTTCGTCTTCGCCATCCTGAGTCAGCGCAGGGGTGGTAGTGGTGAGCTGAGCCTAATAAATAATTGGTCATTCCAAATTGGGAGAAAATAATAAAAAAAAATGGCAACGACTAAATTTAAAAAAAAGTTATATGTTGAATAGCCTACACAATCCTGAGACACTTGTTTCATTTTTCCATTTAGTAGCTTATTTATGTGGGGGTGGGCATGCAACTTCGGGGGTGCCAATGCTACCGATGTGTGTTGAGCTTTGATTCTGCATTATATGTGCAGGTTACATTTGAGTGTACACTCATCTGACGAATATTGGTATGTACTGTACACCTATGATAGCTGCTTGGCGGGGTATTGTTAACAGTCCATTGTCGTGTAGTATTCCAGTTCTGCGCATTCATGCGTAGCTCTTGTGCTTTTCTGCTATATTGGTAATGAATGGGCAGGAGGTTTTGCGAGGCACAAACACATTTGCAAATTGAGCAAAACTACTATTTTCCAACTTTGTGCAACTGTTTTGTGCCGTGTTGGAAAATACCAATTTTTGTGCAAAAGAACTTGTTTTTGTGAGGCACAATTTTTGCGAGGAGATTGCGCATCACTTTGAATATCTGGGCCATAGTCCCATAGGACAATACAGATGACCTATACTGTAGGTCGTGATTGCTTAAAGCTCTAGAATTTTCAGTCCCTTAAGATTAAGATAAGACGCAATTCATATTACACTATTCTTAAGTAAATTAAAAGTCACGTTTGTTCCACAACATAAATGCATTCAATTATTTTAGCTGGGAATTTGTGCCAGTGATCTATTGCTGTAGATTACCAGCTTCAACACCAGCCTAGGTAAGTGACCACCATAGGCAGCAGAAGGCCAGGGCTAACAGGGCACAGCCCCCCCAAACGTACAGTAACTATTAAAAAATAAATAAATAAATAACAATCTTTTCTAAATCCTGAACACAACGATTACTTTAAACCCCATAACGAACTTGCAAGGTACTCAAAATCACCATAGCCTCGCAGAGAAACTGCATGGCACATTCAACATGACAAGCCGTGAAATTCTGTACCTTTGCGACTGACCTGGTGAGGAAACAAATAGCTGAAGATGTGCGGAATGTGGGATTTTACTGCCTGATAGCTGATGAAGGGCGATGTTTCAAGCAAGAGCAACTTTTGATCTGTGTTCACTATGTGGGCACTGTATGGCACACAAACTGAATCTTGTTCTTGTGGATGCTTGTGGATGTCAGGATTTTTTTGCATTTTGGAGTCACTGTACTGGTGTAAAATCTGTTGAATTGACCAGTCTGGTGATACACGTTGGGCGTGCAGATGAAGAAATGTCAAAGCATTAAAGTCTAATTTGAAGGCTATTATCCAATGCCTTACGGAGCTCTCTCAGCATGGAAGTAACCAGAATTTTGTTCAGGCAAATGGATTGCTGCTCCAAGTGCAAAAAATAGATTTCATTGTCTGTCTCATTGTCTTTGATAATCTGCTGTCATTGATTCACGTCGCTCACAAGGCGCTGCAGTCTGAAAAGGCCCCACTCTCCACAGCAGCAAGAGTGGTAACGAGCACTGCCACGAGTGGTAACGAGCACTGCCACCACTTTGGAAAAAATGAAAAATGAACAAGCATGGAATGACGTCTGGGAGGATGTCCTGCTATACAGTGAAAATGTAGGACTAACGATCAAGGGGGGTGAAGCCGAACCAAGGCGACAGAGGAAGACCTTAAAACTGGGCGACTATGTTGTGGATTCAAGCTGCGGAGCGAGAGAGCAGCTTCCCTCTGAACCACAAAATAACAGACAAAAGAGGTACAAGCAACTTTTTTTTACCAGTTGTGAGTGCTCTAACAGGGGAAATTAAAAGGAGGTTTTCTTAGGAATCACTAGCACTAGCCAGAAGTGTAGATGGTATTCTAGCCTGCGAACCTCAAGCAGTTCATAAGATGCTGGAAATATATGGGAAGATTGTAAGAGTGAATTCAAGTTTAGCCAAATAAGAAATGCAGGTTGCTCACACTGACATTGAATCGCGCTGATTGGTTGTGGGACTAGAAAATTTAAGATCCACAATGTCAGATCAAGGTTACCCCAGTTTCTTCAAGCTTCTCCAGTTAGCTTTATCCCTACCTGTTGGCTCTAAAAAATCAGAAACCTCTTTCTCTGCAATGCAACAGATTAAAACCTACTTAAGAACAACAATGAGCCAAGAACGTTTTTCTGCATTGTCTATTCTGAACATTGACTTCTTCTAGAGTAGCAAGGTAAGACCATGGTTTTAGTATCATTTTTGCAAGGTGGTTGTTTAGTTTGATTCAAATCTCCGGTTCAAATCCCACCTCAGCCACTGACTCATTGTGTGACCCTGAGCAAGTCACTTAACCTCCTTGTGCTCCGTCTTTCGGGTAAGACGTAATTGTAAGTGACTCTGCAGCTGATGCATAGTTCACACACCCTAGTCTCCAGTTATTTCTGTTATTTTTGTTAATAGT
This sequence comes from Acipenser ruthenus, assembly GCF_902713425.1. Classification (NCBI taxonomy): domain Eukaryota; kingdom Metazoa; phylum Chordata; class Actinopteri; order Acipenseriformes; family Acipenseridae; genus Acipenser; species Acipenser ruthenus. The sequence continues at coordinate 12,131,989 of NC_081207.1, read as the reverse complement.
TTGTTTAATTTCGTGCTTTAATAATTCAATATTGAACAGTGATATAATAGTTCTCAGGTTGGGTTGTATGCGGTGTTATTATTCTAGAAGTCTCATCGTGTGCTTGCTTGTGTATGCACAAATCGCCCCGATACATTTGGTGCTTAATTGGTGTCCCTGTCCTCTCATGGGGAAACTTTTTGATCAAGAGGGGATTTCCCTTTAAAAAGGAAGAGGCTTAGACTTGTGTGTGGCTTACATCATGTGTGCAGTGCCAGACCGGTTGCTGTTTATTGTGTTGCTGTAAAAAGAATCTGAGCGACAATCGATTTAATACAAAATTGACTTTATCTCATTTTTACTATAAACCTGTTACAGTATTATGAATATCACAATAAATTAATTGCGTTTAAATAGATGCATATAATTTGTATTAACAAAAGAATAGCACAGTTGCAGCCAGTGTCTAAGCTATTAAGTTTTAATCAGCCCCCCCAAATAATATTTTCTCCCGCCGCCTATGGTGACCACGTATAGAGTTGAAATCTCCTAAACCTAATCCATAGGGCAAGATTTGTGTTACAAGACAAGCAGTATGTTTTCAAAAAACAAAACAAAATAATTTTGGACACTTAAAAAATCTTCTTCTCCAAAACCACTTATGATAGAGATGTGAAACTTGAGGCACAGACTACCCTTATGCCCTATATTTCAATTTGTTCAAGAGAAGTCGGTTGGTCACATGGTTTGGTGGCCATATTAGATTTGTCAGAAATATTCTAATGTTTTCTTCTCTGAAACCGTTATGCCGATTGACGCAAAGCTTTGCAAACATAGCCTTGGCAAGGTTGTCTATCAAGTTTCTTCAAGGCAAGTCTCTACATAAAAAAACATGGCCGCCGTGAGCCAATCAAATTTCAGCTATGGTCAATGTGCACATATTTGCATATATTATTATTATTATTATTATTTATTTCTTAGCAGACGCCCTTATCCAGGGCGACTTACAATCGTAAGCAAAAACATTTCAAGCGTTACAATACAAGTAATACAATAAGAGCAAGAAATACAATAACTTTTGTTCAAGCAAAGTACAAGTTTGACAAACCACAATTCAATAATACAGCAGGTAATAGTGATAGTTACATCAGGATATGATTAAATAGTGATAGTTACATCAGGATGTGATTAAATACAAAGTACTACAGGTTAAAAACTTGGCAGATTACAGTATTCTGAAGTACAGGATTAAATGCAGTAAAATAGGGGCTGATAAGAGCAAAATAAAGCACATTTACATGAAGGGTGATAGTGTCCCGGGATACAAACAGAGGAGATCTACAGGTGGTCTTTGAAGAGGTGAGTCTTAAGGAGGCGCCGGAATGTGGTCAGGGACTGGGCAGTCCTGATATATTGCAGTATTTATCTAAGGTAGAATGTTGTAGACTCATGAATCTTGTAAGAGTAGTGGAAGCCTATGGGAATTAATGTATGCTGTGTGGTCCAGTGGTTAAAGAAAAGGGCTTGTAACCAGGAGGTCCCCGGTTCAAATCCCACCTCAGCCACTGACTCATTGTGTGACCCTGAGCAAGTCACTTAACCTCCTTGTGCTCCGTCTTTCGGGTGAGACGTAATTGTAAGTGACTCTGCAGCTGATGCATAGTTCGCACACCCTAGTCTCTGTAAGTCACCTTGGATAAAGGCGTCTGCTAAATAAACAAATAATAATGCTGTTTACAAAATTACCTTGATCTTGACCTTTGACCTCTCCTTAAGGTCAAATGCAAAACCAGCTTATGAAAAATATATATATTTACACTGTCCTACTGTTGTGGGGCTGTCATAATAATTGCACATACAGCACACGTCCCATAAAAAAAACGATAAGATTTGTATTTCAATCCCATTGCACTGCAGCAATATACAGCAAGCTTGGGGTTTCTCAGTATTTAAACACTAAGCAAAGCAAATCCATTCAAAACCAAAACAGCATTTGCTCCAGTGCAAAGTTTGCACCACTTGAAATAAAACAAAGAATTAGCATACTAATGCAAAATACAGTACAAGCAAACAAGCCATATTTTCCACAAAAGCAATAAACAGTTAATGACGTCTAACGACGGTACAGTATCTTTCGACTCCCATTCTAGCCGACAGTTGCAAAATCTGCACATTATGTTGTCACCGTCAGCTGCATACATCCCCTCATGCTCAAATTCTTTGCAGCGTTGTTTATGGCTGAGCCTTGACAACTACAATTGCAAGGATTTATTTAAAGTATTTTCTGTATAAACCTCACAATTTAAAAATGTTTGTTTTATAATTATTTTTTGTGTTATTTCTTTTTATAAATTGCATTTCATTTTATTTTGTTTTAAATGTTACATTTCCTATTATTTCGTATTTGCAGAAAAACACAGGGCTCTATTCTGTACTGTATAGCGAGATTTTTAAAAATATATTTGACACATAATATTAATGTTATAGTTTATTACATATGATGTAACTATTGCTTTAAACTGTCTGTCTATAAAAAAATCATCACAATGCACAAACAGCAGCCCCAAATTGCTGTCAGCCATGATGCTAGAACAGAAATGTAACTAAATGATTTTGTGAAAACATGCTGTACTTGTCGGAGTCTGTCTAGCTCACAAGATTCCCCATCAGCCTTGCCTCCAGTATTTAAAAACATCAATAAATAAAACATGCTTTTGGGATATTAATTTAAATGTTTGTTTTCATAAAATGATGTTTTCACTTATGATTTGTAATGAAAGCATTTGTATTGTGGGCTAGGTTTTGAGAGGTACATATGTTTTTTTCTTTATATAGAAACGTTTTCATACTAACTTTTGTACTTGAAAACATTATTTAAAAAAAAAGTCGGGTAAGTCGGCCAGGGTGTCCTCGGCTCACCGTGCACCAGCGACCCCTGTAGTCTGTGCCAGGCGCCTGCGGGCTTGCCTGTAAGCTGCCTAAGAGCTGTGTTGTCCTCCGATGCTGTAGCTCCTGGGTGGCTGCATGGTGAGTCTGCAGTGTGAAAAAAGCCGGTCGGCTGACGGCACGCACTTTGGAGGACAGCGTGTGTTCGTCTTCGCCGCTCCCGAGTCAGCGCAGGGGTGGTAGCGGTGAGCTGAGCCTAAAAAAATTATAATAATTGGCCATTCCAAATTGGGAGAAAATAATACAAATATTTGACAACGACTATTTACAAAAAAAAAGGAGAAAGAATATGTTTTGTTGAAAAACAAACAAAAAAAAAAGTTTTTGGGGACCCTGAAAAGTCTAAAAATGAAGGTTTTTCATGTCGGATCCCTTGAAGGACAAGAGATGGAGAGCTTTTTTCAAAAGCTTCAGCAAATTAATTTGGACTGCAGTGATGACTGAAGGCAGATAATTAAAGTATGTATGCTGTGTGGTTCATTTAATAAATATTTAACTTCTTGTTATAGAATTAGCTGTGCAACACTCAGGGTTATCTGTCACTCAGTGTCAAAGGGATCTTTCTTCTTGACCATACACTTAGTATTAAACAACATCTGGTAGTTCTTTACGTTTTAATCTCTGCCTAACACAGCAAGTATGTCTTATTATAAAGCATTATACAGGCTATTAACCATTAGTTAAAATACTGTTTCAACAGGACCTAATTTATATAGTTTAAAATTAATGCTGTATACAGTGCCTTGCGAAAGTATTCGGCCCCCTTGAACTTTGCGACCTTTTGCCACATTTCAGGCTTCAAACATAAAGATATGAAACTGTAATTTTTTGTGAAGAATCAACAACAAGTGGGACACAATCATGAAGTGGAACGAAATTTATTGGATATTTCAAACTTTTTTAACAAATAAAAAACTGAAAAATTGGGCGTGCAAAATTATTCAGCCCCCTTAAGTTAATACTTTGTAGCGCCACCTTTTGCTGCGATTACAGCTGTAAGTCGCTTGGGGTATGTCTCTATCAGTTTTGCACACCGAGAGACTGAAATTTTTGCCCATTCCTCCTTGCAAAACAGCTCGAGCTCAGTGAGGTTGGATGGAGAGCATTTGTGAACAGCAGTTTTCAGTTCTTTCCACAGATTCTCGATTGGATTCAGGTCTGGACTTTGACTTGGCCATTCTAACACCTGGATATGTTTATTTGTGAACCATTCCATTGTAGATTTTGCTTTATGTTTTGGATCATTGTCTTGTTGGAAGACAAATCTCCGTCCCAGTCTCAGGTCTTTTGCAGACTCCATCAGGTTTTCTTCCAGAATGGTCCTGTATTTGGCTCCATCCATCTTCCCATCAATTTTAACCATCTTCCCTGTCCCTGCTGAAGAAAAGCAGGCCCAAACCATGATGCTGCCACCACCATGTTTGACAGTGGGGATGGTGTGTTCAGGGTGATGAGCTGTGTTGCTTTTACGCCAAACATAACGTTTTGCATTGTTGCCAAAAAGTTCGATTTTGGTTTCATCTGACCAGAGCACCTTCTTCCACATGTTTGGTGTGTCTCCCAGGTGGCTTGTGGCAAACTGTAAACGACACTTTTTATGGGTATCTTTAAGAAATGGCTTTCTTCTTGCCACTCTTCCATAAAGGCCAGATTTGTGCAGTATACGACTGATTGTTGTCCTATGGACAGAGTCTCCCACCTCAGCTGTAGATCTCTGCAGTTCATCCAGAGTGATCATGGGCCTCTTGGCTGCATCTCTGATCAGTCTTCTCCTTGTATGAGCTGAAAGTTTAGAGGGACGGCCAGGTCTTGGTAGATTTGCAGTGGTCTGATACTCCTTCCATTTCAATATTATCGCTTGCACAGTGCTCCTTGGGATGTTTAAAGCTTGGGAAATCTTTTTGTATCCAAATCCGGCTTTAAACTTCTCCACAACAGTATCTCGGACCTGCCTGGTGTGTTCCTTGTTCTTCATGATGCTCTCTGCGCTTTAAACGGACCTCTGAGACTATCACAGTGCAGGTGCATTTATACGGAGACTTGATTACACACAGGTGGATTCTATTTATCATCATTAGTCATTTAGGTCAACATTGGATCATTCAGAGATCCTCACTGAACTTCTGGAGAGAGTTTGCTGCACTGAAAGTAAAGGGGCTGAATAATTTTGCACGCCCAATTTTTCAGTTTTTTATTTGTTAAAAAAGTTTTCGTTCCACTTCATGATTGTGTCCCACTTGTTGTTGATTCTTCACAAAAAATTACAGTTTCATATCTTTACGTTTGAAGCCTGAAATGTGGCAAAAGGTCGCAAAGTTCAAGGGGGCCGAATACTTTCGCAAGGCACTGTACGAACCATAACTAGGGGTAGCATTAAATAGTCAACTTGTCAATGAGAAACGAGTTGATATTTCAATGTCTTTTTCTAACAAGACTTCTAATCGAAACGTTTGTTTTTTAATTGAAGTTTTTTTTAGTATTTCTAAATTGAGTGGTTTATAGTTATGGGTGATTTAATAATAGAATGGCAGGTAAACATCAGACACTAGTCATCGACTAATTCCACACAAAGTAATTGATGGACGTAAATGCAATTGCGTTTGCAATCAATTAACGTATAAAAGACAATAGCACACACCAACACACACACACACACACACAAAAAATGTGTTGTACATCCTGTTTGTTATATGAGAAAATGATGCAGCAAAACACAGAACCTTGTTTTTACCAGTATTTAAATGCTTCATTTATTGTTATTTGATACAACTGTACATTTAAAGTATGATTTTTCAGTGTAGTTACTGATTTGTTTGAAACCCTGTAGCAGCCACTGTTACCACACAGGGCTCTAGTCATGAATGTGTCAGTTGCAAAATGTCTTATTAAGGGATGTTTTATGCCATTGAACCCGTCTTTCCTTTTTCTGATAGCAGTATTATGTCTTTTAGGAAGAATCACAGAAGGTTTTTAAAACTGTAATTATTTCTACTTTACACATTATTAACTCGGCCAATTGGTAGCTCTAAGTGATTCATCATTGTTTTAGTCTGTGTGAGGTGTGATCTCACGTAAACTCTTCCCCCGAAGGAATGTGTTTAGATTGATCAGTCGGGTATTGCAGCTCTTTTTGTTTTAAAATGCTTAAGTATAATGCTGCATATCAACATGCTATTATTGGTTTGTTTTGAAAAGGTATGCCAATAAATAAGTCAACGTGCAACAATAATTTTGCATTTGCTACATTTATTGTGCAACAGTAAATATGAAAATTAAATATTTCCAAAAATGTATGACTTTTTTTAGTTACTTGAACTGATTCCATTGCTGACCCATTCTTGGACTGCATCCAGTAAATTATAAAATGTTGTCTTTCTGAACTCATATGACAAAATGTAGGCCTAAATATAAATTATGCTTATATATATATATATATATATATATATATATATATATATATATATATATATATATATATATATATATATATATATAAAGTATACTTTTTATACGGCTGTAATCTAAAATACACAGTCCTCATGGCTCCAATACCACTTTCACACAGAAATGCCGCTACTGAGCCGTCTCAGAGACGTTTAAAAAATTATTTAAAATACCCATTCACACAGTACGAAATTGCGCAGTCTATGCCGGTATAATACCATCATAACCCTTTCACACAGCCAAAGGGATCATGTGAGTACAACTTTCAAACCTGTCAGTCAACAGATTGTTTTCATGGCAACAGAAACAAAACAAATAAATAAATAAGCAGAATAACGTCGGTAAGCTACTTAAAAATAATAATAATAATAATCTTTTAATGGCGCTGGAGAACTGTAGTGGACTATAAACTTCCCTGTGCTTGCTTTGTCCTCTCTATTAATAATATATATAATTGAAATACAAATATTTAAGTTGGGACGCATTATTAATATTATTTTCATTCAGCTGTCTGATACCAACTGCAGTGTATTAAAAGTTGTAGGCTTGTTGACCATCAAAAAAAAAAAAAGTTCTACCTATTGCATTTATATATATTTAACAGCCTGTTGTGTCTGTTGCTCGCTTTTAGTTTCCTCTGCATTCTCGAGAAGTACCCTGATCGCATTAACTGGATTCGCGCAGGGTCTGTGCCCCCAAATTCTACTGCACAGTTCAAGGTGCCGCATCTGTTTAGCATCTGCTACTCCAAGAATTGTAAAGTTAAAAATTCCTTAACGTCTTCCGGTCTCCACCTCGTTCTTGATCAGCCATTGTATTTGAAAAAAATGAAAGTGTGTCACACAGATGACAAAATGCACAACACGTCCGGTATACAGTCATGTGGGATGTTGACTTTCAAATCCACACCCACTATAGCGCTTCAATGCTGGCATAGCATTTCATACAGGAGTTGAGACAGTCCAGTGCTGTCTCTGAACCACCTTGCGAGGTGGTTTAGAGACGGCATATAATATGGCAGCTCTGTGACGGTTATCAATTTACACAGACCAAAATGCTGCACCAGGGCCAGTTCGGAGCTGTCATATCTCGTCTGTGTGAAAGTGTCATTCAATGAATCAGATAGTTTAAGAAAAATAATAAAAATAATGTTTTAAAAATAATAAAACTGAAAAAAAATAAAGTGAAAACTCAAAAACGACACATTGATGAATAGAGCCCACTGTTGAACCAGATTACTGAAAGGGAATTACAATGCAGTGTGGCAGCAGAGACTGGCAGTGCTTTAATAATTGCAATAATTGGAGTCAATTTCATCACAGATTCAAAGTTTTTGGAAGCACTATTTATTTATTTATTCATGGTAAAAATGTAAACCATGCATTAATTAAACCCATTGAAGGAGTACAGCATCCTCTACTGAAATTCTCTCTAATAAACTGTTTAAGTAAGCCTGCGGATGTTAAACGCAGCACACTGCTGCACTCAGTTATTGAGCTATGTAAAGATGTATGTAAAACTCATACAAGCATTGCGGGGGTCTCCTCTAGATAGTAAATGACGCAGGAAACTATATCCCAGGGATAAGCACACGCAGCGAGGGATAATAGAAGACAAATAGCCGTATTCAGAAAAAAAACAATATTGTTAGTGCTCACATAAGGGTGCCTAGTTGCTTGTATTAAGATCACAAAAGAGTTGTTTCTGAGTAGAATATTATAATTAGGGCTTCTGATTTTCAGTTTTAACCGATAAAACCCGATAAAACACCCCCGATACAAAAAAAAATCGGTGGATAATAAATATCGGAAAACAGATTAAAAACTGTGGAAATGGTTAATCTATTCACATTGACTTTACCCTTTACCCTAAAAAAAACAAAACCTACTACAAAAATAATAATAAATACATTTCCCAGTGTGGCAAAATGTACAGAAATGCCTGCACACAAAAACCTCAGAAGAATGTGCCCGTGACCACAGGGATTTTGCTGTGGAAGACAGCAAAGGAAAGAAGGTAAAAACTTATGTGTGCTGAGTTACTATACATATTTTGACACAAAAAAAAAATGCTCAAGCATTTTGGAAAGTAACTGAAAACACTCATTTCATATACAGTATATCAAAAACGAAAGCCCCGAAAAAAAAACAAAAAAGATTTACATAAAACTCGAAAATAGCTAAAAATAAGCACCGAAAAATACAATTAATAAAACCTGAAAAAGAGAAGCCCTAATTATAATGTCATAAAATAACTGTTTGTTAGATTATAAAAAAGGAGTTCTGTGTTTGAGTTCATATTTAACAAAGAATATTTTGAGGTTTAGTAAAGCCAATGACATCTCATTTGACAAAAAAAAAAATCTATGCCAAACATTACAGTGTAGCAGAATGCTGACATCCAGCAGAGTACATTCTGAAGATTATGAAATAAGCATAATGAACACAGCATCTTAAGAACACAAGGGCAAAGCTACAGTAGAATGCTGCATATTAATATAATTATGCTGCTGGCAATTTACAAGCAATATGGGGACAGGATTTTAATAGCATTAACACTCTGCAGAGCCATTAAAGCCAGCATTGGAAATTGTTCCATAAGCAGGTTATAAAGAGCACAACAATCTTAAACTGTATCCAATATTTTTCCTGAGCCATCAGATTTCTCTGAAGCATCTGCGTGAGCGTGATTTTTATTTCCAACTTCTAAGAAAGTCTGCTTCATTTAAAGTGCTAACTCTGTTTTCAGAGAAAGAAGCAACCTAGATTTTGAGTGCTGATAATGTATTACGTTTTTAAACCCAATAGCTATTTTTAAAGCATGTTGTTTGTTTACAGGTGCTAGAAGACAAAATAATTACTTGCAGAAACATGTGCAGCAGAAAACTAAAAGTCAATTTTGGGGTAAATCATGAACATAATTTTTCCAAAGACTACAGTGATGTGACCCACTGTAAGTAATAGAACAAGCTGATTACTGTGCTTCTCAAAATGGAAACATGGAAGAAACCAATATCAAATGTCCATGACATTTCTTTTGGAGTGTCTCACAATCATGTTTAATGTCATACAGAATAACAATTACCTTTCTGTGCACGGTATTTCATCAGACGCATGTATTGGTTGTTTACATTCTTTATTTCTTCCCAAAGGTTGTTTTAGCAGCAAACAAATGTTCCCCTTGAGGACTTCCTGACATTCTTTCTCTGAAATAAACAAGTTTGCACCAGTACTACCTGTAGCAGCAGATGGTAATGCATGTCATATGCATTACTGAAGAAAGACTACTCATAAGAACGCTTGCTTTGACTTAAATAGAAAGCAAATAACCCAAATACAGAACATGGATATTGTGGTACTATTGGAAACAAGTGACACTTATATGATTGAAATGGTCTATTAGAACACAATAACACAATTAAAATTCTGATTCACTTCAGAAAGGGCGACCTCGAAGTAATGAGATGAATATGTTTGAAAACCGTAGACTGGGATAAGACATGGAGGTGGAACACAAACTTCAGGAACATAATACTGGAAGTGCAGGACCAATTACAATTCAGGTACATAATACTGGAAGTGCAGGACCAATTCATGCCAAACGTAAGAAGTCTAAACAAGTACAGTTGTTTAACAGGTCCATCAAAGCATCTAGAAAAAGAGGGAACTATTGTGCTTCAACAACAACAACATTTGAGATATTATATCAAATTACAGACCCATCAGCCTTGCCTCCATGGCAAGTAAAATCAAAGAATATGTTAAAAGTGGTAAACTAGAGGATTTTTTTTTGTTTTAACATTTTAGGAGTTAGTAAACACAGATGCAGAAAAGGAAAAGGATCTTGCATTCTGAACCAGTAGAAGCCAAGATCAATTGAGGTGCGCCTTCCAGCATTGGTCGGTGAGAGGTTGACCAATGCCAGGTGATGGAGGGACACTGGCCTCCCAAAAGTTGATCCTGGGTTGAACACATTTCTTCCACTCTTAGATAACAGAGAGGGAAAAAACAGACCTGACATCAACTTCTGCTCTGGGTTTATTCCAGTCTATTGATCATTCAGAAGTACTGGGCAGAATACCATCCTTTGAGTAGTGATTTCAAATGATCAGTGGTAGAGAATGTGTCTTGTTAGTTGTAACTTAATCTATAGTATATGCTACCTGATTAGAAATTAGGTAAAACTGGTAAAACACAATATAAAAATAATTTTAAAAAAATTGGCTAAATGCAATAATCCCAAGGGGATTAAACTGCAAGATTAAAATAGTATGCCCTTTAAAGAAAGACAGAGAGCCTATGGGGTCTGAGATAAACCTTTCAAATTATTAGACAGACAGCTGCTGGTAGCAGCAGGAGGGTCATCAATTACAGTATTATGACCTACAGAACGAAATTACCTCAAAACAGAGATTTGAATATAAATTAAGACATAGTTAATGTGTCATCAACCACCTATACATTCCTCCAGAGTTTATTTTAAACACGCTGCCTTTGAGAACGAAGGAGCAGAAGGCTGTGGAGAGTGACGTATGCAGTTGTACTTGCTGCTTCCTGGAGAAGATTGAGCTGTTTTTAGAGAAATGAAGGTTGTGTGGGTTTACCTGGCTGCTGACAGGGAGTGGATCGTTCCATTCTGAGAAGGACTTCCAGTTTTGGAATAAAAATTATACACTGCAACTCTGCTGCATCTGGTGCAAGCTGCTGCTGGGGAGGCTATTGCAGGAACATTCTTTACTTCATCATGGTACTCCTGCCTTGCTTGACACTTACAAGTAGCAAAAGGTTCCTATTTCCTAGAGTAGCTCTATGTTTAACTGTTGTTTATTGTGGCATGTATATCAGATTGCACTGTAATGTTTCCTTGCTTTTTCTCATCCTTGCTAACAGTAAAGTTTAATCTGACTAATACCTTGCTTACTAGCAATATGCATGGGTTTGTAATTGTGCTTGATCGTGTATTCAGTTCATTTATAACACTGAATTAAAGTGAAGACACGTCAGCCACATTTGAAACTTTTTCAGAAATCCAGCCCAAAAACTTGCTTGTTTACTGTTCTGAAAGCCAACATGTATCCATTAATGTCCAAATAGATACATAATGCTCAAGAGAGTTAGAGACTAACTAAAAATGAGTTTTTGGAACAAAAACAAAGCAGGGCCCATGATCTAATGTCATACCAGATTGAGAAGGTTTGACACCTCTGCAGCTCCAAGGTCTCATGAGCTACATAGAAACTCCCAATATAAACATGGAATTTGAGATTTGAATAACACAGGTTTAAAACTAGATAGCAGTATGATATTATGTAACTATTGAGTAATTCAGATTATCTCTGAAACTCTAAAAAGGGTTTTAAATGTTAGCATAGCGCAGTTCTCCTAAACTGCTCAAAGTTCTCTTCGAGAAGGCTATCCCCATTCCAGTCGGCGAAGATCGTCTGGCTCTGTTTCTTACTTATTGTGAAGCTTTGTCAGCCAAGTCGATTCTCCGTGGAAGAATTTGTCTTTGCCTTCTCTATTTATCGCATTATTCTCTGTTCTGGTTAGCCTTACAGATTACAAGAGTTCAATCAGTATCTCTTCTTCGTTGTGGAACTGTCTGTGCGCTATGGGGGCACCATGTTCTATGAATACCACCATGCATTCTCAGCCAAAGTTGCTGCCACTCTGTCTGCTTGAAACCAAATCGTTGACTGGTCCTGCTCCGACCCAGATCCCTTCACACGTATTTTCAGTGGTATTCGTGGTAATGCCTGCAGTGTGTTCCTCTACCATGCACTCCACCTACATATGCCCTACGGCAGCAGCTGGTTCTTTTAAACCCAGTCTTCACTCCTTACCTTCTCTTCTAAGTTCAAGACAACCCCCCCCCCCCCCCCCCCCCGGTGGTATACAAATCTGCAACAATTTTAATTCTTCTGCCTGCTTCAACCAATCCTGTAAGAACCTTCATATCTGCAGTTTCTGCAACAACACTCACTCCCAGTCTCTGTCCTATCTGTCCTCTTTCAGCAAAATGACAATCAAACTTGCTTCTGCCTCCAAGCCTATCAATGTTCCTGCTCTCGCTAATGCGCTTCAAGCTCATCCTGACAAGCCCTTCGTCTCCTATTTAATTAACGGTCTTTTAAATGGCTTCTCCACCAGCATTTCTCAAATTCCTTCTGCGTCTCTTGTCTGCCAAAACCTTCGCACTGCCATTTCAGAGCCACAAGTATTCGGTGGGTTCCTGGCACCAGAATGGTTCATCATATCCCCTTCAATCAAAACTGGATCCTGGCTTTCATCGTCCAAGCTAGGGATTCTCTTCATCTCACCCCAGCTTCCATTAATTCTTACATTTCCGGGATCCAATATCACTACTGTATCATGTCTGTTATTTATTATTATTTGTTTATTTAGCAGACGCCTTTATCCAAGGTGACTTACAGAGACTAGGGTGTGTGAAGTATGCATCAGCTGCAGAGTCACTTACAATTACGTCTCACCCGAAAGACGGTGCACAAGGAGGTTAAGTGACTTGCTCAAGGTCACACAATGAGTCAGTGGCTGAGGTGGGATTTGAACCGGGGACCTTCTGGTTACAAGCCCTTTTCTTTAACCACTGGACCACACAGCCTCCTCTGTGCTTTCTCCATCCATTCTCTCCATACCAGCAGTTCGCCTGACCCTCCGTGGGATTCTTAAGAGCTTCCCCTCTGCCTCACCCTCCCGCCTGCCTATATCAACGGACATTCTCCATTCGCTCATCTTTACTCTTTGGAAAGGCTGCTTCTCCCCCTATGAGGATCTACTTATGGAGACCATCTGCCTCTCAGCCTTCTTCGGTTTCCTCAGAAGTTCAGAATTTACAGTTTCTTCTGCTTCTAGTTTCCCAGCGGTGGGTATTCGTTTCTGTGACCTTTCTTCTATTTCAGATGCCTACTTCATCATTCAGCTGCATACCTCCAAGATGGATCAATTTTGGTGTGCTCAGTACATTCAGCTGTCAAGGATCGAGTCCCCTATCTGCCCTTTCTCTTCAATGTCAAGGTATCTTTCCAGCAGGAAACCCTGCCCCCGCTCGGACCCTCTGTTCATTGATTCACGTCGCTCTATCATCACTTGTCACTGGTTCTCAACCCACCTCTCCACCCTTGTTTCCAGAGCAGGCCTCCCTCCTCGGCTCTACACCCTCCATTCATTCCATATAGGTGCAGCCTCCTCCGCTGAGAGGGCCAACATCAATCTCAGCCTGATCAAGAACATGGGGCACTGGTCCTCTTCCGCAGTGGACATAGTCGCAGCCCATTTTAAAATTGCTAGTATACCAGAGTGGGGGCTTCTTGTCCGCTGGGTCCACCAGAGGTTTTCCCCTAATCAACCTCAAGGGTTTTTTTACTCTCCACTGAGCGGTGGGTATACACATAGTTACACCTTACTAAAATTCCAAATCATCTCTCTGTTTGTCCTGTCTGTTTTTCTAGTCTGGTGTCTATGTTATGAGTTGGCATGTGTTGTCTGTTGTTTGTCTCACGGTGCGGGTGATTTCGCAAGGAGCCAGGGGTCCATCTCCCCCGACCCCAGGTCCAGGCACCCGCCTACCTTCCTTCACAAGGGGGGTTCTCACCATTTGAGTCAGAGTGGACCCCCGGCCACACTCTATCCTGTCGCAGCTCCTGTGCTTATCTTACCTCACCTTGTGAGGTTCTGTTTTGTCTCCTGCCTTTCCTTCGGGACATGGCCGCTTTACGCTTCCAGTGCTCGAGCCCCATACTAACCTGCATGCTTTGTCCTTACTTCAAGTCCCAGGCAGCGTGAAGTCTCAGCCAATCATAGGGTTTAACGAGCGCCCCTTTACAGAAGTCTCAGATGCTGAGTACCTACTCTCAAGAGGGGCAAATCCCTCATACCTCTTTTCATGTCCTGGTCTGCCGGGGCTGTCTTCCTGTCCCGAGGGGCAGCTCCTCGAGTCATTAACCTTTGTATGTGTTTTAGAACAGTTATAGGATTTTGGTGGTGTGTACATAAAGTAGTAAAATAATTAATACAAATTGCTGTTTTGTTGCTGATAGTGGCACTATTGAATACTCACTCATAAAAAACAAACAAAAAAAAAACATCATGACATGCAAAACTGGTGTTAAGAATATCCACAAATTCCACAAAGCTTCTTGTTTGAGTCACAGATGAATAAACAATCTGCCAATAATATGGAGTTTGTAGTCATTGAAATGTTAACACATGGCATTTATAAATAATACATAAATAATCCACACCATGCAATGTGCAGGCAGTGTTTATTTCTGGGAACATTCACCGTGAACCGCCTACCCTCACTGGATAATAACTTCATATTTCTGTCCCATTGGCTAACCCCTCAGTCAGTCACATTGCAGACCACCAAAACTATGAGCTGATTCACTCAACACTGGCCACTTTAGGGACACACTGACTTCTGCAAGTACAACCAGAAAACAGTGGCGGAGGAACAGTCATAATAACTGCACAGTGGCCCATGCAAAAAAGATTTAGCAGTGATGATATCCTTCACATTTATATGCACACATGTTACAGCCTTCATATTCATATCATTGTAGCTACCTGTGCCAGCAATTGCTTTTTATCCTCCCTCGTTTCAACAGGTACTGCTATTCTCTTAATTATATTTAAATACAAATATTGAATTAGAATGAGCTTCTTAACTTTTTTTTTCTTCCCCTGCAGCTGATTTTGCATTGAGGCTAGTACTAGGCACTGTTTTATATTTCATCGGCATCTCTTTTTCAAACTCTGTGACCACTTTTGTGCTTCAGCCTAGTGGTTGCTCAATATTGCAGAACAGTTTCCCACTGTCTTCATGGAAGGTTTTGGGGTAGTGTTGAGCATAGTTTTTTGCAATTATATTCTATGTGCAGCACGATTTATCCTGTAGTTTAGGCAGAAGCTGTTAACGGGTACTGCTGGGTACCAAAATAAATGAAAGCAAATTAATATGCCTGTATTTCTGATAAGAAAAGGTTTTATTTGTGAGAATTTCTGCAACCCTTGAGTGAATTCTGCATTGATTTTTGCAATCGCACAATTGCGGAACCCTGGAGGGATGGGTGATTAACTAAGCTTGTTATTAAAAATAAGTGTAGTGTTGGATGTAAATATGCATGCAAATTGCAATTCAGGTAAGTAGAAAACAATCTTATTACATGTAGTCATATACTGTTTCATACATGCTAACATTCTGAGAATTAAGTGATAAATATAGAACACTTGTTGGCTTGTTTTATTTTTATAATATTATTATTATTTGTTTATTTAGCAAACACCTTTATCCAAGGCAACTTACAGAGACTAGGGTGTGTGAACTATGCATCAGCTGCAGAGTCACTTACAACAAAGTCTCACCCAAAGACGGAGCACAAGGAGGTTAAGTGACTTGCTCAAATTCACAAATTCACACAGTGAGTGAGCCGGGATTTGAACCCGGGGACCTCCTGGTTACAAGCCCTTTTCTTTAACCACCAGACCACACAGCCTCCTACACATCTTACATTAAAGTTGGTGGGGGGGGGGGGGGGGGTTACAATAAGGCCCTGCGTCGTGGCCCATCTTTCTCTTCCTCTGCCACTGCCTGGAGAATCCTTATTTGACCCACATACATTCAGTCTGGAGTTTAAAAATAAGTTGTGAATAAGTAAATGAAATCAATGAAGGCAAATCGCAAAATATATATGATTAAAAGTTTAACTGATGTTAGCAGAGCACTGTTAATGTTTGGTTATGCCACAGGAAAAGAGCATTCATCAGTGTGCATCAGGTATTGATTTATTTGCATATCATGGCACTCATTTTTCATTCTCAGTGCAATTTACTCACTTCACACATCATAAAAAAAACACTGAGTTATACTCCCTCTTCACGCATAAATTACAGCATTTCTCGGAACTGGTGTAACGTTTTGTTATAAGTATATTCTCAGTGAACTCAACATGCATTTCTAAAGCTTATTAACTTTTTTGGAATTTAAATTGAAATTGCTGTGCGTGTGTTTAAGATACAGAGTTGTGCTTCCCTGACTTTTCCTAAATATATGTACTAATTACCCTGACAAAGAAAGAATCACGTAGCTGCAAAAAATAGAGAGATAAAATACTGTCCTATTACGACCAGGAGTTGTCAAATTGAGCGATACATATTATAACAATGAAATGTTGTGGAGCATTTGGTGCCAGAAGCCTGGGTTACTGTTGATAGCTGTGCCAAATGTGCAAAGACAGTCTGCAATATAATCACGCACAACAGGACTACATTAAAAACCATGGTTTATTAACATGCTAAAATGATGGAACTTACAACTTGAAAGGATGGAACTCACAACTGTTCAAAATGTGGATTGTTCAACTGTTCAAAAGATGGAGAGGTAAAACTGTTCAAACGATGGAAAGGTAAAACTGCATTGTTCATATTTTAAAAAATGGAACATGCAACTGTTAAAAAGATGGAAACTTATAACTGTTCAAAATGTGGAATGTAAAAAAAAAAGTACCTTTCTACTTTGTGCAATCAACACAGACATGATGCTTCTGTACATGTGCAGTGCACTTCCCACAGACTGCCTTATTGCACACAGCACAGCTGTCTTTCGTCTTGTTCCTGTTGCACTTTGCAACCTGGCCCTGGCAGCGCTGGCGTTTTGCAGGACATAACTTCTGCTGTACGGTCTGCTACACACTTTGTAATTCGTACTTTTCTATCATGTGCCAATTGAAGTTCCCCTACAATCTGCAATATGTAGTTTCTCCTACTGTTCCACTTGCCTGTGGTTTCCTTGTAAAGGATCCAGGAATTGATGGCTGCTAGATCCAAGATGTTGTATAACACTTGAACAGGCCACCTGCGAGATACAGCTTTCACAGAGTACTTCTGAGCCATCTGTTCTACTATATCAACTCCAAACTTTGTGGAATTATAAAACTGTACAGTCTCTGGGATCTTCTTTACATCATTCCCAATGGCAACGGAAGGATGAACCATGCTCATCAAAATCACGTTTTTTCTTGGCTTGCACTTGTAGACTGTTAGAGTGCAGCCAGAGTGCTTCAACAGTCTACTAGAGTAGTGCTCTGTGTTCAGGTCCAGTGCTGATGGCGGAAGTTCTCTCCTGATACTGTTTACTGTGCCGACAAAGCTTGTCTTCCTGTCCTGCAGCTGTTTAGCTAATTTTAGTGACGTGAAAAAGTTGTCAGTGGTAATGTTCCTGCCTTTTCCTGCCTGCCTTTTCCACTAGGCTGAAGGTTGCATTAGGTGAAGAACCACACTTTCACCTAGCTGTTGACCAGCTGGACGAGTCTCATCCTTGCCCAGGTAGGGGAAACCATTTACAATATATTTTGACTCCACATCTGCTGCAAGCCAAAACTTACCAAATTTGTCTGGTTTGTTGGCCATATACTGCGTCCACTGACACCTTGCTTTAGTGGGAAAAAGTTGCTTGTCAACTGTGATGTTCTCTCCCGGTTTGTACAGAGAATGCTGTTATCAATAAACTGGTTCTATATCTCAGATGCCAAAGCAAATTTATCGTTATGAAGAAGCTGGCTTCTGGTTGTCTTCAAGTCAAATCGCAGAAACCGCATGATTTCAGAAAATCTGTTTCGTCCCATGGTTTCTTGAAAAAACGCTAGGCTCCACTTACTGGACTACAAGCTTTCCACTGAAGGGTTTCTAGCTCCAAATGCACCAGGAGCATACAGTAGTGTAATGATCGCATCCAATTCCTCCAAAGAGATTGACCAGGAGTCATCCTGCAGCTGTCGGTGGGCTTCAGCTTCAGTGCATCGGTGTATGTGGTGAAGCACAGGCTCATCTATCAA
The DNA here is from genome assembly GCF_902713425.1 of Acipenser ruthenus. NCBI lineage: Eukaryota > Metazoa > Chordata > Actinopteri > Acipenseriformes > Acipenseridae > Acipenser > Acipenser ruthenus. The sequence goes on along the minus strand of NC_081207.1, from coordinate 12,113,769 downwards.
GAGTCGGAAGGTACTCAATACGCTCTCTTCACTGATGTTACGTTTTGCATATGGGGTTGGTCCTGAAACTTCCTTCAACACGTTCTGTTGAGCCATTCTTCCTGCAGCTTCCACACCAGGAGATATAATCTCCCACACAGTCCCATCACGAGCAACCCCGGGATTACTTTATTGTGCTTGGGCTCCCAACTGATCGTTGGATGGCGCATGACTTCGTCCCCTTCCCCTTCTGCATCCACAAGCTGATATTTGGCCCGTCGATCGACCTCTATCTAAGGTAGGTAAAATTTCTGCAACTTTGTTCTCACTATCACTGTCTCTATCAATAACCTTGTTGTGATCAGAGTATGTTTCGTCACTATCTTGGCCTGGCACATTTTCCTGTCCAGATTCGTCTTCCGATAACTCCTGAAAGTACTGAAAAACTAGCTGTGCAGTCCTGCATTGTGTTGGTCTATTCATTATAACTAGAAAATAAGTATTTTTACAGCTATTGATAAATAAATCACATCTGAAAATGTCTCCTGTAGCTATTCAAAACAAGCGTGAAGCTCTCAAGTTCAGCAGCTAGATCATGTGCACTAAGCCAAACCCACTGTTTTTACTATGACAGTCATAGTAAAAAATGACAGCTGCGGTAGTTCTAGGTATAACGTATTATATCTCCATAAGTTTCTGAAACCCTGGGTCTACTGATGGTTTGAGATGTTTAATATATATATTTAAGAAAAGTCAAAAAAGCACAGGTGCCTAGCTTCCAAATCAGTGGAGAAAAATGTATTTAAAAAACGTGATGTGCCAAAATGACCGCTCTGGTAGTTCTAGTGTATTATAAATAATAAAATGTTTTTAAAACAATCGCTATCTCAGAGCCGTGCCAGCTCAATTAAGGAAGTGGGTGAGTCAAGGTGACCTATCTACCATTGACCAGTTTATTGCACTGATGGAGCAAAACTTGCAGCTGTGGAATTGTCTTGTCAACCACAGACGTCCATGGTCAAGAATCCTCCAATGACCGTGGAAGTCACGCCTAGTGCCAAGAACGGGTAAAAACCTGATTCCAAAGAGGGGTGTTAAAGAGAGGTTGTTGGCCGTGAAGGGACTGAATAGGGACACATGGGTCTGGGTTTTAACACAAGTGTAAATGTATCAAAAGATTACAGTTTATAAATGCCAAACATGTTTTAAAATGGGCCATATTGCTAAATACTGCACACTACAAGATGAGCCAATGCAGTGTAACATAGGGGCAAAATCCTATGTCAGTATTATGGTACCGAGGGTAGTTGAGGGCAAATATCCCTACACTATAATGGTCACAGTAAATGGAAAACAAGCAAAAGCTCTAATAGATTCAGGCAGTGCATTAACATTGGTAGCTCTTGATTTTATGAATAGCGCAAAACTGGATAATAGTCTAAAGACTGGGGTTACTTGCATCCATGGGGATGTAAAATATTACCCAACTACATGGGTTAACATCTCAATGAATCTGACTGTGAGATGAGTGTAACCTAGGCAGAGACTATCCAGATTTTGAAAACCTTTTTTTTAAAGGGCAATTCGCTCGTCTACCTGAGGTAAACAGGGAGGTGGAATGAAGCCCTCCAGAGACCTTTATTAGCATGTTCCCATTTACTGATCCTGAATTGTTTGTAACCCGTAGGGTTGCATATAAATTCTGTCGTCAGTGACGACTAGAGAAAAAGAAAGGCCCACCTAAAACACAGGTATTACTTGGGGAAAATTTTAAGTGACAAACAAAAGGTGTGAGTACACAATGTAGTTTAGAGGAGATAGAAAATTAGACTGGAGTAGGTTCAATTGAGACATGAGGGAAACTCTGAGTCAGACTCGTGGTGTGGAGAGTTAACCACTAGCAATGAAAGCTTTGGTAGAGCTCAAGAAGACTACCCAAGATTGATTCATGTCAGGAAAAGAGTGGTATCCATTAATGGGACACCAGTGGAAAACATAACTGTTAATCTACAAGCAAGAACAAATTATCATCATTACGAAAACGGTAATAAAACAGGAAAGTTACTGGCATGGCAGATAAAAAAAGAAGAAAATAATAAAATAATACATTCCATTAAAACAAGTAAAGGTACTGTTATACATAAATCAGATGAGATTAATACATGTTTCAAAGAATTCTACAAAGAGTTATATAAATCTGAAATGGGCCCCGACCATACAAAAAGTAAAGAATTTCTCAGTAAACTGCCCCTGCCTAGGATTAATGAGGACCACAAACTTGCACTGGATGCAGAAATCTCAGAAGCCGAAGTTCTTAAAGCAGCTAATAGTTTGCTGGGGGACAATGCACCAGGCCCTGATGGATTCCCCACTGAATTCTATAAAGCATTCATGGATAAATTGAGAACACCCTTGACAGAGATGCTGAAGGAATCCCTGCATAAGGAACAACTAGCCCCAACTCTAGAATTAGCAACAGTTATACTTTTCCCCAAACCTGCTAAAGATAAACAACTATGCAGCTCATATAGACCGTTATCGTTACTTGATGTAGATTTTAAAATCCTGTCCAAACTTATTGCCTTGCGGCTTGAATCTGTTGTATCCACAGTTATACATGAAGACCAAACAGGGTTCTTACAACACAGATTGGGAACTGGCAATCTTCGTAGATTATTCCACATTATACATCAGTCACAGACTGCAAAAGATCCTAGGCTTGTGGTGTCGATGGATGCAGAAAAAGCATTTGACCGCATAGAATGGGAATTTTTATTCCAAGTCCTTGATCATATGAATTTTGGCCAAAATTTTATTAATTATATTAAAACACTGTATAAATGCCCCAAAGCCCAAATTTTGACAAACGGAATCATCTCTGAGCCTTTTCTTCTAGGTAGGGGCATGAGGCAGGGATGCCCCCTCTCCCCAATCTTGTTCCCTCTGGCTATTGAGCCTCTTGCAGTTGCAATTCGATCCAACACACAAATCAGGGGAATAATGTACGGTCCAATAGAATACAAACTATCTTTATACGCAGATGATCTCCTTCTGTATGTGTCTGACCTGGATACTTCATTGCCTAATGCATTTCAAAACCTTGCTGAGTATAGTGCAGTATCTGGTTATAAATTAAACTATGATACAAGTGAAGTGATGCCCCTAAACAACAGCATTAACAGCAAAACTCTGCAGTTGGTTCAGTCTTTTAGGTGGAGTCCAAATGGTTTTAAATATTTGGGGGTCCAAATAACTAACTCCATAGATAAAGTTTACCAGGCTAATTACTTACCACTACTAGATAAAATAAAGAATGATCTACAAAGATGGATTGATCTACCCCTATCCCTAATTGGCAGGGTGAATATCATAAAAATGAATGTTTTGCCTAAATTCTTATACTTATTTCAAACAATTCCCTTAAAAATTCCAAAATTGTTCTATATTAAAGTTCAAGAAATTGTTTCTAAATTCCTGTGGCATGATAAACATGTTACAGTAAAGGCTTCAACACTTCAGGCACCATTTATCAAGGGGGGAATGACCCTTCCTGATTTTAAACTATATTATCTCGCATCACAGCTTCGTGGTATATGGGTATGGCTTAATTTAGACAAAGTTAATGCAACTTGGTCATCCATAGAACAACACATTGCTGACCCCATTCCACTGAGTGCGCTCTCATTTATAGGCTCTAGAAAAATGATGTCAACAATAACTAATAACCTAGTCATACTAAATACATTCAATTGCTGGCTGGAGAGCCACACGCTTCTTGGGCTCCAGCATAAATTATTTAAATACACCCCACTTAGAGATAACCCCTTTATTCCCAAGGCTGAAGCAGATGGGATTTATGGAATTTGGAGAAAAAAGGGTATTGAACATATTGGAGACCTGTATAGGGACAATATTTTTTTAAGCTTCACACAGATAACTGAGGTATTTGGAATACCAAAAACACATTTCTTTAAATACCTACAAATTAGAAATTGGGTGAGAACAAACTCAAAACATTTTTTTCCAAAATTTCCTGAATCCCCCTTGGAAAAGAAATATTCAACACTTTATCTCCTAAGGGGTTAAGTTCTCGTATGTACAATGTTTTGAATAATAATCTGAAACATAACCACACTGGGATTAAAGTGAAATGGGAAAAGGACTTGCAGTGTGAATATACATTGCAGGAGTGGGAAAGACTACTGGAAAATTCTCAGTGATTATTAACAAGCACTAAACATAGACTGATACAGTTTAACATACTGCACCGTACTTACTACACACCACACAGACTGCATCAGTTCAATAAAAATATTACTGCAACCTGCCCCAGATGTAAAGTGGAGACAGGGAATCTCTTGCATAAGCTATGGAGTTGTCCAGTCTTAAAGACCTACTGGGATAGTATACATCTCAATATATCAAAGGTGCTGGAAACCCAGATCCCACCAGATCCCAGAATTTCAGTTATGGGGGACGATTGGGAGTTATTACATCTGAGCACTTACCAAAGAAAATTTGTACTACTTGCAATGACAGCAGCCAAAAAGTGTATTCTTGTGAACTGGAAGTCTGAACATTCTCCTTCTCTAAATGAGTGTTGGAGAGAATTAACATCATACTGTACCCCTGAAAAATCATGTACAGTGTAAGAAAAACTCCTAGGGTGTTTGAAAAAATATGGTGTCCTTTTATTAACTACATTTCCAAAATAGACTAGTTGGCCTGTATTGTTACTCATGTTTTTGACTTAAAAAACAATAAAAATAACATAAGAAAAAAAGGCAATACTTGTCATTCAGTAAGAGAAATAAGTCACCAAAGTAAGATAAACATGTCCTTCCTCTTTTTCTCCCTTTTTTGCAGATTTTTGCAGGCCCCAGGCACTTTTATCCACGCATGTGTATATTACAGGACATCCAAGTTTAATGACAATTAACTTGTTTTGTCAACATGGAAATATACTAGGGAATGCATTTATTGTGACATCTATAGTGCCTTGCAAAAGTATTCAGACCCCTGACCAAATTCTCTCATATTACTGAATTACAAATGATACATTGAAATTTCGTTCTGTTTCATATTTTATTTTAAAACACTAAAACTCAAAATCAGTTATTGTAAGGTGACATTGGTTTTATGTTGGGAAATATTTTTAAGAAAAATAAAAAACTGAAATATCTTGCTTGCATAAGTATTCAACCCCCACACATTAATATTTGGTAGAGCCACCTTTCGCTGCAATAACAGCTTTAAGTCTTTTGGGGTAAGTATGTACCAGCTTTGCACACAGTGTCGGAGTGATTTTGGCCCATTCTTCTTGGTTGGACGACGCTTGTGGACCGCAATTTTCAAATAGTGCCACAGATTCTCAATGGGATTGAGTTCAGGACTTTGACTGGGCCACTGTAGGACATTCACCTTTTTGTTCTTGAGCCACTCCAATGTTGCTTTGGCCTTGTGCTTGGGATCATTGTCCTGCTGAAAGGTGAATTTCCTCCCAAGCTTCAGTTTTTTAGTGGACTGAAGCAGGTTCTCTTGCAGTATTTCCCTGTATTTTGCTCCATCCATTCTTCCTTCAATTTTAACAAGATGCCCAGTCCCTGCTGATGAGAAGCATCCCCACAGCATGATGCTGCCACCACCATACTTCACTGTAGGGATGGTGTGTCTTGAGGCATGGGCAGTGTTAGGTTTGCGCCACACATAGCGCTTTGAGTTTTGGCCAAAAAGCTCTATCTTGGTCTCATCTGACCACAAAACTTTTTCCCACATCACAGCTGGGTCACTCTCATGCTTTCTGGCAAACTCCAGATGTGCATTCAGATGGTACTTTTTGAGTAACGGCTTCTTTCTTGCCACCCTCCCATACAGGCCAGTGTTATACAGAGCTCTTGATATGGTTGACTGGTGCACCATTACTCCACTCCCAGCCACAGGGGTTGAATACTTATGAAAGCAAGATATTTCAGTTTTTTATTTTTCTTAAAAATATTTCCCAACATAAAGCCAATGTCACCTTACAATAATTGATTTTGAGTTTCAGTGTTTTAAAATAAAATATCAAACAGAATGAAATTTCAATGTACCATTTGTAATTTAGTAATATGAGAGAATTGGTCAGGGGTCTGAATACTTTTGCAACGCACTGTATATATATACTGTATATAAGGATTTGAACCTTAACTAGTCATACTTTCACTCCAACTACATAACCGCTACGCTACACACATTCACATCTTAACCCTTTCAACAGACTAGGCTACTATTTACATTGAACCTATCCAAACGGCAATACATTGCCTCAATATAGGTTAAACAATTTTGCTTTTAAGTTATCAAAAGTGCCCAGCATTTTAAAGTGGAGATATCAAAAACACAAGCCAAGTTTAAAGAAACCATTGGGACATAGGCACAACGGCTTGTGTTTTTCAGTCAAAATAAAAGCGGATTGAACTTGCATCAAAAACACAAGCCAAGTTAATAGAAACAATTGAGACAACCTTGACCCCCACCGCTTTTACAGCTGTGCCTATTTGCTTGGTGCTGGCCAAGGTTGCCCCAATTGTTTCTTCTAACTTAGCTTGTGTTTTTGATACAAGTTAGAAGAAACAATTGGGGCAGCCTTGGCCCCTATCAGTTTTACAGCTCTGCCTATTTGCTTTGTGCTGGGCATGGTTGCCCCAATTGTTTCTTGAAACTTAGCTTGTATTTTTTTCCTCCACTTTAAATTGCTGGGCACTTTTGATAACTTGACTTTTTTCACATTTCCAATGTGTTTTTGTTTCAGATTAAATACACCTCAGCAACCACATTGTCATGTTTTCATTAGCACAGCTTGAGAGCTCTTTTACTGCAATCAAGTAAGCTGTAGTACATTGTTTTTTAATTACCTTCATTTTGTTGTTTTTTTTCTCAGCAGTACACTTCCTAATTAAAGTATTTCTGTACTGTTCTGCTGTCATATTTCTAAAATGGTCAGTTTGAGAAATAAATGTTGTTTTCTCTGCAACAGCTGACCCTGCTTTAGTACTAAACTCACACTGCTTTACTGTTTTTCATTCCGGTAACGGTACTCTTAAATTACCGTGCCTGCTTCTTTGGCTGAAGAGATATTATCAGCTCACCATCTAACTGGGGAATCTGCTGCACAATTAAATCATCCTTAAACTCCTGACGGTAAACAATGTAACTAAATCTATTATATCTGGGATGCAAGATGCAACAGACGAAAAAAAAGTTTGCGTTGACTCAAAATTTATTGAAACACTCTACGATTTGACTGGTGAAAGATAACGTTGGTTTATTGGAGTTCACAAAGATAACTTTTTTCAGATTGGTACGGTAACCTTTTCTTGTTTCATTGTTGCGCTTTTTGTTGCATTACAGCCTGTCACTGATTGGTTTGGTGGGTGACGTACAGACCAGGGAGGAGACAGACACAGACACAGACATCACTGGGGTTATGAAAGTGCTGATGGCCAAAACAAATAGACAAAACAGAACACAGAACCAAACAAGTATCGTGCAGGTCTAAACCAGCACGTGTAGCAATTGTTATTTCTAAGCTTTACTTTACCTCCCGACTCTCGTTCCGCCTCTGAACACACCAACCACGTTCAGCCACAGCTACAGGTTTTTATACATGTGACCATGTCCAAATTAGCTAAATAAATTATTAATCTGGAGATGGTCACATTAGCATGGATGGGGAATTTTAACCACATCCATGCTGCAAAATAACAATAACAAAACATTGTGTTTTTACAAACTCAACAATATGTTTGAAATAATAATACAACACAAATACAAAATAATACCTATACACACAGGGGCGGGGTGTACCCCATCACACAGCCCTTCATTAATTATTTTCTTTATTTTAAGTTTCCAGAACATTTTAGTAATGGCAAGTGTGCAATACAGAAACCTTGAGTGTATTTTTTATTTTATTTTTTTGCTGTTCTTTTTCTACATTTCTTAAATGCAACTGTTCATTTTAAACACAATTTTTACACAACAGTACTCACACACGTTTGGTCACCATCACAACTGTTGCAAGAAACTGGGGTTTTTACAATCATTTGTATTCGATCAAATTTTTACTGACTTCTCATAGTTCAGTTTATTAAAACATGTGATATGAGTTGTTTTTTTTTCAGATTGGCATCATGTCGCATTCATAAATATTGACACATTCTTTTAAAGGGAGAGCCTGCATTTTTGTGCCTAACCCCGAATTTGTCGCATTTGTTCAGTAGCCATTTTAGCTGCAGTGTGGAGCCCTGCAATTTCAAATTCCTCTGTGATTCAGTGGTATGAACAGATTGATACATTATGATGATGTGATTGAGGGAGTATTGTATTGTAGTTGAGCAATCATATCACCATAAAGAACAAGCCTGTCACGTACCAGTACTGGTACGCATAGCACAGGTTGAAAACTACGGAAGGCCACCCAGGTCAAAAAACTTGTAATTTAGTATTGGTTTCAAATATTTAGTACACATTCTAATCTTTAGTATGTGTTGTAATTCTAATTATTACACATACTAGTTTGGCCAATCAGATCACTGAAAATGAAATGAGAACCAATGAATTTAAAGAAAATAGTATGTGTAATAAATTATCCAGTTAAAAGTTGCCTTACATCTGCCATACGTGACCAGTTCATGGAGATATGGACTTGGCATTGGGTAAAGTCCAGTGAAAGATGGATACACCTGGACCCTCCGAGCATCAACAGGCGGTTTCAGAGACTTAAAAATCGCTTTAATTCAGTGGTAACCCCCTGTGGCAAAGTGGTAATGACGTGCTGGTGAGTGCAGTGCAGAATAATTACACAGACAGACGTTGGTACAGGTGCAAGGGTGTTTATTTATTTTAGTAAATGTCCAGAGCCTCAAGGCAAAACCTGTAAATAATAATAGTGCTGGAAGTGATACAGCAGCGTGTATCACTTCTAATTTATAATCCCACGGGTTTGACCCGCAACCCCAAAGTCCCGTTCCGACACCCACACTAAACACAAACACAAAGACAGTGCGTGATTCAAGTGCTAAAAGGTGCAAACACAAAGACAGTTGGTAGTGAAAGGTGAGTGGTGAAGTCCGGGTTTTTCGCTGGCCTGCGGCTGCAGCTCCGGATCGTGCTCAGTAATCTTCTGTGACAAATAACACACAAGACACACAGTGTTAATACACAGACACAGAACACTCACGGTTTACTCACGGTACGGGCTCCTTCTCGGTTAGTTAACTTAACCATATGCAAAGGAACAGATCACTCAAGCCATGCCCCCTATTTATACCCTCGCCCATGACCCCGAGGTTAACGAGCGCATCCGCTCCTCCAGTCCTCGGATGCCACGCCGCTTACCGTCTGGGTCACTGAGCTCGGGTGCCATGGCTCCGCCCCCTTCCGAACTGACCGACTTCCATCTACCCTACGGAATAAATTGTCGTGCCATTTCATTAAGGGTACTCTGTTCCTCGTATACCGTGCTCTCACAGGTCGAGAGGGAGATCTAACACTAAGACTCATTCGATCTTTGTCACACCCCCCTGTAACTAATATGTCATTTTAAACAAGTATTGAAAGATCTGAGATTGAATCTAATATTAGCTATGGTAACTCAATATTTTAGTGTAAAACTGACAAATATAATTTGAAAATAAAAAAAGATTCTGTACATTGTTAATACAAACTGAACCGTGTCACGGTTAACATTGTCTGTCTCAAGAAGTTGGCCGAAAATCTCTCGCCGGCATGATTTGCAATTTTCCTTATTCTTGATTTTTTTAAAGCATATTTCATGTATGAAATAAAAAATATGTTATCCCGAAGGTCATTGCCTACTCTTGTAATTATGCTACATGGCTGTAAAATGACCAGCCCCTATGTAGGTACTACTGTAAAATGACCAGCCCCTATGTAGGTACTACTGTAAAATGACCAGCCCCTATGTAGGTACTACTGTAAAATGACCAGCCCCAATGTGAAAATGTGTAGTTCATTTACATTTATTGAAAACACGTACTGTGTATTCTAATTGGTCCAAATCAATACGTGTACTAGGTATGTGATTTTGACCCGGGTTGCCTTCCATAGAAAACCACTGTTCTACTCTGACACTTATACACAACTCCGTCTTCACATGCTAAGTATAGTCTAAGAAAAAAAAAAAAACCTGCGTCCGTGATGCAGTTAGTGCATTTTATTACATACAGCACAGGAGACAGCAATTATAAGCCGTGCGTTTATTTTAGACACTAAAGGGTGTTCAGTAACACTTACATTTTCTTTTGAAAAGGCTTCTCAAGGCTCATTGTGGGGAAGTGAAAGAAATACTAAGAATCAATTTGCAAGCTTTTAACATTTCACCTCCATTTAAACCAAAGCGTCCTTTTACTTATGATCCATTAAAACCTTTGGTTTGAAAGGATTAGACTTGAGCCTTGATAACAGTGCACATTAAACCAGTGTTCTATATTAAATTGTAATAGATTGTAAATCCCAATCTCTTCATACATTTCAGGCCCTAATCCTCTTAAACTGGTTATGCATAGAATAGGCAAGACATGCTTTTATTTTAATTCCCTTCATAACAAGGTAATGGCAATTCGTTACCTCAAAGTAACAGGTCATTCTTTTGTTCACAGTAATTTTGTTATTATAAAGCAAAATACGAATGAGGTACAACCATGCCCACCGTCAACAAGATTATTAAAATTAATAGGTTTTAAGTGTCTTCAAAGTTAAATAAAATGCACCTCAATATGAATATCTAATGAGTTTTCACATCTTTTCCTTGCCTCAAAATAGTATGAATCCTACTTTTACTTTCCTAAAGTTTAATTTTGGAAGTCTCTGTGGGCTAATTTTCAATTGTGGATAAATATCAGAGTGTGCACAGATCCTTGGGGTGGCTTGTTATGAAATGTGCCTTATATAGAATGTTGTTTTGCACTGGCAAATCACAGTTGGTCATGGCAGTCAAGGCCGGGACACACAAGCGGCACGATGCTGTTGGCTATCAGGTGGCATTTTACCGCCAATATCGCTGGCAGTGTTCTAGATTGTGAGATTGTAAATTAAAATATGATAGGTCTTTCGACCAGTTATCACCTGCAAACTCGATCAGTTATCACCTGTTTCTGTATTAGAGTCGAATCGTAGTTGGTGTCATGTTTCAATACGACAGGTTAACTAGCCATGTGAAAGACGCAACACAAGGAATGTATTTCGAATGGTCTGGGAAATCACTTGCATAACCATTAGTCATATGACTAGGTTTAAGTGACTTAACACCCCATTTTCTATCTAATTTATGCTGTATATATAATGTTATATATTCCCATGAAATGTACGCTTTTGGAACTGTACCATAAACACAGCATTGTGCTACTAATAAAGAGTTATTTAACAAGTCTAATTTAATATTTAATTAAATCATTATTAAATATGTTAGAACACATGTGACACATTTAAAGAACAACATTTAACAAGCCTAATTATTAAGGGGAATTGTGGGTTGTGTTAGGAGACAAACCGGACAGGAAAATCAGTAAAGGCACCTGCCGAAACAGGAACAAAAAGAAAACATTATACTAGCACAACTATCTTACAGATAGGCCTACTGCTGGAAGAAGTACAAACTAATAAAGACATTTTATTATTTTTAATGAACAGCTGTGTAATGTTTTCCTCAAAGAGGATTAAAAGGACTGAAAATTGTAAATAAAATAAATGCTGCTAGCGGGCCAGAACATGGGATCAAACAGGTGGAGGCCGCCTCACCCTACACACTGTCAACAGAAGAAGAGGATCACTATAATTCCTTGATCGACTTACATTTTCAATTTTATTTATTTATATACCACAGTATCTCAAAACGCTTTAGATGGTGGTTAAAACAGAAAGTCTACAGTATAAATAAATAGTAAAACATTACAAAATAACAATAGGCTACATAATAACAAAAAAATTAATAAACCATGTCTAAGATACTGCGCACACATCTTCTGATGCCCTCAGTCGTTGTAATTGTCTCAGCCTGTGTCGTAAATGCACAGTATAAATTAGAGCAGCCATGTTTCTCAAAGTTCAATGAGGGAAATGACTGTGGCCCTCCTGTCGTATTTATAGGCCAAGTAAACTGGTGTTGGTGAAATACGACCGGTAATACGACCAGGTAGGGTGAGCAACGTTATATAGAAACGCTACTATGTATATTCTGCTCCCGACGTCGTACTAACCTGATACAACATCGTATTGGTATATAGAAACGAGCCCTGAGTGATATAATACCGCAGTATCGCTGAGTGGTGCCGCTCAAATCAAATCCAGAGTAATTTTTTGTAGCTGCCGTGTGGTACTGTCGGTGGATTAACCAATCACAGCTAATTGGTGACAACACATTCTTGACAGAAAAATCATGAATTAAAGCAGAACCCTGAAGTGTTTGATCCCTCACATATTTCATACAAGGCCAGACAGGTCAGTATTTTATACATCACGCCCGATAAGCATCCTTCCTGTAGCCTATTTAGTAAACGGCAAACATAAATCACTATTCCCTTACAGTATCAAATGATACTTTTCTCACTTTTTGCCTCTTTTTAAATAATTTCTGTAGTTCACTACCATTTTTACAAAATAACTGAGATGGTAAAAAGATATATTTTTTATCACTTCAGTGATAGTAGGCTACTTGCTGTCAGCAACATATTGTATGTTTCTTTGCTAAGCTCAGATCGCTCATTTCATACACCTGCATATAGATGACAGAAAAGCAACTCTGATAAACAAACCAGTATTTTTATTTGGTAGATTATGTGTGTGTGGGGGTGTGGGGGGGGAGGGTATTACAACTATGGCCAAAAGATTTACATCACCCTATATAATTAACTAATTTTACTTCATAAATTTGAATGAAACATGCTGAATAATGTTACGTTAACATATTTAATTATATACTGCGTTATAGTTTTCAATATAGTTGATGTTAACTAAGAGATCTACATTTTTTCATGTCTCAATCCTAATGCAAAACTTTTTTGCCATAGCTGTATATATGTACAGTACTGTGCAAAAGTTTTAGGCAGGTGTGAAAAAATGCTGTAAAGTAAGAATGCTTTCAAAAATAGACATGTTAATAGATTATATTTATCAATTAACTAAATGCAAAGTGAGTGAACACAAAAATCTAAATCAAATCCATATTTGGTGTGACCACCCTTTGCCTTCAAAACAGCATCAATTCTTCTAGGTACACTTGCACAAAGTCAGGGATTTTGTAGGCATATAGTCAGGTGTATGATTAAACAATTATACCAAACAGGTGCTAATGATCATCAATTCAATATGTAGGTTGAAACACAATCATTAACTGAAACAGAAACAGCTGTGTAGGAGGAATAAAACTGGGTGAGGAACAGCCAAACTCAGCTAACAAGGTGAGGTTGCTGAAGACAGTTTACTGTCAAAAGTCATACACCATGGCAAGACTGAGCACAGCAACAAGACACAAGGTATTTATACTGCATCAGCAAGGTCTCTCCCAGGCAGAAATTTCAAGGCAGACAGCAGTTTCCAGATGTGCTGTCCAAGCTCTTTTGAAGAAGCACAAAGAAACGGGCAACGTTGAGGACCATAGACGCAGTGGTCGGCCAAGGAAACTTACTGCAGCAGATGAAAGACACATCATGCTTACTTCCCTTCACAATCGGAAGATGTCCAACAGTGCCATCAGCTCAGAATTGGCAGAAAACAGTGGGACCCTGGTACACCCATCTACTGTCCGGAGAAGTCTGGTCAGAAGTGGCCTTCATGGAAGACTTGCAGCCAAAAAGCCATACCTCCGACGTGGAAACAAGGCCAAGCGACTCAACTATGCACGAAAACACAGGAACTGGGGTGCAGAAAAATGGCAGCAGGTGCTCTGGACTGATGAGTCAAAATTTGAAATATTTGGCTGTAGCAGAAGGCAGTTTGTTCGCCGAAGGGCTAGAGAGCGGTACACGAATGAGTGTCTGCAGGCAACAGTGAAGCATGGTGGAGGTTCCTTGCAAGTTTGGGGCTGCATTTCTGCAAATGGAGTTGGGGATTTGGTCAGAATTAATGGTCTCCTCAATGCTGAGAAGTACAGGCAGATACTTATCCATCATGCAATACCATCAGGGAGACATCTGATTGGCCCCAAATTTATTCTGCAGCATGACAACGACCCCAAACATACAGCGAAAGTCATTAAGAACTATCTTCAGCGTAAAGAAGAACAAGGAGTCCTGGAAGTGATGGTATGGCCCCCACAGAGCCCTGATCTCAACATCATTGAGTCTGTCTGGGATTACATGAAGAGATAGAAGCAACTGAGGCTGCCTAAATCCACAGAAGAACTGTGGTTAGTTCTCCAAGATGTTTGGGCCAACCTACCTGCCGAGTTCCTTCAAAAACTGTGTGCAAGTGTACCTAGAAGAATTGATGCTGTTTTGAAGGCAAAGGGTGGTCACACCAAATATTGATTTGATGTAGATTTTTCTTCTGTTCACTCACTTTGCATTTTGTTAATTGATAAATATAAACTATTAACATGTCTATTTTTGAAAGCATTCTTACTTTACAGCATTTTTTCACACCTGCCTAAAACTTTTGCACAGTACTGTATATGTAGATATTTGGAAGACCAACAGCAAAATAACAAGTGCATATCAAAATGTAAAACATGGAATTCCACCAGCGCTCAGCTCAAACTCGCAACATAAAGGGGACGACACAATCTAGTGCAAACGTAAACCACTTTGCCCTTAATTTTAGCTATTATTAATTTGAGGTTGTGTGTTTGTCTGTAAAAGGTTAAAGTGGCAACAACTGGTTTTAATTGATACATTTTATCTGAATAAAGTTTTTCAATTGAAAAAACCTCAAAGGAAATGCCTCGATTAGCCTGGAGCGGGTTATTTTAAGCTGTGGCTGGAGCCTTAATTAATTATCAATAAAACAATTACCTTGTTGAGGCTCCAGCCACATTCTCAAAGGTTTTTAAATTAAAAACAAACAATAAAAACACGGCTTTCCCAACGTTATAAATACAAATATAATAATAATAATAATAATAATAATAATAATAATAATAATCATAATAATAATAATAATAATAATAATAATAATAATACAAAACATACAAATAATAATACAGGGGCGGGGTGTACCCCATCACAGGATGGTACAGCGATACAATATAAAAGGAAAACAACTTGCTGTAAGCGTTACCAATATAGTTAGGGTTAATAGAGAAAACAATCTCAGTAAGCTAATCTAACACGGTTACGTCTGGAAGCACAAGCAGGGTTCAACAACCATTTGGGTCTAAAGACTTCAGTGCCTTTCCATTAGGACCTATAACCCACCCTCCAGGATGTTCATTCATTATTCAAGTACTTGAGTCTGGATGCTTCTCATTAGCACAACCTCTCTTTCTTCTCATCAATGCACAACTCTTTCTTTATATTTCACAAGTATGTTCCATACATGACCCTTACCCTGCTGCTACATTAACCTCACAGCAGCCGTCCACACTGCTGAAACAAATCCACGTGAAACCAAGCAGCACAGTTTAGTACAGCAGTGGGAAAGCAATTTACAGCAGCCCCGTTCATGTAAATATTCCTGATAGCAAACTAGAGAATGTCTGAATTATAATCATATTCATGGAGTTAATCTGGATCTCACTAAAATGAAAACCAATAAATCAGAGTGAATAGTCCAACAAAAGAAAGAACATGTTATATTCATTCTTAAATGCCACACGGCTTAGATATGTTCTATATCTTTGAGACCCATGGTCCTTTCTATCTTAAATGAAGTTCAGCTAACAAAATAATTCAATTAAATTGTACTTATTGTATATCACCATTGTTCTCTATGCCTCATATTTTCCTATATGAAGGTCACACACATATGGGATTTGATTTGATTAAAAAAAAAAAAAAAATCAATTAAAACAACCCATACATTTTTTTTTTTTAACATAAAACACTATATAGGCCTACATATATGTGACTTAATATAAGACCTGAAATATTCGGCAGTTAACACATTTGCTTTAGTAACTCATGGAGTAATATTTGAGTACCTGTACGAGTTATCCTCGGCACGTCCAGTTATTTTGACATTTTCCTATGATTATAGTCCATTAGTCCATTGTCTTAACTGTGTTGTCATTATAGGCAGCTAAGATTCTGGGGCCTGTTTCACAAAGCACTCCTAAGCATTTAGCATGCTTCTAACTAGTTAACATCCTTCAATCCATTTCACAAATTCTAGGTATCAGTAACTTTAGAAGAACCTGCTAAATATTTAGAACACTACTGCTAAACATCGAGCGGCTTTCCAGAGAGTCTCACAAAGCGATGTTAAGGGTTAAAAAGCTTCTGTTAAGTACATTCTAAACCTAGAAGCCCACCTGAGGCCTTCTAGTGGTACCTTTACCTCAAACGGGAGAGCCGATGAATCTGAATAAATACCATATTACATGGACGATGACAACAAACCTTAGCCGACAGAAATTTTGTGAGCAGAAACAGAATATTTCGGGACAGAAATCCGCTAGATGAATATAACAATGATGAATTCAAACAGTTTCACAGATTGACTCGAAATCTAATGCTAGATTTATGTGACATTTTCAGACCAGATCTTGCGCTGTACAAACTGAAATACAAGCGTTTGTAGCGAATTTCAAAGAAATGTTAGTGATCTACACTGTATTAGTAAGATTTGTTAAATATCTAAATAAAGTCATACACAGTTAAAATTGTACATTTCATTGATGGACAACACTAGGTTTTGGAATAGTTTTCATAGTTGCTAAAATGTTTTTTTTTCACTTTGTAAAAAAGGCCCTGTTATCTTAATTAGAAACTATTTGTGATTTGTCTTCAGAATCTTATTTAACACATGCAACCCATACATTCCAAGCAAGCCGTACAAGGGTTAAGTAAAGAGAGCTTTCATCCGAGTGTGTAGCTAATGTAAAGTAATTAGCGAGGGGGTAAAGGATTCCCATAAAGTCCTACCCCTCATACACAAGGTCTTGAACAGTGGCAGATGCTGTGGTTGAAAGGCATTCTGGATTATTAGCATGGAGGAGTGTGTGGGGCCTTCGAGACAAAAACAACTGAATCAAAGCCAGAGACACAGATGTGTGTAGAATCCCCAGGTGGCTACACTGTCAGTACAAGAAGCACAGTAGAAGGTGTTCTGCATGAACTCCTCAGCAGTATTCAAGTGCTGATGAAGCTTGACTTTTTATTGAATCTGTAAGAAATTCAGACACACTGTACATCCGAGCAGTGCCTTCATCTTTTATCTTAATACAATCTTAAAGTGATTAGCCTTGTAGAACAAAATCTCACCAAAATAAACCAAAAACCTTAAAAAAATGGGGCAGTTTTCAAATGACTTTAGTCTCTCCTACAATTGCAAATACCTGCTCTTTCTTTCTGATAAACAAATAATGGTGCATCATTCTAAAGAATTGCTTTTGTCCAAACAAAATCCCCCTGCCAACAAAATACAAAAATACAAATCAAGTGTACAAATCAATAGAGGTTACGTTAAGGTAATATCACACACTGGTGTTAACTGCTTTCAGTTTTGCTCTTGAGAAAACGTTTTGATTTATGTTTGCTGTTGTGTTGTAAATAACTGTTGATAGATACAGTTCTCCCCCTTTATAAGGCGGCCCTTTATACTGCAGATCATGGCTCCCATTTGCCCCATAATGCCATTACACTAACACTAGTATTCTCGTTATAAGGTGGAACACAAACAGCACAGTCTCTTAACTATGGCTCCTGACTATAGCGTTATAAAGGGGGAGCACTGTATAAGCTTTGCCTGCCTACCTAAACTCAACCTCTGCTGTCAGCACTGAGTCAATAGAAATGCCACTGAAGGGGCTCCCTAATGGCGCAGCTGGTAAAGGCGCGCTGCGTGGAGTGCAGGATGCGCCCTATAGCCTGGACGTCACCGGTTCGAGTCCAGGCTATTCCACTGGGGGGGAGGGCTTAGGTCGGCCAGGGTGTCCTCGGCTCACCGTGCACCAGCGACCTCTGTGGTCTGGCCGGGCGCCTGCGGGCTTGCCTGTCAGTTACCCAGAGCTGCGTTGTCCTCCGATGCTGTAGCTCTGATGTGGCTGCATGGTGTGTAAAGAAGCAGGAGGCTGACGGCACACACTTCGGAAGACAGTGTGTGTTCGTCTTCGCCCCTCCCAAGTCAGTGCAGGGGTGGTAGCAGTGAGCTGAGCGTAAAAAATAAATGGACATTACAAATTGGGAGAAAATAATACAAATAATTGTCGATGACTAAATTAAAAATAAATAAATAAATGTCTGAAAACACAGAGGATGCCCATACAAGACTACAAGTTAAAACATGGTACTGTTTATTATTTTTTTTGTGGTTTTGTGGTTTTGTGTGTTGTTATATGTTAATAACAAGGACTCCAGTTCCCGCTATGCAGTGCGGCAATGACGTACATGGATATGTTACTAACCTGGGAGTTGAGCTCGGTATGGTAATCCTGAGTTGTATCCGGTTAGCTAGTTTACGTTTGTTAATAAAGGTTATAAACCTACGCCCTGTTTGTCATTATTAAAGGAACAAACATAACAATGGGAGGGCAGTATTATAGAGTCAGGTTGATTAGAGCCCCCATTTACATTTAATAATAATATTAACAACTCAATTCTAACAATGTCTCTAAATGTTGATAATATTTCTACCTGGAAGTCTACAAATCACTCTACCTGTAATAAGCTTCACCCCCCCCCCCCCCCCCCCCCCACAGTTTTTAAAATATAATTTACTCCTTAAGCAACCTTTACTTAAATAATAGAATTTCAGATCATTTGTCATGGTCAAAAAACATATAAGCTCAGAAATTCTAATTCCATCATGAAGAACAGATGGACTAGGCTTCACTTTTCCTTCACAAATAAATGCTTCTTACATTTTAATTTCAGAGCTATAAAATAAAAATACAATAAATTGAAGAAAGAACCTCTATTTTTCTAAAATTTTAAAGTATAGAATGAGCGAAGACACATATCAGATATCACAATTTTTTACTTTGATAGGACATAATCTGCAATGTATAAATTAATACATCTATTATGTCTACGTTTACTAGATTAGAGAGAGCAGTCCCAGGCCCCTACTTTTCAAAGGCTAAGGAAATATGAACGATGATATATTAATATCAAGGGAAATACATGGCAATGTTTAATAATAACTAGACATTTATATCCAGTAGGAGACACAAATGCACAGTATTTGACACATCACATAAAACAGCAATTATTATTAAGATTTCAAATTTGTATGACATATTAAGACATAAGACATATTAAAATATTGTTTCTGTATTTACCTTCCCCATACATCCAGACAATAATCCCCAGACAAATAACAGGGTTCTATTACATGATTAGTATGCGATGAAGGAATGGAATGGGATTCTTGAAGACCCAACGTTTAGAGGTCAACCAGCTACAGTATTAGGAACCGGACCAGCATTGATTATAGGTCAAATAGCTTGCTCTCATTCATACAGGTGGGAGAGAAAAAAATGTCAGCCAGATGGTTTTCACTTTTAAAATTTAAATTACTCTGCGTGTGTGAAAGATCCGCGGTTGCCTGTTCTTGACTTTTCCTAAATACATGTATTAAATACGCTGATCATCTTGTAGCTAGCCACAGCGCTTTAGCAGAAACATTTAGATCAGAAAACTGCAAAGCAGCAGGCTGCAGCAGCTCAACCTGGATGCTGTGCTGCACCGAGTGACACACATGCAAGAGAAAACATATGTTACTTTCGTTTTAAATTAAAAACGACTTTTGTTTTTACAGTTTTGTATGTACATATATCTGTTTACACCTGTTTACACACTAGTTTCTTTTGAAATGTTTATTTTATTATAGTTTTTCATTTTTTGAAGTAGTGCTTTATATGTGGGAAGTTAGAAAATAAACCCTTTTATGTTTCATTGTTCATTTAAATACAGTGTTTTGGCTATGCAGATGTTTGATTTGATGTGCTTGAATAAAACTTTTGAGTTGTAGCCGATAGTTTGTCTTTCATTTTAATATTGATGTTGTTTAAAATGTAACCGTCATAATGACTGCCAGCGGTGGTTTTAGGTATGAGTATAACCGCTGCAGTTCTACTGTTAAACCAGTGGTTTTCAACCTTTTCATCTCAAGTACCAGTGTTTCCAGCAGGGACTACCAGGTGTACCAGTAACTATGTGCAATCTAAAGCCTGATTCACACAGGACTAAAAATCACCACATAAACAGATGGTTTCGGAATTGTTAACGACATCGGTGAAATGTAGATCTGTGTGAACTGTCCATTTCTTTTTATCCCAGATCATTTTCTCAGAGGTCCTCTGATTATTTTACAGGACATCGGGACCTACTGTAAAATTTCAAACTCAGGTGTCCTGTGTCTTTTTACTCCCGTGCAAATTGACCATGTCAGTGTTATGTTACAATTGATATAGCATTTCCGGGGTATTCGCCTCAAAGCAATACCAGCCTTTGCAATAAACAGTAATATAATATTAACATTGGTACAATCTGTCCTGAGATTCTACAGTTCAGTAAAACACAACAATTGGGAATAACCAAATTGGGGATTGGCAAAAATACAAAACATAATTGCTGACTCTTAAGAAATGAATGCTTTTAACGGTGCATTTGAAGATATGTATGGAAATACATATCACTCAATGGACAAAATGGTTATTGTAGCTGTGGCAGAGCAAGAGCCCTGCCTGTAAATAGTGTTGGTGTTTGTATGTGTTTTGGTGGTGGTTGGCAGGGATGGGGTTAATTCCTGTCCCTGCCAAAAACATGTGAGAATGTGGCTGTTCCCAAATTGAATAATTGGTGCTAATTAAGAACACCCACATCCTATAAAGACAACCCAAAGTTCCACTAGAAAGAGATTACCAGGGAGCTGGAACAAAGAGAAGGTACAGTGTTTTCATCCACTTATGAAAGTATATGGGTTTTTGTGACCGGTACTCAGCTTAGCTGTCCAGTATAGTTTAGAACTGAAATGTTTAGTTAGCACTCCTGGAAGGAGTCCTGTGAGAATCATGCTAAACGGCTGCTGTAAAACTGAGACCTAAAAGTACTCGACAAGTTTGCAATGAAAAACAGGAGGATGGACTTGTGGATGTAAACATCAGGTAAGGTAGATTATTCTTTCTATTATTTAATTTGTATGTTTTTGATAACTGCAGTAGTGGTTCTAAATGTGATTGTGAGGTGAAACTATGCGGTTCTTAATAGGGTGATTGAGTTTCTTGTAAGTTTGGAGTGTAGTTCATTTTTACTTGCAGAAACATTTTTATAAATGATTATCCATCTGCAAAAATGAGGGATATATGTGCATATAACTAAAAAGGGACATGACCTGCTTACATCTGTCACAGGCAGAATCCAGACCACTATATGTCTGGTCCAATTTTGAAAGTAGGTGTCCAGTTTCCACATAAAATCTAAGCCTAGAACCTGTTTCAAGGGTTTTAAGTTTATATTATTATTTAAATCCAATTAGTTTTAATTAACATTAAACACAACACTTTGTTAGATGACCTACAGACTTAATTACTGACTTAATGTTAATCTCAATCAGATGTCAATGCCAAGGTTCACATATCTTATGTGCTCTAAAACCCATGTGACTGAAAATGGCAAAATAAGGTATTGGGACTGTGGCGGGGTGCCCTGCCCCTGTGTGTATTTTTGTGTTATAGTGTGTGTGTGTGTGTATACTGGTGCACAGAGTGTGGGCTATGTAGCACAGGTGATTTAAAATGTATTTGTATTTAGGCACAGGGATTGCACAATCGCTTCATGTGCAGATTAAAGTGGACATTTGTATGGGGGCACGGGTAGCGCACAATTAGTTCATGTGCAGACTGTGCCGAGATTCAAGTGAATGACTGATTCGCAATCGAGTCTCGATAAAGTACCAAGGAGTTGATGGCTGCTAGGTCCAATACATTGTAAAACACCTGAACAGACCACCATCAGCAGCCAGCTTTCACGGAATACTTCTGTGTCATCTGATCCAAAACATCAACACCATATTTTGTTGCGTGTAAAACTCCACAGTCTCTGGTATTTATTTTCACTAGTCCCAATGCTAATTGACTGACCAAAGCAGCACACCTGGCAAGCAGGTGCCAGCCTTTCAAAAGGCTGATTGAAAACAATAGACTGTCAGTCATTCACTCAGGCAGAGAGTAGTGACTAATCTGATTACAGTTAAACACATTGCGGACTGATAAGATAAAGTAGAATACCGTTCTGTATAAGGGTAGTTGACAAAGTCATGTCCGGAAATTGAAAAAAAAAAAATTCATATTGATTATGAAAATCATATAGTTGCATTACATTGAGTCTGAAGTTCTCAAACAAATATGTTGTAACCTTGAATTTTACATTTCAGTCCAATTTTATGAACCTATTAATGCCTTGAATTTGTCCTACAGTGTGACACCATAAAATATGTATGTAACATTTAAAATAATTTCATTGATAACAAAATTGTTTATCTTCATCCTTGACTACTCCTGTTTCTACAGCATTAACTATCTGCTGATTATCAAGTGAAATGAGGCTGTTATAATAGTGAAACCCGGGTGTCTCCCACTAAATTGAGTAAGATTTGCTGTGATTTTTCTGCACATTGTTAAATCCATGAATTTACTTGTGTGGTATAATGACATTACCTGCCACATACTCTACAGTTATTTTCATATTTCTTTGGACTCACTCTTTTTTTGCCCTCTCATTTATAAGCGTCACCCCAAAGGACACCATGTCACATCAAAGGAAGAAACAAGAAGCCGTGAGATTTTTCCCTTTCAAAAATGTATTTTATGAAACTTTCAGTGTGTGAACAGCATACAATCTTTTAAATGCAACAATTCAACAAAAGAACTTAATGTGTTTAACACAAGCTTGATAAATGTGCCAACTCTATGAAACTTGTGGTTTAACAGGCATAACAAGGAATGATTTGCTAATGTTTGTTTGAAAAATTAATTAGTTTGCATAAAATGTACCCCTCCATAACTTAATGTTCAACATGATATTCAATTGGTGCAAATAACTCTGTAAAACACCATTTACACTGGTTTATTATGAGAACATGTCCACTGGTGTGACAGCTGTGTCCTCTGGAGTGACATGAAAATGGAGTCACACCAGTGGACATCTGTCACACCAATGGACTTCTCATGATGTTTGGCCATTTTGGGGCCTTGTGGTGATTCTCAAGCATTCCATTTTTAACTCACTGGACTCTTTTCTCATTGGTTTTCATAGTTTAATGATTAAAAGGGTATACTTTTTTGCAATCTCATTTAAAAGGTGTCGCACCAAAGGATGTAACAGATGGACACAAAGGGCAGTGCTAGAAAAGTGCAATATTTTGATACATTTATGATAAACTCACCCTCTGGCCACACCACGTGCTCCAGCGATGTCGTCTATACATCCTGATTGAGGAAGGACCCTCTTCGCCGCAATGGTGTACAAGTAAATGCACGTTTTGTGATAGTGTCCCAGGATACAAACAGAGGAGTTCTACAGGTGCTGTTTGAAGAGGTGAGTCTTAAGGAGGCGCCGGAATGTGGTCAGGGACTGGGCAGTCCTGACATCATAACCTACAGTATCCACCCAGCAATACCACATCAATGATAAGGAGGCTGTGTGGTCCAATAGTTAAAGAAAAGGAGGTCCCAGATTCAAATCCCAGCTCTGCCACTGACACATCATGTGATCCTGAGCAAGTCACTTAACCTCCTTGTGCTCCGTCTTTCGGGTGAGACGTAGTTGTGACTCTGCAGCTGATGCACAGTTCACACACCCTAGTCTCTGTAAGTCGCCTTGGATAAAGGCGTCTGCTAAATGTACAAATATAATATATGCTGTATATAATCTATTCATTCTAAATGGAAAAGATTCAATAAGCTGCCATTCAGGGTGTGTGTATATATAATTAGTCCCTGGGCAGCTATATTTCACAGGTTGTGTTTTGTTCTGCTGCTTTTTGTTTCACGCATATTGTTAATGGGTTATATGATATTGTAACTGGGCAAAAGCCCTGCATGTGTAGCTAGTGTACTTTTGTTTGCCTTGTATAAATAGTTTATACATTTTGAATTTAAGTTTGGCAGGGATAGAGTTAAAATCTCACCCCTGCCAAATTCATGTGCAGAATGTGGCTGGGGCTTAACTGACTAATTTGAGGATCAAAAAAGCCCGGACACATGCTTTAAAAGAAGAGCCAACTCCTTTTGTTTAAAAGAGATTATTTAGGGAGAATACTAGGAGCAGCTGGTTGTATGCCCTGTCTCTGCGCTGGGATAGTTCTGCTTGGGTGCTGTTTTGATGAGAGTTGTTTTGTTTGTTCAGTCATCCACCTCTGTGTCCGATTCCTGCGGCTGGCCAGCCTTGACCACACTCCACTTTATCACAGTGTGACCGAGATCGAATGGTGCTTGGTGTTAGATCTCCCTCTCGACCTGTGAGGGCACTGTGTAACGGGAACAGAGTACCCTTAACTAAATGGCACGACAATTTATTCCGTAGGGTAGGTGGAAGTTGGTCATTTAGGAAAGGGGCGCAGCTACGGTATCCAAACTCAATGACGCAGACGGTAAACAGTGTGGCATCTGAGGATTGGAGGAGCGGATGCGCTAGTTAACCTTGGGGTCATGAGCGAGGATATAAATAGGAGTCATAGCTGACATGATCTGTTCCTTGGTAAATGATTAGTGCTAAAAACCTACAAGGAGTCTGTGTCTTGTTTCGTGAACCGTGAGTTTTGTCTTGTGTTTGTTAGTGTTTTGTTAACTGTCTTCCTGGTTTTTAATATATTGCCAGTTGCACGATTCGGAGCTGTAGCGAAAGCCAACATAAACCCGGACATCACTTTCACCTCTGCATTTGACGGAGAACTGTAATACACCACTTATGCACTAAGAACTGTGTTTGTGTTTTGTGTTTAGTGTTGGTGTGTAAAACTGGACTTTTGGTTACGGGTCAAACCTGGGGAATTACAAATACAGAGTGATACATGCCGCTGTATCACCCCATCATTATTATTTACAGGCGTTTGCCATAAGGCTCTGGACATTGTTAATTAAATCAATAAACACCCTTGCACCTGGAAATCATTGTCTGTCTGTTTTGTATCCGCTCTGCACTGCACTCACCTGTATTCGCTAACCACTTTGCCACACACAGATGTATAATATTTTAAAATGCAATTCTTCAATTTACATTTCCCTTCTATTAATTAATATGCTTGCATTTTGTTCTGTGCATCACAAGCTTTGGACAAATTCACAGCTGGCTATGGGTGACACTGACTGCTCAGTCTTTGGTTCCTCATTCCTTAATGCCACATGATTCGTGATCAAATATGCTCTATCCTGTAGTATTGTGAAGCTCAAAGGTAACTTTTAAATAGTAGGTACTGATTTGGTGTTTTCTAAAGCTTTAAGTTACTGTAGATATAATATAACATTTTAAAACTTTGGAACCAATCACTAATTTCAGAAGTTACAGGGTTCTTTATAAGTCATTTGCTGGGTACAAGGTCATATTGCCAGCAAGATTGCAAGAAACCCCGCGCAACACAGGCTTTTGAAATTGAATCATTAGCTTCTGACACAGGCCTCCCACTCTTGCAGACCTGCAAATTGCAGGGGAAATCTTTCTGTTGTCTTGTTTCAAATTGCTCATTAAAAGAGAAGCTTACAATCCTGAATGAGTTTATAAATGAGCTTCACAAGCACTACAAAAGTACACCACAGTATCTATCACCCCTTGTAGGCAGAGAGAAGAACGTGGGTAAAGACATCCCTGATTTAAGAACCTAGATTCCTCCAGACAGACCTTGGAATTTTTGGGTGTCATTGTGTGTGGTGATTTTTTTGTGTTCTCTTTTTTTTTTTTTTTTTGACCGGTGGTCTCATTTGTATAAAACATATTCCTGTCATCTTTCTTTATCCTTCCTTGTAAATGGCTTTCATCTTAAACAAAATGTTAACTAAATATGAAAACCAAGCAAAGCTTTAACCAGAATAACAAAAATCTCTGATACGGCTTTTTTGGAGCTTCACATACCCTAAAGAGCAAGTAGCGGGGTTCTGAAAAATATAGCGTTATACGTCACCATGTGTTGCTACAACTGTTCAAATAAATGTACCTGTAATTTTATTTTTTCATTAACATCCTGACAACTTTTTACACTTAACGTTTCTATTTTCAAAGTGGCTTCTCTAGTGCACTGGGGTTTGAGATCTGTTCTCAATCACTGCATGAGAGCAATTCAATCCAAAGTGCTCTAGCTTTTCTGTGCCTTCATCATGGATCATTATTGCTATGTTACCTGTTTTATTATGTGGGCAATAATCCTTACACTGTCGGTTCACTCCAGTGGCCATTTTGAAAAGAGCTTTGAAGCAGAAGTTTTAGAAGTGTAAAAAGTTGTCCGGATGTTAATGAAAAGAGAAATTAGGTATGTTATTTAAACAGTTGTAGCAATACCTGGGGACATGTAACACTCTTTTGTGAACCCCACTATTGATCCACATAGCAGCTTGTGACAAGGATGGCTGTAGAGGTGACGTCGGAACAGGACGTAATTGCACACACGCGGTAAATTGGACGCTACGGCGCTCACTATTTATTAAACAATAATACACTTTAAATAAACACAAAACAAAAGGGCACATTGGCCAAAGTAAACAAACACTAATGAAAGAGTACACTTCAGGAAGGTGAGTAAACAGGTAAGGTTTGTAGGATAGCAATCGTATTTTCTATCTCTCTCCAGACAGACACGTCTGTTCTCCACTCCCCTGGCAAAAGCCGTGGGAATCTATTTATATGCGACCATCTCCAGACTATTAACAATCAATCCGAAGATGGTTGCATTCCACAGAGGTTTAAATTAGTCTGCGTCACTTTCAGCTAATTCAATAATTACTTGCTTCACTGAGAGTCACGCATTCTCACGAGAGGTACAACCCACAAACAATATAATACAAATGGTTGGATGGCATTTCATGGTATTTACATAATAAATCATAACACCGTCTTTTCTGCTGTCATATTTACACAAAAAAAAATCATAACATATATACATAAAGGGGCGGGGTGTAACCCGTCGCATAGCTCCATGAGAATGCAGTAGGCCTATATGTTTACAGTCTTCCAAGATTATCAGACATGTCCGTGTCCATTCATATTTCTCACCTTGAGATTTTTTTTTTTTAAATGAGTACAAAATGTTAATTCATTTCATGATCTAAAACCTCACCAGAATATGACAAGATCAATGAAAGAACAAGTGCTTAATGGGGCTTAATATCCAGCTTTAATGGCAGATATGAGAATTTTTAGCTATATACCAGCCGGTACCTAATTCTTAAGCATGCATGATTGTAAAGCAACAATGTGTACTATTCACATTTGATTGTTGCATTATGCTTTTATTAAGAAAAAGGTAGTCAATATTTTGTCATGCCTCCAACATCTGTTAACTGTACATGACATTAATAGATACGCTGTCTGTAAGCAGAAAGTTATTAAAGTTAATATTTCATAGGACACATCGGAGGAAATTGTTTAACCTGCAAATAACCAGATGCCGGTCATCCAAGCTGTTTCACAAAACAAAATAGCACAGTGGCCAAAATAAACAGATCCAATAATTCAAACAAGTATCATGCTTGTTTTGATCCAACACAAGTAGCAATTGTTTTTAGTTATTCTGTTATTACTTTCTCTCCATCTCCTTTCTTCTTTACTCCAACAACCCCCAACTCCGGTCAGCAAAAGCTGCTTGTTTTATATAGTGGTTGAGGGATTACCTTGTTTATCCCTCAATCACATTCTGCACAGCCAATTTGTCAATAAATTATTAGCTGCCAACAATGCATTCTCACGGGATGTAGTTTGACAGAGATGAGAAGCAAACATCGTTCCTGCCAACTACATTTAACTAAAATACAAATACATTAAACAATAATAGAAAAATAATACAAAAACACAGGGGCAGGGTGTACCCCGTCACTTTCTCACTACACATTCATAGCTAAAATGGAATTCATTTTAACCAATAGGATTACATATTAGAGGACAGTTACCATGGATATAAATGTTTTCTTTTTTAAATCGCAAACAAAATCAACAACCAATTACCATGCAAATGTTGTTTGATACATTTATACCAGTAGCAAACCTATTTAAAATGCGGCTCATCTCTTCCTGCTTTCAATCTAAATGGTATATAGATTTATTTTTCATTTAAAAATGTTATTGGGGGGGGGAAAAAGGCCATATGAGCTATAATTAGCTTGTTTACAATGGCGTCCAACAGCAGCAAATTACAATCGCATAAAACACACAGAATACACATTTAAAAATACACATCATATACATACACAGGGCTGCTTCAGATCATGAAACACGTTTTGTAATTGACGATGGGAAGTCTCTGATCTAAGTCCAATCGGCAATGCATTCCAATCTGAAACTGCAGCAAAAGCAAAAGATTTCTTTCCAGTAGCACTTTTTACCAACAGTACTTTAAAATAGTTGATACCACAAACATTTCCTAAGCTGTAATCACAAGTAAACTCCTGGAATAGATTACTCAAACAGGCAGTTTAAGCGCCCCTTATAAAGAATCTGATTCCAGTGAAAGTTCCTTCTGTTATCAGGTGACAACAAGTTTAACCTGGAATACAAGGTACAGTGGTGTTCTAAAGCCGTACACTGAAGAACAAATCTACAAATCCTGTTAAACACTGTATCAATCTTCAGCGACTCCTCACTAGCAGTCATATAAATCGCATCATTGCATTGTAGTCCAGCATAGGAAACAAAAGCTGCTTGGCTAATTTAAACCTTGATGTAAAATTTAAGCAATGATGCTGGCCATACAACAATCCAAGTTTTCTCCCAATTTTACTACATATTTCTGTGTTCAAATTATATTGATATTGACACCTAAGTGTTTAAAAGTATCAACTCTCTCTAAAGGTATATTACAAGTAACAATAATAAAATTGGAATTATTGTTTTGTATAATTTTCTCTGAGCCAAATAACATGATGTGTCTTTTTTTCATTTAAAATCAAACAATTTTTAACAATCTAAGTTTAAAAAAAAAAAAAGGAAAAAAAAAACATTTGGTAGTGTCTTAGTTAAATCATGGACATTGTCGGAGCTATAGTAAACCACAGTTTCATCCGCATACGTATGTACGGAACTTTTTCTGCAGACAGTAGATATTTCATTAATAAAAACAGAAAATAAGACATCCAAGAATTGACCCCTGAGGGACACCTAAAGATACAGGCATATAATTAGGTTTCTTTGTCAAAGACAACGGCTTGGGAACGTTCTGATAAATACGATTTAAACCATAACAATGTAGTATCCGTTAGAGTCCTGCACAGGTGTAGCTCCCTTTCAACTGGTTGAGCGAAAAGGAATACAGGTATTTTATAGTAAAGTAGAGATAGTTAATGTTAAAATATTCAGACCACTAGAAAAAGCTACCACGCTGTATAGCCTACTGTATAAACTCAATCTTTGGAGAATGGTAGAGAGATCTGTGTGTGAATGAGAACATAAAGTTTACAAACGAGAGGAGGCCATTCAGCCCATCTTGCTCGTTTGGTTGTTAGTAGCTTATTGATCCCAGAATCTCATCAAGCAGCTTCTTGAAGGATCTCAGGGTGTCGGCTTCAACAACATTACTGGGGAGTTGGTTCCAGACCCTCACTATTCTCTGTGTAAAAAAAGTACCTCCTATTTTCTGTTCTGAATGCCCCTTTATCTAATCTCAATTTGTGACCCCTGGTCCTTGTTTCTTTTTTCAGGTCAAAAGAAAGTCCCCTGGGTCGACATTGTCTATACCTTTTGGGATTTTGAATGTTTGAATCAGATCGCTGTTTAGTCTTCTTTGTTCAAGACTGAATAGATTCAATTCTTTTAGCCTGTCTGCATATGACATGCCTTTTAAACCTGGGATAATTCTGGTTGCTCTTTGCACTCTTTCTAGAGCAGCAATATCCTTTTTGTAACGAGGTGACCAGAACTGAACACAATATTCTAGGTGAGGTCTTGCTAATGCATTGTAAAGTTTTAACATTACTTCCCTTGATTTAAATTCAACACTTCTCACAATATATCCAAGCATCTTGTTGGCCTTTTTATAGCTTCCCCACATTGTCTAGATGAAGACATTTCTGAGTCAACATAAACGCCTAGGTCTTTTTCATAGTTCCCTTCAATTTCAGTATCTCCCATATGATATTTATAATGCACATTTTTATTGCTTGCATGCAATACTTTACACATTTCTCTATTAAATTTAATTTACCATGTGTCTGCCCATATCTGAATGCTGTCTAGATCATTTTGAATAACCTTTGCTGCTGCAACAGTGTTTGCCACTCCTCCTATTTTTGTGTCGTCTGCAAATTTAACAAGTTTGCTTACTATAACAGAATCTAAATCATTGATTTGTAGATTAGGAATAGCAGAGGACCTAATACGGATCCCTGTGATACACCACTGGTTACCTCGCTCCATTTTGAGGTTTCTCCTCTAATCGGTACTTTCTGTTTTCTACATGTTAACCACTCCCTAATCCATGTGCAAGAGCGTGAGAGTCAGTTGACACAGGCAGTGGATAAAGGACAAACACTTGCGGGCTCGGGTTGCAGGTCTTATTAAAGCGCGTCGGGTCGCGGATAAGAAGACGGTGTTGCAGCAGGTTTGGGTCGGGTCCTGTAATAGCGCGTCCGGGTCGTAAAAATCGGACCCGCGCAGGACTCTAGTATCCGTAATTCCAAGATTTATTAACTTATTAACCACCCAGCTGCTTATCCTGTGATTTCCACGTGGAGCACATGCAAGTCCAAATTTGTCACTCCTGTGAGAATAGCGTGCAGGCGCTTATGTGCATCTGCAAAGTTTAACATGTCTTGAACGTGCTTCAATGAAAGAATAAGAACTGTATTGTAAAAGAGTATGCAGTTTTGTTTTTTACTGGCAGATGGCAGCAGTCCCTAAGAAATGTGCTTGACGGACCGGGTCATCTGTATACACACAGCTGAGAGTGAAAAAAGGATGCCTGTGTATCTACAGCGAATAAAACGAGGATTTCTTTATTTGTTGGTGTTACAGGTTGTAAGGAAGCCTGGTCAGGTTTGGTACTGGTCAAAACAACCTATTTATTTTACCTACACTTCACAGATTAATAATTAATAGAACCGCGCTATACACCCGTGCCTGAAACAGGGGAAGATACTGTATATGACGTGATTGAAAATTTTCAATGCAAGTTTTCTGATGTATATGTGCTAGATAAAGACGTTAGCACTGATGAGGGTTTAAGTGTGTGTCTGATTTGAAAAAAAATTGAAATTCTTACATATTTATACTAATATAATGCTGCCATTGGCGGGTGAAAACCATTTTTAAGTTCTATTGAAATACTGTTTCTGTTTACCATCGCAATAAATGAGTGTGTAAAACAAAAAAAAAAAGCAAATTGTTTTGAAAACTGTCCAAATTGCTTATTTGAGGGCTAAGAATGAAAAATCTGCAAAAAAGAGCATTTTTAAGATGGAAATTGCCAAAATAAATGGGCAGCTGAGTGGTTAAAGTATTTTATGATTAACTAAATCAAAGGCCATAGAAGTTGCACCAGTTATTCTTTTTCTCTACAGCCCAGTATATATCATTTGTTAATTTTCAGCAATGCTGTCACTGTCGAAATGAGCTTTTCTAAAACCAGACTGATTAGTTAAATGATTTGTTAAATAATCAGTCAGTTGAATTTGGACGATTCTTTCAATGATCTTTTGATTAGAACTGATAAGTCCCATATTGGCCTATAATTGCCAGGGACAGTAACATCCCCACTTTAAGATGGGAGATATTTTAGCTTGTTTCAACTGATGAGGCATTTTGCATAAGCAGCAAGCTTAAAGAGTTCTGGTTCTATCCCATCTGCACCTGCTTTTTTAGTAACATCAATTTGCGTTAAATGATTATATACTTTGCCCTTGCTTACCGGTTCAAATTTAAAACATAACCCATTGTCATGGTCAATAGAAGGAAAATAGATATTTTTGTTGTGCCATAAAATGATTATTCCAGAGAAAACATGCAAACAATTATTCTACTATTGCCTTAATGTGCAACCAATTACACATACAGTAGTAAGCGACTTTATGCACAATTTGTATACCTCCTCAGAGGACCATCAAATTGATCTTGCTCTCCAATTACATCTTTAATGCTCACTGCTTTAGAGGTTTCTTTTCTGTAACATGTTTATCAGCAGATAAATCCACAACCAAAATACATGTAATCGTACCTGGAACAAAGCTCCCTTGGACAACCTCTTTGTAAGCCCACCAACCTTCATTGATTTTTGGTGAATTTTGCTGAGCTGAAAAAGAAATACATATTGCTTTTATACATTAAAACATTCACAAAAGACATTACAATCCATTAACTGGTGCTTAATTATTATTATTTTTTTTTAAATGTGGGACACAATTTGTGAACTGGGTAGCTTTTATACAAAGCTTTTCAGAATATGCTGCACCATCCTTTCCTTACACCATTAGTATGGAAATAAGACCTGTCCTGTTGTGTGAGCTGTACAAGCAAAGCTACATTACAAAGGATTTGCACTTTATAATTGGTTGGCTAGGTATTGTTTCAACTACAAAAAAAGGCTATGACCTGGAATTACAGTCAGGGTTTCTCAGATATTGCATTGTACATTAGAGTCGACAAAGCTGCTCTTAGAAGAGAGGCAATAATGAAAAACCTAATAGGAAACAAGAAACAGGTTTAGAAGGTAGTGGACTTTAACAGGTTGTGTACTGAAAGCAAGCACAAAAGAATAAAGCACAAAAGCTCAATACAAATAAATTACGTATTGTAGGGGTGTGCAGAGAACCCATTACTTGTACTCTTACTCGGGATCCAATACTCGGATTTGGATTTATGCAGATGGCATAAGTCGTACAGAATATGTTATGCACGTTCATCATAACTTGTGTTCTATGAAAATACAGTCGGTCAATGATTCTTTTCTTTATTCTGGCTTTAGCCGGGATGCGTCTAATGTGTCGATCGCCTCTTGGGCAGATTAGGTAAAAAAAATTTAAATGCAAGGTACAGGATGATAATAAATGCACTCCACTTCTATAAGACAAATACATAAACTACAGTAGAACATGTCATATCGATTGATTTGGTCCCAGGGCCATCAGATATGTGAAATTATCCCATCTCGGAGGGAGTTGTAATACTATATTGTAGTTGCTTTATTAATGTTGAGACATTACAAATTAAGTCGGGTACATCAGTGTGCTGTAGCATCAGAGTGGGTCATAATATCATTCTGTGTATAAAATTAACCGAATTGAAATTCATACAGGGGGGTCCTAAGCCATTCCCTGTGTCTTCTGGTTTCTTCCCCACTGACAAAGAATGCTTTTAAAGAGTCATAGACTAACTGCTGGACAAGTGTTTTATCTCACCCCCCCATCGCTGAATGAATTTTGGCGCCGGCAGTGTCTTGCACAAGACAAGCCAGACAGTTTTGGGTGCTTTGACACCTCGGACCGAAAACAGTCCATCTCATATATCCAGCCGACAGAGGGCGAAACAGCGGACCAATTGAGAACAAGGGGTCGTCTAGGAACGAGAACAACCAATGAGAAACACCCCACGTGCACTTAGGAACAGCCTAAAATAAACAAACTAACTAATCACAGGGTTGAAGAGAGAACCACAAAAGCAGCCACCGGAAATTTCAAACCGCATGCTTCCCACACTAAACAAGCTCCCCACAGGAGAAACGGGGCTCCAGGCAAGAGAAAGTCGTGCTGAGAGGAAGTGGCTTGGAGTTCAGAAACTTTCTTCAGAGCTGTTTAGCTTCCATTTTGTTCCTCTGAAGTCATGGGAGCAGAAATGCTCGAATTCACGGAAGGCAAGGAAGAACCAATGTTCTGAATGGCAAAAATCATGTTCTAAGAAGGCTGGAATCAGCTTTGAAGAGAGCCCTAGCTCTTTGCCCTACGAGAGACCGAAACAGTAAATGGGACTCTGCCTTGATCTGAACACTGCCGACAACAAAGAAAGTTGCAAGACTTGGAAATCAACAAGCTGATCTCCATTTGAAAATAACTATTTGTTTATTGTGAGCCGATGAAATACAATGCGTACTTCAAGCAAAGTACCTTCTTTCATTGGAACTTCAGATCCAGAGAGAGAGCTGTAGTGTTCATCAACAAAGCAGATTGACGACTTTGTTGAAAATCGATTAAGTATTCAGCATATTAAATACTTTATGACTCGAGAAATTAACTGTAGCAAATGCTATCCAGTTAGTGGATAAACTGTTCTAGGAATAGAATATAACTTCCTGTTTAGAGTGTGTAAGAAATGTATTTTGTTAGAAATGTGCAACTAAAAGGAATTACATTTTGTGTGATCAGCCATAATTAATATTAGTATATTAACCACATATGCTAATGATGTTATGGTCGTTGTAATCATTTGACTATGAAATCAATGAACTGTATACTATTCACCCATATCTCTAACAAATAGCCTTTCCTTTCTGTAATATTAGATTAGCTGTGCAACCCTTTTTATTCTTAAATAAACTATTGTTTTATATTTGACACGTTGTGTGAATGTCAGTTATCGTCAAGGGAATCCAAGTAATACATGCTCCAGAACTTAAATATGGTATGTCTCATTTAATACATTTTGATGTCCCGGAGAGGGCGACTAGAGACTAATTTTACATTTAAATAAATTGTATACCTAATTCACTAATGTGCCTAAAACATCAAAGTACAGTACCGCATGTATACTATACACAGAGCTGGATTAAGTTTAATGGGAGTCCAGGGCTGTTAATGTTTTGGGGGCCCCTCTTTGCAGATTCATTTCCTTCCCTTTACTGTTTTACTACCCCCACACTCAATTAACATTAATGTAAAATTGTTGAGTCTAAAGCCCGCCGCACACAGCCCGACTCAAGCCGTCCTGACTCATCTCAACTGGCCATACAGTTTGGATCAATCGTATCGGTGTGCATGCACTTAAAACCAAGATTATGCAGATTTCAGTCGGGATGTCTTCAGATTTGAAGATTGAACATGTTGAATCTTTTTCAGACGCAGTTTCGTTCAGATGTGATCAGTCTGTCTGTGTGCAGCGGTTGCCAACCAAGACTGACTGAGACCGATTAGTCGTAAGGGTGTCAACCAATGGTGAAGCAGGTTTAAGTGACGTAGCTTGTCATATAACCCCACGCTACTCCACTACTCCGCTCACTCCACTGGCTCCCGATCACCGCTCGCATCCAGTTCAAGACTCTTGCACTAGCCTACAGATGCCTTGACCAGACTGCACCCAGCTACCTCCAGACCCTCATCTCTCCCTACACCCCCACTCGACCTCTCCGCCTGCACTAGAAGACTAGCTCTACCTCCGCTACGCTCCCCTGCCTCCAGAGACCGCTCCTTCTCCACCCTTGCTTCGCAGTGGTGGAATGACCTTCCTACAGATGTCAGGACTGCCCAGTCCCTGACCACATTCCGGCGCCTCCTTAAGACTCACCTCTTCAAACAGCACCTGTAGAACTCCTCTGTTTGTATCCTGGGACACTATCACCCTTCATGTAAATGTGCTTTATTTTGCTCTTATCTGCCCCCTATTTTACTGCATCTAATCCTGTACTTCAGAATACTGTAATCTGCCAAGTGTTTAACCTGTAGTACTTTGTATTTAATCATATCCTGATGTAACTATCACTATTTAACCAAATGAAAAAAACTTCATGAAAACCCGGTTTAAGAAAGTTGTACGATATCAGTAAGTCGCAAAAGACTAAATTGGAACTCTGGCACAAACATTTAAATATAGCCTCCTGAATTAATATAAATTTGTTTTATTAGCATTTGGAATGAGAATTTCTCTGTCTAAAAGAAAACTACA
Source organism: Acipenser ruthenus (assembly GCF_902713425.1). NCBI lineage: Eukaryota > Metazoa > Chordata > Actinopteri > Acipenseriformes > Acipenseridae > Acipenser > Acipenser ruthenus. Next base: position 12,077,635 of record NC_081207.1, on the reverse strand, counting down.
CGGAAACACATACAACCCTAAGTTAGAGTGAGAAAAAGGTGAGACTTACATTTATTTTTTCATGGAGATTGCCCCACTGTAATCCATATAAACCTAGGTCGTTTTCTTTCCAATGTATTTTCCAAAGTACTGGTACCGTCACATACATTTGATATTGTATTAAAATAGTGTCAGCGTTGGTGTTTTGTTTAACAGATCTTCCTCCCGATGACATACTTGTTGTGTTTCTGCTTTTCAGCGTCACTCTCATACTTCCTAGGTGCTGGTTTGTCAGACATTTACAGGTTCTGATTTGCGCCACATTCGCGCCACCGCAGACGTGTTAAAAGTGGCATGTGACGTAAGTCATATGATCAGGCAGTCCCTGCTCCTCCAACGCAATACAGCTTGGTAAAACAGACCTATATCACATCCATACAGTCACATGCTACTTATTCATTTTTTAGATTGTATTATAAATTGTATATATTTCTGGGGGCCCCTCAATCTGAGGCCCTGTGTTGCAGCCCCTAAAGCCCCTGCATTAATCCGGCCCTGACTATACAAGAAAAAAAAATAATGTTTCTGCTTTTTTAATAGTACAGTAATTCTATTAATCCATTGGTTTCTTGTTTTATTTAATATGATTAAACTGGGCAGTTACGTGAAGTGACATCATGTAAAAAGTGAAACTGAAACTTAACACTGGAAAACGTTTAGGATAAAATAGTACGAAAACAAAATCGGTTGTCCTTCCCAAGGAGGTTTCAGAGTTTCATCTGACCAAATCTATTGTGCTGCTGTCATCCTTCTCCACGTTCCTCGAACAAGACAGAACCCTGCATATCGGAAGAGCCATGTGCTGCGATGCAAGTACAATGGAGCTCATCCCTTTACTGCGATGGAAGTACAACACTAGAGCTCAGACCATCGGGACAGTTCATGTCCTTTACACAATGGAAAGCTGGTTGACGGACTGCATAATGATCTGCTATGCTTTCTGAAACAGACCTCAAGACAGTAAGGTCACAGCACACTCACAAAGGGGAGTATCTACACCTTGAAATGTCCAAATCACAAGCACCTGCAACTTGGATACCTGGCCCACTCTTCATACCTTCAGAAAGCATTACAACCACCACCTGCCTTTACTCTGTCTGATCGGGAGCTGTTCTGACAACTCTTCCTCCACCCCCTGTATTTCTTTTATATCTAACGTTCATTCAGGACCGGTAATAATATATATGTACCTGTAATTAGGTTTTGTCAGGAAATGGTTGAACTCCAGACCCATATTTCCATCTCACCTTCTTTCTCTTTATTAACCTTATGCATCTTGAAAATGAACCACTGCCCATATGCCCTTTACTTAGAAATTACACAACCAGAAGTGTTGGTTTCATTCCTTTGGAGTTGAAATGTATGGAGTTAATTTAGTCCCTGAAGAAACCTAACTATGAGTATGGAAAAGCAGGCATTTCACGAGTGTTTAAGCATATTGCAGTTAAGTTTGATAATGAGTGAATTTATACAAGTAGATATTTGATTGTTTTCTACTGTAATTTATTTAACAACTCAATGTCATGATGCTATTTCTTACCATAATACTAGTTACAATATTGAACCGTTGTACTTTGTATAGCTATCCTACTGTTAATTGTAATTTCATTCAAACCAAAGTGTCTTGTGAACATTTTTAGTTGAAAATATTTTTATATTGAATAACGTAAAACTAAAGAAATTCAAACAGCGTTTAGCTGCATGTTTTATATTAAATATACATTCCCAATTTTATCATCTGAACACCCACTATATATGCTCTCCCCATCACACATTAATTAAATCACAGAATACAGTAACGGGTTATTTGATTGGAATAGACACATGCCATTTAATTTGATTTCAGTGCACCAGCACTGCTTAATATGTTTAAGGTTTAAAAATGTTTGTGTACTGAAAAAATGATCAGTTCCCTCAATTGTGCACAGCCTCGTTTTTTTTATTTATTTATATTATGCTCTTACATTAGACGGCTCTGGTATGGGCTTGGCTCAACCATGAGCAATCCCGGCTTGCCCACCTGTAGTAAACACACGTACTGCACAGCTAACGTTTGTGTGAAACAATGCTTGGTTGATTAATTATGGACCGGAATCTCGTTGAGTCAGTATGCGTTTGCAGCACAACACAAATAATCCAGTTCTAAACATTTACAGTAGTAAATTAAACTAAGGCGTTTACATGTTTTAAAAGTGGCAGCCATGAAAAAGAACCTTGCATTGGCTGTTTGTCATTGCGATACATATCCTGTCGTGCTGGCCAAACACCTTTCTGCTGTGACTGTCATGAATGTGTTTTTTTTTTTTGGCTAACAACTGACACAGGCTGCACGTTCTGGGCCATGTGCCCAACTGATTTGTAAATTCAACGGGTTTCAAAAACCAATTTTATAATTCTAGTATCTCATGACTTATGACATGAGTGATTGAGTATTGTGTGATTTGGAACTTTTGCAATGTGTTCCATCCATAGAACTAAGAGTAAAGGACTTTTGTAAAACTGCCCCAAATAAAATTGTAGTGTAGCCTGTTGTCTAGCAGTTAGGGACAGACACAGTCATAAAGGTTTATAGTCCTGGACATTTTTCTGGCTTTGTAGTATTTTACATTCAGTGACAAACACCAAATGAAAATGTAGCTTAGGTATGACTATCTATGGAACCTATACAGAACATAAAATGGCTTAAAGTGTAGTATGATACTGCTGATAATAAATGTGAAGTATGTGGGGGATTCTGCAATGATTTAGCAAGTTATTTATTTAGGTGATTTTCTAATTATTTTAACATTGATAACAATTTAAAAACAAACAAATACCAGGGGTCTATGCCTCATAGCTGCCAACCAGTATCAGTATCTTAATATTTACTGTACATACAACAGAAACTGAATGACAAAGGCATGCGTAAGAGGCAATATAAATCACACTGATTTTAGTGTTTTGGATAGCTTGCATAACCATTTGGCAATGAAGGACCAGGGTAAACAAAGAGCAAGTGGTGGCGTGTTGTGTGTCGTAGTAGTTTTTTTTAAAAAAAATTTTATTGCGTTCAGAAACAGCATCCTTTTATCCGTACTGATTAAAATCCCACCCATTCTCAATCTGCAGATGTGTCTTGAAATAGCGGAGTACAATAAGTTAACCAAGGACTTTTTAAAACAAATAACACATGCATTACATGTATAAGTGAACTTGTGTTATAAGGAGTATTGAATAATAAAATATGATTCTCTTCATGCTGACCCTTTACTTACTTTACTTTTGTGCACTAATAGAGGATTTAATAATGTACAACTAATGCAAGTATTAACCAATTCACAGAGCAGCACATATGTCTAGAGTTGATTTAAATATGCTAAATATTTTAAAGCATGTTGTGTTCAGTTTTTGTATAAATCTCTCAGGGCCCTTTCACGCTGGGTACACTTGTAAATGTACAGTATACTTGCCTAGTGTACTCTGCTCTTTCCAGGGGAAACCTAATCCGATCATTTCTCTTGAACACTGGAAATGTACAGAGTACACTTTTTGTCTTTTTTTTCAAGTGTACTGAGAATGTTTCTCTTTCATACTACACATCAACAAGATTACTGCAAACACATGATCTCCTTGAAGTGCACAAAATAAATACACAGGCAAAGGCTATGGCATTACTGGAATTGTAGAATATTTCTGCAGTTACAAAAGAGGCAACGAACACTTTTTATCATGCACACCAAATCATGCTAATATCTTCAAACCCATCTCAAATTTCAATAAGTAATAACTTAATGACTTATTTTTTTTCATGCAAAATAACAAAGTGAATGATATGTTTCAGTTTTACTTTAGAACCATTAATAACATTAACATTGTTTCTAATAAGATCAAAACAATAGCAATAAGCAATTTATTTTTATTCATTTTTTCCACCTATTATAACGCTGCAATCGTGTTTGACATTTTCAACAACGAAAGGCTACCACTGATGACAGTGATATGATATGAATGCATGTTTCAGTTTTACATGTTGCAAATGACAATCAACACTTATTGAACTGATACATTACCCAAACAAAAATAAATAAAATCATGCACCATAGACCACTCCACTATGGACTTCAACTGAAATCTGCTGTCGATCTTTTGTCCCTAAAAAGTAAAGGTGGATAAATTCAACATATATAGTGGACACATCATCTACGGAAACATTAAATCAAACTTTTCAGAGGTGGGGTTCAGTGCTGCATGAACAGCTCTCCACAGAAATCAGGTGTTATCAATCAGGTGAGGGGCATTGGTATTGATTGGGGTAATTTACCATTTAAAGTGAAACAAGTGAAGAAACAGCTGCTTGGATTAAATCCACTGTTTGACCTGGATTAGAAATGCAAGAAGGCCCTTCAGGGTGTTTGGTCTTGTGCCGCACAACGCCCCGAGGCCTGTTCTCCCATTTTATCTCTAAAAGTCTGATTGACTCATCTAGAACAGGGGGACAATGTAGGACATAAAGCAGTACTATAGGTTTTGATTGAATCCATACTGTAACAACATTAAACTGCTGATAAGGTTAATGTCAGCTAAAAATCTCAGATGTAGGGTAAAGTACAATTATGTTGAACAGCCAGAGAAAGACATTAGGCTTTCAGAGCAGTAACTGGCATACCAGCCTGCTCTGCTGTAAGTGCATTATTTGCCTTGATGGAAATGATGTACAGTTTACACATGTAAATGCTTTTCTGTCTCCTCCACTATTGAAATGAATAAAGCAATCCATATACATGTTTTAACAGATGTGTTTCTGTTTAAAAAAATAAAAAATAAAAACTGTATTTGTTACACAAGGAAAATAATCCTTGACTATTGAAGTCAGCATTTATATTCAATAGGTCAATTTGCACTACAAATAGTCATACAGAATGCACATATTGCATTGTAGGAATGTGTAACACAAAAAACAATCAAAGCTTAAAAAGATTCTTGTGCCCAGCATCTGTGAAACATTACCAGATCATTGATTTTCATATTTTTCTATCTGTTTATTGCTACATTATTCAAGCTAAAGTGAAGGACCATAGTAAATGATGCATGTTGCAACACTGCTCAGTCATGTGAAAATCACTTTAAACAATAAAATACAACAGTTAGACCCGGGGTGCTTGAGATGGAGTTTAAGAATACTGCGGAGGAATGGTCACAATAAATAATGGTGGTTTCTAGTTTCCCTACTGGAATAAAATAATAGTAAAGCATGGCCAGGCCAACGTCTGTTGTATTAAAGCACAAGAAACACTTATTTTCATATTTATTTGTACTTACAAAAGCAACACATTTAGCAGTGATGTTTAATATTTTCCTTTTGGACTGGCCAGAACTGCCACTGTAAACAGTCCCAGAGATGTGGGAGAGTGCATTCTTAAAGATCGTGTTGGTGAGGTAGCAGTTTAATTGCAGTTGTAGTTTGCATTGACATAGTGCAGTATCAGAACTGCAGTCGACTTCATGTGTGTCTCATTTTACTAGCAATTTTATTTTTAATACTACAGATCTTATGATTTTAGTGTTTGAAATTATGATTTAAAAACCTAGAGCATCACAATACTTTGACCTCACAAACTGCTTTCTTCTCTATCTAAAATAATAACTAAACTATTCTAAAAGGATTTACAAAGCAAAAGGAAACTACAAGTATCAATAACATCTGACAGACTCAACTGAATTTCAAAACGGAGACAAATGCTAAACTACACTAATGTAAAACAATCCAAAACACAATCAAAAAATCTTTAAAATACAGTATTCGCACACATTCAAGAAACTACTCTAAGAAAAGGCAAGTGATTTGCATTCTTTCTAAAAATAGAAATGCACACATCTAGACAAAAGACACTAATGTCTAAAATTCCTATACAAACAAGGTCCTAAATTACAGAAAAGAAACAAGAAATGTATGTGATAGGCTACATCGGGCTATCCGCCCTCCACTTGTAACATGATGTACTAAAATACAGAAATTAAACAAACCAGAATTAAGCCTTACTATGCAAAGAACAATGGTTTGTAATAAAAAGCTAGATTTAAATACACATTGTTATAAAAACCAGAGATGCCAAACGATTCTTACTTGAATTACATGACTTGTTCAAAATTATTTAATGATCCTTTCTGTGCTGGTTACAACTAATTTTATTATGATACAATGTTTTCATTTGTTTTTCAAGATGGAGTGCATTTATGGGTCAAATGGCCTTCTCTCGTTCGTACATTTTCTTATGTTTATGTGATTGAATTGAGTAAGAGTATTTGGTCATTTTGCAGGCTGTCAGTTGATCCAAAATGATGCCCACAAACAACTTGAACAAGGACAAAAACATGTCTTTGTGCTCGCATACCTCTCTTTACCCAGCTATGCCAATAATTCACAGCTAAAAGTGTCCAGCCTTCAGCCAAACGCTCTGTCTTGGACCATGGCATTAATGGTGGCTTTACAGTTTTTCTCAGTTGCTAAAGCACAATTTTGGGTACTCTCAAAATAATGGTCAAAACAGTTAACACATATATCAAAACACGTCGCACATTTTCAAAACTCATCGTACATTTCCAAAATTAAGCGCATGGGTCAATCCATTCACACAACTTGCACAAAGTTATACTCCTATCAATACATTTAACATAAGGTGACATTACAATTAACCATTGAACTAAAATAAAATACTACTGTTTTTTAAACATATTGAAGTCAATACATCAAAGGATGTAACTGAAGATGGCAACATTGCTTGCAAAACTATCCATACTATTTTGTGTTCCTATTAGTTTGTTAGTTTGTATTTTAGATATACAATAAGAATAAATAACAGGAAAAGTGAAATAATTTATTTACAGTTTGAAGAATGTACAGTGTAAACATCATTCAGCATCATCACCACAGAGTCTTTCATTTCTGACTGGCCACATTATTTCATCAACATCACAGCAGATGTTCTCTGGCAATGCACCGAAAGAAAAAACGCCTGCTGTGACGTATCCAGCCTTGACCGGTTTCTGTCTCGATGTCATCACAGGCACCCTCTGTCCTGAAGAAGTGTAACCCTGTCATAGGGGTGGCGATCATACACATTCCATCTCCAACAGGAGAAGAACTCCTCAATTGGGTTGAGGAAGGGGGAGTATGGGGGAAGAAAATTTAATGAAAAAGCATCATGTTCCGCAAACCACAGCTGCGCCCACCGGATACGATGAAAGCTGACATTGTCCCATACAAGGCAAAATTTGTGGTCTCTCCTCCTTCTTTGTTTCTTTGGTTATCCACATGGGCTTGAACAAGCTGAGCACAAAGCAGTTGAAGAAATGCAAGGAGTTGGTCAGTATTATATGGACCAATCACTGGACGGCGTGCAAGAACTCCATCTTGGCCTAGAGCAACACACATCGTGAAGTTTCCTGCGCGGTGTCCACAGTGGCACGCTGTCCAATTATGTTCCTGCCTCGCTAACGCCCTTTGCACATGTTGAAACCTGCCTCATCGACGAAGATATATTTGACAGGCTAAATGCTGGCATCCAGCTCCATAATTGCCTGTGTACAAAAAATAAATAAATAGCGAACATCAGCTATGCATTCCAATTGCATTGTCCCCAATAGACCACTTTCAATAAAACCTCAACCCTAGTACCCCATTCAGACATATGTATCGATCCTGTCAGCTTCACTTCAGGCAGTATTAGAGTACCATAGAAGTGTGAACAGTGTTTGAGTGCTGAACAGTATCACTTTGAAATGAGGATTCCTATATTTCCATGCAATATGATATACTGAATACAGTAAGATATTATCAATTGCTTTGAAATGGCATGTACTTTTTTTATAAAGGATTTCAACTTACTTGAACATACTGGTAACGCAATTCATTTACTCTTTCGCTGTTTCTCTCAAAGGGCACTCTGTACATTTCTTTCATACTGAGGCTATGCTTTTTGATCACTCTGGTGATGGTTGACAAGCTCACATTGTGAACTCCTTGGAACATGTCCTCATCTTCATTGATGTTGGTCTGGATTTCTCGCAGGCGAATATCATTTTTGGCCCAGACAATGTGGATTACAGCCATCTCTCGGTCGTCTGATAAACGGCCGCCACTTGGAGCTTTTCTTTCCATTCATAAATAATGGAGACAAATTACAATACTGTAATGCCATACACAGTAATGCAAGTAGAAATTGGGTAACTTTGTACAAGTAGAATTAGTTTTACTTACCAATTTTCAGGGTGAATGTATAAATAATTGAAGCAACAGTTGAGCGCAAGACATTTGGCTGAACCATTGTTCCAGCTTCCCTCATTGTCACACCCCAGTTGATGACATGATTCATTATTGTTGCACGCATTTCATTTGAAACAAGTATACTCTGAGGTCTTATACGCTGCGGTCTCACTCGCCTTTCTCTGTTTGTGATACCTTTGATAACTGTTATAAAAGTAGTGGTAATTTTGCCATAGCAATTGAAAAAAACTAATACAAAACAGATCAATAGAGGCTAAAGTAGTTTTAATAAATACAAATATAGCAAATCAGTTACCATAACATTTTTGAACACATTTATTTTTAAATTCCAAAATCTGCTTTATCTTAACCTCCCCTGCCTAGAATGTATTCCTGTTACAAATATCTAAAAACATGATTCTTAAAGTCAAGTCATTTATTGTGGTGTGATATCAGCACAATCGGAGGCAGCAAGGGGAACTCAATAGCAAAGGGTTCTGTTCTGTAATGGAGACCTGGATTTTAAACGGCAAAAAAAAAAAAAAAAATTATAATCATGGAAAGGATAAATGACACAGGATAGAAAGTTTTAATACTGATACTCCAGTTATATATTATATATATATATATATAAAGTTATGTAATATAGTGAGCTTAAAGCCCTGTTTTTGTGAGGATCTTTGACTTGAGGATCTGGACAGACCCGAGACAGTGTTCAGTAACCCTTATGTACAGGTAATTTTTTCTTTTATTGTTTAATAAATCAAAATTTGCTTTCCCAAATCACTTGGAAAGAAAAATAAACAAAAGCCTAACCCTCCACTGGATATTAACTATCTCACTTTTGTCCTGCTCTCAACTGGGTAATATAAAAATAAATAAACAAAACAACTTTCTCTTCACAAAACTGTCCCACAGGTAAGTTTACACACAGTTTGTTAATACATTTCACCTGTGTCTTTTAATTTCCTTCTTGATCAAACTGTTCGTTTGCTTCCACAGGTATTTCCTACATAGGTATCTTGTTCCTGGTCGCCCCCCAACCAGAGACGATAGGAAAAACTGTTAAGTAAACAAAGTTCCACGGTCCACTGTCTCCCACTGCTGGAGACTGCAGTTGCAACAGGTAAGTATCAACAGTCCCGGTTCATTGTCTCCCTCTACTGGAGACAGCTGGGAATTACAGGTTGATAACAGAGCTCCACAACACACGCCCAGGATCCAGGAAACAGAGCAAGCCCGCTCAGACCAACAGTCCTTTGTTTGTTGCAAATTAAATAAAACAGTTCCAACAACCTTGCCTTCTTTGTGATGTGTAACCGTGAGACACAGCAGGGCATTTGTTTACCCAGTGTGTTTGTGTTCCCCACACCATAGAAACCAGTCCCAAACAAAGGGTTTATAGACAAACAACTTGCACTTAATCACATTTTGCGCACTACACGCATTTCGTGTTTTATTATTTAAACTAACCTACAGCCCATACACAAGCACTTTAGAGTTCTTTTGACTAGCAGTAGCTTTACTCACCCACTGCACAATTACAGACATACATCATATTACTGGAGAAAGCAACACTAGTTAAACACACTTTCATATATTGGAAGCCAACCAACACATACCCTTTTCCTGGTAATAACTATCAGTAAAGCCGTCTTTTCGTTTTCTTTTGTTCCTTTGTTCAGCCCCGGTACACACATGCTGAATTCAGCCTCCCCCTCCTGCTTGAGTGCACACTTCCTTTTTATCCCACAGTTTGTTTATTTTTGTTTGTGGACTTAAAACCTGCCGTGTATCCCCCAATACCATCGTTGGTAAAGGGGCGGATTATTTGTATTATTATTTGTATTATTATTTATTATTATTAAATACACAGACTTTTGGGAAAAACGCTGTTTGGACATTGTTTTTATTTACTGTACCACTGCACCTGGCGACAGGGTCATTTTGAGGTCGATCACGTCTTACCAACTTCATAAAATAATGAAAACATTAAGAAACAGTTGTTTCTTTGAAAACGTTTTTTTTTTTTTTTTAGTTGTTGCTGAAATGTCCACTTGCTGTACTTGTTTCCTTAAGCTTCAATCCAAGTGAAATTGAGGTATTTTAATATTTTATTTTACTATGATCGTTTGATCAACTTTTGTATTACATTGTATGTACATACAGGTGTGTTATGTTAAATGCATCATAAACTCTTAATACTACTGTACAGGATGCTTTGTGGCAAAGTCCCCAGACCAGGAAGGTGACAGAGACACAGACAGGTACTACAGGTGAAAGCACTGCTGCACGTTTTTATTTTAAATAAATTAATTAAACAAAAATTATGCTCACAGAGCAAAATAAAAGTACCAAATTCCAAACTCAAACCCTGACACCAAACAAGCACTGTGTTGGTCTTTCCAGCATGTATAGTAATTGTTTATATTTAAATTTTTTACTTTCCTTTTACTTATTTACCTTGCTCTCTTGTTCTCCAAAATGAACTCCTAACCTCTCCCCCTTTTTCTGTAGCCACAGGCAACAAAAAATCCTGCAGCGAAACTGCCGCTTGTAGAAACAACAAATCCCAGGATGATGACGAGCAGACATCCCCAGGTGATGGAGAACTGGCATCCCGAGGCGATGCGGAACCAGGCAGGAGGGTCCCTCAGTAGGCGATGGCAGCAGCAGACCCCCTGGAGGCGACCGCAGGAGCAGACCCTCGGGAGGTACCTCCAGCTCCTCTGGTGGTGCAGATGGGAGCAATGGGTACTCTCCCTCTGGCGGCGGAGGCTTGGGCTTCCTTTTTTTGGGCTCTGGCCGCTTGGCCTCCTCCTCTTGGGCTCTGGGCGCTCTCCCTCCCCCCTTTTGGGCTCTGGGCGCTCTGTCTCCCCCCCATTGGGCTCTGGATGCTCAGCCCCCCCCCCCCCCCCGGGCATGGGAGACGCGAGCAACCCCCTCTTGGGCGCTAGACGCTCAGGCTCCCCCTTCTCGTCACTGGATGCTCGGGCTCCCCCCTTCTGAGCGCTAGACGCTTGGGCTCCTCCCTCTTGGGTGCTCGGGCTCCTCCAACTCCAGGTCCATGTCTGGGTCCTCTTCCTGCTCTGGGCAGTTGGCCTCCACATGCACATACTCCAGACAAATGGAGCACATTGGGGTCAACTGGGACTGCTCCACCTCCCAACGCTCTCAGTTAATCTGGCTAACCACCTCTTCCATTGCGTTCAAGGCCCCCTCTATTGCAGGGTACTTCCCTTGGATCCCCTTCAGCTGGACCTCAGAAGGCAACTGGACGAATCCTGCAGCATCTTGTGGTGCCCAGGTGTTTTCTCCCCTCCGTTTTTACCCATGGGAGGGTGCTGGAGTCCAAAAACCATCTCCCGGCTATGTCTCTCCTCACTCAAAAAAATAAATCCTCTTAAAAAAAAAAAAAAGTGCTCCCGCAGTACCTGTTCTGGACTGGGTCCATGGAGGCACTATAATCTCACTGCTGCCACCATTTGTGACAGGACGCTTTGTAGTGACGTCCCCAGACCAGCACGGTGACAGAGACACAGACAGGTACTACAGGTGAAAGCACTGCTGCGCGTTTTTATTTTAAATAAAATAATTAAACAAAAACAATGCTCACAGAGAAAAAAAGTGCATACAAAAACAAATCCTGAACACAAACCGTAACACCAAACAAGCACTGTGCAGATCCTTCCAGCACACATACCAATTGTTTATATTTAACTTTTTATTTTCGCTTTACACTCTGAACACCCACCTCAAACACAAACAAAGACCACCTTATATACCTGTGCACATACCAATAATTACAACCACGCAAACAATAATTCAATTTACAATTCCCTCAAATGCACCCAGGTGTTTACCATTCCATTTAAGGCCTTCGGCCATGACACCAGTCCCGTGGGCTACAAAATTACACCACACAGTGAATATACTGGCTCTCGCCCTGCCACAGTTACAAAATTGGTCACAAACAAAAAAGCAATTTGAAGTGTTTTTGTTACTGGTTTTGTAAAAAATAACAATTCTATTTTCCTTTAACAAAAAATATTGCACATTGGAATAAAGACACATATGGTTGGTTATAAAACTTACTGTGTGGAGGAATGAAAAATGATGAGCTATTGTGGTGGGGTGCCCCGCCCCTGTGCTTATTTTGTGTTCTATGTTGTATGTGGCGTGTTATCGTTGGTGTAGGTATTGGTACACAGAGTGTGGGTTATGTAGCACAGGTGATGTAAAGTGTATAACTGTATTTAGGCACAGGGACTGCACAATCATTTCACGTGCAGATTAAAATGGGTATTAGTATGGAAGCATGGGGAGTACAATTAGTTCAAATGCAGATGTACTGAGATTCCAATTAAATGATTGATTAGCAATCAAGTCTCGGTACAACTGCATAAAAGGGTGAGTGCCTTACGCACACAGTGTTGTGTATTCGAGAGTGGAGAACGGGTGTGGAGAGGAGAGTTAAAAACTAGAAATAACAATTGCTAAGCGTGCTGGCTTTTAAACCAGCATGATATGTTTGTTCGTCCACTGTTTGTTTAGTGTTAGTCCGTTTTGTTTGTCTATTTATTTTGGCTCAAATTGCCGTGTGCTGTTTTGTTCAACTGTTTTATTTTCTGTGTATTATTAGAATGTGCAAGCAAGCACATTCACATTTCACTCACAGTGCTGTGTGTGTTTCTTCCAGGTCTCACTTCGCCCTACAGCCAGCTTGAAAAACAGTTACGGTTATTTTGTGACAGCTACCAACTTTAAGTCCAAGGTTTTAGGCTGTGTGGTCCAGTGGTTAAAGAAAAGAGCTTGTAACCAGGAGGTCCTCGGTTCAAATCCCACCTCAGCCACAGACTCATTGTGTGACCCTGAGCAAGTCACTTAACCTCCTTGTGCTCCGTCTTTCGGGTGAGACGTAATTGTAAGTGGCTCTGCAGCTGAAGCATAGTTCACACACCCTAGTTTCTGTAAGTCGCCTTGGATAAAGGCGTCTGCTAAATAAACAAATAATAATAATAATTCATTGTAGGGTCATTCTCCAAAACATAATATATTTTGTTAGTGTTTGATGTCATCTATTTATTAAGTAAAAAAATAAGTGTGAAATCAAATTGCTGAGCTTCCAGCACATTTAGTTGTGACTTTCAGTCCTAGCCCCCAAACAGGTAAAAATTAAAAAAAATTAAATAAAAGATTTGCTCACAAGTCATACGTTCTCAAATCAAAGTCCATGTGGCAAAGTTTTATTATTTATGTATTATTATTTTTTGTGTTGTATTTTTATCGTTGTTATTTGTATTATTAGTAATAGTATTGTTATTACAGGTATTTATGTGCCGGTGGATCGAAACCGTCCGTCTGCCATTATTATTTATTATTTGAGACCGACGATAAAGCCTGTCTCATAAAGTATATTGGCATGGACTGGGTTAAATTCGCTTCCCAAGAAATCTCATGGGAATGGAATAAGGTTCTTCAAAAGCACCAATCAGGGGTAGGATATAAGAACATTTCCAAGGCATTGAATATCCCCCGGAGCACAGTAAAGTAAATTATTAAGAAATGGAGAGAATATGGCACAACTTTGAATCTGTCTAGAACAAGCCGTCCTCAAAAACTGAGTGTCCGGGCGAGAAGGGCACTAGTCAGGGAGGCCACCAAGAGGCCTATGGCAACTCTAAAGGAGTTACAGTCTTTCACGGCTGAGACACTGAGACACTGTGTATATGGCAACAATAGCCCGGATGCTTCCCAAAACTGGCCTTTATTGGAGAGTAGCAAAAAGAAAGCTATTGTTGAAAAAAACTCACATCAAATCTCGGCTAGAGGTTGTCAGAAGGCATGTGGGAGACTCTGAGACCAAGTGGAAGAAGATTCTATGGTCTGATGAGACCAAAATAGAGCTTTCTGGTCTCGACACTAAGCGCTATGTTTGGCGCAAGCCTAACACTGCACATCATCCTGAGAACACCATCCCTATGAAGCATGGTGGTGGCAGCATCATGCTATGGGGATGCTTCTCTGCGTCAGGGCCTGTGAAGATAGAGGGCAAAATGGATGCAGCAAAGTACAGAGAAATCCTGGAGGAAAACCTGCTGAAGTCTGCAAGAGACCTGGGACTTGGGAGAAGATTCATCTTTCAGCAGGACAATGACCCCAAACATTCAGCCAAAGCCACACTGGAGTGGCTTAAAAACAAAAAAGTCAATGTCCTGGAGTGGTCCAGTCAAAGCCCGGACCAAACCCAAACCAATTGAGAATATGTGAAAAGAGTTGAAAATTGAGCAATTTTGCAAAGAAGAATGGGTAAAAATTGCAGTGGTGTCCAGATGTGCAAAGCTGGTAGAGACTTATCTAAATAGACTCATGGCTGTAATTGCTGCCAAAGGTGCCTCTACCAAATATTGACTTAAGGGGGTGAATACTTATGCAATCAATTATTTTCTGTTTTGTATTTGTAATTAATTTAGAACAATTTGTAGATTTTATTTTTCACTTTGACATTATGAAATTGTATGAAAAGTTAAGCTCATATAAGGTTTTCCACCACCACCCTGACTTGTCCAGAGATCTGAAGTTGCAGCATAGTAAGCACTGTGAGACAACCGTTCTTTGACTTCCTTTCTCAATGATGCAAGGAAGTTCTGTCATAATAAAGTGGGTACGACCTGGCAGGACTTATCAGGGATTTAGCTTTATCAAAAGATTTCTGAAACCTGGCTTCTCCACTGTATAAATGGGAATCATGTCGCTTGCAATAAACTCAGCCACAGCTTTGTTGATCTCCTTAGCCTGCCAAATGTAAAAGGGAGGCAGCAAGTGGGTGGCAAAGAAAGCCGTGGAAGATGCAAAGGCTGCCCTTCGAATCATGAACCATGATATCATGGGGCAAGTTTTGCATGGAAGAGGGGGTCTCAGTTCAGTTCCTCCTACATGGCACAAGGCAGCCCCAGCTCAACGGAGGAAGCTGGTAGTCAATGAGGTGCAAAAGCAGGAGGAGAGGATGAGGTGTGTAAAGGCCATTTACCAGGCCAAGCAGGGAAAATGGATGATATGGGAGAGTGTGGAACAATGCAAGATTGGCTGGCAAGACCTATGGACAATGGACTAATAAACAATGGAACAGAGCAGAATCAGTTTCCTCATCAGGTCAACATATGATGTTCTCCCATCACCACAGAACCTAGACTTCTGAGTAGGAGAGGATCCCTCATGTCCTTTATTGGGTTTTACCGAAAATCAGAAGCCCTAAATATAATTACCTAAAAATCATAATTTATATTTATTTATATATATATATATATATATATATATATATATAATCCTCCAGAATAAGTAGTCAGAGTCCTTCCTGGATTCTGACTACTTATCATGTCATTCTAAAAATGACACGATAAGTAGTATCGTAGGAATTCATTGTCATTTTATACCGTAGTATTTGGTAATCACGGCAACCCTACCTAGGACCCATTCTACAGAATCAATTAGTTCTGTAACACCTGTCTTCAAAACAAGAGTTGGGAGCTGAAATCCTTTACCAGACACAGGCTGAGAATGGTTTCGGAACTTGTATATCTGATAGATATGGTAGTAAAAAAGTAATGCATTGGTTATTACACAATACAAATCTGTATACAAGTGTGTGTGATTGATGCATGTAGAGGTGCAACACCATAATAACAGATTGTAGATCAAATTTCCATTCTTTTATTATTTATTATTTAAAAAGGGACAAAGTTAAAAAAAAAGAGCAACGTTTCAGCCAGATGTGCCTTCATCAAGCTGTAGTGAATAGACACAGCACTCTGTATTGCAATATTGTATCAGCCCTTGTCATTTTTTAAAATGTTTTAGCAGATTTTAAATAAAACATTTCAACCATGGTATGTCTAATTATTATCACAAAACCGGTACTGAAGTACTCTGATTTGAAAAGAGGCTGTTAAAGGCACATACATTAAAAGCCATCATAAAATAACAGAGAAGCAGCTGTGTATTATACATTTTCTAAAGCAATACAGAAAGTTTGGCATCCTCATCCACAGTATTTAGCTTCTCAAAACAGCATGGTGTCACAGGAAATTGGTAGACAGGGGAATAAATTAGATATTGCCTTTGCTGTGTATGCGCAAAGTTTCACCAAGTCGCTTTTGTATTAGGGGACTTATCAACCAGACTGTATCGGTAGGGTCCTGCATTTTACGTGACCTGTTTTTTTCAATTGTAATTCAACTGCTATCCCCTAGATGTCCCTGCAGCCACTCCAGTTATAGTAATCAAATTCACAATTAAGAAACCAACATATTACGCTTTGACTAATTAGAAAAATAAAAGCTAATTATGATGAGTATAAATGGTAATTGAATAAATTGATGCGTTAAAAGAAAAATCGAGAGACCTAAACATGGAGTCAAAGACATTGCAATCAAAAAGCATTTCATTGAGCGAACGCACGCAACAATATCCACCTGGTGCTCTGTACACCGATGGGTATAATTTATTTTGCACAACTTGCAATTTATCTTTGGACTACACTCAAAAGTCAACAATAGACCAACATTTATCATCAGAAAAACACAGAAAACGAAAGGCTGAGATTGACAGCTATGAGGCGGCGTTCTCCAGTAAAAAACGTAAGGGGAACGACAATTCTGAACGCCGACGAGATGTTACTTTCGATTTGACAGAGGCATTTGTTTGTGCTAATATTCCCCTGGAAAAAAAATGATAATCCCAAACTACGTGCATTTCTGAACAAACATGCGGGAGCAATTCCTACAGCAGGTCAACTGAGAAGGGGATATCTACCCCAAATTGCTGAGTTGCACAAGATGAAAATTGTACAACTGGTAAAGATGTCTGACAGTGTATCTGTGGTTACTGACGAGTCTACAAATACAACAGATCAGCATGTTTTGCACATTTTGCTTGTTCTCCAAGGACTATCGAATACCTTCGAACTGAAAATAATATTAGCCGATACAGTTAATATGCACTCTGTGAATTACTCATCAGTGGCACAGGGCGTTGTGAAATGTTTAAACACATTTGAAGTTAATTTTAATAATGTGACTGGATTTGTCACCAATAATGCCAATTACATGATCAAGGCATAAAATTACATTCTTCAAGGTTTACTGCCAAATTCAGTACATTTGACTACATAATAACCCTTGCCAGCAATATCTGGGCAAATAATTTTCCGAAAGCAAACAAGCTGGTTGAAACCGTTAAAAAAATGGTTTTAACATTGCCCAGGCAGAAAACTATGTTTTAAAGACCACCTGAAAGAAGCAATCCAACAAGAAGGCTGTACTTCACCCATAAAGTTGCTACCTGAGCCATGAATAACACGATGGGGCACTTGGTATTCTACTGCTGAACATCATTCAAAATACCTCCCTTTTTATGCAGGCTTTGTGGAAAAGGAAATGCACATTTCACCAAACACTGTGTGTTAAAGGACCTCCAGAAATTGCTTAAAGATGTGCAAAGTTTAAAATCTCAACTCTACCTAATTGCGACACATGCCAAGGGGACTAGTGGATCTGATTCAGTGGTTTGAAAGCGTCCATCAAACATATAATAAAGTTGCAGAATTAATAATTACATACCGAGCAATGGCACAAGAGGTACACAGCACAGACGCCACAATAAACAAACTATGTGTAAAAACCTTCCATGACATTTCTGAAAAACTGACTAATTACTACAACCCAGATCAATGCAAAAAGAAACCAAGTTTTTTTTCAACAAGCTCATAACTTTCTGATAGCAGTAAGGATATTCAACCCTCCTATTATATTCTATTCCAGAATTTGATGCTGACTGTAAATCAGAAATGGACAAATACCTGCCATATGCAAAAGAAAATGGCAGTAGAATGACTTTGAACTAATTTTGGATTAAAGATGAAGAATTATTTCCCTATTAACACGAAAGGCTAAAATATATTTGTCAGTTGTTACCAATTCTGTAGATGCTGAAAGAAGTGTTTCTTCTTATGGCCAAGTTTTTACAGAACGTCAATCTATGAAAGAAGGCAAGGTTAACCAACTGACGATGCTTAAGTTTAATAGCAACATTTAATGCATGGGGCATTTTCTTTCATGTAGCTGTAAGTGACACTTAATGTGCTGCTTGCGAACAACCTTGCATCATCATTATTATTATTATTATTATTATTATTATTATTATTATTATTATTATTATTATTATTATGTTATATTTGTAATATATATGTTACAGCATTGATGTTATGATTTCAGTATTTTATATAAATTGTTCCAGGAATCAGTGCTGTTATTTTAAATATTTTGTTGACAAATTATGCGATCCTACTAGTAAACTGAAACATTTAAATTATTTATTTACACATTCTAAGAAATAATATTGAATAAGACGTATTAGTAATAAAGGGATGCGTGACTAAATAAATGTCCGTAGCTGCTGCTGCCACCTAATTAATGCGCCAATGCGCGTTAATAGAATGACTAATTGAGATGAGTAAAGGAATTGGGAGATTATTAATCAATAAGTGGTTTAATTCAGGGCTTGAATTTCAGCGCGGGATTGCGGGAATCACACATTTTCCAAGTTGCTCCCGCATATCTGCAACTTTAAGTGCGGCAAAATCCCGCAGAGATATTTTAAGACACCAAGCTACTATATTTTTCACCCAATTTAGAATGCTTGAAATGCTACAACAATCTACAAGGAAGTGGGTGTCAGTGACGAAAACACTATGAGCCACACTCGTAGTTTTGGTTTAAATAAATAAATAAATAAATAAAAGTAGTGTTGAACATTCTGTACCGCGAGACTTTATTCTTGGCCACTATATTTAAGGATTATAGAAACTCAGTACACTGCGGGTAAGTAAACAGTTTTGAAAAGACGATATTAAGTCTATCTAGGTGTTGTTTTGCAAGCAGTGACTTTCGCTTTAACTCTTAAAACTCAGCACCATTCATTTTGGGGCGCCAGGGCACCGAAGGTTACACACATATTACTCAGGCACCATAAAAGCCACCTACCTGGTGTGTTTAAAAGTACAGACTCTGGGCTTTCCAAAGATGTATTCAGTGTGTGTATGCGGTACTCCTAGCCGGAACAACGATCGCCTGAATTAAGCCTCTCATCATGTAATAGAGTTCACAGCTTAGGTTTCGTTTTTAGTCTATTGCTCCATCGTTGTAGCAGCTAGATTGAAGGGATGGTATCGTTGGAAAGCTTAGAAGCTCAGCTTCCCCCCATGTTAATTTCATATTGAGGTTCAATGGTGCAGTGTTTTTTTGAGCCATCTATGATTATTATTATTATTATTATTATTATTATTATTATTATTATTATTATTATTTATTTCTTAGCAGACGTGATTACAATATATATAGCCGTGACCAAACATGATTATTTTGGAAAAACTTTTTTTTTTTCGTTTTTTTTTTTTTTTACATATATTCTCATCTCTACCACATATAGTATGCCTGAGCCTGTTGCAACTTACATAATATGAAAGGAAATTTTGTGGCCTTTCATTTGATATGTTACATGCATGCAGTACAAACTATCCAGTAGTTACATACATAAATTAAAACAGGCAGAAATAGGGCTGAGTGTAAAGAGTTAAAAAAAAAAAAAGAAATGGAGCGCTGGTTAAAAAGAAAAGCACCTTTTTCTGCTGCATGCAAAAACTTCACGTCAGGCAATGGCAAACACAATGGAGAGTGCTCTGTCTCACAGTGATGAACAGCTGTAGGTCTCCTGAAAGCAGCTGATTTTAAAGCAACACCAGTGTGAATGATGATGCAGTAATATATATATATATATATATATATATATATATATATATATATATATATATATAGTTTTTATATGCAAAAGTGCCTTTTCTTTTGCCATTCCCCCCTAAAATTTTGGAATCCTCTCCCCCCCCCCCCCCATTGGCTGCAGCATAGGGGGAGAAATCCCCCCAGCACACAAAAATGAAATTCAATCCTTGTAATTAAGCAGACTACATGACCACCTTGTGGTGGGAGGAATGAAGTGCAGCCTAAGAAAGCAGGTCACGTAAAACGCAGGGCCCTATGTATCGGTTAGCGATAATCGCTGGTTTTGTATTAATATTGCTCAGATAAAATCATAAAAACTAGTAAACTGCAGAATGTTGACAGGATGAGTATTAGGTTCAAGCATTTAAAAAAAAAATTGGTACTGTACGACATCGAGGTGCTTCACGAAGTTTGTTTTAATTATATTTATATATCAGTTGTTTTATCTATTGTCCTCATTTAATCACAATAGTTACCTCATCACCCTGTTTGCAAAGAACAGAAGTGGTAAACACTCGCACCACAGTTTAGTAACACAACGTAAAAAGCACAGGGAAAACAGAATATACATTATGGGACCTCTGGGTTAAATTGTGCCATTAGTTAGTTGTGTCCATTTTTTTATTTTTTTTTACATATATTACATATTTAATTGATGAGTAATGTCATATATACACACACACACACACATTTGGAACTTCTTTTTTAAAATATTACACTTAAAAACAAACAATAATACTTGTATATGATTTGAAATTAACCCCATCCCCTTTTCTTTAGCCAAATGATTTGAAGTGTAGGGTATGTGTATTAAATTATTTGAAATACATTTTGTGAATCTCTCAAATATTCAACACTTAACAATTAACAATGTTAAAAAATAGAATAAACTATTAAAGATGTTAATAGTGCCATTACTCACTGTGTCCCTTAGGTGACACAACCACTCAACTGGTACATTGTCTATTTCCAGTTGCCATGGTGGCTGCATCACACTATAGACTCCTACAAGATAACGCAAGATATACTGTAGCTCCAATTTAATACATGCTTTTCTTTCAATACAAAATTAGATTTCAAAATTAATTACTTTAAATTTATAATTTCAACCCCAACTCTTGTCCTGGCCTGTTATATTGTGTTCGTAAAAATAAATATACATTGATATGAATAGAAAAAATACCCCATTTCATAGTTTAAACCACATCTCTTTGTATTTCTAATAATACTTTACTTTATTAAAATAGTTCTAAATTCCCAGCGCACTGGGCAAGAAATCCACCACATTTCACTGTTTCTTAACTAATTCTGAATATAATTACAGTGTGCAGGGAAACCATTATTCATACTCGGAAACCAATACTCGTACTTTGCTTTGAAGTGACGTTAAAATGCATCTCTGGCTCTGATTTTCATACAGAAAGTGACCCGACATTGGTTTCATGTTTATTTAACAAGGATTTTGATAGTTTAATCCTAATGTGTCACTTTAGACAACACATACAACAACAAAACAATGCATACAACTCTTGGAACATCTACAGTATAACATTAAATAAACCACCAGACATCAAATAAACCAACAAGGGAAATGAAGAAAAAAACATGAAAAACGCCTCCTGAAAATGGGTATATTTTTTTAATGCTAAAGATTATTTTGGTTGAATTAAAACAAGGAAAGGAAGATCAAAATTTAAAGCCACTGTGGCATAAGAAAAAATTCTTTTTTGTTACACATCACAAGCAACTCGATAAAAAGATCTGTCCTTTTACAGGATGGTATACTATTGTTTTTCTTTTCAACAGAATGTATAATGAATAACCTTTAAACAAGTCTACAATCCCCAAATAAACCTAATATGAACAATAATATGTGTTTTTGGAAAGTATATCCTTAAGAAATCCCTTTTTCAAAGTGGATGTATGTCGGAATTTACTGGACTCAAAAACCACACACTAGGATTATATACATGTAATGGCCAAGTTAGATCCCTTCGAATTTAAGACTTCTCAAAAATAGTCAAATTCGAGTACAGTAGTGATGCGCGTATTAAAATCGCCAACAAAAGACTACCCGACTACACAAACATGACTTACTGCCGAGAAAAGATTAACAAAGACGTCACTGCCCAAATATGCAAGCAGCAACGTGCCTCACTGCCATGAAGACAAACCAAAACATTACTGCCCGATCTCGAATCATCCATGATATACAGGCAGCCATTTTAAAAGAAGCGTCATTAGCTTCCTGAGGAATTCAAAGAGAAGCTTATACAATTTCAGCGTTTCTAACAAACAGTACCAGCTTGGACAGATCAGAAATGCTGATCAGACCCCTGTATTTTTCGACATACCAAGCAATACCACAGTTAACAAAATTGGGAGAAAAACAGGTGTGAGTAATCACCACTGGAAATGAGAAATAGCACATAACTGTAATGCTCTGTGTAATAGCAGACAACCACAAACTGCCTCCATATACGTAATTAAGGTTATATCTTTGTAAATGCATATTTATTTGATGTTATATTTTTCCTCAAATTGAGAGTGGGAACTTTGGGCTGCGTCTTAAATTTGGAAGGCATCTTAAATTTGAAGTAATACGGTACTGTGTACAGTTTTGGTCACTTCACTACAAAAAATACATCATTGCACTTGAAGGAACAGAGAAGGGTAATTAGACTGATCCCATGACTCAATGACATGAGCTATGAGAACAGGTAAAAATAATTAAATATCTTCAGCCTAGAAAAAAAGAAGGGAAAGAGGGGACTTGACTGAAGTCTATAAAATCATAAATGGTATTGACAAAGTTAACCCAAAATACTACCTTAAATTTAGCACAGATAGAACAAGAGGGCATAACTGCAAGGTAGGAAGCACTTTATTACTCATGGAATAGCCTACCAGGTGACATGTCTCATGTTCTAAATATTTCCAACTGCAACTGACTTGCTGTTCCTGGGCTAACCTTCAACTTCAAGGACTCTAAGATGACCTGCCAGAGTTTTGGTGACATTAATTGAGCAAAATGGCAGAATCAAAATTCTGCACACAGAAAAAAAGAAGAAATGAAAATTTCTCATTTTCAGTTTCATACTGAAATACGATTACCATAAAACTTCAAATACTTCCCCTTGTCTTAAATACAGAAACTGCCTGCTTACTGCATGCATACTCATACATACATGACATTTAAATCGACTATTCACCAACTGCAAAAAACCTGTTCATGACTGAAGGATCTCTCTTTGGAAGAGGGGGACCCCTAGCAGCAGAAACCAGCAACTGCTTGACTTGCGATAGTGGTGGTAAAATATAGATAGGATAATTTGTCCCATGATTCAATGCGCCTATCACTACGGCGCCATTGTTGATGCCCTTTTTTGCAAGTTTCTGCATCTAAACACATTCAAATTAAGCATCTAACCTAATTTAGAGGTTAAACACCTATTTGAACATCGAGTAACCAGGACCAAGAAAGGGTGATGGAGGCAGTGTTGGAGCATTACTGGGAGTGTAGGAAGGAACACTGGGAGTAGTTTGGGGAAGCTGGGTCCTGGGCATTGGAAACATATTTGTTAGTTTTGGAGGCCAGGGCAGCTCCGGATGGTGGCGTGAAGGCCATCTCAATAGAAGCTGTTGGTAGCTGCAATGAGGTCGTGGGTAAAAGCGCCAAAGTCATCAGCAGAGGCATAGAGGTTATGGAGTCGATGGTCATAGGCAGAGGCATGGGAGTCATGTGGTGGCACACAGAACAAGGATTGAGGCACATAAATGTTGATTTGACTAAATGATTCAATGGCAGAAATTCTCTTTAAGTTGAATATATATATATATATATATATATATATACATTGTGGCAAAGTGGTTTGCAGTGTGCCGGTGTAGAGGTGATGTGATTACCAAACAGAAGACAGACAACAAAGATCACGATCCAAACAGAAACGTTTATTTATAATCCCGGTCTGGCGACCGCAAAGATGAATCCCAGTTCAAAACAACTGTCTGAAAGAATAAACACAGTAGAACACACACAAAGACACACACACACACAATCACAAGTCCAGAGTGAGTGCTAAAGTTCAAGTGGTGAAATACAATTTATTTGTGTACAGTTGTGAAATGTTGTCGGGGTTTGGTGCTGGCCTTAATCGACAGCTCCAGATCTTGTTAGCTGTCTAACAAGAACAAACAAGTATAATTAGACACGACAAACAAACAAAACAATCACGGTTATTTTACAGTTCCCCTTTTTCGTTTTGACCTTAACCATAACAAAAGGAATAGATCACCTAGCCACGTCCCCTTTTGTACCGTCAGTCACGCCCCCTTGGTTAGCGAGTGCAAACGTTTCTCCTCCAATCCGCAGTTGCCACATCGCTTCCCTTCTGGGACGATGACTTGGTGTACCGTAGCTCTGCTTCCTTTCTAGATGGTCGACTTCCACCTTTCCATTGGAATGAATTGTCAGACCATCCAGTCCGGGGCACTCTGTTCCCTTTACACAGCGCCGCCACAGGTCGGTCGGGAGATTAATAACCAAGATTCACTCCTTCTCTGTCACATACACGTGTTGGCAGGAGTGGGGACTGTAAATTGACTATAATCCATTGCAGGAGCTGCATGTGTGGTGAGCTGGGCATCAGGAACGGAGAGAAGTACTGTTGATTGAATGGTGCTTACTTCTATTGAAACTGGTGGAGAAGAAACTGGTTGGATGATGCTTGTTGGATTGGGATTGTTTTGACGCTTATTGTCGTTCCTGGTGGTGGTTGGAGGCTGGGCACCCAGGAATTTACAAAGTGAATCAAATAATACTTTCCTGCTTGAACTGCTGGGAACTGGGACCTTATTGCGTAAAGTAATTGTAGTAATCTCAGTCAGCCAATCTTTAGATGTTCATCCTTTTTCTTTTTTTGGGGAAGAATCTGGTTTTAGGATGGATCCTGGACTGTTGTTTGTTTCCTGTGGTAGCGAGTCATCTTTGTAATCGAGCTCCAAGTTTTTTTTTGGAATCAAGAGCGCAGTTGTAGGATTGCAACTATAATACAGCAGCAATGCCAAGGTAAGTTTGCTGTGATTTATATATCATGTGTGGAGTGATCTAATGAGTCAATTATTCAATTGTACTGAATGGGAGAACAATCATTCAATAATCCCTCCCCCGAATTTCAGCCTCAAGGGAGTAAATGAATCATTTCCCAATTATGTCAAATGACTATTTAAAAAATTAAGCTTTGATGATGAATCAGAATCAGTCAGAAAACTATCCTTCTAGCACAATTTCCATTGACACAATCAACTGTAAAATATTGCTGGAGCAAGACTTTGGTGGCTAGGACCCATATATGATACACATATGTGTATATTAACTATTTTAAAGGTATTCTTTTAGGTATATTGACATACACAAATGACTGGATAGTATTTGTTTTCATGTGTTATTTGTTAAATTGATAAAATGAAGAACAGCCTGGAAATTGCTCCAATAAATCTACAGAAATGACTATCATTTGTCTTATGAGCAGATCTTATTTTTAAAATGTAGCACGTATTCATTACATTTTTAGATTAACCACATTCCTAGAGGAAAAATATTTAGAGAATACTGATAGATATTAAATTAACCCATCAATCACTTTACAGTGTGATTCATCAGTAGTGAGAATAAAGATCCTCACCCGTTTCCTGGATTTGGATTCATTCATTGGCACAGAATGAGGTATAATGTGCTAAATGCCCTGCAAGTGGTGTTGTTGTAAGTTAATTTTAATGTGCAATCTGTCGATTTGTAAGCATACTGTTTACCCCAGCAGATTGTTTTACAAGTAGATTTACTTGCCCACAAAGATTTAGTCAAGTGCAGCAGCAAGAGGAACAACTTTACAGAGTATGGATGTATTAAAGCTATGTGAAACACAATAGTCTATCGGTTAATATTTTATGATTGTAATTCCATGCCGAACAGCAGTATAGGCTGTGGAGGAGAAAATGACACCCATATACAGTGCACTCCTTTTATAAGAATTACTGATATAAGAATCAACAGCAAAACCACTGGGACAAAATCAGTCCTATACTAACCATGCTAAATCCACTTGTAAGAATCAAGCAATCCGCTTATAAGAATCATTTCAGGGCAAACTGACTGCATGTAATAAGATACTGTATCAAGTGCAATGATGTCTACAACTAATAAAGCTGTTTTTGAATTTGAATTTGATCACATCTCATGTAATTCAGCACATACACAGTGTGTGCAGTATAATCCCTGGTCCGCAGCAACCCCCAATAGAAAAAAACAAGTCGTGCAGTTTGTGTGTTAACATGGCAGGAAAAAGAAAGACATGCGACTGCATTGCACAAGTATTTTTTGTGTTCTCTGTTAGTGAAAATGTGTTTTAATAAAGTGAATACACATTAATTTGATTTGTTTATTTTATTTTAGAGCGGGGTCACCCTCCGCCCCTGTGTTTATTTTGTATTGTTTATTTATTTTTATTGTATTATATTGATGACGGCGAAGCGCCGGTTGTTTTGTATTTTAAATGACGGCGTAGCCATCTGTTTATTATTTAGTAGTGTGGATGGGAAGCCCCATCCACACGGTAATTAGTAAACTCGTGCAGAAGGTGGCCATCTCCCGAATTAATTAGGTGATTTAATTTGTTGCTAATCGGGAGATGGTCATCTGTTATAAAAAGCCTGCAGCTCTCCAACTCGGGGTGGGTGTTTAGGAGTGAGAGCGGCGAGAGGAAAACGAAAGCAAAACGAAATTAAAAGATCGTATTATTTTTGTGTTCGAGATTTTGTTTTGTTTATCTGTTTTATTTTGTGCTCTGTGAGCAAAGTGTCTTTTTTTGTTTAAATATTTTATTTATTTTTGTTTAATAAAAACGGCGCTGAAAGCGCGTTTTGAACTGCAAATACCTGTGTGATTTTAGTTCCTGCACTCTGGCCTGACGTCACCACTCGTCATCCCTGTCACACGTGGTGTTAGAGTGGGATCAGGCCTGAAAGGGTACTTCAGTTTGTTTTTTGTTTTTTTTGTTTGTTTTTTTCGTGTGTGAGGAAGAGGAGGATGGGAGGAAGAAGAGGAAAGGTGGGAGGAAGAAGAGGAAAGGGGAAGGAGAAGCAGCAATGGCCACAGCAAGTCTGCCTCACCTGCCTGTGGGGGAAGGAATGGTGCTTTAATTGTGGGGAGCCCTGGCACGTGTCCCCTGGCACCTTCCCCATACGGCAGGAGGAAGACCCAGACCTGGAGTGGGAGAAGCCAGAACGTCCTGCACGTGAGTGGGAGGAGCCCGAATGTCCTGCGCCTGAGTGGGAGGAGCCCGAACGTCCACAGCCCAAGAAGGGGGAGTCGGTGTATCCACAGCCCAAGAGGGGGGAATCTGTGCGTCCACGGCCCAAGAGGGGGGAGTCGGTGTATCCACAGCCCAAGAGGGGGGAGTTGGTGCGTCCACGGCCCAAGAGGGAGTAGTCGGGGCGTCCACAGCCCAAGTGGGGGAAGGCCGAACGTCTACAGCCACAGGAGGAGGTTAGCTGGGAAGCCCTCCTCCACAGCAGGGGCGTACCATACTGTTGCTGTATCTGTGGGGAGTGGGGGCATTTCCCAGTGAACTGCCCCCTCACAGGAGAAGAGGAGCAGGAGCTGCCTCTGCCTCCTCCCCCACCTCCACCAGCAGAGGGAGAGTACCTGCTGGTTCCACCTCCACCACCGTGGGAGGACTGTGTGCTACTCCCACCACCACCAGCAGAGGGCGCATGCCTGCTGGTTTCCCTGCTGCAGCCAGAAGGGGAGGAGCCCCTGCCGCCTTCGCAGCCAGAAAGGGAGGAGCCCCTGCCGCCTTCGCAGCCAGAAGGGGAGGAGCCCCTGCCGCCTTCGCAGCCAGAAGGGGAGGAGCCCCTGCCGCCTTCGCAGCCAGAAGGGGAGGAGCCGCCTTCGCAGTCAGAAGGGGAGGAGCCCCTGCTGCCTTCGCAGCCAGAAGGGGAGGAGCCCCTGCCGCCTTCGCAGCCAGAAGGGGCTGGAGCCCCTGCCGCCTTCGCAGCCAGAAGGGGAGGAGCCCCTGCCGCCTTCACCACCTTCACGCCCATCACCGCCACCACTATCACCCCCAGTACGAGGAGAGGAGCAGGAGCTGCCTCTGCCTCCACCTCCGCCAGTAGAGGGCGCATGCCGGCTGGCTTCACCCCTACCAGCAGAGAGAGAGAGTCTGCTGATCCCACCTCCGCCAGCAGAAGGAAGAGACCTGCTGGCCACACCGCCACTTCCTTCACTACCCCCACGATCACGAGGAGAGGAGCAGGAGCTACCTCTACCTCCAGCCCCACCAACAGAGGGAGGATGCCTGTTGGCCTCACCACCTCCACTACCTTCACCACCATCACCACCGCCTTCACTACCCCCACCTGGAGCAGAGCAGCAGGAGCTGCCTCTGTCTCCATCAACGCCAGAGGGCGAGAAGCAGGAGCTGCCTCTCCCTGCACAAATTAAAGGGCCAGGACAGGATGCTGGCAGTCCTCAGCAGCCCCTGCATAAGTTGCTGAGGGGAGCACGGGGGAGAACCGCCCGGCTGCAATGGCTGCAAAGAGGGCCAACCCCAGCACCACCGCTAGTCCTGGCTCTCTTCCCGCCGTCGCCTCCCGAGGGTCCGCTGCCACCATCGCCTCCTGAGGGACCACAATGGCCCTGCCTTGCACCGCCCAAGGATGCCTGCATCGCCTGGGGCTGCCTGTGGCTCTGCATCGCCTGGGGCTGCCTTTTGCTCCATACAGGGTACAGGGTACGAGGGAGAAGTGGAGCTCCCGCTGCCGCCTCCATGGCCAGGGGCTCCCCTCCCGAGTTCGCCTCCCGAGGGTCCGCTCCTGCTGCCGTCGCCTCCTGAGGGTCCGCTGCTGCTGCCGTCGCCTGGGGTCGTCGAGGGTCCTGCTTTGCCTGGGGTCGTCGAGGGTCCGGCTTCGCCTGGGGTCGCCGGGCGCTCTGCTTCGCCTGGGGTCGCCGGGGATCCTGCTTCGCCTGGGGTAGCTACACTGTGGCCAGAGCCCCACGGAGGGGAACTGCCAACCACGAGGAAGGGGGGGGAGGTCAGGAGACCAGCTCCCCCAGCCGAATTTCCGTGGCAGGAAACACTGTGGCCAGAGCCCCACGGAGGGGAGCTGCCGGCCACGAGGAAGGGGGGGGAGGTCAGGAGACCAGCTCCCCTCGCAGCAGTTTCGCGGCAGGATAGTGTGTGGCAGGAGCCCCGGAAGAGGGAGCTGCCAGCCACGAAGAGTTGGGGGGTGCCAGACCTCCCACCATGGCCACCCCCATGGACACTGTGCTTCCCCCTCTTCCGGGACTCTGAGACTGAGGGGGGAGGTGGCCGTTTGGGCCATGTGTGCATTGCACAAGGGGGGGGATATGTAACAGGGCGAGGTGCCCTGTACATTTGATTTGTTTATTTTATTTTAGAGCGGGGTCACCCTCCGCCCCTGTGTTTATTTTGTATTGTTTATTTATTTTTATTGTATTATATTGATGACGGCGAAGCGCCGGTTGTTTTGTATTTTAAATGACGGCGTAGCCATCTGTTTATTATTTAGTAGTGTGGATGGGAAGCCCCATCCACACGGTAATTAGTAAACTCGTGCAGAAGGTGGCCATCTCCCGAATTAATTAGGTGATTTAATTTGTTGCTAATCGGGAGCTCCTGTTATAAAAAGCCTGCAGCTCTCCAACTCGGGGTGGGTGTTTAGGAGTGAGAGCGGCGAGAGGAAACGAAAGCAAAACGAAATTAAAAGATCGTATTATTTTTGTGTTCGAGATTTTGTTTTGTTTATCTGTTTTATTTTGTGCTCTGTGAGCAAAGTGTCTTTTTTTTGTTTAAATATTTTATTTATTTTTGTTTAATAAAAACGGCGCTGAAAGCGCATTTTGAACTGCAAATACCTGTGTGTTTTTAGTTCCTGCACTCTGGCCTGATGTCACCACTCGTCATCCCTGTCACAAATACATATTGAGCACAGCACTGTTATTGTGTGATATGCATGTAGAGGAAGGGGGATTGCATAGCGCGTGACGTGGTGGGGTGGGGGGGGGGGGGGGGGGGTTGCGGAGCTTTACATCTCCGCTTAGTGAAAAACTGAGATTTGCATCGCAACTGAAAAAAAGCAAGCCACAGATTCTTAAATGCAGTCAGGGGTTTCGCTGTCGCTCGTCACTCTCGTAATTTGCGAATGTTTTTTGAAAGTGACGACAAAAAAAAATGTGGAATCGTCACTAGTGACGATCGTTTCTGTTTGTACTATAAAAAAAATCCCTTTTGTTAAAGTCACACACAACGTCTCGTTCTTCAAAAGAAGTGATTGCTAAACCATAGTCACTGCTGCTGATCGGATCAGCGCCTCAGCCTCTCGATTCATTGACTCTGCAACATTCTCATCCCGTGGTAGGCGACGTAAATGCAGTCAGCCATTCAGCGCCTCAGTTTCATGTTGCGTGTCAGTTACCATGGTAACCCAGAACGCTTTATGAGGCTGTACTAGGTGCTGCTGTAGCTTTCAGCCTCACATTATTCTTTGCAACCTGATAACTTCTGCTGCTGCGCTTTCACGACTACGCGCTTTCGTGTGTCCCTCTTCCCCAGACCAGACGCAATCATTACCAATACGCAGTAAATGAATGCATTTTGTATTACCATGACATGTCTGACAACAGGCTAATCTTTTTTACTTGTTTGTTTACACTTGCGTTTTCATAATTAAACTCCGTGTTTTTATTCTCCAGTCCAGTAGAATGCGCTCACACCCTCCCTGGTTACAGTCAGTTTCACAGTAAAGCCTGGACAACAACATCAGGCTTGTTAACAACATGGCCCGGTGCAAATATAACCTTGTATCCCTGTTACACCCGACCATTACTTCTGGAAGAATAAGTAATAAGCTTTGGCAGTGACTGTTGAAATATAGGTTATTAGTTGTGCTTAAAAATACTGTGTGCAGAAGATTTGTGAAACGAAAACGCATCATTAACTAAAAAAAAAAAAAAAGTAGCCTACGGTAACGTCATAAAATATGTGAAATGTGTATTCTATGACCAAAAATGCTAAAATTCAGGGCCAAAATTATTCCGTATGTGTTAAGCACCAACTGTCTCTTGACCATTTCGCCAGTAGGCCTATAACGAGCATGATAAAATTATATATATACAGTGTATGTGGTTTTATACGGCACTGTATATATGCCTACAATACATCTTGCATTGAGAAAACACCACTGGAATCGGAATAAAGGAAATTATGCAATACAGTTCACGTGCAGCATGGTTTTGGTAAGTAGCATTTTCTAAACTATATAATTATGTGCAGTTTTAAAATAAGTTAAAAACATAGCAAATCCACAAAACCAACGAAATACATAGTGTATATTTGACATTTTATTTGTAGTGTTCAGTGTAACACGGGCCTATCGTTTAACCTTGAAAAATTCAATACAGTACCTGAAGCAGATATACGCATTTATCATATCAACAACACCAACGTGTGTTGTAAAAAAATAAAAGCAAAACTTGCTTTGAAAACTATACAAAATATTTACTTGGTTGCTAAGAATGAAAAATGGCAAGATAAAAATGCCATTTTTTATATGGAAATTGTCAAAATAAAAGGGGAAGCTGGAATAATTTACCAGTCAGGACAACGGCATTTAAATATGACTATTATTAAACTGTATCTGTTGGTAATGTGGTTTCTTCTAGCAGTTTTCAAACTGGGGTACACGTACCCCTGGGGGTACTCGAGAAAAATTCTGAAATGGCAGACAACACATTTTATTTAGTACCACTTGCCAATCTATTGCAAACTTTTGTCATGTAATCAACGTTTAATCGCTAACACGGGACTGATGTGCTGTGAGACAGAGCGTTCAGTGCACACACGACTAATTTACATATTAAATATGTACATTTTAAATATGCCCTGTTGTTTAAATGTAATATAAGTTGGGCGGTTACTGCAGTCTGTCTGGGATACAAAAAAAGACATTTTAAAAAACTAAAAGCCTAGTCTTTAAATCATTTTATTTCCTGTGTGCGTTCATGCCTGCAAGTCGATATTTATTTTAAAGTTTATTGTAACTTAGTATTATTGGTTCATTTCAAAATGCAGAATGTATGGCCAGTAAGAAACCGCAGTATTGTCATGCGGTCTAGTTTGACATGCCGTACGTCTGGTGTGAGAGTAGTAAGAGTTTTTAGCTTCCAATCCAATGAAAAAATGTGGATTGTTTGCTCAATACTAGTACATTACTAGCAAAGGGCGATCAAGACAAAACACCACCAAAGATTAAAAACGCCAAAAATGTCTTGCGACTGAAGCTCTCTCCAATTTCCCTGCCATCATCTGTGATTTGCATGGTAACAAGCAGGGACATCCATCACACTGATACTAGGTAAGCGTTTTATTATTATTTTCTAATTAGCATCAGTACTGTACGTTTTAGTCACCAAGAATTAAAAAATGCCAGTAATATGTTTTCGTATTGAGGTCAGCTGTAGAGGTGCGTGGATGGTGAACTTTTCTTTGCCTTCTTTTCTATAACTTTATCATCAATATAAATACATGATTGCGGTAAACTTGTGCGCGCGAATTAAAAAACAAAACTGTTAGCCAATACTGTAAAATGTCGCAGAAGAAAATCCACTGTTTTTTTCAGCGCGGCCACAGCAAGAGTGAAACAGAACAAACACAACAAGTTGTAGAAGATGAAGACTTGGATTCGGAATACCAGACAAAAAAGAACAAACAAAGCTCACAAGCGTCAGATAAAAGAAAAAGAAAACAAGCAGCAAAGTTTCAGCCTTATTGGAAAACTCTGTTTCCATGGGTTGTATATAATATTCTAAAAATGTTTTTTTTCTTTTTATTGTAAAAAGACATACATGGTATAAGTAATTCATAATGCATTCTGTGTCTGTATGTAGCTTTTCAGGGCAAATAAATCTGGTTCTTGAGTTTTAATGTTCTAAAACTTTACAGCTGTAAATTACCAATTTATTTAAACTGTAGAGCATTATTAAAATGGTTTAATTAAATAATAGTTTTGATCAATACAGTGATTTAAGGTATAAAATAAAAACATGATTCATAACACCCTTGAAGACTTGAGCTGTGCGCCAGTAGCGACTACTGAATATCCGGAGTGACTAATGTTTTTAGAAAGGATTAGTCACTAGTGACTACAAATATCTAGAACCCAGGAGAAACCCTGAATGCAGTGGTAGTCCTGACAGTATAATACTGTTCTGTGATGTTATTTTAATTCGAAGGTCATTACAGGTAACACCGCATGGCAGTTAAACTAGGCACCCTCATGAGATGATCGCTTCTCAAGTATACTGTAGTAAAATAGGATTCTGCAACCTTGAGTAAACATAATCGTGATCATATAACAAGTTGCTTATCCACGAGGACTTGTTTTGATTGTTTTGATGTATTGTCCTCAGTGATTGAGCACCATTGACATTTGTATACTGTATTTAAACTGCTAATGTGCGGAGGCACGCTTTTGCTAATTGTAATCATATCGGTATGCTTTTAAGAATCAACCGCTTATAAGAATCAAATCATCCAGGGTGGATGTGATTCTTATAAACGGAGTGCACTGTATATTGTGACAGCAAATGAAACAGAAGAGAATTTTACTTTTTTCTAAATAAATATTTATTACAGTATATTTTGTGTAACAAAATAGGTTTAGAAAATAAATTAATATTGTGTAAACACATAACACCATGTAAATGATCCATTTTATTTGACCTTTTTATTTTTAATTTCCCAAATATGAATGATGATATTGTCCACACCAGGCGCTGTTCCTGATTAGGCTCGAATTTGGTCAGGACCACAGGTCATGAAAACGCACATGTCTATACCAAACGTGATTCAAATAAATTATATTGTCTCTGTTGATTTTAGGAAATAGCTGACGGGAGCGTTGTTCTCCTCTGACAAGGTGGCAGTATTTGACATCTCGATTCCTGCAGTGGTTGAGGCTGGAGATGTTTTTCTAATTTTTAAAACCACAGTTTAATCAGGAGGAAGATATTACGCTATAGTTTTTAACTTCCTCTCCGCACTTAAAATACTCCAAAACTGAATTTTACTCCAAGACAGGACTTCACACATGTATTTTTATTATTGACATACTTACGACATAGAATACAAATACGATAGAATTAGTTTAATATATTAAGCAATATCTCCAGTTACCAGTACTTGCATCAGCTTATACTGACCTGCTCCATACATTGCTGCATTCAACTACTGCTCCTACCTATAACTACTTACCATATCTTGTATTTGACTTCACTCTTATAGGTATCTATACGCACGTTTTCTGTAATTGCTCTTATTTGAAATCATTCTCATCCATTTATTGTACTTACTACATGTTCTTACTGGACTTTACTCATATAAGCAAATAGTTACTATAAGGTTTAACTGCTCTCAGTCAAATTCGCTCTTACTTAGAAGTTACTGTGTGCTTTATTTTGTTCTTACTTGATATTGTACTTTCATAACTGCTTTTATCTGTATTATGATATTCTGTAATGTGATATTTTATAATGTGATAACCTGTAATGTGATATTTTATATGCAATACTTTGTACTGTGATAACGTGTAACAATTGTAAGTCACCCTGGATAAGAGCGTATGCTAAGAAATAAATAATAATAATAATATTCAGGTATACCAATTATTTATGTAAGCGAGTGGTATAAGTGGGTTAAAACAGGCAACATGTCCCACACCTCCCAAACACCACAAAACAGCTGGGCTGATCCATCAGGGTGGTTTCAGAACACTGCACATAATGCTCAAATATACTGTATAAGGCTTTCAAGAGGAAATGGAGCTCAAAGGGAAAGGAAGACTCAAACACTCTCAGAAAGAATCAATACAAACTTCTCCAATATAAGACTCTTATCTTTCTATGACAACACCATCCATTTACTGACACATTGTATTGTCAGTCCAATCTGACAGACAACCAATACATCCACAGCACTCTTCTAATGGATCTCAAAAGCAAACCAGAAAGATTCATTTGGTTTTCTTCCTGCTTTATGTAACTTGAAACTGCTGCCAAACAGCTCTTAATCTCAAGGAAGTCGATTTTAGAGCTTGAAAAGGAGTACAAGGAATGCAAAGGCTAAATGAAAGAAACTCATATTTTTTATATAAAAAAAATGCTAGCTGAGTCACTTGGAAACTGCTCTTGGATCTGGTGACACTGAAGCTGAGTCACGATCACAATCTTTTCATTTGTTACCAGCGGATTGTGACGTGTGCACTGAGCAGAACTGAAGCTGAACACGCGGGGACTGAAGCCCTAGCTGGGAATTCGCTTTTTGTCTTTTCAGAAAATCATTACACAGACACAGGTAGCAGTCACCAAACACTTTCGAACTCTAAAATGGTCTTCTGTGTTAAAGACCTATTCATGTTACAGGCAACACAATATCAGTGACCTACACAGCAAGTATGTGAATGGCATGCAAAGAGGGTCATAGTCCAGATATATTTAGTTCACATGGAATATTGCACCTCCAATTGTAACTAACCAGTGTTGTGTGCTGCTAATATAGATAAGCGCTGTCTACTACGTCATCTTTATTGATAATCATTTCAGTCCAAATAATACAACAGAACAAGCAAAACCATCCATTCACATTACTGTCAATAATCCGATTGCACTTTTGAGCATTCCCAGACTGTGGATTGATTCTGAACAGGAAAATCACAGAATAAACATAGTATGAATTACAATGCTATTGTTAGTATCAGTTTTTTAATTAGGACAGTGTAAAATTAAAGCTGCTTGGATCCTAGCAAAGAATAAAAGTCACCCCATCTCATAAAACTGATGACATTAAATAATGAAATGAAACAGTTTTAGATAAACTATTCATAAACACTTCATTCACTATACAGTAGAAGCTATGAATGTGTTTCCCTGCAGGAGATTCCTACAGGGATAGCTTGCCTATAAGAATTTTCCAGAAAAAGGATGGGGTGGCATATGGCTCTTCAGCTCTGCTGCATGACGTAATCTCTGACATAATCACCTCATTACCAATTCAGCAGGCTGAGATTGCATTTTTTATGTGCACTATTTACTGTCATTTGGATTAATTTGGGAAATGTAGCCAAATTCCTAATCCAAAACTGAGAGTATGCTTCCCTTATATGAGCCCACTATACAAAACAGGAAAGTTAGGTATTATGGCTAGAGGTGGTAGAATGAATCTTTCTAAACAAACAAATATTTAAACATTGAAAATGGTGTTCTACCATATTCTACTAAATAATGTTTGGTTACCTGAAAAGCAATGCTTTTAAACACACCTTGTTATATTTCATTTTTGTTTTTCTTGTAGCAGTAGTGATTTTATATTGTGAACAGAGCCAATTAGGTAAGAAAAGTGTAAGTGGCCCTTTTCATGAACAAATTAACCAAGGTGCATCGTTCCAACATCACCAGACTAAGGAATGTAAAATTGATTGACATTAAGAAAACTGTTCATAGCAGTATAAAAGGCAAACACAGTGTCTTACGTAAAATGTAAATATCATCAATTAAACACGTTTAAAAAGAATATATGCTGAAGAAAATATCGTTATAGGGCAGAGATGTTAATGCAGACACTGGACTCTAGAGGGATATATTGTTTTCCAGTCTTTGGAATGTAAATTAACATCTGTACTCTAAAACGCTGCTTCGGGAACAATACAATACACGAATAATTCCTTTACTTGATTCATATTTTACATTATCCTGAAAGGTCATTGGGAAAAGCCTGATTCCCCATGTGAAAGGCATATTACAGTACAGTACGATTATTATTATTTTTTAACTGTATGTAAAATAGTAATGGTTCATAGCCCGACAAACACAGTCGTGCACACTGCTTCTGAAACAGAAACCAAATAATCACGTCTTTGTGACTATTTTAAATTGTATTTAAATAATAGAAAAAACATGACAGCACCTTTTCAATCAATAAAATAACAAGTGATATAAGTTTTTTTCTTCATTGTGTGTTGTTACATCTGCTATATTGTACGCCGTTGTTGTATTTTCCCAGGCACTAAAATATACCCAGTACCGTAAATCGATGTATTTATGTCCAAATAAGTACTATAGGTAATACTGTACTTTAGTAAGTGAAGTACAAAAAGAGTTGTTGGTGTGTGCGGTGTTGACATGCTAGACAGGGAGTCTTCCTTGGCTGCACATGCAACATAATTATTCTTGCATGACTGACATGATCGAATAATTGGCAGGCTGTGCTTTTGAAGTTGAAG
This sequence comes from Acipenser ruthenus, assembly GCF_902713425.1. Lineage (NCBI taxonomy): Eukaryota > Metazoa > Chordata > Actinopteri > Acipenseriformes > Acipenseridae > Acipenser > Acipenser ruthenus. Next base: position 12,040,168 of record NC_081207.1, on the reverse strand, counting down.
AGTATTTTCCTTAGAATAAATTGTTCTAATCCTTAACGCAAGGCACCGGGCATGTCTATTCTAATTGGACAGGCTCTGTTGCGAATTTAAATTCCATTTCTTTTTTTCTTGGATTGGATATATTAGATCTCAGAAAAAAAAAGTTCTTCAATTTTCATTCTGTCGACCTTACTTGTCAAACCTAATAATACTCTTTGAGATCACAATGAAAGGCGACAGCGCTGCCTTGGAAACTGGCTATAATCTACCGTACTTCTTAAAACACAGATATTGTCTAAACTCACTTTTCATGTTTCTGGATATTAACTTTCCCATTACAAACTATGTGGTGTTAACTTGTAACGGACTCAATCCTTCTATTTAAAAAGCAATGCGGCTGTCAATTCAGTTACAAGTATCTTACCTGATATGCAGACAATGAAATTGGCTTGAAGAATAAAAAGTATTTCCCAAATAATTTCCATTCTCTGTTTTTCATTCCAGGTACATCACGCGCTGAAATAGATCTATATCACAGATTGAAGTGTTCCAGCAAATCGGATGCTTTACTTCTTTCTGAAGGTATTTCCCAGACCTGACAACACATGTCAGAATTCTCTTACAGACATGATACAAAGCTCAAAATCAGAGATTCCACGTACTGGTCCCCAGAAAGAAAGAAAAAAAGTAAATATCATTTGAATTAACAAAATTTAGGATGATCACTCGATTTTGTTTTTCTTCGTAGGATGCTATCCTGTCCCCTTGAATTTGCGACCTCTTCCTAGACCATCACATTTACTGTCCTGTAACGAGAAAATGCAGTATAATAAATTGTATTTTAAGGAGCTATTAAGCAGCACACCATAACCCCAGCCGTATGATCCTGTAAACAATCAATTGCAGTCCCATGTCACACCCCCGCCAATAGAGCTCACTGAACAGTGATCAAGATCGAAGTCTATATGAACTGCAAGGGGGCGTGCTTCGCTCACACAATGTACAATGACTACAGAACATCCTACTTAGAAAGAGAACATTAACTCATATTTTTATGAATACTCTTTTAGTTATCAACGTTGTTTTGATGACTGTGCACTGAAACGGCACATTTTTAAAATATAGAATTTACTAAATAGAAATATTCAAGCTCTTTAAAAAAAAAAAAATTAATGATCCACTGTTTTGAAATCATGTTTAAATACTGGTCTGTATTATTAAACAAACTCTGAAAGGTTGGTAAATAGTATACAACCTTCATTACATTTTTGTAGATTCTTCAAGAATGCTTTTTTGTGTACCTCAAGTTACCTAACTAGAAGCTAGTAAGAAAGACACAAACTACAACACTTGCTTAAGTTAAGAAATGATTTCTGAGCACCTGGCTACAGTTTCACGTTTTATTGTGAGCACCCTGTATTGTATTATTATTACCCGCATTTCTTACCTGTGTAGTAGTTTTTTGTTCAATGACAGTAAAACTGATTGTATTTTTTATTTTATTTAGGTTGATAGCATGGTACATGGAGTGAAAGACTCACTTTCAGTAGCATTGTAAATTACACTTACCAAAAAACATTGTAAATATCCGAAGACGGGAACTACCCAGTTTTGAAGTTGGCAACGCTGCAAGATGTGAAAAAAATATTTTAAAGCCTAATGGGTTTCTTATTTCTTAGTAAAATCCCTGCGTTTCTTCTTGTTACAGTACCATTTGCAGCGTTGTGGCAGGCTGCTGCTGCTGTATGATGCTGCTGAGCTGACTCCAAGCACCCAGCTGCCAAAGATTAGCAGCTTTAGTGCGCGCGGTGCTAAGAAGAGATGCGCATGCACCCTGCACAGACCGCTGGATGGAGCGTGCATAGAGTTTGGGGATTAAAAAGTACTCATGAAAATTCAGCGCAGATCAAGAGATCTATTTCTGATCATTGCGTCATCTATATTAAAAAAACGCATCCTCATTGAACACCTGCATGATTGCATGCCGTTTTCAGATAATTTCATCCTCTCATATTCATCTCTTCTTTCCAGACTAAAGTGTATAATGCTGTAGTAGTGACCCTTTTAACAAATCACCAGCGTCACCGTCTATAAACAAACTGTTTAATACATTTAAATACATGCCTTTAAAATACATTTGGCAAAACGTGTTAGAAGTTTGTTATGTCACAGTTGTATTGTTACATTAATATTTTAGTATTTCTATTGAGTTGGATGTGATTCCCAAATTAACTTGATTCCCCCTTCACTCACCTTCAGACATAAACAGATTTTGGTGGTTAGGTTTAAAAATACTGAATCAATATCAGCCAGGCCAGCTACATGTATCAGCACAATATCAATGCTTGCTTTCTCAGACGGAAGCCCTTTTATTAGGCACTGTCACAGACGTACGAATTAATTGCTATCACGTTAAATTCAGGGTTCTTTTTTTATTTCGTCACATTGACGTTCTCATAAACCTAACATTCGTCAAGTAAAGTTTTAAACAGATATTTGTTATATTTACATTATTTTAAATGTATTTGTACCAGTATACAATACATACACTCTATAGGGTCGATGTAGTAAGAGCCGTCGTATTTAATCTGAGCTGCTCAATGTGCATCTCAAAAGTTTGCGGACTATGTATTAACTGCAGTGTTGAAAACGTTAGGTTACTTACCGTAACCCCGGTTCACTGAAAGAGAAGACGACCACCAACATTAAGTATGGGATATTCCCTGCCCTTGAGGTAGGTAATACTGAGCTCTCTATATCAGAGCTGCCGAAGGCCCCTTCCTGTGATGACGCACTCGTTCCCGCCTACCGAGGGTACAAAACCGTCATTCACCGGAAGATCTCCCTCTTTTTCCGCTGAACCCGTGAGGGCGACCAAAGCGATCTCATGGTTGGTGGTCGGCTTCACTTTCAGGGAACCAGGGTTATGGTAGGTAACCTAACGTTCCCTTTCAAGTCGAAGACGACCACCAACATTAAGTATGGGATACCAGCACTGTCGCGAGGGAGAAGGAACGGCAGCATATGAGAGAAGCACAACACTTTCTAAACAAGAGGTTAGAGCTGTGAACTTACACCCTCAAGGACCCTTGTGCCCACAGACGGCACAGCAGGATCTACCACATTAATGCGGTAGAATCTGGTGAAAGTATGCGGTGTAGCCCAGCTAGCCACAGTACAAATATCAGACATTGAAGCGCCCTTAAAAAGGGCCCAATATGTAGCCAACCCTCTAGTTGAATGTGCAGCTACCCTACCAGGTGAGGGTTAATCAGCACCATTATATGCAGTCGACACCGTGTCCGCAATCCAGTGTGACAGACACTGCTTAGAGAGAGGCTGTCCAATATTCTGTGTACCATAACAAACAAAAAGCTGGTCCGATTTACGCAAAGCTTTTGTCTTAAGTACATAATACCTCAATGCCCGCACTGGGCAGAGGAAGTTTAGCCTCTCATCCTCCGATAAAGTAAATGGAGGCGGATGAAAAGACTCTAGTTCCACAGATTGGTTAATATGAAAAGCTGTGATCACCTTGGGGAGGAAAGCGGGGTTGGTGTGCAGCGAAACTCTGCTTCCATCCTCCCACACACATGCAGGAGCTGTGCACGGACAGCGCCTGCAGCTCACTGATCCGCTTAGCAGAGGTGATAGCTAAAAGGAAGGCTGTCTTCATAGACAGGTACTTCAGCTCTATGGAGTCTAAGGGCTCAAACGGGGCCTTTGTAAGAGCCTCCAGTACAATGTTAAGGCTCCACTCAGGATGAACAGTCCTCCTAGGAGGATGTAATCTCCGTGCGCCTTTAAGAAAGAAAAGCTGGGAACAACGGTATAGGAGGAAAAGCGTACAAAAACGCTTTGGGCCAAACGTGCGCTATGGCGTTGTGGCAACCGCCACATAAATGATGTTAAAAATACATCATTATCTGTTCTTTAATTAGAATGGATTATACCTGGCCAGGTTAGAATAAATTGTTCATCTCTGCCTTGTTTATTAGCCTATCTCCCGTTTGGCTTAGTTGTCCAGGCGTGAGGGGGATTTATCGGGGTTCATTTTATTTCTTTTTTTCTATGTGAAGGCTCTTATATTATGCCAGTTACGGTAATTGTTTTAATTCAAGCCACCTGGGTTTCATTGATAAAAAGAGCGTATTGTGGGAAATGAGAGGATGGCCTGAAAGGAGAGCTGAGTGTCGTTTGCAGTTTTGTTGCGGTTTCTTTTTTGCTTTTTAAATTATTTAAGCTTATCTAGAAACGATGTAACATTTTTTATGGAGTAGCACTGAGCTAATTGTCGCGAATACAGCTTTGGAATACCGTTTGTTTTATATGGATTATTTGAAACCGAAGAAAACAGATCGATTTACGTCCCAGGAACAACGCACAGCCGGTCCTCGGACACACGGCAGGAAGGGGTGAGACGGTCTGTTAAACTTTTCCTTTTTTGTGCTGGACAATGCTGGATTACAATTGTTTTTTTCTCATAGTACTATGGGCGTTTATTTTGATACTTTATTTTTCTCTGGAATATGTTTTTTGCAAGTTTGTTTTGTTTTGAAGCACGTTTGACTTTGTTTTTTGGATTGACTTTGTTTGGTTTGTTTTTTTTTCTGCAATAAGGAACTTTATAACCGCATTAATTTACATGGACTGGTTAACTTTTGTTAATACTACTTCATTGTGTTTCAAGCTGTTTTGAGAATCGTTCTTACCAGTAATACCCAGGGTTAACAGGGTCATTTTGAGTGTTTGCTGTATTACTTGCTGTTTCACTGCCAAAATATTTATATCAGTGTATACACTATGCATTCTATTGTGCTATGAGGTTTCTTGGAGCAATGTTTAAGGTATATTTTGCTTCCTTTGTATCGACATTGTACTGTTCTATAGTTTTTTGCCACTATAAAAAGGTTACTGAAGATTATGACACTCTTACCCACGAACTTTTGGTCCCATTATTTGCTGTCAATCAGTCTTTAATTATCTGTTTTTGAAATCAGTTAGTCTTGGCTTGTGTCTTAAAAGTCTAGTTGTTACAGAATTGGTGGCCCGTACGGGGACCTGGGTTACGTTTAGAGTGGTGTGTTATTGTTTACAGACTTTTTTAATTGTGATTTAAAAAAAAAAAAAAAAGTAAAATGTCTGTATTAGGAAGTGAAACATTAAATCTTGAGCATTTGGATTTTGCTGCGGCTCCGTTTGTAACCAGACGTGAACCAGTGTCTGAACTGATTGATTCCCTAGATGAGCTTTATTTAGATAATTTAGAACGAGCAGAAGGAGAGTTGGAAGATAACCTGTCCCAATTGGAAAATGAAGGGGTGTTAGATCAGGCCCTTAATTTATCAGTTGATGTAGATCAAGTGCGGGAGAAGTTTGATGATTTAAGCAAACATTTTAAGGAGTCCCAGGAAAGTCAGATTAATAGAGAATAGTCATTAAGAGGCTATATAGATCAGAGATTTGAGAATGTAGAGAATTATGTAAAATCTGCCCTTGCTAAGCTGGAGAGATCTGTGGTGAAATGTTTGCGTCGTAGAGAAGAAATATGGCAGGAGGAAATGAAGAGATTAAAGAGACAGGCTAGTACACCCTGCGTGTCATTTGGATCATCGTTAGCATTTCCTCGAACCCAGCCGGTGGCTTCACATGCCAGAGAGGAGGAACGTCAATCTACGTCATCGATAGTACAAAGAGAGAACACCAGTATGATGGCTGGTAAGCTCCCTATTCGAATTAATTTCCCAGAGTTCGGTGAGAAGGCGGAAGAGAAGGATGCGATTGGTTACATTGAAAGGTGTGAAGAGTTTTTAGCTCTGCGTCCATTGTCAGATCTTGAAATAATTGCTACCCTCTCTTCAGTGCTTAAGGGTCCAGCCAAGAGTTGGTGGTTGGCCGAACGTCAGACCATAAAGAATTGGGGTCAGTTTAAAACTATGTTCCTGAGAGCATTTCTACCTGCCGATTTTCAAACCATGATTGAAGACAAGCTCCGTGACAGAGTGCAAGCGCCAGGGGAAAGCATACAAGACTATGATTATCGCGCTCTCTGTATAAAGTGGAAGGCGGATATGGAAGAAACAGAAGTAATACGCAGGATATTAAATAATTGCAATCCAAAGCTGGCCAGCTCACTGCGTGGTACTGTCACTTCTGTTGCTGAGCTCGTAAAAGTTGGAACAATGGTAGAGAGAGATTGGTCGGTTCAAAAGGAATATTGGGCTAAAGTCAACAACCAGTCAATTGAACGTTCAGGCAAGAGGGGAGCTAAAGGTTTTATGAAAAAGCAAACTGAAGTAGGAGTGATGCAAAGTTTGAAGATTCCCGAAGATGATACGAATATTTTAAAGCTTTTGGTCGTTCAGATCAGCATGGGAAACATGCAAAGTCCAGCTTTGTTGGATACAGGCTGCACTTACACCTTGATGAAGAATCAACTCTGGCAGCAGATTCGGAAACCTGGAGAGTCGCTCATACCATGTGAGGAGCAGGCTTTCGTCCTGGCAGATGGGCGTACTTACGGGGCTGTGGGGAAGATTCTCCTGTTGTATAATTTCCATGGCGTCAAATGGAAAATTGATACTTATGTCATGAAGGACCAACATCTAATTTTTCCTTTGGTTTTGGGGCTTGATTTCCTTCAAAGAACTAACACAAAAATTGACATGTACTGAAAATCATATGGAGTTTGGCAGCGAGACGGCTATAAGTATTGTCCATTCCTTGCGAAGCCCGAGTGGGAGGCAGTCTGGGATGCACAACGAAGCTCTATACTACCTAAGCAGTGCATATACTTTGCAATTTCACAGCCATTATTGGGCAGAGGGGTTACACTTCCAACTACGTTGCTGACTGTGAGGGAAGAATCCTTCTGCCAGGAGCCGGTACAGAAACTGATAGAACAGTGGCCGTCCGTGTGTACGTCCAGTCTGGGAATGACTACGGTGACTAAACATTCTATTATTACTACTGATGAAGTTGCCATACGTAGTAAAGCTTATCGGGTATCGCCATTCAAGAAAGAGTTGATTGAACAGCACTTGAAGAAAATGAAGGAGAAAAACCTCATAGAAACATCATCTTCAGCATGGGCAGCTCCTGTGGTCCTTGTGCCAAAAAAAGATGGCACTTACAGGTTTTGTGTGGATTACCGGCGTTTAAATGCAAAAACTGTGTTTGATGCCTATCCCATGCCCCAAGTGCATGACATTTTAGAGTCTCTGAGTGGTGCTGGAGTCTTTAGCACACTGGACTTGCGCTCTGGTTATTGGCAAGTTGCTATGGCTGAAAGTAGCAAACAGAAAACCGCATTCATTACACCATTTGGACTTTATCAATTCAAGGTTATGCCATTTGGACTTAATAACGCAGCTGCTACTTTCCAGAGGTTAATGGAGCGTGTTTTAGGAGAACTGAAGGGCAATTGCTGTTTTGTATACATTGACGACATTATCATTTATTCACCAAATAATCAAGAACATGTAAAAGACCTCCAATGTGTTTTTAAAAAATTACTTCAAGCCCATCTTACCCTTAACATGGAGAAATGTCAGTTCTTCAAGAAGTCGTTGAAGTTCCTAGGACATATTGTCTCTGAAGCGGGAATACGGGTAGATGCTGACAAGGTCAGTGCCATTCAAGAGTATCCAGCACCAACTAACATCAAAGAAGTTCAGCGATTTTTAGGACTCACCGGGTGGTATAACAAATTCATTCCACAATTTGCTGATAGAGCTGCCCCACTGAATAACCTAAAAAGGAAAGGAGTGCTGTGGGAGTGGACACCGGCCTGTGAAGCTAGTTTTGAAGACCTCAAGAAAGCTCTTCAGTCATCTGACGTGTTGGCTCACCCAGACTTCACGTTACCTTTTCGGATTTATACTGACGCCAGTGAGGTGGGGCTAGGTGCTGTTTTAACACAGGTGCAAAGGAACGAGAAAGTAATCGCTTATGCATCATGCATTCTTAACGGGGCTGAAAAAAACTACTCTACTTCCGAGAAGGAATGTCTAGCGGTGGTCTGGGCTGTAGAAAAATGGAAGCATTACTTGGAAGGTCCTCATTTTGAAGTAGTCACTGATCATGCTGCTTTATCATGGGCTTTTAATGCATCTAAAGCTTCTTCCCGGTTGACCAGATGGACATTGAGATTGCAGCAATTTAATTTTACTGTTCTTTATAGGAAAGGAACGCTCAATGTGGTACCTGATGCTTTATCACGAGGCCCATGTTCAGATAAAGCTATCGTGTCTGTCTGTATGGACAGAGAACAATGTTCTTCTGATATACCTGCCACTCTGGATGAAATTGCAGAGGCTCAGGCACGTGATATTTCTATCAACACGTTGCTAAAGGAAGGACAGTCACGACAAGGTGGGAAACAAGAACGCATTTCCTTTGTTGAGACTCAAGGACTAGTATATAGGAAAGCACCCATGGGTGATGGTGGAGTGTGATACCAGCTGGTGGTACCAACTTCAATGAGGCCAACATTTCTGCAGTATTACCATGATAATCCACTCGGAGGACATCTAGGACGGATGAAAACTTTACTCCGCATTCTGAAAGTGGCGTGGTGGCCGTCTGTGCGCAGCGACACCTGGAAGCATTTAAAACAATGCATGATTTGTCAGAAATATAAGCCGTCCAATGTGAAGCCGGCTGGGTTGCTTCAATCTACCCATGTTTCTGAGCCTGCAGAAATGATGGGTGTTGATTTGATGGGTCCTTTCCCAAGAAGCAAAAAAGGCAATACGTTTCTTCTAGTAGTCATTGACTATTATTCTAAGTGGGTGGAAATGTTTGCTTTGAAGGACAGTAAAACCATGAAAATTGCTCGCATTCTTATTAATGAAATTTTTACGAGATGGGGAACACCTCGTTTTTTGGTTTCTGATCGGGGACCTCAATTCACAAGTCAGCTTCTAGTTGATGTCTGTAGGACCTGGAGGGTTATTAAAAAGTTGACCACAGCTTACCATCCTCAAACCAACCTTACGGAACGGGCTAATCGCACAATCAAGAGTATGATCGCCTCCTATGTAGGGGAAAACCATCAATGTTGGGATGAGTTCCTGTCAGAATTCCGTTTTGCTATTAACTCCACCAAACAGGAAACCACGGGTTACTCTCCAGCTGAGCTTGCGGTCGGGCGTTGTCTTAAAGGGCCTCTTGACCGTCTCATTTCTGTGCCGCCTTTGCCTGGTTCAAAACAGTATTCTGTTTTGGAGCGCCAGCACCAATTACGACTATGTGGCAACCGCCACATAAATGATGTTGAAAATACATCATTATCTGTTCTTTAATTAGAATAGTTTATACCTGGCCAGGTTAGAATACATTGTTCATCTCTGCCTTGTTTATTAGCCTATCTCCCGTTTGGCTTAGTTGTCCAGGCGTGAGGGGGATTTATCGGGGTTCATTTTATTTCTTTTTTTCTATGTGAAGGCTCTTATATTATGCCAGTTACGGTAATTGTTTTAATTCAAGCCACCTGGGTTTCATTGATAAAAAGAGCGTATTGTGGGAAATGAGAGGATGGCCTGAAAGGAGAGCTGAGTGTCGTTTGCAGTTTTGTTGCGGTTTCTTTTTTGCTTTTTAAATTATTTAAGCTTATCTAGAAACGATGTAAAATTTTTATGGAGTAGCACTGAGCTAATTGTCGCGAATACAGCTTTGGAATACCGTTTGTTTTATATGGATTATTTGAAACGGAAGAAAACAGATCGATTTACGTCCCAGGAACAACGCACAGCCGGTCCTCGGACACACGGCAGGAAGGGGTGAGACGGTCTGTTAAACTTTTCCTTTTTTGTGCTGGACAATGCTGGATTACAATTGTTTTTTTCTCATAGTACTATGGGCGTTTATTTTGATACTTTATTTTTCTCTGGAATATGTTTTTTGCAAGTTTGTTTTGTTTTGAAGCACGTTTGACTTTGTTTTTTGGATTGACTTTGGTTTGTTTTTTTTTCTGCAATAAGGAACTTTATAACCGCATTAATTTACATGGACTGGTTAACTTTTGTTAATACTACTTCATTGTGTTTCAAGCTGTTTTGAGAATCATTCTTACCAGTAATACCCAGGGTTAACAGGGTCATTTTGAGTGTTTGCTGTATTACTTGCTGTTTCACTGCCAAAATATTTATATCAGTGTATACACTATGCATTCTATTGTGCTATGAGGTTTCTTAGAGCAATGTTTAAGGTATATTTTGCTTCCTTTGTATCGACATTGTACTGTTCTATAGTTTTTTGCCACTATAAAAAGGTTACTGAAGATTATGACACTCTTACCCACGAACTTTATTTGCTGTCAATCAGTCTTTAATTATCTGTTTTTGAAATCAGTTAGTCTTGGCTTGTGTCTTAAAAGTCTGGTTGTTACAGCGTCTATGCCGAGTGGACCGCCTTAGTGATGGAGGGAGTACCATAGGGGGCAATGTGTTGTCTCCGCGGAAGCGAACAGACTGACCTGCGCCTTCCCGAACCATTCCCAAATGCGCTCCACCGTCTGAGGGTCGAGACGCCACTCTGACGGAGAACTTGGCAGCGGAGAGGAGAGCCACTGCCAAGTTCGCCACTCCTGGAATGTGCGTCGCCCGCAGGGACAGCAGGTTGGCCTGGGCCCATACTAATAGCCTGAAAGCTATGCGATGCAACCCTGGAGACCGAAGGCCTCCCTGGTGGTTGATATACGCCTCTACTGTTGTGCTGTCGGTCCGGATCAACACATGTGTGCCGCTCAGCACTGGAAGAAAGTGCTGGAGAGCAAGGAACACCGCCTGCAATTCCAGCATGTTTACGTGCAGGGGTGCCCAGCGGTCCGACCAGGATCCGCGGCCTCCCCTGCCCTCCCAGACTGCCCCCCAACCCTGGTTGGAGGCGTCTGCTGTCACCACTTGGCGATTTAATACTACTCCCATTTGCACCCCTCTGCGCAGGTGAGAGGGAACCCTCCACCAGCATAGGGCTGCTGAGCATGTGTCAACCTGCGATGTCTGTCGCATTTGGCATTGAGATGAAACGCATTGAGCCACGCTTGCAGCGGGCGCATGCGAAGCAGACCCAGTTGGATCGCTACTGTGGCTGTGGCCATCAGACCCAGTAGTTTCTGGCACACCCTGAAAGTTACCTGCGATCCCTGTCGAAACAGGGAGAGGCAATCCTGAATAGCTGCTACCCTGTCGTCCGACAGGTATACGCGCATTGCATTGGAGTCCAGCCGGAGCCCCAAATACGTGGTGCATTGCACTGGCGCGAGCCGAGAGCTCCCTCTCTAGACTGGGAACAGATCAACCAGTCGTCGAGATAGTTTAAAACTCTGATCCTCGAAAGGGAGGAGGTCCCGAGCGAAACTGAAGCGCATAGCCGGTTTGCACAGTAGTGAGCACCCAGGTACCTGTGGTTCAAGCTTGCCAGTACTGCAGCTGTTGTGCCGAAAAGGGGGTCTGAGGCCGCCAGCCTTCAGGGGCCCTGCTGGGACTGCTGAGGCTGGGGCTGAGCAGTTTGGGGTGAGCACGTAGCGTTCTGGCCCTGAAGACGACCCCTGAGATGCTGGTATGTGGATCGACCACCACCTGCGTTTCCTCTACCTGTTGGTTGGGCTCTGTTACCTTGAAGGCAATGCCTCAGGTCACCCCGCGGGGCTGTGGGGACTGGAACTGTTCTGGTGACAGTTCAAGTCTGGGGAGCCCACCAACGGCCCGACCTACTCCACGCCGGAGCGCGGGGAGGGAGCAGCGCAGCCATCTGACGGGAAGCCTCCCGTTCCCGAAGAGATTTCTGCAGAATCTCTTCCACAGCTGGCCCAAACGTATGTCCCGGGGATATGGGTGCATCCAGCAGCGCAGCTTTATCTGCGTGAGGGACCCTGGCTTGTGACAGCCACAGCTGTCTACGCTCCACAATTAAGCCCGCCAGGCTTCGGCCCAGGGCTTGCCCCTGCAGACTGGAGATCTGCAGCAGTGTATCGGACAGGAGATGCAGCTCTGAGGCCACCGGATCCGGGAGTAGGGCCTCGCGCAACACTCCCTCCAAATACGCGGTCAGCACACTCGCTGTGTTAGACAAGCGGGTTGCCTGCGCCTCTGCTGTGTACGCTCGCTTTAAATGCGTCTCTGTCACCCTGCACTGAGGGTTAGGACACATCGGGTCTCTAGCGAGCCCCCCCCCCACCGGCGGGGCCCTCACCAGGGCCGCGATGGTGGAGTCTACCGGGGAAACCCCGCCAGGCCGAGCTTATCTATGCCCTCCAAGGAGGAGAGCGGTGTATCCTGCTTGGAGACGCTAGGAGCTTCCTCCACAAAGTCTGGGAAGGCTGGGATACACTGCAGGCGGGGAGCCAGCACCTGCGTCCGGAACACGGAATGGCGTGGCTGTGCTGCCGGTGTCCAGGGAACCTGCAAGAACGCTGCAGCACGTTCCATGAGAGCCGAGACCGAGCTTGGCAACGGGGTGGAATTGGCTTCTGACACACACTCAGAGCCGGGGGTTCCTCCTCCGTAAGGGTGTCCCCCACCTGCATGTCGGAGAAGAATGAAGCTGCATTACCAGAGGCAGCTATGGACAGTGCGTCCTCCTGTGCCAGCTGAGGCGAGCCTTCCCACCCCTCTTGTGCGGGGAGGGGGGATACCTGAGGCTGCAGTGGGGCCTGGACATGGGCCGCTGCTGTGGCCTGTTTTAATAATAGCTCCAGGACCTGGGCCATCTGGGCCTTCAGGTCCATAATGTCCCTTGCCTGCTTCGAATGCTTCACCCGCTTCGCGGCCGGAGACGGGGAGCAGTTACGCTGCGCATTCGGAATGCTAAGCGGGGAGTCCAGGGGCACGGCGTCAGGGGAACCTAAGGCCGCTGACGACCCCGCCACGTAGGATGCGGAGCTCTCCTTTCTGGCTCTCTCCAGACGAACCTCTTTCATCCTAGGCTGAAAGGCCTCGCAGATGCTACAACTCACACACCTGGTCAGTGCGGAGCATATTCCTGGGGGGACAGAGGCCGAAGCCGCAGTGGGTGAAGTTTTTCAGCAAAAATGAACACTTTTTATAAGAAGGAAGGAAAGAAAGAGAGAGAACACCAAACGCACATGAACTGACTCACCGCAGCGGTCAGGTTCGGCCGCCGGCTCCGCTCGGACAGGGATACGGCAGTACCTAGCCCCGAGGAAGGGAGCGCGGCTGGGTCACTCGACAGCAGGGATACGGCCAGGCCTGGCCCCGAGGAGGATACTTGTGTAACTCTCAGTTTATAAACGAGAACGAAATTGTGCAAACTATGCTGGTATAATGCCGGTGTCGCATGAAAATACCTGTTTAGGAAACAGAAGTAATTAATTATCCTGAGTGTTTTGTGTTTTGTTTGTTTGATTGTGCTAACTGTTTTGTCTCTATGGAACGTGGGTAATACTAGCAACATTTTTTATAGTTCCATAGATATTATAGTCATATGATCGTCTGCTTTATGTGTCTCTCTATCATATTGTGTGGTTGTGTTTTAACTACTAACATCCTATTAAACAATTTCTGAAAAATGTAACAAATTATACAAAACAGAAGCAGTCATCACTAGTGACTACTGGGCTGATTCTTTCTTTATCACTGTCAAAATAACACAGCCACGGTTACTGTCCGACTTCCCGCAGTCATATATCATTTAGTGGTCGGATACACCTTAGTTTTCCCATGAATACAGGAAATAGGGGACCACATTTTGGCAAGAGTGACGAGCGACAGCGAAAACACTGACTGCATTACAATAAATTATACAATTTATTTTTAATATAGCCCTTCGTAAACAAATTAAGCCACACAAATGCAGGCACTGAGGAGTCAGAGACTTTTTTTTCCCCCCAAATGCATGTGTTTAAAATAAAATGAAATATGTATATACAGTATATTATTGATGTATGCATTCTTGGTATAAACAAGATATCTCATTAAAGGCCATGACATACGTCATTTGTATGCTACTGCCACATCTGCTCTTGAACCAGTGACTTTGTAACGTCATTTCTACACCACACTCATCACTCCATCACAGATGCTAATGACCTATCTGCATATTCCCTTGAGCATCTTGCTGCGATTTTGTGCATGCACATTTTTCGAGATGTACTGGGCATTTCCCTTTCGTACATATGTCACATTTACGAAAGGGCGCTAAATCTTATCGTGCACGATAATTGCAATTTTATTCATTATCGTACGAAATAGTGTGCATATTATGGTGCACGCTAATTTTATTGTGCCATACTATTGTAATCAGAATGAATATGTGATGTTTATGGTAATGCATGATAATGTATTTAAATGAGGCACCCCGCTCTGAATAATGAGATGAGCTTCATTCAAACTATATTTACTAAAGGGTGATCATTTTAGTGTGTGCATTAAAGTGATCATTTATTAGTGAATGTGGAGACCAGACTTTAACCACTGATAGGCGTGCTATTTAAACCTCTTTTTCTGGCCTGAAAACTAGTGATGTGCTGTTTGATTCTTTTTACTGACTCAATTGATTTGATTCGTTCAGTTTAGTGAATCAATTCAACAGATTTCTTTGTTTGATTTACTGATTCACTAACTCAAAATCTTGCTGAATTACTTGGTTATGAAAATTAGTTTGAACGGAAAAATCTGCCAGCAAGGGGTCATTTAAGTTAAGACGCACTGTAAAAAATATATACAGTTGTAGTCAAAAGTTTACATACCCCAATGGAAATTTATAATTTCTAGAAATTTCTTAAACAAATAATTATACGAAAAATCTTTTGTAGCAAAAGTTTTGCCTTTGTGTACGTGGAAATAAAGTTACAAGAAATAGATGTCTACATTTATTTTGCAAAACTCTAGAAATGCTAATTCAAAAGTATTCATACCCTGACAAGGACAATTAAATTATTAGCTAGTTGAGGCAACTTTAGCAATAATAACCTCTTTTAAACAATTAGGATATTTGTCAATGAGCTTTTGGCAGGATTCTTTAGTGATTTTTGACCATTCTTCAATGCAAAATTGTTCCATTTCATTCAAATTCCGAGGACTTCTCTTGTGCACAGCCTTCTTGAACTCATACCAAAGATTCTCAATCGGATTTAGATTGAGACTTTGACTAGGCCATTCCAGAACTTTGATTTTATTCTTATTTAACCATTCTGAAGTAGATTTTGATGTGTGCTTTGGATCGTTGTTGTGTTGGAACGCCCGGTTGCGCTTTAATCCAAGCTTTGTAGTGGAGGATTTTACATGATTGGCCACTATCTTTTGGTATGCTGTGGAATCCATTTGACCATGTATTGGAACTAAACTTCCTGTGCCATTAGAGGGAAAAACAGCCCCATAGAAGGATATTACCACCTCCATGCTGGACAGCAGGTATGGTGTTCTTTTCTTTGTATGCCTCACCAGACTTTCTCCAAACGTAACGTGACCAAATAGCTCGATTTTTGTTTCATCACTCCACAAAACCTTTAACCAGAACTCATATCCATCATTCAAGTGCCGTTTTGCAAACTTTAAGCGATTGGCCTTGTGACATTTTCCTAAGCGTGTCGTTTACCTTGGCCTGCGACCATTGAGACCTTCACCATGCAATACTTGACCTATGGTTGAAATGGAAACTCCAGTCCCACTTGCAGCCAATTCACTTTGGATATCTTTGGCAGTCAATCTCGGATTGTTATTAACCATCCTCACAATTCTTCTACTTGTTCTTGGTGAAAGAACCTTCTTTCTTCCATACCGAGGGAGCGTTGTGAAAGTACCATGAGTCTTGTACTTCTTGATAGTAGAAACAATAGTTGAAATTGGAATACTCAAATGCTTGAAAATCTGCTTGTATCCTTCTCAAGCTTTATGACAGCAAATCATTTTCTTCATAAGGTCTTCAGATAGCTCTTTACTTTCCCATACTGACTTATTGGTAATGACAGCAATCATCCTATGCCTAACCCTTTTATACTCTCTAAGAATGTTCACCTACTATCCAGCATTTTCTAGACTTTTCTAGAATTAGGTTCTGAATTATCATATTGAAATTTCTAGCACTTTGTAGAGAACACTATCATAGCATCAAAGGGTATGAATAGTTCTGAATTAGCATTTTTGGAGTTTTGCAAAAACAAATGCTGAAATAAATAATTGTAGACCTCTATTTCATGTAACTTTTTTTACCTCATCCACAAAAGCAAAACTTTTGCTACAAATGTTTTTTCCTAAAATGTTTTGTTTTCATTGAGGTATGTAAACTTTTGACTACAGCAGTACATTATATATATATATATATATATATATTGTGTACATTGTGGAATCTCTACCTTCATGCGTTAAAGACTCTAACCATTTTTTGCAAATAATAGATCATTTTTCTTTAAATGGTAACAGTGAAAATATAATCTTCTCAATGGATGTCAAAAGCCTCTACACAGTTATTCCCAACAGTGATGGTTTACAAGCACTAAAATACTTCCTTGATAAACGGACAGTAAAAGAACCTGCAACCGATATTCTTTTGCAACTAGCCCAACTCGTCCTTTCTTTGAATTGTTTCCCCTTTAATGGAGACATTTATAAACAAGTTAGAGGTGCCAGTATGGGAACAAAAATGGGGCCCTGGGTCTTTTTATGGGATGGAACGAAAATAAAGTTTTTCAACAGTACAAGGGACATACACCAATGTTATATCTTAGATACATTGACGACATATTTGGCATCTTAGGTAACACTAATGAAGATTTAATGGATTTCATACATTTTATTGACCAGTCTCGTCCAGCTCTAAAGTATACATGGAACATTTCTAAACAAATTTCTTTCTTATGCATTACCATCACGGTTTCTAATTGTACCATCAATACTACAATTTTCTACAAAGAAACAGACTCTTATTCATATCTAAGCTACGACTCCTCACATCCCAAAGCTTGTCGCAACTCCATTCCATACTCCCAATTACTAAGACTGAGATGGATTTGCAGTGATGATAGTGATTTTTTGAATAAAACAAATGACGTGTGCATTTTTCAGAAACTGTGGTTTTCCAGACACTATACTTAGAGAAGCTCAGTTAAGAGTATCGACAATAAACAGAAAGGATGCCTTGTACAAAACCAAAACACAGAATACCAACAATTGTATTGCCCTTGTTCTTACATATCATCCTATGACCAAAAAAGTACAATACATACAAATAAATTTTTAGCAATCTTCAAGATGATCCTTCTACAACTCCTATTTTCAATAACCCTCCTCTAATGTCATACAGAAGAGACAAAAATCTAAGAGAGCATCGGGTCCACAGTAACATTCAACCCAATCTGGACAGTCTTAAGGGTACGTTTCCATGCAATAGGTCACGCTGTGCAACTTGTAAATACATTCACAGCAACACAGTAGTTAAGGGAGCAAAATCCTCATTTACTATCCATGATACTTTTACTTGCAAAGTAAAGGAATAGTATATTGCATTGGCTGCATCAAATGTAATAAGCTATATATTGGTGAAACAAAACGATGCTTGGCTGATCACTTTGTGGAACATCTGAGAAGTATACGAATTAACACCTCTACCTTTCCTGTCGCCAGACATTTTAACAGAAATGACCACACTATAGAAGACATCACAATTTGTGGGATGGTTCAATGCTATGGAACTAATGCTGTCAGGAAACAAAAGGAATGTGAACTTATTTTCAAACTAGGCACTTTGGAGACATTTGGAATGAACATTCTATTCTGAGGTCATCATCATCATCATCAACATTCTGGAATTTTGTTTAAAATTGATTTGTAATCAATTATTCTACCTTTTTAAGTACCTGAAATATCCTTTTCTCTTTTTTCTTTTTTCTTACACTGCCTTGCAGAAGTATTCACCCCCCTTGGACTTTTCCACATTTTGTAGTGTTACAACCTGGAATTAAAATGGATTTAATTAGGATTTTTTGTCACTGATCTACACAAAATAGTCCATAATGTCGAAGTGGGGAAAAAAATCTACATATTTTTCAAAATTATTTACAAATAAAAAACTGAAAAGTCTTGATTGCATAAGTATTCACCCCCTTTGCTGTGACACCCCTAAATAAGCTCTGGTGCAACCAATTGCCTTCAGAAGTCACATAATTAGTTGAATGGAGTCCACCTGTGTGCAATTAAAGTGTCACATGATCTCTGATTAAATACACCAGTTTCTGGAAGGCCCCAGAGTTTGTTAGAGAGCATATCTAAACAAACAGCATCATGAAGACCAAGGAGCTATCAAAGCAAGTCCGGGATACAGTTCTGGAGAAGCACCAATCAGGGTTGGGTTATAAAAAAATATCCCAAACTTTGAACATCCCCTGGAGCACCGTTAAATCCATTATTAAAAAATGAAAAGAATATGGCACAACCGTGACTCTGCCTAGAGAAGGCCGTCCACCAAAATTCAGTGACCAGGTAAGGAGGGCATTAGTCAGAGAAGCAACCAAGAGGCCAATGGTAACTCTGAAGGAGATGGAGAGATCCACAGCTGAGATGAGAGAAACCGTCCATGGGACAACTATAACTCGGACGCTCCACAAAGCTGGGCTTTATGGAAGAGTGGTGAGAACAAAGCCATTGCTGAAAAAAAACACATATCAAATCCTGTTTGGATTTTGCCAAAAGACACAGCAAACATGGAAAAAGATTCTGATGAGACCAAAATTGAACTTTTTGGCCATAGCGCAAAATGATATGTGTGGTGCAAAGCCAACACTGCTCATCACCCTGAGAACACCATCCCCACGGTGAAGCATGGTGGTGGCAGCATCATGTTATGGGGATGCTTTTCATCGGCAGGGACTGGGAAACTGGTCAGGATTGAGGGCAAGATGGATGGAGCCAAATACAGGGAAATTCTAGAGGAAAACCTGTTTCAGTCTGCAAGAGACCTGGGACTGGGGCGGAGGGTCACCTTCCAGCAGGACAATGACCCTAAACACACAGCCAAAGCTACACTGGAGTGGTTTAAAAACAAGAACCTGAATGTCTTAGAATGGCCCAGTCAAAGCCCAGATCTCAATCCGATTGAGAATCTGTGGCAAGACTTGAAAATTGCTGTTCACCAACGGTCCCCATCCAACTTGACAGAGCTTGAGCAATTTTGACAAGAAGAATGGGCAAAAATTGCATGATCCAGATGTGCAAAGCTGGTAGAGACTTATCCAAATAGACTCATTGCTGTAATTGCTGCCAAAAGTGCTTCTACCAAGTATTGATTGAATGATGTGCGGTGTTAGGCTTGCGCCAAACATAGCGCTTAGCGTTGAGGCCGAAAAGCTCTATTTTGGTCTAATCAGACCATAGAATCTTCTTCCAGTTGGTCTCAGAGTCTCCCACATGCCTTCTGGCAAACTCTAGCCCAGATCTGATGTGAGTTTTTTTCAACAATGGCTTTCTTTTTGCCACTCTCCCATAAAGGCCAGTTTTGTGAAGCACCCAGGCTATTGTTGCCGTATGCACAGTGTCTCCCAGCTCAGCCATGGAAGACTGTAACTCC
Organism: Acipenser ruthenus; assembly: GCF_902713425.1. Classification (NCBI taxonomy): domain Eukaryota; kingdom Metazoa; phylum Chordata; class Actinopteri; order Acipenseriformes; family Acipenseridae; genus Acipenser; species Acipenser ruthenus. The sequence goes on along the minus strand of NC_081207.1, from coordinate 12,020,668 downwards.
TTTAGAGCTGCCATAGTCCTTTTGGTGGCCTCTGTGACTTGTGCCCTTCTCGCCTGGATACTCCGTTTTTGAGGATGGCCTGTTCTAGACAGATTCACAATTGTGCCATACTCTCTCCATTTCTTAATAATGGATTTTACTGTGCTCCGGGGGATATTCAATGCCTTGGAAATGTTCTTATATCCTACCCCTGGTTAGTGCTTTTGAAGAACCTTATTCCGGATTTGCTTTGAATGTTCCTTCGTCTTCATGATGTAGTTTTTGTTAGGAAATGTACTAACCAACTGTGGGACCTCCCAGAGACAGGTGTATTTAACCTGAAATAATGTGAAACACATTAATTGCACATAGGTGGATTCCATTCAACTAATTATGTGACTTCTAAAGACAATTGGTTGCACCAGAGCTTACTTTAGATGTGTCATAGCAAAGGGGGTGAATACTTATGCAATCAATTATTTTCTGTTTTATGGACATTTTTTGTGTTGATCAGTGGAAAAACTCCTAATTAAATCCATTTTGATTCCATGTTGTAACACAATAAAATACTTTTGAGAACCACTGTGTGTATATATATATATATATATATATATATATATATATATATATATATATATATATACATACTGTGTATATATATATATACATACTGTGTATATATATATATATATATATATATACACACACACACATATTGCACTGTACGTGAAAATGTCTATATAAATTGTATGTAGGTCAGTATACTCAAATATACTACTTTACACAAAACATATTAAGTAGAAGCAGCTTTCCTAGAACACTGACAAAAAACTGAATGTCACAAATGTAATATAATGGAGGAAATAGAAGAGTATTTTACTTAGAATGGAAATCTCAACAGTAAAAAAAAAAAGATGTCAGAGAACATAATGCTGAGTCTCAATATTTAACTTAAAAAATATATCCTGACAAGCTGTGAAAATGCTATTTAGTAAACAGTACCCCTATGAAATGTACCTTTTCATAACTTCTGTCTGGACACTTGGCACTTCTTTTCTCGCACACTTGATAACAATGCTCATTACATGTTCTAATTCTGCAACTTTTCCACATAATGCTGCTGATGCAGAATCCAGTGTAAGAAAATGGGCACTTCTGCATTTCTTTCTTTAATTTTCTCCAGCACTCTGCTACTAGCCAAGCCACTCTTTTACTCAGTCATATGTGGTGCACCCTCTGTTGTAATCCCACCAGAGTTAGTTTCTCAAGGTAATTCTGCACTTTCCATGGCTTCTTAAAGTTAAAAAAAAGTAATTTCCTTTTATTGAGACTCCATAGCTTCTTTGATTTCCAGTAAACTCAAAATACATTGCTTTGTGCAGTGTATCATAGTGCGGTTGTGTGGTTGTATAATCTTTCATAGCTGCAACTGATGCACTGCAAATCAGACATGATTGCCTTGTCATCAAAATTATTCTTATTTAAAAATAATCATCTGGCTAACGATTTTGGAATCTTCTGTGTTCCGCCTCCACCTTCCGCTTCCGTGACAATTACTTTTTCACTACTGATTTTAAATTTTACACAAAGTAAAATAAATAGTTTAAACAAGCCATCACTTCGCTATCCTAATCAAAATTATGCGCCTGAGGAAATGGATCCTGTGGGCTATTTTTACTACCTCTGTGAGCTGTGATTGGCTTAATGGAAATGTCACTCATACAATGCAAAATGCACATGTTGAATATGTGTGTTATATTAAAGAGGCGGGTTGTTTAAAAGAATTCCAAAATGAAACAATACATCAATGCAATTTCATAAAGTAATGGGCGGGCTGCCAAAAATTGCCCCGTGGGCCGTATGTTTGACACCCCTGCTTTAGAGTATGAACTATTTATTTTAAACTATGTCATTCAGCTTTAACGGCAACCTATTTAATAAACTGAGATTTACAAAAAAAAAAAAAAAAAAAAGCCCTGCTAAAGCTCACAGGGAATTATATTAAATTTCCCACAGAGGACAGGTTTATAGGACGTGTGTTGTACTCATCAATCAATATTTCTCGAGTAAGCAGAACAAAAAGAAAAATACACCATTGCACAGCATTACTTATAGTATATGCATTAAAGGAGAAAGGAAAAGGGTTTTTTTACTTTTTTTTTTTTTTTTACATCAGACAAGGAATACATGTCAAAATTAAAAAGTAAGCAGTGCAGTTTCACTTTAAGTTGCCTCTGCCTGTCCTGCTGCTGAGTGCTGTGTCTGTTTGTATCGCTCATTTTTGGTCAGTGTAACTCATCTCCACCTTCACAATAAGCTACTGACCAAAAGATACGCCAGGACTGCTGGGACTTTTGATACCTCGGTGCACATGCACATTAAATTAACGCTCACAATACGTGTAGCGTGCATGTATGGTATGTAAATGACTGTGCATGTAAATTAATGCATTCTCTGTTAGTAAATAGGGCAGTAAATTTAGATTTATCATGCACGTTAGGCTCACTGCTTTAGATGCGCGCTAACTGCAAATTTAGCGCCGTTTTGTAAATGAGGCCCAGAGTTCGCTGCGCCGGCTGCTCTTGGCTGCTGCCTTTCTGACATCACACGCAGTTTCTAAAGAAACGCCATCTCCAAACCTTGCAGCGCAGTGCAGTGAAGCGCTTGAAAACACAACATTCCCTAATAATACTGCCAATGCATTATGACTCCAAAGACTTTAAGCCTATGACATTATTATTTATTGATTTTATTTTGTTTTATTTTACTTTATTATTTCTTTGTTCACCAATTGCCATGACAACACACTCATTTATTTATTTATTTGGTAGGTGATAAATAAACAACATTGTCTAGGGATTTTTTAAAAATTATTATTATTATTTAACATCTCATTAAATTTATATGTGTCAGTGTGTGTGAAGATTAGATAAAGGGGTATTTAGAACAGAAAATAGGAGGCACTATTTTACACAGAGAATTGTGGGAGTCTCGAACCAACTACCCAGTAACGTAGTTGTAGCTAACACCATGGGTTCCTTCAAGAAACAGCTTAGAGATTCTAGGAACAATAAGCTACTAGCAACCAAGCTAGCAAGATGGCCCGAATGACCTCCTCTCATTTGTAACTTTTCTTATGTTCTCATGTTCTTATGATAAGATGTCAGTTGTCTCCACTAACAAGGGGGCAGCAGTAGTTTCAGTGGTTATTTAAATTACGATTAGCAGGTCACTCGTGATCTCTGCATCGTCTCTGTGGTTCACAGCCGCAACCAGTCTCCCACAGTAACTTTTCAAAGCTGTGCTGGGCTGTGCAGAATATGCACAGATTTATGTGGGTGGAGTTGAGTGACGTCATGCACCAGCACTCGAACGCGCATCTCAGCGATTCTGTGCAGAACTATGCAGATCTGTGCAGAACTGCGGACATCTGCGCTATAAGAACATGACCAATGTCTTCTGGGTCAAAGCATGCACTGGCTGAAAGAATTTCAGTCAATCATTTTGAAGTACCTGCTCTGTTTAGATGATGTTGCTAGTTTTTACACACAATACCCTACCTCCATCCAGCATTGGCCATCTTGTAATTAGCATCAGATTGTAGTGGCTAGATCTTACAGCTGTCACCCAGTACTGGACACAAATTCACCAGACTGTATGCACAGTAAGAAGTATTCTACTTTAAAGGGGAAGTCAGTTTCTCTTCCTTGCTAACACCTTCTACCTCCCACTTCCCATGGGTTAGCCAGTGCTAGCCAAAACGCACCAGCGTCCAGCCTTTGCTCTGTTCAGAATCACAACATCGGGGTGTTGCTGGATGCAATGCAGACACTCTTGAGTTTGCACATTGCTTAGCATTTGTTTTTGCATTCATCAAAACTGGGTCCATAAAGTGTAAGCGGTATTTAACTGACTTTTTTTTATTAAAAACAGGGTTTGACTGAATTTGATTTCAGTTCAATGACAGGGCATTGTCAATACACATTTATCCAAACTGTATCTATCGTTATATTGCAAGATGACAGGTATTGAAAGACCAATGAAAGTGAATGGTAGAACAATTCCACTTGTGTGATCCTGACAAATATAAGAAATCCATCCATTTTTTTTTTAAATGGCCCAAAAATTGTAATAGATTACTCCCCTTTCATTCATTGAAACATCGTGGAATCTACAGTACATGCATATCACCGTGTGCTCTGTAAATTAGTGTGATTTGAATAGCATGCTTTTAAAAATTATTAATATTTTAAGGAAGGAATCTAGCCAGTTGGGGCAGAACATGAGACTTTAAACTCTCCTCATCTTACCCCATTTTGACATCTTGTTCTTCCACTTCCTTGAAACTTGTTAGTTATAGGTGGCTGCATGTAGCCTTTGGGATTTAACAGAGTTAGGTCAAGAATTTAGCGACATTCTGGTGCATAGTAAGCAGCTTTAAACACCAATAAACCATTTAGATTATCCTCTTTGTTTCCTGGCTGAAAAAAATATTGATTGTAAATGCATGGTAAATGAGATTAGCTTTCTTTATTCTGGGGAAAAGATGCTGAGCATCAAAATGTGGATTATGATTTTTTTTTTACTGTACTGTACATGGAGAAACCCAATAGAATGAAAACACTATTTTGTTTTGGGGTCTTTACAAGTATATATATATATACAGTGCCTTGCGAAAGTATTCGGCCCCCTTGAACTTTGCGACCTTTTGCCACATTTCAGGCTTCAAACATAAAGATATGAAACTGTAATTTTTTGTGAAGAATCAACAACAAGTGGGACACAATCGTGAAGTGGAACGAAATTTATTGGATATTTCAAACTTTTTTAACAAATAAAAAACTGAAAAATTGGGCGTGCAAAATTATTCAGCCCCCTTAAGTTAATACTTTGTAGCGCCACCTTTTGCTGCGATTACAGCTGTAAGTCGCTTGGGGTATGTCTCTATCAGTTTTGCACATCGAGAGACTGAAATTTTTGCCCATTCCTCCTTGCAAAACAGCTCGAGCTCAGTGAGGTTGGATGGAGAGCATTTGTGAACAGCAGTTTTCAGTTCTTTCCACAGATTCTCGATTGGATTCAGGTCTGGACTTTGACTTGGCCATTCTAACACCTGGATATGTTTATTTGTGAACCATTCCATTGTAGATTTTGCTTTATGTTTTGGATCATTGTCTTGTTGGAAGACAAATCTCCGTCCCAGTCTCAGGTCTTTTGCAGACTCCATCAGGTTTTCTTCCAGAATGGTCCTGTATTTGGCTCCATCCATCTTCCCATCAATTTTAACCATCTTCCCTGTCCCTGCTGAAGAAAAGCAGGCCCAAACCATGATGCTGCCACCACCATGTTTGACAGTGGGGATGGTGTGTTCAGGGTGATGAGCTGTGTTGCTTTTACGCCAAACATAACGTTTTGCATTGTTGCCAAAAAGTTCGATTTTGGTTTCATCTGACCAGAGCACCTTCTTCCACATGTTTGGTGTGTCTCCCAGGTGGCTTGTGGCAAACTGTAAACGACACTTTTTATGGATATCTTTAAGAAATGGCTTTCTTCTTGCCACTCTTCCATAAAGGCCAGATTTGTGCAGTATACGACTGATTGTTGTCCTATGGACAGAGTCTCCCACCTCAGCTGTAGATCTCTGCAGTTCATCCAGAGTGATCATGGGCCTCTTGGCTGCATCTCTGATCAGTCTTCTCCTTGTATGAGCTGAAAGTTTAGAGGGATGGCCAGGTCTTGGTAGATTTGCAGTGGTCTGATACTCCTTCCATTTCAATATTATCGCTTGCACAGTGCTCCTTGGGATGTTTAAAGCTTGGGAAATCTTTTTGTATCCAAATCCGGCTTTAAACTTCTCCACAACAGTATCTCGGACCTGCCTGGTGTGTTCCTTGTTCTTCATGATGCTCTCTGCGCTTTAAACGGACCTCTGAGACTATCACAGTGCAGGTGCATTTATACGGAGACTTGATTACACACAGGTGGATTCTATTTATCATCATTAGTCATTTAGGTCAACATTGGATCATTCAGAGATCCTCACTGAACTTCTGGAGAGAGTTTGCTGCACTGAAAGTAAAGGGGCTGAATAATTTTGCACGCCCAATTTTTCAGTTTTTTATTTGTTAAAAAAGGTTTCGTACCACTTCATGATTGTGTCCCACTTGTTGTTGATTCTTCACAAAAAATTACAGTTTCATATCTTTATGTTTGAAGCCTGAAATGTGGCAAAAGGTCGCAAAGTTCAAGGGGGCTGAATACTTTCGCAAGGCACTATATATATATATATATATATATATATATATATATATATATATATATTGGGGCACTGAATCCTGGGCCTTATTTACAATGCTGGAGGCTTAGTCACTTGCATAGCAGAACCCAGGTTCTCATTTATGTAATCCAAATCAATTTCAATACCCTTTTCACTGCTATGATTGACATAGAGGTGCTAATATTTAGCTTGAGTGTTAAGTGTCAGTTTATGCTCTAAATCAGGGTTCCAGTGTGTGAAAACAAAGTAATTGGAAAATTGGAAAATAAACAGTAGAAAAAGAAAACAACCCAGTGGTTCATTGACCTTTTATATATTTCCTTGGCCACCCCTTAATACCCCAACCTGTTCCTTTTATACCTGTGGCAAGTCTATTGGGTCAACCAGTGGTTGATAATATATCTATTACCACTGATTGACTCTGCAAGGGATGCCATTACATGCTCAATAGGGAATACAGAGTTCGCCTGTCTAGGGCAGGGTAACACAGGGCTCACACACACATACAAAACCACACACATTTACATTGTGTCTGAGTACAGTTACCTCCAACTGAGCCAACCGATATGCAAGGAACATACGTTCCTTCTAAATTCCAATCAACAAGAATTGCAGGATTGCATCTCTGGGCTCATTCCTCATATTTCCCCAAGCATCACCTTTCAATATTAAAATATTCAAATTAACCAATATGTTTGGCCAGCTGTTTCACAGACTCATCAGTGGAACCTGCTTCAACTACATGGCCGGTCTATGGTAGATGGATGGCTCAGGGAAATGAGCCTGGGTGCACTTCCCAACATGGTATCTAAGAGGAATTAACCCTATTTTTGCAAATGCTACTAAAACAGCATGCATAAAAGACACACTTTTGGGGTAATGTGGCTGGACTACTGTGGAGGAGCTTATGTTCACTCAGTCACAGTGCACAAAATAACTTTCTTGTATGGTAAAGAGCATGTACTGTATGTACCATGTGATCATTCATAGTATAACCATAGTGTAATCCATGACACTGTATTTAAAGTGTCACCAAAAAACAGAACATTCAAAAATGAACTAAGATTCCCTACTATTGTGTGAATTTTCATTAATCTAAAAATCAGCTATTCTGTTTTTATTTGTTCAATAATAGCTATAATAAATGAAAGATGAAAGGTTTGGATAGGCTAATATTCCCTGTACATCCTCACTGTAAAATACTCATTTATGCTGACACTCAGGACCGTGTTTATTACAAAAATAACTCAAGGATGACTTTCCATTAACTTATTTTTTATAGTCTTCAAAATATGGTACAAGCTGCTGTGCATAATTTAATTCCATGTACCTAATAAACAACCCCACAAAATACATTAAATTATCTGCTGCCCTACTATTAATTCTTGACACTATAATATAACCAGCACTATCTATACATTTTATTATGAGGTTTTACAGGTATTTTAAGTTTAGAATATTTGTCCACTGTCCAGCGAGAGAAGTAAAGTTCCGCAGTTACACTATTTTCCTCCAATTCTGCAGAAAACCCAGCCGCCGCAGCAGCTACAGTCACTTCTGGTTTTAAACCAACCCCAGTCCCTACAATAGAGCCTCCGGTCTACAACCTTCATCTGCAAAAGCATATGGTTCCGCCGCCTCAACCACTGCCTGCCGTCACTCAATATCCCAGCAAATTTGAACCAACATAATTGAAGGTAAGGACGTTAATCTGGTTTCTCTATTAATGGCTACATAGGACCATAGAGTGGTGGATTGCACGCAAGAACTGGAATCTTATGAATAGGGCCACGGAAAGTTCACTGTACTTTTTCAAGAAATTCACGAATGACATTAAAAAAATATATACATTTCACGGATTGTCACGGAAGTGCCATTTTATTAAAAAAAAAAAGTTTATATTGTAAGTTGCCTAAAATTAATAATGCATCAAAGAAAATCATCAAGGTTGAAACATTTTTACACTTAATGGTAGCTACTGAGTCAATATTTATATTGTAACGTTTAAAAAAATAAAGTGTAACAAACAAGGGTCATTTAAATGTGTTGGCTGAAAAAAGTAACAAGCAGACAAAACTGATTAAAACAAAACAAGGTTGAATGACAAATTTGACAACAGTTTTGTAAATGTTTAAAACTTAGGCTATGTTCATACAGTAATTTAACAGACTGTGTTGTATAGCGTTATGCTGACTTTGAAAAACAAATGTTAAAAATAGGGTTAAGTGCAAGTGACAAAACCGAAACTTTGTGTTTTTCTTTACACACACTAAATTATATTTGATGTTTTAAAACCACATAACATCGTCAACCTCTACAAAATAATCTGAAGACAAGAACAGAAAAAACAAGAAGAAATCGTATGCAACTTTTTATCCATCTAGCGTGTTACGCACCCACCCACCCATGTACCCACGCACCCGCCCACCCACACACACACACCCACGCGCCCGCCCGCCCACACACACACACCCACACACCCACACACACACACACACACACAAAATAATTATCTGGCCCGTCAGCAGAAAACTGGTTATTTGTAGAAGGCCAGCATCGTGCATCTTGTTGCAGTTTCAACACTCATGGTTTGTCTTTGTGGTGTAAAAACCTGTCCATATGCGGCAACTGCTCGTTCTGCATCCACAGAGTTTGGTGGACTTGACAAAAAGCAGCGTGCAATTTTGTCATGTTTGCGAATCTGATTTCAGACCTCACCCAGAAATCAGCAATATTGACATTTATGTCACTTTCAGCGGCATGGTGCTTGTAAGATTCAATTTCATCTCTACAGCTTGTGAAATCAGGGATTGCATCTAGTGGCAAAGATGTGACATCCAAGACTGACACTTGTTGTGGGTCAAGAACTCGAATAGCATAAAGAAAGTTTGCTGCTGGTTGAGAAAAACGGACACTGGATTTTCAAGCATCGGGGCAGTAGTAGTCAGAGAGTTTGGTTGCTATTTGTTTAAATACACCTTGCCTGTGCTTATTAATTGTTTCTGAATGGCTGTAATGTGCTTTTGCCTGCCCTTCACTCCAATGGAGCAATGTAAACTAGGTGAATTCTAACCTTTCGTGCTTCAAACCATGTAAGATCATCCATGAATCGTGTTACATGTTGTGCAATGAAAAGCATGTCATCGTGTGGGGTTTTACTGTCAAGCAATTCGTTCAGTTGTTTTAGGGCTTGCGTGTCTGGTGTTAAATCAAGTTCTTGTTTTACAAACTCTTTGTAGACGTCAAGGTTCTCACTGTGGAATTTGACAGCTTTGAACCAGGTGTTCCACCGTGTAACAACTGGCTCTGGTGGAAGACTCACAGGTCCCGCACCGCACAACTCTTTCCTGATTTGTTTGAAACGTAATTTTCTACTGGGGCAGGATTTGAAGTTCTTTTTAACCAATGCCACAAAGTGGTCTACACATGGAAAATGTTGACTTCATAGATCACTGACTAATGCCATGATGTGTGCTTTGCAAGTAAGATGGATGCAGTTTGGGAGCAGCCCTTGCAAGGTAACTTTATATGCTTTTGACATGTAGCTGGCATTGTCTGTGACAAAGGCAGACACGAGGTTGAAATCAGTGCCGTACTTCGCTATCGTTTATCGCCTGAACTACTGTTGTGTGGTTAACAGCGTCAAGATGCAGTGTATTTACTAGGTAAGCTGTAAGTTCCCCTGAATTAGCAGTAGTAACGCACTGTGGGATAAAAATAATATATAAAACACAGTTGTCTTGATCATCAGTAGCCTCGTCACACACAACGCAAACAGACTCTCTTGTACTTATAATTGTTCTTATACTCTTGTCTAAGTGTGTCACTGTTAGGCAGGGCTCCACAATTGGGGATTTTTGTAGTTAAAAAACGTCGTAGTTTTTCATTGTCCAGCCGTTGTATCGGTATGTTTGCTGCACTTAAGGCTTCCACTAATTCAAACGTGTTGACATTACGTGCTTCTCTACTATCTGTGCTCGTTTTAAATAGCCATGTGATTGTGACCTGCTTGTTTGGTAACTGTCCAGCCTGAACTGCTAGTTTTATTTTTTTGTTTTTGTGTACTGCGCTGTCTAGATGCTTGTCAATAGTACCTTTTCTTAGATGATCCAAAGAGACATTACATGTTGAGCAAAACAAAATACCACCATCTGCATGCAACGTCCCCATTTCGTAGCTCTGAGCGTGATGTTCTGCTGAAATGAATTTAGCTTTTTTTGATTTACAGTGCCTTGCAAAAGTATTCAGACCCCTGACCAATTCTCTCATATTACTGAATTACAAATGGTACATTGAGATTTCGTTCTGTTTGATATTTTATTTTAAAACACTGAAACTCAAAATCAATTATTGTAAGGTGACACTGGTTTTATGTTGGGAAATATTTTTAAGAAAAATAAAAAACTGAAATAGCTATACCACAGGAATTTCATACAACAAATGAGGAAAGCTCACTAACACTTTCATTTCCAACTGTATCCTCTGGTCCTGATTTCTCGACTGCATTTAAAGTATTGGTTTGGGTTAGCTATGTGAACTCCTTTTAACACCACTTTTGAATTATAATTTGATAAGGAAATAAGGGTTGTGGAGCCCTTCTATTAGTAACATTCATGAATGCCTATTGAACAGTTAGAAAAGTTTCAACTTAAGTTAACTTTAAAAAAAAAAAATTGTGGCTGTCTGAACAAAAATTTTCATTTTTCATCAAGTTCCACTTCTCTCTGAACACATTTCTGAGGCTTATAATTTATTTATGAGTGAGTATCCTGAACCAAATTTCAATTGCTCAGTATTAAAATGCAAAGGGATCTTGAGATTATTATTGATGAGAATGTCTGGTCAATTTTAGATTTGCTTTATTTAACTCTACTGAAATGTAAACATATCCTCTTTAAGAGCACATGCATATATATTTGGCATTAAATGGCATCCTTTTCTGTTAGTAGAGTTTTCCTATACAGAAGAGAGTCAATGATCGAAACTAATGTCCACGACAACATGTCAGTAGTGGCGTACGTGAACCACCAGGGTGGACTTCAGTCCCCGGGGTTACACCACATAGTCTTAGCCCAATACTATAATGAATACTAATTACATTACAGTTCCAATACAGCTTCTTTTGTTTTTTATTTTTTTAAAAAAAGCACAAACCATTTCTCAAAACAGGAGTTAAAATAACAGTAAATTGAATGTAAGACCAGACATTATTTAAATTAAAGATTATAAAAAAAGGTTGTGATTTAGATCAATCTGACCAAAGACAATCAATGTATAGAAACAGCCCCGTTAGAATAAAGTGATCAGGCATATAAGATTTGATATAAGAACATAATAACATAAGAAAGTTTACAAACGAGAGGAGGCCATTTGCCCCTTTATCTAATCTCCATTTGTGACCCCTGGTCCTTGTTTCTTTATATCTACAAAAGGGGCCAAGTTCAATAAAAAAATTAAATAAATGGGGGCTAACCTTTTTTAATTCAACAGCTTTTTTTGTGATAATGACGGACATAACTATAGATCTGGCACAGTGACCATAATGACCATATTTGATCAACCTCCTAAAATATGTTAATTTTAGTTTCTATTGCACTTACTTTCTTGATGTTGCTTTACTAGAGAACAAAGCATATATAACTGAGAGCACAAGAGCTTAAATGTATATTTTCCACTGACACTTGTTGGGGAGATTCAGCAGGAATTGTGTGAGACAGATTTAGGAAAGAATTGGGGTATTTTCTACATAGAGAGAGGTATGTCCCTCAGTTTCCAAAAAAATCTCAAAATAGAAGTGCTGTATGTCATACTAGCATTTGTACTCGTTTATCCTCGCTACTCCCTAGTGGTCACACAATGCAATATTTACTCAACTTCTGTGACTTTCAACTTTGATGTTCTTTCCACCACTTATCAAAGAACTGACTTTTGAATATGCCCTACACCATTGTGACCACTAGGGACACTGTTTCACATGTGGTGTCAGCGTGGTATTGAGAGTGCCTCCTGATGGTGAAATAAAGAATGCCAAAGATGGAGAAACTTTTCCAGATGTTGGTTGCTGTACAGCAGCAACAAACACAGCTGTTGCAGCAAGTCACCCAACAGTCGCAGACACAGCAAAATGTAATAAAACCCCCAGTAAATGTGTTGAGAAATGTGTAGAACCAGGAGAAGATATGGATACCTTCTTGTCCAAGTTTGAGAGGATTGCCAGAATGTCACAATGGCCGGCAGCCAGCTGGGTCGCCTATCTTGCCCCGTTGTTGACTGGTGAAGCCCAGGCAGCCTGCCACGTTGTGAACCCGGACTGTACCACTTTTTTTGTGGAGGTGATCTCTGCTATAAGACTCCTCAAGCTCTATCCTTCCAACTAAAGGATTCGTGTTGGAGGTGAGAGAGAACTGTATTGTGAATGTGTCCTACACCATCCTAACCACTAGAGGCACTGTTTCACACAGAGAAATGTGTCATTTTTTTATCTTGCAACAGTTATTATGTAATGCAAATACAGCATGACGTGTGCAATAAATAAATAAATTAGTGACACTGGTAATGCAAAAGGAAAACAACCCACTATGCGGCAAACACTTACAAGCAGAACACACATCACAGATAATTAATACAGAATAACAGGGACATGCCTTAAAGGAGGCAGTGTGGTCCAGTGGTTAAAATCCAGGGCTTGTAACCCTCTGACTGACTCACTGTGTGACTCACTGTGTGACTTGATCAAGTCACTTAACCTCCTTGTGCTCCATCCTGCGGATGAGATGTTAAGAACATAAGAACATAAGAAAGTTTACAAACGAGAGGAGGCCATTCAGCCCATCTTGCTTGTTTGGTTGTTAGTAGCTTATTGATCCCAGAATCTCATCAAGCAGCTTCTTGAAGGATCCCAGGGTGTCAGCTTCAACAACATTACTAGGGAGTTGGTTCCAGACCCTCACAATTCTCTGTGTAAAAAAGTGCCTCCTATTTTCTGTTCTGAATGCCCCTTTATCTAATCTCCATTTGTGACCCCTGGTCCTTGTTTCTTTTTTCAGGTCAAAAAAGTCCCCTGGGTCGACATTGTCTACACCTTTTAGGATTTTTAATGTTTGAATCAGATCGCCGCGTAGTCTTCTTTGTTTAAGACTGAATAGATTCAATTCTTTTAGCCTGTCTGCATACGACATGCCTTTTAAACCCGGGATAATTCTGGTTGCTCTTCTTTGTACTCTTTCTAGAGCAGCAATATCCTTTTTGTAACAAGGTGACCAGAACTGAACACAATATTCTAGGTGAGGTCTTACTAGTGCATTATAAAGTTTTAACATTACTTCCCTTGATTTAAATTCAACACTTTTCACAATATATCCGAGCATCTTGTTGGCCTTTTTTTTATAGCTTCCCCACATTGTCTAGATGAAGACATTTCTTAGTCAACATAAACTCCTAGGTCTTTTTCATAGATTCCTTCTTCAATTTCAGTATCTCCCATATTATATTTATAATGCACATTTTTATTGCCTGCGTGCAATACTTTACACTATTAAATGTCATTTGCCATGTGTCTGCCCAGTTCTGAATTCTGTCTAGATCAGTGTTTGCCACTCTTACTGTTTTTGTGTCATCTGCAAATTTAACAAGTTTGCTTACTATACCAGAATCTAAATCATTAATGTAGATTAGGAATAGCAGAGGACCTAATATTGATCCCTGTGATACACCACTGGGTCCCTCGCTCCATTTTGAGGTTTCTACTCTAATCAGTACTTTTTGTTTTCTACATGTTAACCACTCCCTAATTCATGTTCATGCATTTCCTTGAGTCCCTACTGCGTTCAGTTTGTTTGATTCAGTTAAATCAATGTCCTATTGTAAGTGACTCTGCATACGATGCACAGTTCACAGCTACCTCTGTATAGCGCTTTGTGATAGTGGTCCACTATGAAAGGCACTATATTAAAATAAAGATATTATTATTATTATTATTATTATTATTATTATTATTATTATTATTATTATTATTATTATTATTATTATATCAATTCCTTTCAAGTGGTGAATAGCAATGTCTCACAGGAAACTGGGCTGTCAATAGCTTGCTGCCTTCTGTCGAGCTGGAAAGATAGTTATTGTTTCTGGTAAATGGCTAGACCACTGACTCAGCAACTTTACACAGATTGCTAAATTACAGTATCTGGTGAACTTAGTGTTCAATAAACAGAAAATCTTACTGATACTTGTGAGTTATATTATTTGTGATTTGTACTCAAGATAGAATGTTGCACTTTTTTGTTCTATTTAGCCTTGTTCTCCAAAATATTTCATTCAGAGCTTTGAGGATGTGGCTGAATAAAATGAATTGGGGTGTTACTATATGAGTTATGAAAATTATTGAACTTTGAAAGGTTCACCAGTGAAACTACTGCATGAGTTTTCCTGCATGAAATTTTCTTCATTTCAAAAGAAGCAGGCTTAACCAGGCTTAACACAGATAACAGGAGCACTGCTGTCCATTTGCTCTCTGAAGCTGGCTTCCTGGGAAATCATGTTGTGATAATCAGGGTGTAATAATGTAATGTCCAGACAATGGTTAACTCCCAAAAACAAATTACCAAAAAATAAAGCAGGTCGCCCCTATACCAACAATGGTATAGGGGAAGTACAACATGGCGGGTTGCAGCCCCAAACAATAACAACACAATAGCAAAACAATAACACCCCTGTACCACAATCCTCCGTGCACGAATCTGTGCTATTGTGATGAGTGTCCTTTTCCCTGTGTGGTGCTTGGCTGTGCTTTTCTGTGCTGTGCAGTGAAACGGCGAGTCGGGTTCATGCTGGCTCTGTGGCTGCAGCTCCGTTCTCCGTTCTTTACTCCTCTGCAACAACAGAAACCAAACTAAACAAATCCAGGCTCCGACCGCGTAATCAAAGTTCAGCGTAAGGGGCTGTACTCATGCAACTGCATCCCCTTTGTACCACCAAATTCCTCCCTGCAGTCAGCCCGTTGCCATGATTAATCCAATCGCTGCCTGACCCGTATCTGATCGCAATGGAGTTGTTTAGAGTACTTGCAGTTACGCACTTTCCCCAAGATGGCCATTCCGGTTTCCGTCCACCGTCGAGTCGACCCATCTATGGGGAAGTGCACTACCAACCTTACCCGGCGCCCTTTCTAATTGGTAGTGAGATTTACAGCATCGATTATTTCTCTCTTTATCACACATGTCTACAACTAATCATCAATGTGAAAGTAGTCTAGTCTGGAGGACAGGAAAAAATTGAGCACTATTCTAGCTGTCATCAACCCCTCTACTCCTCTACTGTTTGCTGTCAGCCATGCTGCACAAGAAGCTCACTAAAGCTCACCAACTTCACAGTAAACAACAACCACTCACCATAAAAATGTACAATCCACGGAAATGTCCAGAGTAATCTTTATAACAACTAAAAACACACAAACGTGCAGAGCAGTCAGGAGCTATTTTATAAAGTGAAAAGATGGACACAAAAAGGGCCGATAACATCATATACTGCAATTCGTGGGAATACAAGGTGGTACATGCAGGTGGATTCAAAACCTCTAACTGGGACAATGTACAAAGTGGGGTGCTGCAGGGCTCCATCCCTGGACCCTCCTGTTTCTTATCTAGGCCAATGACTTAGTTCAAGGGATAATTAGCAAACTTGTCAAATTTGCAGATGACACAAAGCATGGGGGAGTGGCCGGCATGCCTACAGCAACCCTGAAAATCCCAATAGATTACAGAGCTGGGCAGAAACATGGCAAATGAAATTCAATGTCAACAAATGTAAAGTGTTAAATGCCGGTCACAAAAAGAGAAAGACCTCAGTGTTGTAATAGCTTAATCACTGTCAGCAAACACACAGTAAAAGGTAGCAACCAACAAAAATTGCCAGCTTGCAGTACAGATTTTTTTTTTTTAACAGTATCACAAAGGAAGCAGGAACCAGCTAATGTGTGTTGATTTTCCCATTAGCTAGCTAGTAATTATTTGGCTTTAAGCATTGATTAGATACCAGATCATAGGAACCATTTGTGAAGTGTTGTCCGAGATTCATTCTTTCTCTGTCACATATCCCACCGCTCAGAGTGGAGCCAAAGGAACACTCAGCTAAATCTACTTTTCCCATTACTCCCCCCACCCAGGAAAAATAATCTGCATTTTGGTGGTCTTTCCCTGCACGGTGAATCATATGATACATGAAGGGCTGCAATGCCAGACACCACTGAGTTATCTGGGCATTGCTGTCCTTCATTGTGCTTAACCACTTGAGTGGGGCATGGTCAGTGACAAGATCAAATGAATGTCCTAGCAGGTAGTATCTTAAAGAGTGAGTAGCCCATTTAATAGCCAAACACTCCTTTTCGACTACGAAGTAGTTACGCTCCCGGGGGAGCATCTTTTTACTGAGGTACATGATGGGGTTTTCTACTCCAAAGTGTCGATGTGGAGGATGAATCTCTTGTTAAAATCTGGTGTGATGAAGGTGGAGGCCTGGCAAAGTCTCTGCTTCATAGTGTCAAACACCTCCTGACATTCTCCTGACCATTTAATCAAATTTTGAGTGAGGTCTTTTTAGTGAGGTCGACTAAAAAGGGATTGACCACTGTGGCATACTCAGGATGAATCTTCGGTAATAACCGGCCAAACCCAATAGAGACCTCACCTGAGACTTGGTTTGGGGGATTGACAACAGGTTTCACCCATCCATTTCCCATAATAAATCCCAAATATTGAGTTTCTGCTTTAGCAAACGCACATTTTCTCAAGTTGGCTGTCAGCCGAGACTGCAGGATGGTCGTAATCCTAGCCAGATTCTCTCGGCAGGTGGAGCTGTAAATAACCACATCGTCAATATACACTGCTGCACACTCACGATGTGGGTGTAAGACCTGGTCCATCGGTCTCTGAAAGGCAGCGGGTGCACCATGTAGCCCAAACATGGTTATAAAGTGAAACAGACCAAAAATGCCGTTCCCAGTCTGTCGAGAAGCTTGTCGACCTGAGGCATGGGGTAGGTAGCGAACTTGGCAATAGAGTTTACCTTACGGAAATCAACGCAGAAGTGGTTGGTGCCGTCCTTTTTGGCAACTTTCACAATTGGACTGTACCACTCGCTCCTGGAAGGTTCAATCACCCCAAGTTCGAGCATCGCCCATACCTCTTTGCTAACGCCACCTCGCCGACTTTCTGGTGTCCAGTAAGGTCTCTTTCGCACTGTGGTACCTGGGGGAGTATTCAACAAGATTAGTTCTGCCGGGCATGTCAGAAAAAACAACCTTGAACTCCCCAATTAACCTACACAGATCTCTCCGCTGATCTGGAAGTAACTGTTCCCCCATTGGAATGCTCTGTGTGCTAGGGGCCTCTATACAGGGTCCAAAATCATCCTCTACCTCGCCTGGAGCTATAAATAAGGCCTCCCATGCCTGCCAGGGCTTCAATAAATTTACATGGTAAATCTCCCTTTCATTGCGGCGATCAGGCTGCCAAACTTCATCATTCACTTTCCCTATAGCCCGAATCACTTCATATGACCCCTGCCATTTAGCATACAGTTTGGATTCTGATGTGGGAAGAAGCAGCATTACCTTGTCTCCTGGCTGAAACCTGTCTCCCGGTTGTAATGCTGCTGCTGCCGGTGCTGATCCGATTTTAGATTGTCCTGGGCCAAACGACTGACTAAATCTAGGCGATCAAAAGTAGGAGCACATGCTGCACTACATTTTTGGACAAGCCTTTGTGCTCTTCCCACCCCTCTCTCAACAGATAGAGGATGCCACAAGGCTGTCGGCTGTACAAGAGCTCGAAGGGGGAGAACCCTGTCGAACTCTGCGGCACCTCTCTCACTGCAAAAAGGAGGATAGGGAAGAAGCATTGCCCAATGTTTCTGCTCTTGGTTCACAAACTGTCTCAGCATCTGCTTTAATGTTTGATTAAAAAAATCAAAATCCGTCTGTGGATGATAAACAGATGTCCAGATGGGATGTATTTTTTATATTTTGTACACCTCCTGTAGCGTTTGAGACAGGAAGTTAGTTCCATGATCAGTCAGTATGTCTTTGGGGATCACTACTCTCTCGACATAATCTGCACTAGTTCCTTGGCTATTGCAGCTGCACTAGTGGACCTTAATGGAACTGCCTCCGGGTATCACGTTGCATAATCTACCACCACTAATATATGCATAAGGTAGCAAAAGGGCCCACTATGTCCATTGCAATGCGCTCAAAAGGAGTGGAAATTATTGGCAGTGGGACCAAAGCGGCGGGGGCGCACTCAACATGGCGCTACTCTTTGGCAGTCTGGGCATGTGGCTACATATTTCGACACTTCCTTATGAAGCCCTACCCAATAAAATCAAGCCAATATGTGTTCTCTCGTTTTATCAGCTCCGAGGTGCCCCGCAAAAGAACATGCGCCAGCCTCATGACCTAAGGCCGACAAGACGGGGGAACCATCAATTGCATTACAGGCTGTTCTGTGCCTGTGGCAGGGTTTACTCTATACAGTAATTGCCCCTTAAGATTTGATTTCCATTACACGAGAGTAGATGTTAAAACTTCATGCTGATTTGAACTCGGCTCTCGCCAAGATAAGCACCAACTAAGACGTAGCTTTACAGTAAACTAATGTGATCCATATGTGTCTCGATCCATTTACGTTTCCTTCCATATGATGATGTAGATATCCTTCTGTCTGGTGTTAATGGCTGAAGTGTAATGCTGGCTCCAGGGATCAGCTTATTTTGCCTCCCTGGCGCATCAGCACACACAACGGCTGCAATGCTGGCTCCGGGGATTAACCAAAGTGCGGCCTCCCCAGCGCATAAGCATGACAACCGTCTGGATTGAGCTAAGTAGGGTACATCTCTGGGGTTTTCAAGTGGGCACCTTCCATCCTCAGTGTTTCGTCGACTAGCCCACGACACCACAAGAGGGCTCGACGGTGATTCTGGCGTCCCAGCATCACCCCCCTCCGTCCCCCACTCAACTCAGCCCAGCTTACTTACCTGTACATCAGCGTTTCTTTCTTTCTATTGTGCTTGAGATCCCCAGCCAGAATCTTTCCGTCTCAACCACAGCCGGTTGCTGCTCCTCTCTGCTGCTTCAGATAAGTTCTTCACTGTGCGACGTGCGAATATATTAGCGCCCCAGCAACATCCTTACCTTCAATAGACCGGACTTGTCCCCAAGCGTGCACCAGTGTGGGGTTGTTTTTCTGGCCCCACACTAGGTCCGCACTTCGGTCCCATATTGAGAGGAGTCGGAGTAACATCTGCCCTGGATGGCCCAGTAGCCTCACCCTCTCCACGCACTCCTACCAGACCCGAGCCTTGTTTCAGTGATCCTCCTTCCCATTTTTCGATCCGTCTCTCTTTCTTTGTTTTTCTAGGATGAAAAATGAAGAAAACAAGTCAGTTTGAAGGGAGAAATTTTCACCAATTGTTTCCCCTGCTGTGTCTGCTATGGTTAATTGTCTAAAGTTCGGCCATTCCCGGCCCAGAATTACGGGGTTCGGCAGCCTTTCCACCACCCCCACTATGTGGTGGTGCTGTATCGGTCCTACCGATACGTATGCTTTTAAAGTAGGGCATGTTGCCACGTCTCCATCTCCAATGTCTCCAGATCATTTCCCTGTTTCTTACCTGCTTCTGATGCCAGATAGCACGTTGCACTCCATTGCCGAGGGGCACAAGCGAGCGATGTGTCTAGGCTCAAGGCACCTGAAACAGATAGGAGGGTCAGAAAGTGCTAGGGTTACTTGTCTATCCGCTGCTGATAAGGCAGCGGGTCAGAGGCATTGAATCTACCCCAGCTGGGGACCAAACGCTGCCTCCAAGGTAGGGAGGTGGGCCGGCCCATTGGGGTCGGTGGTCTGGGAGGTTTGGTTCCCAGCTGGAGGAGAGGTGGTGGTGGAGGCAGCGCTGTCCCTCGGCTGCTCGGTGGGGCTGGAGGGATCAGTAATCCAGTACGAGCGGAGACCAGAGAGTCTTTGTAATCCTCCACCAGTTTTATGTCGGCTTCCAGGGTGCCCTTCCTGGATGGCTGGCTTCTGACTGACCCTGGAATGAACTGCCAGATCAACCAGTATGAGGCACTCTATTCCTGTTATACAGTGCCCTCACAGATCGGGAGGGAGATTGTTGACTAGGATTCATTCGCTCTCTGTCACAGTTGGGTAGCATCGCAATACCGACCCTCTCAATTAGAGCCGTGTACCTCTCCTCGCTCCTTCTCTCCTCAGCTTCCAGTCTACTATCCAGCACCTCCAGCAGCACTGACAGTGTGGCGTGATCCATCCTGTTTTCTGACACCACGTGTGGCAAAGTGGTTTGCAGCGTGTAGGTGGAGAGGTGGTGTGATTACAAAACAGAAGACAGACAACAAAGTTCACGATACAAACAGAAACGTTTATTTTATAATCCCGGTCTAGTGACCGCAAAGAATAATCCTAGGCAATACACAGTGATGTGTATTGCACTGTTTCAAAACAACAGGTTACAGTCCTGAAAGAATAAACACAGTAGAACACACACAAAGACACACACACAATCACAATTCCAGAGTGAGTGCTGAAGTGCAAGTGGTGAAATACAATGTATTCGTGTACAGTTGTGAAGTGTCTGGGTTTGGTGCTGGCCTTAAGCGGCAGCTCCGGATCGTGTTAGCTGTCTAACAAGAACAAACAAGTATAATTAGACACGACAAACAAACAAAACACTCACGGTTGTTTAACAGTTCTCCTTTCTCAGTTCAACCTTAACCATAACAAAAGGAACAGATCACCTAGCCACATCCCCTTTTGTACCATCAGTCATGCCCCTTTGGTTAGCAAGTGCAAACGTTTCTCCTCCAATCCACAGTTGCCACGATGACTTGGTGTACCGTAGTTCCACCCCCTTCTAGATGGCCGACTTCCACCTTTCCCTTGGAATGAATTGTCAGACCATCCAGTCCGGGGCACTCTGTTCCCTTTACACGGTGTCCTCACAGGTCGGGAGGGAGATTTATAACCAAGATTCATTCTTTCTCTGTCACATTATAGATAACCAATTTTATTAAAAAAAATATGTACTTACTGTTAAAGTGTAAAAATAAATGTTGGTAATTTATTTCACAAGGCAGGATCAGTGTGGGAGCATGGGAAGAATGAGGTAAGCCATGATTTGGCTTTGGGTCCCATTCTGTCTTGAGACAGCTACCTTAGGACAAAGACACATAAGCATTTTTTATTGTCAATTCTAGTTGACAACAAAAAACTGAGAACTGAATTGCGGTTGCTAAATGTGCCACACGCATACTGGGAAATTTTAAGATGGTGCCTGTGTGCAGTAAATGTGTTTCAGCAGCTATTGCAGTAATTGGAATAATTTTTAAAAGACATTGACGTAGAAAAACTAGAGTGTGGACCAGAAAGTAGCTGTGCTGCAGAAACAGGCAAAATACTGGGTTGGAGGTTCTTCAGCTTGTCTTTACCTCCGCTGGTGATTTCCCAAAAATATTGGCTAATTCCTTATATTTGTCTTCTTTTTTATTGTAGCTTTTATATTCCACACATCTAACATCCATAAACATTTTGTATCATGAAAAAACAGATCAATTACAGTTTCCTTATTTGTCTGTAGCCATACTTCCTATTTAGCAAAATTGAGAGTGAAATCAGGTGATTAAAAAATTCAATATCATTTGTTGAACACACACATTGCTTGCTAGTTGTTAAGCCTTCTGAGAATAACTTGTTATAAAACATCTAGTATTTAGAGTATTTGATTTTAAAAGAAACCAACAACCAACGGCCCATATAAGCTGCGTACCTGCCGTTTTTTACGCATTAAAAAATCCGAAATACGCACTAAACTTAAATTTAATGTGTAAAAATACGCATAGCAATTTTGCTGCACAACTTGTCCGCCTCCCCTAGAACTTCCACTAACAACTACATCTCCCAGAATACAATGGCTTCAGTTACTAGGAAACTGTACACAAGAAAAACCAACAAAAAAACATTATCCAATCTCTGGCTAGCCCTGTTGTCTTTTCAGCCAATCACAGTAAGAATAACAATTTTTTTTGAAGCTACACAGGTAAACACTCAAGTCCAGCTACAAATCCAACTGGAACCATTGTCAGAGGAAACTGCTAAAAAAAGGTGCCTGTAATATTAAACTAACTGTTTTATAACTTATTTATACATTTTCTTATTTTATTTATCTGTATGGCTTTATATTGAAGTTTTAACATGTTTACGAGTTTAAGAATTTAATGTTAAAATATAAATAACGTAAAAATTTGCAGTCAGTGTGATACCTCGAAAAAAATGTGTGGAGCCGATAAAGAACCTTGTAGAACACACACGTGGTTGTATAGTAGTTCAAAGTAACATTGCAGTTAAAATGGAAGGCTCTTTTTTAATGCCTACCCCATTACTATTAAAGATTGTACAGTATTTATCGAGATTACTCATGACTTCAAGGTAATGTTGCATTTTACCCCCTGAAAATACTCTCTCAGTATTAAAATTAGAGGGTAAATTACTCCCAGACCCAAAACCTTATCTGGAGCGCTGCCAACAACAATCTAAACAATTTAATAAATGTCAAACTTTATTTTTTCATCCATATATAGAATGTCAGGGATGACATTTGCATAACACATTTGTTAGTGACGTGAGGGATAGTCTAATTTACACAAAATATATTGCAGTTCAATTCCTGTCTAAAGGATTGCATTATTCCTATACAAAATTTATCTTCATATTATTTTTTGGTAAAAAAAATAAATAAATAAATGCCTGCGTGCTGCTTTAGTATTCTTTGGCCTATGTCATTCCTTTGACAGACAGGACTGCAGAACAAGTATCTCAGTAATGTGCATCCCCCACCATGGCTGTAAATTCAAAATTAGAGTTATCAGTATGATCATGAATAGAAATCACAATGTGTTATGTGATTCCATCACATGCAAAAATCTAAGTGTGACATATACATAAACGGATGTACGGACAGACAGACACCCGCTGTAGCTCCAGAATGTTCTCATTGACTAAAACTAAATCATGTTAATACCCAGTTTCATGACAATGGATAAGCTGTTCTCCAGATATGCAAAGATGTAAGTGACATACAGATGTATGGGCAGACAGATACACTGCTGTGCCTCTATATTCTGATATTTTCATACAGGTACATATTAAAAATGTATGGAATATGCCATCAAGAATATAAGATGACTTTACTCAGAATTATTTAACATACTGATAATGGCGTGGAATATATACTGCATGTATTGTGGTAGTTGGACCTTAAAAGAAAGCACAACATATTTAACTTGTATGTAAACCACTTATAAAAAGTTAAAGGCAAGTTAATATAAAACCATTTTCATTAACTATAAAATGTATCTAAGTATTTCAGGGCACTTTATTATTTTTCTTTGGTTTTAAAAAATAAATAAAATGCATAAAATAGGGCAGTTTTAAATAAAACAATGTATACTGACTAATACAAAAGCTTTTAAATTATTGATACATACATACATACATAACCCATTATAACAAAATCATAAAAAATTGATTCCTCAGTAGTTACTATATGCAATGCAGTGACATACCAATTGATTCCTCAGTAGTAACTATATGCAATGCAGTGACATACCAATTGATTCCTCAGTAGTTACTATATGCAATGCAGTGACATACCAATTTTAGAATCCTAAAGGCCTTAAAACAAGGTCCTGAAACAAAACAATTTCATAAAAAGGGGTTAGAAATTGTTGCTGCAGTAACTTTTAAACCACGTGTACATTAGTATGCTTGAAAGCACTAGCCTGGCTCTAGAAGAATGTCTGATCTGTAAAAAAAAAAAAAAAGACCATATGTATAATTTAGTAACGCTTGCAGTCATACCAATTCTGTCAATACTTTGGCAACTTCAAAGGAGAAAAATATGTTTTTGGTGGCTTTTCAGACTTTAACTAATATCCCAACATATGGTGACCTTGGTAGTCACCCTTACATAGTTCAGCACCTCCTTCCTGCTAAATCACCATCAAACTACTATCGTCCTTTCTGAGATGGCAGCCCTCTTATATAGACCAGCTATCTTAGTCCTACCCCCCAACTTTCTATAAAGATAGAAAGTTCTATTACACCATATTAAAGTCCTGTGCGGGTCCGATTTTTACGACCTGCTTCCGACCTGGACCCGCTAATACAGGACCCGACCCGAACCAGCAACCCGCTGCAACACCGTCTTCTTACCCGCGACCCGACCCACTTTAATAAGACATGCAACCTGACCTAAACCCGCAAGTGTTTGTCCTTCACCTACTGCCTGCGTCAACTGACTCTCTCACGCTCTCACACACAGATGTCTCTACCATTGTCCACAGATTGAGTTTACACAATAGGCTATACAGCTTGGTAGCTTTCTCTAGTGGTCTGCATATCTTTTAACATTGTAACATATTAACTATTGCTACTTTACTATAAAATACCTGTCTCTTCCTTTCGTGCCACCAGTTGAAAGGGAGCTACACCTGTGCTTTCGCAGAAATGATGTACCAGTTTTGTGGCTGTCATTCACAAAAGCATAATGGTTTTACAAGCAACAAATCCAGTCACATGTTCATTATTTTCATTCACTATGATTCCAAAAGATTTTCACACTTCTTATTTACCTCTCACACTATTATCCACTACATGATATAAACCCTGCGCTATCTTTTGTTTCACTTCGTGCACAAACATTTTTAATATCACCAAGCAGACGTGATAATAAGAACTTGCGACATATCAAACAAGCGAGAACAACACTGCTTAGTCAGCTGACTCCTCCCTAATCGCTTGCTGCTTTAGTGCAGGAAATACTGGTACATTTACCTTCTAATACGTTATTTGGGAAAGGGTTACAGATGAGTATGCTGAAAGGACAGAAAACATTTTTGGTGATTCAAATTCAGACCCCAATTTTTTTTTTTGGACCCGCACTCAAACCGCAAACCGCGAAAAAGTTCACATTACGACCCGAACCAGATACGCTTTTGCGGGTCACCTGCGGAGACCCGACCCGATGCAGGACTCTACACCATATATATTAATCCTGGTATACTGGACAAAACTGGACAACAGTGCTCCCCCTTTATAACGCTGAGCCATAGTTAAGAGTCCATACTGTTTGTGTTCCGACATATAACGAGAATATTAGTGTTAGTGTGATGGCATTATGGGCCAAATGGGAGCCATGATCATACCGCCTTATGACCTGTTCTGCAGTATAAAGGGCTGCCTTATAAAGGAGGAGCACTGTATTTTATTAGTTTTACAGATTTACCAATAGAAAAAAACGATCACAATTCTGCACTCAGTTCAAAGGTGCACTAAGCATAATACAACATGCAATTTGGTGGTGCAATGTCCTACAATATGTTAATTTTGTCTTCTGGTTTAAGCTTCCAACTTAAGCTCCCAATTAACATAATTGATCTAATTATTTCTTAAATTGGACATATTTAATATTTTTCAAGGTCTTTTACAGTTGATGATTTAAAAAATGCACTTGATTCAAGATACACTACCTATGAAACATGTTGAGACATGGATAGAAGTGTTAAATTTTTCCAATTAATCAAATAATTAGACCAACTAAGTAATTGAGAGGTAGGGTGGAACGAAAGCTAGAAGACACTGCAGCTCTCCAGGAACTGAGTTTGACATTCCTGCCCTACAATGACCCCTCCCCCGCCATCAGACAAAGACAAGAGGAAAACATGCACTGGCCAGTACGTAGAGAAAAAAACAAAGACAACCAAAAACTATGTTAAGTAATAAATCACCCCACCACACCTCAGAACAGGGCCCAGTGCTGGTGAAGGGGTTGTTTTTAAGGAGGTCCTGTCCACGCTGTACTGTATGTTCCATGGTATTTTTAAAGAGCAAGGCAAGATTTCTCTGACCTGGTTAAATTCCTCCTGGTTTCTGGTCAATACAGGTCTGCATGTAGGCATAACCCTAACAAAGATGCAGTGTTTAAAATATCTTCATATCAGATACTTAAAGAAAGTGAGCCCAGGAGATGTATGGAAATGTATTTTGATATTTTGTCATTTTGACTTGATATTTAAAGCGCATTAATGATGCTTTTTTTGTAAGAGTGACTGAAAAAAAGAACAATGGCTTGGTAGTTTATACATCAGCAGGTTTGATGAGTTTATATAAAAAAAGGATGTCACCAGTGGTTTTGTAAAAATAGATTTACATTGTTGTGAAATGAAATGACTCAAAGCCTACTGTGCCTCTTTAAAGAGCTGTTAGAGGAACAATATACAAATAACTGCCATGTTTGAGCTGATTACCATTTATGTCAGACTTGTGATATAAACTGTTCAAGAGAAATTCCTTAATACCTGTTTGTTTCAAACAATATACACCACTGGAAATATCACAGAGGCAAGTGTAACCTTGCAGTGTAGTTTGATACATTGCAGTTACGGATCCTCTCACATCGGTGAGCTTGGCTCTTTTGCATAGTGGTTAAGACACTTGCAGTGCGTGGGGTTGCTGGTTCGTGCCCACCCGGTCTCCGCCCAGTTATATTGGTGTCATGACCCGGATCTCGTAGGTTTGCTGCAGCTGATCGCCGAGGTTAAAGAGGTGGAAGAGTGTAACAGGCAGTGTCCCCTGTTGGTGAGATGAGATGAGATTAAAAGCCCAAAACTACAAATACAGACGAGTGAAGCTCTTTTGCATAGTGGTTATGACGCTTGTGTATACTTTGCTTAAAAACATAGTTTCTTCAATGTAGATTCTCATGATATGTTTTACTGTAGCTGTTTCATATCTGATCATTTTGGAAAATACACGTACATACCCCTTAAAATTTAACTGAAGCATGATTCGCACAGGACTAAAAACTAGGTGTCTTTTCATTAAAAGCAGAGGACATCTGGTAACCTCCCAGACATGGATTAGTATTTGTCTAGAAAAGCCAATAAATTCAAAACATAAGCATATGTGGCTGTGGGGATATACTGGATGTGCATTGATAGTTGTATTAGTCAATACAACCAAATAAAAACATGTTTAAAGTCTACTAAACCATGGTAAATGGTCATCAGTCGCATAGATCTCTTTTGAGACCTGAGGAAATGTTCTGTGTTTTTTTTTATTTTATTCAAGATCAACATGGAGCTTTGTCTACCCACCCTCCATGGATTTCCCTTGTGTCTGTCTCATTCTTTCAAAGCTGGCCTTTCTAAATTAGGTATTAGATGTTGTTTTGTTTCCTGAGCTACAACATAGCTATAAGATGTAATTTATATCTTCCAAGCACTGTGTTTGCCTGTTTGGCTAACTGGTTAATATAGTGTCAAGCAGTTCAGATTGAGTTGATGTCCTTTCGGCTAGAACAACAGCACTTGTAAACAAACACACTGAACAAACTGGTCTGCTTTCTGATAAAAAGTAGAGTGTAAGAATAAACTACAGCTATGGCCAAATGTTTTGCATCACCTAGAATTTTAGGATTGAGACAAAAAAATAAAAACTATAATTTAGATATTTTATTTCACATCATGTATTATTATTATTATTATTATTATTATTTATTTGTTAGCAGACGCCCTTATCTAGGGCGACTTACAATTGATACAAGATATCAAATTATTTTTTACATACAATAACCCATTTATACAGTTGGGTTTTTACTGGACCAATCTACACCATTGTTGTCACCATTAACTGTATTGAATCACCACTTTCACAAGGATCACCCACTACTGGACTTGTGAGAGTGTGTGTGTGAGCAGCATTATTATTTCGGGACTGTGCCCTGTGTTTTTACCTGTGCAATACACATTGTTGTGTAGAGCCAGGTTCTATTATTTAAGGTTATCAAACAAGCAACCCCACTGATTAAAGAGCTGTTTTGACCGTGAACTGTATTAGTGTCTATCATTCCTGAGCACCGCATCACCACTACACCTGCGCACTGCAAACCACTTTGCCACACATGGTGTCAAAAACAGTGCGAGAATGTATTGACCTGGAAGGTAAACGAGGTAGCAGCTGCAGGCAATAGAATCAGCTGCAGTCGTTTACCAAGGGGTCATGCATAATCGCATAAAAGGGGCTGGAGAATTGTAAATCTTTTCCTTCGCTTGGGTTTCGCCACGAGGAAACTGGAAGGACCGGGAGATTGCCCAAAATAATTAACGAAAGGAGTTTGTGAGTGTTTTGTTTGTTTGTCTGTTTAGTAATTGTCTGTGTTTGTTATCACTAGACGAATAAACACAGATCCGGAGCTGTCACCAAGGGCCAGCACGAAACTGGATCACCACTGCACTACCGTCACGAATAAACATTGTTATCAGCACTTGTTTCACTAATAGCACATATTATATTGTACTTCACAACAAGCACTAAGAGCACTCACTTTGGAACAGTGATCGTGTGTGTCTAATTGTGTGTGTTTTGTACCGTGTCTATTATTTGCAGGACTGCAACCCTTTGTTTCATTACTGTGCGATACACATTGTTGTGTATTGCCAGCTCTTTATTATTTACTGGTTGGTCATCAGACCATTGGATTATACACCATTAAATCAATCATTTTCACCCATACTTTGTTGTCTGTGTGTTCTTGGAATTACTGTATCCGCACTGCACCTGCTATACACCTGCTACCACTTACCACTTTGCCACAACTCCCCTTCAACCCGACTCGTTTCTGTCCAATAATTGAGATAGTCTCTCTCTCATTACACACAGCAAGCCTACCACATACTTCCTCTGTGGGAAAGGGGGGTGGTGCTCTCTGACCTTATGGTCCACCATGTATTACATTGAGCATGGCGCATCCATTTTGTCTTTTAATTCACCTTCCCCCATCTGTGACTTTGAATCGTGTTACACTATGCAAAACTGCACGTAGCTGGTTTTGCCAATGGGAAATGAAAAGAACTTGAAACTTACACAATACTGTATAGAAACTTAATATAAAAGCATATTAACGCAACTAAATTAGTAAGCACATTAAAACGACTATAAACAAAACATTCACACACAATTTAAACATAATGATTAAAAACAACACAACTTAACTAGACACACACATAAACATAATGCAAAACTTATAATTAATAACATCATTAATACCTCATGCAGAAAGCCATCACTACACAAGCGCTGGAGCAGAGACGGGAGATGGAGGAGAGACAGAGGGAGGAGAAATGCATGGCTCTGATTGAGAGGGTCGGACTCGGAGGCGCACGCCAAGTGCCAGCAGGACCCGTGATGGCGCTCCCTAAGGCAAGGGCGCAGAAGATGAGGGCGGAGGATGACCTGGAGGCATACTTGGTTGCCTTTGAGTGGTTGGCTACCACCATGTTGAGCCCCTGTTTAACCGGGGAGGCCCAAGCCGCTTACCAGGCCATAACCAACAAGGAGGATAACCAGTACGACCTGGTCAAACAGGCCATCCTCCAGCATCTAAATATCACGGGGGAAACACATCGGGTGCGGTCGCCCAACGTTTTTGTGACCACATGGTTCACTGGCTCAGCCCAGTCCAAAAAACAGGGGTTCAAATGGACAAGGCCATCGTGCTGGAACAGTTTTGCCATTTGGTTGGCGCCGAGACCCATGGATGGATACGGCACCACAACCCGGACAGAGACGGGGACTCCCTGGTCTCTGCCTCACTGGATTACTGACCCCTTCTGCCCCACCGAGCAGCCGGGGACTAGTGCCACCTCCACCACCACCTCACCTCCAGCTGGGAACCAGACCTCCTAGACCACCGACCCCAATGGGCCAGCCCACCTCCTTACCATGGAGGCAGCGGTTGGCCTCCAGCTGGGGTACATTTAGTGCCCCTGCCCCGCTGCCTTATCAGCAGCGGAACAGATACGTAACCCCAGTGCTCTGTGCCCCTCCTGTCTGTTTGAGGTGCCATGAGTCTGGACACATCGTTCGGTTGTGCCCCTTGGCAATGGAGTGCAACGTGGCAACAGAAGCAGGTAAGAAACGTGGAAATGATCGGGAGGGGCCTTGTATCGTTGATGTGGTTGTCGGTGATGTGAGCAACCAGGCTTTAGTGGACTCAGGGTGTGTGCAGAATTTAATTCAATCAGCTTTCTTGGGCGGTGTGTCGTGGCAGCCACAAGGCAAGGTGGTGATCTCCTGTATCCATGGAGACACGGCGATATACCTCACACTAACAATATACGTATTGGTAGGACCGATACAGCGCCACCTCATAGTGGGGATGGTGGAAAGGCTGCCACACCCTGTAATTCTGGGCCAGGACTGGCCAAACTTCAGACAATTAATTAAAAAGGAAGTCCCGACCGCACATGTACACGTGTCAGACACAACAGGGGAAATGATTGGTGAGATTTTCGCCCTGCAGGCTGACTTGTTTTCTTCCCTTTTTCATCCTAGAGAGAGACGGATTGAAAAATGGGAAGGTGAATCACTGAAACGAGGCTGGGGTTTGGTGGGAGAAAGCTTGGATGGTATCAAATGCCACCCAAAGGGAGTCGGTAAACAGTGAGACCGAGACGGCGAGGTTACTGGGCCATCCAGGGCAGAGGTTACTCTGGCCCCTCTCAATATACCGGACATGTGGGACTGAAGCACAGACCTAGTGTGGGGCCAAAGCAACGACCCCACGTTGGTGCACGCTTGGGAACAGGCCCAGTCTATTGAAGGTAGGGATTATGAAGGTGCTGGGGCGCTAGTATATCCACGCTTCATTATCAAGGGGAAAGTATTATATATTATTATATAACCTTGCCACCGGCACAGGACAGCCTGTAACACAATTGATGGTTCCCCAGTCTTATTGGCCCGAGGTCATGAGGCTGGTGCATGACATCCCTTTTACGGGGCACCTGGGAGCTGATAAAACTAAGGAATGCATATTGGCCCGATTTTATTTGGTAGGACTTCAGAAGGAAGTGTCAAAATATGTAGCCCAGACTGCTAGCGAGTAGCACCGGGTTGAGTGCGCCCCGCCCCTCTGGTCCCACTGCCAGTAATTTCCACTCCCTTTGAACGCATTGCAATGGACATTGTAGGCTCTTTGCTGCCTTCTGTCTCCGGGTATATGCATATATTAGTAGTAGTAGATTATGTATGCAACGCGAAACCTGGAGGCAGTTCCAAAGCAGTATTGATAGTCGTTCTCAACTCCTTCAGGTGCCTGTTCTATGTTCTGAGTAATGTCCACATGCCAAAACATATCAGAAACCATTTGAGGATATTGAAGGATACACAAAAAATGTAGTTCGGTATTACAGCGTACACACTTCTTATAAACCGCACTACCTGATGCAATCTAATTTAGAACCGGACTCGAGACTACCCCCTGAGGTGGTCTCGAGTCCAGTTCTCGAGTACGGTATTAAACGCTGCGTAGTGTGGATGCTAACCGTATTTAGCACTTTTAAGCCGGTTTAAAGGCAACTAATATGGTTTAAAGGCATAGTGTGGACAGGGCCTAAGAAGACAAATGTTCTGGTCTTAACCTGTGTGTTGTAAAGAATGAAGTCGACATAACTGAGTGTTAATCTAACATTAAACATGAATGTGAGACATTTAACTGAATCTGAAAGCTGAAGAGGGCTAGAACTTTGGTATATGTGGGAGTTCATTCAAGTGCAAAACACGCAGTTCATACTGTATTTGAATTATTGTTTATAACCAAACTTTTTAGCCTTTATTTATTTTGTCTTTTGAGAGGCCTGGTGAAGGCAACAGTTCCTGAGTTGGCCTCTTCATGAAAACAGTGACAGCACACTATGATTGTAGCAATATTATTGCTGAAAAAACACTTGTCCCTGTTCTTTTTTTATTTTGACAATGGTATAACTACTAATTATAGTAGATGCTGATGATCACATTGCTAACATAGTACATAGTTAAAAAATAAACTTCAATGCAATTAGTAGTAGAAGAAACATTTAACAAATTATTGCATTTAACCATCCTCAGAGATAAGTAGAACAATGTAGCTGCACCTGCTGTTAACCCAGATTGCCACGATAAGGGAAAGTATTATAGCATGGTTCTTTTTATGATTAACATCTGAAGTATTACCATAGCCCCCCCTTAATTACCATAATGTGACACCCACTGGTGCGGCACTTTTGTTTTACAAGTTTGTTGTAAATACTTGTCAAAATAAAAAAGTAGAGTCAAGGGATTTTGTTTTTCAGGAATAATAGTGCGCCAATTATAACCTCTATGTTACCTCTATTTTCGTTGTAAATGTATGTAGCCAGTGATAAAACAAATCAAGCAAAAATTAAAATGTCCCAAATACGTCCCGTGCACCGTCAGCTGCCAAAGATATGGTAATCTGAATGCCTATAAAAGCCATTTACTCGCATCAAATTGTTTTATTAATAAGGTGTCTGCAAATGAGCAAAAATGACTTTTCTCACTGTACTGCTGAAACTGAAATGTCTTGGGTGAGATGCTTCACATCTAAGCACTGAATAAAGCTTTAGCCTCCTTTCAATGTTGTCAGCCTTCATTTTGAAATATGTCATCTGGAAACAGAACAGTATGCCAGATGTTCAACAAGTGTAGTGACAGCTTTAATGTTATCCATGTACTTCAGAAGCATTTTAGATTTACGCAACATTCGGTGTGATAAAATAGAGTATGTACATTTACACAGTTAACATAGAAAACAACTACAGAACGTGTACACATTTTGCTAAAAGCAAACAAAATGCTTGGATATGTAACCACAAGAGTAGAGCACAAATCCAAGGAGGTTATGATGAGGTTGTATAATATACTGGTGAGACCGCAGTACTGTGACCAATTCTGGTTACCACAGCACCAAATGAACATTGTTGCCCTACAGTAAAATAGAGAAACCAGACTAA
Organism: Acipenser ruthenus; assembly: GCF_902713425.1. Lineage (NCBI taxonomy): Eukaryota > Metazoa > Chordata > Actinopteri > Acipenseriformes > Acipenseridae > Acipenser > Acipenser ruthenus. Next base: position 11,987,495 of record NC_081207.1, on the reverse strand, counting down.
TTCCAGGGCTGAGTTACAAAGATAGTCTTAAAGAACTGAATGTATGTAGCCTGAAACAAAGAAGAATTAGGGGGCATATGATTGAAGTCTTTAATAATGTTGAAGAAAATACATTTCCCCAATAGTACATGACATCACACTGAAAGGATCTCCTTTTTTGCTTCCAAGGTAAACAGTTAACCCTTTGCGGTCCTATGTCGGACCAGGTCCGACATTACAATTTTCCCTTACGCTGTCCGACATCATCAAAAAGACGTAAAACACAGGCCTCTAGTCGTTTTTTCTCCTGAAAAAGCCGAGAAAACCATTCAATGGCCGAGTGAGACCGATAGCAGCTGAGAGAAGCCAAAAAAAAGGGGAGTATCTGAGCAATACACATAGCCCCGGCACCGCAGAGATAACACGGCCATAAATAAACAAGATAGCTGCTTCAGCATCCTGTGTTCAAAGAACATCACAAACATTTGCAGAGCTTTTTGAGATGTTATAGTAATAAAATAATGACTTGGATCGCATTATTGAGGAGTTTGGTGATAAAACGAGTGACCAGGAGATGATTTATCAGTATGCACGACTATGAAGAGATATGTGAAAAATACAGCAAACAAGGGGTGGGGTGGGGCGGGGCTGGAGATGCAGTACTGAGTGTCCTGTTGATATGCAGTGCCTTTTAAACCTGTTTTACTGTGAAAAAGTACTTTTAAACAGTGTGTCTAAAATAAACTGTGCATGTGAAAATAAATTGGACCTGACGTGCCTGAGACAAAGGGTTAAAGTTCAGAATTTTACAGCAGACAAAGCTGAGTTAAAAACAAAACAAAACAACAACAAAAATGCTGAAGAAGCAAAGGACATATGCGACTATTTTAATTACCTAAAAAGTCATAGATTGAAGTAACACCCTTTACCTCTCTATTAATAATGCTTATTTTATGTCAATTGTACCAAACTCCATTGTATCCAATTCTGAAAGCCTAGCACTCACTTGTGACAATGGTGTTTTTACTTCAATTTTCTGACTAGCCTAATTTGTTTATCTCCATAAAATTGACATAATTTTGTTTTGTGTTTCTACCCACCCACCCTCACTGAGCGTACAGGCACAAAGAACGCTGTTCAGGTGTAAAAGTATAAGTGGGATTCACGGTTGTCTTTCTTATACAGTGCTGCACCACTGTGTGTTTTCAACCTCCATAAGTATTTCACTAAAATGCTGTTTAATTTTCTGTGAAACCTGATTTTTAGGACTTCAAGAAACATAGCTTTTCAATGCAGGCGACACTTTGAATTAGGTCAGAACGTCCCTTTGCAAGCATAATGATTTCTATTTGTTTTTGTGGTGAGGGTTTCAGTTTGCTTTATAGATACTGCTAAATATATTTGTTTTCGAGATTAACAGTTACTGTAATATTACAACAAATGTTTTGTTTTCTCTGCTTACAATTAGAGACTACCAGTACTAAAATGTTTAGCCCCTTCCCATTACATTTAACAGACTTTTATCAGTGCTAGGCTTTTCAAAATTGTGATAAAAAACTAAACTAATCATCCATACATCGTTCAAAAGCTTTTATAATGGGCAATTCCCTTTAACCACTTCAACAACATGACGCACGCGAGTACGTCAAATGAAAACCCACTTACAGTATCATGCCATACGTGCGTACGTCAAGTTTCCCATTCTATTCTATGATCGGTTTCTCAGTCTAGTGTTTCAGGTTTCAATCTCTAAGGCAGTGCTAGTACTGTGGAATGTGCAATGAAAGTTGGGGGAGGGTCAGGTGACATTTGTATCCAATTGCGTGTCATGTAGCGATTCTAATCTACCTATGGGCGTTTAGAAGGCTGAGATATATTGCGGGAAGTCGTTCAACTTTTACAACTATATATATAGTGTTTTAAATTATTATGTTTTGTTTTATTATTAGTTTTACTTGTTTAGTTGTAGTTTATATAGTTTTTAGCAAAAGCTAAACATGGCAACGTACGTGGTCTTTCTATAATGAGCAATGGGAGTGAAGTTGGTTCGGAGGATTTCTATACCAGCGACAGTGATGCAGACTTATCACTCAGCGATGATGATGAAGAGGATGTGGAGCAGGTAAGCCAGCTGCAAATGGGAAGCTGTTTAGTTTGAAATGGCAGTGCTGTGACGAAATACTATCAAAACACAGTACTGGGTACAGGCAATGCGGCAGCCAGATCCATCACAATGCCTGCGCAAAGTAGCTGTGTACATGCATTTGTGACTATCCCTCCAACACAAGCGAAGCAGACACCGTAAAAAAAGGCACAGGGTCTGCTACGAAAATAAAACAAAAGAAAAAACACAAGAAAAATTTGCAGTGGTTGCAAAAGTAACCCCGGGTTCTGTTGTATTGAACATTTCAATAAATGGCACAGAGCAAGTAGATAATGGCACACTGTGGCAGGATGACAGAGGTTTGAGGCTCAGAGACAGTGGAAGGGGCAAAATAATGATCTTTATTAAACAAAAATAATCAAATAGGCACAAGGGCCCAAACAAAAGGTTTAAACAAAATACAGAAATGTAGGCTGGGCATTCGCCTTCACTACAGTTTCTTTTTCAAAACTAAACAGCACAGCACAGCACAGCACAGCACAGCACAGCACAGCAACAAACAAACTCACCCCAAAACTCTTCTCCCTAACAAAGGGTTTCAGCTGTCTTTTATAGTCTGTGGCTGGAGCCCAATTAACTAATAATTAACAATTAAACACTTAAGGCTCTAGCCACATTCTCACATGCACTTTACAGGGAGGAATTTAACCCCCTCCCTGCCAATCCAAAACAAACCAAGAATCACAAAAACATAATAAAAACAGTAAAAATAACAATAACAAAACACAAATTTATAGGGGCGAGCTAGCACCCCATCACATTTCCCCCCCCCTTGTGCGCAGCACACTTGGCCCCAACGGCCACCTCCCCCCTTAGTCCCAAAGTCCCGGACGAGGGGAAGCAAGTGGCCCAAGGGGGCGGCCATGGTGGGAGGTCCTCCTTCTCCCAATGCTGAGGGAGGTTCAGTCCACAGCCCGGCGCCCTCTTGGCGGGACCGAGACCTGGCGAAAGGGGACCCAGGTGCATTGGATGGGGCGTCAGGAGCACAGGCAGGTGACCAGTCGGCTGCAGCCCGAGGCAGAGGTGCGAGCCCAGGCGACAGTGCAGCGACGTCTGGGCAACCAGGGGGAGCGAAGCAGGAGACCAGGCGACCTCCTGTGCCTGGTGGTGCTGCGACCTGGGAGTCAGGCCCAGCGACCAAAGGTCCAGACATGGAGCCTGGGTGTCCGGGAGCCCAGGCCGAGGGATCCAACCCCCAGGCACCGGGCTGTGGCACAGGGGTGGTGGTCGGGGCTGTGGTGGAGGTGGTCTCCTCACCTCCCCCCCCTTCTTCGTGGCCGGCAGCTCCCCTTTGTGAGGCTCTGGCCACAGTACTTCTTGCTGCCATTCAGGACTGGCAGCGACCCCAGGAGAAGCAGGACCCTCGGGAGGCGACGACGGCAGCGGACCCTCGGGAGGCGACGGCGGCAGCGGACCCTCGGGAGGTAAGCTCGGGAGGGGAGCCCCTGGCCATGAAGACGGCAGCGGGAGCTCCACTTCTCCCTCGTATTCTGCAAACGGTGGCTGCCAAGGCGATGCAGAGCAGCAGGCAACCCCAGGCGAAGCAGGACCCTCGGCGTCCCCAGGCGAAGCAAGACCCTCGGCGACCCCAGGCGAAGCAGGACCTTCGGCGACCCCAGGCGAAGCAGGATCTTCGGCGACCCTAGGAGGAACAAAAGCAGAGCAGCAGGCAACCCCAGGCGATGCGAGGCAGGCATCCTTGGGCGTGGCCAACATTGCAGGAACCTCCGGCCAGGGTGGCAGTAGCCAGAGTTCCTCTTCCCTGTAGGCAGCAGGAGGTAGAGCCCGCTCCAGCTCCTCTGGTGGCGGACGCGGGAACAGCAGCTCGTCTCCCTCTGATGGCGGAGGCGGGAACAGCAGCTCGTCTCCCTCTGATGGCGGAGGCGAGAACAGCACCTCGTCTCCCTCTGGTGGCGGAGGCGAGAACAGCAGCTCGTCTCCCTCTGGTGGCGGAGGCAGGAACGGCGACGCTGGTCCTTCCGGCGACGCTGGACCCTCTGGACCCCCTGGCGACGCGGGACCCCCTGGCCCCTCTGGCGACGCTTGGCCCTCTGGACCCCCTGGCGGCGCAGGACCCTCTGGCCCCTCTGGCGCTCGGGACAGTAGCTCCACCCCAGGCGACGGCGGACCAGCATCCCTAGGAGAAAGCACACTGAGAGTTTCTCTAGACGATGCGGGCAGGCAGGCAACCCCAGGCGATGCGAACAGGCAGGCAACCCCAGGCGATGCGGACAGGCAGGCAACCCCAGGCGATGCGGACAGGCAGGCAACCCCAGGCGATGCGGACAGGCAGGCAACCCCAGGCGATGCGGACAGGCAGGCAACCCCAGGCGATGCGGACAGGCAGGCAACCCCAGGCGATGCGGACAGGCAGGCATCCTTGGGCGGTGCTGTGCCTCTTGTCCCCGTGCTCCCTTCAGCAGCCGGTACAGAGGCTGGGAGGGACCTCCAGCATCTTCTGCTGGCGGTGGAGGGAGAGACAGTGCCCGCTGTTCCCCCTCTGCTGGCGGTGGAGGGAGAGACAGCGCCCGCTGTTCCCCCTCTGCTGGCGGTGGAGGGAGAGACAGCTCCGGCTGTTCCCCCTCTGCTGGCGGTGGAGGGAGAGACAGCGCCCGCTGTTCCCCCTCTGCTGGCGGTGGAGGGAGAGACAGCTCCGGCTGTTCCCCCTCTGCTGGCGGTGGAGGGAGAGACAGCTCCGGCTCCTCCCGCTCGGGCCGTGGACGCACCGACTCCTCCCGCTCGGGCCGTGGACGCACCGACTCCTCCCGCTCGGGCTCCTCCCCCTCGGGCTGTGGACGTTCGGGCTCCTCCATCTCGGGCTGTGGACGTTCGGGCTCCTCCCTCTCGGGCTGCGGACGTTCGGGCTCCTCCCTCTCGGGCTGCGGACGTTCGGGCTCCTCCCTCTCGGGCTGCGGACGTTCGGGCTCCTCCCTCTCGGGCGACGGCAGCGGCTCCCCCTCTCTGGGCGACGGCAGCGGTTTCCCCTCTCTGGGCGACGGCAGCGGCTCCACCCCCTTTTCTTCAAGGACAGGGATCTCCCCCATGTCTATCGCCAGGTATGCCAGGACCATGACGGCTATCTCCTGGAGGGGCCCCGGGTGGTGCTCTCTCTCCCACTCCTCCCACCTCTCCCCATCTCGACGCCACAGCATGCTGAAGGCTGTGGGGAGGTCGTGGAAGAGGTCCGCTTCGGTGTGCACCAACCACTCCCAGATCTCCCGTGATGGTGGTGAAGGCGGTGTTGGTGGGGTGGCTGCCGAGGACGGGGTTGGTAGCTGCTCCTGGTCCAGGTTGTGGGGGCATCCTGCCCAGCTGTGGCCATCCAGCTCACAGCGCCCACACCAGTCAGCTGGTGGCCCATCCGGACAGGACCTCCACCGGTGGTCCTCCTTCCCGCACCAGGAGCACCACAGGAACAAGCTTGCTGGGTCCTCCCACAGAGTTTGGGTTGGTGGTGGTGGCCGCTGCTGCTTTCTTCGCTGCCTTTGTTTTTTTCCCATTCTGCGCACTGCCAAAAAAAAAACCTCCAAAAATCCAAAAATTCAAAAAATTCAAAAAAATACTGCTCTGAGCCTCTAGGTGGCGCTATCCCACCCTGACACCACGTGTGGCAGGATGACAGAGGTTTGAGGCTCAGAGACAGTGGAAGGGGCAAAATAATGATCTTTATTAAACAAAAATAATCAAATAAATAGGCACAAGGGTCCAAACAAAAGGTTTAAACAAAATACAGAAATGTAGGCTGGGCATTCGCCTTCACTACAGTTTCTTTTTCAAAACTAAACAGCACAGCACACCAACAATCAAACTCACCCCAAAAACTCTTCTCCCTAACAAAGGGTTTCAGCTGTCTTTTATAGTCTGTGGCTGGAGCCCAATTAACTAATAATTAACAATTAAACACTTAAGGCTCCAGCCACATTCTCACATGCACTTTACAGGGAGGAATTTAACCCCCTCCCTGCCAATCCAAAACAAACAAGAATCACAAAAACCATAATGAAAACAGTAAAAATAACAACAATAACAAAACACAAATTTATAGGGGCGAGCTGGCACCCCATCACAATGTGTTATTCACACACACATTTTGATGTTGTTTGATTTTTATTTGATAATTACTGTTTACTGATTATTATTATTGTTATTAGCAGTGTTTTTGTTTTCATTGTTAAAAAAACAACATGTTTTTATCTCTATATTGAACATGGGTATGTAGTACACAGCAGCATAAATGGTTAATGAAAAACACAGATTATGTCATTTATTTGTGTTTTATTCAACATATGTTAACATTTTATAGCAATTACAGGTCTGAAAACATTATTATTATTATTTTAAAAATCTGGTACCTGGGAAGGGGTTTCATTTTTACATCTGGAGTTGAAGTGGTTAATAAAATACAGTTTCTCAACAGTATGGCATCACAGTGGACTGCAATCTGCAGATATCTCAATAGTAAAAAATGATTAAAATATATTTTATTTCTGTATGGGTGACTATATACACAAGGGCTCCTCACAACTCTTACATCCCAGCACGTCCTACAGCAGTTGACTAAAACATTACAGCCTTAATAAGTCAATGGCAGAACAATAATTCTGTCATTAGATTGTCTGCTTCTATTATCCAAATCATCTGTCATTTTTCATTAATGTGATACTGTTCATTCTTTCAAATGGATTGCTGTATTTCACTGAGCCAACCTTTTTTTACTGGAAGAGCCAAAGCAATCCAAAGTTGTTCTTGTCACTGTACTTGAGACTTATTTCTTTCTGAAATTTCTTCTTTCAAGTCCCTAATGAGCAAATTATGCAGATTGGTTTGTGTGAGTAGGTGCTTTACCTTCTCTATCCAGGGCTGTGAGGGTCAATGAGGAGGTAGCTGCTGCCTGATGATCCCAGTCAGCAGCAATCACTTCATCATGCCTTTATGAGTCAGCAGTACCCTGCCACAGGCTAGTTCAATCTGGAGCTCTGAGCTGGAAGGAGAGCCCAGTGGTTGCTGTCCAGAGTACTGATCTTGCTGGCTGCTTACACCGCCGCTGGTTACTGTCCACCTTACGTCCTTCCTGTCTGGAGTGCTGATCTTTCAACTTGGCTCTTTTCTCACTGATCACTGTACAAAGGATCTGCTTCCTGAGGGAACACCTGTTGGGCTGGCACGCTACCACAGCTGCAAACTGGACATCTGCTGTACCTTGCTTAACTGAACTTCCTAGCAACCTTGTAAAGATATATATATATATATATATATATATATATATATATATATATATATATATATATATATATATATATACAGACGTGCTCAAATTTGTTGGTACCCTTACAGCTCATTGAAATAATGTTTCATTCCTCCTGAAAAGTGATGAAATTAAAAGCTATTTTATCATGTATACTTGCATGCCTTTGGTATGTCATAGAATAAAGCAAAGAAGCTGTGAAAATAGATGAATTATTGTTATTCTACAAAGATATTCTAAAATGGCCTGGACACATTTGTTGGTACCCCTTAGAAAAGATAATAAATAATTGGATAATAGTGATATTTCAAACTAATTAGTTTCTTTAATTAGTATCACACATGTCTCCAATCTTGTAATCAGTCATTCAGCCTATTTAAATGGAGAAAAGTAGTCACTGTGCTGTTTGGTATCATTGTGTGCACCACACTGAACATGGACCAGAGAAAGCAAAGGAGAGAGTTGTCTGAGGAGATCAGAAAGAAAATAATAGACAAGCATGGTAATGGTAAAGGCTACAAGACCATCTCCAAGCAGCTTGATGTTCCTGTGACAACAGTTGCAAATATTATTAAGAAGTTTAAGGTCCATGGAACTGTAGCCAACCTCCCTGGGCGCGGCCGCAAGAGGAAAGTCGACCCCAGATTGAACAGAAGGATAGTGCGAATGGTAGAAAAAGAACCAAGGATAACTGCCAAAGAGATACAAGCTGAACTCCAAGGTGAAGGTACGTCAGTTTGTGATCGCACCATCCGTCGCTTTTTGAGCGAAAGTGGGCTCCATGGAAGAAGACCCAGGAGGACTCCATTTTTGACAGAAAAACATAAAAAAGCCAGACTGGAATTTGCTAAAATGCATATTGACAAGCCACAATCCTTCTGGGAGAATGTCCTTTGGACAGATGAGTCAAAACTGGAGCTTTTTGGCAAGTCACATCAGCTCTATGTTCACAGACGAAAAAATGAAGCTTTCAAAGAAAAGAACACCATACCTACAGTGAAACATGGAGGAGGCTCGGTTATGTTTTGGGGCTGCTTTGCTGCGCCTGGCACAGGGTGCCTTGAATCTGTGCAGGGCACAATGAAATCTCAAGACTATCAAGGCATTCTGGAGTGAAACGTACTGCCCAGTGTCAGAAAGCTCTGTCTCAGTCGCAGGTCATGGGTCCTCCAACAGGATAATGACCCAAAACACACAGCTAAAAGCACCCAAGAATGGATAAGAACAAAACATTGGACTATTCTGAAGTGGCCTTCTATGAGTCCTGATCTGAATCCTATCGAGCATCTATGGAAAGAGCTGAAACTTGCAGTCTGGAGAAGGCACCCATCAAACTTGAGACAGCTGGAGCAGTTTGCTCAGGAAGAGTGGGCCAAACTACCTGTTAACAGGTGCAGAAGTCTCATTGAGAGCTACAGAAAACATTTGATTGCAGTGATTGCCTCTGAAGGTTGTGCAACAGAATATTAGGTTAGGGGTCCCATCATTTTTGTCCATGCCATTTTCATTTGTTTTATTATTTACAATATTATGTTGAATAAAAAATCAAAAGCAAAGTCTGATTTCTATTAAATATGGAATAAACAATGGTGGATGCCAATTACTTTTGTCAGTTTCAAGTTATTTCAGAGAAAATTGTGCATTCTTCGTTTTTTGTGGAGGGGTACCAACAAATTTGAGCACGTCTGTATATATATTGTAGCGAACTCGGTTAAAGCAGGCAGGCGCATCACACACGGGCGGGGCAATCCACACACAGGCGGAGAGCGGGCGTGAACCTGGGACCTCTCGCATTAAAGCATAGTGCCGATATCGCTGTACAAAAGAGCCGTATATCAGGCTTATGTCCCTGTGTGTGATTACGTCACCTACCAGCCCTGCTGCTGCCTACCCCCGTGCATGCTACAATATATATATATAGTATATAAGTGGTGGAGTGGTGAACGGAAAATATATTAGTCTCCGTATGAAAATGGCTATTCTCCCAGATTAAGCACGGTGTTGGGTTTACATGGTGTCGTTTTGAGGATGAACCACTAGAGGTCATCAAAATACTACAAGGTGAATATAAGTGTGATTGGTTGAAGGTAATACAAAACAGCTGTACTATTAGTAAACTGCTAATTAACAATTAAACACAGTATTTAAACGACGGATGTAACACTGTTCAGGGTGGGGAAGTGAAGGAGTTCATGGTGTCTATGTCCGTGTACGTGCATTAGAGTGAGCAACTGGAAGTGTTAGGAGATAAAGTTCAAGTGTTTTCTGTTCGGGTAAACAGCTTAGCTGTCCCGTTTTAGTCAGGGCAGTTTTCTTTTGTGTTTAGTTGGTCCTCATCATAAAGGTAGGTTTTATTTTGAAAGTTTTGTTAAGTAACCTTTCTTTTCTGTATAAACAATAAATGTGTGCAGAAAGCACTAAACTACACCCACCCCTCATTATATCACCCCTCACTATACTGTGGATTCGGATATATCGCGGTCCTGGAGTTGGCTCCCCATTTTTACTGTCTAACTGTCCATGCCTTAGCTGCACTATACATAGACAATTTCACTTAGAATTACTGTTTGTTTTATTTCGTACTGCACATCACAAACAAAAATATACAAAACAATTAAAAACAAAGCATTAATATCGTACTGTTATCATATACACACGCACTGCACAATAACACAAAGCAAATTAAATATCTATTTGCTGAAGCGTTTTTTTAAGCAATGCACTGGCAAAAGTCACAGGGCAGTGACGTCAGCTCCCTAGCAACAAGCCTCCTATACTGGGAATGGATTCTTTCAATGCAGCGGGTTTGGTCATTTCAGAAAGGAGAGGAAGATTCATGCAATTAATTGGAGACTTAAGTTGATGAGAAGCAATTACCCTCCTGTGATCAGGGGGCTTGAGTGGTGCGTGTGGGTGGTGCCATCAGACCGGGAAATGAAACAATAACAAGGTTTGTACGGGCAAAAAGGCGCTGCTGCGCTCGTATTTAACAATTAACAAAATAAACAGTTTAAACAAAAGAACACACAAAACAAAGCAAAGGGCACTCTGGCCAAAGTAAAACAAACACTAACACTTCCAAACAAGTATATTTTCGATATAGCAATTGTTTCTCGCCTTTTATATTCTGTGGCTGGAGCCTTAATAGTCTTAACAATAATTACCTTAAGGCTCCAGCTACATTCCCACGAGAGTTCTAGGGAAGGAGTTTTAACCCCAGGGGACAGAGTAATGTTACTGGTGCCAACCCCTGAAAGCAAGTTATTTGCGAAGTGGCAGGGCCCATATGAAGTGGCTGAGTGGGTGGGTCCGGTTGATTATAAAATTAGACAGCCAGACCACCACAAGAAGGAACAAATTTATCACATACATGTATTAAAGCCTTAGCATGAAAGAGAGGCACCAGTAGCTGTAGTAGATGTACCAAAGGAACCCACTGTACACATATCGGAAACCTTAACAGCAACACAAGCTTGGGAAGTCCAGCAAATGAAATAAAGATATTTTCACTGTCATACCAGGTAAAACTAATTTAATTGAACACGATATTGTGACGGATCCAGGTATTTGTGACGGTTAAACCCTAGAGTGCCAAAAGCAAAAAGAAAAGAAATCACAGCAGAGGTAAGTAGAATGTTGGAACTTGGGGTCATAGAAGAGTCATACAGTGAGTGGACCAGCCTCATTATTTTAGTACCAAAACCAGATGGAATTTGGGGGTTCTGTAATGACTTCCGGAAGGTTAACGAGGTGTTAAAATTTGACGCATACCCAATGCCCAGGGTAGATGAGCTGGTAGAGAAACTAGGCAAGGCAAAGTTCTTATCTACCCAAGATTTCACAAAAGGATATTGGCAGACACCGTTAACACCATTGGCCAAAGAGAAAACAGTCTTTGTAACACCAGAAGGTCTGTTCCAATACAAGGTGCTGCCGTTCGGGTTACATGGGGCTCCAGCGACTTTTCAAAGGTTAATGGACTGAATCCTACAACCTCATTTAAAATATGCGTCTGCATATCTAGACAATGTAAATATCCATAGTGAGGACTGGGAGTCACATTTGGGTAAGGTGGAAGTGGTGCTACAAGACCTGAGAAAGGCTGGTCTTACTGCCAACCTAGCAAAATGTCACATAGGGTTAGCTGAGGAAAAGTACCTGGGCTACATAGTAGGGGGAGGATTAGTTAAACCCCAGCTCAAAAATGTTGAGGCAATAAAGAAATGGCCACAACCCATTAACAAAAAGCAGGTTAGAGCTTTCTTAGGGAATGTCTGGTACTATAGAAGGTTCATCGAAAACTTTGCTTCCAGAGCGGCCCCATTAACCCTTTGCAGTCCATTGTCGGACTGGGTCCGACATTGCAATTATTCCTCACAGGTCCTTTGTCGGACTGGGTCCGACATCATTATAGCAACGCAATAAACAGGTGTTTAGTCGTTTTTTCTCCGGAAAAAGCCGAGAAAACCATTCAATTGCCGAGTGGGAGCGACAGGAGCCGAGACAAGTCGGGGGAAAAAAAAAAAAAAAAAAAAAGGCGTATCTCATGAATAGTCATACATGGTATCAGGTATCAGATAATGGGGCGTTCATAGTAAACAAGCTGGCTGAGTGCGTCAGCGCACAGAGACTATCATGGACATTTGCAGAGCTTTTTTCAGATGTTATAGTAATAAAATAATGACTTGGATCGCATTATTGAGGAGCTTGGTGATAAAACGAGTGATCCGGAGATGATCGATCGGTATGTACGACTATTATTATTATTATTATTTATTTCTTACATAGCTGAACGCTATAGCAAACGAAAGGGTGGGGCGGGGCTGGAGATGCCTAGTGAGTGCTTTGTTGATATGCAGGGCCATTTAAACCCGTTTGACTGTGAAAAAAAATACTTTTAAACAGCGCGTATAAAATTAACTGCGCGTGTGAAAATTTATTAGACCTGGCGTGCCTGACGCGCAGTTAATAAATGGACTGCAAAGGGTTAATTGAACTTACTAAAGAGGCTCACAGATGATAAAGTGAACGAAGCAAACTGAAGGAGTTTTTATAGATTTATCCACTGCATTATGTAAAAACCCTGTATTAATACAGGGTTTTTATCCACTGCATTATGTAAAAACCCTGTATTAATACAGGGTTTTACCCTGTATTAAATCCCTGATTGTATCTCAGCAGGAAATTACGAGCAAACGAGGTAACATATGCCATAGTAGAGAAGGAGTGTCTCGCTATTAAATGGGCAATAGAGACACTAAGATATTATTTATTGGGATGAGAATTTGTATTGGTTACTGTGACAGAGGCAGAATGATTCTTGGTGATAAATCTCCCTCCCGACCTGTGAGGGCGCTGTGTAAAGGGAACAGAGTGTCCTGGACTGGATGGCCAGACAATTCATTCCCTGGGTTAGGTGGAAGTCGGCCATCTAGAAAGGGGGCGGAGCTATGGTACACCAAGTCATCGACCCGGAAGGGAAACGATGTGGCGGCCACAGATTGGTGGAGCGGTTGCAATCGTTAACCAAGGGGCCGTGACAGTACATAAGGGGACGTAGCAAAGTGATCCTTTGTATGGTTAATGTTGAACTGGAAGGAGAATTGTATTGGTATCGTTTTGTTATTATATAGTGTTTAGTTTGTTTTGTTGTGTCTAAAATCTACTTGTTTGTTCTTATTAGACGGCTAATACGATCCGGAGCTGTCGCTACAGGCCAGCACTAAACCCGGACAACACTGCACCATTGTACACAGATAAAATGTATTTCACCACGAGCACTATAGCACTCACTCTGGACTTGTGAACGTGTTTGTCTTTGTGTGTGTTTGTGGCAGGGCGGAAGCCCTACACATGGGAAATATGTAGTTTTATTGTATATTTTTGGGTCAATTGTTGTAAATAGATTGATTTAATTAATTGTTTAACTGATGCTGTTCTCCGCCGGGGACAATTACCTGTCTGCATGGAGCAGCAGCTGAAAGCAATGAGCTGTTCCAGCAGGCAGGTGGGTGTGTCTCGGCAGAGCGTTAGTATAAAAACATAGAGATCACTGTGATCGGGGCTGCTGTTTTCACGGCACCTTTGATTTATAGTTTGTTGTATTGTGTTTTATTTTGAGTGTTTGTACAGTCATGTATTGTCCTCTGTGCGCTACCATCGCTGGTGGCGTCACATGACATTATTCTTTACTTTTTGTTTATGTTTATTGATTAAATCCCGTGCGCCTGTGTCGGCGTATCAACATCAATCTCTACCTCAGTCTCTTCTGTGTTCTCCTCGGCCGCCTGAGGCAAGTATACCAGGACTTTACCATAGTGTTCTACTTTATTATTTACAAACTGTGTCTTATTATTTCGGGACTGCAACCTGTTGTTTTGAAACACATTTCTGTATATTGCCTGGGATTATTCTTTGTGGTCGCCAGACCAGGATTATAAAATAAAACCTGTTTGGATCGTGAACTTTGTTGTCTGTCTTCTGTTTCATAATCACATCACCACTACACTTGTGCACTGCAAGCCACTTTGCCACAATGGTCCATTTCGAAGGAACCGTCAGAAAAGACCATGTTGTCAAATATATACCAGTCTTGATCATATTTTTGTCAATAGCAATTTTGAATAGTTGTATAGGCAGTTTTCAAACCTGTCGCGTCACCTCTGTGTCGCTTCTGGTGTGTATGGTCATGTCACTGCAAATGTATCTTGTCGCCCAATAAAAAATCGCATCATGTCTGGTGCATGGAGGCTTTAACTCTCTGGCTCATTCCAGGATGTTACCTTTTTAAGAGAGTACCCAGAACAATTATATAGGAAGAGTTACCTTTAGCTGATCTTCTGTACCAGGACATGATGTATTAAATAATTATCAAGTTTCCTTTCTTAAATGTACCAGATACTAGTACTGTACTAATAATCCAATACAAAAAAATTACTAAAATGTCCACAAATTCCATCAAATAGGGGTTAAACACATTGCAGTGTTATCAGTTGTGACAGCTTTAATTTAGCATGAAGACCCTGCCTTAAAAGATATTCCTTCAAAATATCAGATTTTTTACAGTAAAGTGAATACAACAAATGGTTCCCCAATACAGAGGGGAATAGAAGGGAAAGAACACAGAAAAAATCATTCCAATTACTTCTGCATTTATTTATTATTGATTATTTGACTGATTGTGTTTGAAATGTGGAATATAAAACTGGTACTTAACTGTATTTCACAGACTGGTGAGTGTGTTCTCCTACCAAGTAGTATGTCAAGGCTGACCTACATTAGATTCAATTTAGATTTAGATTAAACTGGATTAGATTTAGAAGTCCAACATGTCAAGAAATCTCTACAGACGAACAGTCTTCCTATGAGCCTCATTAAACTACTCTCCAGGTTGAAAATGAAACTCTTTTTAGTCTACAATATTAGATATAGTTAGAATGGCTATGTATTACTGTTGAATGGCTGTGTGACAGGGCAAAGTCCCTGCACAGTAAAATATGTGTTCCCTTTCAATTCGAAGACGACCACCAACCAATACTTTTGGGTTATGCCTGCCTTAGGTAAGTATTCGCTTAGCATTTTATGTCAGAGCTGCTGATAGGCCTCTCCATGGAGTGACATTCTCGGTCCCGCCTGCCGAGGGAATAAGTAGTCGCTCCGCGGAGCTCACTTCCTCTTTTGCATCGAACCCGCGAATGCGAGTGATGCGACCTTGCAAGGTTTGGTGGTCGTCTTTCAGGGAACCAGGGTTATGGTAAGTAACCTAACATTCCCTTTCAATTCAAAGATGACCACCAACTAATACTTTTGGGAAAGTATACCAGAGCCGTCGCGAGGGAGCGTGAGCGGACAGCATATGAGGGACGCCTCGCTACCGCCAACTAGTGTTGGTGGTGCGTGCGTGCACCCTCAAGGACCCTTGTGCATAATGAAGGCATAGAGGGATGTACCACACTGATGCGGTGGAACCTGGTGAATGTATGCGGAGTAGCCCAGCTAGCCGCAGTACAAATGTCAGTCAATGATGTGCCTCGAAAGAGCGCCCATGACGTGGCTACCCCTCTAGTAGAATGCGTGGCCATCCTCCCTGTTGCCTCATTATAAGCAGTTGATACTGTGTCCACAATCCAGTGGGTCAGTCGCTGTTTCGAGAGGGCTTGCCCTAGGGTCCCTTCACCATAGCAAACGAAGAGCTGGTCAGACTGATCTCTCAATTCCCTCACCAGGCAGAGAGAATTCAGTTTCCTATCCTCCTCTGAATCAAAGGGAGGGGGATGGGAAGCCTCTAATTCCACTGACTGGTTCAAGTGAAAAACCATAATCACCTTGGGTAGGAATGCAGGGTTCGTGTGTAACGATACTGTTTCCATTATCCCAGACGCGTATACAGGAATTGTGCACAGCCTGCAGCTCACTGACCCGCTTAGCGGAGGTGATGGCCAATAAAAAGGCTGACTTCATAAGAGATATTTCTGCTCTATATAATGAACGTTGTTTGCATTATACAATTATCCACATTGAAATGCAATGCACAAGACTTCAGGACCATGCAGCTTCATGCAATTAAGCAAAATATGCATTTAGACGATAAGGTTATCATACAATCACAGAAAAGATGCATTGAAAATCGGGGGTTAGTGTGAATTGCCTGAGCGGCCAATACATATGTTTAAAAAGGGATTTTTTTTTTTTTTTTTAAACCCAACCCCCACAATCTTTTTCTGGAATAGATCATGATAATTAATCTACACGTAAACACAACAGAGAAGCACACAGAATATATATATATATATATATATTATATATATATATATATATATATATATATATATATATATATATATATATATATATATATATATATATATATATATATATGTATATAGTAGGATAATTTAAATATAAAAAACAATACAAAAAATAACATGGATATATTTTCTAATACAAACCTGTCATTGTAGATGGCTAGTTTCTGTTGTAGATGAATACCCAAGGTTTAGAAAGTATGGGGATGCTTTCAGAGAATACTATGGAGATTAAAATGGCCAAGTCAAGTACATCATTTTTTTTAAGAGTAGTGCCTGGTACATTAAAAAGTAGAGGGCTATTTTAGCCCATATTGTGCATTGCTTGACTTTGACCTTTTTGAATAATTTTTTCATAGCAGTTGTTTTTTCTATACAATTTTGTTTATAACATCATCCCTTTTTTGGGATATCTTAAAACAAAACTCTCTCTACAGCAGTTACTGCATTGTGTAATATTTCTTAATACTCATCAATTAAGGTTTAACTTAAGTGTTATATTACAGTACATGACAGTGATACATGCAAAGGATACAAAGCTTTCAGTATTTTCAGCCTTTTTGTTAATGGTGAATTGGTTATATTTTATCAGTTAATTTTTAAGGCTTATTTTGTGTTCATAAATGTTTTGTGTACTGATATGTGTATATTTTAAAAGTATTTATTTCATTGTCACTCCAATTGTCTCATTTTGTTTTATATGTTTATACCTGGCTGCGCATATGAGTACCATTTTTGTTGAGAATTTCACCCCTAAGGATAACCATGGATAGCTAGATAGCTGATTCCTTATTTCTCTAAAATAAAGGTTGATCATCCCTTTTACCTAATCATTTATGAATATTCTTTTTTTAATTGAATGAAAGACATTGATGAAGGCATACTACAGTCTTTTGGGGAGTTTGTTTTCTCTTAATCTTCTATTCATGTATGTTTCATGTGGTAAATATAAACTTCTGAATGGACGATCTTACATTTAAACATGTGTACATTAGAGTTGGGGGAGGGGGGATGTCTGGTAGTCGTAGTTTTTCTCTTAGTACAGCATGGCTCAGTTCTCATTAGACATGCATGTGAAGGAACAACTATCTGGGAAATGTCAGGTTTAAAATTGGTAGTTTATAATCAATAGTTTGCTATAGGGAGTTTCTCATTGCTCTGACTATGGATTTAGGTCATAGGTCAATATAAGGTTGGTCCCTGCCTCTAATGCCTATCAGGGGAGGAATATGGTTTACAAATGATCTGCCTTGCAATCAAGTACTGGGTTCTGTTTCTAAAGGGTGAAGTCAGTTTTGATTAAAAACAACAGACACTACTGAGGTGTATATAAACAAACAAGGAGTTCCAAGGTCTGTTTCATTGTACAGACGTAATGCAAAATATTTGTGGCTGCTGATAAAGATAAATGTTCATTCAACCTTGTTTTACGTATCCCCCAATTCAGTACTCTCTTGGAGACAATTTTCAAAATTCAGGAGGTACAAATCTCTGATTTGTCAAGGTGGGGTTTGGTACAGCTATGGATTTGGTACAGCCATGTGTTCGATTTCCTGTCAAACCTCACCTACTGTTTCAACATCAGAGGTAGTTGTTTCATTCGTTTATGCAGACTGGAACCTAAAGTTATCTTGGTTATTGGAAAGGGTCACTCATAAATGAAGGTTCCTGTTTTCACTCTGTTCGGCCATTTGAGTTCAGAGAAAAGGGGAGTAGAATTATCTTTTGATGTGCAAATAGGGATATTGATTCTTTTAAAGGCAACTGTGTCTGACATTTTGTTTATTCTACAAGGTTAACTTGATTCTGGGCTATTTCA
Organism: Acipenser ruthenus; assembly: GCF_902713425.1. Taxonomy (NCBI): domain Eukaryota; kingdom Metazoa; phylum Chordata; class Actinopteri; order Acipenseriformes; family Acipenseridae; genus Acipenser; species Acipenser ruthenus. The sequence continues at coordinate 11,969,484 of NC_081207.1, read as the reverse complement.
ATTCCATGTTAAATCAAAAATAATATCACATTCCTTTTGTCCGAAAACCCCATTCCTAAGCTGAACAAGCTACAGTGAGTGACACACACTTGTTATGTATGTTCACTATTATCTGACTAGACCAGAACATGCCCTTTAGATTTACAGATTGTGCTATTGATGTTGATGTTTTATGGTTGTCTATTTTTTTTTTTTTTTTAATTTAGTCGTTGCCAATTAGTTTTTATTATTTTCTCCCCAATTTGAAATGCCCAATTATTTTTAGGCTCAACTCACCGCTACCACCCCTGCGCTGACTCGGGAAGGGCGAAGATGAACACACGCTGTCCTCCGAAGCGTGTGCAGTCAGCCGCCCGCTTCTTTACACTCTGCAGACTCACCGTGCAGCCGCCTCAGAGCTACAGTGTCGGAGGACAACGCAGCTCTGGGCAGCTTACAGGCAAGCCCGAAGGCGCCCGGCCAGACTACAGGGGTCGCTGGTGCGCAGTGAGCCGAGGACACCCTGGCCGACCTAACTCTCCCTCCCCCCGGACGACGCTCGGCCAATTGAGCGCCGCCCCCTGGGAGCTCCCGTCCACGGTCGGCTGTGGAATAGCCTGGACTCGAACCGGCAACGTCCAGGCTATAGAGGTCATCCTGCACTCTAGCGAGTGCTTTTACTGGATGTGCCACTCGGGAGCCCCTTTGGTTGTCTAAGTTTAAATGTGATCTAATCCTATCCCAAGGTATTCTAAAATGGAAAGTAATCTAATGTATGGGTTTTAAAGTTTAGATTCCAGTATTATAATTTTTTTCTCATTAAATACAATTCTATTTATTTTTTAAAAATATAATTGTTTTCTATTTGTCAAATATGTAGACACCCACTAATGTTGCTGAGTAAAATTTTGTTCAACCAGATTGAACAGGAGTATATAAATGCCCTTTATGCAGATACTCATTAATCTGATTGGATATTAGTTTTTCAAACAGTTGAGGTTGTCAGAATTGAAACTGGCCTATGATTATTTAAATCTAGTCTCTGCTTCTTTATGCACAGTAGTAACTGCTGCCTGCTTCCATTCCTCTGATAGTTCATTATACATTATGTTGGTCAGGCCCCCGGCTCCAGTTCCCAAGAATATAAGAACATAAGACACATTTGGGAACGAGGAAAGGCCATTTGGCCCATCAAGGCTCGTCTCTTGTTAGCACACCATTCTCCCCTACTCGGGGGAGCTAATTTAAAAACACGGAGTCTCGTCTAAAATGTTCCCAGCGTTTTAGATCCTACTACTTCACCTGGTAGGCTATTTCATGCATTTATAACTCTCTGGGTAAAAAGGTGCTTCCTACCTTCTGTTCTAAACTTTTATACTCAACTTCCACTTATGCCCTCTTGTTCTTCTCTCTGCTAAATTTGAAGTTGTGTCTTGGGTTAGCTTTATCTACACCATTTATGATTTTAAACACTTCAAGTCCCCTCTTTCCCTTTTTTCTAGGCTGAAGAATTTTTATTATTTTAACCTATTTGTGTTCCTGTTATTTCTACTGTGGTTTAAATTTACTGGTAATGACATTTGATCCACAGCTTCATGGTTTTCACTAAATTCATTTGTGAAACAATACAGGCATGACCTGGGTGATTTATCTTTAGGTAACACATGTTTCTTTCTATATATGGTATCTTAATTCATCAAAGGCACCCAACCAACAGTCTCCCTAATTTGCGTATTATGACAATCAAAATAATTACAAGTTCTGGTGCATGCACACATTATTGAAGATGATAATGGGTAAATTATCATCTTCAAGGATATATAGTTCTATAGGATGAATGAAGATTATATACATACTGTTGAAATAAACACATCTACTGTAATACAGGTGAGTAATTACACTTTATTAGCTTGTTTCACAGACCCTGAAAAGCACTAATTCTGGACTACCTTACCTAAGGTTATATTTGGTCTGTGAAACCAGCTGTATATCATTTTGGGGATGGATGCAGAGGGACTCAGATTGCTTCCTTAGACTTATTTCAGTCTACTAAAATGCTAAATATAAAAAAAAGTTTTCACCACATTTTTTCTAAGTTTTAGCTGGGAGAATGCATTTTAGTAAAATGTCAATTCAGGTGGTAAACTAAGTGAATGTGTTTAATGCCTTCAGTTCAGTGCATGACTTCATATTTTTCAGAAATGCTCCAAACTAAGCGATAACTGAATAAGGTCATATACAGAAGTCTAGACATCAGAAATGCTGCTTAACCGTGACCGGGAGTTCCCAGGGGGCAGCGCACAATTAGCCCATATTTTGTAATGATTACAAATAGGGGTTAGAGAAGGGCTGATGAATTAAAGGAAAGAACTTAAGATAGGAGTGTGGAAGACATATACATTTCTTTTGCATTTTGAGTTCATGGAAAAATGGATGTGCTTTATTTGATTATGTAGTTTATTTAACTGGACATTAATCCTAGTATAAGAAGCATACAACATTGAAAATAAATGTTATTTAGGGTAAAACAAACAAACAAACAAACAAACAAACAAACAAACAAATACAAAACAGGAGTAATTATAGAAAATGTGATTATAGGATAATTTCATCTTACTAAATTAATAAGGCATGCCTTATTCCAGCACAGTGGAAAAATGGCCCAATAAGAGTTGACTGCACTTGATTATGATGGTTTAGCCTGTCGTTTATTCATCTGATGTCCGATGCAACACCTCCAGCAACACATATCCCTAACCCTAACTGTAAATCACAATTTTACCTTAAACCCTTAACTTGATACTATTCGATTGTAAAATGAATATTACTTTATATTCTTTATAGAATAGAAGCACTTAAATGTTTGTATGTTCTTGGAGCTTTAGTAATGGACAAATCGTCGATCTGCCAAGGCAATGCAGCCTTAATGATGACTGCTATAAACTATGAATTACACTATTATTTTAACAATTGAATCACAAATCTGTTTTTCTTTTAATTTTTAGTTTTTCATTTTAATTGTACTGAATTCATAAAGCATTGGCATACAGTTAAATGCACAGTGCTGAATACATTTACTGACACTTTCATTCTTTATTAAGGTCCATTGTGTCTATAGAACAGCCCTCAGACTGTATGTGTCAAAATAATCTATGAATTCTAAATGCATTTTTACAGAGCATCTTGCAGTTCAAGGACAGATGGCAGTAATGAATTCCCTATTCTTATGTTGCTTTCATACGCAGAGCTTTTTGTAGGGTTGAATAAACCATTCTACAATAAGCTGATTATATAAGATGTCATAAATTAGAGTTACTTATTCAATGTATTATTTGCTCAGCTTTGAACACTACAACATTATACAGCAAACATGGTAGTAGTTCCTGTTATAATGATGTATTGTCCTTCACCAAAAAATACATTGTATTGAGGGATCCTGTCCTTCAAGTAAAATCATGCTTTGTTCACCATTGATTCATACAACGATTTCATAAATTTCAAATTAGCAGCTCAATGAATGCAGGATTGCGTAAGTGATGTCTCATCATGGATTGCATATTATATAATGTATATAGTTTGCTACATCCAGTATGTTAACTTATTAGATATATCAAAAACTGCTTCTTTTCAGTTTGGATGTTAGAAGATAGAGTCCAAAGTTTGATGGCATTCAATGGTGTGTCAGCTGTGAAGAATCATCCATGAGTTAATTACTTCATATATTTTGATATTTAGGACACTCCTTAAAAAAGACCTTAAAAATGATGGTTCATGCGGAGATCCAAATTATGTAAAGTAAAACTGAGCACTGATCCCTGTTTCTGTAGTCGACAAACCATTTTAATGTGTGCACAATGGTTTGAACCTTTTAAATGTGATTTTCAATTGAGGGCATTTTTAGCCCTCAACATGAGACTGTTCTTGCATTACAAATGCAATAATGTTTACAGATTATTTAAAACATACCTGTACACGCTATAGCATAGCCTACGGATGATACATTCATATGGCTTCAGTTTGGTATTTCTGACCAGTTCACTTTGATGATCTGCAGTGCACACCTTCATTGGGGTTTATTTCCATCTCCCAATCCCAGTATCCCACCATCTTTGGCAGTATGGCATGGCGAATCCGTGCCTGAGTTTGCACCAGTTGCTATAAAGGGACCCTTTGGGTTGTGAAGGCATAATGATAGAAGGAAATATTGGAACAACATGTCAACTCTGTCATATACAATTAAGTATGTATGGATAGCTTTTTTACATTTCGTGTATCATTTTATAAATATTCTGATAGTCGGACAGAACCAGAATAGAAAAGCATGAAATAGATTTAACAGAATAAATTCAGGAATCCTGTCATCTTTTTACGAGCTTGTAGAATTAATCTTCTATTGAGAACTCCGATTCCAGGAAAAAAATACCCACTGACTACTGCTGTGCTGCTGACCTTAAAATGTCATCATTGTATTGTTTAATACCATCATTAAAATATCTTTACCAAACAAGATGAAATGTCTCAGTAATCCCAGAGTTCAAGAAAGAGTATTTTTCAGATGAAGAAATCATGCTCATGAAAAAACTTAACATTTTATACCTCTTTAGACCATACTTTGATAGAGGGCTGGTATATCTAAGCATAATGGGTTTGATTCTTTCGCAAGGCTAACTACTTCCACCAACATCTCAGGCATGTCTTATTTAAGGCTGAGAAAGGCTTAGTGAGATGTGTGCAATATTCTTGAAATGCAGGTCTGCTAATTAAGGTACACTGCATGGAACCATACAGCGATTTACCAATATTATCTTATGTACGCATCCTGGTTAAAAACAAACTACAGGTGAATGGGAAAATATACAGAAAAAAGACATTTTGAAAATGATATTTTGCTCATTATATATCACATGGTATTCTTTGACAGTTTTCTTTAATGATTTTTATTTTAAAAATTACAGACATAAACCAGCTCCTGGTTCCAATAGGGTAGTCAAACTGTCAATCTTAAATCAAGAGATATAAAAAACAATCCAGGGAGAACGTGTGCGTGACACCAGTCTCTAACTAAGCAAAGCATTAAGCATTCGTCATTGGCTGTGTTTCCAACAACAATAGAACACTCCCATCACAATAACTAGATAATAAATATATAACTAGAAAATAAATAACAGTAAGGGCCTGCGGCAGAGTGGTTGCAATGATGACGTCACGGACCAGGAAGGAGCAACACATAAACATAGAAGGGCGGTGGTAAAACTGAGCGCTACGGCGCTCAGCTATTTTATTAAATAATGATAAAACAAAAGATTTGAACAAATACAAAACACTAAACAAAAGGGCTCGTTGACCAAACAAATAAGTATCGTGCCATCACGCTTAGCAGTTGTTTTTTTTACTTTTAATCTCCTCTCTCTCTCTCAAAACCCGTCTCGCCTCTGACACTCTCCCCGAGGGTAGAGAGCTGCAGGTTTATATACAGCGACCATCTCCCTATTAGCAACAATTAATCAATGAATTAACTCGGGAGATGGTCACCGTCTGCACGAGTCTAATACGGATGTGTGACTGTCAGCTAGTTAAATAAATCACTAGCTGATCAGCCACGCATCCTCATGAGGTTTTTAAAAATACAAAAACAATAACAAATAACCGGCGCTTCGCCATCATATAAACATAAATCATAATATAAATAAATAATAAACAAAGGGGCGAGACACTTCGCCACAGGGCCTCATTTACTAAGCGGCAGTAATTTGGCCAGAATTGCGGGAGGAAAATTGAGATGACTGTGCTTGGTGTTTCCCAAAGTGTCACGCCCTATTTACTAACTAAATAGAAGCAAAAATACCGGTTGGAAAAATTGTAATTAGCATACAAATTGTGGGTGGCAACAGGTCTGAAGTTGCTCACAGTACTTATTCTATTGACAGCAAGTGCAGGAGCCTACTTACTGGTGGTGGCAGGGATAAAAATATGAGAGATAAATGAAAATATGCTTAAATAATTTAGTTTCAATTTAAAATTATATTTTATTGTTTACGCGTCCTACAACAATGTGAAGCCTACAACGCATCAGCATGGTTTGTTTTGTACTGTAATATATGTAGGATAGAAAAAAGCCTGCTAGGTACTCGTCTGATTTTACTACTGTACTGTTTAAGCCTGTTGTACATTTTGTTCTATATTTTTACATAATGTAATGTGTATTAATACTATATATATATTCAATGGAAAAAATTTCATTAAAGTAATGTTAAGGTTTGGTTGCAAAAGTACAAAATGTTAGGAAATTGCAAGTTAAAGTAGCCACGCAACCTTAACTCTGCACCCTTATGTGTATATATCCTGTCACACTTGACATCACATATGGCATTATCAATGACATTGGCAATGACATCACTAAGCACATGACAAATTTTCCCCAAAGACTGGTCACATACATTGGGAAATTATAGTCCTTGTGTTTGGTAACATGTTGTGGTAGTGTCTTGGTATACTTGCCTCAGGCGGCCGAGGAGAACACACAAGAGACTCAGGTAGGGAGATTGACGGTGTTACACTGACACAGGCGCACAGGATTTAATTAATAAATACAAACAAAAAGTAAACAATAATGTCATGTGACGCTACCAGCAATGGTAACACATAGATAGGGGTCTACTTAAATCGCGGTAAATTTACGTATTTTTGACGGGTATGTTGCGGAATAAAATTTAGGATTTCGCGGACATTTCCCGAACCTGTTTAAACATTAAATGAACCTAAGTAGACAGTATTTTTAGAACACTATAAAGCCTAAAAATAGTGGTACTTGCTTCCTTACTAAAACAGAGAGCTGTCATTTGTTAAAGGCGAGTATGCAGCATCCCCCTGCATTTGACTTGCCCATACATTGAGACTGCACGTTCTGCATCCACTGAATTGGTTGAAAGTTAAGGCAAAGCTTTGCCAAGTTATACAGATGTGGAAATCGATTAGAAACAGCCCAAAAACTCGGTTACACAAGGGCATTTGGCATACTTTAATAAAGTCAATGTATGCAGCACGTTTGTTGTCATGTTATTTGTCCAATCCAATAATTTATTTTATTAGTACCGAGTCAAAACAAAGAAGACATGGCTATTCGGGTCTAAAATTCCAACTGTAAGCAGCCGGTTGAAGTGAGGTGGCTGTGCTGGATCGTTTTTAGTACTGATTTAACTTGCAGACAGGAATACTTTTTGTCTGCACTGACTTTCCAGTTTGGTTTCTGAAAGCTGTTTATTTTACGTTCTGTTCAGCAGCCTCTTTGGTAGCCTTTTGTTTAATGTGTGATTCTGAAGCTAAACAGCGATCGATCATATTTTCTCCAAATACACATTAAGATATGGAAAACAATTACCTCAGTCTGCATGTACAGTTTATTTGGGAAATATCTTGAAATGATCATCAGCCAAAATATTCTTTGCTGTTTTTGTCGTCCATTTCTACTATTTAACCTCCAATGCTGAAAACTAGATTTTAGCAACCTAAATCAAAACAATGCAGCACCAACTTTGTCCCACCCCTACTGCACAGTACAGATCACATAAAAGCAGTAAAGATGCACTGATAGGCTGATTAAAACTTTGTCATTTGAATAGTAAACAAGAACATTAACTGCTTTGGAGAATTTCTTTTGTAAATGTTACTTTTTGTTTTTTGTTTAAGTGCAATGCACACGGGACGGCGAAGGAATAAAAAAGGGCTATCTACAGAAGGAAGATACGTAGTTTGCGTCGCTTGCGTTGTGCAGTAGTTCATTTAAACGAGGTTTCTTTTTTTTCCTCTCCATACTTGTTTGTATGCATTGGCCCCCAAGAGGTGAATTTCACGGTGACCCCTCAATTTCACGATTTCCGTGAAATCGAGATTTAGGTAGGTCCCTACACAGAGGACGGTACAAGACTGTAAAAACACAAAAAATAAAAACACAATACAACAATCTATAAATCAAAGGTGCCGTGAAAACGGCAGGCCTTGCAGCAGCCCTGATCACAGTGATCTCTATGTTTTTATACTGACGCTCCGCTGAGACACGCCCACCTGCCTGCTGGAACAGCTGATTGCTTTCAGCTGCTGTTCCACGCAGAAAGGTAGTGGTCCCAAACCGAGCGTCTAAATCAGTGGTGGCCAATACATCAAACACTGCGATCCATTTTGGTGTCTCTCAACGGGCTCCGTGATCCACCAGTAAACTATGACCACAATTAATAGCTGGATTTAATATACTAGTGTCCAATACGTAAGATAGCAATAATAAAACAAAACAACCACAACAACAAAAATGTAACAAACACATGTGCGCCTAAGTTTAAAAAAAAAAAAAAAAAAAATAGACACGCACTGAAAAATTTAGGGGCACACACACAAAAAATTGATAATAATTATAATAATACATTTTTGCTCAAATGTATTGTTGAACATCTACAGATCTTTTTTTTCCTTTGTTACATAACACTTGTGCAGTTCAATATTTTTGCATCAACAAAATTAACAAGGGACAACTTTTTTTTTGTTTTAACTGCCTGGTAGCATGTTCCTCAGAATGTGCTACTTGCCTGTTTATGGTAGCGGGATGGTCTGCCTCTCCGCACACAGTGCCGTTTTGAAGCACTGTGTTTAATGTATTTTCATGTTTGAACTTCTAGCTCCCTGTTAAAAATGCAGTCTTGCTTGCCATCAGTTCCCTTGCATCCTGATAAAACGGGCAAAACATAGATTTTTTTAACATTGTCAAACTTAAGCCAGGGGAAATCTTTTAGCCACTGTTGGTTGAACTTGTATTTTACAACTGTGAACATGCTGTAACTAACTTGAAGTTCCCTGTTCTCTTTCATCTTGTGACATACCTGTATTGCTCATTTCTTGTAAAGACGCTGACATATACGAATTTGTTATTTTCCTCATCTTGGTTTGACAAACTGTCTGGAAACGAGTAGCCATCGCACTGATAAATCAGTGAAATTGGGGGGTATGGGATTTGTAGTTTTTAATGTGTGATTAACAGTGGGCAGTGGACACCAATAAACTACATTCCCAGAGTAAATTACGATTGAACTGAGTTTAGATCCGACTGTGAGGTTTTTTTTTGTTTTGTTTTATACTTTTCAGCTAAAAAAATAAATCATGTTTATTGTTTATAGTAAACCTTTAGGAATTTCTAGTCACTACGTGCGCCTAAATTAAAATGAACGTTCGCAGTATTTTGTTAGTCTCATATGCAGAAACTGTTGGAATATTTTCATCTATGCTACTGGACGACACAGAAGGCTCTGCCCATCAACCAAAACAAAAACTGTTGCATGCTTATATATTAGTGCTTGTTCTGATTTGTCCCGAGACGTCAGAGAACGTGAGTGATGGCTTTGGCAGCAACGGCTGGAGTGAAGGTAGAAACTCCTCAAGTGGCTGGCTCGCCTCCTCAGGCTATGGGGGCCGGAGCTCCTCCTCTCTTCCAACGCTCAGCAGGATGCACTTCCCTCATTGGACCGGGCTCCTCCCTCCCAGTTAAAGGTATTTAAAGGTTGTTTGGGTAGATTTTTTCAGTAGTATTATGTTATACTCACTTCATTACTTGCATCATTTTTATCCCAAGGGGAACTTCGGAACTGAGTGTTCTGGGCAGTTTTATGAATAAAGATAGGTATTTATTGTATTGTGAAATAAAGGTTGGTTTGGGCGGGGTTTTTGTCAGCACTATGGTGCTATTTATAATTATTTATTTGGTTTACGTTATTTTCCAAAGTGAGCTACAATTAGTTATTTTACATACAAATTCTGGTACCCATTTATACAGTTGGGTTTTTACTGGAGTAATACATTGGTATTGAACCCAGGACCCTCCGAGCAACAGTCCAGAGCCCTAACCCAGGGGTGGGCAATCCCAGTCGTAGACAGCCATTGCCCCTCCTGGTGTTTGTTCCAACTGACCAATTAAGCTTCTAATAAGCACATAATTGGTCCAATTAAGTAATTTAGGGTACAGTTAGAACAAAAACCAGGAGGGACACCGGCCCTCCAGGACCGGTGTCATGGGAAATAAGTAGCCTCTTGCCTTTTTGCGTATGCACGACATTCTAAAATTAAAGGGGAGGTTCGTGTCGTGGTCATTTTAAGTGAAAAAAATGGTATTATTTTAATAATACACTTTGTAATATGACATACTGTTAAGTTCATTATTATAATTGAAGGAATAGACTATTTTTTTTATATAATCTACAGTTATTATTATTTAATCTGAACAGTTAACTTTACCTTATCATAGTTTACAAAGACATGGTAAATTCTCACACCAGAGTTAAAAGACAATTTTTCATTTTACATTTTGATTCCGTCCTACGGATGAGACGTACTGAGCTCAAGTGACCCTGCAGCAGTTGTTATTGATTCATAGCTCACCCCCTAGTCTCTGTAAGTCGCTTTGGATAAAATCGTCTGCTAAATGCCCGAATAATAATAATAATAATAATAATAATAATAATAATAATAATAATAATAATAATAATAATAAACCTTGGGTAGTGAATTTAAGTTGTTCATGTTACAAATATTAAAGTAAAATACATAAAAATACATAAATGCATTATGTGTATGGGGCAAATCAAGAATTAGTAAGCATTTATTGTGCAATTTATTTTTATGTGCAATTATCAGGGGCACGATTCTATCGTGAGCACAAAAAAACACGACATGCAGGTACACTTTTCCTAATAAGTGTCATGTGTTTTGTTTTAGTCTGTAATTGTTGCAATCAACCTACTGTAAATAACATCAAATATGTTGCTGATTCTTCACAGCCACCTCTGTCTGGATTGTTGGGCACAGTTTTGTGCACAGGAGGTGGAGCAACGTGCCAGGAGAACACTCGGGCTGGTTCTGCAGCTGCCAAGCACCTCTGTCCGCTGGTTCGGATGGAGGGGACTGAGATGGCACATTTTTTAAAAATGTTGTTTATGATTTAATTTTCAATTCCACTGTTTTTTGAACCCGATATCCTGGCGATCCATGCTGCAGGCAATGATTTAGGACAATTGAAAAGCGTGGAATTAATTCGAAGAATGAAAAAAGATTTAACAAATTTGCATGAGCTCTTTCCAGAAACAAACATTATTTTCTCGTGCATCACCCAGAGACATATTTGGAAAGATGTGAAATCATCTCCAAAAATAAACAACTGGGTGAACAATCTAATTTCGGATTTTGTAAGGGGTTTGGGAGGGGGTTCAATATGGCATCCTGAAATTAAATATGATGAGGTTGGGCTTTTTAGGGGGGGTGGTGTCAGTATGAATGACACATGTAAAGCTATATTCCTAAAAAAAAAAACTCCAGCATGGAATTAAACCACGCCTCCTGTAAATATGTTATCCTTTCCTTCCCATAACCACCATTACACCTTTGTCTTTGTTTTATTGTATTATTTTATGTTGGTTTTTAAAAAAAAAAATATGTCTGTTATTAATTAATGGGCTTAATTTATGATATTTTGTGATATATATGCTGCATGATATCTTTATATATGATACATGTGAAATCTTTCAAATTATAAAGCAAGGTCATTAATTAAGTTATTCTTAAACTGCTGGCGTACAACATAAAAATAATAACAACAAAATCTAATAACTGTAGGTGAAGAATGAGTTCTTACGCAGCTTTACATAGTAATTTTCACATTTTTCTTGAAATATCACTAATGGAGACTTTTATTGTAGAAGTGAGGATCAGTGCAATTTACAGTGATATTAATATAACTTAGTTTAAAAGGCACCTTCAAAAGCCTAAATACTTCCTTCGGGTATGACAAGAACGACATTTTTGAAAGTAGTAAACGTTTGACAAGAAGTGATTTAAACTACACACAAATATAAATTATACTAACAAAAATACATTTTTAAAACCTGTATTTTTGTGTCAGAGAGTACATGTCTATGTAACAGTTAAACAGGGTGGTCTGATCATGATAGTGGGTGTTTTAGCAGTGCAGGGACTAGAGATTTGATTGAAATGTGAATGAATGCAGCCATGCATCAAAACATTCTACAAAGTAAAATGAAACCATGTGTTTGTAGGGTGATTGGCAGAAACCTTATCTTCCAACATGACAATGACCAAAAGCATACAGCTAAGTCAACTCTGGAATTCTTGAAGGAGATAAAACTTCTAGAATGGTTGTAATAAAAGCAAAAGGAGGACAGACACAATACTATAGCAGGGGTGCTAATACTTTTTTTCATTAACAAATATTTTAAATTACTTATTAATTATGTCTATGGTAGTTGTTCAGCTACCACAAATTGTGTGAACTACAACACGTGACATGACGTTTTATTTTTCTTAATACACCACGGATAGGGATTTATTGTGAAAGTGAGAATTAAAGATTTTCATGGAGGGAGAGCGATCCAAACTGTAATATGCAAGTGTGTCAGCGAGTACGTGTCTATCATGTAACGCAGCCACCATGTTAACTAGTACAGATGCCCATAATAAATCATTTAATTTGCTTAAAGCACATTATGTGCAGTAAGCCAATCATTCTGTGTGTTCTTCTATTATGCATTCTGTATAAATTAAAAGTTTACAGCTTTAGCCCACCTTCTCATGTGCAGACTTGATTAAAAATGACAAAAACAGTATTCTGTGTATGAAGAGAAGTGTTCGTCCCATTCATATTATTGGAAAAGTTCAAAATCTCCGAGCAAACATACAGTGGTATTATAGCTTAGAAAAAATAATAATTGTTAGTTATGGGACTTGAGCACTAAGAGTATGAGGGCCACGTCCCAGGAGGATAAGTAAGGAAGTAAGACAGAGCAGGAAGTAAGACAGAGCTTTTTCTTGAGGCAAGATATAGCGCATGAGCTGCGAAAGAATAGTGTGGTCAGTGGTCCCCTCTGACCTCACTAAGAACCTGTCTAGTTAATGGAACTCTAGATCAGGGAAGTGAGACTCACTATCCCCCCACAGCACCAAACTTTTTTTTCATGTCTTTTACAGTCTCCACTGACATAAGTGGCTTTCTCTCTTTTTTTAATTTCTCAGTATTTCAAGTAGAGTAGCCTGAAACAATGATAGAAACTTAACCCTATGCCCATTATTTGGCTATAAAACAATATATACAGTATATCAACTAGTAAAAACATATTTAACACTGCATAATGTTGACAAATTAATGTTTACTTGACTATTTCTTATATGAATATAACTACCAAATTTATACTCACATATCCAGTTTGGCTGTCATCCCTTAATCTGAACATCACATGGTCTGGATACCTAAATATACAGATTAGAAAAAAATATATATGAATTTTAAGTGATAAAAGAAAAAAATATATTTGAAAAATAATGTTATGAAATACAGTTGCAATTTACAATTGCTTTAATTTAATAAAACTGTTTTTTTCTTGCATAAAATATTGCTGTAGTGATAGATTAAAAAAAATAGTAATCCCTTTAAAAAACAAATGTGCGATTTTATGTTATGTAATTATTCTAGAATTGGTTGCCTATATCTAAAACAAACACTGAAATCTCAGTTCTTACAGTGTATATTTGCTGAGGTCATCAAACTAAGTCTGTATTATAGCTGCACGAAGGGCAGATTTGTCTTATGATTTGAAACCAATGTCCTTTCTATTAACCCTTTGCGGTCCTATGTCGCACCCTGTTCATCAAAAAGACGTAAAACACAGGACTCTAGTCATTTTTTCTCCAGAAAAAGCCGAGAAAACCATTCAATGGCCGAATGAGACCGATAGGAGCTGAGAGAAGCCAAAAAACAAACAAAAAAAAGGATCGGATCTGAGCAATACACATAGCCCCGGCACCACAAAGATAACACGGCCATAAACAAACAAGATAGCTGCTTCCGCTTCCAGCGCTCAAAGAATATCACAGACATCTGCAGAGCTTTTTGAGATATTATAGTTATAAAATAATGACTTGGATCGCATTATTGAGGAGTTTTGGTGATAAAACGAGTGATCAGGATGATTTGCAGGATCAGTATGCACGACTATGAAGAGGTATGTGAAAAATACAGTGAACAAAGGGTGGGGCGGGGTTGGAGATGCAGTACTGAGTGTCCTGTTGATATGCAGTGGCTTTTAAACCTGTTTTACTTTGAAGAAAATATTTTTAAACAGCGCATCTAAAATAAACTGCGCGTGTGAAAATAAATTGGACCTGACACGCCTGAGACGCGCTGAACAGACTGTAAAGGGTTAAAGGCCATCTGTATAACTGGAGGAAATATTAGCAATGTATAACATGTGGTCCAAACATGAACATTTGTTGAGGTTGGTGGTGCTTCTCTGCATTCTACTGATAGCACCTTCTCTGAAACAATATGCTCATTTGTTTTTGTACTATGGAATTGCCAGATTCCACGTACTTCTTTTATTGGTCTGAGCACATTCTTAAACTCAGGGGAGACGTTTAAGGAGGACACAGAGATGTTCTGGACTCCTGTAGTGGATTGTTTGTGCACTGGGCTTGTAATGGAAGTGTAGTTGTAGAATATAACGTAAAAACAACTTTTTTTTCAGAGATCCTTAGAGCACGGACCACACAACCTGCATGTAGTTAGCAAGTTGAGTGATGCTTGACTGAAGTCTTGCCTCAACATTTATAGAATTGTTTCTCCAAGACGTCAGAAGTCCCAATTAAATCTAATTATTTGGTTTGTTTTACAACCCTTATCTTTTAAGTGAATATATAATATATAATATATATATATATATATATATATACAGTGGCTCTCAAAAGTATTCACCCCCCTTGGACTTTTCCATGTTTTATTGTGTTACAACATGGAATCAAAATGGATTTAATTAGGAGTTTTTACCACTGATCAACACAAAAAAAGTCCATAATATCAAAGTGAAAAATAAAATCTACAAATTGTTCTAAATTAATTACAAATATAAAACAGAAAATAATTGATTGCGTAAGTATTCACCCCCTTTGCTAAGACACAATTAAATAAGCTCTGGTGCAACCAATTGTCTTTAGAAGTCACATAATTAGTTGAATGGAGTCCACCTGTGTGCAATTAATGTGTTTCACACGATTTCAGGTTAAATACACCTGTCTCTGGGAGGTCCCACAGTTGGTTAGTACATTTCCTAACAAAAACTACATCATGAAGACGAAGGAACATTCAAAGCAAATCTGGAATAAGGTTCTTCAAAAGCACCAATCAGGGGTACAATATAAGAACATTTCCAAGGCATTGAATATTCCCCGGAGCACAGTAAAATCCATTATTAAGAAATGGAGAAAATATGGCACAACTGTGAATCTGTCTAGAACAGGCCGTCCTCAAAAACTGAGTATCCGGGCGAGAAGGGCACTAGTCAGGGAGGCCACCAAGAGGCCTATGGCAACTCTAAAGGAGTTACAGTCTTCCACGGCTGAGCTGGGAGACAGTGTGAACAATAGCCCGGGTGCTTCACAAAACTTGCCTTTATGGGAGAGTGGCAAAAAGAAAGCCTTTGTTGAAAAAACTCACATCAAATCTTGGCTAGAGTTTGCCAGAAAGCATGTGGGAGACTCTGAGACCAAGTGGAAGAAGATTCTATGATCTGATGAGACCAAAATAGAGCTTTTTGGCCTCAACGCTAAGCGCTATGTTTTGCGTAAGCCTAACACTGCACATCATCCCGAGAACACCATCCCTACCGTGAAACATGGTGGTGGCAGCATCATGCTATGGGGATGCTTCTCTGCGTCAGGGCCTGGAAAGCTTGTGAAGATAGAGGGCAAAATGGATGCAGCAAAGTACAGAGAAATCCTGAAGGAAAACCTACTTAAGTCTGCAAGAGACCTGGGACTTGGGAGAAGATTCATCTTGAAGCAGTACAATGACCCCAAACATACAGCCAAAGCCACACTGGAGTGGCTTTAAAACAAAAAGGTCAATGTCCTGGAGTGGCCCAGTCAAAGCCCGGACCTCAATCCAATTGAGAATATGTGGAAAGAGTTGAAAATTGCTGTTCAGCTTGAGCAATTTTACAAAGAAGAATTGGGAAAAATTGTAGTGTCCAGATGTGCAAAGCTGGTAGAGACTTATCCAAATAGACTCATGGCTGTAATTGCTGCCAAAGGTGCCTCTACGAAATATTGACTCAAGGGGGTGAATACTTATGCAATCAATTATTTTCTGTTTTGTATTTGTAATTAATTTAGAATAATTTGTAGATTTTATTTTTCACTTTGACATTATGGACTTTTTTGTATTGATCAGTGGCAAAAACTCCTAATTAAATCAATTTTGATTCCATGTTATAACACAATAAAATGTGGAAAAGTCCAAGGTGGGTGAATACTTTTGAGAGCCACTGATATATATATATATATATATATATATACACACACACACTACCAGTCAAAAGTTTTAGAACACCCCCATTTTTCCAGTTTTTATTGAAATTTAAGCAGTTCAGTCCAGTGAATAACCTGAAATGTTACAAAGGTAAGCGGTAAACTGACAGAGGTTAAAAAAAAAAGTTTAGGTTACCAAAAACTGAAAAATAATGTACATTTCAAAGTTATACAAAAAGGCCTTTTTCAGGGAACACGTAATGGGTTAACAACTTACAGCTGTTCTGCAGCAATGTAAGTAAATTAAGCCTTGAAAGTTGATGCTAAAAATTCCTACAGGTGTCCCAGCTTTTGTTGATTACTTACAAACCCTCTGTCTGTATAAAAGCATTGTTGGAACAGACTGTGTTACTACACCCTCTTAAGCATTATTTGGACAGTATTGTACTGCAGGAAGTAGTATATTGCTCTCAATGGCGAGAAAAAGGCAATTAACAAAGGAAGACAGACAGACCATTATAACCCTTAAAAGTGTAGGGTACAGTTTCCTACACCATCAAAAGGCACTTGGAAACTGGAGGAAACTCTGACAGGAAGAGGTCTGGCAGACCCAAAGCCACAACAGAATCAAAAGACAAGTTTCTGAGAGTCAACAGCTTGCGTGATAGGCGGCTCACAGGACAACAGCTTCAAGCACAGCTTAACACTGGTCGAAGTACGCAAGTCTCAGTTTCAACTGTGAAGAGAAGACTTCGAGCTGCAGGTTTGACAGGTCGAGTGGCAGTAAGAAAGCCATTGCTAAGATGGCAAAATAATAACCAAAACTGCTACCACAGCATTTTGCAGCGCCATGCAATACCCTCTGGCATACGCCTAGTTGGTCAGGGGTTCATCCTACAGCAAGATAATGACCCAAAACATACCTCCAGGCTATGTCAGAACTACCTGATGAACTGGACAGAAGGGTGAAAGCAAAGCAACCTACAAGTGCAACACATTTGTGGGAACTTCTGCAACCGTGTTGGGAAGAACTTTCTGAACAATATTTGATTTCCATTGTAGAAAGAATGCCACGAGTGTGTTCGGCTGTTATATCTGCAAAAGGTGGCTACTTTGATGAGTCAAAAATTTAGATTAAATTTTGTTAAACAAAACGATTCCATGATTTCATTTTTATCTCCAATTGTTTATT
This sequence comes from Acipenser ruthenus, assembly GCF_902713425.1. Taxonomy (NCBI): domain Eukaryota; kingdom Metazoa; phylum Chordata; class Actinopteri; order Acipenseriformes; family Acipenseridae; genus Acipenser; species Acipenser ruthenus. Next base: position 11,951,969 of record NC_081207.1, on the reverse strand, counting down.
TGTTCTATGCTTTAATTTCAGAGTACATTGAGACATTAAACTGCGTAAATTTCAATAAAAACTGGAAAAATGGAGGTGTTCTAAAACTTTTGACTGGTAGTTATATATATATATATATATATATTGTAACCGAACTGCTTCCACTCGGGTTCATTGCCCCTTTAAAAACGGACCCAACACACACAGGAATGGATTTTTATGCGCTGAGGCGCTATTTTTAATTCACAAAAATGAAACAAACACCTAGCTCTTTACGAGCACTAACTAAACTCTCCGGAACACCCTGACTATAAGTGGGACGGCTAAGCCATTTCCCCACCAAACACAGAACAACAAAACAAAACCTTACCGGTTTAAACTGCATCCACCCTTTTCTCGACTGCTCGGAAGCAGAGCACCTCTTCTGCCTCCTTCTACTCAGCAGCCTCGAACTAAGTAACTGTTCTTCTCTTATACCCTGCACCTGGCACTAATTTACAATTGCTGCCCAGGTGCAGGGGATAATTAAACAATAAATCAATTAACAATTGCCCTGGGAGAGCATTTTCACATGTTTTTCTGCAGGGAGGAAATTAACCCCCTCCCTGCTGTCTTATATATATATATATATATATATATATATATATATATATATATATATATATATATATTGTATGTATATATATATAAGCATGACCTCTCTCTCTGTGCAAGCAGGTTTCAGACACCCTGTTTACCTGCCAAGGTTAGTTTTTTTAATTAATATGAAACTTTACTGTAAGCGCTTTTCCAAATTCACAGAATGAAGTCATATTTTGGCTGGATTCTAGAGATGGCTCGGACCGGTATCTCTACAGATAAGAAAAAAGCTTACATCCTATTTTTTTTATAACTAAGCATTTATAACATTATTTTCTTATAATATAATGAGGTACATACTCCTATCTTTCTTAAAGCACCTTCCATTGGTTATAATTCAAGATTGATACACAGCGAAGACAAATCCTGCTTTTAAGAGCCAACAGCAAATCCTGCTTTGAGGTGACAAAGACTAATCCTTATCTTTGAAGGTCTAATGCTGCTTTGCTCATACAAGCAAAGCAAAGAGCTTTTTTCAGTATTCTACTGTATGTCTGAGACAGACTTTTTAAATTCTTTCACTTTTAAACTCTAAAGTTTCCCTGTAAATACATACCTCTGTTTATTACTGCAGTAAAACTTAAATAAATGCAACACTGTGTTTTTTTAGTTTCAAATATAATCCTGTCAAAAGGGTTGTTTCTCTTTGCAATACCTAAAAGACCTAAAAGTTTTTTTGGCTCACAAGCTTCATCCCAATTATAATTGCTACCTTCCTGATAAGAACTTACACTCTGGACAGCTTTTCTAATTTAAATGAAATGTTCGCTTCTGCTGCCAAATTTTCATTAATTTCTATAATGAAGTAATAGACATTACACCATTGATTATTTTTTCTGCTACCAAAAGGTACTTTTTGTTAGTTAATGTTAAAAATGTCGCTCATTATAGAAAGACCTTGGATTCAAAACTGCTGATGACTAATGAATCTCACTACCAAAAGCTTTGCTACAAGCAGGTAAAGGCGAGGTTACAAAATTAATTATTTTCTTCAGTAGGTCCACTGTATACTAAAATTATTAAATCCAGTTTACACTTTATTGTCTTATATTCAAACATAGCAGTTCCTCTGTAATAATAAAACATTTACACTTCTATTCTGTTTGAATTATTCTAGAATACCTGTGTTTAGCTTAAAGACTATTTTCAGATCAAGCTTACTTATTTTTCTAAATAAGAAACTTGACTGTTGAAACATTGTTGAGCCAATTCAACTAAATGCTTGTTTTCTGCCTCTTCAGTTTCCCTGTAATTTTTATTATAGTAAAGCCTTATACAAGCAAAAACACTTATTAGTTCAAATATTCTGTTTCTATTTACTTAAAATATTTTATTTCTCTTCAAGGAGTTTTTTCATTCTATTTCTTACTTGATCAGAATAATTTTTAAAACCTATGTGCTTAGCTACAATAAAATAAAATCAAATTGGTATAACATAGTGTGATAGAGAGCAAATGAATCTCCCTCACGATCTGTGAGGGCACTGTATAATCGGAGCAGAGTGCCCCGTAATGGTTTGGCAGTTCATTCCAGGGTCAGCTGGAAGCCGGCCATCCAGAAAGTGGGCGGGGCCACGATAACAGAAGTCATTGCCTTAATGCTGTAGGCCATTTGACAGTCATGGATTGGAGGAGACGTGATTGGCCGTGTCACCAAAAGAGGGTGTGACGGAGGGTATTTAAGGGAAGTGGTCCCAGCAATCTGTTCCTTTTGAAGTGGTTACCGCTAGGACCGAGAAAGGAAGTGATCAATTTGTAAATCGTGAGTGAAGTGTTTTGTTTGTTTTGTGTAACTGTGTATATTTGTCTTTGCCTGACGGCTAATACGAATCCGGGAGCTGTTGCTTCAAGCCAGCGATAAACCCGGACTGCACTGCACCTGTATTCAAACAAACACCACTGTCTAATTACCGAACCTGCACCTAGAGCACTCACTGTCCTGAGACGTGTCTGTATCTGTGTTGTGTGTCTGTGTTTTTGTATTATTATTTTGGGACTGCAACACCTTGGTTTATATGCTGGCAATACCCATAGTTGGGTAGAGCCAGCATTATTATTTCAATGGTCAAGCCGACCACTAAAAAAAATAAAAGAACTTGAACCATGAACTTGTGTTTGTGGTTGTCTGTAGCACCTGCATCACCCCTACACCTACACACTGAAGCCCACACTTTCACACGTAGCTTTTTAGTTTCAAACATCGTTCTGCCTAGAAAGGGTTACTTTTTCTTTTGCTATATTGCAATACCTAGGCTCTGTGTTTAGTTCTTTAAAAACTATGACTTCATTTTCAAGTTAATTAAATGAGATGCCTGCTTTGGCCAGGGATACAGGCTTCTGTGCGCGATAGTTCTCATTAATTTAAAGATAGGGGAGACCCCTAAGTCTATGTTTAAGTCTGACCAGTTTCCAAGAAGTTATATTATTATTATTTATTTCTTAGCAGACACCCTTATCAAGGGCGACTTACAATTGTTACAAGATATGATATTATTTTTACATACAATTCATAACTGTATTTTGTCTGCAAAACTTTGTATTTTACTGGAACATACAAATAAATGTGACTTAGCTGTGATCTGTATTTCATAGATACATTTCCAAAAGTAAAATAGAAAGCCCAAATTTTATGTTTTTGTTTTTGGAGCCCAAGGGGTTAACAAGCTCAAATTCATCTGTATATAAGTGAATCCTAAAAAGTGAGAATTTCGGGTAAATTGTTTCTGAAAAATGTCACTGTCACAGAAGTCACATAAGTAATCACCAGGTTTTGATTCAGTTTCTTTCTCTGTTTACACAGTCCCAGATATCTTCATGTTTAAGAAGGGACTTCAAAAGGTCCAAGATGAGTACATAATAAAATGACTCTGCTTTTCCATTATCAGAATGTCCCAGAAAATGTGATACAGGTTCAACAAGTCCCAGAGTTTCTTTGCAAAACACAACCAATTTATAGTCATTGGCAACAAAGTCTACTGCTTTTTTAAGGACATTTTCTTCTGCTAATGGTTTGCTAAGCTGTTCATTCTCTTCAACATTGAAGCCTGCTTCATTTAAACACTGTCTAATTAGTTGTGAATAATTTTCATGAAAATAACCTTCAATGAATTGTAAATTCTGAACTAAGCTGTCCTGGATTCACTCATTGGCTTTACTGTATACCCAGTGTACAGGTTAGAATAACCACCAAGGCTGTTAAATCACATTAAAGAGCTGTGGCAGAAAAAATGTCTAAAAAATGTCTGTGGACTAAAACTTTTTCAGGTTGTCAGCATTTATCTTATTTTAAGAAAAAAAAAGGTTTTTACATGGCATCAGTACGGTTCCATATTGCTGTCTTTTACATCTTGGAATGGGAAATTACATTATTTTAATATTACATTTGTTATTATTGTTTGTATTGCTACTTTAAAGCCTTTACATAAAATGTAACTGGCTCTGCATTCTACACAAATCTAAACATTATATCATTTACACAGTTTTAAAGGTTATTTGTGAAACTGGTATTCTTATTTCTAGCTCAGAAGATGTTGATTTATTATTTCCTGCTTCTACTATCAACATTGGGGCAGTTTACAAGGAAAAACTGAAAAGCGTGACAACAGATCTCTCGCACTTTTATGGTCATGACAGGTCTGCTTCCATGTTTACATGAGAGTTTATTTTAGAGAGAGAATTTAGTCGTCCAAATGCAGACGACCTCATTAATAATAAAATAATGGGAGGGTTTATTGAAATGTCACCAAACGCGCTGAAAAGAGATGCTGCACGATAAAGGATATTGTTCAAATAATGAATAGGGGTTTACATGAGGCTTTACGCGCTAGGCAGAGATGAAGAGAAGGTTCCCCCCCATCTGTCTAGAATGCAAAAGGCTTGCAGTTAAAACGGTTCATGCTGCCAAGAAGAAGAAAATAATAATAGTTATTACTATTATTGTTTAGAATTAGTTGTTCTAGAAATGGTAGAAGTAGCATGTGTACAAAAATCGACAGCACTCACCAATTCCCATTACTGCTTGTCTTATGCTTCTTAGGCTACTGATGTCCTTTCACACACCCATATATATTAGTCTTAGCCAACTGCTTAACTGTTAATGTGCTAAACAAAAATATTATGCGTTCAATAATCACAAATATGCGTTAATGTGGAACAAATATATTAAAAACAACTCATGATGTGTTGGTTTCAAACACAGGTACTTTGTTGAAATATTAAAATTAATTATGCAGAAAATGTGGAAACTTACTCAAACGCTGTTAATATAATAAATACATCATTTGTGTGTATTTGTTAATTAGTTATAAGGGTATATAAAATCATAGGCCTACTTACAACGTAGTTGCGACAAAAATGGATGGATGGAGAAGACGCAGACAAACACTGGCTAGATTAAGTCTTGTATGGGAAGAACTCCTTCAGTCCCATGCAATGGGTTTGCAGGAAAGGAATCGTGCATCTATTGCTTTCTTATCTAGAGCTTTCTTTCCAGCAGATACCCTCATCCACTTCGTCCCTATGTACAGACCTCTATTTGTGCATCGGCAGGAAAGACGAATGCGGGCGCATCATCGTCCCTCTGTTTGGTGGGAGGAGGTTGTGCTTCACGAGTCTTTCTCTGACGAACAATGGATTGAAACATTTTGGGTCATCCGAGCTACGTTTGACCAACTGTTGGAAATTGTACGGGTGGACATGGAGCCTGCTGATTCGGCCCACCTCAGCGGGAGCAGAAATTCAGCGTGCAACGCAACCACCTCTTGGTGCTGTTGATCAGCGTGGTTCAGCCTTTCTAAGAGGTGGCTGTATTGCCGATCCTGCCTGGCAGCGGTGCGTGCAATCAGATGGTACATCCTTCTGTACTCCAGGCGCATCAGACGATGCTCCTGGATCAGCAGCTACAGTGTTCAAACCAACTTTAATTTAAAGAAGAACAGTTGTAAATTGCTTCACAGCTTTTGTTTTAAATCCTAAGAATAATATGTGAAAAACAAAACATATTGCATATGCGCACACACTTAGCCTGACATGTGTAAAATGGCTTGAAATCCCCAACCATTTGTTTTTTCACAAATTATTCATAGGCTTCACACATAAAACACAGACTGTGAAACAATTCACATTTGGCATCCTTTAAATTAAAGTTGGTTTGAGCGCTGTAGCTGCTGTGGTTGAGGAGATAAAGTCATTTTACGCGTGTCAGGTAGGCTGTGTGCGTATATGTTGTATGTTATTGTTTTTCACAATTTATTTGTTTGATTCACATGTAAAGGGGAGCTTGTGAAACAATTCACAATTGGTCTTCTTCACATTAAAGTTGGTTTGGACGCTCTAGCTACTGTGGTTGGGGAGATAAAGCCATTTTCATTCATGTCGGGTTAGCTTGAGTCAAATATCAAACGAATATCAAACGTCAAGCGAACTTTACAGACGGTAGCATATTTTAGTTTAGAAAAGTAAATGATGGCTGGCGCAATTGCCATATTGTATTGATGGGGCTGGTATTTCATAGGACGTCTGGGAGGATGAGGATTCCAGCAAATGGTCCGATGCCACTGCCACTGGCCGGTCACCCATTAACCGGTGCATATCCTCCCAGAACCGAAATTGGGACCTCGAGCTTTGACCGGAGGACTGCAGGCGTTTTCTCTCCTGCAGGTACAGATATTTCAGTTTCTTGAATTTATCTCGTACCTGCAGGAACGTTCTATTTATACCAAGTTCAGTCAGAGCACCGGTAATACTGGTGAAAATGGTGACATTTCTTTGGCGAGGTCGAGCCAGTTCATCCGTAAACCCCAGGTCCGCAATAATTTGGAGGAGGGAATGAGTTTCCTCAACCATCCAACGGACCTGGTATTGCGTGCTGTCAGAAGGGGTGGAAGCTTGAAACATCCTGAGGGAAAGAAAGCGACATTATTCTTAGTATTATTATTATGATAATAGTGCTGGTAATAATGATCTAGTAGTTCTCATGCACCGTTCATAATACACTGAAATGAATAAATAATGTTATAAACTGCTGACATCATTGTATTGGTATAAATCAACATCTCTATATACAATTTATATATAATTTAGCCGTGACCCTCACAAGGAGAAGCGGATTGATAATAATGGATGGATATTTAACTGATTTGTATTAGTAAGATTGGGATAAGGAAAATCTTACTTACGTTACAGAGGAGGACAGAAAGACCATTCCCAGAGAAGAGTGTTCTTTTATATAGGGGAAGTGGAGGAGGTATCGTGTTATTTCATGAAAGTCTATCGTTAAGTATTTTGCACGACTGTGGAGTTTGTTGCTATGGGACTAATTAGGCCAATTAGCGCGCACTTTACCGTGCTTTACCAAAGTGTAATGACACTTAAGTTGCACACTTTTTTTGCCGTGCACTATTGGAACGAGCACAATCATGCGTCATTTGCGCGTGACACGTCATGAATGCACTATAGTAGCGCAATTTAAACTTGCATGTAAACACCGCCATAAAGATTTACAGATTCTACACTTCTGTTTCTCAGAATATGTTAGCAATTAGTTGTATACAATTGTACTACACTGATTTTGTGTAATAATCGTGTACTTTTATAAAAACAGTTGATGTCCCATTTGCGGTTTGCCAGGAAAGTGTAGATTTATGACCAAAATGACTACACAGAAAACAGTGCACCATACGCAACAAAATTGCCTTTATTATCTAAGAAACGTATAATCTTCAATATTTTACAACATTTGATATTTTTTTACCATTCTTCTATGCAGAAAAAAATACTCTTGCCTACCACTACTCTAAAAAGATTCTCTACACATAGAGAGCCAACTACAAATCCCACAACCTATTGCACCACGCAACTAATTTGCATAAACACTCCCTCCTCGTTATGTCACATATGAACATAACTGATTGAAATAGAAGGAAACATTTATCGCGCTAAAACGTCTAAGGTAAACTTAAAAAGGGCTTTACATTTTTTTTTTAACGTCATTCGACTTATTGGAGTTTTTTCTATTGCCTAAATGACAAAGTTTTTTTTGTTTGTTTTTTTTAAACAAAAGAAATGGGCTAGCCCTAACTAATGTCCTCTATATACATTACATAGTGTAAGACTCATTACAACCAATTAAGCCATACTACAATTAACCATATCTAAAATTACAGTAGTTTTGTCACAATTACCAGAAAGTACTCTACAGTACAGTATTTTAACGTTATTATTTTACAGTATTACAAAGTAAATAAAGATAATGGGAAGCTACCGTTTCAAAAATGGTTTCAATTTGTATGGGTGACAAATTAAACAGTTTATCTTTAAAAATACATCAATAAACAATACAGTAATATGTGCCTCACTGACTTTGTAACAGAGGTTGAATCTTAAATTGTAGGCTACTTACAGTGAAGCCATTACTAAATATATCTCAGATTTAATTGTTACATAATCTAGAATTGGCATTAATCAATAAAACATATTACATAAGAACATTTTAACAACAGTAGTAATAACAATTATGACACGACTATATTTTATCGGCTTTCGGCGCTGCGTCTTGTCAAAAAAAGACAAACTTCCAGAAGTATCTTTTTCTGGGACTGGGTAAAACCCGGAAAGGAGGAACACAGAATAAAAGTTTTTTTTTTATAATAACAAAATCTTGTCTCCATATTTCTTTTTATATATTATGAATCCTTTAAAAAAATATCATGATGTGCCATAAGACTATCTAAATTACACAAAGTTGGTATATAAACCAGGTCTATAGCATTAGAACCATGAGGGCTCAATTCTGATGAAACGAGTGCAATCGCAGATGCAGTGGTTAAAGTCAAACGCATCTGCCCCGTAGGGCGTGGCTTCTCTAAAAGCATGTTTAGTGGTGCAGTGACAGTGCCCAGCCAATCAATGCTGAGTAGGTTGGGGAATCTGCTATCCAATCAGTCCAGCGGAGAGCTAAAGCTAAACTGTCTTTAGAATGGCGGGATGCAGTTTCAACGGGTGGGGGCCCATCCACTAGCCAACCACTTACAACTGCAGAGTTTGCCTCAACAACACTTCACCAGGACAGTGTTGTGGGTGTCGGGGGACCAGAGGTTGGACATCTCCGTACAGGTAATGAGTTTGATTTACAAAGCGTAATGTAAACGAGTGTGTTTTGTTGTGACTTAGCAAAGTATTATTGTAATCATAATCATACAAAACATGTAAAGGCTATACAAAGTAACTGGTTTAAATATTTTGCACACTACTACCATACTACCTTGCACAATAAACATACATACTTGAAAACGAATTATTAAACACACTACTAATGATTATTATTATTTATTTCTTAGCAGATGCCCTTATCCAGGGCGACTTACAATTGTTACAAGTTAGCACATTATTTTTACATACAATTACATTATTTTTTTACACATTATTTTTACATACAATTACCCATTTATACAGTTGGGTTTTTACTGGAGCAATCTAGGTAAAGTACCTTGCTCAAGGTTTACAGCAGCAGTGTCCCCCACCTGGGATTGAACCCATGACCCTCCGGTCAAGAGTCCAGAGCCCTAACCACAACTGCCCTAATAATTAGTAATAATAATAAGCACCTAATTGATTAATAATAATTACTTACAAGGTAGCTGTTTGCCAAAAATGAAGTGCACATACAACGATAACACAGATGAGATATATAAAAACAAGTCCCCAAAACAATTACACCTATTTTGATAGGACTATGTGTCCTCTATTAAACTGCAGTAGTTTTGTCCTGGGGAATAATTCCTGAAAATTGGAAATGCCAATCAAAGTGCCTCCCCTATATGTTCATTTTGTCCATTGTCAGTAGATGTTAGTGTTCCGAGGTCTTTGCCTCAGTATATAAAATCAAGTTTGAAGGAAGGTTGTTGTAGTGCATAATTCAATAGCTGCAAGAAGCACATGTCAGAGAGAAATACAACTTTATATGGACTACCTCCAGCCCATAGTTGGATTCTTGAAAAGGGAAGAAAAATAACAGATCAGGGAATCCCCGTAGGATCACGGATGCTGCTGCTAGAGTAGCAGGCTGTCATGGTTGAAGCAGAAACACCGCGAGTAGGAAGTTTGGCTAATGGATAAAAAAACAGGGGGATTCAGAACCTTGCAGAACAGCTTGAATGAGGTCAGACTGGTTGTGGGGCTTCAACACCCTGAAAGTCTACCAGTGGGCTTGAAAGTTCAGGACCTTGGTCAGCAGCACAGGGTTTATGGACCTCAAGCATGAAGTTTCAGCTAGTAGAGGTCTGACAAGGAGCTCTGGTGTAGTGGAAGAAAAACGTATATGTTATTTTGCAGCACCTATCGTGCAGTCTGGGGGAATCCTTGCGAGATGGTGCTAGGATTGGGCAAGTAACAAACACACATTAAATGAAATAACAATTGACCACACTACATTGTAAAGAAAAAAACAAATTTACACCAGTTCTATGATAGTGGGCCGGCACCTGGGGTTTCCTGTGGTTCTAGTGCTGGTTAGATAGTGGCAAATTGTCAGGAAGCCTGCTCGTGCAAACTTGCCCCATTACCAAGTCCCTAATAGTTTCTTGCTAAACTGGCTAGTAAACTGATTCACTAATACTATGCAGGTTCAAGCCATATTTTCTTTCATTTACATGTGCTGTTGTCTTAACTTTTGTGGGATAGCAAAAACAAAGTTTCTGTATATACAACTATTTTGTTGGTTGGATTTTCATTTTCTTGGAAGTTTAATGAAATCTTTGCATGCGTTGCATATAAAAACATCAGGCAGTTTTGTTGTTTTCATATTTAAGCATTGAATGTGGTACCAATCAGCAGAGCTCTCCACAACAACAACAAAAAAAAACATTCCTGGACGATTTTGCGCCTTGCTCTTGCAGAGATTTTGGCAGGACGGCCACTCCTGGGAAGATTCACTACTATCCCAAACTTTCTCCATTTGGACAATATGGCTCTGACTGTGGTTCGGTGGAGCCCCAGAGCCTTAGAAATGGCTTTGTAACCCTTTCCAGACTGATAGGCATCAACAACTTTTTTTCCGGAGGTCTTCAGGAATTTCTTTTGTTCGTGGCATGATGTGCCTCTAGAACCTGTGTGCTGACAACTTCACTCTGTTGGTAAGGGCCAAAGTTAGTCAGATTTATATTGGGCAGGGCTGGCACAAATCAGGCCTGGTTGTTAACCAAAGTACTCAAACAGCTGACCCTAATTATCCCTTTAATTGGGTTGAGTTTTTTGGGTGAGCGGCAGCATTGCCATGTTAATCTTGTATTGTCCATGGTAGAGTATAGTGATATTTCATAATAAAAAGAAAATAATGTGCAGCTAAACATACATGAACAACAAACTACTTAATCTACAGTAGTGAAACAGTCTGGTGGTGGAGTTTCTAACTATTTCTAACTCACATGTGAGACTGCAATGTCTGGTGGCCACTAAGAAGTTGCTGTTGTCAGGAATGAATGTTTACCGAAGAATGAATAGTTGATACAGTCTCGAATGTTTAAAGAAAGACAAATGGACTCATGATGGATTTACGCATTTATAAGATGGGAGGGAGAGGATAAATTATAGAGGACAGGTAAGAGTACCTGAGATGTACCTATTTGTGCACGTTCTCAAATATGCACCCAAATATGATTATTCCACAGATGATCTGAGCAGTCTGTGCCTATTCTGGGGGATGCAGTGTCACACGATGAATGGGTAATTTAGTAGTAAACACTTTAGTTGTATTTTTAAACTTTTTCAACTGCAACTCCAAAGATCTTCTAATCAAAATTATGAATAAATAAATAAATAGAAGTAGATGTTTTCTAAAAGTTTATGGAAATTAAATGTTTTCCATAGTTTGTAATGATTTCCTAATTAAACTCTCTACACTACATTAGTTTTTCTATACCCTCTACTTTCCTTTGTATTTTTCAGGTTGCGTGCGATGGCTGCAGCAGGTGGTTCCTCCACACATGTGTTGCACAGCCATCAACTAAGGTCAGCTTTTTTTGTGCAGCATGCACAATGTGAGGACACACAAATGCTTCATTTCCACTACCGGTGCAACTGGGCCAGCCGCGCTAGAGCCATGCCCCTGCCAATAAAATTGCTGCAGTAGGAGGTCACATGGGGATTTTGGGATAGTATTGTGTTTCCTTTTTAAAAAGCACAGATAGAAAAAAACTCAGAGTGATGGAGGCTGAAGTGGAAATTAATTGTGGCTATTTTTTTTATGATTTTATTAATATAGTTAAGGTTTTATATGCTAACCCCTCTGCGATGGTACTTACAGGCAGTAAGTGCTCCTCTCAGTTTGCCCTTTCCAGAGGTACCCATCAGGGCTGTCCATTCTTCCCACTTTTGTTTGCTTTGTCACTTGAGCCACTTGCTCAGGAAATTCGTCAATCTATGTCTTCTATTCCTATCAGTGTCAACAACATCCAACATCATATCTCGCTATATGCTGAAGATGTGCTGTTATTTGTTGATAATGCCCCTCAATCGATCCCCCATTTAATGTTAACCTTATTGTGTAGTACGGGGGGGCGGGTGCTAGGGCTCCTCCTCTTTTCCTACATGTCAATCTCCTGTCATTTCCTACATAAACTCAGGACGCACCCATCTCTGCGTCTTGTGTTTTTTGTTTTTCCTCCTCCTGCCCTACCTCCACTATGCTGCGCACCTTTGCATCGGTCTCCTCTGGGGGGCAGTGAAGCTCACTCCCTAACCTTATAGGTCAGCGCCGCCACCTCATCCTCCGAGAGGAAGGTTCTCTCCGCGAGTCAAGAGGGGACCCCCGGCCAAACCTTTCCTTTGCATCGGTCTCCTCTGGGGGGCAGTGAAGCTCATTCCCTAACCTTATAGGTCGGCGCCACCACCTCGTCCTCCGAGAGGAAGGTTCTCTCCGCGAGTCAGAGGGGATCCCCGACCAAACCTATCCTTTGCATCGGTCTCCTCTGGGGGGCAGTGAAGCTCATTCCCTAACCTTATAGGTCGGCGCCACCACCTTGTCCTCCAAGAGGAAGGTTCTCTCCGCGAGTCAGAGGGGACCCCCAACCAAACCCTTCCTTTGCTATCTCATTTCTAGCTGCTTCCGCTAACATCTCCCCTCGCTAGGATGACCGGCAGGGCTCAGCCGAGTCTAGTCCCCAAAGCTCTGGCCTCAAAAGCCGGGGTCTCTCTCCTTATCCACCTATCATTTCCTTTTCAGATCTCCCTGGGAGGTCCGAGCCCCCCAGCTTTGGAGGTCTGGCCGAATTCAAGCCTCACCTCTGAGAGGGTGCTCTCGCCGCGAGCCAAGGGATCTCTCTTCGGCAGTCGCAGCTCTAGCTCCCGCCCAGTGAACTACCTATTTTTGATGATTTTAGTTTGATACCAGGCTATAGGATTAACTGGTCTAAGTCTGCACTAATGCCCTTAAATAATGTGATGAGGGATGTTGTCAGACCCTTGAATATACCAATCGTTAAACAGTTTAAATATCTTGGTGTAGACATTTACCCTTCCTTGCACTCTGTCACTTTGAATAATTTTAATAAATTATTTAAACAAATAGAGACAGATTTAAATAAATGGGCACATCTCCCTAACTCATTGCAAGCTTATCTCCATTATAAAAGTGAATGTACTCCCACGTATTGATTGTATTAGTTCAATGATTCTTCTTTCAACTCCTACTAAATAGTGGGACAAAATACATGCTCAGGTTTCTAGATTTTTATGGAAGGGGGGTGAAAATAAAAAAGGGGGGAGAGTTTTTGTAGCAATCCTTTTTGTTATGTTGTACTGTTTGCTCCTCCAATAAAAACATTTGATCACAAAAAAGGTGTTGAGTATGCAGGTGAGAGAGAGACACAGCAACAGTATAAGTTTGATAATTTTTGGAAAGCTCCTATGTGATTTAGAGGAGGGACACCACATTTTCCTGGGAGACTAAACATGAAAATTCAGTGTCCCCTTGTTTTTCATCTGGGCAAAATCCACTACTACGATTCTTTGTCAGATGGCAAATAAATAATAATTATAATCTCGTTTCAAGTTCAACATTTCTGTTATTGGTTTATCTGTGTGTGTGTGACAGTTGTGTGAAAAGCTGTCAGGAATGAAATTACTTACAAATAAATAAGTAAATAAACATGTAGAAGATTGTACTGCATTTAACAGAATTATAAAATAACTGGATTAATTTACACATGGTAGATTATTTGTTTAGTAATAATAATAAATAAATATAAACAAGAGTGTCTCAATTTGTTTATTGTGGTCTGTGAAAAATACACGTACAATTCGTCACAAGACTTCATTTAATTACCTACATGAATCCATTGCGTTTCGTTGTTGTTGTTTTTTTTTAAATTATTATTATTATTAATTTTCTTAGCAGACGCCTTACCCAGGGCGACTTACAGTTGTCACAAAATATACATATTTCACAATACAGTAAGGTAAAATATACAATAACTTCAGTCCTGATAAGAGCAACTTTAACTAAAATATATACATGTACAGTTCAATAATCACAATATAGTAAGAGTACATACAATACTTCCGTCCTAATAAGAGTAAGTTTAACTAACTAATTTATACACATTTCAAGAAACACAATATATAGTTGTTGTTGTTACTGTATTTAAACAATCTATTATGGATGTAGAATCGCCGAAATCACAAGCTTACACAAACATCTGCCGTCCAGAAGTAATAAACTCGCTCCCGTTTGCAGCAGAACGCACGTTCACGTTGCAGCAGGCGCTGCTCTAGTGGATTGCAATGACAAATTACGTGCTTTGCGCCATGAGCGAGGAATCACACGCTCCCACTGGCAGATAGCAAGGTTTGTTGCAAGCGCATGCGCACATCCATCGAGGAAACATGAATCCTAGGGGGCACTGAATTCGTCGTAACACCGGCTCTTTTGTAGAGCAGTATCGGCGCAATGCTTTAGTGCGAGAGGTCCCGGGTTCGCGCCCACCCTCCGCCTGTGTGTGGATTGCCTCATCCTGTGTGATGCACTTGCCTGCGTTAACTTATTTCGCCACATTGGTGTCAGAAGTGGACGCAGGTACCCCGGCACGCACATGTCGGGCTGTAGCCTGGTGAACAAATCTGGGGCGGTGCTTTCCTGCTTCAACCTATTTCGCCACAATACATACTGTATATAAAATAAAATAGTCTAACTTAAGAACAACCACATTTTGTTTTTCTTATGGTGTGGTTTAATGCAATATAGAGAAACTGTTAAACGTTTTATTGTTTCCAATCCATCCATACATTATTTACAGTATTTGTTTTTTTTATCAGACTGCAAGTATAGGGGGCAGGACTCTGAACCTTGCTGGGCACCTTGGTTTAAGCAAGTGATCTGGTCTGAGCGCCAATCATTCCTTTTCTTTGTGTGATCTGTGTATGAGTACACATAAACTTCATCATGTCTTGGGTAATAGGAGGTAAATGCGGGACTTTGGTTGTGTCCACATTGGTCAGTATAATGTACACTTCACTCAGTGTTGGTACTTTTGGGTCACTCAATTCAACTATAGGCTTATTATTTATCTTGACATTGTGTTCAGTATCATTAGCATTTACTGATTCCTCTTTTAGAGTGCTCACCTTGACTGGAGTATGTTTTGAATGCCGCCATGTAAGGCATACACAATAAAAACAAATATATGTAAACAACAGAAAAGTTAATAATAAAAAATAAAAAAAACTGTTATATTGGGTTTAAATTTGTTAGGTTAACAACTTTAAGCCACTTCCTTATCTTATCTGAATGCTGTAATTTGAACATCTCCCCCTAGTGGTTATTTTAAGTAACAGAATACAAATCCCAGAGTAAAATCTAAGAAAAACATAAACGTTCTCCAGGATTTGATATTAAAAGTCATGGTTCAAATTATACAGTACTTAAAAGACTGAGGAATAAAAATCGTTTTTAACCATTTGGACCCCATATGATGATTAACAACCTAGTGGCTTGTTAGTATAATGACTAGTGCGA
Organism: Acipenser ruthenus; assembly: GCF_902713425.1. Taxonomy (NCBI): domain Eukaryota; kingdom Metazoa; phylum Chordata; class Actinopteri; order Acipenseriformes; family Acipenseridae; genus Acipenser; species Acipenser ruthenus. The sequence goes on along the minus strand of NC_081207.1, from coordinate 11,936,345 downwards.
TTATGGTCATGATCAGTGATAGCAGATTAAACACCCTGACAGGTTTCCATTACACCTTTTATTATTATTATTATTATTTATTTCTTAGCAGACGTCCTTATCCAGGGCGACTTACAATCATAAGCAAATACATTTCAAGTATCACAGTACAAGTAATAATACAATTAAGAGCAAGATAAATACAATGACTTTGGTTCAAGCAAGTACAAGTGTGACAAAATACAATTCAATAATATAGCAGATAACAGTGTCAGTGACAGTTACATCAGGATATGAGTAAATACCAAATACTATAGATTAAACACTTGGCAGATTACAGTACTCTGAAGTACAGGATTAAATGCAGTAAAAGAGGTGAGTCTTAAGGAGGCGTCGGAATGTGGTCAGGGACTGGGCAGTCCTGACATCTGGAGGAAGGTCATTCCACCACTGCGGAGCGAGTTTTTATATATCTGGGCAGCAGTGTGGAGTAGTGGTTAGGGCTCTGGACTCTTGACCGGAGGGTTGTGGGTTCAATCCCCAGTGGGGGACACTGCTGTTGTACCCTTGAGCAAGGTACTTTACCTAGATTGCTCCAGTAAAAAACAAAACAAACAAACAAACAAAAAAAAACAACTGTATAAATGGGTAATTGTACGTAAAAAAAATACTGTGATATCTGTATAATGTGAAATCTTGTAACAATTGTAAGTCGCAATGGATAAGGGTGTCTGCTAAGAAATAAATAATAATAATATTGGGGACTTGTTTTTATATAGTGGGGAAAAGCCTCTGAACACTTAGGGTTGTAATGTTATATACCTGGTTTATATGTCAACTTTGTGTAATTTAGCTTCTGGCACATCATGATGTGTACCAATATTTTTTGAAAATATGAAGACAAGATTTTGTTATAAAAAAATTAAAAGTTTTATTCTGCGTTCCACCATTCCGGCATTCTGCCGGAATATTTTTTTGCATATATATCATTGGCTAAAATAGGACATTAGAGTCAAAACATTCTGGAAGTATTTAGTTTATTTACATTATCAATTTAAATTCTCTCTCTCCATATATGTTAAATTATTGGAGATGGTGGCCTCTATACTCAAAGCTTTTTCCACAAATTCACTGCATGATTTTTTTTGAAGGCTATAAAAATCCACATAAGCTGTAGAATTAATGGAAAATGACTCATACAGAGCATCAATAAAATAATCACTGCACACTGTGACTTATTACATTTTAACTTTCTATTGTATTCCTTTTAGAAAAAGTCTTGGTCATACCGAATTTGTGGAAAACACTTTGAGTATAAAGGCCGGTGTAGCAAGTCCCTAACTCGGTGACTAGATAAGAACCATTGACGAACCATATTCTAATCAGAATAACCTCTGAAGAACAAATTTACAGTCAAATGATTCAGAAAGAACCCAGAAGAATCCCAGCGCAGCCTATGGTTTAATACAGAACCCAGAAGAATCTCATATAACCCTGTGGGTACAATTTAGAACCCTAAAGAACCATTTTTTCTAAGAATGTATTTTTAACAATAGTTTATTATTTTATGTGACATTCTTATAGATTTTTGTAAAATAATACATTTCTATAAAATAAGCTAGATATAATCAGTATAGACAGGTTTTTTTTCCCTTTACATCATACGATTTTCCCTTTTCTCTAGCAATGTCTTGTCTTTGGGTTAATGTTAACTGCCAAAGAACCTTATTAGATTATCTTCAGCTCACCCTTCCCCTTTGCTAAAGTACATTAGATCTAAGCACCCCTTGGCACACTGCGACCACATTTTTCTTAATGACTAGTCATGTCTCCAGAGCCTATCTGGAATATTAGAAATACTGATAGGGCTTTCTTTAATATGAACGTTGCATCAAATCACCAGAGAAATGCGCAGTTAATTTATTTTCTCTTGATATAACTGCTTAGGCTGTTATATCATTGTGGCAATGTGCCCCGCCCCTGTGTGCTTATTATGTGTTGTATGTTGCGTGCGTGTGTTAATGTTGGTGTATAGATTGGTACACAGGATATAAACGGGTCTGTGTTTCACGTGTATTTAAAAATGTAGATTTGTATTTAGGCACGAGGAGGGCACAAATCACTTCACGTGCTGGTTAAATGTAATATGTGAGCACGGGGTTGCACAGAATTAATTCACGTGCTGGGATTCAAGTGAATAATTAATTAGTAATTGAATCCCAGCACAATAGTATATATAGACGCATATTTCTTTCACTCAGGGTTGGGTGTTCGAGAGTGGAGAACGGGTGAGAGAGAAGGAGAAGGAGAACGTGAAGTAAAATAATAATCGCTAAGTGTTTGTACTCACCGTGTTTGTTTGTCTCTCCGTGCACCGTTTGTTAAGTGTTTAGTACGTTTTGTTTGTCTATTTTTATTTTGGCGTATAGTGCCGTGTCCAGTGTTTTTGTCTGTTCAAACCTTTTATTTTCTGTTCTGTTCTGTTTAATTATTAAATGCTGAGCGCGATCACGCGCCCAGCTTCACCAAACCACACATCTCTGTCTGTTTACTTCCTGCTTCTGGTCTGACGCCACCCACTCCGGCCGTCTTTGTGACAATCATTTAAAAGTCAAATTATTCAAATGTGTGAGTCTATTGGTAAAATAAAATAAGTACATTTTTAGTTTTGGATTACATTCAGTGAAATAACTTTGAAAATGGTTTGGATAAATTAAATCCATGCTCCTTTTCTATTTTCCCTTACTTGAATTACATTTTCACATTGGGTGTCTCACCTTCATGATTGCATGAACATGCATTTACTGTCATAGATGTAATTTTAAATGGTGTAATCAAACTATGTACATACAATAATATTTATATTTCATAATCTGTCCCTGAAAGAGAAGACGACCACCAATCAATACTTTTGGGATATGCCTGCCACAGGTCAGGTATTCACTGAGCATTTTATATCAAAGCTGCCGATAGGCCCCTCCACGGAGTGATATCCTCAGTCCTGCCCACCGAGGTATTAAATAGTCACTACACGAGAACTCATTTTCTTTTTCATCGAACCTGCGAATGCAAGTCATGCGACCTCGCAAGGTTTGGTGGTTGTCTTCTCTTTCAGGGAACCAGGGTTACATCCCTAACCTATCGTTCCCTTTCAATTTGATGACAACCACCAACCAATACTTTTGGGAAGTAATACCAAAGCCATCATTAGTATGAGCGGACAGCATATGAGGGACGTCTCGCTGTCACCAATTAGTGTTTGTGGCATGAGCGTGCAACCTCAAGGACCCCCTCTGCCTAATGAAGGCATAGAGGGATTTACCACGTTAAGTCGGTAGAACCTGGTGAATGTATGCAGAGTAGCTCAGCTAGCTGCAGTACATATATCATTCAATGAGGTTCCTCTAAAGAGGGCTCATGAAGTCGCCACTCCTCTAGTAGAGTGCGCAGCTACCCGCCCAGGTGGCATTATTATACGCAGTATCCACAATCCAGTGGGACAGTCGCTGCTTGAAGAGGGCTTGACTGAGGGTCCTTTCACAATGACAGATGAAGAGCTGGTCAGACTGACGCAGAGCTCTCGTCCTATCTCCGGTCAATCTGCTCCGCAAAAGGAAGGGGATGGTAAGCCTTTAGTTCCACTGATTGATTCAAGTGATTGATTAAAAAATATGCATACATGAACTGTGCACTGACAGAGCCTGTAGCTCACTGACCTGCTTAGTGGAGGTGATGGCTAATAGAAAGGCTGTCTTCATAGAGAAATATTTCAACTATGGAATGTATAGGCTGAAATGGGGCCTTAGTGAGAGCCTCCAGTACCATGTCTAGACTCCATTCTGGGTGGATGTTCTTCTTAGAAGGACGTAACCGCCGAGCACTCTTCAGAAAATGGGTCGCTAGTATATGACCGCCTGGGGACACTGAGTCAATGGGGATGTGGCATGCAGATATAGCTGCTAGGTACACTTTCAACGTAGAGGGGGATCTACCCGCCTCTAATAGATATTGCATAAACTGCAAAATAGTTACTATAGGGCAATAAATGGGGTCATAACCTCTGATCCTACACCAATTTTGAAAATATTTCCACTTAGACGTACAACGCTCTTGTGGAGGAGGCCCTAGCGTTCTGCAGTATACTGACAACTGTGTCTGAGAGCTCTAAGGTGGACAGATGGTTCCGTTCTGGAGCCAGACCCACAATTGGAGTCTGCTCGGTTCTGGGTGCCAGAGGGTGCCTCTCGTCTGACTTAGGAGATCCATGCGCAGCGGAATCTCCCAGGGCTGGCCTTGCAGCAGCTGGCAAAGGTTCGAAAGTTCTCCTGGGCCATCTAGGGGCCACCAGGAGAACTGTTGCCTTGTCTCTCCTGACCTTCTCGAGGAAGGCAGGGAGCAGCGGTATTGGCGGGAATGCGTACAAGAGTGCCTTGGGCCACTCATGGGCTAGGGCGTCAACGCCTAGTGGACCTCTGCAGTGGCAAAGGGAGAACCACAGGGAGCAATGGGCCTCCCCAAAGCGATCAAATTACCAAATGCGCTGCACCACCTGAGGATGCAGTTGCCATTACGGTTATTTTACACTTGTCCTTTAGCAGCTCTCTGTTAACCATAACAAAAGGAACAGATCAACTTGCTACGTCCCCTTTTGTACCTTCAGTCACGTCCCCTTGGTTAGCGAGTGCAACCGTTTCTCCTCCAATCCAAGGTTGCCACATCACTTCCCTTCTGGGTTGATGACTTGGTGTACTGTAACTCCGCCCCCTTTCTTGATGGCTGACTTCCCCTATCCCTGGGAATTAATTGTCAGGCCATCCAGTCTGGGGCACTCTGTTCCCTTTATGCAGCACCCTCATAGGTTGGGAGGGAGATTTGTAACCAAGATTTATTCTTTCTCTATCACACCCCCTTACAATTTTTATATATTTATATTTAATCCTTTATTTTTTTTTACTAACTGTATGAACCCTTTTACATTGAACATAACAAGTCTTTTCACTGAATGTCCACTAGCACTTGCCTATGGGCCAGAGGTTACCAGCACATGAACCGCTGGACCCCTCAGGGTCAGAACACTGGTTCAGAATTTGGCTCAGCATCTTGGACAGTTTGTTGTTCAGGTACGTCCTGTAGGTCTCTGAAGGTGGAAATGGTGGAAATGGCAAATGACTGCTTCCTAACGCAATTTGTCAAGGCACCGACTAGAGGGGAGGCATGCCTTGATTTAGTCTTTTCAAATAATGAAGACAGAATAACTAAAACAGAGGTCAGAGAGCCATTGGCAAACTCAGACCACAACATGGTCTCATTTGAAATATTTTTTAAAACCCCAAAAGTAATGACTAAAGCTAAGGTTTACAATTTTAGAAAAGCAAACTATGAAGGTATGAAACAGAGACTAACAGAAGTAGATTAGAGTAAAATAGAGAAAACATAATATTGCTAAGGGGGCTAAAACCAATTCCAAAATATTTTTCCAATATTATAACAGCAAGAGAACATTCAAAGAGAAGGTTAAATGTCTAAGAGACACAAATGGCAAAAATCATAGATGAAGAAAAAAAAATAGCAAATATATTAAATGATTACTTTTCACAGGTTTTTACAAAGGAGGACACGGACAACATGCCCCACATGTTGACCTGTTCCTATCCAATTTTAAATAACTTTAGCATAACAGAGGCAGAAGTGTTAAAGGGACTAGGAGCTCTTAAAATAAACAAATCCCCTGGGCCAGATGAGATCCTCCCAATAGTACTCAAAGAAATGAAAGAAGTTATTTACAAACTGCTAACCAAGATCATGCAACTATCTCTTGACACAGGGGTTGTACCGACAGACTGGAAAATAGCAAACGTAATACCGATCCACAAAAAGGGAGACAAAACCGAACCAATAAGCCTGACTTCTATTATATGTAAACTTATGGAAACTATAATAAGATCCAAAATGGAAAATTACCTATACGGTAACAATATCCTGGTAGACAATATCCTAAAGCCAGCATGGTTTTAGGAAAGGGAGATTGTGTCTAACTAACCTACTTGACTTTTTTGAGGATGCAACATTGAAAATGGATAGCATACGACATGGTTTATTTAGATTTCCAGAAAGCTTTTGACAAAGTCCCACATAAAAGATTAATTCTCAAACTGAACGTAGTAGGGATTCAAGGAAATGCATACACATGGATTAGGGAGTGGTTAACAGGTAGAAAACAGAAAGTACTGATTAGAGGAGAAACCTCAAAATGGAGTGAGGTAACCAGTGGTGTACCACAGGGATCAGTATTAGGTCCTCTGCTATTCCTAATCTACATTAATGATTTAGATTCTGGTATAGTAAGCAAACTCTGTTGAAGCAGCAAAGGTCATTCAAAATGATCTAGACAGCATTCAGAATTGGGCAGACACATGGCAAATGAAATTTAATAGAGAAAAGTGTAAAGTATTGCATGCGGGCAATAAAAATGTGCATTATAAATATCATATGGGAGATAGTGAAATTGAAGAAGGGAACTATGAAAAAGACCTAGGAGTTTAAGTTGACTCAGAAATGTCTTCATCTAGACAATGTGGGGAAGCTATAAAAAAGGCTAACAAGATGCTCGGATATATAAGACCTCACCTAGAATATTGTGTTCAGTTCTGGTCACCTCGTTACAAAAAGGATATTGCTGCTCTAGAAAGAGTGCAAAGAAGAGCAACCAGAATTATCCCGGGTTTAAAAGGCATGTCGTATGCAGACAGGCTAAAAGAATTGAATCTATTCAGTCTTGAACAAAGAAGACTACGCGGCGATCTGATTCAAACATTCAAAATCCTAAAAGGTATAGACAATGTCAACCCAGGGGACTTCTTTGACCTGAAAAAAGAAACAAGGACCAGGGGTCACAAATGGAGATTAGATAAAGGGGCATTCAGAACAGAAAATAGGAGGCACTTTTTTACACAGAGAACTGTGAGGGTCTGGAACCAACTCCCCAGTAATGTTGTTGAAGATGACACCCTGGGATCCTTCAAGAAGCTGCTTGATGAGATTCTGGGATCAATAAGCTACTAACAACCAAACGAGCAAGATGGGCTGAATGGCCTCCTCTCGTTTGTAAACTTTCTTATGTTCTTATGTTCTTAAGTTCGTGTGGGTCTTCCTCAAGTGTCGTCTGTTTCTCCTATAGCACTGACCTGATTTAGACACATTGTAGGACCTCTCTTCTTGGACAACAGCTGGCCGCCAGCCTTGAGCAGTCTCCATGTACACAATACTTCCTGGCTGTAACACTATTAGTGCTTTAGCATACATGTTGTAGTACGTTTCTTGTTTAGCTTGGCGATGTCTCTGCCTGGTGTGAACTCCTTTGGGTGTGGTAGGTTGCAGCAGTGCACTGGAAATCAGAAGCATACTTCTGAAGACTTGACCCATAACATCTGTGCTGGTGAAAATTCCATACCTGTCACTGGTGTGTTCCTTGGATTGAGCATCACCAGGTGCAGATCCACGTTAGTCTGCTCTGCCTTCTTAAGCAGCAGTTTGAGTGTCTTTATAGCTTTCTCCACCATTCCATTGGATTGCGGGAACCCTGGACTGGAGTGTGTCAATTTTTTTCTCCATGATACTGCAAAGCTTTGCATCTCCCTACTTGCAAATGGAATGTGATCGCTGACCATTTCCTTTGGAATGCTGTGTCTCGCAAACACTGCCTTCAATTTAGCAATTACAGTGTGAACTGTCTTGTCGGACATGTGAAGCACTTCTGGATATTTTGAGTAGTCAATGATCAGGAGATAAGGCCGACCCTTGAGGTCATACATGTTCACTGCTACTTTGTGAAATGGTAGTTCCGGGATGTCGTGTGACCACAAAGGTTCCTGGGGAGATACTGCTGACAGGTGGCACAAGCTTCAATCATCTGTTCTATTCCCTTCGCCATCCCCGGCCAGTACATGTGTGCTCTTGCCTGAGCTTTTGTGCGCTGGCTGCCCTGATGTGCAAGATGTAATTTTTCAAGCATTACTGGTCTGCCACTGCGAGGAATTATTATCCTGTCTCCTTTCATCAGTACATAAGAACATAAGAAGAACATAAGAAAGTTTACAAACGAGAGGAGGCCATTCAGCCCATCTTGCTCGTTTGGTTGTTAGTAGCTTATTGATCCCGAAATCTCATCAAGCAGCTTCTTGAAGGATCCCAGGGTGTCCGCTTCAACAACATTACTTTATCTAATCTCCATTTGTGACCCCTGGTCCTTGTTTCTTGTTTCAGGTTGAAAAAGTCTCCTGGGTCGACATTGTCAATACCTTTTAGAATTTTGAATGCTTGAATCAGATCACCACGTTGACTTCTTTGTTCAAGTACGCCTTGCTTCACGGCGATGGTGTGCCTAATAGGCCAGTACTGATGAAGTCTGAGGTCAAGCTGTTTTTTTTCTTACAGGCCAACCTCTGTTGCGCACCTCCAGCAATGTTTGCAAGGTTTCGTCTTTCGATGTTGCTTACTGCAGCTGACTTAACATTGCTGAGCTTAGTGCTTCTGTAGCTTCCATGGCATAAACTATTTTTTATCCTGTGAGCTCATCACTGTGTGTAGGGGCCTGACCAACAATAGCGCGAGACAGCGTGTCCGCAATGATCATGTCTTTCCCAAGGGTGTGTGAAATCTGTAAATCATGGCGTTGCAGCTGAAGCAGCATTCTTTGCAGTCTTGCAGAAGCTTTTCCCAGTGGTTTTTAAAGAATGGCTTCCAGTGGCTTATGATCACACTGAACCATCACTGGCGTTCCAAAAACATATTGATGGAACTTTTTCACTGTGAAGGCAATGGCCAGTAGCTCCTTTTCAATTTGAGCGCAATTTTGTTTTGAATCTGACAAAACTCGGGATGCATAAGGAATTGGCCTTCCTTCCTGCAAGAGACATGCGCCAAAAATGTCTTTGGAGGCATCTGCCTGTATGGTGATTTGCTTGACTGGATCAAAGGACACAGGAGCCTGAGTGAGAGCTTGTCTGAGCTGCGTTAGGGCCTCGTCATGCTCATGTTCCCACTGCCATTGCATGTCTTTGCGCAGCAGATTCCTCAGTCATGCAGTGAGCGACGCTTCATTGGGAATGTACTGTGCAAGGTATCTCGTCATGCCCAGCAGGCGTTGAAGCCCTTTTTTATCTTCAGGAGGTGGCATGTTTGTGATTGCCTGCACTTTCCCAGAATTAGGCCGTGATGACATGTCCCATATATTTGACAACATTCACCTTGTACTGGATTTTGTCTTTATTGAACTTGACATTGATTTCTGCGCTCTCTCCACCACCTTGTGTAGGATTTGAGCATGCTCCTGTTCTGTAGATACAGCAATGATCATGTCATCGCCGATTTATATGAACACCCTCAATGTCACCGAATGTCTCACAGTTCTTCTGCTGAAAGACTTCGCTGGCAGACTTGATGCCAATGGCTGCTGGTCATGGATAGATTATATATATATATATATATATATATATATATATATATATATATATATATATATATATATATATATATATATATAAAGTATAATTATACACACTTAGGGCCTCATTTACGAAAGGGCACTAAACTTTATGGTGCACGGTAATTGCAATTACTGTGCACGTTTATGACTTTCATATTTACTATTGCAATTTTATTCATTATCGCACGAAATAGTGGGCATATTATGGTGCACACTAATTTTATTGTGCCATACTATGGTAATCAGAATGAATATGTGATGTGTATGGTAATGCATGATAATGTTTTAAATGAGGCACCCCGCTCTGAATAATGAGATGAGCTTCATTCAAACCATATTTACTAAAGGGTGATAATTGTATTGTGCACATTAAAGTGAGCGGTAATTAGTTTGTTTGGACACCAGGCTTTAACCACTGATAGGCGCGCTATTTAAAACTCTTTTTCTGGCCTGAAAACTAGTGACTCGATTTGTTTGATTCATTCAGTTTAGTGAATCAATTAAACAGATTTGTTCGTTTGATTCACTCATTCAATGGTAATGCATGATAATGTTTCATGCAAAATAAATACATCTTGGTTTGAATGGAAATATCTGGCAGCAAGGACCATTTAAGTTAGACTTGTAATGTTCATCTTGTAATGTACATGAAAATGTCTATATATATTGTATGTAGGCCAATATATTCAAATATACTACTCAAACACATTACCCCCTCTGTGCAAGCACGGTTTCAATCAATAAATCAACATATTACTTTATGTAATTAATAGTACAGAAATAGGCAGATATAATTAGAAACAGGTTTCCTAGAAGACTGACAACTCAATATCACAAATGTAATATAATGGAGGAAATAGAGTATTTAATTTAAGTGGAAATCTCAAAAAAAAAAAAAAAAAAATGTCAGAGTATATAATGCTATGTCTCAATATTTAACTTATATTCCAAAATATAATGTTTTTACAGCACTGAAAAGAAAGATGGTGACAAAATGTGAAAATGCGATTTATTAAACAGTACCATTATAAAATGTACCTTTTAATGACTTCTGTCAGGACACTTGACTTCTTTTCTCGCACACTTGATAACAATGCTCATTACATATTCTAATTCAGCAACATTTTTCACATAATGCCTGTTGATGCAGAATCCAGTGTAAGAAAATTGGTACTTCTGCATTTCTTTCTTACATTTTTTCCAGCTAGCCAGTCCACTCTTTTGTCCAGTCATATATGGTGCACCCTCTATTGTAATCCCAGTTACTTTTTTCCAAGGTAATTCTGCACTTTTCCTGGCTTCTTAAATGAGGCCCTTAAAATATCCTATTTGCTATGTGTTTTGTGGCAGAGCAAGAGCTCTGTCTGTAAATAGTATTGATATTTGTGTGTCAGTTAAGAGTAACACCTGCCATTAAACATTGTGACTACTTAATGCTGTAAGAATGCAGGATAATAATGAGAGGCGATCTCTGTATGCCTGTGTGCGTTTTTGTAAACGTATATTATGGTTAGAAAATACACTGAGCCTTAACCATGATTATTATTATTATTATTATTTATTTCATAGCAGATGCCCTTATCCAGGCGACTTACAATTGTTACAAGATATCACATTATACATTATTTCACATTATACAGATATCACATTATTTTTACATACAATTACCCATTTATACAGTTGGGTTTTTACTGGAGCAATCTAGGTAAAGTACCTTGCTCAAGGGTACAACAGCAGCCCTAACCACTACTCCACACTGCTGCCTCTGTGGGCAAAGCTACAGTATCTTTGAAATGTTATCAGTATGCATTTAAACTGAATTAACCTCTAAAGTAGTGTGGCAGGGCAGAGCCCTGCCTGTAAATAGTGTTGGGGTTGTGTGTTTTGGTGGTGGTGAATTAACCCCATCCCTGCCAAAAACATGTGAGAATGTGGCTGCTCCTAAATGGAATAATTGGTGATAACTGGGAGCAGCCACATCATATAAAAGGAAAACCCAGGGCTCCATTAGACGGAGACTACCAGGGAGCTGGAACAAAGGAAAGGAAAGGATAGGAACTGTGTGTATACTTTGAGAATATATATATATATATATATATATATATATATATATATATAATGATTTCCATTACACGAGAGTAGATGTTAAAACTTCATGCTGATTTGAACTCGGCTCTCGCCAAGATAAGCACCAACTAAGACGTAGCTTTACAGTAAACTAATGTGATCCATATGTGTCTCCATCCATTTACGTTTCCTTCCATATGATGATGTAGATATCCTTCTGTCTGGTGTTAATGGCTGAAGTGTAATGCTGGCTCCAGGGATCAGCTTATTTTGCCTCCCTGGCGCATCAGCACACACAACGGCTGCGATGCTGGCTCCGGGGATCAACCAAAGTGCGGCCTCCCCAGCGCATCAGCATGACAACCGTCTGGATTGAGCTAAGTAGGGTACATGATCTGGGGTTTTCAAGTGGGCACCTTCCATCCTCAGTGTTTCGTCGACTAGCCCACGACACCTCAAGAGGGCTCGACGGTGATTCTGGCGTCCCAGCATCACCCCCCTCCGTCCCCCACTCAACTCAGCCCAGCTTACTTACCTGTCCCCAGCCAGAATCTTTCCGTCTCAACCACAGCCAGTTGCTGCTCCTCTCTGCTGCTTCTATATATACAGTGCCTTGCATAAGTATTCACCCCCCTTGGACTTTTCCACATTTTGTAGTGTTACAACCTGGAATTAAAATTGATTAAATTAGGATTTTTTGTCACTGATCTACACAAAACAGTCCATAATGTCGAAATAGGGAAACAAAATCTGCATATTTTTCAAAATTATTTACAAATAAAAAACTGAAAAGTCTTGATTGCATAAGTATTCACCCCCTTTGCTGTGACACCCCTAAATAAGCTCTGGTGCAACCAATTGCCTTCAGAAGTCACATAATTAGTTGAATGGAGTCCACCTGTGTGCAATTAAAGTGTCACGTGATCTCAGATTAAATACACCCATTTCTGGAAGGCCAGAGTTTGTTAGAGAGCATATCTAAACAAACAGCATCATGAAGACCAAGGAGCTATCAAAACAAGTCCGGGATAAAGTTCTGGAGAAGCACAATCAGGGTTGGGTTATAAAAAAATATTCCAAACTTTGAACATCCCCCGGAGCACCGTTAAATCCATTATTAAAAAATGGAAAGAATATGGCACAACCGCGACTCTGCCTAGAGAAGGCCATCCACCAAAACTCAGTGACCAGGTAAGGAGGGCATTAGTCAGAGAAGCAACAAAGAGACCAATGGTAACTCTGAAGGAGCTGGAGAGATCCACAGCTGAGATGGGAGAAACCGTCCATGGGACAACTATAACCCCGACGCTCCACAAAGCTGGGCTTTATGGAAGAGTGGCAAGAAGAAAGCCATTGCTGAAAAAAAACCCATATCAAATCCTGTTTGGATTTTGCCAAAAGGCATGTGGGAGACACATCAAACATGTGGAAAAAGGTTCTCTGGTCTGATGAGACCAAAATTGAACTTTTTGGCCTTAGCGCAAAACGCTATATGTGCGCAAAGCCATGCTCATCACCCTGAGAACACCATCCCCACGGTGAAGCATGGTGGTGGCAGCATCATGTTATGGGGATGCTTTTCATCGGCAGGGACTGGGAAACTGGTCAGGATTGAGGGCAAGATGGATGGAGCCAAATACAGGGAAATTCTAGAGGAAAACCTGTTTCAGTCTGCAAGAGACCTGGGACTGGGGCGGAGGTTCACCTTCCAGCAGAACAATGACCCTAAACACACAGCCAAAGCTACACTGGAGTAGTTTAAAAACAAGAATCTGAATGTCTTAGAATGGCCCAGTCAAAGCCCAGACCTCAATCCGATTGAGAATCTGTGGCAAGACTTGAAAATTGCTGTTCACCAACGGTCCCCATCCAACTTGACAGAGCTTGAGCAATTTTGCCAAGAAGAATGGGCAAAAATTGCAGGATCCAGATATGCAAAGCTGGTAGAGACTTACCCAAAAAGACTCACAGCTGTAATTGCTGCCAAAGGTGCTTCTACCAAGTATTGACTCAGGGGGGTGAATACTTATGCAACCAACAAATGTCTTTTTTTTTTGTTTAATTAACTTTTGTGTCACAATAAAAAAATATTTTGCACCTTCAAAGTGTTAAGTATGTTGTGTAAATCAAATGGTAAAAATCCCAATTAAATCCATTTTAATTCCAGGTTGTAACACTACAAAATGTGGAAAAGTCCAAGGGGGGTGAATACTTATGCAAGGCACTGTATATATATATATATATATATATATATATATATATATATATATATCACTGGTTGCCTACGAGGGCTTGAGAGGAGGTGAAATTGGGAGTCTGATATTAAGACTGAGACAAGATGAGAGGATTTCACCGGTTGGTTAGGAGGCTTAAGATTTAAGAGTGAGATGAGTTTGAGAGGGATGGCGAGATTGAGGGTTGGAGTTTGGGAATGGTGCTTAGTTACATTGAGGTTAGATACTGATAGCAGGACAAGATAGGGTGGACGAAGAGTTTTCCCTTCTCGTCGGGTCAGGCAGCATCCTCTGGCTGCTGGGCGACGTAGAGAGGGAGACACGAGAAGAGCAAAGGATTAGATATAAACACTTTCCGCCGGGTCAGGAGCATTCTCCGACTGCTGGGTGACGTAAAAGTGTGAGAGAGCAAAGTTTAGACGCATAACATACAACAAATCTGACTTTCGCTCCTGACGGGTCAGGCAGCATCCTCTGGCTGCTGGGCATTTAGTGGAGCAAGAGACAGGAAGAGGACGAACAGGACAAAAGGACAGATCCTTCGCAACTCAGTGCAGCATCCTCAGGCAGCTAAGCTGGCAGCTGGGCGGCGTGGAGAGCTCAAGAAAAGTGTCTCGGGTCCGTTTAGGAGAGACGAAAACAGAGAACCCCCCCCCCCCCCCTCGGTCGGGGCCCGCTCGGCAGGTGGAGGCACAGCCTACTGCATGAGGGAGCTGAAAAGGTCCTGGACCTGAAATGGAAGAGAGGAGATGGGACAGCAAGGTTGAGGCCTAGAAGGCTTAGCGCATAAGCAGCAGAAGAATAGGATGTGGCCGGGGGTCCCCTCAGGTCGACGAGGAACAGCCGGGCGGCAGTGGTTGAGACGAGAGGCCGACCCGGACAGCCGGGGGAGTGAGACTCACTTCCCCCCCTGAGGGAGCCCTGTGCGGACAGTGCGATATAGAAAGGAGCAGAGGTGGGGAGGAGGAGGAACAAAAAACAAACACAGACAAGGAAGCGGAAATAGTGCTGGGTTAAAGTAGAAAAAGAGAGAGATAGACAGGAAGGGCAGCCAATAACATACGTGGAGCAGCGCTGGCCATGCCCTAATAATTGACGAGGCGAGCGCTGCATTGTGTGATTGGCTGGAAATACTAAATGAGGCTGAACTGGGATCAGCTTCCGCCTGGAAGAGATCGGCGGATGCTACCGGGCAGGACGCCACGGAGGAAAGGTAAGACTGGCTAAAGAAAAGGATATAGGATAAGAAAAAAGCAGCGTAAAGTGGGAGAGAGCCCTCTACGTCAACCCCCGAATTACGCCTAAAGGCTAACATTTCACTGGTTGCCTACGAAGGCTTGAGAGGAGGCGAAATTGGGAGTCTGATATTAAGACTGAGACAAGATGAGAGGATTTCTCCGGTTGCTTAGGAGGCTTAAGATTTAAGAGTGAGACGAGTTTGAGAGGGATGGCGAGATTGAGGGATGGAGTTTGGGAATGGTGCTTAGTAACATTGAGGTTAGATACTGATAGCAGGACAAGATAGGGTGGATGAAGAGTTTTCCCTTCTCATCGGGTCAGGCAGCATCCTCTGGCTGCTGGGCGACGTAGAGAGGGAGACGCGAGAAGAGCAAAGGATTAGATATAAACACTTTCCGCCGGGTCAGGAGCATTGCTGGGTGACGTAAAGGTGAGAGAGAGAGAGCAAAGTTTAGACACATAACATACAACAAATCTGACTCTCACTCCTGGCGGGTCAGGCAGCATCCTCTGGCTGCTGGGCGTTTAGTGGAGCAAGACAGGAAGAGGACGAACAGGACAAAAGGACAGATCCTTCACAACTCAGTGCAGCATCCTCAGGCAGCTAAGCTGGCAGCTGGGCGGCGTGGAGAGATTAGGAAAAAAGTGTCTCGGGTCTGTTTAGGAGAGACGAAAACAGAGAACACCCACCCGCCTCGGTCGGGGCCCGCTCGGCAGGTGGAGGCACGGCCTATTGCATGAGGGAGCTGAAAAGGTCCTGGACCTGAAATGGAAGAGATGAGATGGGACAGCAAGGTTGAGGCCTAGAAGGCTTAGTGCATAAGCAGCAGAAGAATAGGATGTGGCCGGGGGTCCCCTCAGGCCGGTGAGGAACAGCCGGGCGGCAGTGGTTGAGACGAGAGGCCGACCCGGACAGCCGGGGGAGTGAGACTCACTTCCCCCCCAAAAGAGGACCCCCGGCTCACCGCAAGAACCACACCGTGGGATAGAAAAGAGATCGCAGAGCCGCACACATAGACAAAAGTTAGAAGAAAAGACAAGAGATGTTAGTAGACAACCTATG
Source organism: Acipenser ruthenus (assembly GCF_902713425.1). Classification (NCBI taxonomy): domain Eukaryota; kingdom Metazoa; phylum Chordata; class Actinopteri; order Acipenseriformes; family Acipenseridae; genus Acipenser; species Acipenser ruthenus. Next base: position 11,920,279 of record NC_081207.1, on the reverse strand, counting down.
CCTATAAGCCGTCCACACTGTGGAGAGGAAACCCCCCCCCTGCAGGGAGGAAACCTCTGGTGGGCCTGACGGAGAGGGCGCCCCCCACTCTGGGCAAGCTAACAAGTGCTTGGTGAGCTGTGGTGAAGTCTGCAGAGGATGATCTAATATAAAGTTCAACAGCTGAAGAGATCCAGTGCCCCATAGACTTAACCAAGTGTTGATTGATTCCTGCCCTGGCCGCGGAGGCAGCTGCTCCGATCCGGAATGAATGGGGGGAGAAATAGTTTGAAGAAAGCCCGATCCGTGACAAGAGGGTGCATAAACGGGATGAGAACCAGTGTCTCGTAAGTATAGATCTGGAGCTGTCGATGAAGAGGGAATCCGATGGAAGACAAGGATTTGAGAGAGATCGGAGCGCTTGAGGCCTACAGCTGGGAAGCTGGAAGTTGATGGAGTTGAGAATTCTGCACAGCGGAGAAATCCAAAGGCGGCAGTCAGGTACAGGGTTTTCATGACGATGTCGTTGAATAGGTTGAAGCATCCTTGCTGGAGAGCAGTGATGAGACAAAGGAGAAGGTCTGTAGAGATTGGTTAACTTGATGGAGAGGAGGGGAGCAGGCTTTTCTCCATGCCTCTGAGCGTTCTCTCTAGAGATCCGCCATCTCTAGAACAGACGAGAGGAGATAGATTGAATGTGAAATTGATACTGAATGCCCGCTAGGTAGCATCTAAATAGAGGAGGGGGCTAAACGTAGAGACAGCCTGAGGTGAGTGATGAAGGCGAGGAGGTGCTGTAGGTTGAAAGAAGTATGAGAGATCCGTTTTTGCTCCCAAAAGTGAGTAAATGAAGACCAGGCAGTCGAGTAGGAGGAACGGGTAGATGGGGCGAGATTGTTCTCCATGAATCCACGTGCTGATTGAAGGAGGCCGGAGAGAGAGTTGTGCTGAAGGGTGGTACGAGACGAGGGTTGGGGTCTGCTCCTGGGACCAGGTTGCGGAACTTCTGGATCTTGATGTAACTGTCTGTTTTTGAAGTCCTGATGAATAGGAGGAAGTTATTTCCAGGGACTTGAGTGAGGTCAAAGTGCCGCAGGCTGATGGCTGGGAAACTGGAGATTCCGATGAGGTTGGTTGTCTTGATGGAGAGGAGGATGCGAGACTCTCAGGCGGACCTCCGGGATTGAAAAGAGCAGGGGGGGGGGAACGGAGGAGAAACTGATGCTGGATACCTGAGAGATAATTCCTGATGGAGGAAGGGGCCAGGTTAAGGGATAGCCTGAGGTCTGTCATAAAGGCAAGGAGGTGCTGAAGGTTATAGGTGGTGAGAAACATACGAATCTGGGCACAGAATGTGGTGAAGGAAGACCAGGCAGTAGAATAAGAAGAGCGAGTGGAAGGGGCGAAGGCAATTCTCCCTGAAGCTGCAGGCCGACTGGGGGAGGATGGAGAGTGTGGATTTTAGTGGAACACCAGCTGATTGAAAGGAGGAACTTGCCGCGGGTTGGGGTCTGCTTCTGGGACCGGGCTGTGAAACTTGCGGACCATCACACAACCTCCACCATGTTTAACACTGGGCATGGTTAACTTTTTTTTTTTTACTGCAAGGTGTAGTATTCTGTAGTAAAATTACTACAGCTGGCCAAAGTCCAGTATCTGGGTGCACGGAATGGTTCACAAGACCTCATGGTTGAAATGGCTTAATGCTCCGAGTCTATCCATTGTATTCCCCTTGATGTCCTGGTAACTCTTGCTTTTTTTTTTTTTAAACCGGTAAATCACTGGTGTTGTCACGGTAAATTCACAGGGTGCACTCTGTTCCTTCAGGAGTCCTGCAGAGGAAGTGCTTCACAAGAGCAGTTAGACAGAATATTTCCATGGTCAGGTCATTGAATAGACAGAGCAGCTTTTTCTGAGGGTAGAGATTAAAGAGTGAAGGATGTCTATTGATATAGGGAGCCAGGAGGGAGCAGCAGGGGGAGGGGGCTCTTGAGGATCTCTCCGAGTGTCAAGCAAACTGATGGGATAGATAGAAGTGTTGGAGAAGGGACAGAGATGAGGCGGCAGAAATACTGAATTCCGGAGATGTAGGCTTTAACGTTAGTGGCTAAGTGAAGAGAATCCCTTGCATGGGCGATGAAGGCTAGAATCCGTTGCTCATTAAATCGGAATGGGATGTATTTTGTTTTGAGTGCAGAAAGTTGTAAATGTTTTCCATCCAGTGGTAAATGAAGATTTGGTCGCTGGGGCTAAGGGTGTGGCCATGTAGTGATGAGCAGATTGCAGAAGGTTGGAGAGTGTTGTATTTAGTTGAACAGCAGATGTTTGTGTTGCAGAGTTTGATGAGGGCTGAGGTGACAGCTGGACCTGAACAAATATATGAAATCGACTGCCGAGTTGTTTCTAAAAACGAAGGCAGAGAGATGAGATGCCGACCGTCCTGTGTTAGTTAATACGGGATTGATCAGCAGTTTGCTACCATCATGTCTGTTTGGAATGGAAAAGGTGAACTCATAAATCAGAGATTTGGGTTTCACAACTCCAGTCAGTCATTCTCCAAATTTCCGGTCTCGTACCATGTATTAAAGCTTATAGTATCTGAGAGGATGAGCGGACATATGATTAAATTGCTGAGGAAGTCAAGCTCTCCGTGTATATATATATTTTTGATCCAGGTATTGGAGGAAAGCTGGAGCGTTGGAAGCTCTGGTAGTTAGCATTTGCAGATTTAAACAGTAAACTAAAGCCACTTTTGTATGCTGCAATAGTGAGCAGCTCTGAAGAGGGAGCCGAGATTTGCTGTAATGAGGAGATATTAACAGTAGAGGCAAGATCTGCTGAACGGGCAGAGATCTGAGGGAGTAGACGATGGAATGCTGTAAGTAGTGTGCAGTGGCTTGCTGTAGAGAGCAGAGAGCTGCTGAATGCAGTGGAAATTGGTATTTGAGAGTTAAGGCGTTTTTAGATGATGTCGGAGATGGGGCTTTCTTTGGGCAGAGATGAAGAATGCATAGATCTGTGGCCGCTGCAGAACCTGAGAGGATGGGAATGCGTTGCTCGGAGGCTGCTGCAAAACCTATTGATTTGATCAGGAGCAGTCTAAGAGTGTATTGTCTATTGCGGGGTGGGAGGACGCTTGACTGAAATGTTGATAATCGTAGCACATAGTTTCCGTATGTGACAGGTAGCTCAAATTGAAAGAAATGGACTTTGAAAGTTATATTAAGTGCCTTGATGAAGTTGGGGGCAAATGAGGAAGTGCAAATCCGGGAACAAGAAGGTTGCAGGAATGGCCTGATGCAGGGAAGCTGGAAATTAATGTGACAGTGGATTCTTAACATCTCAGAAAGCTAATAAGCTTGGCTTCATGACGAGGTCCTCGAGGGGAGGGGTTTGGATTTGAAAAATTCAAGTTAATATAATGTAGCAAAAGAGGTAGAGGCAGGCAGGTACTGAGAATCCCTTGGAATGACAACGAACTGCAGGAATTGATAGAAAGTGTGTGAGATTCGCAGCGATAGCAAATCAGCTTAAATTATGTAGCGCTTGTGGTGTTATGCTGCCATCTAGAGGTTGTGATTGGAATTGAATCTATTGGCTTCAGTGAAGCAGGGTAGCATATATTTGGTTAATGCGATTAAAATCCTCATCTATGTATAAAACATTTGCTTTAGAACAGTTAGTGATGATATAAGTAAGTTAACGTAGGTATAGAAGAGGAGCCTGCAGTATTTAGATGTCACAATTCGGCGAGTTGAAGCTTTCATGTTGCAAAAGCGCAGCAGCAGGAACCAGAAGATTGCAGTAGTGATGCACAGGCTCGCATTGCCTGTTAAAGCTGCCTGTTTGCCGTGGCAACTTACCACTCCCAGTAGTCACTCGATGAGGCGTTGCTGTGGTAACCATGGTCTATGAGGCGCCGGTGGGAAAGAGTTGCAGTACAGCAGTGACGTTGGAACAGTCTTTCTGATGAAAACACAGACCAAGTTGAGAATGTCACTGTGCTTTGAACGGCGCAGACTGAGGAAGTAGGAAATTAGCTGATACAATCTTGGGAGCGCTGAGCAGAGAAATGGCCTGCAGTGAAAGGAACGAACAACAAAAAACAAACACAGACAAGGAAGCGGAAATAGTGCTGGGTTAAAGTAGAAAAAGAGAGAGATAGACAGAGGGGCAGCCAATAACATACGTGGAACAGCGCTGGCCATGCCCTAATAATTGACGAGGCGAGCGCTGCATTGTGTGAATGGCTGGAAATACTAAATGAGGCTGAATTGGGATCAGCTTCCGCCCAGAAGAGATTGGCGGACGCTACCTGGCAGTACGCCATGGAGGAAAGGTAAGACTGGCTAAAGAAAAGAATATAGGATAAGAAAAAAGCAGCGCAAAGCGGGAGAGAGCCCTCTACGTCATCCCCCGAATTACGCCTAAAGGCTAACATATATGATACTGGTAAATGGCTTAGCCGTCAAGTTTATTAGTTTAAAAACCCTGAAATGTTTAGTTAACACTCCTGGAAGGAGTTAGGTTGTTGTTTTCATTTTGTTTTGTGTTTAAAATAAACATACAGGCCTGCCCTGTTTAAAAAAAAAAACTTACCTGTGCTGCTGGAGTGCTGATCGTTTACACAAAAAGGCAAGTGAAGACAGTCCTGCATGTGGCAAGCTCAACTGGTTTGTCACAGTTTACAATAATGGGCAAGATATATAAGACTGGCATTTGAGAGTGCCTTTACATACACACACAGGCTAAATGTGGTTGTGAGTTCACCTTTTGCTCTTAATATGGTTTGTATACACACACAATTTGGTTACAAAGGGCAACGGCAACCACACTAGTTAATTCTTTTCAGAGCAAGTATCGAGTGCAGTTATTAATTCAGTTCAGTTAGTTAATCCACACTAACACAACCGCAGTTGGTGCTCAGTGGATTTCTGCGCAACTAATGATGTCATTTTTTTATCAGACATTTCCGTGTGATAAACATGGCTATATATATATATATATATATATATATATATATATATATATATATATATATATATATTGTGACAAAGTTAGTCCTTCTTTGCGTACTTTGTTCACAAGTATGAGCGGGGACAACACAATAGACACAACGAGTGTAAGTTTATTTTAAACAGGATGTTACCTGCGTGTTTATTTTCAAGGGAAGTCCAATAATCAGAGTTGTAATGTTAATCCAGAGTGTGCCAACAATCAGGTAGTCATCCAAAATAGGGTCAAAACAGCCAACAGGGTTATCCAAACAGTCCAGGGTCATACACAATATTGCAATCCAGAAATTAATAGAACACACCAAAATCTTCTTCTCCACCCACACACCCACACACACACCCACACCCACACCCACACCCACACCCACACCCACACCCACACCCACACCCACACCCACACCCACACCCACACCCACACACACACACACACACACACACACACACACACACACACACACACACACACACACACACACAGCACCAAACTCCTTCTACTCCCCTCTCACTATGGTGCTGTCAGTTTGCTCCTTTTATAGGGCTGGTCATTACCCTTGATCACCTGCAGGTGTGCTGACATACCTTAATTACCTGGTAAGAATCCTGGGTAGTGTAGTTTGTGGTGGGTGACCATTTTGGGAACTGTAGTCCTATTGGGACCTCCATTTTGTGAAAGGACAAAGTCCTAACAAAATCTCTGCCCTCATATATCTCCCATTCAGGACCATGCCCTGAGGTTTATCACAATATATATATATATATATATATATATATATATATATATATATATATATATATATATATATATATAGGTGCCTGATGAGCCAAGTTGATTTTGTAATATTGAAAAATCGTAAATTCATAACAATGGTAAATAGTGCATACATATACTATACTTTATTTATTTAATCAGTTATATAATAAGTACAGTTGTATAATATATTGTTATAAGAAAAATAATGTTATTTTTGGTTTTGCAACTTAAATAAAACAATATGGTACAATACGTATCCCCAAACGCCACAGTGCGACGTTTTTCCACCGATACTGCACATCTCATCTGTGTGTTTTGGCACTCCAGGAAATGTCTCAGTAAATGACAAAGACGTATATACGACTCCTTAGACATGCGTACATTTTTAATCCAGTCATTTGGAAACCACTCAAGTGATTTACCGTCATGGTAATTCAGATCATCACCACTGTTTTTAGCAGGGCAGAAAAAACAAAACGGCGTCTCCGCTGGTTTTGCAGAAAAGAGCAGAGCTGTGCTTGATGAGCTCTCGATCGATTACGTACTGTACTTTCTTCAAAAAGCATAAACAAAAACACAGCCTCCATGTTGTCACAGAAAACCTCACGATCAGCATGTAATGATGGCGCGAGTTGAGTGGTTTGTTTAAACAGGAATTGCACTCACTTTAGTAATGAAAGGTGTGTATGTGTGTACAACAAACAACCGCAGAGAGTGCCATTTGTAAATGCGGTTGTCAAGCCAACTGCAGTGTGTGTGTGTATGTAGCCTTTGAGAAGCAAGCAAGATCCTCTTTGAACACACACCAGCAGCATGTCCGATGCCCTCCCAATGATTAGATCACTGCTATATATCGTTGCTTAATTTCTGCTAATAACTAGACACTTCATTATTGTGTGTAATGCTAATGATTATGCTGTAAAGGATCAATAAAGGAAACTTACTAAGACATCAACTTGTACTGTGCACACTCATTTACAGACCTTGGCCCTGTTTCAGAAAGCGGGTTTAGTGAAAACTCAGAGTTAGTTGACTCAGAGTTGAAGGAAACTCTGGGTTTTCGGTTTCACAAAGCCAGTTCAGCTTAACTCTGAGTCAGTTACTATGGCAACATACTCCGTGAAGCTAACCTGCTTGCTAGCAGGTTTTCTTCAACTAACCCTGAGTTTCTTCTCCTCTTTAGCTGAAGCCTGCAGACTGAAGGAGGTGTCAGACATGGCGTGTCCTTTTCTTGAAGAGCTAGTTGATACTGAAGCACAAATACTCCGCAGAAATCTCCGTCAGGAGAGGGTGATCAGACCCCGCTTGGATGTTTTATCATTCCCTGATGATCATCTGTTTGAACGTTACCGTTTTTCTGCTCAATCGATCATTCATCTGAACAATATTCTCAGCCCTCATATCGTTCATATGACACATCGTGGACATACTCTCAGTTCGGAACAAATTCTTTGTGTTGCACTTCGTTTTTTTTGCCAACGGGATTTTTCTATATAACATCAGTGATGCTGAGCATATTTCCAAGGCAACCGTCTGTCGGGCTGTCAGAAATGTGACTCTTGCACTGAAACGTTTAACACTTTTGTGGTGTTCCCAAGTCACAGACCTACAAGACTCATCAAAGAAGAATTCCACAGAATTGCAGGTATCAGTCTAAGCAATAATTAATTTATTTAGTATGAAGCTTTGAGACTTGAAGCACTAATCAGTTAATTTGATATATTTTAGGGTTTCCAGGTGTGATTGGCTGCATAGATGGCACTCATATTCCTATCATAACCCCTTCAGTAAATGAAGGAAATGATGTGAATAGCAAGTCTTTCCACAGCATTAATGTGCAGGTAGGCCTAAATAGTAGCCTTTAGCATTCCAAATGAAAGATACTTCACAATACAGCTACTGCAGCTAATTACTGTTCTGCACTGTGAAGATCATATGTGATGCAGCCCACATCATCAGCAACGTGGAAGCAAAGTGGCCTGGGTCTGTGCATGACTCGCGAATGTTTCGTAAGTGTACACTGAGCGCTAGATTTGCCCGTGGTGAGTTTATATATATATAGCTATATCCTATTATAATCAATATTTTGTTTCCTCCTATTGCAACTGAAAATTTAAACTGTATCCTCGTATTAGCATAGGGTAGTGCCAGTCCTATTTGCTGATCCCTTACCCTGATCCTGAGCCCGGCCCGCAGCAACGTTATAACTTGGCTCACTGCAGGACACGAGCCAGGGTAGAGATGACCACTGGGATGCTTAAGGCCTGGTTCCAGTGCCTTCGTAGGCTCAGGGTCACCCCAGAAAGGGCATGTGACATTACTGTGGCATGTGTGATTCTCCACAACATTGCCACAATTAGAGGAGAACAATGTCCTTCTCAACCAGTGAACGATCCTGATAACGATCCTGACCACCCTGCTGACGCACGAGATGGAAGAGCAGTCAGAGACACAATATGCTACCATCATTTCTGATTGACCCATCACCTCCCCAGTGTCAAATAAAGACAATATGCCTTTCTTTTTATTAAGTCTTCTTTATTTCCTGCAAGTACAAATGCAGTACAGTAGTTAATATTTTTTTATGTTGTTCAAACAAGTAAAATCATCCACCTGTGGGCACCTCACCCACCTTTAACTGATGTTCCAGCAGTTGTATTTCT